>NC_133413.1:133847500-135097500 GCF_049350105.2 Macaca mulatta | reverse complement strand
GTGTCAGGCATTATGCTCTGGGCTTGTTATCAGTTATAGTAATCTTTGTAGAAAGCAGTTTTGTTTTGTTTTATTTTGTTTTGTTTTGTTGAGACGCTGTTTTTTTGCTCTTGTCACTGAAGCTGGAGTGCAATGGCATGATCTCGGCTCACTGCAACCTCCATCTCCCAGGTTCAAGTGATTCTCCTGCCTCAGCCTCCTGAGGAGCTGAGATTACAGGTGCCTGCCACCACACCCGGCTAATTTTTGTATTTTTAGTAGAGACGGTGTTTCACCATGTTGCCCAGGCTGGTCTCTAACTCCTGACCTCAAGTGATCCGCCTGCCTCGTCCTCCCAAGGTTCTGGGATTACAGGCACGAGCCACTGTGCCCAGCCAGGAGGCAGTTTTGAGAGAGAGGTAGTGTTGATTTAAACTAAGCAGTGGTCATGTATTTCTATCATTGAAATATATTTGGGATGGTTACATTTTTATTGTGGATATTTAAAAAGACATACCTCAAAACAAAACAGAACAGAAACTGGGAATGGCATAGAAGCAGAACCTTTCCTGCTTGAAATAGCTCCTTCAGCATAAAACACATGTGGGAGTCCTGAGGTTGGCATTTCTCTCTGCCGCTGGGATGCTGAGTGGAAGATATGTTACTTGAGTTCATCATTTGCTTTTTTTTTTTTTTTTAATGTCACAGCTTCCCTCTGTTGTTTTCAACTCCATAGACACATTTGTGTAAGGTTTTAAAAGTTCAGCTTTTCACTTAGGAGGAAGCTGAGCTCTGTAATTTTCCTTTTTGCCTCTGACACTAGGACATTGGAGTCTCGTTCATGCTGGGGGACCCTCTCTACTCTGGGCTATGCCACTTAATCCTCAGGTGGCCCTGAACAGATTATTAACTTGCTTAGAGGTGATTAAGGAGCTCCTCTCCTGTGGTCTAAAGAAACCCCCACTCTGGCCAGTAGGGTCTTGGTGACCTTGCTGAACCATCCTGCCCTAGGAGGAGAGCCTGAGGTAACATAAAATGCAGAGAAGCAATGACCTCAAAGCAGCTGGGTAGATGTGACAGCTCCTCAAAGCCTTACCTGTTTTGCCTAAGAGGAGTGTCCTTCATTCGTACCTATAGAAACACTAGTTGGCAACAGTGAGTTTTCTCTGACACGTGTAAGTTTCTCTATTTAGAGTCCATTGGAAGTCAGGACCACCTAGGTGTTTTTTGAAAGAGATGACTGTAATAGAAGTATTATAATACTACACTATTGGCATAATAGGTACATTATATGCTATTCATACTGTAGAAATGTTATATTGGAGGCTGGAACCTGAAGCCCCTCCTTGTGGCACACAGATAACCTTTGTGTTTTCCTATAATCCTTTCCACCTTCTCCTTGGGGTGATGCCCCTCCTAGTGTGCTCTCCCCGGGACTCAGCTGCCTAGGGCTTCCTTCTTAGCCACTATTAGCTGAGAGCAGAGGCAGCAGCTCTGGTTGGCCGTGGCCCCTGGCGCTCTGACATCTGGAGGGGACGAGGACCCCGTTCGGATGACTCATGCCCTTCCCTACCCAGGCTGCCTGACTCTTGATCTTACCTAGTACTTTTTCTCAATATCTAATTCCTGAGCCCCTGCGATGGAGTTGTCCTGCTTAGACAAGCCCTTGTGTTCCACATGTGTGGTCTGATCCAGTGAGAAAGAAGTTGCCATTTAAACATCTCATCTTGAAGAACCATTCTGCCTTTCATGCTTCATGTATTGAACGCTGAAACGGATAGGAGTCTTAGCTTTCCCTGTGTGTTTCCAAGGGTTTAATACATACATAATGATCAGGAGAACCTGATTTAACATTTTGCTCACCCTAGTATTTAGAAAAACATTCTGGAGAAGGTAATAAAGACTAAGTTTAAAGAATGTCTTGGCAGTTGTTAAAGGAGATTTTAATTAAATCCCAAACTAGTGGGTACATGAGAATAATTCAGTTTGAGGGTAACTGTTGGGTGTCCTCATTAAAGTCTATACAGTGCATTGTATGCATTTTCTCCTGTTAAAGATTTAGGCAGCTTTAAATGCTGTTTCTCCTAGACCTTGTTGCAAATACATGCAAAATCTCAAGATTCTCATAAACTATAAATCTTGTGTTGGCATTTTCTGAAGTTCATTTTGGGCATGGATAGGGAAGGTTATGAGTCAGGTGACAGGAGTTTCCATACCATATCCATGTTTTTCATTGTGACCATGTGGCAGCTGGTTCCTTGATGTAGCCAAGATGCTCTGAGCATGTTCCACAGAGGACTGGGCTGGCTTCTGGAAAGGGCTCTAGAAGCAGATGAGGCAAAGATTTTGGCCCACTAGAGCCAACTGTCCAGAATGTAAGAGAGTGCATGCAACACCTTAATATCTATAACTTTCTAAAAGTCCTAATATTTGAGCCTTACTCCCTGGTAGACTATTTTACTAATCTGAGATGGGACTTGGGCATCAGTATGTTCTAAAGCTTCCAAGGTGGGTCTAAGTATAGCCAGAATTAGATACCACTGCCTAGACCATGAGCGTTGGAGGGTGATAACACAAGACCCTTGTGAATTTTCAAATGCTAAGCAGCTACTACAGTGTGCGACGGCAGTGAGGATGGTCATACCCTCCTATTAGAGCAGTTGCGAGGATTAAATAAAACCTTCGGTTAAATGAAGAGAACAAACCTGAGTTGAGATGCCAGCGCTAGGCTTGGCTTACTTCTTAGCTAAAGGACTTGCCCTCACAAAACAACCTTGCCTCTGCTAGGGTTCGGACCTTGTCTTGGCCAAACCGTAAATTAGCACTTGCTGTGGACCAACGAACTTCTGAATAGTGCCAACCATGAGAGTTTAAGCCTTTGAATGCCAAGGATCTCCTGAATTCATGCTCCAGAGCTGCCCCCAGACTTACAGGTTGAAGTGGAACTAGTAGTGCGGAAAGTAAAGAAGGGATAGGTGTTTTATAGTCAAAGGAGTGTGTTAGGCATGCCTGTGTGTTTCTGATGAAAATAGCTAACGAATGGTCTGCAGGTTCCATGATGGTAGAGACTGGGTCTACCTTGTTCATCTTTGTGCTCTTGTAGCCCAGTACACTGTAGTAGTAAAATCTTTGTTGAGTGAGAGGATGAATTAGGGCCTACCAGGCTGATAGGGCTTGGCTGTGTCCCCACCCAAATCTCATCTTGAACTGTAGCTCCCATAATCCTTACGTGTTGTGGGAGGGACCTGGTGGGAGGTAACTGAATCACGAGGGTGGGTTTTCCTGCGTTGTTCTTGTGATAGTGAGTAAGTCTCACAAGATCTGATGGTTTGATAAAGGGCAGTTCCTCTGCACATGCTGAGGTACCTTTGCTCTTCCTTCACCTTCTGCCTTGATTGCAAGGCCTCCTCAGCCATGTGGAACTGTGAGTCCATTAAATCTCTTTTTCTTTATAAATTACCCAGTCTCAGGTATTTCTTTATAGCAGTATGAAAATGGACTAATACACAGGCCCTGCACTAAAGTGTTGGGGCTATTTGAGAAAGATGTTTTTAGGTCTGCTCTTAAATGGATAGAGAATTTGGAGAGGCTAATTAGTTTTCCCCAGGTCACAGAGCTAAAGAGCAGAACCGGGATCTTAAGTCTGGAATTATTCCTGTGATACTGCTCTGCCAGCTTCCTCGCCATAAATATGTATACTATCCACTAGCCAAAGTCATCTCTAAAATGCATTCAGTGGATGAAAGGAGATCAGCTGAGATCATGGTTTGGGAGGGATCAGTGTCAATTTGTCACCATAACACTAAAATCTCTTGGGGATCAAAATGTTTGCGGGAAAAGGTATATTTTGATGTACTTTCTTTCTGGCGGCATGACCAGTACTGGACACATTAGAGGCATCTAGTGAGTACTTACTGATTTGATTCAGAAAATAGGAGTAACTATTCTTGAATTTCTTTTATCGAAGAGAAAGGAATGAAACATTTAACTTTTAGCAGTAAGCAAGCACATTTTAAAATTTGTGGTCCTCTGCCAACAGGTGACTAAAGGAGTCTTTAAATTTGGTTTAAATGACTAAAGGAGATTCACAGAACAGGGGTAGGTATTTTCTTTCTGAATTATGCTGTTGTAATGTTGTCCTTGCCTTGTTCTTTTCTGGTTTACGCAGAACTTTAAACCTCCCTCCCCCATAAAGAAAGAAAAAAACCAGATACACCATACCCTAGAAAGTTAGCATCCATGATTTAAAGAAGGGGTAGGCAAACTATAGCCTCTGGGCCAAATCCAGCCTGCTATTGGCCCATGAGCTAAGAATGACTATTAAAGAGTTGGGAAAAAAAATGAAAACAGTAATGTTTTGTGACATCCAAAAATGGCATGAATTTCAAATGTGAGAGTGCATCCCTAAAGTTTTATGGGAACACAGCCCATTTGTTTGGGTTTTGTCTGTGGTTACTTCTGTGTTACAGTGGCATAGGTGAGTAGTCACAGCAGAGACCAAAGGGCCCTCAAAGCCTGACATGTTTACTAAATGACCTTTCCTGGCAAAATGTCCCTGATTTCACTTTAAAGCAAAGTACCTTGGGAGGGAAGGGCTAGGAGTGTGGAGGTACAGGTAGAAAATATATTTCCTCTTACCCTTTCCTTGCCTTTAGTAAAATTTAAGTGTTCAAGATGGAAAAAAAAATTTCTCCCTGCCTCCTCCTGATTTGCGTACCCCGGAATTGAGAGTCTTGACTGGGGAAGACAAAAGGGGGGAAATGAACAATTGGTGATCGCGGAGACTATGAGAAGGAGGACTTTGGTATTTCTCCAGCCAGATAATTCGCAGGCTTAGCACTCCCTTTTTTTTCTGTGTGCCTTTGAAATTCTCAATAGTCCAATTTTTTTATTTTTTGCATCACATGGGGAACACAGTATGAGAATGTTCATCTGACTGACTTTATTATGTATACAATGACGAGTATTGGACATGACACAATGCACCGTGCCAAGTCCTTTTCATCAGCGTGTGTTTTGTGCCTGTGGTTGGCTGATTGATGGGACTGGGTCTGGCAGGCCTGGCTCCTAAGGTGAGATTGCATTTTGCCCCTTCAAGTAGCCTCCTGTGATTGCACTCACTTTATACTGATTTTGAAGCCCCAAACCTTGGATTAAAAAAGAATTCAAGGGAATGGAGACCTTTTCACTTGACACTTGAAGATTCTTAGCACCTAGAGGGAGTTGAGACTCTTTGTTTTGCTGAGGAGTTGTCTTGGAAGCAAACAGTGACAATATTGATATTGACAACATTAGACTCTCCATTGCCTGAGTTTAGATTTGAGCGCGTTCTTTCATTTGGCCAGAGCTGTAGCAGAGCAGCAGAAGGCTGGCCTGGTTGCCTCACATTTGCGTCTGTCCGTGTGAGGTTTTGAGCTGAAAGTCTTTGGATGGTCGTGAAATCTTGACTTGATAAAAATGGCTCTGTTCAAAGAAAGGTCTGAGTGTTCTGGTCACTTAATTAGATGGCAAAGATTTGGAGATGAAGAGCTTTGCTTTTGTTCTCTCCTGTATCATTTTTCTTTCTACGTCCCTGCAGTGTCTTTACTTTTTAAAGAATTTAGTCTTTAATACCGTCTTTGCATTTTCCATGCATGTTAGGAATAACGTCCAGTTTTGAGACAGTCCTATTACATATTCTGAGTTATTAATTTTTAAAAATCAAATCATTCATGAACACCTTTTAATTCCTTCACAAACTCTTCATGTGCCTGACTTAGCCTTAGAAGTTCTTTGCTGTTTTCTTATTATAAAAGTGGAGTGAGATTAGAAAGTGATGGATTAATGAGGAAGGAAGCACAACTCAAACGCCATTCATATGACCAGGGTCTACCTCACACACTTGTTAGAATGGAATGTGAAAGTGCCTTAAAAGACGTCACCCGCTACATGAGTGTTCACAGCAACATTATTCACGATAACCAAAAGGCAGAAACATCCCAGCTGCCCGTTACTGGATGAATGGATCAACAAATTGTGGTATGTACATAATGGAATATTATTCAACCATAAAAAGGGATGAAGTGCAGATGCTACAACTTGGATGAACCTCAAACGTGTTAGTGAAAGTCAAGAGACAAGAGGTCTCGTATCATATAATTCCACTTATGGGGAAATGCTCAGGATAGGTAAATCCATAGAGATAGGAAGCGGATTCCAGGTTGCCAGAGGTTGGTGAGAGTAGGGATTGGGGAGTGACTGCTTAGTGGCCATGGGGGTTTTATTTTGGGGCAATGAAAATGTTTCTGAACTAGGTAGAGATGGTCATTACTCACATTATGAATGCCCTAAATGCTTCTGAATTGTTCACTTTAAAATGATTGATTTCGTCATATGTCAATTTCACTTCAATTATAAAACACACACATGCATAATCTGCATCAATGTCACTATATATGGTACACCCTATTCATCGCCAGGACTTGTCAGCCTTGATGTACTTGGTCCCCAACCCTGTGTTAGAGGGAGAACAAAGCACACCTTTACACACAGGCGACCTGAACAGAGCTCAAGGGCAATGGAACTTGCTCAAGGCCAAGTCATTGGGAAGTGGCAGTTGTAGGACTGGCTCTTGGGTTTTCCTGTTTTCCATGCATCTTTATTCATTATTTCTACATGGCGTTTGCTGGCAGGGGAGGCTGACACATTGGGTAGACTAGTGAAGGATCAATGTTCCAAGAGAAGCTTCTAGTCTGCCCCTCGGAGGGCAGGCAAAGCTCCTCGACATACCCGCCATGAAGCGGAGGCTAGTTCAGCCTTGTTATTTCCTGACTTCTTGGAGCTGGCTTTCTCTATTTCAAAATAGAAAGAGCAAGAATGTTAAGAGGGCTGGACATGGTGGCTCATGCCTGTAATCCCAGCATTTTGGGAGGTCGAGGTGGGTGGATCACCTGAGGTCCAGAGTTTGAGACCAGCCAGGCCAATGTGGTGAAACCCCGTCTCTACTAGAAATACAAAAATTAGCCAGGCATGGTGGCACGCGCCTGTAATCCCAGCTACCTGGGACGCTGAGGCAGAAGAACTGATTAAACCTGGGAGGCAGAGGTTGCAGTGCGTTGCACTGCACTCCAACCCGGGTGGCAGAGCAAGACTCTGACTCAAAAAATAAAGAATGATAAGAGGACTTACCTCGTAGGATTGTTGGGAGTTTTTAACCAGCTTGTGCAGTGCCTGGGAGAAGTTTAGTAAATGTAATCTGGCCGGGCGTGGTGGCTCATGCCTGTAATTCCAGCACTTTGGGAGGCTGAGGGGGGCAGATCCCTATGGCCAGGAGTTTGAAACCAGCCTGGCCGACATGGCAAAACCCTGTCTGTACTAAAACTACAAAAATTACCGGGTGTGGTGGCGTGTGCCTATAATCCCAGGTACTTGGGAGGCCGAGACAGGAGAATTGCTTGAAGCAGGAGGCGGACCAAGTACATCAAGGCTGACAGCTCCTGGCAATGCGTGGGGTGTACCATATATAGTGACGCTGATGCAGATTATGCATATTTTATAATTGAAGTGTTTTTTATAATTCAAGTGGAATTGACATAAGACAAAATCATTTTAAAGTGAGTAATTCAGTGACATTTAGTGCATTCATAGTGTGCGATAATGACCACCTCTACCTAGTTCAAAACCCAGTTGCAGTGAGCCGAGATTGTGGCACTGCACTCCAGCCTGGGCGACAGAGCGAGACTCCATCTCAAAAAATAATAAAAAAAAATAATATATTCTGTGCCTGCCCCTTAGACAGTCTGGTTCTTTAAGTTTCTTGGAAAGGTTCAGGGAAAAGCCCTGTGCCCTCCTAGGTGGCCAGATGAGACGTGACTTGGAGCCCCCTTCCACCCTGCATCGTGCTGCAGCTTGGATCACTGGCCCTGCCCAGTCTCCTGCTCTCTGAGGAGGAGGACCCTTCCTGTGTCTGGAGCAAGGGCCACGGATTTCACAGTTGGGTGGCACTGACAAAGCTGCAAAGGCTCGATGGCTTTTTTAGCAACTCACCTTGTGCCATTTTTCAGGTAGATCTGGCTGTTGGTTCCGTGAAATATGGCCACGTTGGTGAAATACTCTTAGGCTTCTGAAAAAGAGAGGGGGAAAAAAAGAAATAGTGCTTTCCTCTGCTCGACACACCACAGTTCCAGCTTCAGGATGCCCTAACACAAGGCAAGAGAAACGTGCAGCTTTGAATCTGGGGCTCCTTCTCTTCTTGTAGTAACATAAATTGACGCGGCCCATCTGTGCTGCTTCAGAACAAACAAGAATGAAGTCATGGTGCTTAAAATAGCACAGGGTGGAGTGGCTGAGAGCAACTCTCACTCTTCCACCTCCCCTGGGGACTTTTACGCAGGGTTTTGGAATGGTGGCTGTGGGTTCGGCTCCCTTGGCACCACATCTGGGTCATGCATGTGCTCGTGACCAGCTTTTACTCCACGTGCAGGTAGCACTCGTTAAGAGTGATTTTTTTTTCCTTTTTTTTTCTTTTTGTGAGACGGAGTCTTGCTCTGTCACCCAGGCTGGAGTGCAGTGGTGCGACCTCAGCTCACTGCAACCTCCACCTCCTGGGTTCAAGCGATTCTCCTGCTTTAGCCTCCCTAGTAGCTGGGATTACAGGCGCCTGCCACCATTCCTGGCTAGGGAGTGATTTTCTCTGAGAGGGAGATTTGCTGTGAAAGTGAGTGTGGTATCTTATCTAATGTTATGTGGCTTTCCCTTCTTTGTATCTCCTGTGCTGTCATTATGTATTTCAGGGCCACTTTAAAACGCAGCTCACCTTCCTAATGTAGTGCACTAGTCCAGCGAGAACATCCGGAAACTTCATTTGCAAGCTTGGGGTGACCCTGAAGGAAATCCTCCCAGCTTGCAAGATTCAGTTCCTGGGGTTTGGCTGTCTTTCCTGGAGAATAAATGAGAGGTCACATTTCTTCTTCCTCATGCCCTTCTTCCTTCTCCATATATATGTGTGTGTGTGTGTCTGTGCATATGTGTATTTATTTTAGGATGGGATGTTGCTGTGTTGCCCAGGCTGAAATGCAGTGGCACAATCTCAGCTCACTGCAGCTTCACCTTTCCTGGCTCAGCAGATCCTCCCACCTCAGCCTCCTGAGTAGCTGGGACTATGGGTGCATGCCACCACACCCAGCTATTTAAAAAAAATTTTTTTTGTAGAGATGAGGTTTCATCATGTTATCCAGGGTAGTCTCAAATTCCTGGGTTCAAGCAGTCCTCCCACCTCGGCCTCTCAGAGTGCTGGGATTACGTGTATGAGCCACCATGCCCAGCCCTTTCCCCCCCCCTTTTTTTTTTTTTTTTTGAGGCAGAGTCTTGCTCTGTTGCCCAGGCTAGAGTGCAGTGGTGTGATCTTGGCTCACTGCAACCTCCGTCTCCTGGGTTCAAGCGATTGTCCTGCTTCAGCCTCCCAAGTACCTGGGATTATAGGCACATGCCACCACACCTGGCTAATTTTTGTATTTTTGGTAGAGATGGGGTTTCACAGTGTTGGCCAGGCTGGTCTCGAACTCCTGACCTCAAGTCATCCACCCGCCTTGGCCTCCCAAAGTTTTGGGATTACAGGCGTGAACCACTGCACCCGGCCCCTTCTCTGTACTTTTAAGTGAACAAAAATAATATTAACATGTTAACACTGTCTTTGTATGTTTTATAGTCTGGCTGTATCTTAGTACTTCACAAATGCTGAAAAAATTACATTCTTAATTATTGTTCCTTTAGAAATTATGAAGCATGCGTTCCAACTGATATCTCTATGGATATCACTGCTGGATTTTTTTTAAAACTTCCACAGAGTAGAACTTGCTATGCATGGAAACATGCATTCTTTGTGTGAGTTGCATTGGTTGGGAAATTTCCTGATGGTCACTGAATATGGCAAAAATTGAGCTTTTACCTTGCCTACACAAATAGTATTGATCATAGTGTGTTTATGGACAGACTCTCAATCTCTTCTCCCTAAGTTATTTTGATAAAGGAAATGGATATTGGTCACGGTATGTGTTTCCTGGGGCAGAATGCTGTGTTCTTAAGTGTCTGATATTGCTCTGTTGTCTAGATGAAGTCAGGTGTCCAGTAACCACTGTTTACAAACTTGAATCGGGACATCTTGAACTAATTTGCTCTTGCCATGAATCCTTCTCCAGTGTTTGAGCCACCCAGTGGGAATAGGAATGTCCTGGAACACTCCGTCTCCACTTTGGTCATCTTCAGAAAAGTTATCTTTCCTTTAGAGAAACTTTGGGGGTTGCTGTGTATGCCGTGCAATTTTAGAGTAGAAGGCAGCCAGGGAGGGCGAGACTAGTGAAGGAAGGATCCCTGAGAGAGTCATGACTTTCCTGGCCATCGAGGACTCGCCAAGTGGATGGAAAGAGGGAGGACAGCCTAGCAAGAGGGGCCCCATCATTCGAGGTATGGTGTCTAGCTTGGTACCCATGCAAGACTGTGAGGAGACGGGTCTTTGGAGTGCAGAACGGGGTAGAAGCAATGGGAGAAAGAAGGTTGATGCGGGTCATGAGGTCAGGTGAGGATTTGATTCTGGAGGAGGGCTCAGTGGGAAAATTTTGGAGGTCAAATCTTATGGGGAGAAAAGTATTTGAGGGAGCCTAGCCTGTCAGGGTGGATGTGGAAGGGAGGCCAGTTTAGAAAGGCAGCGATTGGAGCAATCTAGGCCCAATGAGCTTATTGGCATTGGGATGCAAAGGCTTTTCAGGGGAAAAAAAAAATGTTCTAGAAGATCGTAGCCATGATCTTTATGGCTTCATTAGGACTAATCACTATGGAAAATTAAGGATGCCCATGTCTTATATTTAATATGGTAGCTGTGTTTTCTTTTGGTTGAGCTGGGCTTTTGGCACTCCTGGGCTCTGCATCTTAAGCCATTTTAGAGAGATTATTTGACGTCCTCAGAGGGAGAAGAACGCTAAAGCCACCTCTTTTAATCTATGGTCTCTGGAGTTTTCCTCTTTAACCACTTTGGAGACGGGATGAATTGGTTTCTTAGTAATTAAGAGCTAGGAGCTCTTTTTATTGCTTGTCCTTAACCTCTGACTTCACTGCCCCAGTCTGAACATCCGAATGAGATGATGTTGTGAAAGCTCGTGGTAAGCCCTAGGGTGCTGTACAAATGGTGTTTATCTGAAGCTCACTTCCTTGCTTTTAGTCGTGTTGCTCAAATGATCAATCCTAAGCGTATCATGTTTGCTGACCTCATACATACATTCGTATTTTAATTTGTAGCTTTTTATTGATTTCTGAGACTCCTTTGCAAGTACAACCAAGTCAGGAGTCCCTAACCATGCCTGCAAGGCCGTGTGGGGTGCTGCCCGCCTGAGTCTCATCTCCTTTGCTACCACTGGTCCCTTTTGTTTGCTCCACCATATTGGCCAAATTCCTTTCCATCCCAGGATCACTATATTTGCTGTTCCCTCTGTTTGGTTGCTCTTCTGCGATCTTTGTGTGGTTTCAGCTCAAATATAACCTCAGGAGGGCTTTTCTGACTGGCCAGCAAAATACCCCATCCTCCTCCCACTGCACACCCCATTTATCCTTTCT
Organism: Macaca mulatta; assembly: GCF_049350105.2. Taxonomy (NCBI): domain Eukaryota; kingdom Metazoa; phylum Chordata; class Mammalia; order Primates; family Cercopithecidae; genus Macaca; species Macaca mulatta. Next base: position 135,085,938 of record NC_133413.1, on the reverse strand, counting down.
GTTCCTTGGCAGTATTTTATGGCACTTAGAATTCTATGAAATTCTTATTTGTTTTCATGACTCGTTTTGCCTGTTTCCACCCTCCCACTAGCATGTAAGCTCCATGAGGGCAGCACTTTGTTTTATGTTCTCTGTATCCATAGTACCTGGCGCGCAGTAAATATTTATTGAGTGAATGAAATGAATAAGAAGTTTACATGAATGAATGTTAAAATAGCCTGTGCTTGCAGACACATCCTACTGCAGAGATATTTGGATGCTATTAGTAGAGCAGGAGCAAGACGCGTGTACCATCTGCCTTTATCTAGTGTGGGGAGATTCCTCTAGTGTTCTCTAGCTATCCACTTTCTTTTACCAGTATAAACTCAAAAGAGTAAACGTTAACTTTGCTTAGCCAAATGGAACCAGCAGATTTTAGCACACGATCTATAAAGGTCATTGCTTTGCTTCGTGTCCCTGAACGTATACAGACAAAGACACTGAACGTTAGTAGAAAGCAGCCAGAAATATGTAGGTCACTGACTTTGACTCAGTTTTGGCTGGGACCTTCTGCAGTGGTCCTACAAAACAAACCCAAAAATAAACAAAATTACCTTCAGTATATTCACTGGCCGGCTCTCTTTTTTTCCCCAAGTCCAAGAAATCTGGCCTTCATCTAAAGGAAGTGTTTTCTTATTTGGGATGTCAATCATTAAAGGTGTCCATTTCATGTTTGGAATGAGCTGTACTGTAAACGCTGGGCTGTGTGGTTGTATCAGTTTGTGCAAACAGTAGGAGCCAAGTACGTCTTGTTCACCCCCGAGTTAGCATCATTTGTCGCACTATCTCAGCAGAGCGGAGACGGTGGACACCTACGCAGTTTCTCAGGCTGTGCTTTCTACTGATTGTTTGTTTAATTAGAAAATGAGTAATTATTTATCCAGAAAATAGAATCCAAAGCCGTGGGGCTGAAATCTTCTCTAATTGCACCATGCGATCATGCTTTTCTGAGGATTGTGCTTTCGGTGTGCGTAGGTGGTAGGGGAGTCTTATTTTGTGGCTAGTATTTACTGAGAGATCCGTCTTTTGCTCAGCACCTCAAGTGGAACAAAATGAAGTCAGTGGCAATCAACCTGCTTTGTAATAAAAGTTTAAAAGCCAGATACAATCAGAATATCTGTCTAAACAGTGAGGTTTGTGTTCATTCCACAGCTTTGGGGACCGGCTACATGTAGGACATCATTGAAGGTAAACTAATGTGTGGGAAAGGGCCCCTGTGTACAAGAAGGTGGTGTTTCGCACTTCACGGGAACAAAGGGAGTCAAACCTTGATAAGCTTTGTGGAATTTGCTGGGCAAAAGCTTGTTTGGGGTGAGATCCTGTCGATACAGCCAAGAATGGAGTTTGGCTTCTGCATATAGGTCAGCTTTTTGATGGGTGACCAAACCCACTGAGGTCTTCATTTCGGCCAACTGCTGATGCCATTTCATTTTTCTTTTCTGGTCCCATTCAGAGGTATGGATTTTCCCTTCCTAATAACCGAGTCTGGCATGCTGTTGAAGAGTGTCAGGGGTATGTGCTAAGTTGACCTTGTAGGTCTGTTTTCCATCCTGACACAGAGGGGCTACTGGGAAGTTTTTAGCCAGCTATGATGACAGGGAGGGAGGAGTTCACTTGTGGAGCTGGTAAGGGCATGAACTTGAGAAAGGGGGGTTTTCAAATGGAGCTAGGGCAGGATGAATTCCCGCCGTAGATGTGAGCTGAGGTGTGGAAACCTGGCTTTGTGTCTGCTGGATGAAGCAGATCTGGTGACATCTCCTGTCCACAGCATCACTCTCTATGAACGCACTGGTAGGGTTAGGGCCTGAACAGAACATGCCTAACAAGACGGGGCACGTGGAACTGATTGTGCCTGTGAGAAAACAAAAAGCGAATCACCACCTTCCTCTAGCCCACACCTGTGGCCGTTTGCGCTGTGTCCGCCTCAGTTGCTGGCCGGGCCTGTTGACATCTTGGTTTTAGAAAGCCCAGCGGTGGAGGTGAAAGCCTTGGAGACTTATTTTGTTTTTGTTTTTGTTTTGAGACAGGGTGGTGTCCCCCAGGCTGGAGTGCAGTGGCGCGATCATGACTCACTGCAGCCTCGACCCTCTGAACTCAGGTGATCTTCCCACCTCAGGGGTCCCCCAACCGCCCTGCCCTAGTAGCTGGGACTACAGGCACACAGCACCATGTCTGGCTAATTTTTTTTTTTTTTTAAATAGAGAAAGGTCTTGCCATATTGCCCAGGCTGGTCTTGAACTCCTGGACCCAAGCGATCCTCCCACCCCGGCCTCCCAAAGTGCTGGGATTACAGGCGTGAGCCACCATGCCCAACCATGCCTGGCTAATTTTCTTATAGTGACAGGGTCTCACCATATTGCCCAGGCTGGTCTTGAACTCCTGGGCTCAAGCGATCCTCCCACCCCGGCCTCCCAAACTGCTGGGATTACAGGTGTGAACCACTGTGCCTGGCTGCTCGGAGACTTTGAATCTTAGCTCGGAGCGCAGTAGCTGTTTGACTTCACCAGCTATGGATCCTTTTTAAGTCCCAGTTTCCTCTTGTGTCTGAAATGATAATAATACCTCCTCCTAGAGTTGTTGTCATTTATTTATTTGTTTATTTATTTATTTATTTTTTTGAGACGGAGTTTCACTTCTGTTGCTCAGGCTGGAGTGCAATGCTGTGATCTCAGCTCACTGCAACCTTTGCTTCCCGGGTTCAAGCGATTCTTCCACCTTAGCCTCCTGAGTAGCTGGGATTACAGGTGTGCACCACTATGCCCAGTTAATTTTGTATTTTTAGTAGAAATAGGGTTTCTCCATGTTGGTCAGGATGGTCTCGAATTCCCAACCTCAGGCGAAACGCCCGCCTCGGCCTCCCAAAGTGCTGGGATTATAGGCGTGAGCCACCGCGCCTGGCCTATTGTTATTTTTGTGTGTGTGTGTGGTAAAATATACATAACATCAAAGTTATCATTTTAACCATTTCTACGTGGATAATTCAGTGGCATTAAGCACATTCACACTGTTGTGCAGCCACCAGCACCGTCCATCTCCAGAACATTTTCGTCTTCTCAAACTGACGCTCTGTACCTGTTAAACCGCCAGCACCCCCACAACCCCTTAAAAGAGCTGAGATTTGAACCCAGGGGTTTTGGCTCCATGTGTCTCGTGTTCTACCATATCATAAGAGAGTTTGTGGTCTTAAACGTTTAAGACATCTCCTAAGAACCTATTATGTTAGTTGGTGCTATCTGCAAAAACGCATTTTCTAAATGAACTTAGGCCTCATCCTTGATCTGTCCCTAAGGTTGAATGAGACCCCGAACTAATGAAGTTTGCTGTGTGATTCTGCTGAAAATCTCACTGCGGACGTTGCAGAGTTCAGTCGCCCCTTCTCCGGGCTCATCTTGCCATGTTTTCTCTCATCACTGGACACCTTGACCACCATGAGGGTTTCCCCCCATCAGCCTCAGGGGCTTCCAGTTCCTAGTTTGCCTCCTGTCTCTGTGGCTGTTCCTTCTTGGTTGTCTTTACTGGAATTTTCATTTTCTTTCCCCTGTTGGCGCTCTTGGAGTCTTTGTCTTGGCCTTCTCTCAGAAACATGTTGCCCTTCCACAGTTGCCCTGAGAGGGTGTCAGAATCCACACACAGCTCCGGACCTGATCTCCTGGTGAGCCCCGCATCCCCTGGGCAGAGCGCCTCCCCGTGAGGGTCATGCCTTCTCCTCAAACTCACCATCTCAAATCAAATCCTAAGATAGGGGGAAGCCCAGGGCGTGGCCATCTCCTCTCTCCTCCACCTGAATCCCAGCCTGCTTCTCAGGTCTGTTCTTCTCTTCTTTTTATACACTAGCGAGACTAGATTTGTCTTGGGTTTGTTTGGACTTTTCCCTGCTTCTTAAATGGGAACTTTAATTTCTGTCCTTATTCCCACTGGCTTCTTCAACTCTCCCCCTAAACTCCTCCATTGACCTGCTCCTGTCCCTACTGCTGATGGATTTTCTTTCCTTAGTTCAGATCTGATCACCCCTCTTCCCTGTTTGAAAGCCCCCCAGGACCCCCATTAATGGTCACGTGATGAAGCTCACCATCTGCTGACTGGCATTCTAACCCTCTGCCGGCTAGGCTCACTCTGCACTGATGACCCCTTCTCATTCTCCCTCCGCCCTCCCTATCCCATGACCAACACCCTATCACAGGGGCCCTTCATCTTTTTGGACCTCAGACCCCTTCAAGGAACAGACAGCTATGGACCGCCTCCCTAGAAAGGTACATGTTCACTCAGTTTTCCATTCAATTTCAAGGGGTCTGTGGATCCCGATGGTGAACTTAGCTGAATGCCCATGCTAGACTATACATTCTAAGCCTCTTTGTCTTATATTTGTGCCATTTTCTCTTATATCTTTGTTCCTTTGTCTTTGTTCCTGTGTTTCCATCAGTATTTTTCTTCAGTGCACTTTCCTGTCAGAGTTAATTTTTCCCTCTATCGTGCTTGTACAGCACATTACCAGAACATCTATTTAGCATTTGTATTAGAGTTGATAGTTTGCATGGCCGCCTTGCCCTTGTGTTCCTGAGCACAGTGCCTTGCATGTGTTACACATAGTCATGCGTCCATTTATTCATTGATTCAACAGTTTCTTCAGCTCTTGTGAGCTAGCCACAGTTCTTGTCCTGGGACTCTGCTAGGAAATATGATCCACTCCCCGCCCCAGTGAGATCGGTTTAATGGAGACTGTACACAGATAAGCAGGATGTTATCATGCAGTAAGACTATTGAGCATTTACTGTGTGCTGGGTGCTAACGAGCACATTGTATTAGTATGTGTGTTATCTCTGAATTCTCACAACAGCTTTGTGAAATAGGGTCTAATATTTTAGGGATGAAGCAATGGAGACCCCAGCTAGGTTTAGTAACTTACCTAAAATCATGAGACTCATCAGCAGTAGAGCGGAATTTCAACACTGTAGACTGTCTCTGGGGGCCAGATTTTTTTTTTTTTTTGAGAAGGAGTTTCACTGTTATTGCCCAGGCGGAAGTACAATGGCACGATCTCAGCTCACTGCAACCTCCATCTCCTGGGTTCAAGTGGTTCTCCTGCCTCAGCCTCCTGAGTAGCTTGGATTACAGGCATGCGCCACCACGCCCCGCTAATTTTGTGTTTTTAGTAGAGATGGGGTTTCTCCATGTTGGTCAGGCTGGTCTCAAACTCCCAACCTCAGGTGATCCGCTCGCCTTGGCCCCCCAAAGTCCTGGGATTATAGGCATGAGCCACTGTGCCCGGGTTTAGGGGTCAGATTTTTTATAGCTAGACTGTCTGAGATCATCCTGGCCAAGCCAGGGCCCTGTGAGAGGCCAGGAGAAAGCAGAAGAGAGGAGAAAAGCCAAGCGGAAATCACCAAAGTCTTCCTGAAAGAGTACGGAGAATTGGGATGAAGACAAAGTAACCAGGGGCCCAAAGGTGAGATTGAGTGAGTGGGTGAACTGTGGATGAAATGTTATGAACTCAGGTCTGTGGAGATGGAAAAAGGAGAGAAGGCAGTGCCTGTGGAATGAATCGGGGAGAAAAATAGAATTAGCCACTGAACAGACCATCGAATTGAGCAAATAAATCTTTAAAGAATTCCAAAGATAGAAATGCCTTAGACACAGCAGGAATAATTTTTGTTTCAATATTGGAAGGCAGCCCTGCTTCTTATTATAGACATATTCAAATAGTTTAAGTGCTGGTTACTGACCAGATTATCTGGTACAAACATTTGTATTACAGCAAGTTATTTACCCTCTCCACGCTTAGTGTTCATATTAATAAGATGGGGATAAAAAATGCTTATTTCCTCAAATCCAAGAACTATCAATTTAGCTGCACCTTTCGTTTATGTAGCACTAAGGGAACAAAAAAAAGTCCTGCCAACTGAACTATGTGCCTTTCAGAGGTGTTACCATGTTGGGGGAAAAGGATTAACTGTAAAATGGATTCTAGGATTGGTCTTAGAATCAAGGAAATAGAAGAGTCTGCTTCCTAGTGTTACTGTGAACAGTGCCAGATGCGTAGCAGTTGCTCACTATATTTGATGATGAGGATGTTGGTGGTGACGGTGGTAGTGTTTATGTAGAAGGAAACAGGCCTGGAGGCTGAAGCAACTGTGACTTGATGTAAGCAAAAGCTACTAGTCAAGTGCTCCCGTTGCAGATTTTGCTATTTTAGACTAGAGGGGTCTCCTGACACATGAGAGCCCTGTTGCCTGTAATTCTATGTTACCAGAGGCTGTGAGTGTGTATGCTTTTAGGTATAATATGACCAAGTGTTCATATGCCTATTTAAAACCTAAGGGGAAATGAAGGGCTCAATTTTACAGTATGGCTTCTAATCTTGTGTGCTCCTGAACTCTGGTCTACACACTCCCAACGATTAGAGAGACATTTTGTAACCAGAAATGCTTGGGTTCAGACTAGAATGCTTGAGTGCTACCAAATTAAAGGCCAGTGGGAAGCTACTTGGAGAAGCAGCCTCTGGCACTGTGGTAAAGGAGCATTTATCTAGAGACGGGCCTGGCTGGAAGGAGATGGCCCCGCCTGTGTCTCAGGAGACTTTAATTAGGACCATTGGCTTGGCTGCCCCATGATGAGAGGTTGAACTTATGCCTGTGGTTCTGAGCCATGAAATCACCCCTGGGAACAGCCCAGCAGAACCGTGGGTGGCACCCCCAAGGACTGGAGAGGAGGTGGCCCTGCAGGCGCTGGCTTCTGCCTGCCAGTCCAGCCGCTCTCCTGGGGTTCTCCACCTGGGCCTCGCCTGCTCCTCCTGCTCAAGTGTCTTCTCACTGACCTGGGCACAGGTTACTTCTGTGCTGTGCTTTGCTTTATTTCTCCTTTGTCTGCAGACACCACTGGGCCAGAACCAGTTCATCCCGGGTGTTTAGACTCAAACTGGGGTGTCATCTCCTGAGGAGCCCCTATGATCTGCGCTTCCTCTCTGTGCTCCGTGATGCCCTAGGCTTCTCTCTCTCATGGCGTTTCCTGTCCTTTCTGTCTGTGTGTGTGTCTCCGCCCTCCCTGAGGAATGGGACCACATCTTACTCATCTTCGTATTCACTGTGCTTTCCCGTAGGAGGCTATTTACAGAAGGACACAGGAATGGACAGAGGGGCAAAATATCAAAAGCTGATACTTGAAGGGTCCGCAGAGGAGGAGAGAGGAGGACGGCTTTTCTAAGTAGAGGAATAAGGAGCCACATATGCAGGGGAGCCAAGAAAGGGAAAAGGAAAATTCATAGAATCTGCTGCTTTAAAGAGTGTGGGGAGAGAGGGGAGGTGGGACGGTTCTACTCTTGACCTTGGTGGCAGCATGGATTGGGCGGGCGGGGGTTCTGGGCTGATGGTGCATGCTGAAGCTGGGTTTCCTAACTGGCCTCAGAGGCTTCTGGTTTGAGGGAGGTGGATGGGAGGGCTGAGTGAGTGCAGGGGTTGTCCTCCAGAGGACACGTGTCCTTGGCTTCGTATGTAGGTCTTTGCCAAGGTGTCTGTGGGAAGCCTCCTTAAGCAAAGGGGCCCCAAGGCTGTGGACATGTATATGTGTCTGCCAGTCTGTCTGTCTGTCTTAGCATGAGGTTTAGCAGGCAGCCTCAGGAAAAACTTAAGCCCAAAAGGGAGTGTCTGGCCACGCTGCTGGTGCTCCCTCTTTCCTAAAGAGACACGTGTGCAGGTGTCCGAGTGCAGGCTAAGTACAGGCTGCCCATTTCGGCTCCAGAACCCAGCCAGGCAGCTCTTGGCACAGCATCCCTGAGGGAGGTTTCAGCGTGGGGCAGGGAGTGGGGCCCAGAGTCTGATATCCAGTGTCTTTGCCTGGCTAAAGGACAGCAGCTGTCCCTTGGTTACCCAGAGAAAACAATCAGGAAAGGCTCGCGGTCGTGTCTCTCAGTCCCTTGGACCGTTAGGTCGTTGCCCCTGATTTCCGTGAGCTTTATCTGACTACAAGGTACGTTCCATGGTCCCCTTGGATACGACGACAATTGTACCTGGTCTGTTTCCTCCCAAGAATTTCTGAGGACTTTAAAATTTAACCTGTGGGAGGGCAGAGAGGGAAGTCTTGGTACTTACAAATAAAAAAAGCATTACTGCCTTATTCTCCCATCCCCCCCCCAATATTTACAAATATAATAAATACTAGCTTTCGTTTACTCTCTGGAGCAGGGATTCTTCAATGTGGAAGTTTACCTCAGAATCACTTGGGTAGCTGTTTGACCGTCCGTATGTCTAGACCCTGTCTTCGGAGGGTACGTCAGGAGGCCTGGGGCAGAGCCTGGATCCTGAGTATTGGGGAAAGGCTCTCCAGGTAATTGTGATGGACGCCCTAGACAGAGAACCAGTGTGTTAGATGGAAAAGCTTCCAGATAGCAGAGACTGCGGCCTCTCTTGGTGTCCTGTGCTGTGTCTGGCATACAGTATTTTTTTAATTCAGAAATATTTATTGACTACCGTGTGCCAGACCCTGGAATACATTCATATCACTATTCTTGGTGCTCCTAGAGCCGTGGTGGAGGGACCCTAATTGTGTTGGATGCCCTGAAACCAGACGGGCTTCTATTCATTCTCAGTTGTCATTGGATTACGGTCTTCCTGAGTGGTGTGAGGTAGGCACCCGGAATTATAGCATTGACGTTGTCCCCTTTCCCAAAAATTGAACATAGCTCACCAAACAGGGGCCCCTGGAACATTGTAACAGATGGGATCAATAGATCTAACATGCCACCCCTGCCTTTCCCATTAACTTTCAGACTAAAGAGCTGAGCTTGGGACAGGACTGGGCTGGATCATTTCCCTTTCTCTTTAATCTAGAAAGAACCTGAAGCTGGCCACTTCCTTGGTGTTCATGGATGGGTGTGAGCCATCTTGAGCCTCTCCTATCTGCTAGACACAAAGGACATGAAGATGAATGGAGCATGGCACTCATACTTTACAAATATCATAGTCTAAGGGGAGTCAGAAATGTAGACAGGGCCGGGCGCGGTGGCTCACGCCTGTAATCCCAGCACTTTGGGAGGCCGAGGCGGGTGGATCACGATGTCAGGAGATTGAGACCATCCTGGCTAACACAGTGAAACCCCGTCTCTACTAAAAATACAAAACAATTAGCCGGGCGTGGTGGTGGGCACCTGTAGTCCCAGCTACACAGGAAGCTGAGGCAGGAGAATAGTGTGAACCCGGGAGGTGGAGCTTGCAGTGAGCCGAGATCACGCCACTGCACCCCAGCCTGGGTGACAGAGTGAGACTCTGTCTCAAAAAAAAACAAGAAATGCAGACAGATGTGTGTGACAGGTCCTGAATGTATGCTGAGCAAACTGTGAGCAAGCTCACAGCTATGGTGGGTTGTGGGAAATATGGAAATCCTTTATGGGGCAGTGCTGATTAGACTTCCCAGGTTCCTTGCTAGCCCCGGCCTTTGAGGGGTGGTGTTTGTAGGGGGCGGCTGACCAGGAAGGAAGCCTTGCCACCCCTCACCTGGGCTGGGGAGGCTCTGCTTCGTGCCTCTCCCAGCAGTGCTTGCACGTTTGGCGTGGCTAGGACTCCACTACCTGACCCTGTGGCCTGTCCAGTTTTCAAGCTGATGGTCACACGTATCTTCCCAGCTGCAGGGCTCCTTTTGTGTTAGCCTGAGACAATCGTAGCTTCTGTTTCTAAGAGCTAGTGCTTTGATGGAAAACATGGCTCATGAACTTGCTCTTTGTCTAGATCCTGTAATAATCAGGTTGTGCAGGCGTGGATTGTTAGTAAAAATTCATTGGTTTACAGAAAAAAAAAAAAAACCTAGAAGGAAATAAAGGGACATGTCTAATGTTGGTGGTGATTCTGGGTAGTGGGTATATTGGTACCATTTTCCCAAGCTTTTTACTTTTCAAGTTATCCTTTCATTTTGGAAAAAGATGATAAACATTATTTCTTAAAACCTGCATGTGTTAGTGAGCTATTGTTCCTGAAACCCTTTCCTCCAAGGATGAAGGTTCTGAGTGATAAACTTTTTAATGATCAAACTCATCCCACTGCCCTCTGGCATCTTACTGGTGGGTGGGTCTGTTGTTTTTTTTTTCAGACGGAGTCTTGCTCTGTCGCCCAGGCTGGGGTGCAGTGGCGTGATATCGACTCACTGCAAGCTCTGCTTCCCAGGTTCACGCCATTCTCCTGCCTCAGCCTCTCGAGTAGCTGGGACTTACAGGCGCCCGCCACCTTGCCTGGCTAAGTTTTTGTATTTTTTAGCAGAGAGAGGGTTTCACCGTGTTAGCCAGGATGGTCTCGATCTCCTGACCTTGTGATCCGCCTGCCTCGGCCTCCCAAAGTGCTGGGATTACAGGTGTGAGCCACCGCACCCGGCCTGGGTCTAGATTTACTGTTCACTGACTGTTCCATTTTCTCTGTTGATTGAAGATGGCTTCAGGGCCAAGAGGTGACTACTGTCAGAGGATACAGTGTGATCCAGATTGTGTGTGTGTGAATGTGTGCGTGGGAGGGTGTGTATGTGTGTTCCACCTGGCCCTTGGGGCACAAGTCCCTCATCCTTTGCTCTTGTGGGAGGACCCTGGACCAGGCTGCTTAGTATAGAGGAGAACCAGAGTATCACAGGGCACCCAGGAGGAAGAGAGGATGGGTGAGTTGAGGGGCGTTTCCATACTGCGCTAGCATGAAAGCTGTACCACATTCAGAATTTTAGAACACTGATATCATGTGCATTTAGAACAAGCTTCGTAGAAATATTGTGGCTGCTCTGATTCCTCCACTAAGCCAGAGCCTCATGTTTGGTGTGTAGTGGGAGGCATTTCAGCCCCAGCAAGTGGGAGGGAGAGTTAATGCTCTAAACAAGGAACTTCCTCTTCTGTTGGAGGCGTGGGTTAGTGATCTGTGCTGTTGTGTAGGAAACCTTGTTGATTTATCCCCTTGATCTTGCCTCCACCCTTCAGCTTGAGGGTGTGTGTGTGTGTGTGTCCATGCGCGTGGGCAACTTTCTAAATACCAAAATATACCTTCTAATTATAAACTAGTGCCATTGGTTCCTTGCCCCCACCCGCCCTTGTTTACTTTCTTTTGGTTAAAGTGCTGCTCCTTTCGAAAGGCCCCCGTCTTTGTGGCACAGCCTATTCCAGATCATTCAAATGGTTGTTTGTGCTTTTCTGATTCCTGACTCTGGGCTGCCGAATGCTTTTTCATCTCCTACAACTGAGCTCAGAGCCAGAGAAGGGCTTTTGAAAGTTCATTTCTGAAATGTACACATGTGTACTGTCTTGAAGTCCAGGCATATCCTCGGGACAGCAGTGTGGCTTTGAGATCCACTGAGTGGCCATCCCACCTGCCATGTTTCTGGGGGGTGGTACATTTCAGTATGTGAAAAGAGAGACTACTTCTAATACTCTGTGACTCTTATTCAAGTTCAAGTTCCATGGGAACTGAATCACAAGGTCTGGTTTTAGGAGTAAGAGAGAGAGAGTCAGGAAGAGAGATGATTCTTTACCATTTTGTGTACATGTTATTTATTTCTATTTTGTTGTTGTATTTGGACTCTAATTCTGGGCTGGGATAGCCCTCACTGCCTGAAGTAATTGCTTCTTACGAATAGCCACTGCATTTATTGCTATCTTCATGTTACCCAGGTGGGAGCGGAGCGGCCCAGGTGTTGGCCCATCAATGCACTTGAGTAGAGAACCCAGGGTGAACGCCAGGCACGTTACATGGTTCCCTTGGATGCGACAACAATCGTATCTGGTCTGTTTTCTCCCAAGAATTTCTGAGGACTTTAAAATTTAGCCAGTGGACCAATACAGTTTAAATGTATTACTGCTTGCCAGTAGGAGCCAAATCATAATTCTTAGCCTGTAATCTCCTGAGAAATGAGCTGAGCAGCTCCATGTGATTTTTTAGGTAGCTTTTCTGGAATTAGCCTAGAGTGGCCATTCATGTGTTTCAATCTAAGTGTTTCACTTTATTTAAAGGGCAACCTTCTGAAATATTATCAGCTAAAGGCATACCCTAAAAACACATAATTCCCGAGATGCAAGTCACAGAAATAGATTGAGTGTCATGGAGAAAAACTTAATAAACTATAAATTCTTATATACACAGAATTTGAACTCCTAAATTGCTATGGTAATTGATACCATTTAGCTATTATTATTTAAAGTCCCCTCATTGTTCTAAACAGGGCAGAAGGAGACTTTAATAATGCACTTTTTATTGTGCGTTATTCATTTCATCGAATCATTCATGATTCTAGTTATATCTCAGGTTCTTAACTAGTGTTAAGTTCTTGCAAAGGAATTGCTTACTGAGTTCAGTTGGCAGGTTAGTATTAAGAGGTATCCTTTAAAACAAAGTTCAAAATTGCTGCGGTTTTGTTCAGATGCATTTGAAATAATGCAAAGATATGATGCCTTAGTTCAGGCTCCTAAAAGAAAAACCCATAGCCTGGATGGCGCAAACAACAGAAATTTATTTCTCACAGCTTTGGAGGCTGGGAAGTCCAAGATCGAGGTGCTGGCTAATATGGTCTGGATCTGTGTCCCTGCCCAAATCTCATGTCGAATTGTAATCCCCGGTGTTGGAGATGGCGCCTGGTGAGAGGTGATTGGACCATGGGAGTGGATTTCCCCCTTGGTGCCTTGCTGCTGTTCTGGTTGACGGTGAGTGAGTTCTCAGGAGCTCTGGTTGTTTAGAAGTGTGTGGTACCTCCCCCTTCTGTCTCTCCCTCCTGCTCCAGCCATGTGAAGCTTCTGGCTCCCTATTTGCCTTCAGCCATGAGTAAACATTCCCTGAGACTTCCCCAGAAGCAGAAGCTGCTATGGCTTCCTGTACAGCCTGTGGAACTGCACAATTAAACCTCTTTTCTTTATAAACTATCCAGTGTATTAGTCTGTTTTCATGCTGCTGATAAAGACATACCTGAGTTTGGTTTATTTATAAAGAAAGAGAGATTTAATGGACTCACAGTTCCACGTGGCTGGGGAGGCCTCACAATCATGGCAGAAGATGAAAGGCACATCTTACATAGCGGCAGGCAAGAGAGAATGAGAGCCAAGCAAGACGGGAAACCGCGTATCAGAACATCAGATCTCATGAGTCTTACTCACTATCACGATAACAGTATAGGGGAAACCACCCCCATGATTCAGTTACCTCCCACCTGGTCCTTCCCACAATGCATGAGAATTATGGGAGCTACAATTCAACATGAGATTTGGGCAGGGATGGAGCCAAATAATATCACTCAGTCTCAGGTACTTCTTTATAGCAGTGTGAGAACAGACTAATACACTGGTTCATTTGGCTCCTGGTGAGGGCCCTCATCCTGGTTTGTAAACAGCTGCTTTCTTGCTATATCCTCACATGGTGGAGGGAGAGATTGTCATTCTCATGTCTTTTCTTGTAAGTGCACTAATCCCATTTATGAAGTTTCCACTCTCATGACCTAATTACCTCCCAAAGGCTCACTTCTAAATACCATCACAGTGGGGAGTAGGATTTCAACATGAGAATTTTGGGGGAGGACACATACACTTAGTCCACAGGAGATGGAGTGGGACTTCATTTTGTAAAGCTTGCTGTAATTTAACAGCTTGAAATGGGCCAATAATGCGTATGTGAGCTGAGAGCCTCATGCTTTTTGTAGGGAGGTAGATGCCTGGGGGCACTGTGTACCCTCAGAAGGTCCCTGTATCCTGGTTGAATTTGGACTTGGTAAGGACCATGTGAACCTGCCCTTGTCTACTATGTATGTGCAGTGGGCCTGGAGCCAACCCCAGAACCCAGTCTGTCACAGTGTTGCTGCTGAGTCTTCATGTCATGCTCTCTGTTTCTGCTCAGTGCAGAGGAAAGTAACTTCTGTTCACACCCATCTGTGACTAAGTAATGTGTGTCCTCTTTTTTTTTTTTTTTTCTGACTCTGCCTTTAATAACACGAGAAAAAAGGAAAGAAAATTTCCATTTCATTTTTTGTGGCTTCATTTTTTAAACTTCATTATAGGAAGTTTTAAACACACACACAAAAAGGACAATACTATGGTGAACCCCTACTTACCCCATTACCCAGCTTCAGTAACCGTCAACTTTCTACTATTCTTATTTTCAGACATGTTGCCCCCCAGCTCAACCCCTTTTTGTGTCCTGCAGTATTGTAAAGCAAAGTGCAGGGAGTTAGTATTTCACCCCATATACGTGGATGCATGGGCTCTGCTAACAGATTAGACCTAAAAACAACAACAAAACCAACCCATAACCACAATACCATGACCACTTCTAACAAAATTAACACTCATTCATTCACATCATTAGTCTAGATTCCGTTTTCCCAGTTGACTCAAATGTCTTGCATTTAGTTGATATGCTGGTTAAATTTATTTTAATCTAATTTATAACAGCCTTCCTGTTTTTGTAAAAATGCCATTTACTGGGTCCTTTGTCCTATAGAATTTTCCGTGTTCTGGACTTGGTTGGTTGTACCCTCATAGTGTCATTTAACATCTTCCTCTATCCCCATGTTGCCTGCAGTTGGGATACTTCAGGGGTGGCTCTGAAGGAACAACTCCATTTTCTTTTTCTTTTTTTTTCTTCTCGAGATGGAGTCTCATTCACTCTTTTGCTCAGGCTGGAATGCAGTGGTGTGACCTTGGCTCACTGCAACCTCCACCTTCTGGGTTCAAGCAATTCTCCTGCCTCAGCCTCCTGAGTAACTGAGATTGCAGGCATTCACCACCACACCTGGCTAATTTTTGTATTAATATTTTTAGTAGATACAGGGTTTCACCATGTTGGCCAGGCTGGTCTTGAACTCCTGGCCTCAAGTGATCTGCCTGTCTTAGCCTGCCAAAGTGCTGGGATTACAGGCTTGAGCCACTGTGCCCAGCCTTCATGTTCATAAAAAAAAAAAAAAAAAAAAAAAAAGGCCCCGGCTCATTGTCCTTTTGGTAGCAATTTAGACAGATCATACTTTTTACTCAAATGCTTGATGCTTCTGTGTGCTTGTTTTCCTCCTATGAATGGATTCAGGCTCATTTAGCTGCTCTTAAGAACTTTATTTTGCAAGCTGGTCTCCCTAGCTCTACACCTGTCCTCCTTGCCAGTTCTCCATAGCTGATTTTCTCTTCCTAAAAAAAAAGAGTTAGTTGGTTTTGAGTTCAAGTATTCTGGCCCCACTACTTAAGCTGTGTAATGTTGGACAAGTTAGTGAGTCGGAGTTTCTTCTCCTGGAAAACGGGGTCTATCTCTTAAGATAAAGGAGATAGGAAATTCAATAGTGCATGAAAAAGTTCTTAACACAGTCAGATTCAATGCTTAAGACACATTAGATTTTTTTCTTCTTCTGATTATATCATTCCAAGTTCAAAGATTTTATTTTCTTCTGCCTGCTGAAGTTCAGCCTCCTAAGTGGGTTTTTACCTTTGAGCATTTCACCATTTGTCATAGACACACCTTTCTAGCTTCTGTTCCCCTAAACTCTGGACACACTATCCTGGGAACACACTCTTTACTGTTGCCTTTGTCTACAGTTTCCCTCTTGGAATGTGGTTCCCTCTGGTCTCTGTCTGATGCTTCAAGGACCAGCTGAGATGCTACCCTTTCTCCCACATCCTCCCATCCCTCTTTCTCTCCCCAATCAGTAAGTAGCATTGCTCGGGTTCAGTCGTCCCACGGTGCTTTATATGTGCCACTGTCATTGCACACATCTCTCTCCAACTTGTATTATGGGTGTGGTTTAAGAGTATTTATCTCCCAGGCAGCTGGTGGTAAAAAGACAGAAAGCTTTCGTCTTCATCTTTGACTTTTGCAGAGCAAGTCCGGGCTCCTGCATATGGCGTGGTGCCAGATGAATATCTGTTGAGTTGTGTTGATTCTGATCGCTCTCACCTGTGTGGAGGCCACTGTGGCAACCCCTCCCTGTTCTGCTGGGATGAGGAAGGGCGTATCTGACTCTCTGTGCTCTTGGGCACCCCGTGTACCTCCAGGCCTAGCCAGGGGAGGTCTAAACCGAAGATGCCAGAAGTGCATTGTCTTTGACCACTAACTGTTGCAACAGAGTCAGCATCTAACATGTTGTTTCTTAGAGTCATTTGCAATGACTTTGAGAACAAAAGCTCCCCTGGGAGGGTCAGCACACTTGGTTTGTGCACCAGGCAGGGCTCCTGGCAGGCCTGCCCAGCAGGTCCCCAAGCCTGGGCCTGAGCCCTGACAGCAGTTGCAGCCACAGGGCAGCTGCAGTTATCAAAACTCTCATCTATACATCATTTTCCAATCCGTGTTCTGTTCTGCTGTTTAAGGGGCTGGAGAGCAGAAAAGAGAAGGTGGAGAAGTGCTTCATTTGCACAGTGGTTTTATGATTAAGAATAGAGTGCCTTTGATATTAAAGAAATATTAAATTATTAAATTAGTTAGAAGTTTCGGCATTGGAAAACTAGAGCCCAGTACCCTATTGTGCTACTTTCTAACTTTGTGGCCTTGGGCAAGTTATTGAAATTGTCTGAACCTCAGGTGGTTCTTTGCTAAAGTAGACAGAAGATACTTAACAGGGCTGATGAGGAATGTAAGGAAACTCTAAAGGGCTGTGCACATAGCTTATAACGTTTACTAATAGGTACATTACATTATGCTTGTCAGATAGTCGTGTGAGTTATACCCTCCCTTGTTGGTAACATGGCTGAGACCCAGAAATGTACCCAGCTGGTCAAGGTCACCTTCTAGTAGCGATTACACTGGGTTAGGTCAGTGTTGTTGACTTTCCGGTGTTCTTGGCATAAGGATACACTTCATACTTCATGTGGTCTAGTGTGAACCTTTCAATGTTTATACTTCATGAAACTCTTGTTTTTCTTAAAATTCTCCAGAATTTTGATTGATCATTTCTCCTGATCTTTGAGGAGTGAGGAAGAACTTCTTTGCTATAGAACTCGTTAATGTGCCCCACATTTTCAGAAAGTCCTCTCACCATGGAAAGTGGCAGAGGTGGAGAGAGTGGATGGGAACATGTGCTTCTGGGATGCTTTGCATACCAGGGAATTGTTTCTTTGCTAATGATCCGTTTCATTATAATGAATACTGGATGAGCTAAGACGGTGAAACATTTAACTATAGGTTAGTAATTCATTTAGCAAAGATTCTCACCCTCAGGATTGTATCAGCAACTATCATCAGGAGCACTTCAGGCCTGTCCTTCCTTTCTTTGGAGTTGAGGCTTGAGGAACTTACTCCTTCCACAGCTGCAGGTCAGTAACGATGATACACCTCATTACCCTTTTGTGGGGTAGCAGTAAGAGGTTTCTAGAAGCATCCATCTAGCAGGAGCTCTGGAATGTAAATAACCCAAGAAGTGGCTGTTCTGTGACTTTTTTGTGATGGGAGTCTATGATAGGAAGGAGGCCTTTTCCTGCAACCGGAATGTCTAGCTGCTTCCTGATGGGCATGGAGGGGATCAGTGAGTTAAAGTTTCCAGCATCTGTTGAATGGGATTTGTGTCTAGTAGTTCTGTTGATTATAGGCATCTCCCAGCAGCCTCAAAGAAAGTCACACATGCTTGTATATCCTAGGGGGGAAAGGGAGATATTTTTATACAAAGTAAGTGTTATGAAAGCCTGTTTTATTTTTTTATTTGTGTGTGTGTGTGTGTGTGTGTGTGTGTTTTGTTTTGTGTTTTTGAGATGGACTCTCGCTCTGTCACCCAGGCTGGAGCTCACTGGCGTGATCTCAGTTCACTGCAACCTCAGCCTTCCAGGTTCAAGTGATTCTCCTGCCTCAGCCTCCCGAGTAGCTGGGATTACAGACACATGCCACCACGCCTGGCTAATTTTTGTATTTTTAGTAGAGATGGGGTTTCACCATGTTGGTCAGGCTGGTCTCGAACTCCTGGCCTCAAGTGATCCACCTGCCTTGGCCTCCTAAAGTGCTGGGATTACAGGTGTGAGCCACCGTGCCCAGCTTGTTTTTTGTAAGTTAGTAAATATGATCCTTTCTCTGGTGATATGCCAACATAGTTGTAATGAATAAAATGTTACAGAAGACATAATATATGAAAAGTTATTAGCTAACTATTTTATTTCAACATGATGGACTAAACCACACACTGCATTTAGGCATAACTTTGAGCTGATGACTTCCTGTACTGTCCCCAACCAATTGTCACCCCTCAGAGGGCTGCCACGCTACCCTCTTGTTGGCACAGGAATTGATTGGTCTGGGCTTTTTAAATCAGATTCATCTTTCTGAATTTCTTCCTCAGTTTCTCTCCCATCTGCCTAGCTCCTGTGCCCTATCCGGGCATTCCAGGCCAGCCCCCGTGTGTCTGACCACAGAAGTGAATATGTTTGGGATTTAAATAATCAATTACCTTTGAAAGGTACCCTGCAATAGACAGATAACTTGGAATGCAGGTGAGGCAGAGAATTCACTGCCATCAAGTCGCAGTGTAAATCAGTGTAAATAAGAGGCGATGATAACCTATTGTGGGTTGACGATAGGTTAGTGATAAAAGAGCTTCAGAGCATTTTAGGTGGATATTCATTAAAGCATACTCAGTGGGGTCACTCTTTAGAATTGCTCTCGATGGCTGTTCTTACAGGCTCCTATGAGAATTGTACTTACAGGCTATTTTGTGAATGTTATACTTTACTGCTATTTAAGAGGTGTGCTTTGGCATGCCTGTGATTATCCTCCTTCTTTTTATTTTTTGGGATGCCATTCCTTTTTTTTTTTTTTTTTGAGACGGAGTCTCACTCTGCCGCCCAGGCTGGAGTGCAGTGGCCGGATCTCAGCTCACTGCAAACTCTGCCTCCCGGGTTCACACCATTCTCCTGCCTCAGCCTCCCGAGTAGCTGGGACTACAGGCGCCCGCCACCGCACCCGGCTAGTTTTTTGTATTTTTTAGTAGAGACGGGGTTTCACCGTGTTAGCCAGGATGGTCTCGATCTGCTGACCTCGTGATCCACCCGTCTCGGCCTCCCAAAGTGCTGGGATTACAGGCTTGAGCCATTCCTTTTATCTCAGCTAAGGATGGGAAAGGGAACATGAGACTGAATTGGTGAGACCGAATTTTCTAGATCTCAGAAATTTGGGACTTATTTGGAGGAAGCAGAGTTGTGCCATTTTCTGCAACAATCTTAATCTTAAATTAGGCGTTGACTTCACAGAGTGGTGACCAAATTGTGTGTGTGTTTGTGTGTGCATTTGTGTGTGTGTGTGTGTGCGCCTGCATGTGTTTGTGTGTGTGTGCGCGTGTGTGTATGTGTGTGTGTGAGGTATTTCATATCTAAAGAAACCCCCATTCGGCATCTAGACCTTCCTCTGCTACTGCTGATCTATGTGACTTCAGGTAATTTGCTTGTTTTCTGGGTCTCAGTCTTCTTCTCTGTTTTGTCTGAGAGTTACAATCTCTTTAAGTCCTAAGGATCCTGGTCTATTGAGTTCACAGGCAAACCTGGGACTCCTGCATACGTTCTGTTTCTGAACCACGGTAGCCTTTGCTAACTGACATACTAACGTGCTCTCTTCATAGGAAGGAACTGTGTTTTCCT
The DNA here is from genome assembly GCF_049350105.2 of Macaca mulatta. NCBI lineage: Eukaryota > Metazoa > Chordata > Mammalia > Primates > Cercopithecidae > Macaca > Macaca mulatta. The sequence goes on along the minus strand of NC_133413.1, from coordinate 135,066,380 downwards.
TGTTTGAAGGTGCCGTAGGAATTCCAGCAGACAGTGATATAGAACTGCCTCGTCCCATCCTGTAGCCACTGGCTACCTATTGCTGTTGAGCACCTGAAATGTGACTGGTCCAAACCGAGATGTGTTTTCCAGTAGAAAAGACACACTGGATTTCAAAGACTTAGAATGAAGAAAAGATATTATGTTGTTAATAATTTTTGTGTTGGTTTCATATTGAAATGATAATACTATGCATATGTTGTTGGGTTAAATAAAATGGACTATTAAAACTATTTTCACCTGTTTCTTTTCTTTTCTTTCTTTTTTTTTTTTTTTTGAGATGGAGTCTCACTCTGTCGCCCAGGCTGGGGTGCAATGCCGCAATCTCGGCTCACTGCAACCTCTGCTTCCCGGGTTCAAGTGATTCTCCTGCCTCAGCCTCCCAGGTAGCTGGGATTACAGGTGCCTGCCACCACGCCCAGCTAATTTTTGTGTTTTTAGTAGAGACAGGGTTTTACCAGGTCGGCCAGGCTAGTCTCCAACTCCTCACCTGTTTCTTTTTACGTGACTGTGACCTTTAGAAATTTTTAAATGACTCATGTGGCTTATACATTGTGGCTTGTTTTGTATTTCTGTTGGGTATTATTAATGTATAGAAGACATTCCTCAGCTGGGCGTGATGGCTTATTCCTGTAATCCTAGCACTTTGGGAGGCTGAGGCAGGTGGCTCACTTGAGGTCAGGAGTTTGAGAGCAGTCTGGCCAACATGGTGAAACCCTGTCTCTACTAAAAATACAAAAAAAAATTAGTCAGGCATGGTGGTATGCACCTGTAGTCCCAGCTACTCAGGAGGTTGAGGCTGGAGAATCACTTGAACCTGGAAGGCGGAGGTTGCAGTGACCCAAGATTGTGCCATTGCACTCCAGCTTGGGCAACAGAGCGAGACTCCATCTCAAAATAAATAAAGAAGACATTTCTCTACTGGCTAAGAAGTTGGAGTAAATGTTTACCGAGTCCCATCCAATTATTAAACAGTTTATGATTCTGAGTAAACAGGGAGGATTAGGAGAAGGGAAAACCCTGGGATGGTTGAAATGGGTGAATCTAGCCAGGAGAAGGTTTCCGAGGGGGGAGTCGGCCTTGGAACTGAGTTTTGAAGTTGGAGAGTGAAAATCCTTTAGGGAGAAGAAAATGGACACAACTGGGCTCTCTGACAGACAAGGACTGGCCCACCCCTGCCTCTAAGGCAGCCTGGGGTGTGGGAGAGGACCCAAAAGCCTTCTTCTAGGAGGGCACACCTGGCAACTATGAGATATGAAAGCGAGAACCCAGCAAAAACAGGATGTCACTGGGTCCTCGAGTTTGGGGATCAGGATAACCCAGGCTCAGTGAATTTTCCTGTTTCTGAGCCGCTCAGATGAATTAGCAAGTTCTTCAGGGAGGGTCTTGTCTTTTTCTCCATGGCTGGTACTGTGTGACTGGGTGGAGACTTACGTCCCAGGAAAACCGAAATAACTGCTTTTCTTGCAAATGCTTTCACATAGCTCTTTATCTGGTCTGTGGTTTCGGGGAAGGGCCCTTCTGCAGTCGGGAATTGTCCCCAGCCTTTATTTAGAGGGCTAAACTAGGGAAATGGTTTTGAATGTAACATGTTTCTAACTGTGGTGATCTATGCCCATCCCCCACCACCAAAAAAAAAGGCCATGTGGACTGTATTTGGTAGCCATAGGTAGGTAGAGCAGTAAAATATAATTTATATGTTTGTGCTATGTGTGCTGTGTATGTCAAAGCATGCTCTTCATGCGGGCATGTCGCGCTCAGGTTCTTGTTTTGAACTGCCACACGTGACTGCCTGGTGCTATCAGCTTACTTTGTGGTATGTTATCAGCTGAAACCAGATGTCTTTTTGAAAAATGTCATTGTTGCATGGGGCTTTAATACTGAAATCTTAGGAGGTGGCCTTTCTTAGGTCATAATTTTTTAAATTGCTGTAATGCATGTTTAAAGAATGGCAGTGCACACGAGAAGACAAAAAGTGGCCCGAAGTCAGGTCGATTTGATTCAGCAAGTGATGGAAGTCAACATTTAATGAACACTTGCTTTGTGCCAAGCACACTGTTCTAAGCTCTTTAAATATATTAAGTTATTTAGGTCTCACAACTTTATGAGATAGTTTATTATTTCCATTTCACAGATCAGTGAGCTTGGGCACAGAGAGGTAAACTGAAGTCCTCAAGGTCAACAGCTACCAGGTGGAGGAGGTGAAATCTGAATCCGGGCCATACACCATTGTTAATCGAGCATTTGTGTTCACTACCAAGTACTTACTGGGCCCTGAGGATGGCTCTGGAGCAGTGGATAAGTCAGATGGCTCTGATCCTTGCTTGCCAAGCCATACTATCATTCTCAGCTTCAGTTTCCCCAACTGTAAAAAACCAGCACCCAAACCCTGCCCTGCGCACCTGCAGAGATTTGTTTGTTAGGATCAGTTGCATTAATGCAGGAAAATGTGATGTTCATGCATGGGAGAAGGCTGGGTTGATCAAAGGCTATGCATGGCTTCTGTTTGCAAATATCAGGGAGGATGGGGTGAAAATGGGAGGACCGGAGAAGAAGGGCAAGGAAACGCAGCTTCTCTGTCTTAGCACGTTCTCAGGATTTGGTTGTGTCAGGTCCCTGCCTTGCACCATATACTGATCATTGCATTCTTGTCCATGCTGTGTGTTCTGACTGGAGTCACACCTAGCATGTGTGGGTGTCAAGTCAGTTGAAGCAACAGAAGTATGGTTTCACAGCCCTTTAAAACATAAGCTCTTTGGCTGGGCGTGGTGACTCATGCCTGTAATCCCAGTGTTACGGGGATCCTTGCTCCCAGAGCTCGCAAGATGGTGGCAGGCCACTTCCAAGATGGTGGCAAGCCTTGTGTTCTCTGACCTGGGGTTCTTGGCCTCATGGATTCCAAGGAATGGAATCTTGGGCCATGTGGTGAGTGTTATAGCTCTATTAGAAGCTGTGGGTCATGGAAGAGAACCATGGAACCCAGTGACTAGTGTTCACCTCGGTTAGGACGAACCCAGGCACTTAGCCATGCAGGAACAGTGACAAGCCTTTAGCCCGATCGGGGGTGGCAGTGGGCGCCTTGCTGGATCAGGAGCACAGTGGACACCCTGCTGGATCCGGAGGGATGGAAGTCAGCGGTGGGTCTACAATGGCGGCAAACAGCAGCGGTGGACGGCAAGCCAAAGCTCAGCTCCAGCTGTAACAAAACACGGACCAGAAGAGTGCAGTTGCAAGATTTAATATAGAGTGAAGACAGAGCTCCCACATAAGGGGAGGGGACCCAAAGGGGGTTGCCCTAGCCAACTCGAATGCCTGGGTTTATATCCTGAACCTTGTCCGCCCTGCTGTGCTCTCAGGCAATAGATGATTGGCTATTTCCTTACCTCCGGTTTTGCCTAATTAGCATTTTAGTGAGCTCTCTGATTGGTCAGGTGTGGGCTAAGTTGCAAGCCCGGTGTTTAAAGGGATGCAGTCACCTTCCTAGCTAGGCTTAGGGATTCTTAGCCTGGGAAATTCCAGCTAGTCCTGTCTCTCACCAGCACTTTGGGAGGCCAAGGTGAGTGGATCACGAGGTCAGGAATTCAAGACCAGTCTGGCCGACATGGTGAAACCCCATCTCTACTAAAAATACAAAAATTAGCTGGGCATGGTGGTGCATACTTGTAATCCCAGGTACTTGGGAGGCTGAGGCAGGAGAATTGCTTGAATCTGTGAGGTGGAGGTTGCAGTGAGCTGAAATTGCGCCACTGCACTCCAGCCTGGGTGGCAGAGCAAGACTCCATCTCGAGGAAAAAAAGAAAAAAGAGGCTCTTCAGTGCTTCTGCTGGCCTGTGTGTAGTTTGGCCACTGTCTGGGGATACCCTGTAGCAATTGCTGTCTGTTAAAAGGATGAAAGACATAATGTTCGGAGACAGACCCTGGATGACAATGATCTGTCTTGGTCTCTTCCATATCTAGGAGGCTGCCGTCAGTTTGGTAATTGAAAGATTCCAACCTGAAACAGCTCGGTGTTTCTCCCCAAGCACAAGAACATTAAGTCCTGACCTTGTGCCTTTCTATGACTCAACACAGAGAGAGCCTCGTGTCCTTTCTTTTGGTTGTCGTGCTGAGCCTATGATCTTTTTGAGGTCATGGCAGTAGGAGCCTTAATGAGTGGAGATGAGTATTACAGGGATTCACATTAGTCCTGCTTTCTTGAGTAATAGTGGTCAGTAGGGTCATTACCATTAATGGAGCACCTTGAGGAGTAGTAATTTGCCTGTGCCGGGAGCTTTTTGTGTACTCTGTCTTGTCTGACCCTCAAGACAGCCTTGTGAAGTAGGTATTGATGCCTGAATTGTATAGCCAGTGGTGCCAAGGCTTGCCAGGGTCGTGCGATTGTCACAAAAGATGGTCAGGAAGCACAGCTCCCATCTCAGCGCCCCCAACTCCATCGCTGCTCTGTGCTGGGGGTTTGTTCAGGGAAGGGTTGCTTCCTGCTGATAATGATGGACACCTCTCCTTAGAGGTTTCCATGCTTTGTACCATTTAGGGAAAACTTTTACTGTGAAAGGCCACACAGTAAATATTTTAGGCTTTGCAGACCACCGTGTCTCTCACAACTACTCAACACTCCCATTGTAGAGCAAAAGCAGCCCTAGATAATAGATAAACAGATGGTCCTGGCTATGTTTCAATAAAACTTTACTTACAGAAACAGGCAGTGGGCCAGATTTAGCCTGCTGCCGTAGTTTGTCAGCTCCTGATTTAGGGTTTGGTCTAAATGGAAATGGTTATTATTAATACTATGATTTTGGGAAAGTTTATGAAGGATGGCAGGTTGCCTACAACAGAGAGAAAGGGAAACTCTCTGTTTTGGAGAAGATTAATCTGGATACATTCCTACTTGGAGGATGTCTCATAGAGGCTGGATGTGGTGGAAGCTCCTTGAGGGTAGCCCAGGGTGGACCCCATAGTATTGATGAGTGCAGACATGGGCCCAAGGGCATTGGATAAAAATGGCGTTTTCATCATGGCGTACTGATGGCCTTGTGGTGTCCGTCTCACAGCCGTCCCCATGTCCTTGGATTCTCACATTTTCTCACCTACCTTTCCTTGGAACACCACCTGGTCAGGATCTGGGGTTGGCTGCTATTTGGGATGAAGATGCTTCCTATAATCCTGAGCCTGAGATGAGAGAGTAGGGAAACTGCTGGACTTTCTTGGAGTCACTGTGCTTCCCACCAACTTTGGTGTGGAGACCCCACGCCTTTCCAAGGCAATGTATCTCTGGGAAATGGGGCTCGGTTTTACAAATGCTGGCTTTGTCTCCCTACTAAGGAGCTGTGATGGGCTGCTTTGTGGGCCTGAGGAGTTGGGGGAGGGAGCGCAAAGTGAGCTTCCAGTGAGATGAATTCATTGTTGATGTGGTGCTGCTTGGAGGATGTGAGGTTTTCTTTTTTTTTTTTTTTTTTGAGGCGGAGTCTTCACTCTGTCGCCCATGCTGGAGTGCAGTGGCACCATCTCGGCTCACTGCAAGCTCCGCCTCCCGGGTTCGCGCCATTCTCCTGCCTCAGCCTCCCGAGTAGCTGGGACTACAGGCGCCCGCCACCGCGCCCGGCTAATTTTTTGTATTTTAGTAGAGACGGGGTTTCACCGTGTTAGCCAGGATGGTCTCGATCTCCTGACCTCGTGATCCGCCCGTCTCGGCCTCCCAAAGTGCAGGGATTACAGGCGTGAGCCACCGCGCCCGGCCGGATGTGAGGTTTTCTTAAGCAACTGCTTATTTTGTACCCCACCCAAAACTTTCATAACAGAAGAGCTGCAGTTAAACTGCACCCAAAGAGTCCATTCTAAAGAATTCATTGTTGTTGTGTTGAAATACTCAAAAAGGCTGGCGCAGTGGCTCACGCCTGTAATCCCAGCACTTTGGGAGGCCGAGGCAGGTGGATCACGAGGTCAGGAGATCAAGACCATCCTGGCTCACACGGTGAAACCCCGTCTCTACTAAAAATACAAAAAATTAGCCGGCGTGGTGGCGGTTGTTCGTAAATCCCAGCTACTGGGGAGGCTGAGGCGGGAGAATGGCGTGAACCCGGGAGGCGGAGCTTGCAGTGAGCAGAGATCACGCTGCTGCACTCCAGCTTGGGCGACAGAGCGAGACTCCGTCTCAAAAAAACAAAACAAAACACTAGGTGATAGTAACAACAAACCCTTTCACTGGATCACTCATCTGCTTCTGAATATCAACTCATAATCTTTGGAGAAACTCCAATAGCTCCTTGGTATTCTTTTGCCCCAGTTTTTTCCTCGTTAGAAAAAGGCTTTGAAATGCTGGGATGGGGTGAGTCTTGTCACCTCTTGATTTCAGACATTAATAAAGAAGCTGATGGTCCATGCCCACTGTAAATAGGATTGCAGAGGCTGTAGTGGCTAAATCTGCTTTAGGCCTGCTGGTAAACTGTATTCCCCCTGCTACTCTTGAGATACTAGGTTGGTTGGAGACATTTGTTTTTAAGATTGAGTTCTCTCAGGACGTGACCCCACCATTGGTGATGAGTTGGATCACACAGCCCATAGGGACCTGTAGGTGGCTCCAGAAGCTCTTGTTCAGCCTCTGATTTTAGAGAGTTCTGGATTTTAATGCACATGACTTAGACCTTGATTCTATGTCCTGTTATCAAAGATACGTCTATATAGTCATTCAGGTATTTCAAAGAACTTGAAATGCCTTGCTTATTTTTATAGCTGATTAGCTGTAACCATTGAAGAAGTGAGAAAAGATTTAATTATTTTGAAATGAGCTAAAACATGATAGAAGAGATAGTAATATTTCAACACACCACACATCTTTTTTTTTTTTTTATATTAGAACATGCTTTATTGAGGATAAACACTGTTGTTGGCTAAAAGGTACAAAGTTTTGGTTAGGATGAAGAAGTTGTGGAGATCTGTTGTATAGCATGGTGACTATGGTTAATAAGAAGACTTGAAAATCTCTAAGAGATCAGATCTTAAATGTTCTCACCACAAAAAATATCTTAGTCATTTTACAACATATACATGTATCAAAACATAATAAGTATACTGTTAACATATAATAACTTTAATTTCTTAGTTATACCCTTAATAAAACTGAGGGGAAAAAATAAACTTTGATATCTAACAAATTCCACCCAAAAGAATCGTATTTCATAAAAAACTCTAAATCTAGATATATCCAAACATGAATTACTTAGCCTATACATAAGGCATAAATAGTATGAAAATGTACTTTGAAGTAGTTCTTGAAAATGTAGGTAAATTCCTTCTATTTAAAGAGGAATGGCTGCGTGGTGGCTCATGCTTGTAATCCCAGAACTTTGGGAAGCTGAGGCGGGAGGATCACTTGAGCCCAGGAGTTTGAAAGCAGCCTAGTCAACATAGTGAGATGCCAACTCTACAAAAGGAAAATTTAAAAATTAGCTGGGTGTGGTGGCACGTGCCTGTAGTCCCCGCTACTCTGGAGGCTGAGGTGGGAGGACCACTTGAGGCCAGAGTTTGAGCTGCAGTGGGCCATGGTGGAGCCACTGTACTCCAGCGTGGGTGAGAGAGGAAGACTGTCGAGAGAGAGAGAGAGAAGGAGAGATATGTAATGGTGCCGATTTTTTTTTTTTAACCATGAGGAAAATAGCTTTTAGCTGCAGGTTATACAACATGTTTATTTAGTGAAAAATAGGTGATGCAAATTTTCCTTCAAGATATTAAGCAATAGCTTTCTAATGGCTCTGTTCTCTCTGTGAATGGTTTAAAACTCACAAGTATTTTGTCTTTTAAAGCACTTGAGAAATGCTGTTTTCATCACATCCAAATTCTTCTGTCTTCTCAGTAATAGTTTTAAGTTTCTAGGGATCTTGCTATTGCATTTCTTACAAGCTGTCTAAATTATGAAACTATGGATGTAACTTGCTTTGAAAAGTCGGTAGAAGTGTAAGAGATGCCTTATCTAAAGGTAATTTGAGAGGCCCCAAGACTCAATTATTCCTTGTGACCCAGGAAAATATTTTTAGATTTTTTAAAATGAATAAATGACTCTATGGTCATTTATTTACCATTAAATGCTGATGGCAGTTATATTCATTATTACATGTTCTCCCCATTATGAAGTGTTCCATATGTAACAGGCTAAAGATAAGCTGGCACAGCCATTGAGATAAAAGACTAAGGCTTTTAATCCCGTTTATAATCCCAGCATTGATAATATTCTAGTGGGATGGACAGAAGAAAACACAAAGGAATTTGAATCCTGGTTTCCCGAAGGAGCCTAGACAAGTTGAGGTTTCAGCGTGGCCCAGGACTGCCTTTAAAAAATGAGTTGAATACAGTTTTTTAAAACCCTCACTGTCCATTAAGTGTTTTAAAAGTGTCTTTTGTTTTACATACTTTTTTCTAAACAGACATTCACAGTGGAGAGGAGGGGAGAACTACGGCAGGAACAACTAGAATTCATTTGCATGAGCAGCTTCTGAAGGAAGATATCATAGTTTCTTTGAAATCGGGTGAGAGACCTTCTTGCCCTGAAAGAGCAAACATTGTTGCTGTCACCACTTAAGCCGAGGAAGCTGGGCGAGGGTTTTGTCTGTTTGGGAACATGGGCAAATACTTTCACGAAGAGCTTAGAGTACTCAAAATAGTAAGATGCTTATGATCCTTCCTGCTTTCTGGATACTCATGATAAAGAGCTTACGTCAAAGGTTGGAGCTTAAAATTGAAAATCATGCTGAGCGTCAACTGAGAAAATGAGATTTGGGGAAAGTAGTTCAAAGAACAAAACAAAAGAGAGAAAAGCTTGGTAAACTGGTGTGCTTTAAGCTTGTGGAAACACACTGGCATAGCTGTTCTCAGATCAGCGTCCGTTGGGTTCTCGTGGAAGAATAATTTCAGTTTATCCTAAGATTTTTGCCATTGATAGTGATCGTGAAGATGGGACCAGCCACCCTGCATTCATTGGAGCCTTGTATTCTACACATTGAAAATTGTATTTTTTTTAAAAAAAATTGGTGACAAGGTCTTGCTCAAGGCACCTGCGTTGGAGAGAGCAGGTAAATATTTAGACACCAGTACTATTTAGCAAAATTGGAGGCTTAAATGTAATTTCCTTGTTTCTTTCACTTCGTGAAAAAGATTAATTATGTTTATGTGATGCTAAAATTAAATTGTGGTAATATGAAAATCAGACAGCTCAGAACTCAAATGGTGAATGCATCAAGAATCTGTTCTCTAAAATCCGTCGTGGAATGAGCTTGGTGTGAAGAAACTCATTAATTAGAAATTCTTTCTTAGAGAATGAGCATTCTACCATGATCTGCTACTGCCTAGCTGGCAATTGATCTCAGGGACTTTGGAGAACCAAGACTTTTTCATCTGTGGTTGAGATCAAAGAAGACACAGATAAGGTTGCCAAGGAAACCAAAATGCGACAGAATCATTTGCTGCTCGTGCATTTAAATGTGGTTTGAGGTTTGGGAGGCTTTCTTCTTTTTCTTTTGGCGCAAATAATAGTACATGAAAATGAGCAATGCCGATGTGCCCAGATCTTAAAGGAAATGACCACAGGCTTAATGTAACTCAAACCGTGGGCCTGAAGGGAATCATATTCTTTCTTTTCTTTCTGTACTCAAGCATCAGCAATTAATGGCGTGCTTCCAGTTGGCTTCTGGGTTTCTCTTTAGTGTGCTTTGTCCTTCTCCATCACAGATACATACCCACACCCACAAACTTTTTAATAACTTTTTCCTGACTTTAAATAAATTATTTGCACAGAATTTCAAAAACACAAACAATTCTCTGACAACGTATAAAAGTTACCTGTAATTTTGCCATTTGGAAATACTTAATGTAGTATTTTGTTGTACTTCTCCTAATATTTATATAGACACAATGGGTACATACTATTTTAAATATATTTATAACATGATATCCCAAAGTTTTGAGTACAGATTTTCGTGGTTTTTTTGAGACGGAGTTTTGCTCTTTTTGCCCAGACTGGAGTGCAGTGGCACGATCTTGGCTCACCGCATCCTCTGCCTCCTAGGTTCAAGTGATTCTCCTGCCACAGCCTCCCGAGTAGCTGGGACTACAGGCATGCACCACCATGCCTGGCTAATTTTTAAATTTTTGGTAGAGATGGGATTTCTCCATGTTGATCAGGCTGGTTTCGAACTCCTGACCTCAGGTGATCCGCCTGCCTTGGCCTTCCAAAGTGCTGGGATTATAGGCATGAGCCATCGCGCCCGGTCAGATTTTTGTTTTTAAATGATCATATTGTAATCATTTTTCCATGGCTGCAGAAACAACTCCTATGAACACACAACTGTTTATCTGGCCATTTCCCCCACTGTTTTTTTTTTTTTTTGGAGTTGGAGTCTCGCTCTGTCGCCCAGGCTGGAGTGCAGTGGCGCGATCTCGGCTCACTGCAAGCTCTGCCTCCCGGGCTCACCCCATTCTCCTGCTGCCTCAGCCTCCCGAGTAACTGGGACTACAGGCGCCCACCACCATGCCTGGCTAATTTTTTTTTGTATTTTTAGTAGAGACGGGGTTTCACCGTGTTAGCCAGGATGGTCTCGATCTCTTGACCTCGTGATCCGCCCGTCTCGGTCTCCCAGAGTGCTGAGATTATAGGCGTGAGCCACTGCGCCCGGCCAACTGTTGGTTATCTTTTTGTTTGCAGAGTTCCAGTATTCTAAATGATGCCGCGGAAGGCATTCCTGTGCATCTTTTTGCATATCTTATTTCCGTAGGATGGAGTCCTCGTGGGATGGCTGAGTGAGGGCCATAAGCATTTGTAGGCTTCTGTTGTATTGCCAAATGCTTCTTTGGAAGTCTTATTAACACTAGGGGTTACCAATTTTTTTCTCTCTGCCAAATTTTATCGATCAAAGATACTTAGTTTCCCCCCTTAATTATACAGAGAAGAAGAAGAATAGCAGCTACCGTGGATTGAGGACTTATTGTATGTGCTAAGTCTTATTGTTAGTTCTCACAACAGCTGGCGGAAGTAGGTTTCATTGCCCCTGTTTCACAGATGAGAAAACTGAGGCTTAACATCGTGTTTAAGCACCCAGAAGAGCCGGGCGCGGTGGCTCATGCCTGTAATCCCAGCGCTTTGGGAGGCTGAGGCGGGCAGATCACCTGAGGTCAGGAGTTCGAGACCAGACTGATCAGTATGCTGAAACCCCATCTCTACTGAAAATACAAAAATTAGCTAGGCGTGGTGGCATGCACCTGCAATCTCAGCTACTTGGGAGTCTAAGCCAGGAGAATCGCTTGAACCCAGGAGGCAGAGGTCGCAGTGAGCCAAGATCACGCCATTGTGCTCCAGCCTGGGCAACAAGAGTGAAACTCATCTCCAAAAAAAAAAAAAAAAAAAAAAAAAAACCCGGAAGAAACATGGGACTATCTTAAAGACTCATATTTCCACCTTGGGTGGATCACTGTAAATATGTTACTAGCTGAGGAGATGCCTAGAGATCGAATAGTTTTAAAGCCTCCTTAGACTTAAGGTGGGTGATTGGCAGGACGATGGGAGCTAACTGAAACTTCAAAGGGTAGGCTGACTTTGGGCTCCTTCCATTGAAAATGGAGATGTTTTTCTTTCCAGAGTGTAGGGTCCCCTCCCTAGTCTTGGGTGTGTCATCTTAGCATGTGGAGCTTTTGTAAACAGAAAATTTACAGTGAGTGAAAGCTTTATCTGCTGATTGATTCGTTAAATTAAAAAAAGCCTTCCCTTTCTGCCTACTTTCCATTCCTATCACATCCACAATTGAAAGCATGTATTCTGCACCTGCCTCTTTTCAGAGTGTAAATATCTTTCCAGTGAACTGTGCCCGTTATGAAATGCTAAGTACTTGAAACCAAAACCATATGGTGGTTATTCTGGAACTGTTTTCCTTTTAACTTTTTGAGACTTTCTATTTATTGAAAACTAAGGGTAAATGATTTATCTTTTCACTGGATTTGCTGTCTATAAATTTCCCCATGCCTTGAAAAAAAAAAAAATCACATTTATCCTAATGTGTCCTCATTCTTAATAACCACAATTGGCAGGAAGAGGGGAAAAAATATTTATCTGCCAGTGAGCCAGTTTTTCGTTTAACATCTGGGTCTGATACTTTTTAAATTCTCTTCTGTTTGTCTCTTCCTTTTATTCCTACTCTGGTCTCACCATTCTTATTGGTAAAATTAGAATTTGTTTATCTTCAGGTGGGGAACACTCTGACTCCAGCTACAGATACTTGATTCGTTTTAGGGGGGCCAGTTGAGCCAAGCAAGGTACTAAACTGAAGGATTTTTACAGTTCTGACACCAGACCATCTGTCCATCTTTCTGTCCAGCCATCAGAGCTTCTTCACAGCATGTTGCTAGGCACCGTGGGAGAGAGGTACCATGATGAATCAGGCAGAGAGCCCATTTATTGAGTAATTTCTATGTTCCAAGGCCTGGGCTGGGCACTTTCCGTAGGTTCTTATTTAATTCTTGCAGCAACTGCACAAGGAACCTTGTTTTAACTGTGTGTTTCAAACAAAGGAATTGAGGCTCAGGGAGACCCTGGGACTAGAAAAGATTTGTGGTTATTTGAACCCATCTTTATGGTGTCTCAATCCTTTTATTCTTTAACACAGCGCTATTTTCTGATGGGAATGTTGACTGTTTTCCTAAGGTGCTCACAGGTATGTCGGGGTGGAGGGTGCGGAGGGAGCTCTCTTAACCAGCCTGCACTGGGCCTGCTGGCCAGAGTGACTGCAGCCTTCCATTCCCCTGGTCCGTCGGACCCATCAGGGCACTAGGGGCTGTGATTGCTGTCTTCCTTGTCCCGTGCCGTGTCCCCTCCCCTACACAGTAAGCACAGTAAGCTCTGCGCTTACTGGTCGGTTGCGGGTTTTCCCCCAGACTTGTTTTTTTGCCACATGTACTTGTTTTTGTAATTATGTAACCAAAATAGTACATACACAGATGAGATATTAGCGTGAAAAGAGAACTTGTTTTTTTGAAAACTAAGTTATGTGTTTTGGAAAGAGTTGCAAAACAAACTTATAAAGAAATTCCTGTTGTTTTAGGTGTGGTTGAGACAATCAGTATAAATAAAGAGGGGATGGTGTAGTTAAAATCTAGAAGGATTGGGGGTGGGCGTGGTGGCTTATGCCTGTAATCTCAGCACTTTGGGAGGCCCAGGTGGGTGGATCACGAGGTCAAGAGATTGAGACCATCCTGGCCAACATGGTGAAAACCTGTCTCTACTAAAAATACAAAAATTAGCTGGGCGTGGCGGCGGGTGCCTGTAGTCCCATCTACTCGGGAGGCTGAGGCAGGAGAATAGCTTGAATCTGGGAGGTTGAGACTGCAGTGAGCCTAGATTGCGCCACTGCACTCCAGCCTGGGCAACAGAGTGAGACTTTGTCTCAAAAAAAAAAAAAAAATCTAGAAGGACTTTCCCTTTGTAAGTAGTGAAACTCTGCTTGAAGGAACCTGAAGTCTGACATTGCGGGGTGTGCGGATGGGGTGTGGTTGTTGCCAGAAAGACCACAAAACTCCAGTCAGCAGACCCCCGCTCTAAAGAGAAGCCCTTGGCCCTTCACAAGATTGAAGAATGAATGTTTTCTGTTCCAGTAAATTATTTAAGGTGTGTGTGTATAATTTTTGAGTCCTTTCCTACCTTGACTTTTAAAAATAATCCAACAGCCATCACGTCAGAGAAGGCAACTCTTCTATAGAACCAGAGTGATTGCGTTTCTCAGCCTTGGCTCAGTGAAATAACAGAGGGTGGGGAATCAAGAAGGCTGGGTTTGTATCCCAGTTTGACCCACCTGCCAGCTGTGAGGCCTAGGGGAGGCCAGCCATTTGGTTTCCTCCTCTGTAAAATGAGATGGACAGCTGTCCAGCACTGCAACTGGGGAGGATCCAGGGAATAAATGCCTATAGTCTGGATGAAAGCACCTTTCACATAGTAGGTGCTTTTTAAATGTCAGCCGAATGTCCCAAACTGTTTATATTGTTCTGCCTACTTATAATGTTTACCTTATTCACTATTGTGATTATTAGCTATTGGGGCAAGAAAATTGAATAAAAAGGTTAGGCTTTCCAGGTGATGAACATTTAGTCAGTCATAACACTACATAGAAAAGAAATCTGGGGCTGAGCACAGTGGCTCACGCCTGTAATCCCAGCACTTTGGGAGGTCAAAGCAGGCAGATCACCTGAGGTCAGGAGTTCAAAACCAGCCTGGGCAACATGGCAAAACCCTATCTCTACTAAAAATACAAAAAATTAGCTGGGCATAGCGGCACAGCCTGTAATCCCAGCTGCTCCGGAGGCTGAGGCATGAGAATCACTTATACACAGGAGGTGGAGGTTGGAGTGAGCCAAGATAACACCATTGCACTCCAGCCTGAGCAACAGAACGAGACCCTGTCTCAGAAAAAAAAAAAAAAAAAAAAGAAGAAATCTGAGCAAGGTAATACTATCAGAAAGATATAATAGTGTATTTAATAGAATATGTTCTTACAGCACTTTACAGGAACCACTTACATTTTTGTTTTGTTGTAATAATTTTACATCTTCATTAAGGCAACAGTTTTTTTTTTTTTGAGATGGATTCTTGCTCTGTCGTCCAGGCTAGAGTGCAGTGGTGTGATCTCAACTCACTGTAGTCTCTGCCTCCCGGGTTCAAGCGATTCTCCTGCCTCAGCCTCCCGAGTAACTCAGACTACAGGTGTGTGCCACCAAAGCTCGGCTAATTTTTGTATTTTTAGTAGAGATGGGGTTTCACCATGTTGGCCAGGCTGGTCTGGAACTCCTGACCTCAAGTGATCCGCCTGCCTCAGCCTCCCAATGTGCTGGGATTACGGGCGTGAACCACCACCTGGGCCAGGCCGCCAACACCTTTTTAATTTAGCCCCTTGCTATATTCGCATTTGAAAAATAAAATTACTTTTTTGTTGTGACAATGTGTAGTAAATGCTTGCCAGTTCAGCCTTTTGATGAATTCAAATTGGCCCGCCCACTTAGTTAAAATTCTTTACCTCATGGGGATTGTTCTGGATTTCCAAAATGATATTTGTTTGCTTGTAACATGATAGTGATAATTCCTAGTGATTAAGAAAAGCCTCCTCTCTGCTCCTCATTCTTTTGTGGCCTCAGGGCCCTTGTCACCCTCCTGCATCCTGGACAAAGTGGTGGGAAATGCGTCTGTGATGGGTGTTACTCTGAAGACCCCTAGGTTATTAAATGGGAGATATTTCAGCTTCACGCTTGAACGGTGGTAATGAGCTCTGTGGCCCATTTCTGTTCTCCAGGGAGAACTGAGTAGCTCCAAGAATGTGGGGAGAGCAGGTGTCTGCTTATCCCATCACAGAGCCTCCCGTTTCCTGACACTGTACCGAAGGGCACGGATCTCCGCCGGGGAAGGAAATTTGGAAATGGAATGTCTGTGTGTGATCCCCTTCCTGTTTCAGCTGGGACTCTTCTCATTCCCAGCTTATTTTTGGATGATGTGGGCTTCCTTTGAAGCGCCACTTAGCAATATTACTAAACTCTAAGATGGGCCCGGTTTGGGATAGTGGATTTGATCACAGATACTGGTGTGTACCTTCTTAGCTTCGTGGGTTGAAGAGAGAGATGCTTAACAATTGAACTGCAGTTTCCTGACTTTAAGCCTTTTGTAGTTGTGAAATTTGAAATTTCCTTGGATCTCTATGATAAGGTGTGTTACATCTTTGTTAACATCTTTGTTAGATTTATTGTTAAAGGCCACATTCTCCAACTCGTAGGACTACACCATCAGCAAAGTCATTGTCTTCTGCTCTGAAAAGATCCAGGAATAACAGAATTTTATGGGGAGAAAGAGACCCCACAGGGGAAATGTCTCAGGTGATTCTTCTGTACATTACGGTTTGGGAAGTACTACGCTGCTCCCAGCTGGAATTAATCTACTCCCCCCTAAACTGCCAAACCCTGCTTGGCCTCCTTAATTTATCTAACTTGTGTGTAAGTCTTCTATAAGAGGATATGTTCTTTGAGGGCAAGTTCAGCCTGATTTATTTTCATGTTCCCATAGCAACATTTACACCTGGGCTCAGTAAACGTTTGCACGGAATGAATGAATGGGCAAGTGTATACATCCAAAATATAACCACGAAAAGCAGCTGTTTAGCTTGTGGGAGAAGATTACCCCCTCACTTAGACACCCATCGGAAGCGTGCTGCTTTGGGGGGAGAATCTGAGACCCAAATGTGACACATAAATTCCATCCCTTCTAGGGTGTGAACGGAGGAGGTGACCACCTGTTTCCTGTAGGCCCCAGCGTGAAACAGCAGCTGGGCCAAGGCCAAGGCCAAGGTTTTGCAAGTGATCTAACCCCCTCCCTCCTGCTTTCTGCAAGTGTTCAGCGCCCATCTTCCCAATGCCAGATACCCAGCCTACCACCAGCCCGCCCACGTCAGATCCGTGGCTCTGGCTTTCCCTTTCCTGTGGGAGAAGGGCCTTCTGGGGCCGCAGCCCCCACCCCGGGCTGCTCAGGTTTCTCTCCTGTATATTCCTCGCTCTCGATTGGCCATGAGGGTGCATCACTTTTATGTCACCATCCCAAACCTCCTCTGACTCTGTCTCCCTCTCTAGTTACCACTCCATTTTCCTGGTCCCTTTCACTGAATAGGGTTGAATGAATAAATAAGTTCACTCTAAAATCTAGCCGTATTATTTGAACTCTTCATATTGAGGGAGTAGGATGGCTCTAGAAAAGCATGAACCAACATGGATGCTTCAGGATCTGACAGTTCTGGGGCCAGGTGCTTCCTCTGTGGTCTCAGGCAGGGCTGTGTTTCCTTGTCTTTTAGGGTAAATGTCCAACTCCCTAGGTGATCGTGCTGTTAAATAAGGGAACATGTAAGATACAGGGCACACAGCAAAAGATTGAAAATTAATTCCTTCCATAGCCATCTTTATGGATGCCAGAGGAAAATCCCCTCTTAGTTCAGAGTTGAACACTTCTGAATTTAATAAGTAAGACCGGGGAGAGGATAATATCAGCAGAGTCAGTTGCTATTGGCTCCTTGCCCGCAGCAAATGCTGACTGTTGGTTCCTCTGCAGAGGATCTAAGGCCATCGTGCAAGGTCCCGATGGGGCCAAGAAGTCCTTGTGCCGAATGTAAAGTGGTTACCTTTCAAGGACACCCTCTCCAATGGTGATGGGTATTCAGGAACTTTCTGATTGCCCAGGAAGACTTTGAGACTCTTGGTCAGCTGTGGCTCTAAGTGGACAGCTGGGTGCGTTTCCTGAGCAGGAGCATGAGGCCTCAGTGATCATAGATAAATGGACACAGAGGCAGTCAGGCAAATAAACCCACATTTGTCACAGTTGTCAGAATGATCATGTTATGTTATCTGCCTTTTGGAAAATGTTTTGGAGGTAAGCACCCTCAGTTAATGACCCCTGTTTCATTTTCCTAGTATTTAGAGTCTCAAACATATTTAGAAAATAGAGAAAGATAGGCCACCAAACTTTGGCGGGGCACGGTGACTCACGCCTGTAATCCCAGCACTTTGGGAGGCGGAGGCAGGCAGATCACTTGAGGTCATTAGTTCGAGGCCAGCCTGGCCAACATGGTGAAACCCCATCTCGACTAAAAATACAAAAAATGAGCTGAGCGTGGTGGCGCACACGTGTAGTCCGAGCTACTCCAGAGGCCGAGGCAGGAGAATCGCTTGAACCCAGGAGACAGGTTGCAGTGAGCGGAGATTGTGCCACTGCACTCCAGCCTGGGCGACAGAGGGAGACTCCGTCTCAAAGAAGAAAGTGAAAGACAGTAGCTGAGGTTCCAGCACAGGAACACATATCTGAGGCAGGGCTCTGCTCTTTGGACTCTGCACTCCTAGCCTAGGGAGCCTGTTGAATGTACCCTGCACCCTCCACCCTCCAGTGCGAATGAATGTATTGTCTTTCCTGCCTTAGTGTCTTTTAATGTTAGACAGCTGAGTGTTCAAGGCCTTCCTTAAAGACCCGTTCAGGTGCTTGGTGTATGTAACAGGGCAATTTGTTTGGCCTAGATGAGAATATTGAGGCAGGTAGCCTTTCTCGTTGTTTTGTTTAGCAACTAGATGGAAGGCAAGATAGCAATCCAATAAAATTGGGAACCCGGGAGCCATAAAATATAGTTGATTCCATCTAGAAATAGGGCAATTGCATCAGAGAGAATAACAGCTCAGGACACTCACACAACCAGTGATTGAGCTCCCGTTGTCTACTAGATCTTGCAGTGCTATGGACAGTATAAAGATGATTAAGCTACTGTCCTTAGCCTCAAGCAACTTAGCGTGGCAGATGGAAGATAACCTGAAAGCTGCTGATTAGAATAGACTGGACAGTGATAAGGACCTTCTGTGCTCTGGGTGGGGAGGCATGGGAGATCTTACAGGAACAGAGGTGTTCCGGCATTTGCCTGGGATATGTCAAGCATTACAGATATCTCTGTTGACATAGATTTCTCTGCTGAGCTTTGTAGTGAAGAAGTCCTGAGTCTTCTCAGAATTAGATAACCACATCCGTGTTTCTACAACTAACTGTTGCACCTGCTACCTGAAGGATGACCAAACCAGAGCTTCTCTATGTACAGCCTACTGACTCTTTAAGAGTTTATTCTCTAAGGTGATCTAGAGTTTTCTCTGTCATTTGACTCTGTTCTCTGTATTTGTTGCTTCCCTCCTTTTCTCTGAAATGCTATTCCTTTACCTTCTCTTACCTTTTTAAACCCTAAAAGCAAGAAAGAACTTTACTTATAGGAAGAAAGAGCTAGAGGAAGGAAGTGATGTTTGGAGGGTAAATAAATGGAAGTTTGAGCAGCTTTAATGTTCCAGCCTTTGAGCTAGGCATTCAGCATTAACTCTTACAAAAACCTGGGGAGAATAGATGGTCATTTCTTTTTGTAAATAAGAACAGAGAATCAGAGGACAGTTCATTGTTTTGTACAAAACGAAAAGTGCATTAAGACTAGTAATTTTCTAAAAAATCATTTGCTGTCTTTTAAACTCACAGCATAGAATGGCACTTCCCAAACTCCGATGTGCATGGAAGTTGCTTGGGATCCTGTCGAATATAGGTTCTGATTCAGCAAGTCCAGCACAGATGGGTCCCCAGGACACTGCGTTTCTGTCACGCTCCCAGGTGATTGCGCTGCTGCTGATTCAGGGAGCGCACTTTGAATACCAAGGGCATGGAATGTGCATTTGCTAGCATTTTTTTTTTTTTGAAGCTACAAGAGGGAAAAAAAATTTAGATCAAGGAAACCAGAAGGTTTCTGACTATAGTCAGCCCATCACAAAAATGAGATGAGTATTTCCCCGTTGTCATAACCGCTTAGGTGAGGAGTGTATCCTTGGTGACAGACCAAGATCGAATCATTTTTACAAATATTTATGCAGTGTGGTTTGAGAGGATGAAGAAGAAAAGCATGTGGAGACATAGGGGAAATTGGGACTTTTTATATCTCTCATTTAAATAATGACTTGTTGGCTGGGCAGCTCATGCCCATAATCCCAGCACTTTGAAAGGCCGAGGCAGGAGGATCACTTGAGTGGGAGGAGTTTGAGACCGGCCTGAGCAATGTGGTGAAATGTCATTTCTACAGAAAAACTACCAAAAAAAAAAAAAACAAAAACCTAGCTAGGCATGATGGTGTGCACCTGTAGTCCCAGCTACTTGCGAGGTTCAGGTGGGAGGATTTCTTGAGCGAGCCCAGGAGGTTGTGGCTGCAGTGAGAGCCATGATTGCATCACTGCCCTCCAGCCGGGGCAATAGAGTGAGACCCTGTCTCAAAAAAAAAAAAAATAAATAAATAAATAAGGACTGGTCTATATTTTATCCTTCTTACTGGTCTCAAAGGAAGCCACCTTGAGTGGGTCATTGTTGTTTGACATTTTGATGAATGTATACTTTGGTACATAAATTTTGAACCAGACCATGTCTTGAAGTGTGAGAGAAATAATTGTATGAATTGCCTTTAGAGGCTAATTCTACCTATTCTCAGTGTGGCCGTTACTCAGACCTGTTGGGAAAGCACTTCTAGAACCACCGTCAGAAATGTAGGCAATATTCGGATCAACAAACATTATTTTAAAAGGCATTGAATATCATAGAGTTTTGTTTTGTTTTTGACACCAGATCTCATTCTGTCACCCAGGCTGGAATGTGCAGTGGTGTGATCTCAGCTCACTGCAACCTCCGCCTCCTGGGTTCAAGTGATTCTCCTCCCCAACTGGGATTATAGGTGCGTGCCACCACACCCAGATAACTTTGTATTTTTAGTAGTGATGGGTTTCACCATGCTGGCCAGGCTGGTCTTGAACTCCTGACCTCAGGTGTCCCATCTGCCTCGGCCTCCCAAGGTGTGGGGATTACAAGTTTAAGCCACCATGCCTGGCCTATGATAGGTTTTCACCTACTCAGAGTGGACTTAATTTTTCCTTTTAGGAATAAGAGTCAGAGCCAAGTCCTAAGACCAAGGCGAGTGACAAAGCCGTTCAACACTGTATGTGATCAGGAGAGTTTGTGAAGGACAAGGACTCCTTTTATTGAATCACTTAGAAATCTAATTCCGAATGCTGTTCTTAAAGATGAGTTCCCAAGAGGTCTGGACCAATCATAGAATTATTGACGCCTTTGATGCCTAAAATGACAACAACCCTTTGGCTGGAGAAATTTCCAGGTTGTGCCAAAATCCATCTTTAAATTATTTTAAATTTTATAATTTTAATTTCTTATGTAGATGGGGTCTCACTGTGTTGTCCAGGCTGGTCTTGAACTCCTGGCCTCAAGTATTCCTCCTGCTTTGGCCTCCCAAAACACTGGAATTGTAGGTGTGAGCTCCCATGCCCAGCACCATCTTATTTTTTACCGACCTTAGGTATGATATGTATGGGTTAATGAAAGGCAGGATTGAGGCCGGGTGTGGTGGCTCATGCCTGTAATCCCAGCACTTTGGGAGGCCAAGGCGGGTAGATCACCTGAGGTCAGGAGTTCAAGACCAGCGTGGTTAACATGGCAAAACCCCATCTCTATCAAAAATACAAAAATTAGCCGGATGCAGTAGCATACACCTGTAGTCCCAGCTACTTGGGAGGCTGAGGCAGGAGAATCGCTTGAACTCAGGAGGCAGAGGTTGCAGTGAGCTGAGATCATGCAACCGCACTCCAGCCTGGGCAACAGAGCAAGACTCCATCTCAAAAAAACAAAACAAAACAAAAACAAAAAAAAAACAAAACCTGATTCCGAATGCTGTTCTTTTTTTTTTTTTTTTTTTTTTTGAGACGGAGTCTTGCTCTGTCACCCAGGCTGGAGTTCAGTGGCCGGATCTCAGCTCACTGCAAGCTCCTCCTCTCGGGTTCACGCCATTCTCCTGCCTCAGCCTCCCAAGTAGCTGGGACTACAGGCACCCGCCACTTTGCCCCGCTAGTTTTTTGTATTTTTTAGTAGAGACGGGGTTTCACCGTGTTAGCCAGGATGGTCTCGATCTCCTGACCTCGTGATCCGCCCGTCTTGGCCTCCCAAAGTGCTGGGATTACAGGCTTGAGCCACCGCGCCCGGCCCCGAATGCTGTTCTTAAAGATGAGTTCCCAAAAGGTTTTTACCAACAAGACAATGATTGAGGGCTTTGATGCCTGAGATGACAACAACCCTTTGGCTGGAGAAATTTCCAGGTTACAGCAAAATCCATCTTTAAATTTTTTTTTTAATTTTTAAATTGTAATTTCTTGTAGAGATGGGGTCTTACTATATTGCCCAGGCTGGTCTCAAGCTCCTGGCCTCAAGTATTTCTCCTGCTTTGGCCTCCCAAAGCACTGGAATTACAGGTGTGAGCCACCACGCCCAGCCCCATCTTATTTTTTGGTGACCTTTTGTATGGTATATATGTGTTAATAAAAGGCAGGATTGAGAAACTTGTTCCTTACCTTTTTTTTTTTTTTCTTGAGATAGTCTCACTCTGCTTCCTAGGCTAGAGTGCAGTGGGTATGGTCATAGTTCACTGCAACCTGGAACTCCTAAGCTCAAGGGATCCTCCTGCCTCAGCCTCCCAAGTAGCTGGGACTGCAGGCATGCACCACCACACCTGTCTAATTTTTTTAACGTTTTTGCAGGGATGGAGTCTTGCTGTGTTGTCCAGGCTGGTCTCAAACTGCTGGGCTCAGGTGATTCTCCTGCCTCGGCCTCCCAAAGTGTTGGGCTTATAGGAATGAGCCACTGCACCTGGATGCTCCTTAACTTTTCTCCTCTTTCTCTTTGCTTTCTGTTAAAAACCAAATGACACAACCACCATCAGCAGCAGCAGGCCCAAAGCTCAGATCTGTTATTCTAGTAGCTGCAGTGGAAGAGCAGAGTGAGTGGACAGGCAATGGGGGAAACCTGAGCTTTGCTGCCCCTGCCTTTGGAGGGCCGTGGGTGTGATTCTGTAAGCAGTGGAGAGCCACCCAAGGCACAATGGGATCAGACCCGCTGTAGGAGGTTGGCTAAGCAGTGGTGCTGAAAGTGGTTTGAGTTGGAGAGACAGAGAAGCTGGCAGGCCCGAGGGCTTTCATAGTCAGAACCTGAATGGTGGCTTTGGGAGTGAAGTGAGTGGACTGTGGTGGGGGTCAGAGAAATTTTAGTGCCAGAGATGCTCAGACTCAGGATGAGATGAGGGGCAGGGAGGCATTGACCAGGAGTTAAGGCCTGGTTGCATGGTGAGGTCACCAGCAAAGCCTGGGAGCATGGAGGAAAAGAAGAGTCCTGAGGAGGCAGTGGCCTGCAGGCCAGGACGGGGTCTGAGCTGTGCAGTGGTGTTGGGACTGTTGTGTAGAGCTTGCCTTTTCCTAGCATGTGGACGTGCTCTTTAGGGTCCAGAAGGGCTCACATCTTGTGAAATCAGGTTGCTGTGTTTGCTGGCTCTGGAAGTAAAGGGCATTTTGTGTCATTAGGAAGATTGGTGGGTCAAGGTAGTGACCTTTGTCTGTGCTGTCCTCGGGAGCACCCAGCTGTGGCAGCGTGCCTGGAATCCCAGTCCAGGAGACTTGGCCTGTCCCCTGCCCCGCCTTCTCAAAGCTGCTTATTCCTTACTCTCTGCCTTTGACCTCTGTGCCGCATGTGTGTTTCAGGCTCAAGGGTGAAGCCTCGGGCTGCAGGCCAGTGAAATGTCCAAGTGCTCCCAGTCCTCCTTATTTTCCCTGTCTTATACACGTGTATCTTTGGCTCCAGGTGTAGCTGGTAACTTTTTATCTCAGTGATGATGCTGCCTTAACATGTTTATTTAAGAACATGCTGGAAAAAAAAAAAAGAAAGAAAAAAAAAGAACATGCTGGTAGGTGGCACAGCGTTGCAATATACCAAGCAGGTTCTAGAACACCATGGCCAAAGGCCTCCAAAGGTTTCCATAATGATGAGAAGTAATGAGAGGCAGAATCTGGTAACTTGGGTTCTAAGCTTTATGTGTTGATAGCAGAGCCAGCTGCCCATTTTTTCGTGTGTGTCACATTTTGTGCTAAAGTGCTTTATTTGCATTATTTTAATTTCCTCTTGAAACCACCTTGTACGCAGGTACTGCTCTACCAGCGAGACAGTGGAGGCGGGTTGGGGCTACGTAGCTCAATGTAGGTCACATAGAAAGTGAGTAGTGTGGCTGGGGCTGGTACCCAGATGGTTCTGACTCCAAAGCCTGTGCTGTAGACCAGTGCTTCTCAGACTGTCCAGCGCCTGCGAACAGCCTGGAGCCTTGTTAAAAATGTGGGCGGCGATGCAGTGGGTCAGGCAGTGTTGGGGCTCCACGATCTTGCTGCTGGCCCATGGGCCCCCTGAGTCACAAGTGGCCATTTTCATCCTCTTCTTCCTCCCAGCCTTTCTCCACCTCCTCTTTCAGGTCCTCCCCTCTGCTCATGCTCCCACCCCACACCCACCTTTCCTCCCGTGTGGCTGGCCCCACCTTTCCTCCCAGCTCAGGTAGCCCAGGCTGCTTGCCTGTTGTTGACTCTGTTGATGGGTGGCTTGCCAAAAGATGTGGTGGCCCCCATTCAGCCCAGGGGCATGGGGTGGGCTTAGACTGGAGCCTTTTAGGGTCCACAACCTCTTTGGGCTCAGGGAGGAAATAGGTCACTTCTGAAGGTGACCTCTTCCAGGGCAGGTGGAGGGAAGTTTACTCTCCCTGGTCATTTTATTAAATGTAAATGCCTTTGGTCTAAAAGTTTTAAGCAATTTTAAAGATGAATTATATTCCATGGAACAGATGAAGTATTTCAAGGAAGCCTCAGACAGGATTAAGCAAGCAGGGCTGACGCAGTTGGCTTGGCCTTGCCACATCTGTCCTCAGCGACTCAATTCTTTAAAGGGTGATGAGTCAACAGCCACCGGGCAGTAGTTCTGTTTGAGAACGCACGGTGTGTGTAATATGTTTTTAAAAGATGACAGTTAAAATGATAAAGATTAATTATTTGGATGATTCACTTTGGAAAGGCCCCTGGTTCTTCCCAGATGGAGGGGGGCGGCCTTGTGGTATGGCGTCTGGGAGAGAGACCCCTCGCCTCAGGCAGGCTGTGGCCTCTGTGTGTTACCATGGAAACAATACCTGTCCAACCTCCAGCAGGATAGGAGGCCACTTAACATTGGAGGCACTTGGCTGTCTCACCAACCAGGATGTGGGAACTCATGTTTCGGGTCTGTTTTAGGGAGGAGTCAAACCTTGGGCTTCAGAGTTAGGTACCCCTAGAGCTAAGTATCCAGCTCCAGAATTTCTTTCTTTCTTTTTCTTTTTTTTTTGAGACGGAGTCTCGCTCAGTCTCCCAGGCTGGAGCGCAGTGGTGTGATCTCGGCTCACTGTAAGCTCCGCCTCCAGGTTAACGCCATTCTCCTGCCTCAGCCTCCCGAGTAGCTGGGATTACAGGTGCCCACCACCACACCCGGCTAATTTTTTGTGTTTTTTTTAGTAGAGACTGGGTTTCACCATGTTAACCAGGATGGTCTCGATCTCCTGACCTCGTGATCTGCCCGCCTCGGCCTCCCAAAGTGCTGGGATTACAGGCATGAGCCACCGCGCCCGGCCACCCAGCTCCAGAATTTCTTAGCTGTGTAACTTTAAGTAGCTTAACCTCCTTTATTCGAGCCTTAGTTTTCTTATCTATAAAATGGGGGTAATGATAGTGCTTATGCACAGGGCTTTGGAAAGAATGAAAATGAATGAATGATTGTGTACACAGAGCTTAGACCTAGGCCTGGCTGGTGAGTGCCCAGCACTTGTGAGCTCTCATGATTAGCGCATTTCCCTCCTGCCCCAAGGACCCTCTTGGGAAATAAAAGCTCCCTGAAGATAGTTTGGGATCATGTAAAATCCGTGTGTGTTACTTTCAGGGTCTGCTGTGGTGTAATGGAAGAAGTGCAGACTTTGGAGCTAGACACCACCTGGCACCTTTGAGTCCTAGGTCTACCCACCTATGGCAGGTTTCTCCTAGCCTCAGTTTCCCCATCTTTAAAATGAGGATGGGCAATGAAAGAATTGCCTCAGAGGGTTGTTGCAAGGATTAGATGAAATTATACAAAGTACTTACTGCAGTTTCTGGCTCACTGTAGGCACTTAATCCATGAAAGTTATTATTTAGCTGACAAAATGCCTATAATTAGATGTTAGGGAAATTGCTGTCATCAATGGGGAAAGTTCCCCAATGGAGTTGGAACTGTTGACTTTGGTATCCTGGCTTCTCCAAGTCCTGCCATCGTTTTCTTCCTGCCCCTTCCCAGAGCACCTGCCGTGGGGGCTGGTGGGAGCTCCAGGTTCTACAGCTGAGCCATGGGGAGCAGGAGATAGAACCTTCCTGCTAATAAGGATCATAAATGCCAGCCCCAGGCTGGGCAGGCATCCTGCTGCCGGTTCATATCACTGGATTTAGCATCCTGGGGCGGTGGTTTAATTGGAAGGGATAATTGGTGCCGTGTCCTGGGGAGTACAACCTGGGAGTTGGATGACAAGATGACACGGCTGATGTCTTGGAGCTCAGACTCACAGCCTGGGACGGGAAGCACCCTCTCTCAGCAAACTTTTGGTTTCTGTTTGTATTAGTGACCTGCTCTGTACTTTTCATCTCTGCTAGTTTGTTGTTGTTGTTGTTGTTGTTGTTGTTGTTGTTTTTGAGGCAGGGTCTCCCTCTGTCGCCCAGGCTGGAGTGCAACGGCACGATCTCAGCTCACTGCAACCTCCACCTCCCGGGTTCAAGCGATTCTCCTGCCTCAGCCATCTGAGTAGCTGGGATTACAGGCACATGCCACCATGCCTGGCGAATTTTTGTATTTGTAGTAGAGATGGGGTTTCACCTTGTTGGCCAGGCTGGTCTCTAACTCCTGACCTCGAGTAATCTGCCCACCTCGGCCTCCCAAAGTGTTGGGATTACAGGTGTGAGCCACCATGACCAGTCACTGCTAGTTTTCTCTCTGTGAGAGTTTTTATGGGGAATAGCAATGCCACAGTTTTCTTTCTAAAGCGCAGTTCACGCTGTCTCCCTCTGTTTCTCTCCCGGACTCCCTATGGCCTGTGGAAGCTCAGGCTGACCTCTAAGGCCTTTCACCCTCCTACCTGAGCTTCCTCTTCTTACATTACTCCTTCAGTGATCTCTGGGGGACCCTCCGCCACCCCCGGCCATCTCCCAGGGCTGCCTAGTCTCTGATGCCATCATGTCTGCTCCATGAATTCTTCGTGACACCCTCCTCTACTTTCCTGGTCTTATATTGTCTCTGTCTCCTTGGCTGTGGCCCAGTGCTCTGGAGGAAGAGTTGAGAACAAGGGATTTGAAATCTGATGGCCTTAGTTTGAATCCTGTCCTCAGCATATCTTCCCTTTGTGACCATGGATCAGCAACTTAACCTACGTGAGCCTTGGTCCCCTCCTTTATAGGACACAGATGCCTTCCTTGAGGGTTGTGGAGAAGGTGGAATGTTGAATGGCTAATGCATGAAGTGGCGCTCAGTCAGTGTGAGCTAATGTAACGATGATGCCCCAGGTTCTCACTGATAGCCAGCCCTCATCTTTTGAGTACCGACTTCATAACTTAATTGAACTAGGTTTTTAAGTACTGTAAGATGATTCCAGATTTTTAGATAGCTCAGAGGGCCATGGAGACACCAGGGTCAGAGGCCAAAGGTACCAGGTTCCAGGGGAGGATAAGCACAGCCTTACTTTCTCTTTTGAGACCCTGGTGGCAGCCTTGGAAGGTTTTTTTCGGTGCACACTTTGGTGTGAGCCACACAGCTGCTGCCTGGTAAAATAGGGATGTGCACAGGACTCGAGGAATGAGGCAATGTTGCGTGACAGGTTCATGTCCAACCCCTGTGTGCAGGCTGGGCGGGGGCTGGGTGCAGGCTGGGCGGGGGCTGGGTGCAGGCTGGGCGGGGGCTGGGTGCAGGCTGGGCGGGGGCTGGGTGCAGGCTGCTGACTCACCAGCTACAGTGACCAGGACCTGCCTTGGGAGACCTTTCCTCGTGCTGGGGCAGCATGTGTCAGACTCTGTGACCGTCACTATGGAGACGTGATGCTTGTTGCCTTTTCCTCTTGTCTGTTGCAGTAGAGGCTGGAGTGATGCCCATGGGAAGAAACCTGGAACCCAGAGTCCCAGACAGAACTTGTAGAGGCCTGCTGATCTGTCCTCACTGCACCATAATCATTTCTAACCACCCTACTCCCGTGACGGGGCGTACCTCATTATCTCCTCCCAAGGGCAGGTTGAGTGCCTCCCCATAAACCGCCTTGTGGAATGGAACCTCACCAGATCCTCATCCCACACTCTGCCCACCCTCCAGCCCAGTGGATAAGATTGCTAATTTCTGGATTTAATGTTTCTCAGAATCCTTTTGACCAGACCTACTTTGACTATAGGATCATGTTTGGTTTTTTAATTTTTATTTTGAAGCATGGGTCTCTCTAGGTTACCCAGGCTGGTCTTGAACTCCTGGGCTCAAGCTATCCTCCTGCCTCAGCCTCCCGAGTAGCTGAGCTGACAGGTGCGTACAACCATGCCTGACTTATAGGATCATTTTTTAGCTTAAGCGTCCTGGCAGAAAAGCTGGTGGTGGGCTGGCCCAGGCCAGTGCTTTGTGTGTAGAATGTTCCTAAGAAAAGAACTGGCAAAACACTAGAATGGCTCAATGTGGTGAGAAATAATGCCACTCCTGGAAGACCTGCATACCTGCAACTTCCTGTCCCATAGCCCTTCGTATTCACTGTGGTGGTGACTTGGTCTTGTCCTTTCATTTATCCTCATTGTGACCATCCTTTTCAACATAGTGCCGTGGTTAAAAGACCTGGCCCTAGAGTTCTATTTGGGTTTGATCTGTAGCCTCTCCCTTTCAGTCTTCGCCAGACTCTGCACAGTTTACTGCTGCGTATAGTAGGTGTTCATTATGCTTAAGCTAAAGTCACAGCCTACAGAAAATTTGACCCTGGAGCCAACTGAGAGGTGAGGGAGAGAGGCAGTGGGGACATTGCATGGATACAATCCTGATGTCTGGATTTGTGGGATGAAAACAGTGTTGTGGATGAGGGTTTGCTCATGAAAATGGATGTGTGGCCTTCCTGTCTTGCAGCAGTGCCTGGGAGTCTGTTCATCATGAAATAAAAGGAACTAGATGCATTTAAAGAAGGCACATAGCTACACTTGCAGCTGGAACATTTAAGCCTCTTTCACAACAGTTCTCAAAGCTGCAGTTTTTGTGTGTGGGGTCGGGGGGAGTGCCTTAACTGGCCTTCTCTCTCAGAGCCAAGACTTGGCTGCTTCTGGGGTAGAGTTGCCTCGCCAGCAGATGGTGTATACCAGCTGAACTTCGCCGTGAAAGCCGCCTGTGTTGGAGAACTGAACGTCTGTGTCCGAAAATGCTGGTCTGTCTAAAGTTTCAGCATTTGCGATCCTTAAGTTCTCAACCATGCACTCATTTCTCTGGACTGTCATTCTGCCTTCACGAATGAGCCAGAATTACTTCGATAGGTACAATGCCTAGATTAGAAGGATTCAGCTGCTTGCCAAGAAACCCTTGCTCACGTGGAGGGCTTTATATTTTATATATTCCCCTGCCATGTTTTCGATGATCCTTAGAAGAATCTTCCAAAGCAGGTACAGAGCTCCATGTTACAGATGAGCCCACTAAGGCTCAGACAGATCAGGTGTCCTTTCCAGGGTCATGTAACTAAAGAGAGGCAGAGACAGGACGCGAATCTGATCCTGACAGATGAGGATGACAATCATTTGCACAATGCCTTCTCATTCAGTCTCCTTTCTGGCTCCCAAGCCCAGAACCCTGCCCAGAAAACCATTTCTCTGAAAAGAGAAGATTTGCATTTTTGGATCTGAAATCCACACACCCAGGCCTGACAGATTTGGGGCACGTGCTATTACAGCCACTGAGGTCTGTGGCTGGGGAAATATGGGCATGTCATCTAGAGCGTTTATCTATGAAACAAGGACAATGAGTGTCAGGAAAGTTCCAGGCATTTGCCAGACATCTGCCATTTTCATGTGGAGGGTAACAAACAGCTTTGTGTGCAGACCTCATTCATTCCTGTGCCCACACCTCCCCGCTCTGGGCAAATCCACCTCTTTGAGTCAGCTTCGGTTTCCCATTTCCAGCCGTCTGGTGATTGGTCTCCATTGATCTGAACAGCATTTATTTCAGCGCCATCAACGTGGCTGGCATGGTGCAGGGATATTTGGCCTTGCCCCTGGCGCCTGAGACTCAGCCAAACCAAACTGCCTTCTCCTGATTTCCCTATTTGTTGGTGGGACTCCCAGGTGGAGGTACGTGGGCTTCCAAGTGTCAGACTGCACTGGGATCCTCAGCCCTGCCTCTGTCACTGCTCTCCAGCTACCAGGCTGAATAGACACTGCCCCTGTGGTTCCCCTGTACTCATCCCTTTCTTTTCTTTTTCCCTGTCATGTCGTCAGCCTGAGTCTAGGCTGCTTTTGGTCACCAGTTCTCTGAATGTCTGGTCCATGCCCCCCAGTTTCTCTTTTTACAAGCTGGGCTGAGGATCTTCTGAAAATGTCCCCTCCCTGCTCAGAAAGCGGGTGCGCTCTTGCTGTCTGAACACGGAGCCATTTGGCTTAGAGCTCTCTGATACTGCAAAAATAATAAATCGTGGGCTTACTGCTTTCTCCCCCAGACTTTCTCCCCCACTCATTGAGGACAGGGGCTGTCATCTTCTTCTTCTGTCCTATATGAGTCTTCGCACAGTGACAAGTCTTTTCAAATATGAGCATGAGTGAAATGGGGGTTGAAAGTAAGTCTCTCTCCTTTGCTTTAAGCTGGTGTAACAGCACCCATCAGTTCACCCACAGGAAGCAATGGTTGAAACCTTCGATGCACTGACAAGAGAGGAGGCAGTTTCCTTACCTTCCCAAGGAAAGGCAAGATGGCAATGAGTTTTAGAAGGTGCTTAGTGTGGGCCCTAAAGGTGGCTTCCGCCTATAATCCCAGCACTTTGGGAGGCCATCGTAGGCGGATCACCTGAGGTCAGGAGTTTGAGACCAGCCTGGCTAACATAGTGAAACCCTGTCTCTACTAAAAGTATAAAAATTAACTGGGCGTAGTGGTGTGGGCCTGTAGTCCCAGGTACCCAGGAGGCTGAGGCAGGAGAATCGCTTGAACCCAGGAGGCAGAGGTTGCAGTGAGCTGAGATCACGCCACTGCACACTCGCAGCCTGGGCGACAGCGCAAGACCCTGTCTCAAACAAACAAACAAATAAAACAGAAGATGCTTCAGTGTTTCAGGTGCTCTCTTTTTTTTTTTTTTTTAGGCCAAATGCTTAAATTGGACAGTTAATTTTATACATTTCACTCTTTTGGGTCAATTTGTGAAGTCAGCAAGTGTTTATTGGACAGATGAGTTAGTTGTTTGGGGGAAGGGTCAGGGCACCAAACTCTTTTGGGTGTCGGATTTGGTTATGTTAGGTAAAAGAAAACTGTGGCATTCACAAAATTGAGCCTAACCACATTTTCCAATAATTTTCGCCTTTCCCCGTTGCTGCTCGCAAAGGTGGTTGATCAATACCTTACTGGAGAAAATGTCTGGGGACATATGACAGGTTCACTATAGACATATGAGCACAGATGCATGCAGTTTAGTTGTGTGTAGTCTTTGTAAGAAGGATAAACGTGTGTGAGCTCAGAGGACAAGAAATAAGGTTGAAGTTAAACAATTTTCAGTAGGGTAACCGTACTCTGAAACAGGCAGTCAAGGCTTGTGGGAGACTCTTCTTATTGGAATCCTTCAGTCGAGACAGTTCTTTGGATTAGGAATCACTTAAATGCTTCCTCTCATCGCAGTGACCTGCCCTCCTGGAAGGCGTGAGAAAGGCGAGCAGGCTGGATTGTTCTTACTGTTACACAGGGATGGGCTCGTCTGTGCTCTGACCTTGCCTTGGGCCCCATCTCCGTACTTTCTGGGTCAGGGAAGATTGTCTTTTGTGTGTTTTTTTGTATATTTAAGGTGTACAACATGAAGTTTTGATACACCTAGTGAAATGGCTACTATAGTCAAGCAAGTTAACATTTCCATCATTTCTCATAATTACTTTTTTTTTTTTTTTTGAGATGGACTTCCTGCCCTGTTGCCCAGGCTAGAGTGTGGTGGCTCAATCTCAACTCATTGCAACCTCCACTTCCCGGGCTCAAGCGATTCTCCTGCCTCAGCCTCCTGAGTAACTGGGATTACAAGAGTGTGCCACCAAGAGCGGCTAACTGTTGTGTTTTTAGTAGAGACAGGGTTTCACCATGTTGGTCAGGCTGGTCTCGAACTCCTGACCTCAAGTGATCCATCTGCCTCAGCCTCCACGAATGTTGGGATTACAGGAGTGAGCCACTGCACCTAGCCATTTACCTTTTTTTTTTTTTTTTTCCAATATGGCAAGAGCGCCTAAAATCTACTCTCTTAGCAGAAATCCTCAGTATAATTCAATGTTGGACTAGGAGTCCTCATGCACGTTAGGTCTCTGGCGATGCATCTTGCATATCTGCCTCTTTGTGTCCTTTCACCTCCATCTCCCGTTTCCTCCTTTACCTCCTGCACCCCTGCTCCTTGGTAACCACCGTTTTATTTTCTATGTCTTCTACTTGAAAAAAAAAAAAAAAATCCACATCTAAGTAAGATCACATACAAGCGAAGTCATGCAGCATTTGTCTTTCTGTGTCTGGTTTCTTTCACTTAGCATAACGTCCTCCAGTTTCATCCGAATGGCGGCGGAAGGCAGGATCTCTGTCTTTTTTAAGGCTGAAAAACATTCTCTCCCTCTCTCTGTCTCTCTTTCTCCCTCTCTCTCTCTCTCTATCTTTCTGTCTCTCACATTTTCCTGACCCATTCATCAGGGAGGTTCTTAACTGACAGAGTGAAGCCACCTCATGTTGGTGCATCACTGAGAGAAACTAAACCAAACCCAAACCTGAAACATATGGTTCAGGTGCCCAGAACCCACTTTCTGGTTGAATCTTTCCGACTCTCCGAGGGTTAGTAAGGATTTCTCTGGGGGAAAGTGATAGGGGCTGGGCGCGGTGGCTCACACCTGTAATTCCAGCACCTTGGGAGGCTGAGGTGGGCAGATCACTTGAGGTCAGGAGTTCGAGACCTGCCTGGCCAATGTGGTGAAACCCCATCTCTACTAAAAATACAAAAATTAGTCGAGTGTGGTGGCAGGCACTTGTAATCCCAGCTACTTACTTGGGAGGCTGAGGCAGGAGAATCACTTGAACCTGGGAGGTGGAGGTTGCACTGAGCCGAGATGGTGCCACTGCACTCTAGCCTGGGCGACAGAGCGAGACTCCATCTCAAAAGAAAAAAAAAAAAAAAAACCAGAAAGCGCTACGGACCCATCCATCACGTCAGGGCTGGTGCTTCTATATGATTGGAATGACAGTGCCGTGATGCCCCCCTGGGAGACACCCCTTCCTCCTGCTCATGGGCCTGGCTTCCAGTCCCTGTTAAAGGAAGACTGCCCCTACCAAGTGCCTCTCCCTCCTGGGGAGCTGGCCCCTTCCACTTCACTCCTGAGACCACGGCTGGGGCTAACGAGGCTGTCATTAACCGTGCCTCAAACAAAACCTACGACCATTAAATATTTAATTGAATTATTTCACTGCAGGGATATTGTGGCTCATGTTGAAAGCTAATCACCTGCTTTTTTGTCTGGCCCTTAAAAAACACATCTCTGGTTAAACATTTAAAGGTCAGAGTCGTGGCGATTGCAGTATTGTCATTGTTTTCTTTCCTTTGTGGGTTTGGGTGGAGGAAAGGGGAAGAGTAGAGTGCGTGGGAAGGACCGAGAGTCATTGGAAGTTGCCTTTTTCAGTGGAGGGATTCGAGGGGATCACAGGAGCTGTGCTGCTCGTTTTCTGGCTTTCCCTGGTCTTGATTTCCCAGAGGGATACCGGGAAGGGGCTGGAATGTGGGTGCGGATGGCCTCTGAACTAGGCGATCCTGTTTAATACAAGAAACTGTATTCCCTGTCCGGCCATTCAGAATACTGTTTCATTTGCTCTATCGGAGCTCAGTGAGCCGTTGAAATTCCATTGTTCTTCTTTTTTAATTTAATTTTTTGTGCAGGAAGATGAAAAGATGTTTTAAAATCCTCATTTTTTTTCTTCCTCTTCTCGGAGTTATTACTATGTTAACTAGATAGCCGTTCCTGCCACTAACATCTGTCCTCAGCCTGTGGTCGGGTCCTGACTTGAGTATTCTAGCAATAAAATCAATGGACTTAATTAGCTTTTTAGGTGACTCTAGCCTGTGCTACTGCTTGCACCATTTGATGGGAATTTCAGGAGGAAGGAATTAAGGCCCACTGACGTGAAGACATGTGGCTGACACGGAGTTTATGTTGGTAAAAGATCAACTGTGAAGTATTTGGAGTGTCCAGTGCATGCCATGACCTTGCTAGACACCCTTGGGAGGTGCAGAGCCAGTCTGATGCCCTCCGCAAATACCTTGAATTTTCTAGAGAGGAGCGAAAGCTGTTTCTCTTAGAAGACTTTAGTGTTAACATTTTCCCGTAGACAAAAACGCCCAAGTTTGGGTATGAAGCCCCAAATGCAAAGTTTCTTTGCATCTGTTGAAGATGATGAACAGGAGAAAGTTAAAGCAGTGGATAGAAAAACAGTTGTGTTGGCCGGGCACGGTGGCTCATTCCTGTAATCCCAGCACTTTGGGAAGCCGAGGTAAGTGGATCACCTGAGGTTGGGAGTTCCGAGACCAGCCTGACCAATATGGAGAAACCCCGTCTCTACTAAAAATGCAAAATTAGCCAGGCGTGGTGGTGCATGCCTGGGATTACAGGCATGCAGGAGGCTGAGGTAGGAGAATCGCTTGAACCTGGGAGGCAGAGGTTGCAGTGAGCCAAGATCGCGCCATTGCACTCCAGCCTGGCCAAGAAGAGCAAAACTCTGTCTCAAAAAGAAAAGAAAAACAGTTGTCCTGTAATTTTTGTACTGTTATTCCCTGGCCAAAAACCAGGCCTGCAGCTGATGGCCCTAAAGGGAGCCGCATCTGCCAGGACGACAGAGCGCTGGTGATGTGTTGGACTCAGCACAAAGCAGACACATGTTTCCTGCATTGTGGAGCTGTTGGACCACATGACCTAGAAGCACTTCTGGTGCCAGGAGTCTGAATTCCATGATGCTTACATCCAGCCAGCTAGTGATTTCAGAAAACCTTAAAAAAAAAAAAAAAAAAAAAAAAAAAAAGTCTGAAAAGATTACCCAGATCTATTTTGTGCAGGTTCATTTGTGTTCCCATTGGCTTTAATGACACCTCCTCCCTCCCGTATTTCACAGTGATTTGTTCCTTTCCTCTTTAACATCATTCAGCGGTATTTTTTGAGTGCTGCTGCGTGCCATGCACTGTGCAAGAGAGGGGAGCCCTACCTGCAAGAAACTTAGTCTTGGCAGAGGAGACAAAAAGCAAAGAGACAATGGCAGGACGGGTGTGACAGGCGTGATGGGTGTGACGGGGCACAGAGGTCTGGTTCAGGCAGAGAGGAAGGTCCCTTGGAGGCAGGGCATGGGAAATACTGCTTAGTCTAGGTGATACCCAGGCAAGGTCTTAGAGGTGCACAGATCCTGTGAGAAGGGCAACATCTCAGCAGTGGAGGGAACGGCGTGTGCAGAAGCTGGGAGGTAAGCAGGAGGAAGAACAGAGCATTTGGGAGCTGCCAGGACGCCTGTCACCTGAAGTGCGTGTGTTGGCAGGTTGTGATGATCTTGTTTCCTGCAAAGACTCTCAGATGCCAGTTTAAAAGAACACTCACAGCTCTGCCTTTTTGTCTGTTAACTTTAATAGATGTCAGCTCCACGAAATTCAGGTGAAATCCTCCTTGCATGAATATTAATCACCTGCTGTTAACCATGTACAAGAAAATTTTAGAAAGGCAAACTTAGTAAACATCTGTCCAAATCATTTGGAGCAAAGCACTACCTCCTTAGATCTTCCAGCCGTCATACCATTCTGGTAGTGTAAAATGACGTTGGGGATGTGCAAAAGTTACTGAGTCTAAGATTGCTTTGCATCTGTCTCTTTTCCTTTGTTCCTTAGAACCTGCTTTTTGTATTTGTTTTCTTCTCCTTTCTTTTTTCCAAATATCTGGGAAAAGCCTCTCTTCTGGCCTGGTGTTTGTGGTACTGTGGATGAGTGGACAGCTATGTTATGGAGAGCTGCCAGCCGCCAGCGTCATTGCAGAGCCAGTGTGAAGGGAAATGCAGGAAGCCTCATACTTGGTGTCTCCTTTGGATTGGAAAGAATGACTTTGGGCTCCTGTGCCTAGTTGCTGTCCTTCAACCTGCTCCCAGGTCATAAAGAACAAGTGTGGTTTCGGCAGCATGTTCACCAAGTCTACTCTGCCAGCTGCCCAAGTATTAGTTTTGTCAACTGCGGCTTGAAAATGAAAAAATTGGTCCACAGACCCTGCCCTGTTGAAGTCATCTTTGGGAATCTGTCTTGTGATCATGTGGAACAATGCAACAGTTGCTTACTCTTGGCATAAATGAAGGCCAGAAATATTGTGAAACAGAAAAGTGTGTTTTGGGTACTTGTCCATTTGCTTGGGAAAAATTGGTCTGCAGAGGGTAGCTGCCTGTTTGCCTTCCACTGAGGTCTGGGACTTTGAAGTGGACAGGCCTAGGGGCAGCAACAGCCTAAGGGATTTAGGTTATAAAGGGTGAAGAGTCTGGTGCATGGACTTTGGGGTCACATGACCTCATCTGAAACCCAGATTCCTTGCATGTTAGCTGTGTGACTCCAGGCAGGTTCCTTACCCTCTCTTTGCAAAGGCATCTTGAGAATGTTATTATAGGAAGTGTTTAGGTAACAGTCCATTTGGAAGGAGTGAGTACTCTTCCATGATACTTTACACAAGACAGAAAACCTGCATAACCCACATAAATAATTCCTCTCCCAAAAATAGAATCAGGGCGTAATGAGGGCTAATGTGCCTGGCCACCTCTTGGAAGTGCTATAACCTGTGTGTCTCGTTTTCCTCTTCTCTGATGGGAATATTCATGCCTGCCACATAGAGTTGTCAGGGATTTTAGAAATAAAGTCTAGACATTGCTTAGCACCAGGTTACCACTTCAAGCGAGGAGTATAAAACATGGCGATAAATTTTGCCAAGTGACTTTCTTGGATCTCTGAGGTCACTGAACTCCAGGTCCACTCTGATTTTTGAGTGGCATGATCAGGTAGGTGAGCTCACGGAGGGCGCCCAGGGGCTTGTGGTGGGGCTAGAGAATGGCAGTCTGTAGAGAGCCCCTGCACCCCTCTCGTCCTGTGAAACATCCCAAATCAAAATAGGGGGTCGTTGTATAAAGAATTATTCTCTTGAAAATCTCTGGTTTAGGTGAGATCTCTATTCAAAGTGCAAGGTGATTTTTTAAGAACCTTTCCGGCTCTCATGGTTCTCTCATAAGAAATGGAAGAACTGAATTCCAGGCTTTTTGTAATTGGCCAGGAAAATTAGGATAAATGGGTTAAAGGAGTCAGAGGCCTTTGCGCCTCAGCGCCTGCTCGCAGTCTGAATGGGAGCCCCCTGGGACCTAGCGCGCTCTTTGGTGGGTCCTGGATCTCCTAGAAATGGAAGCAGGTGGCGGCGACCCCGCCCGTTAGAGGCAGCTCCTGGTTTCCTTCACAGAACGGCAAAGAAAGAGATGCCCCGCCTGCTTGAAAATCATTTTTCTTGCCACTGGTATTCTGGGAATGATCTGGAAAAAACATTAGGCATGGACTCGAAGTCTGACCCACTCATGTGTGGTAGAGGTAGACACTGCCCTGGTTCTCTGACCAGACAGCATTTCTGTCTGTTGGTTTACCACTTATGTAATCCTGATGAGAAAAACAGTGGGATTTGTGGCAGGCCAAACATCAGGTGAATTGCTAGTCTCTCGATGAAGTGCCAGTTAATCTGATTGTTAATCGATCCCTATTTTTATAAATTTGAAATGAAAAAGCAATCAAGATTTCAGCAACTCAGTTGCCTCCTTAGCGTAGTAGGTAGCACGTCAGTCTCATAATCTGAAGATTTCAACAACTGAGTGCCTCATTGCTCAAGGAGTGAATTGAGAAGGGCTTAGTTTCTGTCCCTGATACTGTCAGTCAAGGTTCTAAGTCGTAGCAACAGAAATCACTTCAGAATCAGACAGGGAAGTTGCTAAAGAATATGGGGGAGTTCAGAGGATCCCTTTCTCCCCTCTTTGTCGTGTGTTCCTCTACTCTAATACCTGGGAACTATTCGTGCCCGTCTGCTTATGCGTCTCACTCTCCGGTGAGACCTGGACTGACAGCAGGGACAGCCTTGTTTGTTTTTATTTTTTCCTCTGCCCAGCCCTGACATATGGGGGTTGGGTCACATAATCTAGCCACGGGTACGATGTCAGAACATACTGAAGCATATTGGTGGGCTGAGCTCAAGTCATAAAGTAAAGCTGATTTTTTTTTTCCTGCCTGAAGCAGGCACACTTAACAGCAGCTGCAGCAATGACAAAAACCTCACGAGAAGATGCCTGGGTCAAGGGTCTTACTTCTAGCAGCTTCCCTGCAAATCCAATGCAAATAAACATAAACGTAGGCTCTGGTTTGCAGTTTGTTGCCGTGGGAACTTGTCTGTTGCATGCTGAAGCCTAGGATCTTGGGCCTCTTCTGACGTCACAGCAGAGTGTTTGCATGTTCATGTTGAATGTTGGTTTGGTTTATCTGTGCCCTGAATTTGGAATCATGAACTTGCACTCTTGGTTCAGTTGGAGGCAGAGGTGGCCCAAAGCCATGTGGATCTGTGCCGGTGTCACTTCTGATGGTGTCAAAGGGAAGAGTGATGCTGAGGAGGAGGCAGGAGAATCCTGAAGGTCGAAGGCCATGGGGCCCTGGCTGCCGTAGTAGCCACAGCATCTGGGACACTGACCAAGAGAAGGATGGTGGCCTCAGCCCTTCCTCCTGTGTTCCTGAATGGCTGGTTCTAGGGCCACCAGTAGTTCTAAGCTGATCTGGTTAGGGAAGGAGGCACTTCTTGTTCTTACCTCAGGTTCCCCTCCAGATTCATCCCCAGAGTAGAAATCAAAGCTATGATCAGATCACTGTTTTTTTTTTTTTTAAATTTAATTTTTAGTTGTGACGAAATGTGCATAGTATAACGTGTACCATCTTAATCATTTTGAAGTGTAGAGTTCTGTAGTGTTGTGCCACGGATCTCCAGGACTTTTTCATCTTGCAAAACTGAAGCTCTGAACCCATTCAACAACTTGCATTTTCCCCCTTCCCCCCAGTGCCTGATACCCACCATTCTCCTTTCTGTTTCTGTGAATGTCATTCTGCTAGACTCCTCATGGAAGTGGAATCACAGTATCTGTCCTTTTGTTGTGGTCTTATTTCACTTAGCATGATATCCTCAGAGTTCATCCACTGTTGGAGCCTGTGTCAGGATTTCCTTCCTTTTTTAGGCCTGAATAATCCATTGTATGTATATGTTTATCCATTCATCCCCAGCAGATATTTGGGTTGCTTTCACCTCATGGCCACAGCCCTAACTTTTAATCCTTTCCACGGCTGTCCATTTGCCTTGGGGTGAGGGCTCTGCCTACCCCCCAGCATGGTCTTCCTGAAGCCATTTCCAGGCCTTGCCTCTTCCTGCCTCTCTCGCTCTAGCCCCAGTCTCTCACTGCCATGCCACATCCCTGGCACTCTGGCCACACTGGACTCCTTAGAGACCCCCCAGGCACGCACTGTTTTCTTGTACTGCCAGGGACTTTTTTGCACGTGCTCTTCTGTTCATCTGGAACGCCGCATCTTCCCACCTTCCGGAGCCTCCAACATACACTGTCTTCCTTCCATCTCAGCTTAGACAAGCCCTTCTTGACCTCCAATCACACTGCATCATCCAGTACTATTTATCTGTCATTTTGTACCACTGGGCCTGTGTTTATTTTAGGGCAAGGACTATTTTATTGACTAACCCTAGAGTCTGTGCATGGTAGGTATGGATGATTTAGTAAACACATAAAGAATGGCATTCTTTCAAAGGCAAGAGCCTCTTCCTTTCCTCCCCCTGCTCTTTTCCCCTTGTCACTAAAATCCATGTCCCAGGTTGAAATTGGGTACTTTTTTCCTATAGAAACATCGTTATGGCACATGGTCAGGTTCAGTAGCATCTGATGCAGGTATATAATGGATTAAGTTTGCAGGCCAGCCTGAGAACTTAACTACCATTCATGACATTGTTTCTTTGAGGAAAAACATATCCATTTCCAAAACAGCTGAAGCATAGTCTTCTGGATCCTGCGCCTCTTTAGGAAGTTGGCCTTTGCTGGTGGCTCTGCCATTGGTTTGGAAATCAGAGATGGTTTTCTATGCCCATGATGAGGACAAAGGTGAGTGTCCCCTGTCTCCACATTGGGAAAAGAAACACACCCATACATTAGAAAGCAGAGGGAAATGGTGTGGTCTCACCCTCAGATGAGTAAAACCTCCTGAGAATTTAATGTGTGATTGTTTTTATAAATGTGGCAAGCCATTGGTGTTAGCGCCTGGCCTCCACTTGAGCAAGGTTTCAGTAGCAGGTAATTCCCCTGTTCTTTTCCCTAGTTACGTGGGGCAGGACCCATCTCTTTGCTACCACCTCTTGCCACAGTCCTACCTTTTTTTTTTTTTTTTTTTTTTGAGGTGGATATTTGCTCTGTTGCCCAGGCTGGAGTGCAGTGGCATAATCATGGCTCAATATAGCCTCAGCCTCTTGGGCTTAAGCCATCCTCCCACCTCAGCCACCCAAGTAGCTGGAACTACAGGTGCAGACCACTACGCCTGGCTAATTAAAAAAATTTTTTTTTGGAGATGAGGTCTCACTATGTTGTCCAAGCTGATCTCGAACTCTTGAGCTCAAGCCGTCCTCCTTCCTCGACCTCCCAAAGTGCTAGGATTACAGCTACTGCACCCAGCCATATCCCTAGCTTTTAAACTTTGCCATGGCTGAGAACAAATTAACCTAGCTGGAAGTTTACCAACAGGAAAACAAAAGGAAAGGAAGGGATGGGGCAGCAGAGCAGGCAGTGTCATGACTCAGTTCCACTCAGATCTCATTCTGGATTTGGCTAGGGTAGAAACTTTAGGATGCCCATGACTCATTGTCTATGGAAATAGCATTCTCTGACTTGTGCAGTGAGCTACCTGTGGAACTGTACATAGCAGCTCCCATAGGCTCGAAGGACCTTTCTGTAGCTGTCTTTGGAGGCAGTGACACTCTCCTCCCAATCATTACACACATTTCTGCATAGCAGTTGATATATGAAACAGGAAACCTAAATACATTTTGCAATGAGTTGAGAAGTAAATCCAAAACCAGATTTAGCTGAGAGTCTTTTGTTGCATGAAGCTGTGCACACAAAGGCAGTGAAGAGGTCTGGAATCAGACAGCTGTAGGTTTGCATGTTAATTGCATGATGATCTGACTCTGTGTGCACAGGGCCTGGTGCTCAGCATCCTACTTGGATTATCCCATTCAATCCTTGATAGCACTGTGGAGCAGCTCCTGTTGGATGAGGAAACAAAGATTCAGAGTAGATGTCACCCAAAGTTATACCATTGGTTGGAGGGAGAGCTGGAACAGCGACCAGGGATATCCAGCTCCAGAACCTTGAATCTTAACCTCTGTGGTATACTCCTGCTCGGTGGGTTGTCCTGAGCAATTGTTCTGCTCTCTGAGTCTTGTTCCTCATCTGTAAGATGGTCCTCGGGTGGCTGATTGTATTGAGAGACAGCCTGGGTATAGATGCATACCTCCAGCATACCTTCAGGAAACAGGCCATCCTTCTAGGGCCACAGAAAAGCCCCTGAGACCTCTCTTCCTGTGATGGCACCGTGCTCTGCTTTCTAAGAACTGAAATTTGCAGGCATAGCCTGCCTACAGAATTTGTCCACTTGTTTAGTGGGGCTGGATGGTGTTGGTCCTATTTACTTAATTCACTTGATGGGTTTCAGTCTTTTGAACTTAAAAAAGTAAGAAAATTGGATTTGTTTAATCTTGTTTTCCAACACAACAGTTCTTAATCTGCTTTCGAGTGTTTGTTTGTGGGCTGAATACCATTCAGTGTTAATCTAGTGACCTAGTATTGCCTGGTGATGAAATCTGTCCCTGCCGTTAAGTTCACTTGTGTTTCTTTGTGTTTCTCTCTCTCTCTCTCTCCCTCCCCTCTCTCTCTGTCTCTGTCTCTGTCTCTGTCTCTCTCTCTCTCTCTCTCTCTCTCTCTCTCTCTCTCTCACACACACACACACACACACACTTTAAAATTGGTCTTTAAAATCTCATAGTGTTTCCTGATCAAGACAAAAAGATCCCTGAAGCCAAGATTTCTACCTGAAAGGTCAGTTTCAGCTTTGTAACAACTGCGTAATTGTCTCCTGAAATAAACCAGCATCTCAGGGACTGCAAGCTTGTCTTTTCAGTTATGTGAATGCAAAGCTCTTCTCTCCTAATGACTGCCCTGCCTGTGCCATTTCCTGTGGGCATGTGCAGTCATCTGGAAATGGCGGCTACCAGTTCCACAGCTGGGGACGACCCTGGCTTCTTTTCTGTAATGAGGATGTGTCTGCTTCTGCCATTGCCCCACTCTTTGTCCTCTGCCTTGTGGTCAGGAGCTGCTCTTTGTGCTTTCTTTTACCCCCAGTTGTTACTGCTGGGGAAAACTGTTTGGAGTGGTCCAATGTCACCCCTGGAGGATGCTCACCAAATCGATACTAATTCCTGCAGCAGCTTCCTGCCTGAAACTTTAAAGTTTGCTAATTAAGTACCATTAAGATGATTTGCTAGGTTCTTCCTCAAATGAGTGCTGGGTTCCTGATTGGGAACCTTGGTGAGAAAGCCCAGGGGCTGCATTCTGGCGTTTGGTGAGCCCCACAGGCAGCGGAGCCCTCCCTGGGGTAAGCATTGGTTCTGGGGAGGTCC
The DNA here is from genome assembly GCF_049350105.2 of Macaca mulatta. Taxonomy (NCBI): domain Eukaryota; kingdom Metazoa; phylum Chordata; class Mammalia; order Primates; family Cercopithecidae; genus Macaca; species Macaca mulatta. Next base: position 135,023,882 of record NC_133413.1, on the reverse strand, counting down.
CTGTTCACAGGTGTCATCTTCACATCAAATCTGCTTCTGTGCAGATACGCCTGAGTGTCTGCTTGGGTGTCTGAGACCAAGACCACTGTGGGTCACGCAGATCTTTTTCATTTCTCCAGTCTTCTTTTGGGATGGTAGACATTACTGATAAGGTACTAAGTAAACTGGAGTTTTAAACACAGGGTGTTTCCTTTTAATATTTCTGATTCTCTTTCTCATATGAAATGGGCCATAAAGCTTGTTCGGGATGGTGGTCCCAGGTCTCACTGTGTCAGCCCGGAGTGATTACTGAAAGATGCCGATGGTATCTAAAGGCCATCTGGAAAGTGTCGAGGTGGGTGGTGAGCTGAGGGATGTGGTGAACTGAAGGGAGCTGAGGGTCTGTGTTCTGCATGGACAGAATGGAAGTAGGCCTGTAGGAGTGTCCCAGGCACCTCTCTTGGTGGAACTCACCGTAATGGGGGATGCCAGCTGACAGCTGGAGGTCGTGTGTTCAGGTCGGCTGGGCCTGAAAGGCTCCTCTACAGGTCACACCGCTTCTTGTAGCAGCAACACATGGGCAAGGTATTTACTTCTCCTTCAGTGGGGCTTGTATCCACTTCTGTGATGCACGCCGCCTACCCAGCAATCCCCCCAGCTCACCTCTGGCTCTTTCTCTCAATCTTGGCCTACGCAAATGTGTTCCCCTGTGAGTTACCTAAGAATCCACGTGCATTTGTCTCAAAAGATAATTGATGGGCAGGGCCCTGGGAGAAGCCATCTTTAGTGATGCTCTGCAGAGGTGACTGTTGAGTCACGTGCTGGGGGTCTGTCTGGTGGGTTTGTGCCCATGTGTACTCAGGCACGTGCACTGCTTCTACAGCATGTGGATACAAGGCACATGGCTGTGGGTTCCCCCATGCAGCCTTCCACATGGTTCACGGAATACCACCAGGGACCTTGGTGCTGTTTCCATGTACCTTAACAGTGACAGCCATGGATTTCCAGGTGGCATTGAATGGCTAGAATTGGAAACCAGCTCTGTACTGGAGACCTGGGAGAAGTTACCTTCCAGGCGTTTTTTGTTTGTTTTTTTCATTTGGGAGCTTATGGCAGGCAGTGCCAGAGCCTAAACCTCCTGCTCGGAAAGGGGAAGGTTCTTCAGGTAATTACTCCCTCCCTTCTTGTACCTCTGTTCACCTCACTCCAGGGATGATTGAAGAAAGCTCCCCACCTTCTTCCTCCTGGCATAAAAGAGAGCAAGTTCCCTGGCCCTGGAGATGTTTCAGCTAAGTCCAGATGACTATTTGGCAGGGACGATAAAGAAGAAATTCTGGTGTCATGTGAAACTAGGTTACCCCTAAAGTCTCATTCAGCTTTTAGATTCTCCTGGATGCTGACGGTTCTTTAGAAAGTGGCTTTAAGAAATCCCAGGGCTGACTGTTGAGAATACCATTTGATAGGTCCCCCGCCCTTCTTTATACGCAGCCATGTGATTGTTGTCATGGCAACAGATCTGTTCCCGCGAAGGCTTTTCTTTAGCGTATAAGGGGACCTGAAGCTTCCGAGATTGTTAGTAATTATCTTCTAAAAAATACGTCCTGAGTATTGTGAGCATTTTAATGGGCCCAGTTCCAGCCTTATGGGGACTTTTGAGGTATCAGCCCCATGTCATAAAATAAAAAGACTTGATTCGTTGTTTTGCTTTCATTTTTTTCTTTTGTGCATGTCTAATGTGGAAGAAGAATCACGATCCTATTGTTAATAATACCTTGCACATAGTAGGTGCTCATATACTTAATATTTGAAAGGCAGGCAGAAAAGCTGAGGATTGATCTAAATATCCTTTATTAGATTAGCAGTTACATATGTTCTTTCCCTAGATGACCTTGAATCTCAGACTAGGCAGGCCTCCCGGAGCTCACAGCTGTATGGTCCAGATCTCCTGTCCCTATTGTTTGCACATCACCAGGGAGAGGGGATCCATGGGTGAGTCTGATATGTATTAAGAAAGTCTTATTCCCTCCCACCCCAGGAGCTCAGAGTTAGCTCAGCTGCCCAAATGTTAGGAGTACCTGCTCTTCAGAATAGGATAATGTCCAATTTTAAAACTCTTTCCCCTTTATCTACAAACATCAATTGAGTCTTTATTCGAAGTCATGCATTTTGCTAGATACTGGGAATTCAGGAATGGTTCACATGTAGTTGTTCCTCCAAGGTGGTCGCTGTCTAATGGAGGACACAGGCCCATGGAGCAGTAAGCCCAGGATAGCACAGTAAGTGTGAGAGTGCACTTTGTTTCCTTAGTCTCTCTTTCCCTCCCTGCCTTTGTTCTCCTTATTTGCAAGGACTGGAGGCCTCTGAATTGCTTCTAATCTCTGCAAGGGAGAATATAAAAGCTTACTCCTTGCCCACCTTTTTATACCAAGTCACTCTGAAGGCTACCTGAATGTCCTAGACATGGGAAAGATAGGAGCAGGTGGGAACCGAGGGACTCTTTCTGACCCTCACTCTTCTGCTGTTGACCCACTTTGCCCTGAGACATTGTCAGCCCTCCCATGCTCTCTCTTTCCTCTAGACCGGGGTTGCCATTGCACTTGTTGGTAGGAGGATCTCTGGTTAAACGGAAGAGTGTGGTTTGGGATGGGACACTAAGGCGAGGGGTGGAGAAGCTTCATCAGCAGAAGCCTGTCCCAGCAGCAGACCTCGTGTCCTTTAGTGGTGCAACTAGCAAACAGTCGTATTTACTGTCTCAGGACATCCCGTCCAGCTGGATTTCACCTGGCAGGGGCTCTGTGTGGTGGCGATGTTCTCAGGGAGCTGGGAAAAGGATTCTGGCTGGTGAAACATTGGAGCCCCTTTCACTCCAAGTGTGGTTGGTAGTCTAGCAGCAAGTCAGCATCTTCTGGGAACTTGTCAGATATGCCAGATCTCTAGACCCTCTGGATCAGAATCTACATTTTAGCACAATTTCCTGGTGATCCTTGGGTATATTGAAGTTTAACAAGTTGTGTCTTGAGCTCTCTTTTGAGATCCTAGGCCCAGGTTAGCAAGTAAGAGAGTCTGCATCCTTCCACTGTCCTGCGATTGTAGCAGACATTACTAGCTGATCCAGGCAGTCCATTTTCCATCTAGCGCATAACTGTCCACAGCACCCTCCACACAGTGCCCCAGGCATCCATACACCTGATCAGAATTAGCCCAAGAGATAAACCCATTTACCATCCTTGCCTTTGTCTATGAAGACCTCATTCTAAAAAAATAACAAACAAATGAAAAACAAGGAAACAACTTTTTGCATAGGCCCTAAGGGTTGGGAATTAGGACCCCCATCATACCCACTGTTCGTTCATGCCCACTGAACGAACAGATGTCGGCAACCCGAACATGCACAATACAGTGGCAGTAAATCAGACCCTACTGGTTCTTTGCAGTAGGGCAATGACCTTGCTGGAGGAAGCGAGGCCATCATGTTACCCTGGCTCCAGTGCTCATCCTTGGGACATGTGGTCAGCGCCTGCGTCCCACAATCCCATTGCCTTCTGACAACTTCCTAACTGATGACTGAGCCACAGTCAGGTTTCACTCATTCATTGGTAGTTATTCTTATCTGCATTCTGTTAGAAGAACACAGTTACTAAACTGGGTGTGGGGAAGAGAACAGTGCAGAAGGAGAACCGGAAGAGGAACCAGAGTGACTTGGGTTATCTGGTAAAGTCTTCATTACATGATGTGACCAGCTCTCAGAGGGACATCTAATTTAGAGAAGTTTAACCTCAGAGGGTCCTCAGGATGTTAGAATCGCGTCCTATTTTCATGGTAATTGGGCAAGACTGAGAAAACGTTTTGGGGATACACATTTTATCTTCCATTTACAGCAGTGGCTTCTAACCACTGAGGACTCTCCACATTACCAATCTCTACCAACCTACCTCAAGCTTTGTAAAATCTTATTTACCGAACAAATTACATTTTTAAGTAATAATTAAGCCCCCCTTTTTCTTTAGAGATATATAGTAACTGTTAACCTGGGGTCATTTTTATCAGGCTTTATGTAATTCCAACAGAAAGCAAAGGACTGTGGGTGCTTAAGTTAGCCTGAGCAGTAAAGAGGCTTTTAGACTTACTGAGAATAGTTTTTGGATTCACATTACCACTGCTTGACCTGAGACTCGATTTGGGAGCTAGAAACTGAAACCAGTTATGCCCTTCCATTGAAAAGATGGAGGCTGGGAGGCTGGGGCTTGCCTAGCTTGTAGGGACTCAAGGGCACTTTGGTCATGTCATGGTGCTGCTTTCTCTCCTGTGCAAGCCTCACCCTTGCTTTCTCTCTTGAGTAGTAAAAGCCAGCCTCTTATTTGCTATTCCAGGGTTAGAATTTCATTTACTTTTTTAAAAAGACTCTGTTTAGATCAGAAACCATCTGGGGAAGGTATGACTTGAGATAGAAATTGAAGAGGTAGAGGGAAGAAGAAGATAGTGTATGAGTTAGTTTAAATGACCCCAGATGAGTTTGGCCAGGAAATCAACTGCGGAATGCATCCTCTGTCCCTGGCCTGTATCCCTCAAGGGCCTTTGATGGAGGCTTGGCTTAATTGCAGTCACTTTCCTCTAGAACTTGAACTCAGTAAAGGTGTGCAGTAAAAATGGGGAAGGGGGATGAGGAGGAGCCAGGAGAGAATCGAGGAAGAGCAGATATTACAAGCGTAGAACGAGAAACTTGCCATGGCTGCCTGGGTCCACTTACTCAGTTTGTTGAGCTCCTTCTATGTCTGAAGCTATTTCTAAAACGTCAGTTTCTAGAAAACAGGATCCTGAATTCGGCTAAGCGTGATTCCCAGGGCCATCCCAGGGAAGCTGTCCTGAAGATGCCTCCTGCTTAGACGGGTTGCAGAGGGGAGTCAGTAGCTGAAAGGGTGATTTCAGAATAGATTCTCCTGGCAAATAGGGAGGGGTCCTCTGCATGAATAAGCCGTGCACCCTGCCAAAGGAAGCCGGCAGGAGGTGATTCATGCTGAAGCCTGACAGTACATGTCCACCCTGAACTCATGGCCTTGGATGCGGACAGGCCAACTGTACACAGTTTAGTGAGGAAGTGGCGACAGCGTGGTTTGAATCTGGCTGATAAAACAGATGTTAAGGGGAAGGGTTCTTATTTTCTCCCAGTTATAGGATTGGGGGTAGGGGAAGAAAATCTAATTTCCTATCTGCCAAATGTTTCTATTGGTAATGTCTTGGCAACAGTGAGATGCCCCCAAGAATGGAGTGGTTAAAAGTTCTAGCTATAGACTCAGCCCTGGATGTAAATTCTGAATTCTGTGTGACCTTGGGCAAGTTACTTAACCTCTCTGAGTACCCTTGTCTTCATCTGTAAAACGAAGATAATGATACCTACTTTTGGCGGGATGCAGTGGCTTGTGCCTGTAATCCCAGCACTTTGGGAGGCTGAGGCAGGTAGATCACTTGAGATCAGGAGTTCGAGACCAGCCTGGCCAACATGGTGAAACCCTGTCTCTACTAAAAATACAAAAATTAGCTGGGCGTAGTGGTGGGCGCCTGTAATCCCAGAATCGCTTGAACCCAGGAGGCAGAGGTTGCAGTGAGCCAAGATCATGCCATTGCACTCCGGCCTGGGCGACAAGAGTAAAACTCTGTCTCAAAAAAAAAACCCCACAAAAATTAGCTGGGCGCAGTGGCATTCCAGCTACTTGGGAGACTGATGCACAAGAATCGCTTGAACCTGGGAAGCAGAAGTTGCAGTGAGCCGAGATCGCACCACTGCACTCCCAGCACTCTAGCCTAGACAACAGAGCGAGAATCTGTCTCAAAAAAAAGATACCTACTTTATAATGATACCTATAAGAGGAGTATAATGAGATTTTTAAAAAATGAATACAACATTCCTGCAAGGGTTTGTCATGTTGCAAGCACTCAGTAAATGGTAGCTATTCCTAATAATATGGAAAACTGCAAGATTACCTCCTAAGAGATGATAAAGTCACTATATTCTGGCATAGTCTGGGGATGGACAGAAACCTCCTAAAGGAATAAAGTAGCTCTTAGGCCGGTGACACATGCATGAAACCTGAGTTTTAGGTGGTAGCGGGTTCAAGGATAGATGTTTATCACAGGGAGTTCTCATCTCCAGCGGGAGCCCAGTGAGAGGGCAGGGAGAGAGGCAGTGCGAGGGCTCTCTCTGCAGAGTCCCAGCTTAGAGCCACCCCTTTGTCAGGGATGGATGTAGCAGGCCCTCACTCTGATCCCTCAAACACTAACTCCCTGGTTCTGATTCCGTATTCATCTGGCCACCTTCTAAATTATGTGGTAACCCAAGAAGGCTGCCTGGGAGATAATGCCCTGATCCAGATACTGTGAGCATCTTACCTACCCAACAGTTAAATTTTGTGAACTAAGAAAACGACATGTGGTTTCTGCATCAGGCCACATCTGCTTTGCTGGCAGGAGCTGGCGTCATCGAGTCGCTCAGACACGGCTTCAGCAGGAGCATCTTTCTGTGCCCACGCAGCAGAGGCAGACCGTGGCAGTGGGGGGTTCATGGTGGCAGATGTTGGGGAGACAGCTGGCATTTCCCAGGTGACACCCCCACAGGGTGTTGCAGCCAGACACCATTCCATCCGAAACGTAGACAGGAAAGCCTCCCTGTCGGAATGTGTTTGCTCCTAATATGGTTTTCCCATAGCGTGAGCGTGTCCGTGTTTTTGTGTTTCCATATTACCATTCTCGCTTTGCTTTTAAAACAGCAACAAAGAGGAATATTGGTCTTTGTGACTGCCAGTGTGGTGCATGCCAGAATCTCATGCTTGCTGGTCTGAAGCCGCCAGATGGTGGTAGGATTGTGTGTGGTTTTGTTTCCTCTGCTTTTTTAAAAGTCGTGAAGGGGGAGAGACTGAGAAGTGGGAGATTGGCTGGAAGATTATCATCTGATAACAGTTTGCAGTGTCTTCCACCCTGTGTGTGGGCACAGTGGTGTCTTCCAAAAATGTGACGCTGACCCTGCCTAGCGTTTGCTGAATGTGCAGTATTAGCTGTCCCGTAAACACCAGCTGGGTTATTCATTACGTACTCAGCTATATACAGTAGCTGAATAAAACAGGTTTTAAAACACACACACACAGGAAATTTTCTGCATGTTTTTCTCTTCCTTGAAGATTGAAGTGAGTTGTTAGGATTGCCATTGTAGCAAAAGGGAAGTTGTACTTCCTTTGTTGGGGGCTTTGTGGGTTTATTTTTGAAAATCTTTTCAAGTTCTTTTACTTTTGTCCTAAGGAACCTAGTTTCACAGCTTAAAGGACTAATGTTTCTCTTCTGTTAGTTTCCTTGAAATCAGATTGTGTGTTTGTTGCAAGCACATTTAGATTAAGCTTGTCCGACCCATAGCCTGTGGGTCCCATGCACCGCAGGATGGCTTTGAATGTGGCCCAACACAAATTCATAAACTTTCTTAAAACAGATGTTTTTTGCGTTTTGTTTATTTTATTTTATTTTGTTTTATTTTGTTTTGTTTTATTTTATTTTGTTTTATTTTATTTTATTTTAAAGATGGAGTCTCACTCTGTTGCCCAGCCTGGAGTGCAATGGCGTGATTTGGCTCACTGCAACCTCTGCCTCCCGAGTTCAAGCAATTTTCCTGCCTCAGCTTCCTGAGTAGCTGAGATTACAGGTGCCTGCCTCCACGCCGGGCTAATTTTTTGTATTTTTAGTAAAGACGGGGTTTCACCATGCTGGCCAGGCTGGTCTTGAACTCCCAACCTTAGGAAAACCACCATGCCTGGCCTGTTTGTTTGGTTTTTAGCTCATCAGCTATCGTTAGTGTATTTTATGTGTGGCCCAAGACAATTCTTCCATATGGCACAGGGAAGCCAAAAGATTGGACATACCCAACTTGTAAATGGCATAGGCAAAAAAGTTTGTGTTTTGCAGCCATTTCCAAGGCTAACATAAGGTATCAGGATGCTGCTAAGTGACTTATGTGTGATCAGGGTCTCTACTGAGTGGAGAGGGGATACTTGTCTGGTGTGAACAGAGTCAGGTCTCTATGAAGACTTGTGATACCAAAAACTGGTCACTTCTCCATTTTCTCCCTCTCTCCCTCCACCCCCTGTAGTTAAACAAATGTGGAGCATCAAATGATGCCACTTTCTCCTCGTTGTCCGTCTCTCCACGACCAAGGGTAAAAATAAAATGCTGATGAAGCCAGAGGAGCATGGTTTGTTCATTTGAAGTTCTTAATATCCTGAGTGCTGGCTTCGACCTTTAATGAAAATGACGGTCCTCCTGGCAGGGGTCGGCTGCCTCACAAATGTGCAGCTTAAAGAACAAGGACAGTTTCCCTGAACAAGAGAAACAGCAGCAAGCGTGGAAGTCCTCAGTGCATCAGGAACACTCTGCTAATTACAGGCAAGAGTGAGATGCCTGGCCAGGCGTGGTGGCTCATGCCTGTAATCCCAGCACTTTGGGAGTCTGAGGCGGGCAGATCACTTGAGGTCAGGAGTTCGAGACCAGCCTGGCCAACATGGTGAAACCTCGTCTCTACTAAAAATACAAAAATTAGCCGGGAGTGGTGGCGCATGCCTGTAATTCCAGCTACTTGGGAGGCTGAGGCAGGAGAATTGCATGAACCTGGGAGATGGAAGTTGCAGCGAGCTGAGATGGCACCACTGCACTCCAGCCTGGGCAACAGAGCAAGACTCCGTCTCAGGAAAAACAAAAAGAGTGGGATGCCCAACAGCAAGGAACTGCTGGTTTGTTACTTCGTGAGTTTTCTAAGGCACCTTCCGGCTCTAAGGTCACCATGAAAATCCATCATTTCCAATTATAGGAGATGTCCACTCTATGAGGGCAGGGGGGCTGTGTCTTTACTTCATAGCACAATAATTAGACCAAGGTAACATTTCCTAAAAATTTGTTGACTATAGGAACACTATCCTTTCTCTACTCTAGCATTTTGGTTGCCAGAAAGAGGGATCATCCGGTCTAACTTGGAGATCACCTAAGAGATCCACCTCATAGACCCCTAGGCTGATGTACCCACCTCTAGCCAGGGTCTGGCTAGCCCCTTGCCTGGAGCTTCCTTACTGATGAGTTATTTTGTTGGTCTGGGTTATAACTGTCTACCTACTAGCCTTTTGGGATTTGCCCCTTGGTCTAGATCAAGCCTGTTCAACCTGCAGGCCTCATGTGGCTCAGGACAGCTTTGAATGCAGCCCAACACAAATTCGTGAGCTTTCTTAAAATGTCATGAGGCTGGGCATGGTGGCTCACACCTGTAATCCTAGCACTTCGGGAGGCCAAGGCGGGGGAATCACTTGAGGCCAGGAGTTTGAGACTAGCCTGGCCAACATGGTGAAATCCCATCTCTACTGAAAACACAAAAATTAGTGCACACTTGTAGTCCCAGCTGTTTGGGAGGCTGAGGTGGGAGGATCGCTTGAACCCGGGAGGTGGAGGTTGCAGTGAGCCGTGATCGCACCGCACCACTCCAGCCTGGATGACAGTGAGACCATGTCTCAAAAAAAAAAAAATTATATATATATGAGATTTGTGATTTTTTTTTTTAAAGTTCGTTTGCTGTTGTTTGTGTTAGTGTATTTTATGTGTGGCCCAAGACAATTCTTCTTCCAATGTGGCCCAGGGAAGCCAAAAGATTGGACACCCCTGGTCGAAATCTTTGGGTAAAGCATGGTCTTAGCTAGGGCATCATGATTGAACTTTTCCAGCCCTAAGAATTGAGCTTCCTCTTCTCTTATTAGAATTCAGGTTCACACTCTGATGCCATTTGGAAACACTCTTACTTTCCTTTAAAGACTGTGTTCCGTCACTTCACGTTATAAAATAAAATAATCCTGAAACACGCCAGTGCGATTGCAGAAGAGGGGTGCCCAGCTTCGTGGTCAAGTCTGACGCTCGTGTGTGCGTGTGTGCAGAGCTGTGTCAGCTGTGGCTAGTGCTGGCCTCCAGGCATCCCCCGGGGCAGCAGATGGTGTACCCAGCCTTGCCCTGCTCGGTCCAGCCAGAGTGGCAGTGATGCACGCTGAGGCAACTTCTGTGATGCAACACCCGGGCAGTCCTCCAGCCCGCCGTCAAGGTGAAAAGACCCCTGCCAATTCAGGACTTCTGGGCTCTCTGAGAACAGGGGCTTGAGAGGAAGGAGAGACTATTTTCTCATATATTGAAACTAAAATATTACAACCTGCCATGGGCCATTGCAGAAGTGTCCCTAAGTGGCCCTGAGTGTCCCATGACACAGTCCCGAGCCCTGGATTTTGTAGGAGCTTTCCTTTTCATTCTTGGCTGGAAGGAAGCTGGTGATGGAACTGTTGTGAGCTCTGAAATATAAAAATTAACAGTCAGCGGGGCCGGGCACAGTGGCTTATGCCTGTAATCCCAGCACTTTGGGAGGTCAAGGCGGGTGGATCACCTGAGGTCAGGAGTTCAAGACCAGCCTGGCCAACATGATGAAACCCCGTCTCTACTAAAAATACAAAAAATTATCCAGGCATGGTGGCGGGCACCTGTAATCTCAGCTATTCAGGAGACTGAGGCAGGAGAATTGCTTGAACCCGGGAGGTGGAGGTTGCAGTGGGCGGAGGTCACACCATTGCACTCCAGCCTGGGCAACAGAGTGAGACTGTGTCTCAAAAAAAAAAAAAAATTACAGTCAAGGGAAACCTAGGGTCAAGGTCACTATAAAAAGCTATTTAGCCAAGGGCAATGGCCTTCCTGTTTTGAAGGGGTGGGGGCAGAGGATGGAGGCTCGCTGGAGTTGGTTTTCATAAGCCTCCTGGTACCCCAGCTTTTACTTCCATCAAATAACCATGTTGTGGATGCATAACTATTAATAAGTACAAACAGCACTTTCCAGGCAAGCCCTCTGGACTGCTCCTTCTAGGCCTTTGGTCTTCTGAGATGTTTGGGAAGAAGGAACAATTCTGGCTTTCTTGGAAGCTGCCCTTTGCACTGTTCATTTACCCTCTATGTACTGACTTGCCAGCTCCTTAGAGAAGGTAGATATTAGATGTGGGAGGAGTAGGGGTCATGATCTGGTGTCCAGTGTGTCCTTATGGACAGATGCCCCAGCCCAGCCAGAGTGAGTTACTCCGGCCTCTGCCTTCCTGTAGGACTCAGCTTATTCTTGCTACATCACAGCTCTGCTTAATTGGACCACTGATGTAACCAGTGCTCCTTATTTTTCCTATAAAATATTCCAGCCCCTGCCTTCAGGAAGCTCACAGACTCTCTCTAGCATGCACACACACTTCTCACACCTGAGTTGTAGGCTTCACCAGCATCCACTGTGTGCGCTCACAAACCTGTATATGCCAGTTGCACACACTGTTAAATAATTTAATTATAAGGTATGTAAATGTTTGCAATGTGAATGTGAAAACCAAGATTTGTCATTTCTACAAAACAAGTAGAATGTTTAGAAAGATATGATATTCATAGAAGTTGCTTTTGCAAAAAAAAAAAAAATGCCATCAAATTAAGTATGGATGAGGCAACTGTAAAAGATTTGGGAACAAAATTTGTAAAAATCTGGGATATTCAGATTGCTTTACAAGAAGCCCAACATGGAAGTCACAGATGATGCATTTTGGGTGTGATTTATGCAACAAAGATAGCAGGAGACACTGGTCAGCATATTTGGGGTTTTTCTTTTTTTGGAGTACAACCATCTATGTTTGAGCCCAAGCCAGGCAGACCCTTGCAAAGACCACACAGGCAGGTGTGGGAGCTGAGCTTTGAAGCCACATTGGCTAATTCCAGAGCTAAGCTTTTCACCATGTGGTTCTTCTGCTTATGCTCCTGCTCATTTAGAAGATAGTTAGGAGTCTCTACTAAGACTGCAGATGAACCACTGTGAGAGACACTGTTGCTACTCAAACTCTATGGTTTGCAGGCTGCGTGGGGTGTGCCTGCCATCCAAGTGTGTGGGAAAGAGGAGGGAGATGAGAATACAGCTGCCAAGGAGCTCCCAAGACCCTTTTGGAGGTCAGTTGGGGGAGGAGGGGTCACTGACCTCAATAGGTAAGTTTTTGGTGTGCATCTGTTTTAGAAAAAGATTCCTGACACAGTATGTCACAGGGGATCCTACACTCACGTGTGTTATGTTTGGTGTGTGTAGTAGTTATGTACCCGGGAGCCAAAGATTTCCACTTTACTTAGATCTTTCATTTCTTTTTTTTTTTTTTGAGATGGAGTCTCGCTCTGTCGCCCAGGCTGGAGTGCAGTGGCGCGATCTCGGCTCACTGCAACCTCTGCCTCCCGGGTTCAAGTGATTCTCCTGCCTCAGCCTCCCGAGTAGCCAGGATTACAGGGACCCACCACCACGCCTGGCTAATTTTTTGTGTTTTTAGTAGAGACAGGGTTTCACCATGTTGGCCAGGCTGGTCTCAAACTCCTGACCTCAGGCAGTTGGCCAGTCTCGCCTCTCAAAGTGCTGGGATCACAGGCGGGAGCCACCGCGCCCGGCTACTTAGATCTTTTAAACTTGAACCCTGGTGGGTACAGTAATCAGTTTCACTGCGGGGGAAGGGGAGCTGCTGTTCAAATGCACGGGGTCCCTTCCATCAGCAGGCAGCAAGGGCAGCAGGGAGGGAGCAACCACTGGTGTCAGGATTCCAGTGCTGTTTTGTAGACATCTTCAGCGACACTTTGGGGCTGGCTGTTGATTGCTGGTCGGTGTCCAGACAGAAGTCATGAGCCATTGAGTAGTTGGAGGTGGCTTTTTTAATCCACCACCCGTTCTTCCTCTACATTCTAGCTGGGTCCTGTGAAGGAGCTCTTCCTAACCAGACGGTTGCGGCCTTGGATCCTGCTGATGCGGCCTCTCGGGCTCCCTCCCCTAGTTATTTGGGTATTTCCAATATTTTGGACTTGTGCACAAGCTGCCTCTAGTTGAATTAATGCGTCCCTAAGGCCATAGGAGAGGGAGTTAGTTCCTGTTGGCTTTGTGGGAAATGTTAGTTGTGTGTTTTTAAATTAGTGTTTCTTTAATGGCAAATGGAACATTTTCTTCATTATGAGAACGCGCGTCGCCTATTACCTCTGTGCTTATGAAGCTGGGGGTAGGCAGCGAACTTAATAGCTTTTCAGAGCTTCTGCAGTGAGCGTTTGTGGGGAGGCTGCTGGTGCAGTGAGCATGTCAGCTGGCTTCCCTGGGCCAGCACTGGAAACAGTGAGCCCTCCTTATGGAAAAAGGATGCACGTTGCTACGCCAGTGCTTCTCACCAGGGACGAGCTTGCCCCCTGGGGACATTTCTAGTTGTCAGGACTTGAGGGGTGTTACTGGCATCTAGTGGGTAGAGGCCAGGGAGGCTGCAAAGCATCCTACAATACACAGGACACAAAACATGATCATTCCTCTTTTTCTTGCCTTTTTTTTTTTTTTTTTTTTTTGAGACAGGGTCTCAGTCACTCAGGCTGGAGTGTGGAGGTGTGATCATAGCTCACCGTAGCCTTGAGCTCCTGAGTTCAAGTGATCTCCCACCTCAGCCTCCTGAGTGGTTGGGACTGCAGGCGTACACCACCACACCTAGCTCATTATTCTTATTTTTTTTAGAGGTGGGGTCTTGCTGTGTTGCTAGCTGGTGTCGCTTAAAGCCAGAAGTTTGAGACTAAACTTAAGGGATCCTCCTGCCTCGGCCTCCCAGAGTGTTGGGATTATAGGCATGGCCATTGCGCCTGGCCAAAAATGGTCATTCTTGATAACAAAGAATGATCCGGTTCAAAATGTCAGCAGGGATGAGGCCGAGATTCCCCACTCCAGGTGAACCCTCCCGCCCTGGCCCCTCCCCTACAGAGGTGCCTGAGAGCATCCTCCTCTCCTCTGGTTCGGTCTGGCTCCTAATTAGCCTTCAAGCAATGTCAGCTCTCGGGAACAGCAGAGATGCACAGTGACTTACTGTAACGGCAGCATACTTTCACCAAAGCAGTTCTTCAATCTGGCTTCCTCCAGCCCTTCCCCTCCACGCCGCAGAAGCTGGGACTGACAAAACGGCTTTTCAATCCTCGCTCGCCACCTGCCCACACTGTAGCCCCCAAGAATGCCTGCCATTAGTCCCCTGCTATGCGGGGAGATGGCAGCTGCCTGCAAATGAGGCAGCTTGGAGGGATGGGACAATGCCACTCGATGGACCCACTGTCCTGCCTGTCGCTGCCAGGTCTCTGCAGCAAGGGGCAGTCTGACTTCAGACTTTAGGGGGCAAGGAAACTTTGCTTTTCTTATTTCCTCCCTACCCCCGCCCCAAATATGCATTAAACAATTTGTATTCTGTCTGTGACTTTAATGGGCCTCTTTGTCCTCAGCTGGGAATGTCTCCAGCTTGTCGTAGTGGGAGACAGCCCTTGGTATCCGTAGAAGCAGGCTTGGATTTTGTCTCTATTGCTGATCAGCTCTGTGGCCCTCAGCAAGGTCGTTAACCCTCCTGAGGCTCAGGTGTTTTCATTTGTAACATGGGGTTGATAATGCCTACCACAGAGGGTTACTGTCAGGATGGTGTTCCCTGCACTGCTTTTTCTGTGTCCCTCCAACCAATCTTTGTAAGCTGCTCAACGGCCTGGCACCTGTCTTTACCGTCCTTGAAATCACATTAGTTTTGCCGCACGGTAGGACTCCGGCCATGGAGTGCAGTGCACCCCCGGAAAGATAGTTGATGTCCTAATCCCTGGCGCCTGTGAATGTGACCGTTTGGACACATGGTCTTTGCTGATGTAATCAAGTTAGGATGAGGTCATTAAGGTGGGCCCTAATCCAGTAGGACTGGGGTCTTTATAGGAAGAGGGAAATCTGGACACACACATACACACATACACACAGCAATGCCTTCACACAGGTCTCATGGGAAGATGGACACACACAAGCGGTGAGCCTAGCACAACAGAGGCAGAAATTTGAACAATGCAGCTGCAAGCCAAGGAATGCCAGAGTCACCAGCAGCAAGGAGAAGGCAAGGAAGGACTCTCTCCCTATAGGTTTCAGAGTGAGCACGGCCCTGCCGACAACTGGATTTCAGATTTTTAGCCTCCAGAACTATGGTTGCTTTAAGCCAGCCGGTTTGGGGTGCTTTGTTATAGCAGCCCCAAAAACCAATACAAATACTCAGTGAACGCTCGTGGAACGTGTGTCTTCATCTGCAAAATGTATGGTGCTGGGCCCAGCAGTCATGCTTCGGCAGCCCAGCCCTGGATGGTTCACGTCTTCCTTTCCACTGATGATTCCTTCACAGATCACCCACAGATCATACTGGCTGGTTTTGTGCTGCTTTATTAGAAAAGCGTTTGCTTGTTATGGGAGAAAGTTTTCACACGTACCACACTGAACAGGGTTACGTTTTTGCCGTAAAGTATTTGTGCATCTCTAAGCAGTGGCATCAAGTCACCAACTTAGATTTCTTTTAGCAGCACGTTGGTTCCTGGTTCTGGCAAGAAGCCTGAGAGGCCATTGCTCCCTCCTCTCTTCTCCTTTCAAGAAGCAGAATCAAATCAAAGCGGCTCTAAAAATAAGGAAATGGATATGCTTGCAAAACAGGGGTGCCAGGCCCAGAGGAAGAGCAGGCTCAAGTTGGTGGCTAAGGGAGGTCACTGGGGACTCAGGTCCTTTCTCTCTTCTGTCCACAGCAGTGTCATCCTGAGGCAGGTGTCCCCATGGCCATAGGATGGCTGATGGCAGCAGCTGCAGTCTGCTCCCTTGTTTGTGGCCTATGGAGCCCTTTGGTGTGTTTCTTTTAAGATCAGGAAAACTTTCCCCAGAAGCCTGCCCAGCAGCCTCCTCTCCATGTCTTTGTCCTATCCCCGAACCAGCCACTGCCAACGGGGATGGAGTTAGCATCATGGGCCTAGACCAGCCATGTGAGGGCGAATGGGTGCTGCAGTCAGCCACAGTGCCCTGCCACACTCGCCAGATTCACAACTCTGACCCTTTTTTAGTGGTCATGATAAGGGTGCCCCAAAGATGTCTACGTTCTAATCTCTAGAACCTGTGAATGTTACTGTACGTGGCCAAAGGGGTCTCTGCTGATGTGTGCTGATGTGGTTAAGGGTCTTGAGGCGGGGAGATGATCCTGGATGGTCCAGGTAGGTCCCGTGTAATCAGAAGGATTCTCATAAGAAGGAGGCAGGAAAATTGGAGGCGGAGAGAGATGTAAGGACAGAAGCAGAGGTCAGAGAAGGGAGAAGATGCTGCACTGCTGGCTTTGAAGATGGACAAAGGGGCCACGAGCCAAGGACTGCGGGCAGCTTCTAGAAGTGGGAAAAGGCAAGGAAATAGATTCTCCCCTGAAGCCTCCAGAAGGTGGTACCTGACACCCCGATATTAGACCAGTGAAACTGATTTTGGACTTCTGACTTCCAGAACTGTAAAATGAACTTTTGGGTTTTTTTTTTTTTTTTTGAGACAGAGTCTCGCCCTGTCGTCCAGGCTAGAGTGCAGTGGCCGTGATCTCGGCTCACTGCAAGCTCCACCTCCCGGGTTCACACCGTTCTCCTGCCTCAGCCTCCCAAGTAGCTGGGACTACAGGCGCCCACCACCACGCCCGGCTAATTTTTTTGTATTTTTAGTAGAGATGGGATTTCACCGGGTTAGCCAGGATGGTCTCAATCTCCTGACCTCATGATCCGCCCGCCTCGGTCTCCCAAAGTGCTGGGATTACAGGCGTGAGCCACCGCGCCCGGCCAAACTTCTGTTGTTTTAAGCCACTAAGCTTGTGGTCATTTATTACAGCAGCAAAGGGAAATGAATACAGCATTGTATCTCTAGGCTGACCAGGAATCAATATAGAACTTTGCTAAGATTAAGCATCTTGTTTGTATTTTATATCTTTTACACAAGTATTTGAGGATTAAACACAAGACAAACCCAGTCCCTGGTCCTGCCTCCAGATAGGGCCAGCCTGGTGATTTGCTCTCAAAATGGTAAATGTCGGTTCCTTTATTCAACACCAGTGCTAGGTGCCGAGACACAGAAGTAAGGTGTTGTCTTCACTCAAGCTGCTGCGTGTGCCTCGGCCAGCCATTTGATTCCATAAATACGCCCACTCGCAAATGGGAGCTCTTCCAGAGGTCTTCTCTGCCTTTGTAGCTCAGGCCAGTTTCCTCTGAAGCTTATTCAAACCTGCTGATTTTTGTTTAAGTTCTTGCAAGGGTTAGGAAGAGCATAAGACGTTAAGCACTTCCACAGATGGACCTATTTTTAGGGTGCCCCATGTTGCCAAGATCAGTAGTGATTCTGACAGCTCAGTCCTGGGGTCCACAGGATGTCATCTGCCTCCTGTCCTCGTGCCAGTTGGACAGAGACACTGCTGTTTGGAAGTTTTCTTTGTGGTTCTTTATTTCCTCTCCTCTCTCGGGCTTCCTGTTCTACAGAGGCACAGTGGTGGAGCCACATACATTGTGTCTAGAAATTGTTGTTATTGTTCAGCTCTTTCCTTTCCTTTCCATTCCATTCCATTCCATTCCATTCCATTCCATTCCATTCCATTCCATTCCTTTTTTGTTGTTGTTGAGACAGAGTCTCACTCTGTTGCCCAGGCTGGAGTGCAGTGGCACGATCTCAGCTCACTGCAACCTCCACCTCCCAGGTTCAAGCGATTCTCAAGCTACTCCTCCCGGGTAGCTGGGATTACCAGCACGTGCCACCGTGCCTGGCTGATTTTTGTATTTTTAGTGGAGACAAAGTTTCACCATGTTGGCCAGGCTGGTCTCGAACTCCTGACCTCAGGTGATCCGCCTGCCTCAGCCTTCCAAAGTGCTGGGGTTATAGGAATGAGCCACCGCGCCTGGTCAGTTCATCTGTTTCTGAGAAGCCTTGGGCTTTCCTGGGGATAAGTGACCAGTGGCAATCTATGGGAAATATCTGGGAAGGTGACAGAAGTAATGAAGCAGAGAAACGGAGTGGGGGCATTGACATTTGAGATGATCTTTTCCAACATCATAATTCTATCTTGAGGAAACTGAGGCATGAGTTATCCATGAAGCAGCTCTCCATCCCTGAACTCCCTATAGTAGCTTAGCAAGGATGGAGCACAATCTCTGTGGTACCGATTACACAGGGCCAGGTTCTAGAAGCAAAATGTGAGAGCTGGCTGTAAAGCACTAACACCCAGAATAGCATGTAGACCAATAGGTTTGGCATAGATTGTTCTAGGCTCTCGTCTCTGCTCTGTCCCATCTCCCTTTGTCCATAACAAGTGCCATATACCTGGGGGGATAAATGCATAGATGCTGGAGCTTCAGCCTAGGTTTGAGTTCCACTTACTAGCAACGTAACCTGGGACAAATCACTTGGGCATTTTTTCCTTTGTGTAACATGGGATGGTCACAGTACCGATGCAGCTGGAGGTGCTGCGAGGATTAAATGAGTTGAAGTGTGCAGAGTACTCACGGCAGTGCCTGGCGCATCCTAAGCACTGTACGTCTTCCTGCAACCTTACACATTGTTCTCCAGCGTTGTAAATGACCACGTGCAATTCCATCGCATGGTGGTGCTCTATGGTTGATTTAACCAGATCCCTGTAATGGGATTTTGTTTCCATCTTTTGACGCTGTAAACAACATTTCGATGACTACCCTTGTAGGTAAGGACTTTCTTTCACTCTTAATCATTTCTGCAGGTTAAATTTCTAGAATGAGAATTGCTGGGTGAAAGAAAAATCTTTCAAGGTTTTTCTTGATAGACGCTACATTTTGCTCCAGGAAAGTAGTAGTTGACACTCCTACCATCAGTGAGTGAGTGTGCCAATTTCCTTGTGTAGCCAGGTGATTAACTTTTAATCAAATGAAGGCCCAGAAAGAAAGAGGAAATATTTCCGTGGGAGTAAAACGTTCCTCATCTTGGCTTATATGCAGTAAAAAGCTCAGAACTTGGAGAGCGCAGAAAGCAGGGCAGAGTTTGTGAAAACAGCGCCCTCTGCTGGCTCTCCCTGGTGTGAACAGTGGCAGATGGCGATGCTGAGATGGTCGTGGCATCCCCTGCTCTTTGGAGGCAGGTACATTTTTAAGAGACTCTGGTCATAAAAGTCAGACTTGGGCAATACTTGACCCTCGCTTGGGTTCTTTTACAGCAGTGGTTTCAACAGGCGTGATTTGTTTTCCAACACTTGGTACTCTCTGGAGACATTTTGGAGGAACTCAAGTCTGGGGAGTAGGGTTAAAGGAAGTCTGCTATTGACTTCTGGTGGGTAGAGGCCAAGGATACTGCTAAACATCTCACACTGCACAGCCCAGCCCAGCAACAAAGCAGCCTTCAGCCCAGGATGTCAATATTGTCCAGGCTGAGAAAACCCTGTTTTTAGAGGAATAGAGGTATTGCCCTAAGAAGGTTTCTCTTTTCTGACTGAAATAAAATGTAGAAATATTAAGATATGGTATATGTGTCACAGTTACTATTATTTGGTTGTAGAAACCTGATGGTTTTGCAAAATGCGATGGAAAACAGGTGGAGCTGAACTAGTAAATGGGGATTTCTAGAAGGGAGGACACAGGAAAAGCCAACCCGTAGTAATGTCACGAGTACTAATAAGAGAGGGAAAGTTCTTCTACCAATTCAGCATGGTTAAACCTGCTACAAATCCTGGTGGCTTTCCCTTGAAGGTCTTGTCTGTTAAAAATAGTGCTTTATTTGACACTTTTCCCCAAATTCACAAGCACCCGTGTTTTCATAACGTTCATAATTGCGCCCTCCAGTGTTCAGTGCAGAATTACCATGTGTGGTTATAATTTGCTCTCCCACGCCCTAGTAAATGCTGATTCAAGCATTGTTTTTAAGAGGGAGAAGGAAGAGAAGAACTTTAAAAATAGTCTTAGAGAAGGTGTGCCTGAAGGGGAAAAGTATGACGAGAATTTCGGGAAAATCAAACTGGGCTGCAACTTCCTTCAGTATTTGCTGAGCTTGAAGACCTCTCTGTTCCTGGTGTTGCCCAAGCCCATTTAAAAAATGTCCTATTACTGGCTGGGCATGGTGGCTCACGCCTTAATCCCAGCACTTTGGGAGACTGAGGCGGGTGGATCACCTGAGGTCAGGAGTTCGAGACCAGCCTGGCCAACATGGTGAAACTCCATCTCTACTGAAAAAAAAAAAGTAAAAAAAATCAGCTGGGTGTGATGGCACGCGCTTGCAATCCCAGCTACTTAGGAGGCTGAGGCAGGAGAATCGTTTGAACCCAGGAGGTAGAGGTTGCAGTGAGCCGTGATTGCACCACTGCACTCCAGCCTGGGCAACACAGCAAGACTCCATCTCAAAAAAAAAAAAAAAAAAAAAAAAAGCCCTACTACCTCATTTTGCTTTAGCCTTGCTATTCTCTGAATTACTTGTATTCTAGAACATTTGTCTTGAAATAACTAGCTAGCATGGCTGCCTTGGCTGTTCTAAATAATGTTAAGAGGCTTATTTTGTCAGAATTGTTGAGAAAAACTACAGCTCTTCCCTAAACAGCAGATACTATCTTGATTATCTTTCATGAGAAGTATTTTTCAAGCTATAGGTCATGGTCGATTTATAGGTTGTAAAGTCAATTTCTAGATTACAATCAACATTACCAAAAAAAACCCAGATGGAATAGAAACTATCACACAGTGTGGTATATGGTAAGAGCAGCCTTTAGTGATACAGAAATCTGTCACCATACGTACAGACATGTTTACGTGTGCCTGTGTGTAAGCACACATGTGCATGATGAGAGCCTTCTAAAGGTGGTGGCTTAGATTTTACAACGTGGTGAAATCTGACTTGTTTATAAAGTTCTCTAAAGCCCTCCATGATCCCTGCTAGTCTTCTATCCCTCACCTTTGCCTCTGTTGTTTTTTCAGGTGGGACCAGGGAGATTGGATCTGCTCTCACCAGGATGTGCATGAGGCACAGAAGCATAGAAGCCAAGCTGAGGCAGTTTTCGAGGTGAGGAGCCTGTTTCGGCCCCGATCGCCAATGCCCTTGCAGGTTTCAGGTTAAGGAAGCAGTCATGCATGACACACAGCATTTAAATCCCCACAACCTGTCTGGCTTGACTCATTCATTGGCTGAGTATTTGTTAGGCATCTGCTGCATGCCAGGCACTGGTCGAGGCCCTGGGGATGCAGCAGACCACCAGCCAGCCAGGCCCCTGCCTTCACAGAGCCTGTGCTCCTGCATGGGTCTCTCCTTACCCTATGGCTCTGCGAGGAGCCGGTGCAGCCTGCTGAGGCCTTTTGGGACCCCACTGCCCTGTGGGAGCCTCGAAAGAAGAGGGGCTGCGAAATTGGAGAGTGAGATGTGCCTTGGTATCCTGTGTGCATCCTCCAGACTCACTGAGGAATGTGGCAGCTCACAGACCCCTCCACACCGCCAGCTTCCCGTCTGGCTTCCAGGCATCCAGAATAGGGAAGAAATGGTAGTAGCTGGCAACGGAATTGAGTTACAAATGTTGAAGTGAAAGTGGACATTGTTTTCCAAGCAGATCAGCATCGTTCAGCAGTTTCACATGATTCTGTTTGGGAGAAAATGAAGGGGCACACCTGCAGAGACCTTCACCCCTCAGTGACCCCGAGGCTGGCGGTGCAGCTCGAGAATTTTCTGGGTCTCTTCACTCTTCTCTTTCTCCAGGCTGTGCACACTTAGTGTATGTTTATGACCTGTCATGCCGCATGCACATCAGAATCTTGTGGGTCTTTTTTAAAAATAGTGACGCTGGGCCCTCAAAGTCTCCACTGGGGGTGAGATAAGGCCCAGGTGTCTTTGCATTTTGGAGGTCCCTGTTGTGCAGCTCTCAGTGGTTCTGCAAGTGGACTTGTTAATACAAACACTGGAATATCACAGGGAAAATGGGAAGAAGGTCACTTTTGCCAGTCACATTGACAGCTTCTTAATAGTCATTGAAAAACATTTTTCGGGTCGGGAGCAGTGGCTCTTGCCTGTAATCCCAGCACTTTGGAAGGCCGAGGCGGGCGGATCACGAGGTCAGGAGATCAAGACCATCCTGGCCAACATGGTGAAACCCTGTCTCTACTAAAATGCAAAAAAATTAGTTGGGCGAGGTGGTGAACTCCTGTAGTCCCAGCTACCTGGGAGGCTGAGGCAGGGGAATCGCTTGAACCTGGGAGGTGGAGGTTGCAGTGAGCTGAGATTGCACCACTGCACTCCTCGTGACAGAGCGAGACTCCGTCTTAAAAAAAAAAAAAAACAAAAAAACAAAAAAAACAAAGAGAAGCATTCTTGGAACATGACCGTTCTGGAGCCCAGGGGTTTAGATGAGAACGTCAGTTTCAGGTAATTGTAATTTAGGTATGTTTTGGCAACCACACTTCAATCCTGACAACAGAATGTATCTATTTAATTTCTCCCTTTTTCCCCCCGGCTTGCTCAAAGCGCTTTAATTGATTGTCTGATAAACCCACTTCAAGAACAGATGGAAGAATGGAAGAAAGTGGCCAACCAGCTGGATAAAGACCATGCAAAAGGTATAGGGGCGAGACGTCTAGTGCATCATTGCACGCTGGGGGGCGCTGTGGGAAGTTGCCAGCTGCCGCCTGGCCCCTCTGCTAGGTTTATTGGTGTCACCAAAACAGCTAAGGGCCCATTCCGTCCCTGCTTCTCCTGTAGGTGTCAGGGAATGAGGAGAACAAAGTGATCCCGTTGTGAGGCTGAGTGCTGTTTCTTTGGTGTGAACCAACATTCAGCAGCTGTTAGTCTGATCCCTCAGTGGCATGAATTGTATTCAGCTGAATTAACAATAAATCACAGGGTGGGTGCGGTGGCTCAGGCCTGTTATCCCAGCACTTTGGGAGGCTGAGGCAGGCGGATCACTTGAGGTCAGGAGTTTGAGACCCCATCTCTACTAAAAATACAAAAAGTAGCCAAGCATGGTGGTGGGTGCCTGTAATCCCAGCTACTCGGGAGGCTGAGACACAAAAATTGCTTGAACCCGGGAGGCGGAGGTTGCAGTGAGCCAAGATTGCACCATTGTACTCTAGCCTGGACGATGGAACGAGACTCCATCTCAAAAAAAAAAGAAGAAATCATAGGCCAGGTGTGGTGGTTCACACCTGTAATTCCAGCACTTCGGAAAGCTGAGGCGGGCAGATCACTCGAGGCCAGGAGTCTGAGACCAGCCTGGCCAACTTGGTGAAAGCCCGTCTCTGCTAAAAATACAAAAATTAGCCAGGTGTGGTGGTGCATGCCTGTAATCCCAACTACTCAGGAGGCTGAGACACGAGAATTACTGGAACCCAGGAGGCAGAGGTTGCAGTGAGCAGAGATTGCACCACTGCACTCCATCCTGGGTGCCAGAGCAAGACACTGCCTCCCCCTAACCCTCCAAAGAAGTATAAATCATAATGGTAGGTTTAAATGCCGAACATTCATACTTAAGGCATTTCAGCACATTCTGAAAGCCAGACTTTTAATATAAGCTTACCCTAGGTCTCCTGCCCATTCTCTTTGTGCGTTGTCCCAGTTGGGTGAGACAAGTCTTTGTCAACTGGTTGAATGAGTTGTCAGGGACCTTGATGGTGTGAGAGGAACTAAGTGTAATCTGCAGAGCAAACAGCACTGATGCTTTTGAGTGAGGGTGTTTGTGTTCCTTTCACACAGGCCAACCAGACTGTTTCGTAAGAGCTTCTCATTCCCTCTCCATTCAGGTCATTCTGATGCTTTTTACATGCTAGGGGCTGCGGGGGCTACAGAAGGGTGAGTGGGGTATCTACTGAAACAGAAATAAATTAACCCTGTTACAAAGCAAAGTAAAAGACTGCGATGAAGACCCAACTGGGTGCTCTGGGAATGTGAATGGCGGCTCCTAAAACAGGCCTCGTTGGGACTATGGGGATTGTTTATTCTGCCTGCTTCAAGCTATATAATGAAAATTATTCTATGTCCCCAGCAACTCTCAGTAGCTACCAGAAAGTTGCACGTTTGTTCCAATTATTCATCCCTCCCCTCATCATGCACCTGTGCTCCTGAGTACTTACCGTATTCCATGCCTGTGCTTGCTCCAGAGCCACAGAAATAAATAAGTTGGTCTTGGTTTTTGGTACATGTCCTTTAAATTTGTCTATCACAGACAATAGACTCCTGAAGTCACATCTTCATTGTTATTGGAAATCTGACTTACGTAGAACTTCAACAAACTATCTTGATAAAAGAACCAGGAAGGGTAATGGCTTCTTTGTGTTGAGATTCAGAAGTATGGATACAATAGCCAAATACTTAGCAGTTATATTTAAAAAGTTAATATAGGCCAGGCATGGTGGCTCACGCCTGTAATCACAGCACTTTGGGAGGCAGAGGTGGGTGGATCACTTGAGGTTGGGAGTTCGAGACCAGCCTGGCCAACATGGCGAAAACCTGTCTCCACTAAAAATACAAAAAAAAAAAAAAAAAAAAACCCACAATTAACTGGGTGTGGTGGCACGCGCCTGTAATCCCAGCTGCTCAGGAGGATGAGACACAAGAATCACTTGAACTCAAGAGGCAGAGGCTGCAGTGAGCCAAGATCGCACCTCTGCACTCCAGTGTGGGCAACATAGCAAGACTCCATCTCAAGGAAAAAAAAAAGTTAATAAAAGTTAATCTTTTATCCCCCCTACCCTAACTTGAAGTTAGGGAGAGAGGTAAATTCAGAGGATTAACTGGATCCCATTGTGTGTTAATCAGATCATGAGTTTTCTTCTCTTAGGTTCACGGGATTTATCCATCTGTACTTTTCATTGGGTAAAAGAAAATAGAACTATTTGAAATTTTTTTTCAGATGGGGAAAGAGTTGATAGTTTATGTTTGGCCCAGTTCACCTTGTGTTGGCTGACTTGGCTCATTCATTGGCTGAGTATTTGTCCGGCATCTGCTGTATGCCATGGACTGGTTGAGGCCCTGGGAAAGCAGTAGACAACCAGCCAGCCAGGCCCCTGCCCTCAGGGAGCCTGCACTCCTGCGCGGGTCTCTCCTCACCCTCTGTCTGTGTGAGGAGCCGGTGCAGCCTTCTGAGGCCTTTTGGGCCCCCACCACCCTGCAGGAGCCTCACTCTTCTCTGTTAAATGTTCCCCTTTGCTGGTACAGCAAAGCTGAGACTTCAAATTGGATGTGTAAGGCCTTTTATAAGAGTGGTTGTGCTGAGCCCATAGGGAGAAGGCAGCAGGTCTTACAGAGAGCTCTACTCATCCAATAAAACACAGGTCCCTTGGTTTTCATGGAATATTTCCCCCTCCCTCCCATTCCCACTGCATACAGAGAAGCACGTCTCAATTTGCTTCTTTGGGGTCACATACCGAGATGAAGAGCCTAGGCCTGAATGTGAATTGAGACCCATTGTCTGGCCCTGCATACCTGCTAAATGGCCTCTCCATACAAAGGCCAAGAGACCATGGACTACAAAGCCCCGACCCCCAGCCTCCGTGACACGGCACTTCCTTCATCTTTTTGATTCAGCCTCTAACTCAGGGAGTGTGACCCGAGTAGCAGCCACACACAACCCACTCTGCTAGCCCAGGATGCTCAGACATGACCCAGACACTGCTTCTTCCTTTGGGGAGCTTGTAGGGGGAGGGAGGAGAGACTGCAGGGCAAAGCATAGGATGTTGGGGAAGAGAGATACAGGGAGCCCCAGAGGTTGGAGAGGTTTGGTTGAGGAGTTAGAAAACGAGGCGCCCTTTGGAGGGATCCCAGTGGATGGACATGGTTTCATCATGCTGACGTTAGAGCGGTGAAGGTGCCCTAGCCAGAGAGAAAACCATGCGGAGGCCAGGCGCAGTGGCTCATGCCTGTAATCCCAGCAGTTTGGGAGGCAGAGGCTGGTGGATCACGAGGTCAGGAGATCAAGACCATCCTGGTTAACACGGTGAAACCCCGTCTCTACTAAAAATACACACAAAAAAATTAGGCGGGCGTGGTGGCAGGTGCCTGTAGTCCCAGCTGCTCAGTAGGCTGAGGCAGGAGAATGGCATGAACCCAGGAGGCAGAGCTTACAGTGAGCCGAGATCGTGCCACCGCACTCCAGCCTGGGCAACAGAGCAAGACTCCGTCTCAAAAGAAAAAAAAAAAAAAAGAAAACCATGCAGATAGGCAGGGAAAATGGGGGAGTGGCCAGAAAAGAGTGGAGAGCTACCATGCTGCACAGTGATTCCAGGTGTGTATAAATAGGCTTAGGGCCAGTAGAAGGGAAACCTCAGAGCTAGCTGCAAGGGAGCTGGCCAAGTTGAAATGTACAGCAGTTGGCAATGAATTGACTGTGAGAGCAGCAAAGGGGAGAAGTGTCATGGGTGACCGTCATCCCAGGTGTCTATGTCTGGATGATGAGGATGCCAGCAACAGAAATGGGGCAGTCTGCAAATGGGCCAGTGGTGGAGGAGGAAGTGGTTGGCAGGGGATGTGGTGCACGTGGACTGCCCCTCTGAGGGGTTTGTGGTGTCTAGCCACAGGATCCGTGCTCAAAGGAAGGCAGCTGGTTCTTGCCCAGTCTCCCCACTCTGTGATCTACCTTCTCCTGCTGTGCGAGACACTGTTTTTCTGGATTTTAACATCTGGCCAGCATCTTTTCCACATAGGATTTTGCTTTTGTTTTTGTTTTTGTTTGTTTGTTTGTTTGTTTGCAAAACACAGTGGATTTGGGCCTTGGGAAAGTAGATAATATTGAAAAATCTTTCCAGATACTTGAGCTGAGAAATTGTGAATTTTTTTCATTTTTGTTAAAGTATTCCCGGCCAGGCACAGTGGCTCATGCCTGTAATCCCAGCACTTTGGGAGGCTGAGATGGGTGGATCATTTGAGGTCAGGAGTTCAAGACCAGCCTGGTCAACATGGTGAAGCCCCATCTCTACTAAAAATACAAAAATTAGTTGGGCGTGGTGATAGGCACCTATAATCCCAGCTACTCAGGAGGCTGAGGCAGGAGAATCACTTGAACTTGGGAGGTAGAGGTGGCAGTGAGCTGAGATCACACCACTGCCCTCCAGCGTGGGCCACAGAACAAGACTCCATCTAAAAAAAAAAAAAAAAAAAAAAATTCCCAAATGGAGCCTCCCTCAAATCTGGTTTGAGTGAATATGACAGGGCAAGACCACTGTGCATTTTGTTTTCGTGTCTCTAGCCCCTTGGGTTGTAAATGTCATGAGATTATCATACTGTATTCTGATAAAGCCGCTGACGGCATGTCACAGTTTATGCTTTCTGTTATAAAGGTAATAGCTGTTTCTAACATATTTTCTGTTAAGCAAAACAGTAAAATTATTCCATATTCTGCTTTCTCTTAGAATATAAGAAAGCCCGCCAAGAGATAAAAAAGAAGTCCTCGGATACACTGAAACTGCAGAAGAAAGCAAAAAAAGGTAACTCCTAAAATTCTGCCACTGATGTTACTTCCCGATGGAGGGCTTGATTTGTCTTTGAAGCGAAAGGTGTTCACTTCAGAGACTTCCTTAAGTATGATGGCCCCTGGAAAACAGATGGGAGCAAATAGGACCTATCTGAGTTCACGTTCTCAAAGTGCAGAATAGGTATTAATTTGAGGCGGTTGCCAAGTGGGACTTGACATGTTCCTTCCCCCACCTTTGTCTTCCCAGTCTGACAGTTTCCATGCCTATTGTGCTTCGTAATGATACCTATAAATTTCTTAGAAGCCTTGGGATAATGCAGAAAGGCCTTTATGCAAATGTTCTCTAGTAATTATTACAGAAATTATGTCATTTTCTCCTGCGGCTTTCACAGCCTATAATCTTCAAAACCCTTTATTAAGTCTTGTGAGAGTGCTAGGAACGGGTGCAGGGGAAGCTGGGAGTCACGGCCACACAGGGGATTTTCCATGGTGTTTATGAGGGAGGAGCTTGATAATCTACCACTGAGCAAAACCAGGCAAGACGCCTTTCCCCCATGTCCTCGTTTATCCTCCTTCGCAAACCAGTGAATCGTCAGATCTTTGACCCACCTTTGTTCCTCCAGAATAGACTGGGAGTTCGAAGAGAAAAATCTAGCGGCATCCACTTCGCAAGCACTTGTAACATTTTACTACCACCTAAAAACGTAGGGACTTTCTCCTGAGCTAGAGAAGGTGACATTCCTTCCAGTCTATTCTTCTTTGACACCAAGTTTCTGAATCTGCTGCTTCACAACTGATAAGATGGGGTTCTTCCGTCAGGCTGCTCTGTGGGTGGTGTTTACCATTAATTTGAGACGACAATGTTTTCGAGTTGGGATCCCCCAGCCTGAATTTTCTCTCCCCTAA
Source organism: Macaca mulatta (assembly GCF_049350105.2). Classification (NCBI taxonomy): domain Eukaryota; kingdom Metazoa; phylum Chordata; class Mammalia; order Primates; family Cercopithecidae; genus Macaca; species Macaca mulatta. The sequence continues at coordinate 134,995,707 of NC_133413.1, read as the reverse complement.
ACCAACAGTTCTCTTTTGGAAATAGAAGAAGACACATTTGGAGAGATGGGATGGTGGAGGGTGGTGTGGAATGGGGTGATAATAGGACACAGTTTTTAACCTTGAACATTTCTATAAAATGAGCCCCCCACCCCGAATTTTCACAACCACCATGAGCCCATTTCGATATAAAGGCGGTGGAATTTTCAGCCACAGTCAGATTTTCCATCAGCATTGGCCCCAGCAGTTTCTTTCGTATGTTTGTTTTTGGTCTGGAGCTTCTCAGATTTGTATCCTATCTAACCAGGGCACCTGGGAGCTAGTGTTTGACAAGTAATAGGGTTTGTGACATAGTAACATTTTAGTGACTGTAGAGGTAAACATTTATAAGTAAAATTACTACCATATTCCATGAAGTCCGAGGCCCGGAGGAGAGGAGGCTGGTCACAATTCGGGGCTGAACTCCACGTAACTGACAGGTTGGCAGCTTTGAGAGAGGAGGGATTCCTGGACTGGGAGAGATGGTCCAGGGAAGATGTTTAGGCTTAGAAAAGGTTTGGGAGTTTGGTGAAAAGGATGAAGGAAGAAAAAGTAGCTATTTTCCCTCAACTCTTCCACCGCTCACTTTTCAGAGGCCCTAAGTTCTTGGCTGCAGTGATAGTCCTTTTATTTAAATTCTGCATGGAGGCTGAATCGGTCCTCGTCTGTCACTCAAAGTCACTGGCATTGCCCAATTAGCAGAATTTATACCTCTGGGTGAAGCCTGATAGGGTGATTGCAGTGCAACATCAAAAGAAGTTTCTGGCAATTAGACTTCCTAGCACTGGCTCAGGCTGCCTACAGCATAACGAGTTCCCTATCAAGGCCGGATAGAAAGATTTGGGACCCATAGGATGCTGGATTGTGTGTAACATGAAGAGAGGCATCTGGTCCTGAGACTTGGGAATGATTGGCATTTAGTTGTGTGGTTTCTTGGGCCACATTGGCCTGACGGATGAGAGAATGGAGGCTGGAGAATCCAAGGTTTCTGAAGCATCTGTCTTCTCAGCCACAGCCTCACACTGGCAGTCTCTGGCACCATGTCTTTTCCCCATGAGATTGGTCAGATCCATAGCTTGGAATGTTCTGGAGAATGTCCAGTTACTTCAAGGTACAACCAGAAAATAATTTTTATTTCTATCCTTTGTAAAGATTTTTTTCTAAAATCTGTAAGTGCAGTTTTGGACCAGGTGTTTCTATTTGTATATTTCTGAGATGAAAGCAGCCTTTTAAAAGGTACTAGAGTCACATTTGGACTGGACACTTTTATGGAGAGCTCTCCTAGGAGGCATATGTATGGCTGAGAATGGACTGAAGAAAACACAACTCACTTAAGGGCTGGAAGAAATCTGGTTATTTGAGGCTTTCAGTTGTTTAGGGGTCTGGTTAGCTGACATTTCCCTTTCTGCTAGAAAACCTTGAGGGATCTGTTTCAACTCCTTCAAGTGGCAGATTCCCAGACCCGTGGTTTGTAAAAGTGTTAGCAGTTCCTTTTGACGTACCATGCGTTCAGATGGATGAAGCTTTTGGATACATTTTTTTGTCCTGATAGATGGAATCTGATGTATGCAGCCAGATAATCACTTCCTTTTTAATACATTTCCAGGAGATTCTCAAGCAGCTTCCTGCCATGCCTTTTTCAAAAACTCTGATCTTTGATCTAAAAATTCTTCGGACTCTCCTTTTAGCATTTCAGGTGCCTTTGTGCGTGTAAGCATGGTTTACCACCATCCTTGACGCGGGCAGACACACATGGATGTGATTTTTGTTAGTGGCTCACTTTCCTTCTTACTCTGCAGATATCACCTTTTATCACATTCTTTGACTCTTTCTTACTATAGAGAGAGGTAGTTTGTAATCTAAAGGTGTTTAAATATTTCCATCAAGAAACTTTCAATGGTTTGCCTTTGGTAGGTTTTATCTCAAAATCATTCTTTAGCAACTTGGGATATGCTATGGCTGTGGATGAGTGTGCCTGTCTTTCTTGAAGGCAAGCTTGTCGGAGGCCTACCAGAAGTAAACCTGAGGCAAAGAGTTAGCTAGTCCTCACCCTCAGAGAAATTCTGGGCTCGTGCACAGGATCAAGAGCCCGTGGCAGAGCCAACATTGCCGACAGGTGGAGGGACAGAGGTGGCAGGATGCTGGGGGGATGGTGTGGAGCAGACCCAGTAGCCCGGGGTTCTGAACAGCGTCTCTTGAGTCCTCTGCCTGCTTCATATCAGCTCATTGCCTTGGAGGTCTTGGAGTTGACCATGACCCAGTGGGGGAAAGTAGGAGAGCATCGGAAATGAGAGGCGTTTTACATTGTATTTACCTACGTATGCCACCCGACTGCATGAACTCAGCAGCCTTATTCTCATCTAACTACCATGTTGTTATCAATGTAAATTAAAAATTAATTCTGGGCTGGGCGCGGTGGCTCATGCCTGTAATCTCAGCTCTTTGGGAGGCTGAGGCGGGTAGATCACGAGGTCAAGAGATCGAGACCATCCTGGCCAACATGGTGAAACCCCGTCTCTACTAAAATACAAAAATTAGCTGGGTGTGGTGGCGCATGCCTGTAGTCCCAGCTACTCAGGAGGCTGAGGCAGGAGAATTGCTTGAACCCTGAAGGTGGAGGTTGCAGTGAGCCAAGATCGTGCCACTGCACTCCAGCCTGGGCAACAGAGGGAGACTATATCTCAAAAAATAATAATACTAATTCTGGTAAAGCCTTCTGTTTCCATCTGTAACTACAAAAAGTTTATCAAGGATTTTTAAAAATAATAATGGCCAGCATTCATTAGGTGCTTATTATAGTCATTGTTCCGCTTATTACCATGACGTCATTAAATCTAAGAAGTCTTGATGTTTTTTTTTTTTTGGAATCAGCATCTCATTAGGTGGCCCTAGGCTGACCTCAAACTCCTGGGCTTCAGGGATCTTCCCGCCTCAGCCTCCCTAGTAACTGGGATTAACAGGCACACACCACTGCGCCCAGCAGGGACTTTTCTTGAGAGAGAGAAAACTGGAACATTGTAGTATGTTAACTGTACAGCTGACATTTAAATAGTTGACTCTATCACTTTCCACTAGAGGCTGCAAAGCCAATGATATAAATGTAATCAACAGACTCACAGAGTTCTATACCAGTATAGTATTTGCTGTTATACTACAATTTTAAATTCTTTAATTTTTTTTTCCATTTTCATCCCGCCCTAAGCTTTGTCTCCTAGGATTTCCTAGATATTTTTCAAGTGATGGTAAACTACACTCGAAAGGTTTTCTTGCCAAAGCTTGGCTTCTTCTGGGTATATATTTTTCATCTCTCTCTTTCAAAATCCATGCTGTACTCTCTAGGGGTGGTCATTACTAACTGGTAAGGTTTTGTTTAGATGAGAAGGAAAGGATATTAGTAAAGCAGAGAAGGGGGACACGGATGTGGGTTTAATCAGCCCTCAGAGAAAATTTGGTGGTGAGCCATGGACAGTTTAACACACGAAACCAAGGTAAGACTGCTGCTGCTGCTGCTTGAATACCGGTTTGACTTTATTATTTTCCTTTTTGTGTCAATTGTGTATCCTGCACTTTCTCACCGTGTGCCCCCCGCCAGTGGACACTCTTGGTAAGTCTACCATCCCAAATCTCTGGTGGCTGCTCACGGTGTGGTCCTCGCTGTGGGCTTTCCGTGGTTGTCCAGACCTCTGCTAGCTGCCCAGGTTTTCCTACCAGCTCAAAACAATCAACTGTGCCTACCTAATTTTCCACAACTTTAAGAAAATTGTGTGTGCGTTGTGTTTTAATTGTTTTCTTTTTTGGATGTTTAGCCATTTACCATGTTAGCACGCCACCCTGAGAGCCTTTGAATCATCATAATTCAATATTAGACTCATGGAAAAAAGAAATACAGAGTGACTTAAACTGTCGTTTCCACAGTAAATAAGCATTTTTGCATACATATATACCTGCATATATATGTATGTATATATTTACGCCACAAACAAAACATAGAGCTGCAAGCCCCAAAATAATTCTCCGATCAGATTTGGTTGTGTTAAGCTTGCAAAACATCTTTAACATTATCCTCACTGCAAGACCATATAGCTCTTTCCATAACCAATGATTCATTTTTTAAAAAATAAATCAAAAGTATTTCTTATTTCAGTAGAGTTTGTGAAACGTTCCATTTCAGAAGTATCAGATCTTCCAATTAAGTAATCAGAATGATTCTTCTTGACTGAATGTTGAACTTCACTCTGTGGATGATCATGCTGCTAAAACTTCAAGTTGCTTTTGGAGTCTTGTTGCTGTCGCTCTGTCCCGGGAGGTCTGTCTGCGAGGTGTCCGCGTGGTTTATCTTGCCTGAGTGTGCCCAGCTGTTCTCTGAGCGTTTCACTGAACAGCTCCAAAGAGGCTTTTGAAGTGGCTTCTGTCATTTACAGCAAACCCAGTGCACAAAGTTCTCCTTTGATGGTTGGGGCTTGCACGGCCCACTATCTTAGGGGACACACGTCTGCCTCTGTTTCCCCTCATGGCGATGTTGGGCTAGTGGTTCCCCAGCTTTAAAAAGGATCACCCTTTCCAGTTCTCAACGTTGTGATTATGAAACGGCTTGCACAGTTTCTAGTAAACCTTTGGAAGGAAGGTAAGCCACAGCCACTGTTTTGCTTATGGCAGTAAAATTCACATCACAGAATTTATCATTTTAACCACTCTAAAGTGTAAGTTTCAGTGGCTTTTAGTACATTCATGGTGTTGTGTAACCATCACCACTATCTAATTTCACAACAGTTTCATTATCCCCGAAAGACACCTCATGCCCGTTAAGCAGTCCCTCCCTGTTTCCACGTCTTCCCACCTACCCCGACCCTAACAACCACTCATCCGCCTTCTGTTTCTGGACTTGCCTGTTCTGGACATTGTATACAAATGCAATCATATAGTACGTAGCCTTTTGAGGACACAGTCCCTTGAGTCTTGAGTTTTACTGGAACCTTTGCCGAGAGCCTGGCATCAGTCAGTTTGTGGAGTAAATAGAGCATTTTATTTATTTGAAATGATGGGAAGTCAGTTTGGAATGAATAAAGAAACTGTATAGCCTTTTGACTTTGTAAGTTCTAAAGATTCTGCTTATCTTTCAAAGAGAAATCTCTGCAGCCCCCTTTAGTTTTTTCCCTTGTAGGGGCTGGTTCATAGGGCAAAGCCACAGTGAATTTGGCTATGACGACACAAGAAAAGCTCTATGATTTGTAGCTCTTATAAATTTTTAAAATATTTATACAGAGAGAAAAAAAGAATAATTATTTTTAAGAATTGGCTCGGCTGGGCGCGTTGGCATGGTGGCTCATACCTGTAATCCCAGCACTTTAGGAGGCCGAGGTGGGCGGATCACCTGAGTTTGGGAGTTCCAGACCAGCCTGGCCAACGTGGCAAAACCCCATCACGATCAGCGACATGATCTCAGCTCACTGCAACCTCCGCCTCCCGGGTTCAAGCAGTTCTCCAGCCTCAGCCTCCCGAGTAGCTGGGATTACAGGCACGCACCACCACTGCTGGCACATTTTTGTATTTTTAGTAGAGATGGGTTTTTGCCGTGTTAGCCAGGATGGTCTTGAACTCCTGACGTCAGGCGATCCTCTTGCCTTGGCCTCCCAGAGTGCTGGAATTACAGGTGTGAGCCACCCGCTGGCCAGTGCTGGGATGAATATAAGCAAAAGGTGTAACCTGGGGGCAGAGAGGAAGGAGCCTCGCTAAGCCTGGGGGTAGGGTAGTGATAATGAGGAGGATAATGAGGAGGAGGAGGAGGAAGGGGTCAGCTGGTGAAGAATGAAGAGGGGTATTCAAGGTAGAGGGGACAGCATGCACCAACACATGGCTCTTGTCATTTAGAAAGCAGCACTAGCAACGGTGGTGAAGGGTCGACATGTCACACTGTGTGTTTGATGCTCCAGGGACAGCCTTGAGGCAGGGCTGTCGTCCCACCGAGGGTGGACTGTGTGCATAGAGAATCATAGTGAGCCCTGGCTACTCAGCCTCTGGCTTCCTGGACCGTGTCTCCCCACCCCACACTGACCTGCCTCTAGGCCTCCAATCACTGGGCCTCAATTCTGATCAGACTCCAAAGTGGACCCCAAAAGCCTCTCCACATCATTCTTCCTTTCTTGGAAAAAGCCTGTGAAATGTGAATCCTTTCCCGTATGCACAGTGGTTTGCTCATCCCCCAGCTGTATCCAGCCTATGCACTCACCCACAGGAATGTTTCTTGTGTTTACAAAACCAGCGAAAAGCACTCTCAGAATGACCCTGAGACCTGCAATCAATGGATCAATTGCCCTGCCTCTATGGTAAAAATTCAATCTGTCTAGATTCCCTGCAACCCCACCCCCCCCGATTTTGAAGAGGGTTAGTACTAGGAGCTCTCCTTCCTACAGGGATGTCAGTGGAGTGAGGAGGAAGAACAAGGAGCAGATGGTGGGATGGTTCCAGCCAGTTCTTCGAGGCCAAGCCCAGGGCTTAGAAGGCTGATGAGGAAATACAGAATGTGGGCACAGCCAGACAGCTTCTATCTGGGTGGAAGCAGGGGTGGTAGAATTTTACCCTTAGACCTATTGTGACAATCAGGAAGCTGCCCCTGACCTGAATCCATAGATGTCTGAATTTAACTCAGAAATCTCCTGCAAAGCTGGCACAGTGGCTCACGCCTGTAATTCCAGCACTTTGGGAGGCCGAGGTGGGAGGATCACTTGAGGTCATGAGTCTGAGACCAGCCTGGGCCTCATGGCAAAATCCCATCTCTACTAAAAATACAGAAGTTAGATGGGCGTGGTGGCATGCACCTGTATTCTCAGCTACTTGGGAGGCTGAGGCAGAAGAATCGCTTAAACCTGGGAGGTGGAGGTTGCAGTGAGCTGAGATCGCTCCACTGCACTCCAGTCTGGGCGACAGAGTGAGACCCTGTCTCCAAAATAAAAGAAATCTTCTGCAAAGGGATGTTGCATTTCAAGTGAATGCACGTAGCCTTCAGAGGCTGGGCTATTTATTATTATAACTGAGGATTCTAGGTAAACACAAGCCAAACAGATCCACCAGAAGCCTGGAGCTGTGAACTCTTCCTTTGCAAAGCTTGTCTCCAGTAAAACCTCACGTAGACACGGCTCCTTGAGTGCCTTGCCTGTGACTCTGGTCTCAGAATGCCCTGGAGTCCCTGTGCACAATAGTACTGTTAAGGTGCAGGTCACCTGACTTCCCTGTGGCTGCATTCAGGGACCAGAGGGAGACGTATGTAGAGTATGGAGGCATGCCAGGAGCTGAGTACTTTTCTTAGCGTTAATTTTTGACCAAATACAAAACAGCAGAAAAGGAAACAGACAACTTGCTTGAAATATTTATTCCTTGCATAATATGGTTTTCATCTCCCTAGAGAACACTAACAGGACGGGCAAAGCCTGACGGAATGGCAGGGTGGGAAAGCGGTTGCTGCCTGTCTTGAGCTGCAGCCCATCAGCCATTCCCGGTTTTCGTGGGACTAATGGATTCACGCCTGGTGCCATTCTTCCATTCATAAACATCCGTGACTGCTGCAGATGAGTCCTGCAGAACACTCCAGCCTCCATATATCAGTTTGTTCTTTCATTCATTCAGGAAAGGGATATGACATGCCTCCTCTGTGCTAGACTCTGTTAGCTACTAAGGAGGTAAAAGTAGCATCTACCCTCAAGCTGTCCCCAGAACGAAGAATGCATTTATGTTCCAACATCAATTCTCTGACCGCAGCTGGCTGTCGTGTTCAGTTACCTCACTGCCTAGTGTTAGTGCAGACCCCACAAGGTAAGAGTTCAATCCTGTGAGACTGCCCCAAATTCAGTCACCAGCCACAAGTGAGGTCCCCATATTCCTCACACTTCTGCCCAGCCGACCACAAAGTTGGGGATTTCTATGACCCCCTCGCCCAATAAGTTTAATAATTCTCTAGAAGAAGTCGCAGAACACAGGAAAGCACCATATGTACAATGACTGGCTTCTTATGAAGAATGCAGATTGTAGCCTTGTTTACTACATTAAGGATGTTCAGAACTCTGCTGAAGCCCTTGAAGCCTTTTTGACTTCTAGATAATTCCACCATGACAGTGTGTATTTGGATTAGACTGTGGCTTAACTGGACATCCAGTTAGCAAGTGGTGGTGGTTGTCTAGGTCCCTGGGCTCAGGGAAGTGACCACAGAGATAGAGAGGAAGACAGCTGGATTCAAGAGCTACTTAGGAGAAATGCAAATGAAAGAAGGAAGAGTTGAAGGCGATGGTGAATTTCTGGATACGGTAGCCAGGTTGGCAGATGGTGGAGTATTTCTTTAACCACAAAGGAAGAAGCATTTTGGAGCCGTGAGGATCCTCTGTTGGAGACACTCTGGATGGTGAGCTGCAGGTTGGCATGGGATGTTTTCTGGTTGTTCTCTGAAATGTCTCTTTTTATCCTTTGCTTTGATAAACAACTGGTTGCCCAGGGGGCAATGAAGAATCTTGATGATAAAACTGTTACTTGTAGTGAAAGAATCATGGAATCTTTTGCATTTTCTTACATCAAAAAGGACCTTGAACTGAAAGCTCTCTTTAAAAAACAAACAAACAAACAAACCCACCCGACCGCCCATACTATCACCTGCTAAACTAGCCAGTGTCAGAAGAACAACTTCAGAGATGCTGCGGCAGCGGCAGCTGATACTGCCTGACATTCAGTGAGTGCTCAGCACATGCTGGGCGTTGTTCTGAACGCTTCATGCGGATTAGTTCATTTCCCCTCCCAGCAGCCCTGTGAGTTGGATACTGTTATTATTTACATCCCACAGGTAAAGGGAAACTGGGGCAGAGTAGGTTGAAAAATAATGGAAATTGAGTTTGTTTGAAAATGTTTAAGGCTAAAAGCCTTCAGTATTACCTGATCACATCTTTTGATTTCCGGTTGGTTTTTTCTTTTGGGAATCAGTCAAAACCCACTGTGGGTTATTAAGAGCAGAAGATGACTTATAAAGGGATAATGAGGATAGCCTCCTTTTGCTGGGAAGACAGAATTTTTTCATTCCAAATTCTAATCTCCACTGTCAACTTGCATGTCTGGATTTATATTTTGTATTTTAGTATTTATATCCCATGTTTCATTTGACTCTGGGATACAAGCAATTGTCAGAGGCACCGTGATTTTCCAGACCACTAAGAAAGGAAAAAAACCTACCAATTAAACTGTGACGCACCATGGATGGTAAGACACACCCCGATTGGTGAGGTGTAAACGTGAGGGAAAGTGGCTATCTTAGAATGAAATACAGTATTTGTGTGAGTCAGAGACAGGTGAAAGTCATTTCGTAAGATTCTAATGGCTTCTCCTTACACCTGTCTCTGAAGAAAGGAAAGACTTGGGGTGATTTGCTGACTCCTGGCAGCATTCTTGGCCCAATGTATCCTGGGTTTGCTCTTCCGCATTGGAGAGCCCTTTGCCGGAGAACAGCCGCTGGCTCGGTTGAGCCATGAAGTTTACCATGCGAGTGCAGCCTGTGTCTGAAGAGGCTGGACCAGTACAGATAACACTAATCACATTTCACTGGCTTTTTGATCGGCTGTTTAGCTCTTGGCAGCTTGTTCCCAGCATTCATGTTTGCTGTGAGCAGGAAACACAAAGAACCTCATCTTCAGAACGTGAAAGACTTGGGGCTGGATTCTGGCTGTGCCCGTGGCTGGCTCAGTGCTGGTGACTGTGGCCCTGTGCACACCACTTTGCTCCCTCAGTCTGTTTCCCCATCTATCAAAAGGGGTATTCCTTCCTGCCTTGAATATGTACGTTAATGATGAAGGAGAATAAAATGCAAGTGTTGAAGTTGATACGGGATCTTTATTTCATTCCAGAAAACTCTGTAAAGTTTCCTCACTTAAAAATTCCTTCCTTCTGTGGCCAGGTGCGGTGGCTCACACCTGTAATCCCAGCACTTTGGGAGGCTGAGGCAGGCAGATCACTTGAGGTCAGGAGTTCGAGACCAGCCTGGCCAACATGGTAAAACCCTGTCTCTACAGAAAAATACAAAAGTTAATCGGACGTGCTCTCTTGAACCCAGGAGGCAGAGGTTGCAGTGAGCTGAGATTGTGCCACTGCACTCCAGCCTAGGCAACAGAGCGTGACTGTGTCTCAAAAAAAAAAAAAAAAAAAAAAAATTCCTTCCTTCTTTAGGGGTGCTGCCTTGGCCCATGACATGGTGCCTTCACAGTGCTTCGCCCCAGGAACATTTTCTGCAAAGAGAATAATCATGATTTCCCCTGGGATGGGGGAATAAGAGGCTCTTGGCTGCTGTTGATCAGAATTCCGCAGCATGAATACACCAAGACCTGGAAACTAGCAGCAGGAAAAAAATTCTCAAGACTGAAGATGCCCAAGATATTACAGAAGAAAGCCGAAAGCAATTCTTTGCTCAAGAATTTTGTCTGGGAAGCTCATCTAAGGCACCCCCTCCCTCCTCCTCTTGGCTGCTTGATGTTGTGGAATTGGCTGGTTCTGAAGCATTAGACCATTTAAGGGCCTGATGGTTGAGGCCAGTGAGCAAACTTGGTCAAGTTGTATCAGTGCTTGATTCATTTGCAAATATTTGAACACCTGCCGCTTTCCAGGCAAGTGTGCTGACTGAGGAGATACACACTGAGCAAAAGCATTCATGGGTTCTGCCCCCGTGGGACTGATGTCAAATAACTAGAGAAATAAAGATGAAATTCAAACTGGGGGTAGTGCTGTGAATAAGTGTAAGGGACTTCAGAGATCAAGGAAAAGAAGCCTAATCTGGGGAGAAAGTTCATGGCGGGATTCCCAGAAGGATTGAGAATTAAGCAAGACCTGTAGGATAAAAGGTGTTAGGAATGTAGCAGAAGGAGAGCGGAGTGAAGGTGGGAAGGGGCCCAGGCCCTGGAGGATGAGAGGGAGAGGAGGGGAGAGAATGGCCCACGAAGGCTGAGGCTATGAGGTAGACAGGCAGTGGCCTTTCATGCCTTGCAGGGCAGGCCATGTTAAGGACATTGGACTTTTCTTGAGAGCAATAGGAGCTGTTGAAAAGCAGTGAGAATATTTGCATTTTGAAAGTAATCCACAGCCGAGTGTGGGGGCTCATGCCTGTAATCCTAGCACTTTGGCAGGCCGAGGCAGGTGGATTGCTTGAGGTCAGGAGTTTGAGACCAGCCTGGCCAACATGGTGAAACCCTGTCTCTACTAAAAATACAAAAATTAGCTGTGTGTGGTGGTGCGTGCCTGTAGTCCCAGCTACTCAGGTGGCTGAGGCAGGAGAATCTTTGAATCTGGGAGGCGGAGCTTGCAGTGAGCTGAGCTGAGATCACGCCACTGCACTCCAGCCTGGATGACAGAGCAAGACTCTGTCTCAAAAAAGAAAGAAAAAAAAAGAAAAGCAAGTAACCTAGGGCTGCTCTGGGTGAGCTAGTCCAAGTGCAATCTGCGGTGAGACATTAGGGGCTGTTAGCATCTGTTCGGGTGAGAGACTGTGATGGCCCAGTGAGGGTGGAGGTAGCAGACGTGAGACAAAAGCATGGAGGTCGAGTCCGTGGGAGCTGGACTAGCCAGGACCGGTGCTCAAGGACTCAGTGGTGACGCTCCTAACACTGCTGATGGGAGCGAAGTGAATGGGCTTTTGTGTATATTAAAACAGTACCAACACAACTCTGAATTTGTGGTCCTCAAAAGATCACTCTGTCTTAAAACCAGTATATCCAACTAGGACATGAAATAATTTCTTTCACAGGTTTTTTTTTATAAATATAATTACATGTTGTATTAGTGAATTTAATAAACAGACATTGTGGTTTTAGCTTATGATCTATCCTGAATGGAAATGTGCTGACTATAATTATAGCGATCTTTACAGAGTCTACTTATTTTAGAATGCTACAATTTGAGAGTCCTTTAATTCTAATACATATTTAAAGTAACTTGGCTATAATCATAGGATAATTTAAATTTATATTTTCCAAATTAGATAACACTTGGTTCTATGGCCTTTTTTTCTTTCCTATGTAGATATATTTTTTAAAGTCAGCATTATTAATTATGGATAGCCATGTGCCTTATAACTTGTGAAAGGAAGTAAACATACATTTTTCCAATTTCTGACAATCATAGGCTGTAATTTATTTTATTTTATTTTATTTTATTTTATTTTATTTTATTTTATTTTTTTGAGATGGAGTCTTGCTCTGTCTTGCTCCCAGGCTGGAGTGCAGTGGCATGATCTCAGCTCACTGCAACCTCCCTCTCCCAGGTTCAAGCAATTCTTCTGCCTCAGTCTCCCCAGTAGCTGGGACTACAGGTGTGTGCCACCACACCCAGATAATTTTTGTACTTCTAGTAGAGACGGGGTTTCACCATATGGGCCAGGCTGGTCTCGAACTCCTGACCTCAGGATCTGCCCGCCTTGGCCTCCCAAAGTGCTGGGATTAGAGGCATGAGCCACCATGCCCAGCCTTGTAGGCTGTTATTTTTAAAAATTGCTACCATAATCAAAGCCCACCGAGCAAGTTTGGTCAAACACGATATGTCTCAATCTGGTGTCTCCTGACTTCTGTTCGCTGCCCTACACGAGAGTTTAGAACATTCCGAGGTGGTCTGCAGCCCTCTGTGTTTTGTTATTAGAACATCATAGAATAGATTGACAGACTAGAAATAGCCCTCTAGACCAGCCCTGAGTCATGTGGCCCAACAAGGCCCACAATTGGCCCTGCTGTTTTGCTGGTTGCAGAGGAAAAGCGAGGGTTTACAGCTTTCCAGAGCTTCCCTGCTGGCGGACTTGTGTCATGCACACATTAAGTATATGTGGATTAATTTTGCACTAGCCAGCATTTTAAAATAGAAGAGAAAACCCACCGTTTTCATAGTGCTGGTGACACCCAGCCTTCCCTCTGTAAGCCCTTGGCCAAAGGTGGTGGGTCTCTGTGAACAAAGCCCTTGCCCCGAGGCAAGTTCCAGGAGAGACTAGGAGAATGCTTTTACAGGTTTCTTGTCTACTAAAAACACATGAAACCAGTGGCTCAGGCAGCCACATTAATGTATGGTGATGATTACTCCTACATCCTTGAGAAGAAAATTGAAGGCATAGTATAGAATTATTCTGAGGGGTGGAGGTAGTGACTACATGGCAGATGGGTGAGTGAGTCACCTTGAAAATATGCTGACACCCAGGTGCTGTGGCTCATGCCTGTAATCCCAGCACTTTGGGTGGCTGAGGTGGGAGGATCACTTGAGGCCAGGAGTTCAGGACCGTCTGACCTACAAAGCAAGACCCAATCTCTACAAAAAAATTCAAAAACTAGCTGGGCATGGTGGTACATGCTGGTAGTCCCAGCTGGTCAAGAGGCCAAGGCTGCAATGAGCTATGATCATTCCACTGCACTCCAGCCTGAGTGACAGAGCGAGACCCTGTCTCCAAAAAGGAGAGAATTATGCAGAGACTTCTCAAGCAGCAAATTTCTTATATATAGTAGCTCCCCCTTCTCCTCAGGGGATACGTTCCAAGACCCCCCGTGGATGCCTAGAACTGCAGATAATACCAAACCTCACGTATACTGTGGTTTTTCCCATGCATACATGTCTATGGTAAAGTTTAATATATAATTTAGGCACAGTAAGAGATTAATAACAATAATAATAGAACAATTACCACAATATACTGTAATAAAAGTCATGTGAATGTAGTCTCTTTCTTTCAAAATACCTTATTTTACCGCACCATGGGTAACTGAAACTTTGGAAAGCAAAACCACAGAGGAGGGGCCACTGGAGTATAATTGCTGGATAGCACCCCAACATGGACTTAGATACATACGGTCTACACATTTGTACTCATTTGACTGATGAGAGTTATATACACAAAGCTAGGCATACTGTATTTACTGGCCATCTAAGGCATTTTCAAGGGTGATCTTTGACTATCTATAATTTTCTCATTACGTGCTAACTTAGAACTTATTTCCTGAGAAGTGACTTTTCCTTACTAACATCTGACTACCTTTTCTATTGGGATGTGCTTTAAGCCTGATTGCCTCTTGCTCCAAATTAAACTTTCTCCTCTGCTTATGAGTGAAAAATACAGAGTATGTTCCTACATCCATGGCAATTTTCCCTGACCCTTTCTTTCTTCAAACCAAATGGTTCATTGCATTTAATGTTCTCTACAATATCAAGAGGGATAGATGGGAACTGCAGGGCCCTTCCTATGAGGTAATGGGGCAGAGAATAGGTTCAGTGTTAAGGGAATTAGGCAGTGTGGCTCAACCCTGCCTCTGTGCCATTCTTTCTGTGACCTTAGACGAGTCCCTTGACTTCTCTAGGACTTGGTCTCCACTGAAACATGAGCAGGTTGGCCCAATTGGATAACCCCTTCCAGCTCTAACATTTTGTGTTGAAACTATTGAGCAGACATTTATCAAGCACCTGCTGTATACACAAATGACATTGTACTAGGGGCTGTGCTGGGAAAGACCAAAATCCTGCCCTGAAGAAGTTTAGAAATTCTCTCTCTGGTTTGAGTGATAGGTGAGGCCCCTGCATAGGCAACCCAGGGTGGAGGCTTATGAGCTGGTGTCCCCACCTACAGATCAGATTTGTAGTAGCTACTCCTTTGGACACGGTGCCTGTTGGTCCATGTTTATCTTTTAGGGCAGCCGACTTCTTTTGTAAGGGGCCATGGTCTGGGGGCCATACTCTGTGTAACACTACTCTGCCATTGTAGGGAGAACTGGTACAGGCAATCTCTACAAAAAAATTGAAAAATTCGCTGGGTAAATAAATGGATGTGGCTGTGTTCTAATAAAACTTTATTTGCAAAGATGGCTTGCTAACCATGTGTTAGTCATTCAAAAGATTAACACCCTGTCTTAAACTCTAGAAATGGTTGCCTCCACCTAACTGGGGTCTGTGAACATGGGCCAGGCTCTGCATAGACCCCACTTTCAGTTTTTCACCTGCAGAGACCTGTCTGGAGGTCTTGTTGTTACTGGGCTTGTTCTATAGGAAGAGCATTCAAGACTTTCCACTAGAGAGTTAAAGTAACTGCCAAGGATTCCTACGGGCCCCCCAAGCCAGGAGAGCGGATGCTTGCCACCTTTGTCTTTAGGAACAGAAACTTCTATCCAGACAGAGGCTCTTTGAGATTGACCCAGCAAAGCCAGCTTGTGTGTTTTTGGAAACACCCACAGGCTCTCACCTTGTTATGTTCTGGAAGGAAAGAATGCTGTCTGGCTCTGTGTCCCAGGGTTTTGTTGGCAGAAGAGTTGGTGGGGGTTGTGCAATGTGAGAAGGCAAGTCATGAAGAGTTGCCCCAGGAAATACTCCTTGTCACGAATAAATCAGGCTAAATGTGCCCTCTGGGCATTGGAAATTGGAAATGGCTGGTCCTAGAATAACAGCCACCTTACATCCTTTTGGGACATGAATAAATACTTTTTTTATGTCCTGGGAAATTGTGGTTTTGACTCCAGCAAGGACCCCAGGGAGAAGGGGCATTTGTTCCGGAAGCTGGTGTTTCAGCAAGCCGTGCTTGGGTCTCTGTTTTGTGCAGGGAGAGGTGATATCCAGCCTCAGTTGGACAGTGCTCTCCAAGATGTCAATGATAAATATCTCTTGTTGGAAGAAACAGAAAAGCAGGCTGTCCGGAAGGCTTTGATTGAAGAACGTGGCCGATTCTGCACCTTCATCTCTATGCTGCGGCCAGTGATTGTAAGTTCATGGAAAACTCCAGAAGGTTTAAACTGCTGATGTGGAGGTGGCTTCATTCTAATTTTGTCCATCCACGGTTGAGTCATGGAGAATCTACTGTCAGAATCTAATGTCAGGAATGATGGTGGAATCTCTTGTGCAGACCAATGATTCAGTGCGAGTTGGTGGCCACGTAACTCACTCCTCGTCCACTGTTCTAGCACCACTTGTTCCATGTTACTTTCTCTCACCAAGTCAAGAAGGCCCAGCACAGTGGTTCTCACAGTGGGGTCCCCAGGTCAGCAGCATCAGTGGGAACCGACTAGAAATGCAAGTTCTTGGGCCCAACCCAGACCCACCAAGTCCAAACCTCTGGGGGTGGGGACCCAGTCATCTGTGTTTTAAAAGAAGCACTCCAGGTGGTTTTGAGACTCACTGTTGAAGCTGAGTACCCAGGGGTGACCATGAGATGAATATCCAAGAGCCTCAATGAATCAATTTAGACCTAATTTTTAAGGAAATCATTTGCATGCCGTAATTGAGAACTTGCACTGTAGGCGTTCTGGAAGCCGACTGGAAGGTACCAGCTCATTTCCCTTAGCCCTAGCAAAATGTCTGAATTTGAATTGTTCCCCTGAGCATAGAACTTTTCCATGGATCATTCTAGCCTGGCCCCGTAGTCCCAGCTTGGCACTTTGATAAAGCACATGGGATGTTTCTTCCGTGGTCCCCAGCTTATGTCTGTCTTGTCTTTTATTAAGTTGGTGGAAAAGCACAAGAAAGAAGGGGAAAAGTTAGCGTCTGTTGAACACACAGGCATTGTCACAAAGATCTGGACCAAAATATCTCCAAGTCGTGTCATCCATTGAAGCTTAGCAACTTCAGAAAAGGGCCACCGTGTGAAGAGGGCTGTGCTGCAGGATCCCATGGGAACACACTGTCAGACCATCTGAGCTGGCCTGGCAGTCCCCCAGGCCCTGAGAGGGAGGCCCACGTGTTCCCCACTGTCCCCCATGCACAGGTCACTCCTCCATTATGGCAAATTTCTTTTTCCATCCCATTTCCCAAAAGAAAAGGCATGTAGTGCCTTCACCAGAGATTTTCCAGTCCCAATGGTGCCTTTTCTGAAAAACTGAAAGGGTTATACAGAGACCCTAATAAAAACAACTGGACTAGAGGGGTGAAGGGAATCACTCAGGATAATAACATTTCATGAATGGCTTTTCCTTCAGGAAGAAGAAATCTCAATGCTGGGGGAGATAACCCACCTTCAGACCATCTCGGAAGATCTAAAAAGCCTGACCATGGACCCTCACAAACTGCCCTCCTCAAGTGAACAGGTAGGCTTCAGGGGTTCACTTACAGGATCAAACCAAAGAGGTAAAAGCTCAAGGCCATGAGTGTTCCTGTGGCATTTGTCACGTCTTAAATTGTAGTCCTATTCACCATGTCCTTCATGATGTAATATATGGAATCACCATAGCGAGCTGTGACATAGAACCTATTGTGTGTCAGGCACTGTCCCAAGGTCTCTCCATAGCCTGACTTCCTCCATTCGGCTTCACGATTATGCTTGTTTTATAGAGGAGGATGCGAGGCACTGACAGATGGAGTGGCTTAGCCAGGTTCACCTAGCTAGTAGGTAGTGGAACTGGTATTGGAACCTAGTGGTCAGGTTCCAGATCCCATGCACTTAATTGCTGTGTTCATCTGCCCTCTAGAAGTCAACTCTCATGAGAACACGTCGCTGGTGTGTTTTGGTTGACATTGTCAGCCATTCTCCATTTCTCCCATTCTAATTGAGCAATGCATGGGGAGCTCTCTCATCTTATGAAAAAGATGACATTTTTATGCTTTATTCATTTAATTCACATCACACGAACGCTATGGGAAGAGACGTATTTGAGGGAAGTGATGATTCACACGCTGGCTTTTGTACTTGGTAACAATCTTTTTGTCTCCTTGGAGAGCCGGCTCAGAGGGCAAATTGGGAGCTCGTGTTTTTTTATTCTATCAAATGATATTTATTAGACCAGAGCATGCATGCATTCACTTGACAAATAAACATTTACTGAGTGCTTCTTATGTGAGTGAAAGGTGGACCTTATACTCATGTGGCCCTTTGCCAAGCAAGGGAGATGGATGTAGAAATAATAATGAAAGAATTGGCTTGTTCTTGATTCTGTCAGGCTTTAAAATTTCTAGTGCTGGTCAAATAGGGCAGAAATGAGCACTGAATATCAAATGGTTAAAATGCACTACCAGCAAGTCTGGGAACCATGATTGGCTTTATGGCATTATAAGAGGAAAATCCTATAAATTCTAGCCTTGGGTATAAATGGCTCTTATAATTGGTCACTGTATTTCTCCCTCTCTCAACTGGTATTTCATGATTTTCCTTTTCCCTTCTCTCCCTTCTCCCTATTAATTATAGTTTTACTTTCTCAGTAAACGGAGTATGACATTGATAGATTTGGTAGTGTGGCTCTTCAATTAAAAAAAATTTTTTTAACATGTTTTCCTTTCATTCCCACCTCCATGATGGCAGCCTTTTGATGCTTTGGTGGATGTTAAGCTTTGATGGCTAACGCTTCCCCTCTCAGCCCCTCGTTCACCCAGCTGGCTCTGTCCCCTTAGGTGATTTTGGACTTGAAAGGTTCTGATTACAGCTGGTCGTATCAGACGCCACCCTCTTCCCCCAGCACCACCATGTCCAGAAAGTCCAGCGTCTGCAGGTAAGTGAAGCCGGGGTCCACTCTTGCTTTCAGGATGGGTCATTTTTCTTTATGCTAATATGAGCAATCGAGCCAGTCCTTATCTCTTAGAATGGCTCATTCTCGAACAGGAAATAGGGGGATGATGAGCTGAAAGAATGGTAATGATTTTGGTCTTGCTCTTTAGTCTCTGGATTAATTTTGGATCAGAAAGAAAACCCCATTAGCCCTTGACTCGTGGATGTAGCTTATTGTCTCTCACTTGTATGTTGTCGTGATTTTCCCATTCTATGAGATCACATTTGATTTTCCTGTTTAGCAGAGTGAAAACCTTCTAAGGCCTAAAAAAATGGTGAACCTGGGTTGATTCTTACACAGGCTGTTCTCACTGTTGCCAGAACAAATGAAGGAAGTCACAATGGCTTATGCCCTCATTTTGCTCCATATTTTTGTTTCAGGGTTTCATAAAGTTATTTAGAGTTCTTGCTCTGTCAGTCACTGCTACTACTACCACCGCCGCCACTACCACGGCCACACCTCTATTAGTTAGTACCGTTCCCTACTGGAACAAAATCTGTTGGAATAGTTCCGTCATCTGCAAAACTGTTGTCCAGCAGTTTTCTGTTAGAAGTCACTTGTTCTTGGCTTGCCAAGTAGGAAAATTTATTCTCCTCTTCTTGAAAGATGGAAGCATGATGTACCACTTATCTCTCTTGGTATAGTAGTCCTGTTACTCTTTTCATTTAACTTTCCAAAGCCAAATGAGTTTCCACTTCCTGTGTATTAGCATTGAGAGTAAAGGGCAGGATGGATCTGTTCAGTCTGTCTATGGTGATGTTTTGGTGCATGCTGATGCGTATTTCCTTTCACTGCGGAGCTTGTACACTGTACACTTAGCAGGAAGTTCAGATCTAAGATGCTGCATCCTGGACATTCTGCCCCCTGAAGATATTGGTTTGTTTCTTATCTTTCATCGACTCTGTGTGTGTGTGTGTGTGTGTGTGTGTGTGTGTGTGTGTGTGACCTTTTTGTTGTTGCCAAGAAAAATCTCTCTTGTTAGTGTAAAAGAAAGTTGCATGAGTATTTTTTTCTTCCTTATAATTTTCGTTTGAGTAGAAAACCATGTTGCACTGACATCTGCAGCTCCGAGGCTGCTGGGGTGGAGTTGCTGTGAGCTTTACTGTCGGTTCCCAACTGCCCCCTTCTGGCTGACTGGAGGGGAAATTTCGGCAAAAGTCATGATATTTATTCCTCACTGCAGCGATTTCCTCCAGCACGCTCCCCTGTGTCTGTCTGAACATTTGCACCAAGTAATTCTAGTGTATACAGTCACACTGCCCTTGAGTACCTTATTAGCTGCCAGATTTTGCAAACCAGAGTCTCTTGCAGGCTTAGGAGCAGAAACTATGAATTTTCCAATCCCAGCCCTAGTTGTTTACTTCATCACTGCTGGTGCCTCTACAACTGCCCTTTTTATTTCAGCTTTGTTTGTTTGGACCTTGTTTGCTGCTTTTTATGATCTAAGTTACTATACAGAGTGTGAAGCATGGTTTTTTAAAATTATTTTATTTTATTTTATTTTATTTTTTTGGAGATGAGGTCTCACTCTGTTGTCCAGGCTGGAGTGCAGTGGCACAATCTCAGCTCACTGCAGCTTCCACCTCCTGGGTTCGAGCGATTCTCCTGCCTTGGCCTCCCAAGTAGCTGAGATTACAGGTGCCTGCCACCACGCCTGGCTAATTCTTGTATTTTTATAAGATGTGGGGTTTCACCATATTGGCCATGCTGGTCTCGAACTTCTGACTTCAGGTGATCCACCCGCCTTGGCCTTTTGAAGTGTTGGGATTACAGGCGTGAGGCACCGCACCCAGCCAGGAGCATGTTTCTTATGAGTGGAGACGGAATGCAGACGGAAATCCAGAGTGGGTGTGTCATTATTTGACATCCTGTTTACTGTGCCATTTCAAAAGCAAACAGCTGAGCATTGATTGCTCTTAGTCGCTGAAAGCTGCCTGCCTCTTGTGTGTGTTATTGTGTTATTGTGTGTGTTAGTGTGTTATTGTGCCAGACCCACAGATATTTGAACAGAGAAACAGCTGGGGTCAGAGTAAATCCATTAATTAAAGCATCACTTTGTTAAAAGGCAAAACACATACACCAACATCGTGGGTTGATTTGCTGATGTTCTTTACAGTGGGCTTGACCAGACTCACCTAGGATGAAATCACCTCAGCAAATCCATCGGCAGTCAGTGCTTGGCTGTGTTGGCCTTAGTCATGTGGACCCAGATGGTGCATCCAAGAATATTCCAGTCACGCTGAAGCCCCAGTGGGCTTTGCTACAGGCTTATGGTTCCTGCAGGCAGATTAGCCCTGTCCCTTTTCTTGCTACTGACATCAGCTCCTCTCATTTTGGTGGCAGGCGAAGCAGCAGAGTTGGGTGGCACTTGACTTGCCTCCTAAGAACGCCACATGGTTTCCATCGGAGACCTGAGCCCTGGCAGCTGTATTTCCCCCTGGGTCACCTGGAAAAACATTTTGTTGACCAGCTTCGTGATTTGGTGTTTTGAAAACATGTCTTGTAGTTTGCGCTGCATCTCCGGGGCAGAGAGCTGATTACATTATGTTGTGCTCCTCCCTCTTCTGCCTCTTGTCTGTTCCCCTTCTTCCTCCTTCCTCTTACCATTGCCCCCCTTTCTTTGCCTTCCGTGCCCACCCCTCACACCCACTTGTCCCCCACAGCAGCCTGAACAGTGTCAACAGCAGTGACTCTCGGTCCAGCGGCTCCCACTCGCATTCCCCCAGCTCACATTACCGCTACCGCAGCTCCAACCTGACCCAGCAGGCTCCTGTGAGGCTGTCCAGCGTGTCCTCCCACGACTCAGGATTCATATCCCAGGACGCCTTCCAGTCCAAGTCACCATCCCCCATGCCGCCAGAGGCCCCCAACCAGGTAAGGGTGCCTTTGGCTCCAGGAGCAGCTGTCACACCTGGTGCCCTGACCACCGTCAATGGCTGGAACCAAAGAAGCACCTTGGCTTAGACAAGCCCCTGCCTACTGACTTGAGAAACCTCTGGTTTAATTTCTCATCTTTAGATGTCTTGCTCCCCAAAGGGAGAGATGCTGTAAGTGGGTTTGAAGCCTGTCTCCATGGTGGTAATGGTTGCATTATCACATCAGTTTGGGGAGCTCTCACACGTAAGTAGATGGATTGAAAGAGGTTTGACCACTCTCAGGCGTCCCTGTAAGTGCCCAGCCTGGCATAATTAAATGCTGTAATTAAAGGGCATTACACAATGGGGACACTTGCTCCCCCACGTCTCAGGTTCCCCCTGAATGACTGAGGTTCTATGGTTGAATAGTGCTTTTGATACCATTTCTTGGTGCTCTCAGGTTCCCTTTATCAGTCTGTGTTGAGAATGAGAATGAATTATCAGAGCTTCTGCACATAAATTCTGTTGGCACTTAGATTCTAGAAGGGGAGGTGTGGCAGAATCTCTTCATTTCTCCCTGAATGGCTGAGATGCTATGGTTGAATAACGCTTCCAATACCATTCCTTGGCACTCCCAGGTTCCCTTTATCAATCTATGTTGAGAATGAGAATAAATTGTCAGAGCTTCTGCACATAATTCTGTTGACACTTAAGATTCTGGAAGGGGAGGTGTGGCAGAACCTCTTCAACTACAGCTGGGTTTAATGGTGCTAGGCCCAGCCCAGCCCAGTGGTTCCAGCTGGAGCAGAAAGCAGGAGCTGGCCAGGGTATCCGAACACCTTTCATGTGCATCATCAATGTATGTGATCCCCTCTCTGTTCTCTCTCCCTTAGTGTCATTGGGTTGGTGTTGGCCTTGAACTTGGCAAGTAGCTCTACATACAGAATGCTGGGTGCCCCACAGCCCCACCTGCTGGGAAACCCATGCCAGAGCTCTACGTTCCTCTCCTCACAGCTCAGCGCTCCCATGAGCATTTTTCAACCATCCTGGGGGACTGTGGCCTCTGTCTGTCTTCCTTGGATACACACTCAATTTTAAACGCACTCAGAGCTAAGAGCCACGGCTGTAGTTTGAGAGTGCTTGAGAGTGCGTGTCCCAGCTGGGGTGCTTGGCTCGCTCTGTAAGGAGTCCCCTCTTCCCCGCTGTGTGCTTCACTAAATCCTATGTGCTGCTCGCAAGCAGAGAGGGCAGAGGGTCTGGAGGAGAGCTGGAATGTGCAGTTCCTCCAGGCTGTTCTAGTGTGCAGCATAATTGTGTGTGTGTTTTTAACTGACTGACAAATTAACATAGTAGTGTGCACTGACACCCCTTTCTGAAAAGGAGAGCCACATGCTGCAGCCTTCCTCTCTAAGACCGTGAGTGTGGATGGGGCTAGAGCAGTGTTTCCTGTGGCATAGAGGGAAGCAGAAGAGGGCATGCTGGGTTTACTTAAATCTGAAAACCCATGCCCAAGACATGCGTGGCTAGCAACTCTAGGGGAGCTTTTTGTTTTGTTGTGTTATGGTTTTGAGACAGAGTCTCGCTTTGTCACCCCAGGCTGGAGTGCAGTGGTGCAATGTTGGCTCACTGTAACCTCCGCCTCCCAGGTTCAAGCGATTCTCCTGCCTCAGCCTCCCAAGTAGCTGGTATTACAGGCACTTGCCACCACGCCCAGCTAACTTTTGTATTTTTAGTGGAGATAGGATTTTGCCAGGCTGGTCAGGCTGACCTCAGGTGATCCGCCCACCTCCGCCTCCCAAAGTTCTGGGATTACAGGCGTGAGCCACCACGCCCGGCCACTAGAGTAGTTTTAATGAGCTCAGGGATGCTAAAAAACTTAATAGAGAATTCATATTTTTTAAGAAGGGCATTACGACTGCTTATTATTATAAGGTAAAAGGGAAATTGAAGGTCATTGTACAGATCACATTAGCCAGAGGGTACAATCTCCTGAAGGCAGTAACTTCCCCTTTGTTAGGGAGAAAGGGGGTGCACATGTAGGAGGCACAGGAGCCCTTCATTTCTCTACTGAGTAACACAGTCTGAGAAGAAAGCCAATTGATGGAATTGTTCAGAATTCTCTGGTTTACCTCCCTCCACTCTTCAAATTGTGCCTTCACCCATCTGTGCCCAGGAGTGGGGCCTTGTCTTCAATGTCTCTCCCTAGAGCCATTTACTCTGAGTCAATAGGTTCTTTATAAAAATTAGCAGAAGTCCAAAGAAATCTGAACCTGCAGTCCTGCGGTGGGTTACTGTTGTATTGTTTTGTTTTGGTTTGTTTTTTGAGACAGGGTCTCACTCTGTTGCCCAGGATGAAGTGCAGTGGCGGGATCATAGCTCACTGTAACCTTGAACTCCTGGATTCAGGCAAATCTCCTACCTCAGCCTACCAAGTAGCTGGGACTATATGCATGTGCCACCATGCTTGGCTAATTTTATTTTTGATTTGAGAATACATGTGCCTTGCATACTGGTGGGGATTTGGCTTCTATTTCCATTTCCCAAATAGTGAACATTGTACCTGAGAGGCAATTTTTCAACCCTCACTCCTTTCCTCTTTTACATTTTTTATTTTTTGTAGAGATGAGGTCTTGCTGTGTTGCCCACGCTCTTCTCCAACTCCTAGCCTCAAGGCGTCTTCCTGTCTTGGCCTCCCAAAGTGCTAAGATTACAGGCATGAGCCACCACATCTAGCTGTTTTTTATTGATAAAAAATTTGAGGTTTAGAGGGCTTTAAGTTCACAGTTTCTCAACTGAGAAGGGGCACAAATGTAACTTAAATCCAAACTTTGCAACTTCAGATCCTGGGCTGCTAACCAGACACTGAGCTCGGAGTGCAGCTGGGACGTCCGTCCACTGTGGAGCCTCTCCTTGCTTTCGGTCCACTGAGCCCCACACGTTGTTGAGTGTCTGATTGGCTCCTTGCCCTTACAGGACAGGAAAGCGAAATCTCCGTTCCTTTGTGGGGACCTTCCTTTTGTAGGTGAAAGGGACAGAAATATGATTCTGGCTTCCCTGATGGTGAATGCAGGAGCACTTTCGGATAAATTACAATAGAGAGGAGTCAACTTATTTAAACAAACTGAGGTGAAGCCAGAGATTGCAGTTAACAGTGAAAAAATTTAAAGCAAGTGCCTGGATGGCCGCGAAGCAGTGCCCAGGAGACCCAATTTACATGAAACAGACGATCATTGTCACTCATTCATGATTTTTTGAGCACCAGCCACATGCCAGGTCCAGGACCAGAAGAAACTTGGGTGTAGGTGAGGTCACAGGACCAGTGCCTGCCCCAGCTGAACATCAGGAAGCCAGCGTGGGAGCGCGCGCCCTGGCTGACTAGGACTGCGGCAGGGACCTGGGGTTTCATTCAGATCACCGTGAAGAGATGGTTTCCCAAATGAGACCTCTCTGGAGATGGTTCATCCCACCCCACGGTGGCCATCCGAAACACTGTGGTGACCCGAGGGCTCCACTGCCCCAAACCCCAAAATCACACTCCAGGATGAGAAACCTAAAAGTATATCTTGATGAGTCTTCATAGCTGGAAACCACCCCTCATGGATCCACAGGCTGCATTTGATGAAGGGAGAGTCCAGGAAATCGAGCCATTCCAGGCAGACATGTAGCAAAAGCCCAAGCCAGGATCCACCCTCATGCAATAAATAACACCTGTGCACATAAGAGAGGCGACAGGCAGGGCCTCCCTGGGGACCTGGGCCTGTGGCACATGAAGAAACACCCAAGAGAGCACAAAGTTCCAATGCCATGACCAGATATTCCGGTGCCAGCCATGCTTCTGGGTCCCAGCGAAAGACACACAAATCCGTGTCCTTGGGGACCCACGGTCTGGTGATCTAGGGCTGGCCGGGTCGCACGCTTCTTTTCAAGGGCTTGAAAGCCTCTGCATGGATGCAACTTTGGGGGAAAAGTAACCCTAACACTCTGCTTCTCTCATCCTCCCCTCTTCTGTGTATATGTCTGTCTCTTTCTCTCTGTGCGTGCCCTTCCCCACTCCCATCCCCATTCCTCTCTTTTTATTATATTTTGGTGGCGTGTGGTTCAATTTCTGTTGGTCCTCTCGTGTGGCCCCTCCCCTGCTGCAGAACTCGTCCAGCTCAGCCTCCTCTGAAGCCTCGGAAACCTGCCAGTCAGTGAGCGAGTGCAGCTCCCCCACCTCTGTCAGCTCGGGCTCCACCATGGGTGCCTGGGTGTCCACAGAGAAGGTGACCGCCTGGGTGGCAGCCACAGCGGCCCCACTCTCCCTGGTCCCCCAGCCTGCTGCTCACACAGCCCTCACAGCCGCGGCAACCTGGAAGCTCAGAATCAACACCAAGAATGGGGCTCCTCTTGGGGACAGAGGGTGGGACAAGGCTGAGGGCATTTTCTAGAATGAGTGCCTGGCTGCTGAACAAGGACCACATGGTCGTCCCAAGGGAGAGGAAGGGGCATGGGGAATTTGGAGGTGTGAAGGCTTTCTCCCAGACCAGGTGTTGCGTGCCTATCCATCCTCCTCCCTCCCTTCCCGAGCCACCCACCAGACCGCTGGATGAGCCATGTCACTGTGCCAGAGGCTGTGTGCTCTTCTGCTTTTTAGTTTGCACCCCCACCCCCTGCCCTTGATTGAGAATGTGCTCCTGAGCAATGTGAAGATTTTGGAAACCTAGAATGAACAGATTCATTTGAAGATGCTTTGGAATTTTTAAATTTGCATAATGAAATGAGCAAATCATTATCACCATGAAATGAGGCTTCGTTAGTTACTTAATCAAAAACCATTGAGAAGGCCCCAAATTGAGGGCACTGATCAATTCCCGAAAACGTAGGTCAAACATAGATGCTTATTTGGTGTCAAATTGATGTGCATTCTTTGCACCCCGGCTCTTTTCTCCTGCATCACGGATCATCCGTGAGCAGCGGAGCCCCTGTTTGTTTTACTTATAAATATTCAGGTTTCCCCTCCCTTGAATGTCAATGCCATTTTGTATTTCCGCACTCATCCTGTTATATTAATTTTTTTTCCTTTTCCCCCCTTTTTGTTTGTTTCCAGTTGTCTAATGGGTTTTCTCACTATAGTTTATCAAGTGAGTCCCACGTGGGGCCCACGGGTGCAGGCCTTTTCCCTCATTGCCTGCCTGCCTCCCGCCTGCTCCCTCGGGTCACCTCTGTCCACCTTCCAGACTACGCTCATTATTACACCATTGGGCCCGGCATGTTCCCGTCATCTCAGATCCCTAGCTGGAAGGTTTGTGTCTCTCCCCCTCCTCCTCTCCCCCTGTCATTGCCTCTGTGCTCACCCCTCTTCTGTTCCACCCCCCCTCACCCCGACTCTCCCCTTACCCCCTTTCTTTCACACTCTGCCTTCTTCCCCATAATGCCCCTCCCTCAGGAAACTCCCACTGAGGGAGAACCAGAAAGCAGCCGGCAGCTCTAAGACAGCAATTTCCACAGGTAGCTGGGGCTGAGGGTTTTCCTTCAGGGGACTTTGGTCAACCCCTGATAGATGGCAGCGCAGTGTGCATCGCAGGCAGCGGCAGTCCCAAGTTGAAAGGCCCAGTTTTGCATCAAGTTGAAATCTGTGGGTTGATCCCTCCCAGGGGCCACCTGGGGGTGTCAGCATGATCAGAGCTTCTAGGGGGTCTGGAGCGGGGGACTTTCCTTCTGGCCATGTTTCCCATTTTCCCTGATGAGCTCCCTGCTGGGCTGTGGTAACAGAACCACAACCCAAAGCAGGTTTGGGATGATCATGTTGAGCTTAACAGTACATGCAGACTTTAGTGTTAGTCTTCAGTGTTCAAACATGTTTGCTTTAATATAAAGACAAACTTTGAAAATGATCCCCTAGCAAGTCCGATCAATGCTCCTCCAGGAGGATAATGTGCTCTCTTTTGAGAGGAGGACCCTAATTTGAAAAGCAGGCCCCTCGGCTGCCAGCATGTTAAGCCAGTTTTGACTTTAGCCCTCACAGGCTGTGTGGGCCTCTCGACTCCTCAGAATCTTTCTACGGCCCCTGGCTGCCTTCCTTTCCTTCTGAGGGCTTGAGAGGGCAGGGAGCCTGCCATGCCCTTTGAGGCTGGTTTCCTGGGAATGGAGGGAGAGGGGCTGATGTTGCTTTAGTGCTCGCTGGTGGCCGTTCCCTAACTGGAAGTCATCCGGGTTAAGGAGCGATGGTCCCTTCAGACAAGAGAAGCAGGGTGCGCTGTCCACTGGCGGGTCCCCTTAGCTTACACTGGTCACCCGTTAGGTGGCTGCTGGGTCTCCTGCTGCCGCCTGGTGGGTGAGGGTTTTTAATCTTTGGGCAGAGACGAGGAAAAGGGAGGTACACAGGGGGCTCCCAAAGGGTTTTCCATTCCTTGCCCTTTAGAGCCTGGAGAGGGCAGGCAGAGGTCCTGTGGCTTGTCCCAGCCGGAGGCTCCCCTTTAGGGGCCCAGCTGCCTTCTCTGGGGAGCTGTCTATGGGGTCGCTGCAGCCCTCCAGTGGAGGCAGAGGCCCTGGCTCCTGACCGCACTTGTTCTGCGTAGGACTGGGCTAAGCCAGGGCCCTATGACCAGCCTCTGGTGAACACCCTGCAGCGCCGCAAAGAGAAGCGAGAACCAGACCCCAACGGGGGAGGACCCACTACTGCCAGTGGCCCACCTGCAGCCGCCGAGGAGGCTCAGAGACCACGGAGCATGACTGTGTCGGCTGCCACCAGGGTGACGCTCTTGTTCTCGATATTTGGTTGGGGCCACCTCAGCTTGGCTGGGGATCATATTCTGGCCAGCAACTGGGGGGCCGAGGCAGCCTTGCAGCTGGAGGGACCTGGGCTGCATTTCCTGACTTCCTGCCCTACCGCAGAGTCCCTGGGAAGAAGCCTTGTGTGGGAATGAGAGAGGCAGAGCTTTCTAGGGTCAGAGTGGGACCCAAGCAAATCAGTAGCCCCCTGGGCCCATAGGCGTGTGGCGCTCATGGGGGCAGAACAGGAGTGACATTGAGGCCCCCCCGAAGCAACCTATGTGTCTCTCTCCTCCAACCTGCAGCCTGGCGAGGAGATGGAGGCTTGTGAGGAGCTGGCCCTGGCCCTGTCTCGGGGCCTGCAGCTGGACACCCAGAGGAGCAGCCGGGACTCGCTTCAGTGCTCCAGCGGCTACAGCACCCAAACAACCACCCCCTGCTGCTCTGAGGACACCATCCCTTCCCAAGGTACGAGGCAGCCTGGGGTACGCAGTTAGGCTTTCTGAGCAGCACCAGGTGAGGAGATAGAAAACTGCTGGTCCATTTTAACCACAGCCTCACCACTGGCTAACTAACAGGCGTCAGGATCGTTCTCGTTATCTGGGAATGCTTTGGGGAGCTCATCTGTAGTTGTCAGGTAGCTGCCATGTAAGAAAGGGGTCTGGATTTTCACAGCTTTTTGCGTTTTGCAGCATCATACACAAGTGTCCAATTTGAATGGAGACGTGCTGTAGTAAGAATAGCTTCAGGCCAGGCGCAGTGGCTTACACTGTAATCCCAACATTTTGGGACTCTGAGGCAAGCAGATTGCTTGAGCTGCAGAAGTTCGAGACCAGCCTGGGAAACATGGCGAAACCCTTGTCTCTACAGAAAATGCAAAAATTAGCCAGGTGTGGTGGCACACACCTGTGATGCCAGCTACTCTGGAGGCTGAGGTGCAAGGATTGCTTGATCCACGACTGCACCACTGCACTCCAGCCCGGGCAACAAAACGAGACCCTGTCTCAAAGGAATAGCTTCATTTTTGTTTTAGCACTTTGCACTACACACTTTATGGTTATTTTCCCATTTAATCTTTACAGCCACTTATGGGGTAGGTATTTTTATCCCTGTTTTATAGAAGTGGAAATTAAGGTTCAATAACTTGCTCATATTCACACAACCAGTAAGTAGCAGAACTGGAGTTTGAACCTGTGTGTTAGAGTGTAATGCCCAAGTTCTTAACCTATTCCAGCCAAATCCTCTATCAGACCTGCCTCCCTCATCCTCATGTCCACTGCACACACAAGTCAGGCAAGATGAAAATCTAACAGCTGGAATATCTATGATAATTGACCAAAAGCTATGCCATTCATCATTCAAAACCTCTAAGACAGTGAGTCTTATTGGAGGGTGATTTTCTTTCCCAGGGGACATTTGGCAATGACTGCAGACATTTCTGGTTGTCACAACTGAAGGGGTACTACTGGCACCTAGTGGGCACAGGGCAGGGATACTGCTTAAACATCCTGGAATACACAGCACAGCCCCTCCCCACCATGTCCTCCGTAACAAAGAACTATCTAGCCCAAATGGTCAATAGTACGGCGGTTCAGAATCAGTGCTGTGAGCTGTTTAATCTGTAAGCTCCCGCATCATCCTGAGATTGGTCTTATAAGGAAGGGAGCACGTCACACTGATGGAAACTGTCTTCGTCCCTTGTTGTCAGGGACTCACTGTCAGTAGCTTTGTTCTTTGTCTAGCCCTTGCCTCTCCAGTTAATCATCAGGGAGATGTTATCGCGTAGGCTAGTCTGTTTGAGGTTTGATCTTCATGTTGAATTCTGGACTGGAGAATTTGTCTGCTTTCATCCCCCTTATCCCTCCCAGAGATGCTTGGAGGGAGCTTCGCTGCAGCCTAGCAGCTTTACCTTCTTCCCCATTGACGATATTTGAGTGCCTACCATGTCCAGCACCGTTCTAGGTACTGGGGACACATCAGTGAACAAAGCAAAGATCCCTGCCAGGGAGTTCGTAGTTGGTGAGGCTTTCTGAAGATGGTAGAAAAGCCTGGGGGAAGCTTGGGATGAGACTGTGCGTACCCTGGCTTGCGTGCCTTTTGTCCTCCCAGCACAGAAGAATCAAAAAGCAAAGCTGCTGTCTTGAATATGTCTAATCAAATCCTATAATCAGTTTCAGATTATGATTATTTCTCTGTAAGTGGTGACCAGGAGGCAGATCAACAGGAGTTCGACAAGTCCTCCACCATTCCAAGAAACAGCGACATCAGCCAGTCCTACCGACGGATGTTCCAAGCCAAGCGTCCAGCCTCAACTGCTGGCCTCCCCACCACCCTGGGACCTGCTATGGTCACTCCAGGGGTTGCAACTATCCGACGGACCCCTTCCACCAAGCCTTCTGTCCGCCGGGGAACCATTGGAGCTGGTCCCATCCCCATCAAGACGCCCGTGATCCCTGTCAAGACCCCAACGGTCCCAGACCTCCCAGGGATGTTGCCAGCCCCTCCAGATGGGCCAGAAGAGCGGGGGGAGCACAGCCCTGAGTCGCCATCTGTGGGTGAGGGCCCCCAAGGTGTCACCAGCATGCCCTCCTCAATGTGGAGCGGCCAAGCTTCCGTTAACCCTCCACTTCCAGGCCCGAAGCCCAGTATCCCTGAGGAGCACAGACAGGCAATTCCAGAAAGTGAAGCCGAAGACCAGGAACGGGATCCCCCAAGTGCCACTGTCTCCCCAGGCCAGATTCCAGAGAGTGACCCTGCAGACCTGAGCCCAAGGGATACTCCACAAGGAGAAGATATGCTGAACGCCATCCGAAGGGGCGTGAAACTGAAGAAGACCACAACAAATGATCGCTCGGCCCCTCGCTTCTCTTAGGCTCACAAGAAACACGCCAGTGGGCAATGAACTGTTTCATTAATAAAACCTAATTTGTCTTGATCCATTCCAATCTATAATAAAACAAAAGATTTTGTAGGCAACTCGGAATATAGCTCTTTTGAAAGTACTCGACACCTTTAGATAAGAATTAAAACCAACCTATGTAACTGACATAATCTTGATCTTTTAATTTGTAAATATTGACAATTTTCTTTCTGCACATTTTAGTTTCCCTTTTGATTTTTCTGAAGGTGCCAAATTCCATTTAACTTTTTTACAAGTCTTTGTAAAATTTTAAATGCATAAGGGTGGGGGTTGGGGCAGGGCAACCACGAAGTAGTTAATTTTAGAAAAGGATTTACTATACTTCACTCTTCTTTTTCTTCCCCCACAAGCTTTTGTAGAGGCATTGTAGTAGTCTAGCTTAGAAGCAAATGCAAGTTATTTTAATGTACAAACTAAATGGCTAAGAGGTAAAATCCTCATTTAAATATACTATGTTCTAGATGAAAAGAGCAGGAGTAACAATTGATGAGCAATATTCAGAGTGAAGTAAATCTGGAAATGGTAGACTGTGTTGGGATTGGGGGGAGGGCCATGGGAGGGGCACACCGTCAACATAGCCGATCCTGTTACATTTAAGAGTAGCCTCGTAGGTTGAATTAGTAGCTTCATGGTAAATGCATCCGAATAAGCCATACTGGATTGCAGTGTTTGTTTCTGTAGGGTGTTTAAGGACTTCCTTTCTCCCACGATTCCTCTGGACTGCACACAGCACCCACCTCCAGCCCCATGCATGCTGCTGCCGCTGGGCAGTCGTAGAAGCCCCCACTTCAGTTTCTCGTTGATTGTACTCACCTTCATGGAATCCAAATACATCCAAAAGGGTAAGGCAGTTTTAAAAAATGTGAAAACATTTAAAAATGATAGCAGGGAATTCTTATAGTAAATGCCTTTTACTTAACTGTGCCCAGCAGGCTGGGTGCGTTAAAAAGCCCAAATATTTTGAAAAAACTCGAACGGATTTGACAAGGGTAGCCAGCTTGGAGTCTAGCAAGCAACTTGCCAATGTGTTTACCAATCTGGGGGCTTGTTTTTCTTTTCTTCTTTCAAATAAATGGCAGTTAACTGGCTTCACAGTAAACATTGAAGAGAGGAGGATTTGGTTATTGTCACTGGGAATCTGACCACTATACTGTCCTTTTTTGTATTCTGGGTAATGTTTTTTGGAAAGGATTTGTCTTTTCTTTTTTAAATGAAAGTTAAATTTGTTATAATGCCCACACCCTAAAACCAACAGAGATTTGTAGATTTAAAGGGATCACATTTGAAGACAATAGTGTTTAAGAAAGCAAGCAAGTCCCTTAGCAGTCAGGTCAGTTAACAGGGCACATTTCTGACCTAACCCTCTCAAGGAAGAGGAGGAGCTTGGTGGGTCTCATACACCCTGCAGATTCCTGTTGGCTCTAACCCTCAATTACCTAATCTTATGCTTTAACACATAACTGCATTGGATGTGAGAGTAACGTGCCGTATGGTCATTGTTCTATATATTAACATTGAACACTGCTGCAATTGCTCAAGGACATTTTATGTTACGGCTTTAAAGCAAAGGCATGATTATTAGAAACTATTTAAGCTTTTTTCTTTGAAAAACAAGCTCCTTTTACAGAATATAAGCAACAGTAGTGCCTGTGGTTTAGCCCACCAATCTTGATGACTAAAAGTAGCTGATGCATTGTGCATATGATGCTTGAGATGGTTTTTGCAAAAGCAGAAATCGCTGCAAGGTAATCACAATAGATAAAAGTGGTATTTTAAACCTTTGAAATAAATGGATGTAACTGTACCTTGGTACAGCTTTTCACTTGTTTAGTTTTTAAACGTTAGTATAATCTGAATAAATAAAATGTTGCCAAATTCAATGTAGAAAGAATGTGACGACACACCTTGGGTAGTTCTGCTTGTGTTTTTGCATATTGTAAAAGCAGTGTCACAGCTAAAAATAAAGAAATCGTTTCTAACGGTAAATTATTGTGGTTTAGTTGCTAGTTTGTACTGAGAGTTGACCTCTCCCTGTGCAGTTTTTTGTTCTAAACTTGTATAAATAACAATTGTGTACTGTGTCTCCCTTCTACATTGTAACAATTGCTTCAGCCTACGTTATAAATAAAGAACCACTAGATTAAAAAAGTCATGTATTTCAAGTCTTGTTACAATTCAGTTTGAGGTCTTAGTCAAATGTTAGAAGATGGACTGGGACTCAAATAGAGCTTACATAGAAAGTGACAAAATATTTTTGTGATGGCTATAAGATCATTAGTTGCCTGAAACTATTTGAAAACAGTTCTATCTAATGAGGTATCAAGAACTAAAAGCAGCTGTTTTGGGTTGAAAGTTTTAAAAACTGCTTTATCTTTAAAAAACAAGAACAACAAACAAAGCTTCTGAAACATTTAAGGAGTTCTGTTATTCCCTTACCTTTGAGTCCGCAGACAATCCAAGCTACGGTAGCAGAAGCAAAGCTGGAAAACTGCTTCTAAAATAAGCGCCACAAAGTTTTATCCCAGATTGGACCATTTAACCCCAACCATCAAACCTCCACCCTTGAGGGAACTCCACAAATTCCAGGCTTATTTGCTGACTATGTACTTCTTAGGGAGAGTTGTTGTTCTAATAAAAACTAAAATTCCATTAGTGAAATCTTTAGAAAACCAAAAAGGTTATTTTTAAATCCTCAGTATTTCTGTTCTTGGCTTTGCTTATTCCTTCCGGTTACCACAGC
Source organism: Macaca mulatta (assembly GCF_049350105.2). Classification (NCBI taxonomy): domain Eukaryota; kingdom Metazoa; phylum Chordata; class Mammalia; order Primates; family Cercopithecidae; genus Macaca; species Macaca mulatta. The sequence continues at coordinate 134,961,927 of NC_133413.1, read as the reverse complement.
TAATTAGGCTTTTGACTTGAGAGTTTATTCGCCTCAATCTGGTTCTGCCTCAGTTTTTCCTTACTGGTAATATGTGCTATCCGTGATTTATTGCAGAGAACACAGCTGACCGACTACATGTCCCGTTATTTTCTTCACATGCACAATTGATAAAACAATGATAGTGGCACAGTCACTTGGCATCACGGTAATTCTTAGAAGAACGCCAGTCATACCAGAGACGATTTCATTGATTTTTTTATTAGGGCAAGTGCATGTTGTGTAACGTATTTCACTTGCAAGTATGAAAGATGAGGGGTCTCTCTATGTGGGCCGCTCCCGGGGTCTGGTCACAATATACCACCACAGTGGGGGCAAATCACCTTCCTTTCGGGCAGGGGGCAAAGCTTCAGTTAAAGGACCACCAGGTGGCGTTTCCTCCTGCAGCTGCTTAACCTAGAAGGAGGCAAGGAAGGAATCATTACCAAAGGAATCTAATTCACTTCAAAAATCTGTTTGCTGCAGCGAAGGGTCAGCTTTATATCCATGGTCTGTCACTGACATGACACACTGATCACAATACTGAAAAGTGTTTTTCGCATACACCTGCTTTATTTTCTTACCCACACTTTGAGAAAAGTCTCCTTAAGGGTTTTCCCATTCTTCTAAACAGTAAAGCCTATTCTTCCCCCCACCCCTATTCTTCCTCCCTCCTATTCTTCCCCCCACCCCTTTTCATCACCTGATTATCTGGACCTCCTCTTACTCTGTAGACAAAAGCATGACAACTATCATTCCAATTCTCCTTGTCACAGTCCCCCACTCACTGACCAGAAAAACATTTATTTTTGTGTCTCAGCTAAGTGTTCTCCAAAAGCACCATTAAGAAACCTTAGTTCATAATATGTTGGGGATGTTCCTTGTAAGCCCCCTTCCTAGCAACCAAGGACAAAAATAAACCACAACATCACATGTAAAAATATGCCCAGTTCTGCCAAATGCTGCCCTACTACCTCCAGTTCTAGTTATAGCCAAGATAAATGTCCTAACAGAGGATAACCCATTCTGGATTGTGGCTGCCCTGGGCCTCCAGTCACATGTGCTGCTTAATAATGCTGAAGTGATGGCATATGTAAAGGAGGAACTGTTGAGGTTATCCCAGTGATCAGTTGCAGAATGAACCCATGGCTCACCATGAATATACTTCCAGCTTCTAAACGGTGAGACATTTCTGACAAAACACTGCCCCCTTTGGCCACAGTGCCCTTCCTTCGGGTTACCCTTGGCCAAACACTTGCAAAGGTCAATATCCTTAGTGTTATCACCAGAACCAGCACAACTTCCAGATCATGAATTCAAATACCCCACTGTCCAACCACACTCTCCCTTTCCCACTCACTTGTTTAAATGCCTCCTTGAAACTCAGAGAGACTACCATTTCACAGATCTCCCAACTCGGCCTTCCCTCTCTGCATCTGCCCCCCCGCTTAACTTTGTTTTTTTTCAATCCAGCTTAGATTCCATCATGACGATGGCTTCCTCTCGAATAACCTCAAGTCCCTTGTCACTCTCTCTGAGCAACAGATAAACCGAACCACATACCCTCAGGCCTGTGCTCATACAGCTTAGTACTGCTAAAGAGAAAAAAGACACTGGAGCAAATCGGAGTCATTACTCACTAACTATTCCCAACCTCAAATGGGCCTTCGCCACCTGGCCATCCTAGTAAGCCCCTCCTCTCCCCATGACTATCACACCTTCTCCCCGTCACTATCACATATTCTCCAAACATGCTGCGCCTACTTGTTCTGAGCTTTTCCTCCTATTTCACTAAAAAAAAAAAACCAAAAACCAAAAAACAAAAAAGCTATTACACAAGTCTGTCATCTTCAAAACTTCTTTTTTTTTTTTTTTGAGACGGAGTCTTGCTCTGTCACCCAGGCTGGAGTACAGTGGCCGGATCTCAGCTCACTGCAAGCTCCGTCTCCCGGGTTTGCGCCATTCTCCTGCCTCAGCCTCCTGAGTAGCTAGCTGGGCCTACAGGCGCCCGCCACCTCGCCCGGCTATTTTTTTGTATTTTTTTTAGTAGAGACGGGGTTTCACCGTGTTAGCCAGGATGGTCTCGATCTCCTGACCTCGTGATCCGCCCGTCTCGGCCTCCCAAAGTGCTGGGATTACAGGCTTGAGCCACCACGCCCGGCCCATCTTCAAAACTTCTAACCCAAATTTATATATAATCTTTTGCCCAATTATAATGGACAAAGAATCCTTTCTCCTTTTCTTCTTTCTCTACACTCTCTCCTAAAGATTCCATACATCTCTCCATGGCTTTTAAAACTGAAAACTCCCAAGTTTCTGTTTCCAGGCCAAATCTCTCCTGGGAGTTCCAGATTTCCACATCTAAAGCTGGCTTCTGACATCTGCACTTGATAGGTCACAGGATTCTCAAACTTCAGCCTTCCAAAATGAATTCTCGATTGCTGCTCTGACACCTGTGCCCCCTTCCCCAATCTTCCCTATCTTGGTAAACATCACCAAACTCCAGATGTTAAAGCTTCAAACCCAGAAACCATTCTCTCTTTTTTTTTTTTTTTTTTTTTTTTGAGATGGAGTCTTGCTCTGTCACCCAGGCTGGAGGACAGTGGTGCAATCTCAGCTCACTGCAACCTCCACCTCCTGGGTTCAAGCAATTCTCCTGCCTTGGCCTCCCAAGTAGCTGGGATTACACGTGTACACCACCACGCCCAGCTAATTATTTGTACTTTTAGTAGAGACGGGGTTTCACCATCTCTAGTTCAGGCTGGTCATGAACTCTTGACCTCAAGCTATCACCCACTTTGGCCTCCCAAAGCGCTGGGATTACAGGTGTGAGCCACTGCACCCTGCCCCGGAAACCATTCTTGATTCCTCCCTGTCCCTTGCCCACCCTCAACATCCAGTCAGTCGTCACATCCCTCCAAATGATGTCCTGAGTAAATTTCTTTCCATATCCACTTCATCCACCCTGGTGCTGATCATGACAACCTTTTGACTAAACTTCTGCAATAATCCTAGAAGGGTCTCTCTGCTTCTTCTCTTCCCCTCTCCAATATAGTCTTCACACTGCAGCAAGATTGAGCTTTTAAAAATATAACTGACCATCCTAACATGACTAAAAAATGCCTAAGACTCTAGTGGAGAGGCAGGTTAAGGGACCGTATGGCAAGAAGGCAAGAAAGTCAGGCAAAGGACTAAAGAGAAGGAGATCTGAAGCAAAATCAAAGACAAAGCCAAAAAGACCAGGGAATGCACTTTAACTTACTTGTAAGGTGGTTATAAATGTTAAATTGATACACTTAGATACCACAGTATATCTGAGAAGTAAGGGCCCAGAGTAACTGTCATGTCTGGAATCTGGACCTCTGCACGTGGGGATCAAAACTTGACTCCATCTACATAGCGAAGGAATATTGAAGTACAAGTAGAACGCACCTCTCGTTCCCAGCTTTCCCTCCGCAGTTTCTTCCACTGTTCTCTCTTGGCAAAGTAATCAGGATACATTGCCTTCTCAGAAGGATGCCAGTCATCTAAGCACCATTCTGGGACCTGTCAGGAGAGGAAATCATGGTATCAATCCACAGGACACACTTACCTATCCCTGATAGGGCTTGCTCAGGAGATGTAAGACAAAGATCAAGGTACATTTTTATTTTTATAACCACTGCAACTACCAGACTGTTTCTAACTCTAAGCAAGGAACAGCAGAGGATAAGCAGGAACCAATAATAAAGGAAAATGCCTTAGAGTCAAACACGGTGCTGAAAAATAGCACCATCATCAGTCCAAGGAGAACTGGCTTCATTCCTCCCCTACCTGCCTTCTCTAAATATCCAGAGTAGTCTTATCTTACTTGGAACTCTTAATTAGAGTATCTCAGAAATATTAAGCATCAATCCAAGTTGGTTAACTTTAAAGTCTAAAATGAACTTTGTTATAGCAAAAAGTATACTGTATGATCTTGAATCTGAAAGTAGAAAGTCTTAATGACATCTCAGAGAAAACTGACACCTAAAAAACAGTACTGGCACACCTTAGAGATACTGTGGGTTTGGATCCACACCGCTGCAATATAGCAAATATCACAATAAAGCAAGTCACAAAATGTTTTTGGTTTCCCAGTGCATATAAAAGTTATGTTTATACTATACTATAAAGTGTCCGATAGCATTATGATGTCTGTTGAGATGGAGTCTCCTGGTGAAGATTTTGTGAATATTGATTAAATAACAAAGGACTTTGAATAGTACAACTTAGTTGATAAAGCAGTGACAGGGTTTGAGAGGATTGACTCCAATTTTGAAAGAAGTTCTTCTGTGGGTAAAATGCCATCAAATGGCATTACATGCTATAGAAATATTTCGTGAAAGGAAAAGTCAATTGATGTGGCAAACCTCACATAATATACATAAAAAATGTACATAATTTAAAAATACATTATTGGTTGGGCGAGGTGGCTCCTGCCTTTATTCCCAGCCCTTTGAAGGCTGAGGTAGGGAGATTCTATGAGGGTAGGAGTTCGAGACCAGCCTGGACAACATAGCAAGACTCCATCTCTACAAAAAATGAAATAAATTAGCTAGGTGTGGTGGTGTTCACCTGTATTCTTAGCTACTTGGTTGGCTAGGACAGGAGAACTGCTTGAGCCCAGGGGGTCCAGGCTACAGTGAGCTATGATAATGCTACTGCACTCCAGTCTGGGCAACAGAGGGAGACCGTTTTCAAAACAAAAACAAAAGAAATACGTTATTGATAAAAACTCCAACAATCATCTGAGCCATGAGAAAATCAATCTTTTTACTGGTGGAGAGAATTGTGTCAATGTTGATGGCTGGTGACTAAACAGGGTGATGTTTGCCGACGGTTGGAGTGGCTTTGGCAATTTCCTAAAATAACAATGAGGTTTGCCACATCAATTGACTCTTCCTTTCACCAAACACTTCTATAGCATGTGATGCCATTTGATAGCATTTTACCCACGGAAGAACTTCTTGCAAAACTGGAGTCAATCCTCTCAAACCCTGCTGCTGCTTAATCAACTAAGTTGATGTACTGTGTGAAGTCCTTTGTTACCATTTCAACAATGTTCACAAAATCTTCACCAGGAGACTCCATCTCAAGAAACCACTTTCTTATTCATCCATAAGAAGCAGCTCTTCATCTGTTCAAGATTTATCATGAGATTACAGCAATTCAGTCACGTCCTCAGGATCAACTTCTATTCTGGCTCTCTTGCTATTTCCACAACTTCTGCAGTTACTTCCTCTGCTGAAGTCTTGAGCCCTTCAAAGTCATCCACAAGGGTTGGAATCAACTTCTTCCAACCCCATTAAAGCTGACATTTTGATCTCTCCCCATGAATCACAAATATCCTTAATGGCATTTAGAATGGTGAATTATTTCCAGAAAATTTTACTATGCCCAAATCCATCAGAGGAATCAACATCTATATCAACTATAACTGTGCAAAATATATTTCTTAAATAATAAAACTTGCACGTTGAAATTACTCCTTGATCCATGGGCTGTAGAATGGATGTTAGTAGACATGGTAGCAGGTCTCGACAGTGGGTTTGAAAGATTCAGTAAACCATGTTGTACACAGATTTGCTGTAACTCAGGCTTTGTTATTCCATTTCTAGGGCACAGGCAGAGTAGGTTTAGCATAATTCTTAAGGACCCCAGGATTTTCAGAATGGCAAATGAACAATGGCTTCAACTTAAAACCACCAGCTGCATTAGCCCCTAAGAAGAAAGTCAGCCTGTCCTTGAAGTTTTGAAGCCAGGCATTGACTTCTCTCAAGGTATGAAAGTTCTAGATGGTATCTTATTCCAAAAACAGGCTACTTCATCTCCACTGAAATTCTGTTGTTGAGTACAGCCACCTTCATCAACTATCTTAGCCAGCTTTTGTGTAATAATTTGCTGCAGCTTTTCCATCAGCACTTGTTACTTCACCTTGCACATCTGTGTTACAGAGATGGCTTTTTTCCTTAAACCTCATGGACCAACCTCTACTAGCTTCCAACTTTTTTTCTGCAGCTTCCTCATCTCTCTCGGCCTTCACAGAAATGAAGAGTTAAAGACTTGCTCTGGATTAGGCTTTGGCTTAAGGGAATGTTGTAGCTGGTTTGATCTTTTGTCCCAACCACTAAAACGTTCTCCGTATCAGCAATGAGACTGTTTCACTTATCATTTGTGTGTTCACTGGAGCAGCACTTTTAATTTCCTTAAAAAACCTTTAGTTTCCTTTGCATTCACAACTTGGCTAACCAGCAGAAAAGGCCTAGCTTTCTGCCCATCTTGGCTTTCAACATGCCTTCCTCACTCAGCTTAATCATTTCTAGCTTTTGATTTAAAGTAAGAGATGTGCAACGGATTTAAAGTGAGATACATGTAACTCTTTCTTTCACTTGAACACTTAGAGGCTATGGTATGGACATTAATTTTCCTTATTTCAGTGTTGCTGTGTCTTAGGGAATAGGGAGCCCTGAGGAGAGGGATAGAGGGAGAGGAACTACTGGTCGGTGACAGTCAGGACACACACATTTATGGATTAAGTCTGCTGTCTTATATGGGCATGGTTTTTATGCCCCCAAACAATGACAATAGTAACATCGACGGTGACTGATCACAGTTCACCACAACAGATAGACTAATAATAAAAAAAAGTCTGAAATCTTGCAGGAATTGCCAAACTGAGAAACAGAGACAGGAAGTGAGCCCATGGTGTTGGAAAAATGGTGCCCATAGACTCGCTCAGCACGGGGTTGCCACAAACCTTCAATCTGTAAAAATACAGTATCTGCCAAGCACAATAAAACAAAATGCAGTAAAATAAGGTAGGCCTGTGTCTGACAACTGTCAGGAAAGAAGTCTCCTAGCTACCCCTTAAAGGGCAAGTGATTTCTAAGCCTGAGGTCTGGGACTGAAGAAACAAAGTCTATCTCTCAGAAGGCAGTCATCATTATAATTCTCGCCTACCTTGTAGCAATCGTATCTCTCATAGGAGGTGCCCCCAGGAGAGTCAGGGAAGATGTAGGGCTGTGGATGCTGACAGAACCAGAATTCTTCCTCAGCCTCCTTCAGCAGCTGGGTGGCCTTCATCATATCCTTTTCATTCTTATGTTCTTCAAACCGGGCTCTCATCAAACAAGCAAAGTATCGGTATTTGTCTCTTAAACCAAAATGATTTTGAAGATTAGAAATGTTACCTACTCACATGGTCAGAGTTGCTGTCTGACAGGAGGCTGCACTCCTGACACCTTCTGGATGGGCAGTGGGCCTCCCCCAACCCTCCTAATGGAGCAGCCGTATCATCATGGCTGCTTCCTCTAGAGCCCACCAAACAGCAGCAGCAAAAAATAATGTATTAAATATATACCCTAATCATTTTTCTCCTCTTACATCCAACAATGGAAAGAGGATTTAAACAAAAAAGAAAAGAGAATTCGCAAGAGAAACGCTATAACCTCTGTAGGATCATTCAACATTCATTGAATGACAACTTCCATTTCCTTCTACCCTGTGCTAGTCACTATGCTAAATTCTGGAGATACAAAGATGAATAAGAAAGGTGTTACTTGGCAGAAACAGTATTGCTTAGCTCATACAGAGCTGGGTTTGTATCCTGACTCTGACACTAGCTGCATAACCTTAGGCAAGTTAAAGTCAAGTTCTAAAGAAACTGGGCAAAGACCAGCTAGGAGGTTTTGACAGTAATCTAGGACACAGATGACAAGGGCCTGAGAGTAGAGAGCTGTGATGGTGACAGGAGACATGAGAGACATTTAGAGACATTTAGACTTCCTGGTTATGAGAAGAGGCTCTCCAATCAGACTGTGTAGGCCTGAATCTTAGCTCTGCCACTGCTAGCTGTGTAACCTGGGGCAAGTTAATGTCTTCTGGCAAGGTGCAGTGGCTCATGCCTATAATCCCAGCACTTTGGGAGGCTGAGGTGGGTGGGTGGGTCACCCGAGGTCAGGAGTTCAAGACCAGCCTGGCCAACATGGCAAAACCCTCTCTCTACTAAAAATACAAAAATTAGCTGGGCATGGTGGTGGGCGCCTATAATCCCAGCTACCTGAGAGGCTGAGGCAGGAGAAGCGCTTGAACCCGGAAGATGGAGGTTGTGGTGAGCCAAGATCACGCCATTGCACTGCAGCCTGGGCAACAAGAGCGAAACTCCGTCTCTCGTAAACATTCAATAAGATAAACACACTTTAAAAAGTGCCTGGTACATCCCAAGTGTTCAATAATGTCAGTTACTAATATCATACTAGAAAGAGAATTTACAAAAACCAGTGTCGAATTATACATGGTGTATGAGTATGTGTGTTATTGGCAAAGAAGTAAGGAGCAAATACTTGAGATCAATTCTGAGACTTAAAGCTCAGTAACTAAATTACTAATAATACCATTAGTGGAGGCAGGAAATTTGGGAAAAGAGTCAGAATGGGGAGTGATAGGAAAACAAGTTTGATTTCAAAGAATTTAGATAAATTGAGTTTGAGAGAACAGTTGGTGATCTTTTCAAATTTTTTTTATTATTATTATTTTTTGAGACAATGTTTCACTCTTGTTGCCCAGGCTGGAGTGCAATGGGGCGATCTTGCCTCACTGCAACCTCTGCCTCCCAGGTTCAAGCGGTTCTTCTGCCTCGGCCTCCCGAGTAGATGGGATTAAAGGCACCCACCACCACACCTGGCTAATTTTTGTATTTTTAGTAGAGACGGGGCTTCACATGTAGGCCAGGCTGTTCTCGAACTCCTGACCTCAGGTGATCCATCCGCCTCAGCCTCCCAAAGTACTGGGATTAAAGGCGTGAGCCACCATGTCCGGTCAACAGTCGGTGATCTAACAAACAATTTGAACTACAGCTCTAGAGACAAATGAGCACAGGTGGTGACTCAAGTCCCAGCACTAAATGAGGCTGCCCAAAGTACATACAGCAACATAGTAAGCCTAGGATGGAACCACAGAGAACAGCACAATGAGGGCAAATGGAGGAAGAAATTAAGGCAAGGACTGAGAAAAAATGTCAGATCTAAAAAATGCTGAGCCATAGCTGTCATAGTAGCTAGTTTATATCATCTTCCTCTAGGACTATGGACTTTAGTATTCCCAGCTGTAGTTCAGTATTGCTTGAATTCTTTTCTTTCATGTTTAACTTTTTTTGACACATAATAATTGTACCTATTTATGGGGTACATGTGATATTTTAATACATCCATATGATGTATAATGATCAAATCATGATGATTTGGATATTCATCACCTCAAACATTTATCATTTGTGTTGGGATACCTGAATCCTGGATGGCTCAACTTCCTTCATCATCGATTTGTTTACATGTCCATTTTCCCCACTAATCCATGAGCTGCTGCAGCTCAAAAATTGATTACTAACATTTATATATTTAGCATAGAGCATAGAATCTGAATTGCAAATTCTGTCAAATAAATAAATAAGGAAAACTCAAGGAAGAAACTAACAATCCCATCACATTGTACTTGGCCATCTTCCTGCCAAATCAAGAGAAGTATGTCAGTGACTTTCTAATAGTCACATACATGCAATCTGGGCTTCGAGAACACCCTCTGCAATTCTTCCAGGCCTAATCCATTTTCCATGGAGTTTTTTCCCAGAAGCCCTTCTTATAAAATAGGTCTGGGGAGTTCTAAGACTGGAGTGGAGGCCTGGCACTCACACATCTTGGGTTGTCAGCCCACCCTGCATTGAATTTAGGTTATTAAAATCTACAGATTTTAACACTATGCTCTAACACTAGTCTCAGATGGATAGAGAAGGAAAGAGAATTATGTAAGAGGTGAAAAAGATGTAAAGGTAATGAAAAGGACTAGATGAAGCTAAAAAGAGAAAAGCTAATGGGAGGGGTGGACGAATGATGATGATTTGGAGTAAGACCTAAATTTTAACCCTGGCTCAGACACTTACAAACGCTATCACCTTGAGCAAGTTACTAGCTGTACTTACCTCCTTATCTGTAAAATAAGCTTAAGATAATTCCTAACTCCTAGAGTTTTGCTGACTAAAGAAAATAACGCATAGCTTACTGCTGTTAATATTGGAAAGCAGAAGATCGTGAAGAAAACGATTATTTAGCAAGCGCTGGACCCATGACAATTACAATTTTAGGCGTATTCCTTTATTTCACTTAATCTTCCTGCGACCCTCTGCGCTGGTCCTGCGTCCGTTTCACTACACAAAAAGCTGAAGCCCAGACCCGATAAGCAACTCTACAAGATCTCCCGGCCATGGGTGGCGAAGCCTGGATTCGAACCCGGGTCTAGGACAGGATTCTGTGGCGCGAGAGGCCACCTTCCAATTCCGTCCCGAAATCCTTGAACCTCCCGGTACCCGGTGGCCTCTCCACCTCCACGGGGCCCCCAGGGTCACTTTCCCAAGTCCTGGGTCCCCATCCCTTACCTGTGGACGCACCACGACTCCAGGTGGCGCAGCGCCCGCTTATAAAGCCGCAACACCTTCTGCTGATGGGTCAGGTAGACCCCCGACACCGATAAGGCCATCACTGCGCTGACCTTCCCCGGCCGCGGGGACAGCCGGGAATCCGTAGGCCTGCGGCAGCTGACGGAACAACGCCAGCCGGAAGGGTGGAGCAGCCGGCGGCCACTTCCGCTTCCGCCGGGGAGGTCTCCCATCCGCGGTCATGGGTCGCTTCAAGTTTGTCGGTAAGAGGAGCGTTTTCCACGCCCTTGGGTCTTTTTGACTTGTCCCGGGCGTCGGTCACCAAGGTCACAGGACCCAGGAATTGCGCCCTCCGGCTTTGTAAGGGTTGAAAGGGCCGCTCAGTGGAAAAGGGCGCGGGGAGGTTTCTGGGTGCTGTTAATGTTCTGGTTCTTGATCTAGGTCCTGGATTCACGAGGGTGTGTTTATTTGTAAAAATTAACAAGCCAAGCCGTACAGTTATGATTTTTGTGCTCTTTTCAACATCTGTAATGTATTCTGTTTTAAAAAAAGAGAGAAAACTCCAAAAAGGCCAATCACTGTGTTCCCATTCATCCCACGTGCACCTCCCGGCCCTTGGGTGACCGCTTTTAGGGACCAATTCACTCAACCTTTCATTCGTTCATATCATAGTTAATGAGCGCCTCAAGTAAGCCTGGCACTGGCCTAGAAACACAGGGCACAAAGCTCTCAGTTCTGCTGTCATCACCATCTAGTGGAGAAACTAGAGAACACAAGTAGTGGGGAGAAAAACAAAATCTGTACTTGGCAAGTACAGTGATCCAGTCAGTATCAGTAGAACAAGAGAGCGAGAATGCTGCCGGGATTTCAATGGGCATGGTCCTCGTCTTTGTGGGGTTTCCAGCTACTTGAAGGTGGGAAATGACAGCGATCACACCTCTGCTTTAGCACGGTAATGCTGATAGCTATTATGTAGCTTTTGTGGGAAATAGGGAGAGGTAGGGAATCACTTCAAGACTTAAACAAGGGTAATGGAAAAGAGAGAGAAATGGAAGAGATGTGTGCAGCATTTAGCAGTCGAGTGTTCATGGCCGGTAGTAGAGAGTGAACAAAGATGACTCAGGGTTTGGAAAAATACTGAAATATGAAATGGAAGCATGACTAGTTTGGCGGTGAGGAGAGGTACCCAGGTCCATTTGGGTTAAGTTTGAGATAATTATAGGACATCCAGGTAGAGCTATCTGGGCAAGTGGGAATATGGTCTGGCAATCAAGAGTTAAGGATTATACATTTACATCTGAGAGTTATTTAAGCAGTATTTTTTTTCAAAGACATTGTGCTAAGTCCTGTGGAACCGTAAAATCTAGTGGTGCAGTTTTCAGACTGGAGACCTAAGACCTATGTACTGTACAGTCAAAAGCAAACGCAGGAAAGAATATGTTAAGTGCCAGGAAAAAGGTTTTGAAATTGCTGTGGGAAAGCCTGGAGTAGGGATTTGGGGAGGGGTCCTCAAATAAGACATTGCCGTGTCTTAGCCTTTCCATCCTAACGTTTGATATAATTGATGAGGGAGATGGAATAAAAAGCCATGAAGTCCTCCATAAAGAAAGGCCACATAACTTTTTAAAAGTGTGTTTATGTTATACAACTAAATCCTTGCCTCAAGTTAATGTTTTAAATCCATCCTCCATGTAGACTCCATTTTGGTGTATCCAAAACTAAAATCAGCTACATGTTTCTTTTGCTTCAAATCTCTCATTTATTCTCCTCGGGATAGTCTAAGTACTTTGACACCATACAAAGCCCTTCTATTGTCCAGTCCTGCCCACTTTTCTAGCCCATCCCTGGACTGCTCTATGAACACTTGTGCATGCTGTTTGTTACCTCTGACAAGGTTTTAGAGTGGCAGTTTGGGGCCAAAATATTCCCTCTGTCTACCAACCCTGTTGCCTGTCTGCCTACCTGCCCTGCCTACCTACCTACCTTATTCCTTAAAACTTATACCACATTATTTGTAATTAAATATGAGTCTGTCTTTCCCACTAGATCAAACTCTTAAGGCAGATACTCTGGTATGGTATTTATATTTTTTTCCTAGGGGCGTAGTACAATGACTGTTTGGGCAAGTATGAATGAGTGGCTTTAATGCTAAGGTGATAAGAAAATTAGTAAAGGGATTAGCACCAGATAAAATAAGCAAGAAAAGACTTCTTAGAGAAGGAGACTTTATTGGAATAAATAATTGGAATAAATTTTTTCTGCATAGTCTCCTTTAGCCCCGCTCTCCTAAAGTAACCATATTAAAAGTTTAAAGTATAGCCTTCCCTAATTTTTTAATAGATTGTTATGCAGATTCATAAAAATACAACATATCAAGGTTTTTTTTTTTTTTTTTTTCCTTTTTAAAACAGAAATGAGATTGTATTATGCATTCTATCCTTGGTATATGACTTACTCTGATATTTAATCTTTCAGTTTGTGTCATTTAAAAAAATTCTGTCCATGAATCGCTAGACTAAATTCTTAGCCTAATAATGAGTTCTGAACAAATACTTTGAAAAACACCATATTAAATCTCTGGAAGATTGGTCCATGAACAAGCTTCACATGGGACAATTGCATGAAAAACTAAACCAGTATTATGAAAATTACCTTAGATTTTGGTTTAAGACAGCTGACCATTATAATTCTTTCTACATTTCTCTCTTTTCTACTTGCATAACAAGTGACTGCCCCTTAGAACTATACCCCAACAGTGGGGGTTTTTGTTTTGAGACAGGGTCTTGCTCTGTCACCTAGGCTGGAGTATAGTGGCTTAGATCATGGCTCTAGCATTGACCTCCTGGGCTCAAGTGATCTTCCTGCCTCATCCTCCCAAGTAGCTGAGATTAGAGATGCTCACCACCACACCAGGCTAATTTTTTTTTGTAGAGACAGTGTCTTGCTATGTTGCTCAGGTTGGTCTTGAATTGCTGGCCTTAAGCAGTCCTTCCACCTCCACCTCCCAAAGTTGTGGGATTACACATGGACCCACCGGCCAGCATGAGAATTTCTTTTTTTTTTTTTTTTTTTTTTTTTTTTTTTAAGATGGAGTCTCGCTCTGTCGCCCAGGCTGGAGTGCAGTGGCTGGATCTCAGCTCACTGCAAGCTCCGCTTCCCGGGTTTACGCCATTCTCCTGCCTCAGCCTCCCGAGTAGCTGGGACTACAGGCGCCCGCCACCTCGCCCGGCTAGTTTTTTTTTTGTATTTTTAGTAGAGACGGGGTTTCACCATGTTAGCCAGGATGGTCTCGATCTCCTGACCTTGTGATCCGCCCATCTCGGCCTCCCAAAGTGCTGGGATTACAGGCTTGAGCCACCGCGCCCGGCCGAGAATTTCTTTAGCCCAACTTACACTCTTTTCTTTCTCCACAAGTGGAATTTTTTATATTCTATTGCCTGGGTGTTATTTACAAACTCTTCCACTCTCAAAAATACTTCTACCTGCAACTATTATATGCCCAAATTTCTACTGCATTGATCTTAGATTAATTACATAGTACACAAAAAAATGAGAAATATCTGTGCAAGAAGAAAATGCAAAATACAAACAACAGTGAAAATAAAAACATCACATTCCATTCCTGATATTGTTTAGATATTTGTCCCCTCCAAATCTCATGTTAAAATTTGCTGTCCAACGTTAGGGTGGGTCCAGTGGGAGGTGTTTGGGTCACTTCCCACCATCCATCTCAGGGGGTTGGATCCCTCATAAAAGCCTTGATGACCTCCCTGTGGTAATGAGTTCACACTGGTTCCCCTTCACTTTCCACCAGGGTTGGAAACTTACTGAGATCCTCCCAAAAGCAGATGCTGGTGTCATGCATCTTGTACAACCTGCAGAACCATGAGCCAAATAAACCTCTTTTCTTTATAAATTACCCAGTCTCAGGTGTTCCTTTATAGCAATGCAAAAGCAAATTAATATAATTCCTCCAAATCACACATAACACTTCCATATCTATCTTTCCAGATCTTCTGTAGGCATACCAAACAAAATAAGATCATACTGAGGCTACTCTTTTGTAATCTGCTTTTTTCAATCACAGTCTCCACCTTTCTATTTCAGGAAATTTTCATCTTAACTAATACCAAAACCATACTCAGACTTTTCCTGTTGTTCCAAAAATGTCCCTTGGTGGTCATGTCCAAAATAGTATCCCATTTAGAGCCACACATTTGGTTGTTCCTTAAGTTTTTAAATCAAGTGCAGAGGTTTGCAAACTTTTTCTTTAAGGGGCCATATAGTAAATACTTTAGACTTTGAGGGCCATGTGATCTCATTGCAGCTATTCAACTCTGCCCTTGTGTGTACTGTGATGTAATAATAAATACATATTTGTTCTGTGCTCCCATTCCTTTGTGCACAACTCCTGAAACCTTTGGAATCTCCTAAGTGCTTTTTGTATGCTACTAAGATGACTGATGACTGGGGGCTCCTGGATAGCCTCAGGATGGGGGTTTGCCTAGGAAAACCAATCATGTGATTAGAGAGTTGGAAGTTTCAGTCCCTCCCACCCACTCCCACCTCTGAGGAAGGGGAGAGGAACTGAAGGTTGAGTTGTTCACTAATAGCCAGTGATTTAATCAATCTTACCTACATGGTGAAGCCTCTAAAAACCCATACATGTCTCTTATGTGTCTCTTCCACATGGTCGTTTTTGAGCTGCATCTTTTTATAATGAATGGGTAATAAGTAAAGGGCTTTCCTGAGTTCTGTGAGCTGGTCTAGCAAATGATCAAACCTGAGAAGGGGGTTGTGGGAACCTCTGATTGTAGCCAAGTTGGACAAGTTGTGGGTAACCTGGGAACCTACTGCTTGTAATTGGCATCTGGAATGGGAGGAGTCTTGTGGGACTGAGCCCTTGACTTCTGCCGTCTGATGTTATCTCCAGGTAGATAGTGTGAGAATTGAGTTAAATTGTAGGTCACCCAGCTGGTGTCAGATAATTGGTTGTTGGGAGAGGAAACCCCACACCTACGTGATGTCAGAAGTGAATCTTCACACCTGTAATCCGAGCACTTTGGGAGGCCAAGGCGGGAGGACTGCTTGAGCCCAGGAGTTCAAGACCAGCCTGGGCAACAAAGTGAGACTCATCTCTACTTTAAAAAAAAAAAAAAATGAAGTATTCAGAGTATTGTGAGTATGAGAATACAGTTTTCCTATCTCACACCTTGTCATTCAAAAGCAGGTGATAGTATGTAAGTAGGTGTGGCCATGTTCCAGTAAAACTTATAATAAGGTCACCGAAACTTGAAGTTCTTATAATTTTGATGTGTCACAAAATATTATTTTGATTTTCTTCAACTATTTAAAAATGTAAAGTCATTCTTAGCTTAGAGGCAAACAAAAGTAGGCAGTGGCTTGTGGGCCTTAGTTTACCAACCCCTTGATCTAGCGCATTTCTTTTTTTAATGGCACTGAATTGCCAAAGCAGCTGGGCTAATTGTCCCTGTGAAATAAAAATAAAATTCTAAGCCCCCTAAACTGGCTGAACGGACCCCCCTTCTTTGGCCAAGTAGACTCCAGAAAAACATGAAAAACAAATTCCCAAACATGATAAGATGGTCATGGTCTCCTTCCTTAATAACAAATACCAGACTTTTTTCCTAAAAGTTAAACAGAAACCAGCCTTGGAAAAACAAAGAATGGAAGACTTGCTCCTCTGCTGACTTCAGCCAACTGCCTGACATTGTGACCAGCCTCCCCTCCTTTTTTGCAGTTTCACCATGACAGCTGACCAGTTTCACGAGGCATTCCTTCCTGTACCGAGGGCAGTCACCACCCCCTCAGCCCTCATCAAGGCTACCAAAAAAATACTCCTGAGATTCCCCTCATTGTATATGTTTCTCATTCGATTTAGGCCCTTTGCACCTGTCCCCTCACTCAGCATCTTTAAGCCAGTTGATTGACCTCCTATGAGATACTTTTCTCCTCCTCTTCTAACCTAACCATAATTTACTGTAACCTCCTTAATGTAACTACCATTTTGCATTTTTTTTTTTTTTTTTTTTTTTTTTTTTGAGACAGAGCCTCACTCTGTCGCGCAGGCTGGAGTGCAGTGGCGCCATCTTGGCTCACTGCAAGCTCCATCGTCCGGGTTCATGCCATTCTCCTGAGTAGCTGGGATTACAGGCACCCGCCACCATGCCCGGCTAATTGTTTGTATTTTTAGTAGAGAGCAGGTTTCACTGTGTTGCCAGGATGGTCTTGATTGCCTGACCTCGTGATCCACCAGCCTCAGCCTCCCAAAGTGCTGGGATTACAGGCATGAGCCACCGCGCCCGGCCCCATTTTGCCTTTAATAGGAGATTTATGCACCCAAAGACTGCGTTGTCTTTACAGACACTCTTCTCTCACCTATATAGACTTAAGGGAGACCCCCTTACCCACTGATGGATCCTGTCTGAAAAATTCTGCTGGCTTCCATTGTGCAGCCTATGTGGTGGTCTCTGATGGGAACCACTGAATCAGGCCCCCAGCCAACTGCCCGATATGCCTAACAAGCAGAATTAGCATCCCCTCACTTGGGCCTGCCTCTGGCCAGGGATGAAATGGCTAATATTTATACAGACAGCTTGTATGTCTTTGGAGTTGCCCGTGATTTTGGCATGCTCTAGAAACAAAGAGGATTTTTTTACTTCCTCTGGACAACCTTTTAAGAACAAAGACTAGGCCGGGTGCAGTGGCTCACGCCTGTAATCCTAGCACTTTGGGAGGCCGAGGCAGGTAGATCACTTGAGGTCAGGAGTTCGAGACCAGCCTGACCAAGTTTAGGGGGCTTTCACCTGTGGAGACATGGTGAAACCTCGTCTCTATAAAAAACACAAAAATTAGCCAGACGTGGCGGCACGCACCTGTAAGCCCAACTACGAGGGAGGCTGAGGCAGGAGAATCACTTGAGCCTGGGAGCTGGCGGTTGCGTTGAGCTGAGATCACACCACTGCACTCCAGCCTGGGTGACAGAGTGAGACTCTGTCTCAGAAAAAAAACAAAAACAAAGACTGTTTTGTTTCTCTTAGATGCCATTCAGGCTCATTGAGCCCTAACCGTTGTCATTGTCTAGGGACGTTTCTCTGACAAAACAGAAGACAGCGAAGGCAACCTCCTAGTGGATGCCACAGCTAAAGCTGCCACCCTGCAAGTGGCTCCTCGCCAAGTTACATGTATTCAACCCACTTCTCCTCCTCCTCCCCTTGCTCTTCTTCCTTGCTCTCCTCCCCATCTGAAGACCTTTGCAGACTCATTTTCACAAAAGACAGTCTTGGAGTCTGGAAGAGGGAAATGGATTAAACAAAATTGCACTTCCAATCCCCAGACAAAATTACAGGAAGGTCCAAATGGACATCCAGTCCTACCCAGCACCCTGCAAAGACAAACAACCTTTATATGTAATCTAACCCATTGGAATCCAGACAAAGTGATTCAGCGGGGTAGACAGTACTACTGTTGGTGACTCTCTCCAGCTCTTGCCCCTCAGCTATACAAACTTTGTAATATCTACCCTCAGTATAACCCAGGTGAACTCCTGAAGCTCCCTCCAGGACAATTTCCTCTCCCCTAGGGTCCCTTAACCATGTGACAACTTGATTTCATTTAGTTGCCACCATCCCACAGATTAAATTTTGTTCTTCTAATGGTTGATGATGTATTCTCATTGAGGTAAGTCTTCCACCCGTAAACAAGCAACAGCCGTGGTGGTGGCCGAAATGCTGCTTGAGAAAAACCATTCCTCTCTAAGGTGTTCCCACTGAATTCCACAGCGATAGAGGCACTCATTTTACCTGCCAAATACTAGAACAAGTTTTTAAAATGTGCCCTTTTATAGCACTTTCACTGTGCCTACTTCCCCCCAGTCCTCTGGGCTAGGTGAACAGTCTAATGGGATCATTGAAAACCAGCTGGCAAAAGTTACACAAACTTAACCTTTCCTGGCCTAAAGCTCTCCCATTAGCCTTACTGATGCTGCAGTCCACTCCCACCAGTAAATGTCAGCTCTCCCCTTTTGAAATTGTTACTGGTTGGTCTGTGCACTTAGACCAGGAAATACTTTCTCCTGCCCAATTACAGGAGGGAACTTTAGGCTTATTGCCAGGGGCTTGTTCAAGCTGTAAAGATGAATCACTGCAGGTTGTAGAATCTTTTTACAGCTTCCCCGACAGGCCATAAACTCCAGTATTACTGCCTCCAGCTTGGTGATGACAAGTAGTGGAAGAGACATCAGTTAAAATGCTTCCTCCAGCCTGCTGGATGGGTGCTATTAATTAATCCTTGTGCTGCTAAGTTACAGAGACCTGACTCCTAGTCGCACATGTCTCATCTGAAAATAACCCCTGCTGAAACTTGGAAGTTGGTGCCGGTCTCTACACGAGACTTCAGTTAACCAAAGCCTATCTCTAGACCCAGAAGAAGGCAATAGTCCACATAAACTGCTTTCGTGACACCCAGGGACAGAACTGTATTCAAGGACACTGGGTCTTTTACTTAATAATTTGCCTCTATCTAAACTAATAGAATTTGTTCCATGCCTTTCTACTAGATAACTTCAATGTGTAGTTAGCTACCTGTGTGCTTCCTCTTCCTGTCTTTATCAGAACTGAGCAGGGCTTGTGACCCTGCACGCCTGAGGACATCATTGTTCTGTTCCTGCAGTGAGGTATTCTCTTACTTAAGGTCAGTCCCTAAAGTTTGTCAGATAATCCCCTTGGATTTGTATGGGATTTATGGTTTTTCCCTTGATTCAGTTTTCTGAATTGTTAAATGGCTGTTCCCTCCGTTCCTTTTACTCTTATACCCATACTGTCCCCTTCCCCCCTCTGTCTTGTCTCAATGCAGAGAATGGCATGATAACACTTTAGTTAAGCTGTCCCAAATGTTGCTAGTAGAAGGAAACCTGTTGGATTGCTGGATTTGCCAACAATTTCCCTGATCCATTCATGATAGATATGTGCCATTGGTAATATCTGTCACTGACTTCTCAGATGTCCCTAATTCACCACTTACCCAGACCAACCCCTTTCCCTGTTGACTTTCCAGGTCCAATTGCTTCAAAGCCCAGATGTTGTCACCCCTTGTTTTGATTTGTCCTGTGTTTGAGACTGAGTCTTGCTCTGTTACCCAGGCCGGAGTGCAGTGGTGAGATCTGAGCTCATGGTAACCTCCGCCTCCTGGGTTCAAGCAACTCTCCTGCCTCAGCATCCCAAGAGCTGGGATTACCTGCCACCATGCCCGGCTAATTTTTGTATTTTTAGTAGAGACTGGATTTCACCATGTTGGCCAGGCTGGTCTTAAACTCCTGACCTCAAGTGATCCATCTGCCTCGGCCTCCCAGAGTGCTGGGATTACAGGCGCGAGCCACCTCACCCGGCCTACCAGGGGACCTTCTTGACCTAAGAACTACTGGATAAACAAGTGTCATCTACATCAGATAAATAAAGTTAAAAATATATCCCTACAGTGCCCACAATATTTACATTTAAAATAAGTGAGTGGATTCTGGAAAGCTTGCAAGAGAAATGGCCCATGCTTCAGTTTGGTGATGTCAGCGCTCCTCATGAATGCATCTGCTGATTAAGACACCCTCAGGAGTATCACTTGTGCCCCCCATTCAGGCTCTGTGTTTGTGTGTGGCATAGGGTCTGATCCACCTGCACAGCTTTGGGCACACTGTTGCCTTGACAGCCTACAGTTAGAAGGTTCCTGCTTGGTGGGATATTTTGTAACCCCCATATCCTTCCACAAACTTACAGAAGGACCCCCTTTCTCTCCATTATTAAACTAAAAGGTCTGTATTGGCAGGGTATGAAGATGATACAGATCAAAGCATCCTGGGAATATTAATTCCAAGTGTTGGGATTTATGTCAATAAGGATATTATTTGAAAAGTCTCTGCTACTATTAGTCAGATTGTTGCAGGATTTAGGGGGATGAGAGAGACCTCAGGTTGAAACAGGAGAATCTTTTATTGAGTGCACTCAGGCCCAGCAGACTCATGTCCAAAGACTGAGCCCGGAACAAAGCCAGCACTTGACTTTTAATACACACTTCACAAAAGGAGGTGAGCTAGCTTGAAGCAAGCTTACAGTGGTGTGAAAGCAAGGATACAGAGGCAGGACAAACTCAGGATTGCTCATGACCGTTGCCAAGCAACCCAGACGTCCGTTATCTAGGTTTGCCTAGGCACGGGCTTATCCCATAACCTTCACTATGGTGCCCAGGCAGCTGCAGTTCAGGCCTACTCAGGCTTCTCATGACCTTTGTTATACTTCTTAGATACAACAAAATACTTGAAGTTACTAGTTACAGAGAACAAGAATCTATAAACTCATACCACAAAACAAAGGAAAATTTGATTTTCTTCTCCCTATGTTGAGGGAGTGCTGGGAGAGTCTCCAGAGCACATTAGATAATATCAAGACTTCCTGGGTCTGGGATGTGCCTGTTGCTGCCTCTGAGACAAGTCAGCCTAATACAGGAAAACTTATTTCTCTCTCTTTTTAATTTTATTTTTCTTTAATTTCCCACCTCAAGATAGCTGCAGATGCTGCAAAAAGCCTTGTAGCTCAACAAAAATCCCAAAACTCCTTGGCTCAAGTAGTATTAGGTAATAAAATTGCTGTAGATTTTCTCCTAGCCAAACAAGGAGTCGTTTGGTCCATACCTCCTGTTACGTAAGTACTTCAGGTGAAATAGAAACTGTTAGAAGCCAGGCACGGTGGCTCACGCCTGTAATCCCAGCACTTTGGGAGGCCGAGGTGGACGGATCACAAGGTCAGAAGATCAAGACCATCCTGGCTAACACGGTGAAACCCCATCTCTACTAAAAGTACAAAAAATTAGCCGGGCATGGTGACAGGCGCCTGTAGTCTAAGCTACTCAGGAGGCTGAGGCAGGAGAATGGTGTGAACCCGCGAGGCGAAGCTTGCAGTGAACCGAGATGGCGCCTCTGCACTCCAGCCTGGGCAACAGAGTGAGACACCGTCTCAAAAAAAAAAAAAAAAGACACTGTTAGAGAAAGACCATCCAAACAAACTTAAATGGTTACAAGAGGTATGAACTACTAATCCTCCCAACGATCTATTTAGTTGGCTTCCAAGTGGCCTGGGAAATCCCTTTCAAGCTGCTGTCTAAGTGTTTGTCATATTCATAGTCTCCATCATACTTTCTTAACATTTAAATTACTTACGATAGGACTGCAAGAAGTCCCCGGTTAAAACCAGAATTATGATGGTTCAGTGCCTAGAACTTACAGGCAAGTTAATTCTGCAGCCATTCCTTTTAGCTCTTATATCTCTCATACCTTATGGGTTAATGAGTGCCTGCCATCTCTCTATTCCTGCCTGATCTAGGATGTCCAATTGGCTGTCCTAGGGAATGGGTGGATCTGGGACAGGTAGCCACACCACCCTGGCAATGACGTGGGACAAAATAAAGATTTGGCTATTGGTGCTGCCTGCAGTAGATCGTGCCTAAAATGGGGAAACATGAAATAAAAATAAAATTCTAAGCACGCCCCTGCCCCACCGACTGACTGAATGGACACCACCTTGGCCAAGGAGACCGCAGAAAAACTTTGAAAGCTCAGTTTTCCAGCCATGATGAGAGGTTGGTTACACCTCAGCACACCCCATTCCTCACTAACTGATACCAGACTTTGTAAGCGTTAAATAGATACCAGCCCTGGAACAGCAACAAGACTCACTCCTCTCCTGACTTCAGCCAACCACCTGACACCACAGCCAGACTCCCCTCCTTTTTCGTGCTTTTGACATGACAGCTGACCAGTTTCACTGCGCATTCCTTCCTGACAAATGACCAGCAGTCACAGACTAGTTCTGGCTGCTTTACTCAGGCTGTGCACCTTTTGACATATAAAGCTTAATTTTACTGCGTTTAATGTTAAGTCTCCACCCCAAGAGAAGATGGGGTTTGTGTAACATGTATGTTTGCTTATACATGCATGAGTCCACCATTCATGAATATGCATAGCTCCTTCTATAACCTGTTAAATATGTACGTTAGCTAGCCCATTTAGTGTAAAACCCCTGTTCCCCACTTCTTCCCTTGAAATGGTTGCTTTTGTTCCCAGCCAAAGGCTCTACTTCCCAGCCTGCAGGTTGCACCTCAATATAAGAAATAAAGTTCTTCCCTAATGTATAGATCTCATGATTTTAAGTCAACACCCTACAGAAAGTCCTATCTCCCGGCTTTGTCTGTTTGCTAAATAGTAGTGTCATTGAGCTTGTTCTCTAATCCCCTGTATTTGCTATAAACTCAGGGTTATATCTAAAGACTAGCCATATCTAAAAAAAAAACAAATTATGCCCTATTTGCTGTCCCTCTGTATCCCTAGATCATAGGTGACAGTGATGTGACACGATTCAGTGAGCCCAAACACTGAGGCTTCAACTGAAGAGTTATCGTCTTCTCCTGGTTACAAACAGTGCCGTTTTCTGCTCTCACTTTGTTTTGAAAACTAAAAGTCAATATTTGAAGAACTCTTAGATAATAAAGTAGGTGCTGCTTTTCAAGCCAGCTATTTGAAGAAAGTTAATGAAAAAGAAACATTACTGATCTATATAGGGAACATGCTACCGAATGTATGAATCCTTCACTTTTCTCCCCTAATCGGAAGTAGTAATTTTCCACTTTGCCTTGTTTTTCTTCCTGTCATTCCTTCCCACCCATATCTCTTGCTTTCTTAACTTTTCAAGCTACTTACTATCTTTAGCTGGATCTGGCTAGACATTGGTTTTCATACAGTATTTGTCTACTTTGTTCGAGTTTACGTGCCAATAGGCATACGTCTAATAGAGACTTTTAATTTTTTTTTCTTTTTTGAGACGGAGTCTTGCTCTGTCGCCCAGGCTGGAGTGCAGTGGCGCAATCTCGGCTCACTGCAACCTCCGCCTCCTGGGTTCACGCCATTCTCCTGCCTCAGCCTCCCGAGTAGCTGGGACTATAGGCGCTCGCCACTACGCCCGGCTAATTTTTTGTATTCTTTACTAGACACGGGTTTTCACTGTGTTAGCTAGGATGGTCTCGATCTCCTGACCTCGTAATCCGCCCACCTCAGCCTCCTGAAGTGCTGGGATTACAGGCGTGGGCTACCGCCCCAGCCAGAGACTTTAAATTTAAAATATACTACTGTTAACCTCAAATAACCAAAAAGGTCAGAATCTAGTTTACAGAGTTTATTCAAGCACAACAGTTGAGGACTGCAGCCCAGGACACACTTCCAAGTTGCCTTGGGGACTGCTCCAGGGAACAAAAGAGAGGCTCAAGTTTTTAAAGGACAAATCAAAAGGGAGGGGGGCGCGGTTACAAAAATTGTTAATCAGGGATTCTCATTGGTTTACAGAAATAACATTGGTTAGAGATTGGCTATGTATTGTTGAACTATAGGGTGTATGGCATTTTACGGCCACTTGGCTTCAGTCTAGAGCCCACATAGCAATTGGCTTCAAGAAGTAATTACTTAGCTCAAAGGGGAGTGAGCATGGACTGCTGTGAACATTTTAAATGCCTTCTGGGCCTGATAATTTAAAGGTGCTTGCATTTCTCAGATACAAGGTTTTTGTTCTCACTATCCCTTAACATAGATAAGATCGTTTTGAACAAGTTAAATAAATAGGATTTTGAGTGGCTTTATTTTCGTGATTACATCATGAGTCTTAATGTTCAAAACATACTGACTCACATTTGGCTATTTGATAATGCATTCTTGGATCAGGAGCCTTAACCACTTAAGGTGGTATGGCAGTATGGCTAAAGCTGATTGAAATTCCATTTGTTGTTGGCATGTTACAGTGTTTGTAATAACACTGTTCCCAATAATTACATGTTAATAGGAGTTTTAATTTGCAAAATGCGTTCATATTCGTTTTTGGATTTGAGCCACATTTTGTTGCTGGAAGGAAAAAGTTTATGTCCATCCTACTAGTGAGAAAACGGAGGCTCAGAAAGACTCACTTATTTGTTGCAGGTGAGCTGTGACTATCTGGGCCAGCAGTACGAGGCTACAAGAATTTATCAAGACTGGCCGGGCACAGTGCCTCACGCCTGTAATCCCAGCATTTTGGGAGGCCAAGGCAGGGGGAGCTCCTGAGTTCAGGAGTTTGAGACCAGCCTGTCCAACATGGTGAAACCCCATCTCTACTAAAAATACAAAAAATTAGCTGGGTGTGGTGGTGGGCGCCTATAATCCCAGCTACTTGGGAGGCTGAGACAGGAGAATTGCGTGAACCCGGGAGGCGGAGGTTGCAGTGAGCCGAGATTGTGCCACTGCACTGTAGCCTGGGCGATAGAGTGAGACTCTGTCTCAAAAAGAAAAAAAAAGAAAGATTATGATGATGCCAAAGTGTGGGAGGATGGTGTGTGGTCAGCTGCGATTACCACTGTCCACATCTGCGTGGCCTTTAAGCGCTTCTCCCTGCACTTGGGTCAAGGGACTTTCGAAGGAGTTTTCCTGCATTTCTGCCTGCCCAGATAAACCCAGAGACTATTCTGGGATGTGGGACCTGCTTCCCTCTTCAGCCAGGACCTATAGACCTTTCTCATCCTTCATTTCCCCCATCTCAAATCTCAAATCCCCAAGCAGAATATCCTATCACTCTGGCCTGCCTTCAGCAAAAATCCGTCAAGTTGAGTAAACCCAGAATCTTCCCTCACCTTTGATGTTTCCTCTTAGTAATTTTTCATCTGTTGATCCCCATTCTACTTGGTGGCAATAAATCCTCACTTGTCCTTGTATTCAAAATTGAGCCCAGTCCCTCCTGCTTCTGCAAAAGCTTCCCTGCCGTCAGTAGTCTCTCTTGAATAAAGGCTTCCTCATAGTCTTTGACAAGTGTTATGAATAATTGTTTGCTTAACACTGCACAAAGGGGAAATGGTCTAGAAGTGATACAGACCATTTCTGTTTTCCTAATGATCAGTGATGATCGGTGACCCTAGACTAAACCTCTGCGAAGGATTATTTTAGGCAGAAAGGCCTCTCCTCTTCCCTGGGTTTCCTTTCTCAGTCTGACCCCTTTATCTAATTTCCTTTCCTTACTTTTAAAAAAACTAGATAGTAATTCTCCTGATTGGGCCATTCCACCAAACTCCTACAGTATGTATCGTATTAGATGATGTTTGTATGTTAGTAGCCCTTTTAAAGGGTACCACATCCCACCCATTTTTGTTGACATGTTGGCACTCAAATACCTTTGTCGTTTTCTGCATTTTACTTTTCCCCCTGTTGTTTCAAATGCCTGGAATACTCTCTTCACTATCTCTTAAATTCTCTAAACTCCCATTCACTTTCAAGGTGTGTCTTATTGGTGGAGCAGACATTCCTGGGGACCAGCTTGGCAGAAATTAAAATGAGAACATACCAAGAAACTGAAACTTCGCAGAAATAATGTAGGGAGTCTGTTGGTAATCAGCTGCCTACCACCACTGCACATTTTGAGATTCTCCTGCTAAAAGCTAAATGATATGTATTTTCAATAACGGGGGCATTTTTCTTCTTGCCTGTGATCAATCACAGTTTGACTTCATATCTTGTTGTTCCCCATGTTCCCTTATATTCTGCAGCAGGACAGAGCTTCCTGTTGCATCCAGTATTTTAAAAACAAGTGTCTGTACCATAGCTGAGTCTAGCGTCTTCTGACCCCTCCCTTCCTTACACTGTCTTTCCTCAGTATCAGCAGGAGATTGGTTCCAGGACCTCCTGCAGATACCAAACCCTCGCATGTTCCAGTCCCTTACATAAAATGGCATGGTGTTTGCCTATAACCTATGCATATCCTCATGTATGCTTTTTTTTTTTTTTTTTTTTTTTTTTTTTTTTTTTTTTTTGAGACGGAGTCTCGCTCTGTCACCCAGGCTGAAGTGCAGTGGCGCAATCTCGGCTCACTGCAAGCTCCGCCTCCCGGGTTCACGCCATTCGCCTGCCTCAGCCTCCCGAGTAGCTGGGACTACAGGCGCCCGCCACCGCGCCCAGCTAGTTTTTTTGTATTTTTTTAGTAGAGACGGGGTTTCACCGTGTTAGCCAGGATGGTCTCGATCTCCTGACCTCATGATCCACCCGTCTCGGCCTCCCAAAGTGCTGGGATTACAGGCTTGAGCCACCGCGCCCGGCCTCATGTATGCTTTAAATCATGTCTAGATTACTTAAAATACCTAATTTGAGGTAAATGCTATGTAAATGGTTTTTATACCTTACTGTACTTTTATTTATATATTATTTATTGTTGTATTTTTATTTTTATTTTCTAATATTTTCAATTGACCTGTGGTTGGCTGAATCTACAGCTCCAGATCCCAGAGATACAGAGGGTCAATTGTTCTTCTCTCCAGCAGCCGGAACAGCCTGTAGCTCTTTACAAGCACTGTGCTTTTTCCTATCCTGAGGGCTTTGCTCCCACTGCTTCCTCTGTCTGCAGTTACCTCTGTTCCACTGGATAATAGCCACTCATCCTTTAAGATGCAGTTCAATGATTACTTCTTTCTGGAAGCCTCTTCTGAGCCAGCCACCAGACTAGGTTGGGTGTTCCCCTTCTGTATCCCATAGTACCAGTGTTGACTTCTAATATTTCATAATTGTGTGATAATGGATCTGCCTTACCAATTCTGCAGTGAGTTTCTTGAAAGCAGGAATTATATCCTATTCATCTTTGTATCCCATGTTTCTAGCACAGTAGTTGACAAGTGGTAGGCACTTGGATATTGTTTGAGTAGATGAGTGTGTGAACAAAAAGTTTAGTAACAAGGTTTTTATTTAAGTAGAAGTTTCAACTAGAGACTCAATAATTAATTAGTGATTTTTGCTTTCTACAGATATTGGTATCAACTTGACTGACCCTATGTTCAGAGGAATTTATAGGGGGGTTCAAAAGCATCAAGGTAAGTATTTCCTTTATTAAGGCAAATAGTTTCTCTATAAAGACAAATTTTCTGCCTCAGGAGATCTTGAAAAGCATAATCCAAGCTGGGCCTTGTGACTCACACCTGTAATCCCACCACTTTGGGAGTCTGAGGCGGGAAGATTGCCCGAGCACAGGAGTTCAAGACCAGCCTGGGCAACATAATCCACTCTTAAAGTTGAAATAATAAAGAACTCATGGCTGGGCGCGGTGGCTCACGCCTGTAATCCCAACACTTTGGGAGGCCGAGGCAAGCAGATCACCTGAGGTCAGGAGTTCGAGACCAGCCTGGCCAACATGGTGAAACCCCATCTCTACTAAAAATACAAAAAAAATTAGCCAGGCGTGCTGGCAAGCACCTGTGATCCCAGCTACTTGGGAGGCTGAGGCACAAGAATCGCTTGAACCCGGCCGGTAGAGGTTGTAGTGAGCCGAGACTGCACCGTTGTACTCCAGCCTGGGCAACAAGAATGAAACTCCGTCTCAAAAAAAAAAAAACAGAGAGAACTCCCTATGCATTTTGGATAAAACTGTAAACAAAGTGAAATACATTTATTGATAAACCATGATCATGAACATTTATAATGAAGTTTAATTCAGGTCTTTTTACCTATAGAAGTTTATAATTTCAAATATAAAACTTCAAATAGCCATTTGCACAAAAGCTAAAAAAAAGTCAAATTTTTGTCTGCCAGGTTTTCTTAATGCAGAGTTTATCTTTTACAGATGACTTACAGGATGTAATAGGGAGAGCTGTCGAGATTGGTGTTAAAAAGGTAACATCTGTTTTGTTTTTCTTGAGAATTTTAAATTTATTTTTTAACTAAATTTTAGTTAAAATTTTGCAGAGTAGAAGGGAACAAGCCAATGCCACACTTGGAGTACAAATTGTCTACTTGTGATATTAGAAAGTTAATTGAAACAAAATATCCAAATATTCTGTTCATAGCAATTTAAGTTACACAAATCTCATATATAGTTCTTATATATGATAAATGGCAAAACCTCTTTGAAAAAAATTTTTTAAACCTATGTGAATTACCAGGTTTCTAAAGAGGCAACTTTTAATCAGTTTTATAATATAATTTAGCATTTGTCAGAATTAAGCAATAATCAAAAATACACCAAGTGTAGCTATTTATAGTTTGGGTATACCACTTCAAATAATGGAGATAATACTTTAATTTTTACAGTAATAAAATGTCTCCGGTTTTTTAGAGAGTTCTAGTAAGCAAATGAATAGATATTTCTTTAAATTAGCTTTAAAACAGAGAGCTAGCCCACACATACACGTAAGAAATAAGGTTAAATTCCATAGTATGCTGTCAGGACACTTGATAGCTACTGCCTCCAAGTTGAATAACATGTTTTGGAAAGTGACACTGCTGACTAAATGAGTTTTGCAGTCTCCAACTCCAAACTTGTATTTGTTATTATTCACAAATAATATGAAAAGATAGAAGTTACATTAATTTCTCATTGTGGAGTCATTCTGCTTGGTAAATCACTTTAAACAATGGTTTTCTGAAGACTCCAAAATACTAAGCTCTTAAATTTTCATGTGTTAGCCATGAGTAATTTAATCTTAATGTTTATTCACACACATGCACACACACAACACACACACACTTAGGAATGACGGAACTGAAGTGATTTTTACTTGGACATGGTTCCAAACTGAAATTTAATTCAATACCTTGCATTTATGTTATAGTAGTTAAAAGCATAGTTAGGGCATAACAAACCTGGTGTCCAGCCCCTGCTTCATTTTTTGTAGCTTTATAACCTGGGGTCTTTTATCTCACTAGATTTCAGTTTTCTCATCTGTAAAATGAGAATGATAATAGTACTTAATTAATAGAGTTGTTATGAAGGCTAAATAAAATATTGAACGTAAAGCATTTGGTATTATACCTGGCATAAACAACCTACGTTATGTGTATGCTGGAAGCTGCCACCATGAGATGATCATTATCATTATCCTATACACCGGGAGAGGAGACGATGCCCTCGTGTCTTGCCCTTTTTTCAACTATTTAGAAAAGTTACACATAAAAAGTAGACTAGGTTAGTATTTTACATAATTTAAATACTGGATGTAGGTATCTGTTCTAGTATTAAAGTTTTAGGTATGTTAGCAAAAAGAAAGTTTTCCCACTATTTTTATTAATGCCTTTTTTTTTTTCTGGAGGCAGAGTCTTGTTCTGTTGCCCAGGCTGGAGTGCAGTGGCACGATCTTGGCTCGCTGCAACCTCTGCCTCCCAGGTGCATGTGATTCTCCTGCCTCGGCCTCCCAAGTAGCTGGGACTTCAGGGGCCCGCCACCACGCCTGGCTAATTTTTGTATTTTTAGTAGAGACGGGGTTTTGCCATGTTGGCCAGGATGATCTTGAACTCCTGACCGCAGGTGATCCACCCGCCTCAGCATCCCAAAGTGCTGGGATTATAGGCATGAGCCACTGCGCCCTGCCTTATATCTTATGTTTTACAGGTAGTCAAGGATTTAATTATGGCTATATGTTTCCCGAACGGATACTGAATACCTAATCATATTAAAGATTTAAATAGCTATATGAAAACATCTATTTATCATTTGCAGGTCTACCTTTGTTTTGTGTTTTCTCCCTAAGTTGTACCTAGAATGAGTTCATCATTTTAGTGAGACTCTTGAAGTATGAAACAATATACGTCATCGTGCTTGAATCATGTGCTTAGAAGAATGTGCCCCTTGCGCAGCACTGCTTCAGTGCTCTCACTGTCAACACAAAGCTCTTCAGTGACACTTTCATTTTAACAGGAAAGACGGCAGTCTAGTTACTGGCTGGATCCTAATGGGTCTATGTAGCAGTATGCTTATTTGCCAAAAGCCATATGTTTTCCTACAGAGAATTCATCAGCATGCATTAACTCACTGATTCTCAAACCTTTTGCTCTCCAGTCCCCTTCACATTCTTTATTAGTGAGTACCCCCAAAGAGCTTTTGTTTGTGTGAGTCTTACCTACTGTATATACTATATTAAAAATTAAAACAAAAAATTTTGAATATTAATTCCTTTTAAAATAACAAGAAACTACTGAATAACATAAATAGCATATTTTTATGAAAAACAAGTGTATTCCAGAACAAAAAAATTAACAACATGAGTACAGTTGTTTTTTCAAATCTCTAATGACTGTGTTACTAGAAGCCCGCTGAATTTTCATATCTTTTTCTGTAGTCAGTCTGGTGGTATCACACATCGTGTAGCTTCTTGTATACGTTGTGGACACTTGCAGTAGAGTGAGAGTGAAAAAGACAGAAAGTGTCTTATTATTATTATGAAAATAGTTTTGAGTTCACATACCTACTGGGAGTTACCAGACTACACTTGGAGAATTATCAAATCAATCAACACTATTGAATCACTGATGAATTATTCGCTTTTTCATAATACCTGATCTCTGTCCTCAAGGAACTTGTTGTCTAATAGGAAAGGTAGACATGTAAATACATTTTAACATTTTAACAGAATCTAGTGATGAATTCTGCACCTCTACATGTACACACACATACATACACACATCCCTGAGGTGTAGTCAGATACCACTCTGCATAGGAGGCAATCTCCCAGCTGAATTTTAAACAGGGTAGGTGTGTGACAGTCACAGAGGAGAGCAGTCTGGAATAAGGAAGTGGTAGGAAGGCATGTTTAGGAAACTTATTGCTGCCCTATTAAAGTCAGCTTATTTTATTTTCTTTCTATTTCAGTTTATGATTACAGGTGGAAATCTACAAGACAGTAAAGATGCACTGCATTTGGCACAAACAAATGGTATCCTCATATTTCTTTTACCAAAAAAAATATGAATTAAGTAATTTTGAAGAAGTCTTTCTGAAAACTGCTTCAGGTACAATACAATGGATCATGACTGTGGAAACAACAGGAAAATAGACTGATTTCAGTGGGACATGATTAAGATGACAAAATTCAAAGTACTCATTGGTATATCAGCTGTGTATAAAACCGTTTCATAGTACTCAGTGAAGATTATTTTAAGATTTCAGCTAATGAGAATAAAATTCTCCAGGTACACAGTTTAACCTCAGGTGTTTTTGATGTGGAATTCATGTGTGTGTTTTAACGTGTTTAAGATATGAGTTGCTAGCTAGGCGCTGTGGGTCACGCCTGTAATCCCAGTACTTTGGGAGGCTGAGGCAGGCAGATCAGGAGATTGAGACCATCCTGGCTAACACAGTGAAACCCCGTCTCTACTAAAAAATTCGCCGGGCATAGTGGTGGGCGCCTGTAGTCCCAGCTACTCGGCTGAGGTGGGAGAATGGCGTGAACCTGGGAGGCGGAGCTTGCAGTAAGCGGAGATAGTGCCACTGCACTCCAGCCTGGACAATAGAGCAAGACTCTGTCTCAAAACAAGCAAGCAAAAAAACCCCCAAAAAACAAAAAGATACGAGTTGCTTTTTATTTATTCTTTTTTAACTTAAGCTGTGAAGGATTATTTTATTAAATTTTTACTAGATGGACCAGATACTGTGCAAGGTACCAAGAATGCAAATAATAATGCTGTATAACCCCTCATATGCTTGCTTTATGTTCATACATTTTGTATTTATTTAAAATCTTGAAAGTTTTAGGATTGATTATTAAAGGAATCTTAGTTACATAAAACCTCATTTATCTGGCATTCATGAATTTAACTTTTTTTTGCATACCTTATGTGCTAGACACTGAGGAATTAAACATTCTACATAATTTTTAAATGTTGTGTTTTAAAATACTGATGTGTTTATGAAAACTTACTAAAAGCTGTATTTTTATGGAAATCTCTCTAAAATCCATACTTCTCTTTTAGGATCCATTCACACTTTTTCTTTTTTTGAAACAGAGTCTTGCTTTGTCGCCCAGGCTGCAGTGCAATGGCATGATCTCCACTCACTGCAACCTCTGCCTCCTGGGTACAAATGATTCTCTTGCCTCGGCGTCCTGAGTAGCTGGGATTATAGGCGCGCGCCACCACGCCTGGCTAATTTTTGCATCTTTAATAGAGACAGGGTTTCACCATGTTGGTCAGGCTGGTCTTCAACTCCTGACCTCGTGATCTGCCTGGCTTGGCCTCCCAAAGTGCTGGGATTACAGGCCTGAGCCACCTCACCCAGCCCATTGACACTTTTTCTTAGTGATTAAAGAGAGAATCTCTCCCAGGGAGTTTTCGAGATATATAGGAACATTTTATCCTTACTTTTTATCCCCAAACATCTAGGCTTTTTAAAGTTCTCCCACCTCCATTATCAGCCCTCTTCCACTCCTCTCCATGTAACTTGTGTTCTTATAGCCTTAAAAGTGCTTCTTCCTTTATTTCTAAACATCTGCATGAGAGCCTGAGGAAGGCTTGATACCTTTCCCATGGTTCAAACTCAGCTAAGCCATTCAAAAAGTGTTTTTGACTTCTCATTTGTATTCTATACAAGTCAGACTGTCAGAGTGTCCTCCAAATAGGTGAACCTCATTTTTTTATTAGAAAAACAAATTCCCCTTTCCACCTCTTTAAACTCCACTATTAACCTTTTTAAGGGAATACATTTTTATGCTATATTAAATACATGAATCAATAATGGAGGAATTGGTGTTAAACAAAAATATATGAATCAAGATAGTCACATGAATGGTGAATATAAAAGATAAATCATCGCTAGTCATGGTGGCTCAGGCCTGTAATCCCAGCACTTTGGGAGGCCTAGGCCGGTGGGTCGCTTGAGCTCAGGACTTCGAGCCCAGCTTGGGCAACATAGCAAAACCCTGTCTCTACAAAAAAAATTTAAAAATTAGCCAAGTGTGGTGGCATGTATGTGTTGTCCCAGTTACTTGGGAGGCTGAAGTGGGAGGATCACTTGAGTCCAGGAGGTCAAGGCTACAGTGAGCCATGATGGCACCACTGCACTCCAGCCTGGTTGACACAGTGGGACCCTGTCTCAAAAACAAAAAATTTTCACTTTGCATTCTACAGCCCTAAATGCCAAACTTTAGAAAAAGCTGAATTATTTTATTAATACATTAAAGCAATTTTCATATTCGTATCCTACTTTGTTTTGGTATTCTAAAAATTGTCATATGATTAACATAATGCAGTTCTTATAATGTGAATAATCTATTACCATGTTGAAAACCAGTTGAAATTACTTGATATCCTCTAAATATCATAAGTATAAATATGAGAAAATACTTTGAAAATAATCCTAAAACATTATTTTGTGTTAGATATGTTTTTCAGTACAGTTGGATGTCATCCTACAAGATGTGGTGAATTTGAAAAGAATAACCCTGATCTTTACTTAAAGGAGTTGCTAAATCTTGCTGAAAACAATAAAGAGAAAGTTGTGGCAATAGGAGAATGTGGACTTGGTGAGTGCCAGCCTTGCCTCTTAGAATGACTTTGTTTGAAAATAAATAATTTTTTTCTGTATAAGTTAGGAGTAATTATTCTTCTTTATCTTTTTAAAGATTTTGACCGACTACAGTTTTGTCCCAAAGATACTCAACTCAAGTAAGGAAATTTATTGGCTTTACAAATTATTGTAAAATCATGAGTGATTTTAAAATAACTTTTATCAGTTGAGAATATAGTTGGATTAAGCATCAGAATATTTTTGTTTTTCCCTCTGTATATGAAACGTTAAGTGAAACCAATTCCATGCATACTTGCATGTAATTCATAAGGGGCGGAAGCACATAGTTCCCTGGTCGATTAACCATTTAATTTTATTTTAATGGTAGAAATTAGAGATGAGTTTTACATGATAGAGACTTTACATTTTTTGTTTGCTTGTTTAACACATGCATTCCTACATGAACAGTTCCAATGGAATGAATTAAATTATTTTGGGGAATGTGATTTGTTTCGTTTTTTTGAGACAGAGTCTCTCTCTGTTGCCCAGGCTGGAGTGCAGTGGTGTGATCCCGGCTCACTGCAACCTCCACCTCCTGGGTTCAAATGAGTCTCGTGCCTCAGCCTCCCGAGTATCTGGGATTACAGGCACATGCCACCATGCCTGGCTAATTTTTATATTTTTAGTAAAGATTGGGTTTCACCACGTTGGTCAGGCTGTTCTCAGACTCCTGACCTCAAATGATCCACCCGCCTCAGCCTCCCAAATTGGAAGATATAATTTAAAAACAAAGGATATTAAAAGTGTATTACAAGCTAGGCACAGCAGCCTGCACCTGTAATCGCAGCTGTTTTGAGAAGCAGAGGCAGGAGAATTGCTTGAGCTCAGGAGTTCCAGACCAGTCTGAGCAATGTAAGGAGACTCCACCTCTAAAAAAAAAAATCAGCAACAAAAAACCGACAAAAGTATTATAAGATCAATCACCAAAGATAGAAAAGCATAGTTTACTCTTGCTGGGCATTGAATATTGTTAGTCTGGAACTGTGAGATTCCTTTAATAGAAGCCATGTTGAATGGTGGCTTCTGAGAAAACTCCAAAGCTCACAACCCTGCAGGACTTCCTGTAACCCATTGCCTGGAGCTAAATTTGGAGCTCCTGTCATCATACTGGTGAATGAGTGTTAAAGATTAAAAAGAAAATTTAGGTCATAGTCTGAATTTAAAACGTAAGCATTTTGTCGAATTTCAAAAAGATCTTAATTATGAAGATGATAAAACATTAGACTGAGCTTCTAAAGGGGGTTAATTTAGTTATTCATCCATTCAACAAATATTTATGGAGCACTGTGTGCCAGCCACTGCCAAGAACTCAGAGTATGCAGAAATCTGAAGGTAGAATATCTGTCCCTAGAGACCTTTAAGAATAAACAGTCCTCTGTCCTCCTTAGTTTCTTATACACAGAGAATTAGGATCAGATTCTCTCTTAAGATACCATCCAGCTATATCATAATATTTAATAATTAATAATTTTGTCATATGGTGATACGATCATATGATTAAGCCAGTGACTTGATGGCCTAAAGGGATTTTTTAAGATTACGCATGCCAAAAGTGTACTTCCTCCCCCTTCCCTCCCTGCTCCCCGCAAATGGGATTCTGATATGTCCCCCCTGGTTGAAAATCACTGTGGGGAGGAGCAGATCTACTAGTGGAGTCTGTCATACCCTAGACCTCAAGCTCCAGAGTTCTGGAGTGTGAAGATCTATAACCAAGTAGAAAAGGATGGGTTAGAGTAATGCTCTGTGGACACGTACTGTCTCTTTTAGGTCGCTCCTTTATACATCCCTTTTAGAACTGCTTAGTTTGTGGCACATTATTTGCTGTGTCTTTCAGGGACATTCATGTGGTTACTAGCAGGGTTACTAAAGCCCTATACCTCTGTCGAATATTATGTAGGCCAGCTCACTTAACCTTAAAAGTTCTCATGTTCACACTGAAATAGAAAAACAGTTGTCTTTAATGGTTCTGCAGGTTAAGCCCACAGATCATATTCCTCAACTTTAATGTCTGGTTTTTGTCAGGATAAGCCTTGTAAGTCTAATAGACTATGTGTTACGACAAGCAAGGGCAATGGCAGAGTCCCCAAGTTTTTTTGCCTGTATGACTTTTCATCCAAAATGAGTTAGAACTGATTCTAAAATGCAACCGGAATACTTTAAACTCAGTTTTGGGGTTAATTGAAAACATTGACAGTATCAGTTTAACTGTTCTGAAGATTCTTCACCATCATCAGAGCACGTTCAGAATAGCGTCTGATCTTAGAATATGCATATCACAGCTTGTGCTTGAACTCACATACCAGGTGTTGATTGCTAATAGACAAGTTCAAACTCCATTCAGTAAATGATTACCAAGTGCCTCCTCAGCATGACACAAAGGAAAATAAGACTTTTTCCCAATGCCACTGTAGACAAGAGAGGACATAAATAATTAAAGTAGGTTGGAAGTGCTGTCACTAAAGTGTGTGAACAGCAGAGGGAAGGACTGACTTTCAGTGACAGCATGTGACATTGGCTTCTTCCAGAGTGAATAAGCTAATGACAAAATAAGTAGAAGGAAATTTTGATAAGATGGCAGTGAAGATTTTTTAATCTTTAATGATAAAACATCAAATGACTTGGTTAAAAAAATGGCCAGGTATGGTGGCTCATGCCTGTAATTCCAGCACTTTGGCAGGCCAAGGCAGGCCTATCACCTGAGATCAGGAATTCAAGACCAGCTTGGCCAACATGGTGAAACCCTGTCTCTACTAAAAACAAAAATTAGCCGGGCGTGGTAGCGAGCACCTGTAATCCCAGCTACTCGGGAGGCTGAGGCAGCAGAATTGCTTGAACTGGGGAGGTGGAGGTTGCAGTGAGCCAAGATTGTGTCATTGGACTCCAGCCTGGGCAACAGAGCAAGACTCCATCTCAAAAAAAAAAAAAAAGACACACTAGTAACAATCACATTTTGATTGTTGTTAAGGACACAAACACCCACGTTCTCTGCCCTTCACTTCTTTTCCCCTAGCGTGTACTTACAGCATGCAGTCTTTTCTGTGTACACAGCACTCTGTCTGTTTCAGTACTTAACCACGTTGTACAGAAATGGGTTTTAGGTTATCCCTTCCTCCCCACACAGACAAGTGTCTTTGAGTTCCTCAGAGGCACACACCAAGGCTTACTCATGGGACAGTTCCATAGCATTTAGCACAGTATTCTCAGCACATGGTAGGTACTTAGTAAATGTCTGTTGAATATTTAATACAAAGGGAAGGTTCTTTTTTATTCCTTTTGAGCAGTGTGGATAAAAAGCCTATAATTCAACTTTCACTATTGGGTTTATTTTTGGAAGACTTCAGATTTTGGTCTGCACTTTTCTACCATCTGGAACAACCGGTGTATGGTTTGGGTGTTTTGTTTTGTTTTGTTTTGAGATGTATTCTCACTCTGTCCCCCAGACTGGAGTGCAGGCAGTGCGATCTAAGATCACTGCAACCTCCGCCTCCCAGTTCAAGCGATTCTCCTGCCTCCGCCTCCCAAGTAGCTGGGATTACAGGTGCCCATCACCATGCCCAGCTAATTTTCTTGTGTTTTTGTAGAGATGGGGTTTCACCATGTTGGCCAGGCTGGTTTCAAACTCCAGATCTCAAGTGATCTGCCCGCCTCGGCCTCCCAAAGTGCTAGGGTTACAGGTGTGAGCCACCACGCCCAGCCATGATTTGTTTTTAAGTAAAAATGTAGTCAGGAAAAAGGAGATGTATGAGAAAAGAAAAATAGAAAATTAGGAGGCAAGACAGAAAAATCAATATACAATAGATGTGTCTGAAAAATAATGGTAAGTGAAGGCGGCGTATGACGTTAAAAGGATGAGCTTTGGAATCAGCAGATCTTTTCGTGAGATTTACAACTGCCCTTGATGTCACTTCGTCCCTTTGTGCATCCCCTTTAAAATGGGGAGATTGCTGCCTACCTTTCTTAACATAAGGCACATAAAGCCCATAGTGACATGAGTGGTACATAGTACGTGCACAATCATGGCTGCTATATTACTCATGCTAGAAATATTACCACCCTAAAGGAAGATGCTAGCTATTGCTTTTGTTTGGAACTTTTTAAAGGTTTTGTGTTTTTTTTTTTTTAAATACTTTTTTCTTGTTTTAGTACCTAGACTTTTTCTGGAAAAAGGATTTTTTAAAGACTAAGAAAGAGAAGCAAAGAGTGAAAACAAGGAAGAGGCCTGATGTAGTTATGGAAAGTTTATCCTTTAAGCCATACCCTGTATTTTCAATTTCCTGGCCTTATGCTACATTCCTTTCCTTGTTGCAGTTTAGAGCTCTGTTCTCTTGGATAGGAGGAATTTGCTTTGGGCATTTTTCTTGGGGCTTTAAAATGTTAGCGCTGTGCAGGTCATAAAAACTACAAGAAGAAGATTTTAAAACAATCCTTTGGAGGTTTAGGGTACCGTAGAGATGAGCAATTGAGGCCACGTTGCCATCAAGCAGCTTACAGAGGAGGGATTACTACCTGTGTTGAGATATACCCATGAAACTCACTGCGCTTTTTGGATTTGCCTTGATCCTAATTAATAGCAACTGCTCCTCTGAAGCTGAACTTTTCCAGCTCTTGTCCTTAGATAGTTAAACCTCAACTGTAAGAAGCAGTAATACAATCAGAAGCTTCACTAAGATGAGCAAATCTAACTCAAGTGGAAAATGATTTTCATTTATAAACTTTAAAAAAATAATAAATGAGCAAAACAGGCAGAGAGGTCTCTTAATAGATGCCAATTCCTACCCTGTAACTTACGTTGTTATTTCTAGTTACCATGGTGGGTTTTTCTTCTCTAAAGTTGTTTAGATGTTTCTTCTCTAATAGTTGTTTGATGTTTAGTACTAGTTATCCTCAGTTTGTATCATTCGGAATAATTTTTTACTTTTTTATTTTTTTAAATTTATTATTATTGGCCGGGCGTGGTGGCTCAAGCCTGTAATCCCAGCACTTTGGGAGGCCGAGACGGGCGGATCACGAGGTCAGGAGATCGAGACCATCCTGGCTAACATGGTGAAACCCCGTCTCTACTAAAATATACAAAAAACTAGCCGGGCGCGGTGGCGGGCGCCTGTAGTCCCAGCTACTCGGGAGGCTGAGGCAGGAGAATGGCGTGAACCCGGGAGGCGGAGCTTGCAGTGAGCTGAGATCCGGCCACTGCACTCCAGCCTGGGCGGCAGAGCGAGACTCCGTCTCAAAAAAAAAAAAAAAAATTTATTATTATTATTTAATTTATTATTATTATTCAATTTATTATTATTTAATTTATTATTTAATTTAATTTATTATTTAATTTATTTATTATTATTTATTTAATTTATTATTATTATTATTTTTTTAACCACATGGCTTATGATACATAGCTAGCATGAATTCAGGGACCTTTCTTTTCTTGAATTATGTCAAATTCTGTGGGCCCACTGCTTGGGCTTCTGTTATTTTCTTTTTCTTTTTTCTCTGAGACACGGTCTCACTCTGTCATCCAAGCTGGAGTGCAGTGGTGTGATCATGGCTCACCACAGCCTTGACCTCCCAGGCTCAAGCAATCCCCCGACCTCAGCCTCCCAACAACTGGGACTACAGGCACATGCCACCACACCTGGCTAATTCTTGTATTTTTTGTAGAGATGGGGTTTCACCATGTTGCCCAGGTTAGTCTTGAAGTCCTGAGATCAAGCAATCCGCCCACCTCAGCCTCCCAAAGTGCTGGGATTACAGGCGTGGACCACGCATCCAGCTGGCCTCTGTTATTTTCATAAACTGTATTTTTGCCTACCTTGAGATAGGAAGCTAATTTTCCATCCGACCATTAGATACTGTGAATTTGTAGCTTGGTCATGTGGTTTGGTCCATGAAATTTTGTGTGGAAAAAATAACCAGCATAGTGTAGAGCAGTGCACACAATGAAGAGGACTGCCTGCTGTGTGTAGCCAAAAGCCAAATATATTAGTAAAGTTGACATAATGACTAGAGCACACTTAATTGCTGACATTTGGTTTACTTTAGAGGTTATGGAAATAGTGACTGGTTGTATTATTAAAATATCTTTTTGTCCAAGTTGTCATTAATATTTCCTACACTGCAAATTTTCAGCACTTTGTTAATGAAAGGAAAATAGTTTTGCTTATTCTAACCCAGCAGAATCTGAAAAGGAGATTTTAAAACCCAAACATTTGGTAATACAGAGATAGACCACCAATTTTAGGAAGACTGTTTCTATTTTTTTTTTTTTTTTTTTTTTTTTGAGACAGAGTGCTGCTCTGTCACCCAGGCTGGAGTGCAAGTAGTGTGACATCAGCTCACTGCATCCTTTGACCCTGGGTTCAAGCGATTCTTGTGTCTCAGCCCATGGAATAGCT
Organism: Macaca mulatta; assembly: GCF_049350105.2. Taxonomy (NCBI): domain Eukaryota; kingdom Metazoa; phylum Chordata; class Mammalia; order Primates; family Cercopithecidae; genus Macaca; species Macaca mulatta. Next base: position 134,921,689 of record NC_133413.1, on the reverse strand, counting down.
GGGATTACAGACGTGTGCCAACACGCTGGCTAATTTTTGTATTTTTAGTAGAGATAAGGTTTCACCATGTTGGCCAGACTGGTCTTGAACTCCTGTCCTCGAGTGATCCACCCACCTTGGCCTCCCAAAGTGCTGGGATTACAGGTATGAGCCACCATGCCCGGCCTGAAGACTGCTTCTTAAGAAGTACATTTCTATTTCTAATTTTAAAATTTAGCATTTTCAAGAGTGCAAAGGGGGTAAAATAGTCCTGCACGTGAGGAAATATGATATAGGAAAATATAGCAAAAGAGGCTTAAGTTAAACAGAGAAATTGTTTCCCCAAATTAAAGGACTTAGAAGAGGTAAGCACATCTAAGAAAATAATAAGCCACCTGTTATCCTGATTCAGTTGAACCTACCATTTGTGAGAACAAGAGGGAGCACTGTGTTGAAGTGAAAAAACAAACAGAATGAACATTCATTATATCCTCTGAATATTGTCATTATACTCCGGGACCAGAAGGAAGCGTCTCGAAAATGTGACAGGTTTTTGCCGTTTAGGCTGGGACTTGGAATGAGAGCACTGAAGTTCTGGTTCCAAGTGGCCATGCCAGGTATTGTTATGTTGGACAAAGTACGACACCAGCTTTTATCCTTGGGTTATTCTGAGGATCAAATGAGACAAAAGTATGTGGTACTTGGAAAAAGCTTCTTATCAAGTACTCTAAGATATTCAGGGCTACCACTTTATTGTGTAATTTTCTTTTTTTAATAGCATAATTGAGTTATTTGCTGTTTAGCAAATACTTAGATTTGGTTTTTGAGGGAAACCTTGTTCATTTTGCCTAGTGGCAGTAACTTCTTTTATAACAGCACATGAAACACTGGTTGCAAAATGGAATAGATTAGCATGCAGTATGAAGCTCTGCCGGGCTTCTCACTTGGTGAGTTGACTTCCACTGATGGTGCTCCCAGTGGCAAGGGGCCAGTAGATGTTACTTTATGAAAATAATTTTGTAAGCCCAGAAAATGAAGTATTTCTTTCCAAAAATTGTAAGTTATAAAAGCCCTTTGATAAGTCTGATGTGCTTTAAATATTCATGATTATTGTCCTGTAATTTATAGAGAATTAAATACCTTTAACTTAAAAGCTGTTTTGACATCATTACCTTCCTCATGCTAAAATTAAATTTGTAATAAGAATTTTTTTTTGCATTATGCAGATATTTTGAAAAACAATTTGAACTGTCAGAACAAACAAAATTACCAATGTTTCTTCATTGTCGAAACTCACATGCTGAATTTTTGGGTGAGTTAAAACCAAAGTCTCATTTAGAACTTAAGAATTTTGTAGAAATCAAGCTATTTGCTAAAAGTTCTTTGTTTTTAATTTACAGACATAATGAAAAGAAATAGAGATCGCTGTGTAGGGGGAGTGGTAAGTATAAAATTGTCATTTTTAATACAGGTTGAATGTCTCTAATCCAAAAATCCAAATACTCCCAAGTACAAAATACTCCAAAATCTGAAACTTTTTAAGCACTGACATGAGATAGTGACACCTTTGCTTTCTGATTATTCATTGTACATAAATTTAGTTTCATGCACAAAATTATTTAAATTATTTACCTTCAGGGTATGGTATAAGGTGTATATGAAACATAAATGAATTTCATGTTTAGACTTGAGTCCCTTCCCGAAGATTTCTTTTTATGTATATGCAGATATTCCAAAATCTGAAAAAATCTGAAACACTTTTGGTCCCACATACTTGGGATAAGGGATACTTAACATTTATGTGACACATGAAGCATCTTGGTTATTAAGGATGGCCCCTAATTCAGATGTCAACATTTAAATTTTTTTTAAAAAAGGAAAAAAAAAGAAAAACATGTGAATTAGATAGAACTCAATAGAATTAGGAGTTTCTTTTCCCATCCTTTGAAAGACATGTAAATTTACTGTTGAATGTATGGGCCAGATGTGGCATAAACACAAGTCAGTTTTAATTATAGTTCCTTTGTTCAAAGTACAAGAATGAGCACAGAATTCCATTCACAAGAAAACCCTGTGAAATTTGGTTTTTGGTTTTTTGGGGGGTTTTTTTGGTTATTGAGAAAGGGTCTGGCTCTGTCATCCAGGCTGAAGTGGAGTGGCACAATCTCAGCTCACTGCAACCTCCGCTTCCCCAGGATCAAGCCATCCTCAGCCTTCCCAGTAGCTGGGACTACAGGCATGCACCACCATGCTCAGCTAATTTTTTTGTATATTTTGTAGAGATGGAGTTTACCATGTTGCCTAGGCTGATCTTGAACTCCTAAACTCAAGCAATCTGCCCACCTTGGCTTCCCGACATGTTGGGATTACAGGTGTAAGCCACTGTGCCCGGCCCTTGAATTCACTTCTACGCAATCTCGGCTCGTCGCAACCTCCACCTCCCGGGTTCAAGCGATTCCCGTGCCTCAGCCTCCCAAGTAGCTGGGACTACAGGCGTGCACCACCACGCCTGGTTAATTTTTTGCATTTTAGTAGAGACGGGATTTCACCATGTTGGCCAGGATGGTCTCGATCTCCTGACCTTGTGATCTGCCCACCTCGGCCTCCCAAAGTGCTGGGATTACGGTTTATGCTTTTTAAGCAACAGTCTTACCCATTTATAAGAATTTCTTCAGCCTTGTCTCTTTTCTTTTTATTTTTGAGACAGAGTTTCACTCTTGTTGCCCAGACTGGACTGTAATGATGCGATCACAGCTCAACGCAACCTCTGCCTCCTGGGTTCAAGCAGTTCTCCTGCCTCAGGCCTCCCGAGTAGTTGGGATTATAGGCATGCGCCACCACACCTTGCTAATTTTGTATTTTTAGTAGAGATGGGTTTTCTCCACATTGGTCAGGCTGGTCTCGAACTCCCAACCTCAGGTGATCCACTGGCCTCAGCCTCCCAAAGTGCTGAGGTTACAGGCATGAGCCATCGCACCTGGCCCAGCCTTGCCTCTTAAAAGTAATTTCTCTTCCAGAAAAAAGTATCCTTGGCCGGGCATGGTGGCTCACCCCTGTAATCCCAGCACTTTGGGAGGCCGAGGCGGGTGGATCACCTGGGGTCGGGAGTTCGAGACCAGCCTGAACAACATGGAGAAACCCCCTCTCTACTAAAAAAAAAAATACAAAATACAAAATTAGCCAGGCGTGGTGGCGCATGCCTGTAATCTCAGCTACTCAGGAGGCTGAAGCAGGAGAATCGCTTGAAGCAGGGAGGCGGAGGTTGCGGTGAGCCAAGATCACACCATTGCACTCCAGCCTGGGCAACAAGAGTGAAACTCCATCTTAAAAAAAAAAAAATTCCTGTAACAGAAAATTCATCAGTATTTTAAAACGTGTTTTAAATGGTGCCATAAAATTTCTAAGCTTTCCTCATGTTTTTGCCTAAGAATACATCTATTCCTAAACCCCTTCCTGGAGCTTCTGCACTAATGCTAGTGTGGAGACAGCAACACTGCAGCTCTGAAGAGAGAAATTCTCAGCAGCTAACGTTTTGCATCATGTCACTGGAGATGATGACTGGTTATAATTGTGAAATCTGATACGAAAATAAAAATTATAGGGACTACCACCTTTGAAATCCTGAGGTCCAAAAACTTACAGGGATCTATATTTTTGCCTACAAAGTCTTATTAATGTTATTTAGAATTTTAAAGAGTAATTACTATAATAATAAAATTATACCTGTATGTCCCCAGGTGCATTCATTTGATGGTACCAAGGAAGCAGCAGCTGCTTTGATTGATTTGGATCTTTATATAGGATTTAATGGTTGGTACGTTCTTAGGTTGTTTTGTTTTTAACTTTTATTTAAGCAGATTTCTTAAATCGTTTTACAGTGAATTGCTGATGAAGACGATTTTCATTAAAGTTTGTGTGTGTTTACACTGATCTTTGCTGGGAATTTCAGTAATTATGTAAGAAATCAAACAGTACCTTACGATTACAAGTTCAAGCTCAAAAGTTATAGACTAGTACATTATGTCCTAATAATGGAAAACTATTTTGTGTTGAGATCAGCAGCTAGCTTTCTCTAGTAATCCAGTTTATTCTCAGATCATTTGATCCCTTGAAAATGTGTTCACAGCATCATGTATACATATACACATCATGTCTGACTATGGACGAAAGGTTATTCTATGACAGTCGTACATCTCTGCAGGCAAAGAAACCGAGGCTCAAATAAATTAGGAAACAGGTATAGAGTTTCTCCAAGTATGAGAACCCATGTCCTCTGGCTTCTCACTCTGTGACCTTTCTGCTGTTATATCACACTAAACTTCACACACTCAGTACACTCAGCTAGCACAGCTAGGTCCCTGGGTTTGTTTGGTCAAATATGTAAGAACTTCGACCAGTGTCTTTTCACAGGATATCAATGTATCCCATTAATCAGTTGCAAAATAGTATAAGACTTTCTGTCCTTCAATGTCTCATACCCTTAAAGTTATTGTGTTTCCAATTGCATTATTTTTGACTAAAATCTAGGGAAATAGAATCATGGAATTACGTATTTGCTCTAGAGTTCAGAGTTTAAATGTCTAAGCTGCTTTCATATTTAATGGTTTAAATAACTTTAAAATTAATATGCAAGGGAATATATGCATAGTGATTAAAAAGTCAAGTAGTACTCACAGATATAAACAAATATCAGAGTCCCCCCAGCATGACCTTACCCCAGGTCAGTTTTTCTAGCGGCAACAATTTTGCTATTTGTCACCATATTTCTAAATAATATCCATATACTATTGTCTCTTGATTCATCCCCTGTGTCTATTCTCATTGGGGTATATGAGCACGTTAGTTCTTATATCCCGTACTAATCCCCTACCTCCATTATTCTCTGCATATCACTCTCAATGTCGTCATTTCAGAATTTTTGGTTATACGCATACTCAATGTTTTCATTATTATGTCTCTATAAATGTTTCATTATTATTTCTATATAAGTATATAATTTCACAGAGCTATGCCAAGTATGAGAGGGTTTCAAGTTTTTTGGTTTTTTTGGTTTTTTTTTTTAAGATAGGGACTTGCTCTGTAGCCCAAGCTGGAATGCAGTGGTGTAATCACAACTCTGCAGCCTTGACCTCGCGGGCTCAAGCAACCCTCCCACCTCAGCCTCCTGAGTAGCTGGGATTACTGGTGCGTGCCACCACACCCGGCTATTTTTTACATTTTAAGTTAAGACGGGATCTTGCTATGTGCCCAGGCTGGGCTTCAAGTTTAAGAAAGCCAGGTAAATAAAAATATGAGGGAGGTTAATCCGGGAAAACAAAAAGTAGTACAAGAAATGTTAAGCACGGTATACCACATGAGCAAACCTGTCTAGATATAATAGTTCCATCAGTTGCAGACCCTTCCATCTGTCTGTTTCAGTTTGGGCTAGTTCCTATTTTTAGATCCCATGTATTCCTTGTGTGTTTGTTTTAGTGGAACACATTCTACAACATCCTCTGAGGACTTTTTCCTAGGAATTAAGTTTCTTGAGATTTTGCATGTTTGAAAATGAATTTTTTTTTTTGTTCTTCCTCTTACAAGTTAGCCTGGATAGTTAATGAAAGGGGAGAGAACCCCACTTTCAATTGATAGTTTCTCCGTGCATAAAATTCAAGATCAGAAATCATTTTCATTGAGAATTTATACTGTTCCATCAGTAGGTTCTAGTGTTGATGAAAAGTTGCTACTCTGATTCCTAATCCTTTACCTGTGACCTAGTTTTCTTCTCTTGTGAAAGGTTTTAGTTTTTCATCTCTGATGTGAAATTTCACGGAGGTGTGTGTTGATGGTTTTCATCATGCCTAGTGTTGCTTTTTCATTACCCCTTCCAGTGGGGGTCTCATCTTTACCCATCCTTGGAATTTGATTTTTCTTTTCTATTCTTTTCTTGGGCATACCAGACTGATAACTTCCATTGTTTCCCTCCTTCCAAAAAAAGTGCTATATTTTGTAACCCTTTTTATGAAATTTACTTCAGCGTTTTTCAATTTCTGAACACTATTCTTATACTACAGTGTCTTCTCATCTCTCGAAAGGCATGAACTATAAAGTGACTTTCTGCTTGTCTTCCTGCATTTGTTTCCTCACAGTCACCTCTTCTTCTTTCCTTTGGTCTCTGTGATGATGGAAACTTTCTTCAAATGTCAGGCAGTCCTCACTGTCTATTTTTTTAAAAATGCCATTTGGAAGCTCTCTAGAAGGCATTCCAGCAACTGGCAGACTCAGATGGCCACTGACTTTTTGCTAGGGATTCCCAAATATCAGTTTGTAGAGATCTTTTTCTGGGTTGGTCCAGTTTCTCCAGAAAGGGATCTTGTGTTCTCTGCTGGAAAAGTGGGGAACAGTGGAGGGAAGGGGTTTATAAATGTCCCTGACAGTGTTTTGGAGCAGGATGGGTTAGAGGGTCTCCCTGTTCAGTGGGCTGCCCCGGTCTCCATGCTTAGGCCTGTGCCTGATGCCTGTACTCCTCTGTGCTTGTTGTTCTCCACCTGTTTCTGATGTAGGTTCTCTTGAGACCCAGCACCTCTTTCTCTGCACCAAGTCACAGATATGTAACCTAGGAATCCCATCTATCTTCTCTTGAAGTTTTCTCAAACAATCTCCATTTCAGTCCCTGCCTTACTCCACTTTCTAGGGACTATATCTGCTTCTGGGTTTGCTTGTCTTTCTCTCCAGGCACATAGCATTTAAGTCACTTGGCACTTAAACACTGGTCGTTTATCATTTCTCTGTCCACTTTCAACTTTATATGTTGTGATTTGGGGTAACATATGTCTCCTAGTTTCATTTTTAAAAATCCTGCTTTTCTCCTTGTAAGTTTTTTTTAAGAGAAGGGGGTAGAAGATCTTTATTTCACCAACTTAAAACCATTAATTCTTAGATTTTTTTTTTTTTTTTTGAGACCAGGGTCTCACTCTGTCTCACAAGCTGGACGACTTACTGCAGCCCCGACCTCCTGGGCTCAAGCAATCCTCCCAAGTATAATAGCTGAGACCACAAGCTCCTATCACCATGGTTGGCTAATGTCTGTACTTTTTGTTGAGATGGGGTTTCACTATGTTGCCCAGGCTGGTCTCAAACTCCTGAGCTCAGGCTGTCCACCTGCCTCTGCCTCCCAAAGTGCTTGGATTACAGGCATGAGGCACCATACCTGGCTCCTGTCTTAGATATTTCTAAATGATCTTGAGTTTATTATGATGTTGCTTTAAGCTAATCACAAAAGATTCTTTTCTCCTACATTAATATTAGCTTCAGAATTAATAGGTTAGTCATTTATTAAAGTGAATGTTTATATTCTTATTTTGAAATCTATTCATTGTCATCTTAATCTGAGTCTCTGAGATGTGATAATCCACTTATAACTAAATATAACTTAATATGATAACTTATCATAATATAACTTAATCCACATATCACATAAAGTCTTTGGTTCCTAAAAGTTAAATTAGAATTTTTCCCCCAAGAAAATGGGAAGATGGCCGGGCACCGTGGCTCATACCTGTAATCCCAGCACTTTGGGAGGCTGAGGTGCATGGTTCACAAGGTCAGGAGTTCAAGACCAGCCTGGCCAATGTGGTAAAACCCCATCTCTACTAAAAATACAAAAATTAGCTGGGGTGGTGGCAGGCACCTGTAGTCCCAGCTAGTCGGGAGGCTGAGGCAGGAGAATCGCTTGAACTCAGGAGGCGGAGGTTTCAGTGAGCCGAGATCACGCCACTGCACTCCAGCCTGGGCGACAGAGCGAGACTCTGTCTCAAAAAAAAAAAGAAAATGGGAAGATGTATTTCAGACTTGACTTCAGAATCATGTAGTTGCTCATCATTAAATGGGAAACCTTATTAAACAGAAATACTGGCTTCTCTTTAAAATATTTATTAGTATATATATTTGGGCAAATTTTTATAGTCAAAGGATAGACGTAGAAGAATATTAAGCTAATCAGACATGATTTAGTGAGATCAAAAATACAAATAATCTAAAAATTTAGTGAAAGTTTTAAATAGGCCGGGTGCAGTGGCTCACACCTGTAATCCCAGCACTTTGGGAGGCCGAGGCGGGCGGATCATGAGGTCAGGAGATTGAGACCATCCTGGCTAACACAGTGAAACCCCCTCTGTACTAAATATACAAAAAATTAGCCGGGCAAGGTGGCGGGCGCCTGTAACCCCTGCTACTCGGGGGGCTGAGGCAGGAGAATAGCGTGAACCCTGGAGGCAGAGCTCGCAGTGAGCCGAGATCACACCACTACACTCCAACCTGGGCGACAGAGCGAGACTCTGTCTTAAAAAAAAAAAAAAAAAGAAAAAGAAAAAAAACTTTTAAATATACTATCCATACCAACCACATCAATATATTTTACAAAATATCTATATTGACCAAGCTGGCTGAAAATAATAATTTTTTTTTCTAGAGAGCACCAATTGCTACTTAATGTCAAACTAATGACATCCCACCCACCCCTCCTAAAATCCTACTAAAATAAAATTATAGATATTGAAAAAGGAAAGAATCTATAATAGCAAAGAAAAAAGGCCAGTTTTTTGCTGATAAATGTTCTGTAGCTGGGTAAGCCCAGGAGTTCAAGTGATGCTCCTGCCACAGCATCCTCAGTAGCTAGAGCTACAGGTATAACCAGTCTGGGTAACTTAACGAGACCCCCATCTCTTAAATTTAAAAAAAAAAAAAAAAAAAAAAAAAAGAAGAGGCCAGGCACAGTGGCTCACGCCTGTAATCCCAGCACTTCAGGAGGCCGAGGCAGGCAGATGACAATGTCAGGAGTTTGAGACCAGTCTGGCCAACATAGTGAAACCCTGTCTCTACTAAAAATACAAAAAATTAGCCAGGTGTGGTAGTGGGCACCTGTAATCCCAGCTACTTGGGAGGCTGAGGCAGGAGAATTGTGTGAACCCAGGAGGCAGAGGTTGCAGTGAATCGAGATTGCGCCATTGCACTCCAGCCCAGGTGACAGTGAGACACTCCGTCTGTTCTGTGGATTTCTGAAGACGGGTAAAACTGAAAGAGAAAGCTTAGATTACACCACTAAGGGGCCTCAGAGAGAGGGGAGCAAGTCTGGCAAACAAAATCCAGTAGGGGGGGCTTTCAGCTTAGAATTAGTGTGAACTAGGACTAGAAAGGATGATCAATTGAGGGCCTATAGAGAGAAAAGATCTCACTCCCATATCCACTCCTGTGCATAGAGGACAAAAGCAGTAAACATTTACACAGGGGCCAGGGGTAGGGGTTTTCTTAAGAAAATTGAAAAAACTTATGGTGAGGACTAAGGCTTGAAGTGCTTATTATCAGTCCACAAAGGAAAGCATTTAGAGAACCATGAGCCTAACAATTAGCTCCCTATACTCTTACCTTTAAATGTAGTTTCATAATATACCCTCTCCCACAAGAAGGTCTCACTAAGAATCCCCACTCAGAGAACTGGTAGTAAAACAGTCCTGCTTTCACAAAAGCAAAGGAAACGCAACACTAGCAACCTCCCTAAATATAAATGGATATCCAAGGACCACCAGACAAATGCGGTGAACCAGAAGCATGAAAGAAAAGGACCAAGATAAATAGAAAACCTAACCCCAGTGAGACCCAACATAGTGGGATTTGAGATGTTACACACATGAAATATGAACAGAATGCTAAAAGAACATAAAAGAATAAGAGCTCCTCATATAAATGAATGGTGATGTTAAAATAATAGCACCAATGGAAGAAGTTAGGGAATCAACACATTTGACACAAAGATACATATTTTCTTTACAAACTACATATATTTGAGCAATCAAGTAATAGACATAGAGAATTTTCGTTTTATGGAAGTACTCTAATAAGTAAAGGGCTGATAGAATTATATCAACATTTAGTAGCTCCTGGTGAACTATGCATTGGGCATCCATGGCTGCCTTAGATCACAAAAATAGAACCAGATATATGCCTGTAGATGAAAGATCACACCACCACCTATGAAATGGTCTTCCCCCAAAAACATCCAACCCCAATCTTATCCAGCCTGTAGATGGTACTCTAGATCTACTATAAGAAATACAGAGGGCAGGCTAGGTGCGGTGGCTCATGCCTGTAATCCCACCACTTTGGGAGGCCGAGGTGGGTGGATCACCTGAGGTCAGGAGTTTGAGACCAGCCTGGCCAACATGGTGAAACCCCCTCTCTACTAAAAATACAAAAATGAGCCGGGCGTGGTGGCAGGCACCTGTAGTCCCAGCTACTCGGGAGGCTGAGGCAGGAGAATCGCTTGAACCCGGGAGGTGGATGTTGCAGCAAGCTGGGATTTTGCCAACACACTCCAGCCTGGGCAACAGAGTGAGATTCCATCTCAAAAGAAAAAAATACAGAGGGCAGAGGAGCCTGTTAAACTGGAACACAGATAAAATCAGCAAAATCAAGACTAGGGCACTGCACAGGGTGAACAGCTTGGTTTCTTCAACAATAAATGTGAAGGGAGAAAAGATGCAGGAGATTTTAATAGGTTGAGACTTTAGAAGACAATGACCAATTGCAATGTGTAGGCCTCTCATTTGTGTCCTAATTTAATCAAACTTAAAAAGAATGTATGCCTCTGAGACGACTGGAAATTTGAATACTAGAAGATTTGGGTTTTTCTTAAATATGATAATTGTATTGTGGTTGCATTTCTTAAAGAGAATCCTTATGCTCAGAGATACATGCTGAAACATCCTGAATTAAATGCTGGAATATTAGAACTGTACATTTCGAATTTCCTTTTAAAATAATACAGGAGAGAGCAGGGGTAAGTGGATGGAACAGGATTGTCCTGTGTTGATGATTGATGGGGCTGGGTGATAACTATATGAGAAGTCCATATTACCTAATTTAATGTATATCTTAAATGCTTTGTAATAACAAATGCTGAAATTAAAAATGCTACATAAGGAAGCAACCAAGATGTTCCTCAGTAGGTGAATGGATAAACTGTGGTATATCCAGTGGAATATTATTCAATGCCAAAAGAAATGAACTATCAGGCATGAAAAACATGGGATTTTAATATGTATTTTCAAGTGAAAGAAGGCACCCTGAAAAAGACTACATACTGTATAGTTCAAACTGTGTGACAGTCTGGAAAAGGCAAAACTATGGAGACAGTTCAAAAATAAGGGGTGAGAGGGAAGGAGGGATGAATAGGCAGACCACAGATTTTTAAGACCATGAAACTACTCAGTATGATACAATGGTAGACGTAATTCCATATTTGTCCAAACCCACAGAACACATGACACCAAGTGAACCCTAATGTAAACTGTAAACTGTGGGTTTTGGGTGACAATTTTGTGTCAAGGTAGGTTCATCAATGACAAACGTACCTACCATTATGGTGTGGAATTTTGAGAGTGGGGGCATATGGTTGGGGAATCTCTATACTTTTTATTGCTGTAAACCTAAAACTGCCCTAAAAAATTAATTTGTGGTTACAAAAATTGTGTTTTTAAAGTAATACAAGAGCAGTATTCGTTGCCATCACATTATATGCTACACCATCCCAAACCTCACTGCCACATTACAGGAAGCATTTATGTTTGCATTCATGGATCTTTGAGTCAGCTGGGTTATGGCTGATAGAGGCTCAGGCAGCCATAGCAAGACTTGAGGCCAAAGCCAGATTCAAGGAGTAGAGTTCATCCTACAAAGAAACCATGGCAAGGGTACAGATACATAATTCTGCTCAAGTAGAGTGAAGAATCTGTCTTGGGCTAAAAATGGAAAATTCAGGAAATGAACGTTAACAGCCTTAGGAGCATCTCTAAGTTATGCAAATTACTCAGAAGCAAATGAATTCTTTTTTTAAAAAGTTAAATTTTACTTAGACTGATACGGAATGCTGTTGGAAACCAACTAATAAGCATGGAAAATTGCATCCCCGGAAGGCAGATAGGGTTAAAATAGATCTTAATCTGGATTGTTGAAGTATGGTAGTGTGCAAATACTTTCTAAAGTATACTGAAAACAAAATGCTATGGGGTTTTGGATTGGTCTTGTAGTACTTTAGACAAGTTGTGATATGAAAAAAGGTATTCGTTAATTGCTGCCTTTTAAAATAAATATATGTATACACTTCTTTTTTTAAGTTCACTGAAAACTGAAGCTAATTTGGAAGTTTTGAAGTCAATTCCTAGTGAAAAATTAATGATTGAGACAGGTAAGTTTGTTTTCAGAACTTTGTTTCATATTAAACCATACCAAACAAAAAAGAAAAAGAAATTTGACTTCAAACTTTAAGTGGACAAGTATTTTAAAACAGCATGCTCAACCTCAACAATTGTGCTTTCCAGAAGATCTTTGGGGGTTATTAATGGAAAAATAAATGCAAATGATTTTTTTTCAATTTTAGAAGTTTGCTATGTCTAAGCACTTAGAAAATGAGATGTTAGACTATAACTCAGGAGGGCCGGGTGTGGTGGCTCACGCCTGTAATCCCAGCACTTTGGGAGGCCAAGGTGGGTGGATCACGAGGTCAGGAGATCGAGACCATCCTGGCTAACATGGAGAAACCCCCTGTCTCTAATAAAAATACAAAAAATTAGCCGGGCATGGTGGCAGACACCTGTAGTCCCAGCTACTCGGTGAGCCGAGATTGTGCCACTGCACTCCAGCCTGGGTGACAGAGTGAGACTCCATATCAAAAAAAAAAAAAAAAAAAAAAATATATATATATATATACACACACACACATATATATGTATACGTAACTCAGGAGGTTGTAGTTACAAGTACATAAACAAGGGGCCTTGACTAAGCACATCACACTTCCAAGTTTCAAAATCTGTTCAGAATTTTGTTTACACAGTGTCTTTATAATGGCTTAATTCTACAGCACTTTTTACAGTGCGACAATTTATACTGGTTTAGTATAAGGATTTTAGAATATGTTGCCTCTTAAAACAAGGTGAGGCCAGGCGCGGTGGCTCACGCCTGTATTCCTAGCACTTTGGGAGGCCGAGGTGGGCGGATCACCTGAGGTCAGAAGTTCAAGACCAGCCTGACCAACATGGAGAAACCACATCTCTACTAAAAATACAAAATTATCCGGGCATGGTGGCACATGCCTGTAATCCCAGCTACTTAGGAGGCTGAGGCAGGAGAATTGCTTGAAACCGGAAGGCGGAGGTTGCAGTGAGCTGAGATCGCGCCATTGCACTCCAACCTGGGCAACAACGGCGAAACTCCATCTCAAAAAAAAAAAATTACAAAAAATACAAAAAATTAGCTGGGCGTGGTGGCACATGCCTGTAGTCCCAGCTACTCAGAAGGCTGAGGCACAAGAACCGTTTGAACCTGGGAGACAGAGGTTGCAATGAGCCGAGATTGCGCCACTGCACTCCACCCTTCGAGACAGTGAGACTCCATCTCAAAAAAATAATAAATAAGGTAAAAAGCTAAAACTTCTATCTAAACCCTGTCAAGGCTGTCCTTATACCATGGACTTTAGGAAAATCAAGACTGAGCCTTTCTGGAGAAATCACGTTCATTTCCTTGGGCAGTCAGGAAAACAAAATGATTTGATTAAAAGTACGATGCTTGTAAAATGTGTAAACTATTGTAATTCTTTATTTAAAAATATTCAAAACCAGTTTCACATTCAGTAAAGATGGAAATTTGTTTAACTTATGCAAACCTCACTACATGCATAGCGAAAAAGATTTTGAAAACAGAAAAAAAATCTGTTTAAATGTTTTCATGTTGTTACACAATTATATTTAAGGTTTAGGTCTTTTTTTTAAAGCATGCTGCACACCAACAATGGTAGCAGAAAAAAGGAATAAAAGTGAGTTTTAGAAGGTATTTAAGATGCAATTCAAGATTTTGTGCTTTTCTTAGAACTGTTTTCTGTTGCAATAATTGTGCCATTTTGGAAGCTGAATCATGGTTTATCATTTACAGGTTATGTATTAGTTCGATAATGGTCATAAAAATTTCTTTTAATGTAAAGCCCTTAAGAGACACTTTCTTTGCTTAACTAGATGCACCTTGGTGTGGAGTCAAAAGTACACATGCTGGATCAAAATATATAAAAACTGCATTTCCTACCAAAAAGAAGTGGGAAAGTGGGCACTGCTTAAAAGACAGAAATGAACCCTGCCATATAATGTGAGTATTTTGCTTTCACGGTCTTCAAAATCATTAGTCAACCACCAGATGCCACTTACAAAATGAACGCAAGGGACAGAATTAAAATTTTGCAAAATCCAAGTGAAGTTCAGGTTCAAGGCCACCATATTAATGCAGTGATTTGGAGGAATTTGTATACCTAGTTTAAGTCCCATTCTCACTGCAACTTCCTGCTACTCTTTGGTAACAAGAAAGCCTTAGCAGAATATTTTGGATTTAAATGATTTGACAGCCGCTATAAATCTAAGAAATAACACATTTCTTTAAGCCTCAGAACAAAAGGATAAGTGATCTTAAGGACGAACCCCTTTTTCCAAATCAAAGGGGGTAGACGCCCTTTTTCCAATCAAAGGGGGTGGGACTTTAGCACATTTTATTTCCTAAAAAAGCAGCAGATCAGAATCATCTTTTAAATTGTGATGTATAGCACAGGTGAAAAGAGGGATTATTATCCATCTGTCAAAGAGCTGTAAAGGTAACCAACAGGAAAAGGTGGTTATATCATTTTAATGGGTACTTAATCCAATTTATTTTGTTTGCACAGATAATTTAATCTAGATTATATCAGTCTTACATAATTTATCAGTTCAGACAATTGGGCATACTTATAACACATTCACAAAAACTAATTGGTACTGTGTCTTCATGAGGGGTAAAAAAGAAAACAAAATAGATTGTTGCTTTTAAGACTATTCATTGCATATGCACCATCTTTTGTTTTCAGTAGTTTTTAACAGGAAAATAGTATTAGAAGATAAGCCAGATCTAATATCCAGCAGGCAGAACAGTGAAGAATTACTCTATAAAAATACGTTTGAAAGGTTCTTTTCCTTTATTAACATGCTTCAGCTGACAAAGTCTTGAAAACTGAAGCAGCCAGGCAGGGTGGCCTACGCCTGTATCCCAGCTACTTGGGAAGACTGCTTGAGCTCAGGAGTTCAATATCAGCTCAGGCAACATAGGGAGACCCCTGTCTCTAAAGAAGTAACAAAAATTTTAAAAAATAAAGAAATGTAAGTACTTGCAAATTCAGTGATGAAACAGTATTTCTAAATACTGTTTTGGGGGACCATCTCACTCTGTTGCCCAGGCTGGAGTGCAGTGGAGTGATCTTGGCTCACTGCAACCTCCGCCTCCCAGGTTCAAGCAATTCTCCTGCCTCAACCTCCCAAGTAGCTGGAACTATAGGCACGTGCCACAACACCCAGTTAATTTTTGTATTTTTAGTAGAGACGGGGTTTTGCCATGTTGGCCAGGCTGGTCTCAAACTCCTGACCTCAGCCTCTCAAAGTGCTAGGATTGTAGGCATGAGCCACCACACCCAGCCAATTTTTGGGGGATCTAAGAGGACACTAGAGAAAAGAAACTGTTATTTTGCCAGCAGCCAGCTTACAGGAAGTAGTTGCCAACAGTGTATCCAAGTCAGTTTTTTATATTTCTTTAATCTTGTATAAGATTATAGCTGTTGACTTTAGCTATACATTTGCAAGACAAAATTTCAAGGTGTTTTTAAATGTAGACTGTTGAAGAACTATGAAGGCTGGCCGGGCATGGTGGCTTACATCTGTAATCCCAGCACTTTGGGAGGCTGAGGCAGGCAGATCACCTGAGGAGCTTGAGACCAGCCTGGCCAAGATGGTGAAATCCCATCTCTACTAAAAATACAAAATTAGCCAGGCCTGGTGGCAGATGCCTGTAATGCCAGCTACTCGGGAGGCTGAGGAAGGAGAATCACTTGAACCCAGGAGGCGGAGGTTGCAGTAAGCAGAGACCGCGCCATTGCACTCCAGCCTGGGTGACGAGAGCGAAACTCCGTCTCAAAAAAAAAAAAAACTGTGAAGGCTTCATGAATACCTGCTCTTCAGTTAGCTGCAGAGCTTAGGAAAATTTAGCATCTGCAAGCTGAAAAGATTTAAACCACATTTCAAAAATACACAATCATCTGATCTACTGCTAATTATGAGTTGGCAAGTTAATTCCTACTTGCAAAGTCATTTTATCAACCTCCATTCTGTTAACAATTTTACATTCTAATTATGTTTATAGAAGTCTTTTAGATATAAGTTGTTTGCAACAGATATTTTGGAGCCCCTGCCATATGTCAGGAAAGGTACAAGTTACTAAGGCTACACAGAAGAACCAAGACCTGTCTTTATCCATCCACCTGTGCCTGGCACTTTAGATAAGGCATTCAGTGAGTCAGGCGAGGACCCCTGCCCTCCTGGAGCAAATAAGCAGACAGAGTCCAAGATAGTAGTGCTGTTATACAAATAGGAATATATGACCAAGACCATAGGGCACATCAACTGTCTGCTTTGAGGGGAAACAGGAGAGAGCTACACCAAGGTGACATTTCAGTTGTTTACTAGGCGTGACTGGGAGTTAGGTCAGAGAAAGACAAACACCTGGAGCAAAGGCAGACTGCAGAAGGGCCTGGCTAATCCAGAGGAACAAGTGTGGCAGAAAGTGGGATGCACAGGGTAAGTGGAAGAAGTCAAGTCTGGGAAGGTAGAGCGAGCCCAGATTGTGAGGCCTCTTATATGCCAGCATTTTGCTTAGATTTTATCACTACCCAAAGGATTTTAAGCAGGACAGTAGCAATTTTTTTTTTTAAGCTATAACTGGTATCAGTATGGGGAGGGGCTGGAAAGGAAATAGTGGCAGGAATCATACAGATCTTGTAAGACTTTAAAAACCTTTGCCTGGCTGGGCGCAGTGGCTCACACCTGTAATCCTACCACTTTGGGAGGCGAGGCAGGCAGATCACTTGAGGTCAGGAGTTCAAAACCAGCCTGGCCAATGTGGAGAAGCCCTGTCTCTACTAAAAATACAAAAAAATAGCCGGGCATGGTGGTGGGCGCCTGTTATCACAGCTACTCGGGAGGCTGAGGCAGGAGAATCACTTGAACCTGAGAGGCAGGGGTTATAGTGAGCCAAGATCACACCACTGCACTCCAGCTTGGGCCACAGTGTGAGACTCTGTCTCAAAAAAAAAAAAAAAAAAAAAAGCAAAACCTGTGCCTACTGTAAAAGTGCCACACTAAACAAAAGCCACTAAATTCTCAGGGATATTAAACAACTTTATATTCATTTTGGAGTAACTGCAGCTTTGACCACTGAAGATGTATGGAAACGGCATGGCTTGGCTACAGAAGGGTTATTCAAAGATTTCCATAAACTGCATTATCAAATAGTAAAATAGGATGTCCTAAGCTCCAATAGATTTCCTTTTTTTGGTGGGGGGGACAGTCTCTCGCTCTGTTGCCCAGGCTGGAGTGCAGTGGCACAATCTCAGCTCACTGCAACCTCCACCTCCCAGGTTCAAGCAATTCTCCTGCCTCAGCCTCCCGAGTAGGTGGGACTATAGGCCTCCACCACCACGCCTGGCTAATTTTTTGTGTTTTAGTAGAAGTAGGGTTTCACTGTGTTGCCCAGGCTGATCTCAAACTCTTGAGCTCAATCTGCCCGCCTTGGCCTCCCAAAGTGCTGTGATTACAGCCATGAGCCACCACACCCGGCCCAATAGATTTCTTATAAATTAATTTCAATAAAATTGCTATGCAATATAATCTTAGCAAAGCTGCTGTGACCTTCAAAACTGTGTCATCAGCAGCACTAATCAAGAGTTCCAATTCTGAGTGCATACAGAGGGACATTTGGTAGTTTCCGAAGAAACATGGATTTTCACTGTCTTAATTTAAATGTTAATAGATTTGCTTTCAGCATATCTTGACTGTCAGATAAAAATTCAGCATAATGTTTGCTTTGTATAAACATCAAGCAAGGCTTTTGAAAGTCACTATTACAAAACAATTTTTTAAATTCCTATTAATCTTAGATCTCCATCCTTAATTCCTTTAGGTGTTAACATTTAAGATACCCACTAAGGGAACAAAAAGCTCGGGCAAAGAATATTTAAATGTTCAATTTTGACTTTGGAACTTTCCAGTTCAGTATTTAAAATGTTATATATAATATTGCTAGGAGACACTATGGATCGTTATTATTGTAAGCACAGAAACGGAAAAGATGCGGCCAGGCGCCCTGGCTCACACCTGTAATCCCAGCACTTTGGGAGGCCCAGGCGGGTGGATCACGAGGTCAGTTCAAGACCAGCCCAGCCAACATGGTGAATGAAACCCTATCTCTACTAAAAATACAGAAATTAGCTGGGTTTGATCACAGGCGCCTGTAATCCCATCTACTCAGGAGGCTGAGGCAGGAGAATCACTTTAACCCGGGCGGCAGAGGTTGCAGTGAGCTGAGATCGCGCCACTGCACTCCAGCCTGAGTGACAGAGTAAGACTCCATCTCAAAAAAGAAAAAGAAAAAGGAAGAAAAGGAAGGAAGGGGGAGGGAAGGGAAGGGAAGGGAAGAAAGAGAGAGAAATAAAAAAAAGAGAAAGAAAGAAACTGAAGGATGGACACCTGTACTTCTCTCTCTTGCAGGGGTAGAAGCACAGAAAGCCCTCCCCCTCAATAACCACACATTTTTCCAAGTAAATATTACTTTTGCAGCAACCTAATACCTTCATTTGCTGTCTCTCAAGGACTAGTTCTGTAGCAGTGGCTTTCCAACTGTGGCCGCTGTCCCCCAGTACAAATTACATTGTGACTTAGGATGAACATACATAATAAAATGAAACAAAAAATGGAACAGTACTTACCCTTACTAAGTACAGTGTACTTGTCAATGTTTGAAATGCTCATCATGACCCACTAATGAACATGCTATGACTCACAATTGAAAAGGACTCTTCATTTCCACTCAGTTAATGCCAGAAGTGGTGTACATAATACAGATGTCTGCTTTAATAATTTACTTGAACCTGGTTCTTAGCTCTAGTTATATGCAAGACAGTCCATAAATCTGTTTGTAGTTACTGGCAGTAAGTTTTTCTGTTGATGCTGCTGAAAAACTTAATAACTGTTAAGCTTTATTCTATTAAAGGTGCTCTAATATTTTCCCTTTGTGTGGAAAATTATTATATAGCTTTAAAACAGAATATATACTTGGAGATTTAACCATTTTTGTTTTTGTTTTGTTTTAGTCAAATATTGGAGATAATGTCAGCAGTGAGAGATGAGGATCCACTGGAATTAGCCAATACCCTATATAACAATACTATTAAAGTATTTTTTCCTGGAATATAATTGGTATATGTCTTCCACTTTCCATCATGTATGTAAAATTTCACAGTAAAACTTACTGATAGTTTCAATAAAGAAATTATCTGCAAGTTGTCTAAAGAAATACTATATATTGGTACACAGCATTCTCCACCATTCCCCTTCTTTTTCTCATAAAATCAGATCAGGATGTTTTTATATCATTGAGTACCTTAGTTTAAAACAATAATAATAACAATAAACTATTTTTGTTCTGTAATATCGCCAAAAGAATGAAAGGACAATTTTATGACAATACTGCAGACACAGAATGGCTAACAAATATACCAATTTTACATAAAAAACATTTAGCACATTCTGGTTTATATCAAAGTTTAGTTGATACAGTTTATTTCCCAACCCTCGGTCTCTGAATCATGACTTTCAAACTCAGCTCAATTACACTGCTACTCAAGTTTCAAAAAAGTTCCTCAGTTGCTTCTGGCAGGCTAATTTTTTCTTTAGTTTTAAAATACTCTCTCATGTCCCTTATCCTCTGGTCAAATTATTTTATTTCCTTAACTTTAATGTGGTTTCCTGATTTGCATTTTCATTCTCCCACCCATTCTGAAGAAAAACTGAGGTCCAAAGTTAGATACGTTATATGATTTCATTGAAGAATCTTTGGCACAGTTGACGCACCATATGATCATTACAGCTATTAAAAAGCTATTTGTTCAAATTTTGTCATAAAAATGTGAAAACATTTTATTCTATGTACAATAATGTACACAAATTTAAACAGGTCACCAAAGAGACCAGAAGTAATTAAAGAGGTATATTTACAGTAGCACATCACAGTAAACGGAAAACCATTCACAGATTCAACATTGATACTGTTTTTGTGCTTGGTTACACACTGAAGGTGAAGGATATCACTCCATTTTGGATGAACTGAATTTTAAACAAATACCTCAATGATTAATAAATGCTATTTTCATCAGTCAGTATCATCATTAAATTCTTCAGCTGCTGCGCCTGTGTGCTGAATCACTCCATTTCTTTCTCTTTGAACATCATCATCACAATCTGTACTGTCATCTTCGTTCAATTCTCTGTCAGATTCAGCAGCAGCTTCTCTTACAGCTTCCTCTGGATTTTCATTGGGTGGAATAAATCCATTGTTGTTAGATACATTTGAATTATCCTTGATATCATCTTCGATGTATACTTTCTGATGGCACATTGGACAAGTATCTTGAATGTACAACCATTTCCGAAGGCAAAGTGCATGGAAATAATGATTACATGGTGTAATACGAGCAGATGTTGTAAACTCATGATAGCAGATTGCACATACATCATTTATTTCTTGTAAGTGGCTCCCTTTTATTTCAGGAAGTGAATTAATTTTCTTCACAGCAGTCCTACGATTCATGAATGTCTTCCAGCCATTTTTGGCTTGTAAGTAGATGTTAAAATATGCATGTAGGCACATCATAAAAGCCCGAATTTTACTTCCTGACTCAAACATCATAGTGTAAGCCCCATTTCCAAACATTACAACTCCAAATATAAATTCAATAATACTGCCTGTTGAACGAACGTAGTAGACATAATCGTCAAGCTTTTCCCAGAGGACATTATAGTAGCCATCAATCATGAATAACGTATAAACAGTGAGAGAAACAATTACTTTTAAGCACAGTTCCACACAAAATGCTGTAACTGCAAACAACCATGTATTTAGTGCATAGTGATGCCAAAGAACATAACTGAGTAAGACAGGAAGAATAAACAGGCAAGCAGAGACAAACAGCACAGGAAAATGTCTACGAAAAGATGACACATGAGAGGCACTGAGAGACATTAATACAGGGTCTGTCATTCCATGGATGAAATGCAGGACTGCAGTTAATAAAAGGCACATGTTTCTACTTAAGCGAATAAGTCTCTCTTCTGGTCTTAGCCCACTTAACCCAGTCTGAAGAGCCAAAATAAAAAATAAAACAGGTGCAACAAAGCCAAGCCGCCTGTCATCTTCCTCAGTTGATCCAATAAAGGCCAATATTCCAAGCCCCAAGTAATGGGCTACTGAGGAAATTACAGCACTCATGCCCAGTACAGTTAGTGTAGAATCACATCCACTAATTATAAGATTGCAAATGAGGTCCCAAAAATCATCCCAAGAAATAAAGAAGGAATCAGTTTCATTTGCCATCCTTAAGATGTACATTAACACTGTAGCCTGAGCTGTAACTCTTGTTAGCCAAAAGACTCGCAGTATGTCTGGGAAACGAATCCTCTTCCATGTGTCCTCCATCAACAACTGTAATCCATAAATTCGATACATATGCCTCACTAAAAGATAAACATATCGTGTGGAATAATAAAACCACTTCAGTTTCACTGCCAAGACAAGCACTGTATTTAATGTGAGAATCAAGGAAGAAGTAAACACTAAAGTCTCTCTGATGTGTAATGGTAGCTCTGTGATTAAGCCTATTACAGGAACCAAGAGATCCAAAATAATTAATTGTGAATAGATGGAATGAATCTGGAGTAGTGTAACGTATCCAATTCCAAGTGTTAGCTGTAGAACGATAAGTGCCATCCACAGCGAGGGACCTTTTCGAGGAAGCAGCTCAATTCCAAAAGCTGATGTGTTGTAGGCACCATAGAAGTCAATGTGCAAAGAAGCATAATAATTCACCAACACTGAAGTTGCAGCTAATAGAAAGGCTGAGCTGTACATGTAAAACTTGAAAAGTGATCGTTGTGACAAGATCAGAACAATACTGGATACAAATATACCTGAAAGAAAGAAAGAAAAAGTCATTTGAATGAAGTCTTTGTAAGAATGTTTCCCCACTAATAGTTATGATATTCTTTAATTAGGAAATATGAATATTTTCAGTTATGAACATTAAGCCTCAAGACGATTTAGGCGTAAAGGGCAATAAAGGTTTTGTAAAGTCAGAGTTCAGGAGGACAGACCAAACATAATAAATTATTCTTTAAAGTTTCATTCCTTACTTTCTAAAGTATTTCAAGTAACACTGTGTATGTCCAAGGCACCAAATTACTAAATTATCTCTTCAAGATGAATGTGTAGTGGTACATACATTTTAACAAGTTTTAAAACTCAAAAGAATATGTCCTTTATCATTTCATAATCATTAAAATTAAGATAATTTTAAAAATTGGGTTAAAAAGAACCCAAATGGAAAACATTTGTTCCTATTAAGTTTTAGATTCATTTATTATTGATTGATTGAGACGGAGTCTCACTCCATTGCCCAGGCTGGAGTGCGCTGGCGATGCAATCTCAGCTCACTGCAACCTCTGCCTCCCAGACTCAAGCAATTCTCCTGCCTCAGCCTCCTGTAATCAGCTGGGATTACAGGCACCTGCCACCACGCCCAGCTAATTTTTGTATTTTTAGTAGAGACGGGGTTTCACCATGTTGGCCAGACTGGTCTCTAACTCCTGACCTCAAGTGATTCCACCGCCTTGCCTCCCAAAGTGCTGGGATTACAGGCGTGAGCCACCGCGCCCAGCCAAGTTTTAGATTTTTTTTTTAAAGCATTCTTTAGGAAATCAAGTTCAAGTTTTATACTTCCACCTAATTCCTCCTTTTCTTCAAACTGTGAACTCATGGCAGCTCTTACTTCCTACTCCTTAACTCTGAGCATTCTCCAAAGGATCCAAAATTCAGTTTTTCTTTCCTCCTAAATAGTTTCCTTCAGACTTAGAAACATCCTCCAAGTTCCCTTTTTCCTGTACAATGCTGAATCTGTTTCTTAAAATAGTCATCTCTTTTTATTGTTCTTCACATTACAAAAGTAACACTCAGAAAACCAAGACATGTTTTTAGAAAATGATAATTCTCCTTCCCCCACTCCATAGACACCATCTTTCTTTGTACTCTGACAGAAATGCACATTTTAAGTAGGATTACAATAAACACATTATTATCCAAGGTTTCAACAATGGGAATGTCATCTGAATACTCACCTACTTTCACTCCTACATTACAACTGCAAATTTCCAAAGTTCTGAAACTCAACTTGCCTTAACCTAGAATCAGCTTTTCCTTGTGATTTGCTATTTCAGTTGAAGGTACCATTATTGTTCTCTTAGAGATACTCCCAACCCAGCCCCACATGCTCAAACTTTGCCAATTAGTTGCCAAATTCTTCTAACACCTCTATCCCCCTTTTCTGTGACACCAATCAATTAGTCTGTCTCAAAAAAACCTTCATCTTGTCCAAATCCATCTACAAGCCATCACCAAATTGCCTTTCTTCATTCATCTGCTCAAAATACTTCAGCGGCTCTGAAATTACTATTAACTAAAATCTACATTCTTGCTCCTGGCACTCAAGGATCCAATTTGCTTTACAGTAATATTCCTCCTAACACACACACACAGACTTGGGTTCCCCAAACACATTCTTTTCTCCACTATAGCTACAGCAGTGTTTACATTCTCTTTGCTTGGAATGATGTCCCCACCAACTTCCCAATCCCTGACTGTTCAAATCCTACTTATCCTAGCATCCTACTTTCTTTGATAGAAACTGTTCTTTCAGCATACCTGCAGAACTCAGTGAAACACTGAACACTCATACCACCTGATACTGTAGTCTGCAGTTATCTAAGCATAATCTACCCTATTATACATGTATCTGTAACAGAAAGCAAGGATCCTACCTTGTCCATCTATGGATCCTACAATATTTTGTACAAAGTAAGTACAATAGTATTCACTGTACTTATTGGGACATTGGGAATGACAGTGGGAATGTCTGTCACTTCTGGATGTTTTTAAAGGCAATGACAAAATACAGCCTGCTTGAAAAATAAAATCTATGAAAAAGACAATGAGAAACCACACCCTGGAGTACAGAAAAAGTGACAAACTCCAAGTTAAAAATCCATCTTGGCCAGGCGCGGTGGCTCACACCAGTAATCCCAGCACTTTGGAGGCTGAGGCGGGTGGATCACTTGAGGCCAGAAGTTCGAGACCATGTCAATATGGTGAAACCTTGTCTTTACCAAAAATATAAAAATTTGCCAGGCGTGGTGGCACGTGCCTGTACTCCCAGCTACTCAGGGGCTTGAGGTGGGAAAATCGCTTGAACCCAGGAGGCAGAAGTTGCAGAGAGCTGAGATCACGCCACTGCACACCAGCCTTGGTGACAGAGGGAGACCCTGTCTCAAATAAATACATAAATATTAAATAAAATCAAAATCCATCTATCCACCTTATTTCAGCAGGTAATGAAGACACTGCATATTATTACAGTGGACGCATTTCACAATCCATTGCACATATAGGCAAGGGCTAGTTCCTTTAAATGATGACTGTCCAGGGATTTAAAATGTATTCTGTGCCAAAGTGTCAAGTCATTTGTGAAAAGGAAAACAAAAGGACACAATAAGGTAGAAGACATATAAACCTCTAAATACAAACCACCTGATTCCCCAAGCAAATGGGCCACTAATAATCTCCCAAAGAGTTGTAAACGCAGAACAGCCTCTTTTAACAGGAAATAGGTAATTTTTTTTAAATGAAGTTTCACTCTTGTTGCCCAGGCTGGAGTGCAATGGCGTGATCTCGGCTCACTGCAACCTCTGCCTCCCAGGTTCAAGCGATTCTCCTGCCTCAGCCTCCCAAGTAGCTGGGATTACAGGCATGTACCACCATGCCCGGCTAATTCTGCATTTTCAGTAGATACAGGGTTTTTCCACGTTGGTCAGGTTGGTCTCGAACTCCTGCCCAGAAAAGATTTTTTTTATTGGAAACTTCTTCCATGGAAGGTAACAAGGAAATGGAATTAATTCAGCCTACCAGATGCCATATGTAATCTTACATTCTCTACATGGAAAACAACCTTATTTTCCTGAGACAAAACTTCAGAAACTTTAAAACAAATCTTCTAAGTTGGGTCAAAACCAAAACAAAAAAACTCTAGTTCTACTTTATGCCACTTAGAGGGGAGAAAGTCAAGCAGGAACCGTAAATTATTTTTGTCAACTTGCTATTCACAAAGTAGTAAAGTAATCTTCAGTAACTATTCATGAGCTTTGCTATAATTTTATAACTATTTTTTAAAATTCTAATAACTTTTCTCCTGAAGCTTGTTTTTACCACACACAAATGAAGAAATGATTTGGGTTTTAGAAACATTTCTAGTGAAAAAGTGCCATTGTGCTTTATGCAAATGATCAAAGAAAAAAGGGGAAGGCATCAAATAGACAAATAATGTAGTAAGACTACAACCTCAAAATTTGGATGTGTCCCAGCAAGTAACAATCTGACAATACTCTATCCTGATTAAAATCACACCCCCCAAGATGTAACAGTGAGTTAACATTTCAAGAATAGTACACGTTTTAATTCCTACCCAAAGTTTGTAGGTATATGGGGTTCACAGATTTTCCTTATAGTCACGTTCCTACTTATGGAGTTTGGGAAGAATCTGCTCTCATTTTAAAAGCAAACATCCCAAGTAATAAGTCTCCAAAGTAATCATCTTTCTCATGGCCTTTGCAGAATAATATCAAAGTTTCAGTGCATTCTTACATTAGATATGAAATGCTTTCTTGGTATTTACACTGTAGATCTAAGAAAATATAAAAGTCCAGAGACAGTTTCTCATTAGGATTTGGAAGTGACTTGCACAAGTAATCAAGGCTGTATATAAATGCTGCTTCATAAAAAATTAAAAGAGAACAGAATTTACTGAAATCACAACTCAGAGATCCCAGTCCAATTCTCCTGTGATTAAGAGAGTTCACTAGAGTTTTCAAGGTAGTCAAAAAGAGGGAGGTATCCAAATCAATTCAGGAACTTTGAAACTATATACGAACTCAACTCATGAAAGTTCAGGCCTTCTCAATCTGGATTACCAAAAACAGGCAAATAAAAACAAAGGAAAAAATAAAAAAACTTACTATACATGTTACATAACAAAGTGTTTCACTCTTTTATGTGTAAAGTCTATTCATACCCTTACCCTCTTCTGGAAACTTATGACTAAAAATCAGGGTACAAAACATAATATTTACAATTCTCCAAGTACCCGAAATACCTTTAAAACAAAAAGCAACTTGTTGAAAAACATTTCAATACCTGACAGAATATGGAAAAGCACAGAAATAAATGTTATTACTACCTTACTCCCAAGGGAGCCTTCTGCAATGAAGTTTACAACAAAGTGTCTTGAAATGTTGTTAATCTGTTAGCATACTTGATAAACTATAAAGAAAAAATTTCTATTGGATTCTTATTTTAGGTAAAAAAAAGAAAAAAATGGTATTCTAAGTATTAATAACACAAAATTAAACTTTTGCTTTTAACCTGAAATTATAACAAGTATGCTTTTATCAAAAATATATGAACATGGATTTTAAAAAGCCAAACCCTACAGTGAGGTGTTAAATGAAGAGTTAAAGCAAGTTTTTCTAGTTTGTCTTTCCCATCTGTGATATCATAAAAAAAAAAATTAGTATTTGGTCTTTATCCCATTTTCTGACATAGCTTCTAAAAGCCTTGGAATCTCTGGAGTGATGACTGTTTTGTACAATAATCAGATGACTGGTGCCTGGGGGCCCCTAGATAGCTTCAGGATGGGGGCTAGGTAGCCAGGAGAATCAACCCAGTGATTAAGGGTTATACCTTTGATTCCTACCCCCAGCCCCCACATTTGGGGAGGGGGAAGAAGCTGAAGCTTGAGTCCATAAACCAATGACTAGTGATTTAATCAATCATGTCTATTTAAGGAAGCTTCCACAAAAACCCAAAAGGACTGAGTTCTGTCAGCTCTCAGCTGAACACTGAGGCTCCACGCCCCTTCTCCCCTTCTCTCCTTCTTTGCCTCACCTAGTACATCTCCTTCCATCTGGTTAATTCATCTGTGACCTTTGTAGTTGCCTTTATAATAAATCGGTAAATGTAAGTACAGTAGTTCCCCCTTACCCGAGATTTCACTTTCTTTCTTTATTTTTAGTGATGGAGTCTCGCTCTGTTGCCCAGGCTGCAGTGCTGTGGTGCGATCTTTTGATTAACATAGGTTTTTAACCTCAGTATCATTCAGTTTATCAATCTTCATTATGTATTTGCTTTTATATATTTTTACAGAATTTCTCCCTTAATCTAAGATTGGAAAAATAAGATATTCCATATTTTTTTCTAAAAATTTAAAGTTCTTCATTTCATATTTACATATACATCTAGGTAAGAATACACTTAGAAATGACTTTTTTTTTTTAAGAGACAGGGTCTTGTCTGCCACCCAGGCTGGAGTGCAGTTATGCAATCATAGCTCACTGCAGCCTTGAACTCCTGGGCCCAAGCGATCTTCTCACCCCAGCCTCCTGAGTAGATAGGACTACAGGCGCCCACCGCCAAGTATGGCTATTTTTTTAAACTTTTATTTTTGCAGAGACAGGGTCTCACTACACTGCCCAGTCTAGAAGTGACTGTTTATATATTGACATGAGGTAGACATCTAGTATAATTTATTTCCAAAGGTGTAACAAAATGATCATTAATTCAACAGTCCATGTTTACCTCAAGGTACTTCAATTCTTTCTCTGAAACACATTATATCTATATATACATTTGTGTCTGTTTCTGGGCTATGTATTTAATTATAAATAAGGCTAAGTACTAATCTATTTGTCTATCCCAGTGGTTCTCAACCAGGATTTGGCAATATCTAGCGACAGCTCTGGCTGTCACATTGGGTTGTTGGGGTGCAAGGTGCTCCTGCATCTAATGGGCAGGGGAAAGGGACGCTGCTAAAAATCTTACAGTGCATTCAGAAGAGCTCTCATCCGCAAACAAAGAATTATCCTGTCCAAAATGTCAATACTGCAACTGTTGAGAAATCTCTGTCTATTCCTCTGCCAGTTATAATTACTTCAGCTTTTTTTCACTTCATAGGTTTTCTGAGGTCTTTTTCAGCACCAAAAATAGCTATCTCATTCCTTTCAAGAACTTTATTGCATGGCTGGACCTAATACAATGAACAGATTTGTATCAATACATATTTAGATTAAGTTTGTTGCTTTGTTATTTCCAGTAGTGTTTGCCCATAGTCCTTTTGTACAACTATATCTCTAGGCCAATTCCCTAGAATTGAAATTGTGAGTCCAAAGTTGTACGAGCCAGGCATCCCAGCTACTCCGGAGGCTGAGGCAAGAGAATCGCTTGAACCTGGGAGGTGGAGGTTGCAGTGAGCCGAGATCACGCCACTGCACTCCAGCCTTGATGACAGAGCGAGACTCTGTCTTTAAAACAAAACAAACAAAAAAGTCAGTTGTAAATGACAGTTGATAGTGCCAAATAGTTTTACACTGATATTAACAGTTTTCCGGGCCGGGCACGGTGGCTCACGCCTGTAATCCCAGCACTTTGGGAGACCGAGGAGGGCAGATCACCCGAGGTCGGGAGTTGAAGACCAGACTGACCAACATGGAGAAACCCCGTCTCTACTAAAACTAGAAAAAAAAAATTAGCCGGGGGTGGTGGCACTTGCCTGTAATCCCAGCTACTCCGGAGGCTGAGGCCGGAGAATCGCCGGAACCGGGGAGGCGGAGGTTGTGATGAGCCGAGATCGCGCCATTGCACTCCGGCCTGGGCAACAAGAGTGAAACTCCGTCTCAAAAAAAAAAAAAAAAAAAAAAGAGTCTTCCAAAATTGTATAAATTTACCTAGTTCAAAAAGGTAAATGCCTTTGCAAAACTTTGAACTTTTCACCAATCTGATAAATTTTTTTTGACTTTTTTTTTTTTTTTTTTTTTTTTTTGAGACAGTCTTGCTCTATCGCCCAGGCTGGAGTGCAGTGGGACGATCTTGGCTCACTGCAACCTCCACCTCCCCGGTTCAAGTGATTCTCGTGCCTCAGCCTCCAGAGTAGCTGCGACTACGGGCAGGAGTCACTGCGCCCGGCTAATATTTTGGTAGACACGGGTTGCGCCATTTGGCCAGGCTGGTGTCAAACTCCTGGCCTCAAGCGATCTGCCCGCCTCGGCCTCCCAAAGTGCTGGGATTACAGGTGTGATCCACCATACCTGGTCTTGACTGTATTTAACTATAAGAAAGGCTAAGTCCTTTTTTTCCCCCCATAAAATCAAGCTCCTGCAGGAAGGGCTAAATACTTTTTCTCTTGCTTATTGAACATCTGCATTTTGTTAATTGTGAATTGCTTGTCTTAGGGATTTTCCTAAGGGAGTATAAGTTTTTTCTTGTTTTGTTTTTTTTAGACAGTCTCGCTCTGTCGCCAGGCTGGAGTGCAGTGGCGCAATCTCGGCTCACTGCAACTTGCAACTCCCTGGTTCAAGTGATTCTCCTGCCTCAACTTCCCTGGCAGAGTAAAACGCTTACTAGAACGTCAATCACTTATGATACAAGTATTTTCTCTCAGTTTGTCATTTAAAGATTTTTAAAGTTTTGCCATAAAAAAGCTTTTCATTTTTATGTACTGAAATTTATCAGATTTTTCCTTGGAACTTCTGGGTTTGCTGTTATGTTTAAAGACTTTTCCCACCTCAATGAATTATCACCATGAGTAATACTATTAAAACAAACTCCTAGGCTTGCATTTTCTGCCTTGGTTAAAAATTTAAATTTGCTAACTCAGCATTATGCTGCTCTGGGTTGAGTTTCATTTAGTATTTAACACCCCTTAAGACATGGCTTTATGTTCTTAAATATTCTATATATTGTCATAGAATTTTATTTGGATCTCCAAAATGAGTTGCTTTATTTTCCAACCGGTTGAAATCTCAAATTAGTTTTGATATCAAATGAAGGTACAGTTGTAGCACCACTTTGTAGGTAGAAGGGAGTAAATACTTCTACCACCATACATAAAACTGGTAATGCTTTTTACTTAAGAGAGAGATTTCCATTTTTACACATTAATTTTAAAGAAAAGGGTGAGGTTGACAAGTGGTAAGACTTATACACAGTAGTACTGAGAAGTCTACAACTACAAAAAAACTAACAAGGCAGAACGATTAATTTCAACTATCCATTGGCATATTTTACACACAAACCTGTGTCTTTTAGTAACATATAATTTTTTAGCACCAAAACCAGTTTTTTTCATTCTTATCATCCTTACAAATATGAAAAATTAGCATAATTACATGACATAATATAAGAAGAGTCAGATGATAGATCTGAAAAATATTTTGTATTTCTCAAAGTCTGATCCAGAGATTCTGGGATCAAAATTTTCAAATAAACAGCACCAATACTTTGCTGATGATTTCAAAAGACCAAAATATCTAACAAAATATGGTATTAAATGAAGCATTAAAATAGTTTTATTGTCTTTAACACCCTATGAAACAGATGTCATCATTGTCCATTTTTTTAAAAGGCAAAAATAAACCAAAGCACTGAGCAGTCGCCTTAAGTCACGCCCTTCTTTAAACCGTCAAACACAAACTTTCAAGACTTATTACAAAAGAAGCATGGCTAGTACAAGGAAAATACCAGATTACTTCGTTCAATGTTCTCAAACTACAAATTATTTAATTAAAGAAAATACTTCTTTTCCTTGAAGCTGCCTAGCCTGAAGCTCAACAGAGTATTGCATTAAAGCACCAGGTCCCAAAGGGATTCTCAGAGAATCTGCAGTCATCATGCTGTAAGAATATTCAAAGCAGTCACTACACTATTTCTGGGCTGAATATGCAGATTCCTCTCAAACAGAGCCCAATTTTTAACACAAATTGTGGTGGTGGTATACATTAGCAGTGGCAAGTAGGAGCAGCTGGAATCAGGTAGCCGGTGGATTACAAGCAGCTTGAGCTGAACATCACGTTCACATCTTTAGTTTTAAGATCTAGCATATGATCATTACTATAGCATTCTGTATCTGGACTGCAGCTGTTAGGGAGAAAAGTAAACCATACTTAATGTCAAAAGATTTTTAAGCCCCAGGTTCTGGCAACCACTTACCGGCTGCCTACCAAGAGCAACACTTAACCTCTATGACCCTGTTTCCTGGTTTGTAAAATGAGAATACCACCACCCACCTCTGGGGGATGTTTGAAGGTTAGGTTAGATAATACCAGTGAAAATGTTTTGCAAAAGGAAAGTACCAGAGAAATGTAAAATATGGCTATTTATTGCTAAGAACAAAATTCGGCCTTTATTGCCACTCCTCTTTTGAAAGAATAAAAGCAACAGATGGCTTGTAATTCAGAAAGGCTTGGTAAAGATCTCACCCTCAGTCTGCCCTCAGCAACACTTCAAAAGCACTAGCCTACTTAAGACCGATCACCAGAATTACCTCATCAACAAAAATTGCCAGGTTGCAATTACTTAAAAAATTATTTTACGCATAAATGCATCGCACTCTGATGATGTAAGTGAAGATGGAGAGGAAGAAATGAAATATAAGATACTTTTAACACACCATCCATACGAAACAAAGAATTATTTTCAGACGTTTCTTTGGCAAATGGCTCATCACTTTTTACAGTCATCTTCAATACCTTCTCGTTTATTCATGGAAAATTTTAGCATCGCGCTTTCATGAGAATTTTTGGTAATGGTTTCAAGGTCTGACATTCGAAACCCTGTCTCCTTCGCTTGGATGTCATTTACTGCAGACACTTCACGATCCTGTGGACCCTTGGGTGCAGCAGAAGTGACAATATACAAGTACTCTGCATTTTGTAATAAAGGGAAACTGAGGCCCACGCCTTGGCAGAAGTCCAAGGTCACACACGACGAGCCTGGGATACAGTTGTTTTTTCGAAGGCTGTCGCATAGGACGCGGTAAGCCAGTACTCATTTCCCAAGAGAAACGGGCAAAGAGCTGCATGCCCACGCATTCTTGCTTTCTCCCCCTCTCACTGAGGTACAACACTGAGTCCTCGCTAGGGGGACTGCTCCGCTGTCAACTCAGACAAGTATCATCTCCTTCCCCCTCCCACCCCGTAAAGACGACCCTTTCAGAGATGAAACTGTAGTTCCCAAAGGCACATACTCGACCCATGGCCTCGCACGCCTGCCCGCTCCTCGGGGCACATCTCGGCCCGCAGAGCGGTCCCGGGACGCAGGGTACCCTGTTCCCTTACCAAGGAGCCGGAGGAAGATCTGGAGCACGATGCAGAACCGGCTTTGGCTGGAATCGGGGTAGGAGTTGAAGATGGCGTCGATGATGTAAAGGCAGGGCACCCTGAGCGCCACTTCGAGCGCCGCCCAGACCTGCTGATGGGCCATCCGCACCTGCTGCTGCGGGGCCCCCACCGCCGCCATGAGCCGCTGCCACACCGGGGCTGGGCGGGCCG
Organism: Macaca mulatta; assembly: GCF_049350105.2. NCBI lineage: Eukaryota > Metazoa > Chordata > Mammalia > Primates > Cercopithecidae > Macaca > Macaca mulatta. The sequence continues at coordinate 134,889,086 of NC_133413.1, read as the reverse complement.
GGCAGGGCCACGCGGGGCAGGGCCCGGGGCCGCGGCCGGGGGCAGGGGCTAAGGCGGGCAACTCCGCCCCTGCGCTCCTTCTTCTCCTGTCTCTCTCACGGCCCGCCCCGCCGCCCGCTCGCGTCCCTCGAAGTGGAGCAGGCGGCGGAGGCAGCTACGGCCGAGAGGGCGGCAGCGGCGGCTCCCCAGGAGGCTCTGGGTTTCGGTGTTTCCGGCAAGCTAAGGTCTGACTCCTCCTCCCTCCACCGCCTCCCCCGCCCGCGGAGCCACCATCTTGACCTCGCCCGCTGGCCTCTGCCGTTGCTGCTGTGGCGAGGCCCGGAGGCTGCGCCGTCAGTCAAGCGAACCGCAGAGTCCGCGCCCACTGCCTGCGTCATAATCCAGCGCTAGGGACGGTCACCACGTCGTCATCCCGCAGGGTTGCCATGGTTTCCGCCCACCTGCGCGGGTTTCTCTAGCTTCATGCCACCCCGTGGCGCATGCGCTTTTCGGTAGCGGCACTTTTCGATAGCCGCGTTTTCCGGCCTTGGGGTTGCAGCTTCACCCTCGCAGAGTCGGCTTAACGAAGGGGTAGGTGCTTCCGCTGGGCAAAATATTAGGCGTTTTATTAGAGCCCATTAAACGTTGCATAAACATGGTTCAGAGCGTCTAGGGAGAAGAAAAGCCAAAAGATGCCGCCCTCTCGACCTATCCCACCCGCGGGAGTCTGAAAGCCGACGCCAGGAGAAATGCCGCGAAGGCCGCCCGGGATTCTGGTAGGGGCGACGCTGTGTGCGTTTATGGAGCGCTTGCGGTGCGTGGCACTGGGCTGCGTGTGGTGGGCACTGCCGAGAAAAAGGTTCTTCCCATCCATTTGCACATCACCCTTCCCACCTCCTGCCCAGATGGGGATGTCCAGAAGTGAGGACATTCATCGGCCTCATTTTACTAATGGCAAGGAGATAGCGACTGAAGGGCAAGAACCTAGGGTTTCCTGTCTGATATTTCTCATCTTTGAGGTAAGTACACCTGGACAGTCCTTTCTTTCCTCCTCAGGGCTCATGCTTTCTTGCCTATCCATGTAATTAATATGATCTGGCTATCTTTCTGTTCCGAAACTTCAGCAGCAAATGAAAGTGTAAGTTAGACCTTGCTATCCTAGTTTAAGGGGGATAAAATAGGAATCAAGAAGCCTGGCCCACTTGAGCGCCCAGCCCAAGTGCATTCTGCAATCCAGTTTATATTAGTCCTCCATGTGGGTGGCTTACTTTATCAAGATTCCCCCCCAAGGGGAGGAGGATTATTAGTCACGTTATCAAACTCCCCTCCAACCCCTTTCTCTGCCTAGAGGTATGTGTAACGTGTAGTAGAAAGATCGAATCCCGACGCAAAAGTCCGTGCTGCTACTCATTTTTTTAACTTTCTGTTCTTATCGTTTACCCTACTCCCTAACAATGACCGCCATTTATCTGCTGCTTAATGGATACTAGGCACTGTCCTAAGGGTTTTATATGTTACTTCAATCTTTTCGTCAGCTTTATTTTGGTAGTTTGTTTTACAGAGGAGGAAACTGAGACTTAGGTAAGTTACAAGATGACGGGGTTACTACCTTGTTCAGTTAGTAGTCAGCAGCGAGTATATCTAAAGATAGTGCGAGTCAGAACTAGGATTATAAACCCAGAGCTACCTGAAACTCACAACTTCGGGCATCTTTGATTTCTTCTTTTCACCCACAGCCAATTCTTCGACTAAATTGTATCCATTCTGTTTTCACTGTCTCTTGTACTGGTCTCCTTTCTATTGTAACTGTCATCATCCTAACTCAAGATCCTTCTGTAGCTTTCCCCGGTTATTGCAATATCCTCATTACGATTGCCACCTTTTCTCATCCAGTCTGTTTACTACTGCCAGGTTAATTTCCCCAAACTGCATATCTGGGGAATAACCTTGTGGTTATGACGAAATTCCCAAAGGAAAGCAAACTTGGCAAGGTGCAAAGACTATGAAGACTTAGAATTTAAGAGTTCTGTGGAGATCTTCAGAGATATAAATTAGCTACTCAACATATCTGTTAGACTGCACTGTAAAGCAAAAAGAGAGAGGCCATTATGGGGGAAAAGATCCAAAAGGACTCCTAAAACACAAGTTGGGTAGAGGAGATAGGTGACTACTATTGTATTATGTTCATGGAAAATAAGTTCATGGGCTTTCCTTTAATTTTTATTTTAAAAGTAAATATACTAAATATTAAATAAAATTGTTTTAAGTGAACAAATGCTTCAGTCTTTATTAATGTTTTAACTGTTACTGATCTTAATTTGATGTACAAATTTTATTAGTATAAGAGTTTCTGAGACTAAATTCCATCTTGGGCCGAGAACCTTCAGGAGTGGTGGCAGAGTCTTTCTTATCCTTTTCATACAGCTTCTCCAAGCAGGCTCTCTGCCAAGCTTGTCCAGCCCACCTTATTTTGTTACTGTTGTTGTTCTGTTTTGTTTTAGGCTTTTAACAGTTTGAAGCCATGGTTTTTAGCTTCTGTTTCTAGTGATAAGCAGAAAAGAGGGATGAGGAAGTATTTACTGGTCCAACCAGAAACGGAAACTAAGAACCCAAGACTATATTCTCTCCCTTGGACACCCCTGCGTGAGCTCTTTTTCCGTCTATAAAATGAAGGTTTGAATAAGATCCTGGCAACTGTGTTAAAATATTACATTAAAATTAAATTTATAGTAATGAGGTAATTGATAGGATGCTTAGGAATTTTTAAGATAAAAGATATTTCCAGCTGGGTGTGGTGGCTCATGCCTGAAATCCCAGCACTTTGGGAGGCCAAGGAGGGTGGATCGCTTGAGCCTAGAAGTTCAAGACGAGCCTGGCCAACAAGGCAAAACTATATCTTTACAAAAAAATTGTAAAAATAGCTGGGTGTGGGCCGGGCGCAGTGGTTAACACCTATAATCCCAGCACTTTGGGAGGCTGAGGCGGGCGGATCACAAAGTCAAGAGTTCAAGATCAGCCTGGCCCACATGGCAAAACCACATCTCTATTAAATATACAAAAATTAATCAGGTATGGTGGCGGGCACCTGTAATCCCAGCTACTTGGGAGGCTGAGGCAGGAGAATTGCTTAAACCTGAGAGGCGGAGGTTGCAGTGAGCCAAGATGGTGCCACTGCACTCCAGCCTGGGTGACAGAGTGAGACTCTGTCTTGAGGGGGAAAAAAAAAGTAGCTGGACGTGGTGGCACACGCCTGTGGTCCCAGCTGCTCAGGAGGCTGAGGTGGGAGGATCACTTGAGCCTGGGTAGCAGAGGTTGCAGTGAGCCAAGATCACACCACTGTACTCCAGCCTGGGCAACAGAGTGAGACCCTGTCTCAAAAAATAGGTAGTGTTTCCAAGAAATAACTACAATTAACTGAATCTAATCTTTGCTTGATTTCTGCATTGATTTGAATGTTGCACAACTCAGGTGTACATTTACATTGAGTCTGCATAAACAGTGTGGTTCCTGAGTGTGTGTGTGTGTATTCACACAAACATACAAACTGTATACATAGAATACCTGTGTTCGAAAATAACAATCTGTTATAAATCCTTCAGATTTAACAGCTCAGAAAGCCTTTTAGTAGCTTTCAAAACGTTTAGAGGAAGGATGTGTAAAAATTAGTTTGAATTTTCTCTTGACATTTGCATTAATGAAGTCTTTTTTTCCTACAATAGAAACTGATTCTTCTGGGTTATCTTAAGCAAGAAAGGAATTTATTAAGGGGTTATTTTCATTATTCCTCAAGATTTCAAGTCACAGGAGAGACCATCTATATTAGGCCATTCTTGCATTGCTCTAAGTACCAGAGGCTGAGTAATTTATAAGAAAAGAAGTTTAATTGGCTCACGGTTCTACAGGCTGTACAGGAAGCCTAGTGCCTGCATCTGCTTCTGGGGAGGCCTCAGGAAGCTTTTGCTCATGGCAGAAGGTGAAGTAGGATCAGGCATTTCACATGGCAAAAACAGGAGCAAGGGGGTGGGGGTAGGTGTCACACACTTTTAAACAATCAGATCTCATGAGAACTCACTACGGTGAGGACAGCACCAAGCCATGAGGGATCAGTCCCCATGACCCAGACACCACCAGGCCCTACCTCTAACTGGGAATTACATCTCAACATGAGATGTGCAGGGGAGATCCAAACTATATCATCATCCAATTGGTCAAGCTTACTGGATCATGTATCTACACCCTAGCTTCCTTAGTGGGAGGAAGCAGTAGGAAACGTGCACTTGGATTTAACCCCTTCACTAATATGTATTTTCTACTAATATGTATTTTCTTCAAGTGGAAGATAGGGATACTGGTAGGAAGGGTAGTGTCCTAGTCTGTATTCTGTGGTTTATAACAGAATACCTGAAACTGGGTAATTTATAAAGAAAAGGAATTCATTTCTTGCAGTTAGGGAGGAGACTGAGAACTTCAAGGTGGAGGGACCACATCTGGGGAGAGCCTTGTTGCTGATGGGGACTGCAGGGAATCATATGGTGAAGGGGCTGAGCATGCCCACTCAGGCCTTTCCTCCTCTCTCTATGAAGCTACCAGTCCCAGGCCAGGCGCGGTGGCTCACGCCTGTAATCCCAGCACTTTGGGAGACCGAGGTGGGCAGATCACCTAAGGTCAGGAGTTTGAAACAAGCCTGGCCAACGTGGTGAAACCCCATCTCTACTAAAAATACAAAAAATTAGCCTGGCATGGTGGGAGGCTGAACAGAACAGAAAGTCTAGAAAAACTCCACACATATAGGGTCACTTGATTCATTAGAAAAGTGACACTAGAGTGCAGTGGGAAACGGATAAGCCAACAATATAATAGGACTCTGGATACTGCTTAACAAAGGACAGCGTATCACTTAATGGTGAGACACGCTGGAAGCATTCTCCCTAAAGTTAAGAGTAAGGTAAGGTTGCTCACTGTCATCATTACTATTTATCATTGTATTAGAAGTGGGGGCTGGGAATAAGGCAAGTTAAAATGCTTCCCTGTTTACCAAGATTTAGCTGGTTTTCTCGAATAAAGGCACCTCAGATTATTTCAAGCTTTTAGTTACTTTGTAGAGTTCTGAAAAAGTTGACTGACCATTTTTGCCCGTGTTCTCATTGCTTTTATAGAGGAGCCGATATTTGGAGATGTTTACCCTGCTGTTTTGGAAGTTGTCCATTTTACTTGATATTGGGACGTATCAAGAGACCACTATACCTTGAATGTAAAATACAGGTACATTCCTTCCTTCCGTTATCGTGTAGCAATAACGCTACTTCCTCCTGATAATTGGATTCAATTACCCCAACTAACATGGTGACTTTTCCTTGCCTGCTGGTCTCCTGGCACAAGGACCCTGAACTGGGAAACCTCAGCAAGTTAAAGTTTAAAGGATCTATTATTGTGTCTCTTGATGAAAAGATTCCTGTCTTGGGAATCAGGACTTCTAGACTCAAAGTTGTGGGGATGAGAAGTACAAACTTCTCACATGGGTCACTGGGAGTAAGAGTATGTGGTTATATTAATTTCCTATTGTGCTATGACAAACTTAGTGGTTTCAAACAACACAAATTTATTTTCTTACAGTTCTGGAAGCCTAAAATCAAGGTATCAACAGGACTGCTTTTCCTGAAGGCTTCAAGAAAAAGTCTGTTTCCTTGCCTTTTTCAATTTCTAGAGGCTACGTACATTTCTTGGCTATGGCCCATTACTCATATCACCCCATCCTCCTGCTTAAGTCATTGCATCTACTAAGCAAACCTGCCTCTCCCTTGTAAGAATCTTTATGATTATATTGGGCCCATTGGATAGTCAAGGATAATCTCTGTATCTTGAGGTCATTAACTTAGTCATATCCACAAAGTTTCTTTTATCATGAAGGTAAAATATTTGTAGAATCCAGGTATTAGGATCTGAACACATTTGGGGGCCATTATTCAGCCTACTACACAGTGGGAATTCTATTTATATCCTTCCATCCCCAAACATGCATGCTATGTATATATGAGGCACAGCACCATACAATGAGTATTGATTTAGAGTATATGCTGTACCCTGGTGGACAGGGTCATTCCATTTCACAGGCTATTATCTTCAAGCTTTTGCTTCATTTTCACTTTCAAAAGGGTTTTCCATCAGGCCAGCACTTTTTAGGTTGTATAGTATGTGATAGGACCAGTGGATCCCATGGTTATGTACCTGCTGACACACCTCCTTTGCTGTAAAGTGGGTCCCTAAATCAAAGGCAATATTACACAGGATACATGTTGATGGATCAAATACCTGTAAACCTTTGAATAGTAGAGCTGGCCAACAACTTATAGGCAAGGAAGTCAAAACTCATAAATGCAGATGGGCAGTTTCTAGTCAAGGAGAATCACTGCCCATTCTAGGATGGAAGGAATCCAACATAAGTCAGCTTGCTGCCCAAGTAGCTGTTGGGTATCCTTGAGGGTTGGGGCTGTAACGGGAACTTGGTGTTTAACATTGGGGAGTGGCTGGTTTTTTTGTTGTTTTTTGAGACGGAGTTTCACTCATTGCCCAGGCTGGAGTGCAGTGGCGCCATCTTGGCTCACCGCAACCTCTGCCTCCTGGGTTCAAGGGATACTCCTGCCTCAGCCTCGCGAGTAGTTGGGATTACAGGCATGCGCCACCACGGCCAGCTAATTTTGTATTTTTAGTAGGGACAGGTTTCTCCATGTTGGGCAGGCTGGTCTTGAACTCCAGACCTCAGGTGATCCACCCACCTTGGCCTCCCAAAGTGTTGGGATTACAGGCGTGAGCCACCGCACCCGGCCTGGGGAGTAGCTATTGGATAAGTGGAGGCTGTCTATTGGCCTCTTGCTCACTTGCATTCCTGCAAGATGACTACTTTGTCATGAGCCCCCATGCCATTCCTGGGGGCAGAGGGAGGAGACGGTGGAGCTGATGGCTGTAGCTGCTGAAGTTAACTGGCTAAATCTGTCTACTTGGTTATTTAATGCTGCTTACATGTTGGATTGTCTCTGGCAGGTAAAGATTCTGTTATACAATACCAAACCCCTCCTTATGTGCCATATGTCATATATTTCTCCACTGCTTCTCCAGACTTCTTGTCCTTGATATGCCAGTCTTATTCCAGACCCCTGATCAACTGGCCAGCTTATTTGCCATTTGTCATGAAAATATGTTTTACTTCAAGACAGTTTCTTTCCACACAAAGTTGATGACCAGGAATACTGCCCCACATTATGTCGTTTGGAAGGGTTCTCCTCACTGCTGTCTTTTAAGGCCTGTCCTGTGTGGGCCTGTAGGGCAGTAGCAGTCCATTTTAGTTTTGAACCTGTATTCCAAGAAAACGCAGTGAATTCAGCTCAGGCTTTTTTGTCCTCCATAAGCTAGACATGAGACCCTCCCAAATGGCCATAATTGTGAGCTGAGGAAGGGACATCGGTAAAGAATCAGATATGACATGGGAGCCTGACCACCTGCCTGTGCCCAGCTCATGATGGGCATCTCTGGCTACATCGTCACTTGATGTCCATAATCAGTTCTTACCAAGGCACATTAGTATGGATAAGTTGTTTTTGGGGGTTTGCACTGCAGATGGCCCAGCCTTGCCACAGAATGCCAGGAGTTGACCTTGTGATTCTCCCATTGGAGCTTGCCATCAACTTTCATGGTTTCTTATCTCATTTACTCGTCCCATAGAATATCCTGAATTGGTCCATGCAACAGGGCTAAATACACCATACCTGCTAGAGAACTTTTACGTGCTATGGATCCCACTGAAAACTGGCAGACTTCTATCTCACCCAGTTTACAAGTCAGAACAGTATTGCCAACTTCTGAATTCCCACAGAGGCCTACACAACTTGGTATGCTTCCTTGGTGGCAGAATAATTTTGGTGAAATGAGTGGGTGAGAAGCAGTAATTTGTCCTTTACTGTGAAGGGTATATCTTGGCATTCAAGCAGCCTACTGGGCCCTAAAAATTTCACTGATGTAACAGCTTGCTGGGTCTTAAGGATTATTTCCCATCCTCCAGTGTACAGTATGCTAGCTGCTTATTATTTACCTCACCCAGCTAGCATGATGTCATCAATGTGGTAGGTCATTGTGACATTATGTGGGATGTTCAGATGGTCTAGATCTCTTTGGATTATGATGCAGTGTGGAATAGTTAACATAACCCTAGGGCAATACTATAAATGGGTACTGCTGTCCTATATAAACACAAACTTAATTCTTACCCAGCACCCTCAGGACCCAGTTCCATACCCGTGCTCATGGTTCCTGTTGGTACATGTTGGTTAGGTCCTGCATCTCTTTGGTCATATAAGCCCATTTGGAATTGAAAGTGGACACACAGAATGAGGGCAAAACACCTGCAGAATAGCTGCTTCATCATGGTGGTGTGGGAGTTTTTCATATCAGGTTTTGTTACCTTTGAGTTTTTAAATTATGTGTAAAGCTTTGATTTAAAAAAAAAACTCAATTATTAAAAAGAAACTGAGACAGTCTGTCTATCCACCTATCTCTGTTTACCTAATGCTATTGTTGTGTGTGTTAATAAAATTCAATTTTAGCTTCATATTCATGCAATATTTTCATTTACCTTTGATTCAGCCTTGACCTTTAAAAAGCCAAAAGGACAAATACCTATTTTGACACTGGTTCTGATCTGTCTGAAATTCTGTGTGACCAATGGTCAAGTAACCTTGCAGGCTGTTTATCATGTCTAATATGAAAAAAGTCATTGTACTTACTAACATTTTAATATTCCCCTTATAGGTAAGCATTCTAAACATGATTGTGGCAAGAAATTCTTATATGCTTTACATGTTGAAATTCTGTGTCAACTGAAGTACATATGTATATTATTGCAAGAGTGAATTTCTTCAATAATGATTGTGACAGCTAGTAAATTTAAGTAGAAAGTAATTATAAACGTCCAAATACTTTTTTAAATGGGCAAAATATATGAAACAATGGCCCTGAAGGCATTGGACATAGGCTGTGAAGGACAGTGAGCCATGAGAGATGGAATGCAAACAAGATGCACAATATAATTGCTCCAACTTGCTGCCTGAAGAAAGGCTTTGGCATGGGGAAAGGGAACCCAGAAGACTCCATGAGGTGAGGAGATATAGGTGGGAGTCCTGAGAACCCAAGGCAACTAGAGTTCACAGGGTAGAATACTAGAGAGGACAGAGCGACACAGAGAGAACTCCAGAGACCTGCTGACCATTCCTCTAAAGTATTAAGCTAAATGATCAGTACATGCATGAGAGGAAATAACCAAAGGCTTGGCAAAGAACCATCAGAAAGGATTAGAGGAAACAATACTCAAAGCTCACACAGGATGGTGAATGATTCCTGATCCCGTCAGCAAAAGTGGAAAAGGTCATAATTCACAAGGTGCCAGTTAGAGTACTAAGAAGGGTCTTGCTTCAGTAGTGGGAAAAAATATCCCTTGACTAAATGCTCTAGAATAACCTAACAAAGCTTAAAAGCAAGACCCAAAAACATTCAAACCGTGTCCAAATAACTTAATCATACTCCAGAAGAAAGTTCAAACTGTTTTAGGGATATGAAAATAATCTACAAAGTAAATTCACAATGGCTGGCATCCAATCAAAAATTACCAGGCATGCAACAGAAAAATACAACCCATAATAAGAAAAATAAAACATTCTAGGCTGAGTGCGGTGGCTCACACCTGTAATCCCAGCACTTTTGGAGGCCAAGGTAGGTGGATGACCTGAGGTCAGGAGTTCGAGACCAGCCTAGCCAACATGGTGAAACCCTGTCTCTACTAAAAATACAAAAATTAGCAGGGTGTGGTGGCACTCACCTGTAGTCCCAGCTATTCAGCAGGCTAAGGCAGGAGAATCGCTTGAACCCAAGAGGCGGAGGTTGCAGTGAGATCGTGTCACTGCACTCCAGCCTAGGCAACAGAGCAAGACTCCGTCTCAAAACAAACAAAAAATAAAATAAAACATTCTGTCAAAACTGACTCAGAAATTACAGATGATGAAGATTATTAGACAAGGACATTAAAACAGTTATTATAATTATATTCCATATATTCAAGAAACCAGAGGAAAGACTGAAGATATTACAGAGAAGGTATAAAAAGACCCATATCAAACTTCTAGGGATGAAAACTCCAATGTCTGAGATTGAAAAATATGTTACATGAGATTAATGGCAGATAAGATATTGCAGAAAGAAAGATTAGTGAACTTGAAGACATAGCAGTAGAACCTCCCTGAAACAGAGAGTAAAAAGAACAAAATAAGACACATACCTCCTACCAAAATAAAAAGAGCATCACTAAAGGGTGGGACAACTTCAGGCAGCCAAATGCATGGTGTATAATTGCAGTCCTTGAAGGAGAAGAGTGGGGAGCAAAAAATGGTGGTGGTCTAGTCCAAAGTAAGTAGAAAAAAAAGAAATATGAGAGCAGAAATCAAAAGAAAAGGTAGGCCGGGTGCGGTGGCTATGCCTGTAATCCCAGCACTTTGGGAGGCCAAGGAGAGTGGATCATGAGGTCAGGAGTTCAAGACCAGCCTAGCCAAGATGATGAAACCCCGTCTGTACTAAAAATATAAAAAATTAGCTGGGCTTGGTGGCACGTACCTGTAATTCCAGCTACTTGGGAGGCTGAGGCAGGAGAATAGCTTAAACCCAGGAAGGGGAGGTTGCAGTGAGCAGAGATCATGCCACTGTACTCCAGCCTGGGCGACAGAACAAGACTCCCTCTCAAAAAATAAAATAAAATAAAACACACAGTAGAAATACAATAGAGAAAATCAATGAAACCAAAAGCTGATTCTTTCAGAAGCTAAGTAAGTTTGATAAATTTCTAGGCCGACTGATCAGGAAAGAGATAGAGAAGACAAATTATCAGTATAAGTAACAAGAGGTGATAATACTACAGATTCTACAGTTGTTAAAAGGGAACATTTTGAACACTTTGTATCAGTGTATTTGGCAAATTAGATAAAACAGAAAAATTCCTTGAAGATGCAAACTACGAAAGCTCAGCCAAGAAATAGATACCCTAAAAAACTCTTTTAAAGAAATTGAATTTATAGTTACAAATCTTCCCATAAAGAAAAAAATCCAGGCCCAGATAGCTTCATTGAGGATTTCTAACAAACATTAAGGAAGTAATAACAATTTTACACAAACTTTTCCAGCAAATGGAAGAATACATCCCAACTGAGTCAACTAATTCTGTGAGCCAGCATTTTTCCCATGAAGGTAAACACAAAATGTATTGACTATGAATTATGTATATGAAGCCAATTCCTTGTACAATTCCATGTCACCACAGTTGTTGGAAATGAGGGTGGGCAGATTAAGGAATATTGGGGATTAATGTATGTGTTGAGTATATTTTAAAATGTTTTAGAATACTAGGATTTTGATGAACTGAATTTGCAAGACATCACATATTTAACCATGTCACATTTTTGCTTAGACCCTTCAATGACATCCCATTGCTGTTGGGATGGTGTTCTTAATATAGCCTACATTGCGCCCTGCCTGATCTGACCATCACTTAACTCTGCAGCCTAATTAACATTCCTTCACCCCTTACTCTTTCCTTTCCATCCACCCTACCCTTCATTTTGGCCCCTCAAACTCCTCCACATGGCACTTGCTCACACTGTCAGAGCCTGGAAAACTGTTCCCCATTTTAGCCACTCATTAATTCCTACTCACCATTCAGCTCGCAGCTAAGTCATCAAATTCTCAGGGAAGGCTTCCCTGACCTTCCTGACCAGGCCAACCCCTGTCATAGGTTCCAATTGTACCCTGAGAATCTCTCCTCCCAGCATTTACTAAAATGCAAGTTGTTATATGAAATGTTGTATGTTGTGTGTGATTATTAGATAAATGTCTATCCCTCTCATTAGAGTATAAGGTCCATGGAGTCTGGGATTGAGTCTCGTTTTGTTGGCTATTTTACTCCCAGTGGTTGCCACAGTGTCTGGTACGTTATGGGGCCCCAAAAACATGTATGAAAGGGCAAGAAGAGAGAGAAGGGAAAAGAGACAAAACAAAACACTCCAGCCTGTGGTCTAGTAGCTAAGCTTCTGTGCTTTTATGGCTACAGCCTGAGTTAGATTCTGTTCAGGGAACGAATCCCATTATTGAGTATCTATTACTTCGATTAAAAAAAAAAAAAAAAGACCAAAGGCAGTCAGTCCTTGAAGTCATGGATAAATTAATTTCAAGAATGAATGAAGTTTTTATTTCCACAGCATTTTCACTGGATGGAAGCATTAACAGTTGAAACATCTGAAAAAAAGAATTGATTCAAGATGCCCTGTTTTGGGTCGTATGAGCTCTGTGAGCATTCCTGCTCAGTTTGTATTTACTCACCTCTATTATATATGTCTCATTTATTTGGTTAATCTAGTACTCAGAATATCAGGTAGAAATATTTGTTTGTAAGTTAAAAAACAAAATTCCCACAGTGACTTAAATAGACTTGGGGGTGGGGTTGCAAGTTATTTTACTTATTTTTTTTTCACATGACAAGTTCAGAGATAGACCTATTTCAGGGCTGTGTAGCTGATCAGAGATCCCCTTAAGAAATCAGAGTCCTACAATGCTGCTCTGCCAGTCTTAGCATGCTTGGAGAGATGGCTGCTACATCTCCAGGGTCAGAGACCCAAAGCCCTCCCTGGGGACCTCTGCCTGCAGCTCCTTGCCAGAACTGGTTCACATGGCCACTATCTGTGCAAGAGAGGCTGGGAAATTTAGTACTTGAGTTTTCCAGCTTCTCCTTTTTAAGAGAAAGGGGAATTAGGATGGATACTGTGAGTCAATTCTGGGCTCAGTGAAAAGGTTCTTGGGATCAACTTGGAGAATCTGGAGAAGGGCCTACAGGAAACACACAATGGTAACTGTAAGATTGAAGAGAAAGTTTCAATGAGACAAATAGCTTATCTTGGAGAAGAGGTTAAGGGGCCCTCACTTCCTCTGCCTTTACCTGGTTGATCCTATTCAAAATTGAGCTCTAGGACAGGCACCATGGCTCATGCCTGTAATCCCAGCACTTTGGGAGGCTGAGGTTAGAGGATCACTTGAGCCCTAGAGTTCAAGACCAGCCTGGGCAACATAGTGAGACCCTATATCTATAAAAAAATTTAAAAATTATGACTGGGCACAGTGGCTCACACTTGTATTCCCAGCACTTTGGGAGGCTGAGGTGGGTGGATCGGATCACTTGAGGTCAGGAGTCCAAGACCAGCCTGGCCAACATGGTGAAACCCCGTCTCCACTAAAAACACAAAAATTAGCTGGGCATGGTGGTGCATGCCTGTAATCCCAGCTACTTGGGAGGGTGAGGCAGGAGAATTGCTTGAACTCGGGGGGGTGGGGGCGGGTGGGGGAGGTTGCTACTCAGAAGGTTGGGGCAGGAGGATCATTTGAGCCCAGAAGGTCAAAGCTGCAAGTGAGTCTTTTTTTTTTTTTTTGGTGGGGGGACAGAGTCTTACTCTGTCACCCAGGCTACAGTGCAGTGGTGCGATCTCCACTCACTGCAACCTCTGCCTCCTGGGTTCAAGCGATTTTCCTGCCTCAGCCTCCTGAGTAGCTGGGATTATAGGTGTTTGCCACCACGTCTGGCTAATTTTTGTGGGGTTTTTTTGTTTTTTTGTTTTTTTTGAGAAGGAGTCTCGCTGTCACCCAGGCTGGAGCGCAGTGGCATATCAGCTCACTGCAACCTCTGCCTCCTGGGTTCAAGCGATTCTCTTGCCACAGCCTCCCAAGTAGTTGGGACTATAGGCGCCCACCACCACCCCTGGCTGATTTTTGTATTTTTAGTAGAGATGGGATTTCACCATCTTGGCCAGGCTGGTCTCGAACTCCTGACCTTGTGATCCGCCCACCTCAGCCTCCCAAAGTGCTGGGATTACAGGCGTGAGCCACTGCACTTGGCCAATTTTTGTATTTTTAGTAGAGACAGGGTTTTACCATGTTGGCCAGGCTAGTCTCAAACTCCTGACCTCAGGTGATCCGCCCTCCTCAGCCTCCCAAAGTTTACAGGCGTGAGCTGGGATTACAGGTGGGAGCCACCGTGCCCAGGCTGCAGTGAACCTTGATTGCGCCACTGCACTCCAGCCTGGACAACAAAGCAAGACCCTAAAAATAATAAAATGCAGCTCTGGTGTTCCTTCCTGTAGGAAATGTTTCCAACTTCTTTCCTTTTTTTTTTTTTTTTTCCCCAACAGCTTTGTTGAGATATCATTCACATACTACAAAACGCACCCTTTTAGTATATATGTTGCTGAAGCAAGTAGGGAAGTTCACCCTTTAAAAATATACAATTAAATAGCTGGTTCATATATTACAGAGTTGTGCAGTGATCACCACCATCTATTTTCAGAACATTTTCATCTTCCCACAAAAGAAGCCCAGTACCTATTAGCAGTCATTCTCCAGTCTCCACTCCCCCCAGCACCTGGGAACTGTTTCCTCGATTTGCCTATTCTGGCCAATAAATGACCTTTTGCAACTGAATTCTTTCACTCAGCATAATGTTTTCAAGGTTCATCCAGAAACCATGTATCAGTACTGCATTCCTTTTTACAGATTCTACTGTATAGATATGACATTTTGTTTAACCATTCATCAGTTGATGGACTTTGGGTTTCCACATTTTGGTTATGAATAATGCTGCTACAAATACTCATGTACAAGCCGTTGTGTGGACATGTTTGCATTCTCTTGGGTGTATATACCTCTATCACATGTCTTATTTATTTGGTTAATTCACTGCTGCGTCATATGATAACCCTATGTTCAACATTTTAAGGAACTGCCAAACTTTCCCAAGTGAACAGGGTTGGATCTTTATTTTAAACATTTTAAATACTTGTGATCATTTTAAGTAATAGTTTAGTTTGAAAATTACTACTTTTACAGCTTGTGCAATATAAAATGGCTGTACCCTGAGACTGTTCAGAACGATATACACTGGATTTTGTCACGTGTGCCCAGGGTAGGAGAAAATGAAATTTAAATTCTACCATTTTTAATTTCTGTTCGTGTATGGTTTTGTTTGTTTTTTGTTTTTGAGACAGAGTCTTGCTCTATCGCCCAGGCTGGAGTACAGTGGCGCAATCTCGGCTCACTGCAACCTCCACTTCCTGGGTTCAAGAGATTCTCCTGCCTCAGCCTCCCAAGTAGCTGGGATTACAGGAGCTCACCACCACACCTGACTAATTTTTGCATTTCTAGTAGAGACAGGGTTTTGCCATGTTGGACAGGCTGGTCTCAAACTCCTGACCTCAGGTGATCCATCCGCCACAGCCTCCCAAGGTGCTGGCATCACAGGCATGAGCCACCACACCAGGCCTATTTGTGTATTTCAAAGGTACATATTGTACTCATATATTAGTTAACTCATATAATTTTTTAAAATTACAAAGTTAATAAAGCAGCTCAAGTTTGAGGGAGTTTTAAAAAATTACTAATTTTAAAAAAATCACAATATCGCTATCAAGTGGCTGCATTGACTGGCAACTAATATTGCAGCTTGCATGGGAAGCCTTTAGAGCTTATACAAATTGCTGGACTGAAATGACAAGGACCCCATGAGCCTCCTGAACCCTTCAGTCTTTTTTCCTTGGTTCCATAAGATGCTTCTTCCCAACTAGGGCAACCCAGCAAGTCCTCAAAGAAAATTGAAATGTAAATGAACATGCTTAAGTAGAGAAAAAGCTTAAGGGAGGCTTCTGTTCTTCCATTCACACATTAACTTTTCCTGCTCATTCTTTTAACACTCCCTTAGGCATCCCTGCTCCCACCTTCCCAGTCACCCTGTCCAATCCTCAACCCACATCCTCAAATGAGGGTGGCTGCCTCTCCTATGTGTGCCCATAAAAACCCATATTTCTATCTAAGCACTTAGTAAACAGCATTGACATTGTTTTCTCTGTATCCGTGTCACCAGAGAGTGATCCCATTGTGGGCAGGACTCAGTTTTATTCATCTCTATGTCACTGGCTCCAAGCACTCTCTCTTAATGGAGAGAGTACACAGTATCTCCTAATTAACCAGTGAATGACTTTTCAAAATAATGACATTCTGCCTCAAGTAGGCCAGACATACAGCAACCCCTCACAGCCAAATTGGGAAATGGTGGTTCATCATATACAAAGACTGATAGAATGAAGTGTGAAAGGAAAATAAAATGTCAGACCCCAGGCTGGGCGCAGTGGCTCACACCTGTAATCCTAGCACTTTGGGAGGGGGATCACCTGAGGTCGGGAGTTCGAGACCAGCCTGACCATGGAGAAACCCTGTCTCTACTAAAAATACAAAAATTAGCCGGGCATGTTGGCACGTGTCTATAATCCCAGCTACTTGGGAGGCTGAGGCAGGAGAATCACTTGAACCTGGGAGGCGGAGGTTGTGGTGAGCCAAGATCACGTCATTGCACTCCAGCCTGGGCAACAAGAGTGAAACTCCATCTCAACCACAACAACAAAAAAGGGAGACCCCAAACTTACTATGCCAAAGGGAAAAGTGAAGCTTGGAAACTCAATCATGCAAAAAAACTGCCTTTCCTTTTGCCTAAACACAGCTGCAAGATAGAAGGTTACATATCTCCTCAGTTGGTCTCCCTTACCTTGACAATGTAAACAGCTTATCTTCACAGATACAGCACAAAGACAAGACTAGAAACCATCCCTCTGCCCACCCCAGACATATGCAGATGTGCTGAGTCCAGACAAATACATAATTGACTGTTCCTCTACCCCACTTCACATGTAACGTGGATTCAGTGAGTACTAATCAAAGCCTCATAAGAATATGACCACCTAACTCACTACCTACACTCCTTTTCGTTTTTTTCCTCTACCCCTAGCCCTCCTACCCTCACTTTCCCCTTTAAATACTGAAGCCTTCAAAATCCTCTTTGGAAAAAGTGCGGGCCACAGATCCTACTATGACTCGTGTCTTTTTCCCGTGTGTCCTCGACCTTGGCAAAATAAGCCTCTAAACTGATTGAGACCTGTCTCAGATACTTTTTATTTCACAAAAGTATTCACCACTCAGTGAGTCACGATGATGACAGCTTAACATATATTCATTTACGCCTAAGAACTACCCTATAGGATATGTACAATTGTTTACCCTAATGTACAGATGAGGAAACTAAATCTTGAGAGTTTCATGACTTGCCTGAGGTCACACAGAAAGTAGAGGAGTCAGAAGTTGAATGAGTGGAATCTAAATTCTATGAAGGCATTTGGGAGGCCAAGGTAGGTGGATGACCTGAGGTCAGGAGTTCGAGACCAGCCTGGCCAACATGGTGAAACCCTGTCTCTACCAAAAATACAAAAATTAGCCAGGCATGGTGGCAGATGCCTTAATCCCAGCTACTCAGGAGGCTGAGGCAGGAGAATTGCTTGAATCTGGGAGGTGGAGGTTGGAGTGAGCTGAGATTGCTCCACTGCACGCCACCCTGGGCGACAGAGTGAGACTCCATCTCCAAAAAATAAAAATAAATAAATAATATGAAGGCAGAGCCATGTCAGTCTTTCATCACTGCACACACAGGGCCCATATATGTTTACATTTTATATATATTATATATATATGAGAGACGGAGAGCACAAGCATGCAGGAGTCCAACAACTGTTGGTCGAATGAATTCAACTGGCCACACCTGACATCAGCTATCTATCCAGCGCTTATGGCAAAAAGGCAAATCCTCAGTCCCCAGAATGACTCTCTGGCTCATCTTCCCCATTGTTTCTCCTTGTTCCCTTCCCATGTTGGCTTAACCTCCAGGTTGCTATCTTTAGCATTAATTTGAGGACAGCAAGCCATGGGCACACAAGTGAGGAAAAACCCATTATGTAAAAGAGGAGATGATTGGCTGGGCATGGTGGCTCATGCCTGTAATCTCAGCACTTTGGGAGGCCGAGCCGGACACATCACGAGGTCAGGAGATCGAGACAATCCTCGCTAATTCGGTGAAACCCATCTCTACTAAAAATACAAAAAAATTAGCCAGGTGTGTTGGCACATGCCTGTAGTCCCAGCTACTTGGGAGGTTCAGGCAGGAGAATCACTTGAACCCAGGAGGCAGAGGTTTCAGTGGGCAGAGATTGCGCCACTGCACTCCAGCCTGGGTGACAGAGCGAGACTCTGTTTCGAAAAAAAACAAAACAAGAAACAAGAGAAGATGATTAAGGTAACACAGGAAGGCCACTCTGTGAGATGGGAATGGAAATAAGCAGGCTGTTTGCTTTTGTGGTGGGATCACATGCTGGCTAACATCTCCCTAGGGGATTACTGTGTATAAGACACAGTGCTTTTTAATCCTTACAACAGCCCCCATCTTCAACACATCTCTCACTGCTTCCTCTATTCCAAACTTATCTAATGACAACATACCATTTTCTGAGGATTCAAACTTTTGCATCTGTTATTCTCTTCTACTAGTGCCTATTTCTACCTGCAACCTGCCCATCAAAATCTTACCCAGTTTTCATGAGCCAATTCAAACACTACCTCTGAAGACTTCCCTATTCAGTTCTGAGAACTATTCTTTCCCATCTTTGCATTCCTACAACATGCTACCACTTCCATGGCACCTATCTTACTGCACTCCAAGTCTTTCTTTGAGTACCTTTGTTATTTTGGCTGCTAGGTTGTGGGTTCCTCAGAGACAGGAACTCTATCTAATGGATCGTTATGTTTCCTGTGGCTTCTGTATATAATAGGCACTTAATATTTGTTGGATAACACAAACAGCACCAACCTGTCCTTACTGCTACTGTTGCAAGAGAAAGATGAGTAGCCATGCCCAAATCCAGTCAGCCAAATGTCAGGTACGATCATATAAGGCCACACTTTTCTATATTTCCTTCACCTAGCAAATCAGCCTAGATAGCTTTAAAATACACCAAAACAAAGCTCTGAGTGGTAATCAACAATTAGTCACCCAGGGCCATGCGTGGTGGCTCACACCTGTAATCCCAGCACTTTGGGAGGTCGAGGTGGGCAGATCACTTGAGGTCAGGAGTTCCAAAACAGCCTGGCCAACTGGTGAAACTCCATCTCTACTAAAAATACAAAAATTACCTGGGCATGGTGGTGCACACCTGTAATCCCAGCTACTTGGGAGGCTGAGGCTTGAGAATCGCTTGAGCCTGGGAGGCAGAGGTTGCAGTGAGCTGAGATAGTGCCACTGCACTCCAGCCTGGGTGACAGAGCAAGACTCTGTCTCAAAAAAACAAAAAAGCAAACAAACAAACAAAAAACAACGAACAATTAGTCACTCCAATGGCAAACCATCTTTTATGGCAGACAGCCATAAAATAAGGTGAGGCTGGAAATGCTCTGCAGAATATTTCACATTCCTTATAGCTTCTTAGGTTGTCCCTCGTGTTCTCAGCCACGGTAGGAAGATGAAGAGGGAGTATGAGGCCTATACAAATCTAAGATTTTAATAGGAACTTTAATAGCTATTAATTGGCAGCTATTGCACAAGCTTGAGGCTAGAAATCTAGATTCCCTATGATTTAGAATAGTGATTCGTCCTCAGCAGATGAGCTTTTAAAAAAAAGAAAAATAGACTGGTGATTCTTAACCATATTTCTACCACAAATCAAATTTATAAGACATCCCCCCACAATCATTTAGGAATGCCACAGTAAGGGAATGTAAATACACTAAAATATTTTTTGTTCCCTTCTCTCTCTAATTTAGTCATAATAACAAAGCACCATCATGTTAAGGACTTATTCTGATTCCATTGCTTGGTCTGTCAATTTTATTTATCATATCCATCTACGTCCCATTACCACCACCCTAGTCCAAGTTACCATCACCTCAGACCTAGACAACCACAGAAGCCGCCTCACTGGTCTCCCTGTTTCCATCTTGGCCCTCCTCCAGTCAATTTTCTATATGGTAGCCAGAGCAATTTGGAAAAAGTACTGTGTCTTTCACTCTTAAAATAATCAATGTCCTGTGTATAGCTGCTTAATAAATAGCGATGTGAGACAATTCAAAGAAACTCTCCTTTTGCAAATAACAAAACCCGAGGCCAAAACATACTGAAACTTCAATTCCAGAACTGAGGTCAGAATTTGGAATTCATAATTGCACAACTGAGCCTCATTTCAGTGGGCCATGCTGCTTCTCCCAAATAGGTATTTCATTTTCTATGTTATCAATGGAAGACAAATGAAATAATTTGAATTGATCTAGAGCCTGCTTTCAGGGCTACAAAATATGAAAAACACTGATCACCAGGGGACAAAAGGGATGACAACCTCGACTGAACAGATACAGTAAGGACCACTCATACATGGATCCCATGTGTCCCAGGGTCCACCTCCTCTAGCCAACTTAAGGACAGGGGCAGCATTCCAGATCCAGGACTATGTGATCCACATGGGGAGCGTAGGATTTCACTGGTTGGATGTGCAGAATTTGTGTCTTCCACGGTTTCCCATGCACCTGCTGAAGAAGAGTGGCGATTCGAGTTTCTGCAGATTCTGCCCACCTTTGCCACTCTGGCTTGGTGGCTGGTGACAACATTTTTCCCCTAGTATCCCTGGTAGCTCCATTTTTCCATTGGTTGGTGGTAATTTGCTGAGGATACAGCCAATGTTCTTTCTCTGTTTTGCTGACTTCAAGAGGCTGAAGATTCTTCCCTGGGAAAGATTCCACATTTTGGTGGATATGCAAAATGCCTCCAGCATCTTGCCGTAACACTTGGCAGGCAATGGGCCAGCCTTCTTCAGAGCTGGGAATCAGCCCCAGAATCACCCTATCTGCAATATTTGAGAGCTTCAGTTTTCTGTTATCTCCAAAGTGTATTTGGCACCGATCTGCTACTCCATTGATCTCAAGGTTATTTCTCAGAGCAACTACAGCATGGGGATTCCACTCACAAGCATGGACGAAGGCAGCACCAGCATGAACTAGGAAAGGCAACGTAAAATAACCAATCCCTGCATAGAGATCCACCAGCACTTCTCCAGCACAGGACAAGGATGCCACTCGAAGCTTCTCAGTGATGTTTCCGAAGGAGAACATACACTGGGTCACGTCAAACTTATAAAGGATACCATTATCCACATGCTCTACCCAGCCATGGTCACCCAGCAGCAGTGTCACTGCAGGAGTTCGAGTGCCATCCGGTGATACCCGCCCGCGTTTTGCCAAACGCTGGACGCCAAGTGCGGAGGCAACGGTCTCCCAGAGTTCCGGTCCCAGATTTTTCCACTGATTGGCTTGGAAACAGTCTTCACTCAGCAACAAGAGATTACCATGCCGTTGCCATGATCGGGGCAAATCAGCCTCCAACTCGGCTGACCACTTGACTCCCCGGCCCTCCACCCAGCGACTCACCTCAAGACACAATTTTTGGGCAGGTGAACAACCCTGGGCCCTCTTTGAAGGAACAGGATCCGGGAGCCGCGTCAGCATACAGGCACTGCCTGGGGCAACACGATTTCTCAGCTCCTGCAGGTGCTGCTCTGGAAGCGTCTCTCCCAGCACTGGTAGCGCCACCCAGCCATCCGGCATCTTTTCCACACGGTGCTGTGTATCAAAGAGTTTCTGCCTCTCGAGATATTCTCTGTATCGCTGGGTAAACCGAGGCTCAGTCACAACTGCGACAACAGCCACGGGCTTCCCACTTTCTCTCTCCATGTTGCTAACGACCACATTCTCTCCCATCACCTCAGCGATACTCCATCTCCTCAGAGTGGGCTCACCAGGCTGATTAAAGTCTGAGTCTTAATAAGGCAGCCGGCCGCTCACCCCGCCATGCCAGTGCCGGAAATGACGTGCAAACAGGCAGGCACTAAATGTATCGATGCGATTGCTGGAGAATGGCGTCGGGTTGCCGGGGAGAAGCTGCCGCCGCCATCTTTCTTATGGTCAACCATTACTTTTTTTCAGCCGGGGAGGAAATTTATAACAGGGAATCTTATGGACTAAAAGACTTCAAATTGGCATTTTCCAGAAACCTCATGCACTCTCTTCAGTGCTGCTCATGAATTCAAAGAGAAAAATGAACATGAAATTGTCAGAGGCGCGTGAGCCAGAGCAACTCCATCTTAAATAGGAGCTAGGTAAAATGAGGCTGAAACCTACTGGGCGGCATTCCCAAATGGTTCAGGCATTCTAAGTCACCGAATGAGATAGGAAGTCGGCACAAAATACGGGTCATAAAGACCTTGCTGATAAAACAGGTTGCAGTGAAGGAGCGGCCAAAACCCACCAAAACCAAAACAGGCACGAGAGTGACCTCTGGTCGTGCTCACTGCTGCACTCCCACCAGCGCCATGACAGTTTACAAATGCCATGGAAACGTCAGGAAGTTACCCTATATGGTCTAAAAAGGGGAGGCATGAATAATGCACCCCTCGTTTAACATATCATCTAGAAATAACCATAAAAATGGGCAACAAGCAGCCCTCATGACTGCTCTGTCTATAGAGTAGCCATGCTTTTATTCCTTCACTTTCTTAATAAACTTGCTTTCACTTTGCACGCAGACTTGTCCTGAATTCTTTCTTGCATGAGATCCAGGGACCCCCTGTTGTAGTGGATTGGGACCCCTTTCCTGTAACAAAATGATTATTTGAATTTGGAGAAAGCTTTCCCATAGCCTAATGCTGCGCTCAGGTTAGCATCAGCAGCCACCTTATTTGCTGAAAGTGAAGAGTCAGACAGCTTCTTTGTTCCCTTTTCATGCAGATATAGTCATCACCATTTCACTGTCCTTTGGTCCAAGAAACAGCTATTTGAAAGTCAGAAGGATCTGAGTTCCAATAAATCATATCACCCCTCAAAATTGTAATCTTCACTTATAAAATGGAATCTAATCTTCAGAAGATTGCTATAGTGAATAGAGATGTTATAGTGCCTCAGACAATAACTAGTAAAGAGTAGGTACTTAAAAAGATACAAAGTAACAAGTTGGCTAGCTCACAGGTACTAAATACCTGTTGAAATGCTTCAATATGCCTAAAGAAGACAAAGGGGAATTCCCTATAGACTAAATCAAATAGTTGGATATAAGAACTGTAAAGAAACCCTATCACTTCTACTTCACTCCCACTGTCAGAGGAGTCCAAACCAGAGTGACTCCATCTTGAATAAAATCTAAATAAAGCAAAACCTGCTGGGTTACATTCCCAGAAAGTTAAGTATTCTCCATCATAAGACTGAGGCAGGAGAATAGGGTGTGGAGGCAGGAAACCTAAGGCTGATTCACACTGACTTCCTAGAACTAAATCAAAAGGAAAACCTCAACTTTCTATGCCTAAGTAACAAAAAGGACCAGAGGTTACTCCCTTTGCAAACCTGCTTTTCTGCAGGGCAAATGGAAAATTGAAAGTACCTCTGATTGGTTGCAGAAAGCCACCAGTCAATCCAAATACCCACTAGAGGTTTCCCATTGACCACTTGGTGTGCACTCCATGCAAATGAAATAATGACCTGCGATCAGACGTTTGCATAGAAGTGCAACTTTGTAACTTCACTTCAGCCTCTGATTGCAGGCCACTACTTCACTTGCATGGGGTGAACACCAGGTCACCAATGGGAAACGTCTAGTGGGTATTTGGACCCCAGAAGATTCTGTAACCTGGCTATTGAGCCCCTAGATAGGGGCTGCTCCCATCCTGTGGAGTGTACTTTCATTTTCAATAAATCTGGTTTCGTTGCTTCATTCTTTCGTTGGTTTGTACATTTTGTCCAATTCTTTGTTCAAGATGCCATGAACCTGGACACCCTCTACCCGTAACAAGACCTTTTGGTTGAGGGAACAAGCTAATGATTCTTACTCACTAAACAAGACCCAGAACTTAAGGAAATGTCCTGATGTCCTGATATCTTGAGAACAGAAAGCATTCTTAGTTTAAGAATAGGTTTCTCTTCAAAGATAATAATATATTCATAACTTTTTGCTGAAATCAATAGTTACACAGAGAATAACACCACTAATACTCTGTCACAAGCGGATCACAAGCTGTTGTACTAAAGCACATGAGACCATTATTCTTAGCTAGCTACATAATTTTTGGTGTGGGGTCCTCCTCTTGCTTTCTGAGAACACTCTACTCTGTAATAGAGTAGTCTTTAATAAACTTGCTTCTTTCACTGTGCTCTGTGACTGGCCCTAAATTCTTTCCTGCCTGAGATCCAAGAACCTGCTTTTTGGGTCTGGAACAAAATTCCTTTTAAGTAACATTTCCTGTGGCAGCTTCCAAGGACTTTATTGAGGTGAGACTTTCAACCCAAAAGAAATAGACTGCGCAGCACCAACTGACTGACTTTGGGTAAGTAGGGGAATATATTTTTATACCGATGAAGGACAAGGACTTATCTAAGATTGGGTTTGAGGCCTACTTGGGAGGGTTAAAGGCCCCTCACAGCTGAAAATGGGTTCAGCACAATGGGATGTTAACCATTATTCGGCTGTGGATCTGTCCTCCTTGTGCTCTCTGTAAGAGCTTTCCAAAGGCTGCCACTTGCCAGTTTCCTGATTGCTTTCTCCGCTCTACTGCTGCTTTATGAGAGAGGTCTCGTTGAACCGGTCCTGAGGTTTTTAACTTTCCTTTTCCTTGTTTGCCTTTGGGTTATGGGCCATTTGCCTGTCTGTTCTGGCATATTGCTAGAAGACACTGGGGACAAATGACTCTGCAATATTTACTTTCTCTAGATCTAGACCACTTAAATGAATTGTTTATTGTCTCTCCTTTTCTGCAAAGATTACCTGGAATTTCGCATTTACAAGTTTTAAATGAAAAGGTCTAATGTGAAATATTAAGCCTGGCAGTAATTATACCAGTCCCCTGTAGGTGAACTGCTCCAGGATGGAAAACCGGAGATGGCTTTTCAGCAGTTCTTTTTCATCTCCTTGCTAATGGAATGACTTTTGCTTTTTTTTTTTTTTTTTAATTTTTTTATTATTATTATACTTTAAGTTGTAGGGTACATGTGCATAACATGCAGGTTTGTTACATATGTATACTTGTGCCATGTTGGTGTGCTGCACCCATCAACTCGTCATTTACATCAGGTATAACTCCCAGTGTAATCCCTCCCCCCTCCCCCCTCCCCATGATAGGCCCCTGTGTGTGATGTTGCTTTTTGGTTACAAATGGCAAGGCCATGTGAATCTTGTCCTGCTTGCCACTACTGACCTGAACTTGGACATTCCTTTGTAGACCTTTGTCGTTTCCCTTCCCTAGTGAAACATTTCTTTTTCTGAGTCCCCTATTGTGGTCTTTACTTTTGATTACCTAATTATCATTTGGTTTCTGTGTCAACTTGGACAATTCTTCCCCGTGGGTTTAGGGACAGCCTTTACTTTCTTCCTTTATGTGGCTGAGAAACAAAGAACAGCCCTGAGTGTTCTTGTCTAGAAACAGGGATACATCCCTTGACCCATGGCATATTTTTCTAACCAATTGCCCATGTGGCTTCAGGATGACTCAGATGTTTCAGGGAAGTTGCAACAACTGCTCTTCTCGTAGATGAAGACAATAAATTAACTTTGGGACAACATCTGGAGGTTTTGACCCCACACCAAATAACAAGAGGCCCTGGAAGCTAAATGGCACCAATAGATGAGTAGGGGGTAGTTATTAAAGTATCAGGCTTTATCGCTAAATACTCTTGATATAACTCTTAAAGTATAACAGAAGAACTTAATCCTGGCGACCTATCTACTTGGATCCACAGGCACCCTAGACCATTCATGTACACAAGCTATGGAACAAATTTACTCCAGCTGGCCAGATTTAAAAGATGGGCTACTGGGGCCGGTGTAGTGGCTCACACTTGTAATCCCAGCACTTTGGGAGGCTGAGGCAGGCAGATCACTTGAGGTCAGGAGTTCCAGAACAGCCTGGCCAACATGGTGAAACCCCATCTCTACTAAAAATACAAAAATTAGCTGGGCATGGTGGTGTACACTTGTAGTCCCAACTACTCGGGCGGCTGAGGGAGGAGAATCACTTGAACCCAGGAGGCAGAGGTTGCGCGAGTCAAGATTGTGCCACTGCACTCCAGCCTAGAGACAGAGCGAGACTCCATCTCAAAAAATAATAATAATTTAAAAAAAGAATTAACACGTACATAAACTCCAAGTATGGCTTCCTGGTGTTCACACTCATGCTGCTATTTGGAAATAATGGGGACTCTTTAACTGCTAAGGGCTCCCCTATAGAACATTATTTCGGAATTTTAAATCTACTAGATGCTTCCTCGCTGCCTAAAGAAGTTGCTGTGATTCACTGCAGGGGACATCAAAAGGAAAACTCCAAAATAGGCCACGTGCAGTGGCTCACGCCTGTAATCCCAGCACTTTGGGGGACCGAGGCAGGCGGATCATGAGGTCAGGAGTTGGAGACCAGGCTTGCCAACAGGGTGAAACCTCGTCTCTACTAAAAGTACAAAAATTAGTCCAGTGTGGTGGTGCATTCCTGCAATCCCAGCTACCTGGGAGGCTAAGGCAGGATAATTGCTTGAACCAGGGCGGTGGAGGTTGCAGTGAGCCCGAGATAGTGCCATTGCACTCCAGCCTGGGCAACTTGAGCAATGCTCCATCTCAAAAAAAAAAAAAAAAAAAAGAAAAGAAAAAAGAAAAAAAAAAGAAAAGAAAACTCTAAAATAATAAAAGGGCATTTTTCTTTTATTTTGTAGATGCTACAGCTGAGGCAGCTGCATTGAGGGAACCAGTTAATCTGGTAGGCATGTTGGTGCCCACTGCGTTGGTGACGATAAAGCTAGAGCATGGTTAATACTAGAAAAGAATAAAAATGGGCTAAAACCCATGGGTTAACTCCAAACACTTCCAGATGGCTGATGCAAATGACAGATGATATGTCCCAAGGGCTGATCAATGGAAAATAGTTAAGTATTGGCATGGCTCTACTCATTTGGGAAGAGATTTCTCATTTCAATTAATATGGCTCATCTGTTTATAGGAAAATACTTTTTTTTTTTTTTTTTTTTTTTTTGAGACAGGGTCTCACTCTGTCACCCAGGCTGGAGTGCAGTGGTGCGATCTCAGCTCACTGCAACCTCTGCTTCCCAGGTTCAAGCAATTCTCTGCCTAAGCCTCCCGAGTAGCTGGGATTACAGGCGTCTGCCACCACGCCCAGCTAATTTTTGTATTTTTAGTAGAGACGGGGTTTCACCATGTTGGCCAGGCTGGCCTTGAACTCCTGACCTTGTGATCCACCCACCTCGGCCTCCCAAAGTGCTGGGGATTACAGGAGTGAGCCACCGCGCCTGGCAGAAAAGACTTTCTTAGAACAGTAAAACAAGTGACTTGGGCCTGTGAATTGTGTGCCCCCCTAAAAAACTCAAAGAACCAACCTTTACCTACTCCACTAGTAAAGCCTGTTCAGCATAGGGTATCATACCCAGAAGAAGATTGGCAAACACACTATACCCAAATGCCCCCATGTAAAGGATTCCAATATTTATTAGTGTTGGTTGATACCTTTCTTTACCTGTTGGATTGAAGCTTTTCCTATCTGGCCTGAAAAGTCAATCAAGGTTTCTAAATTTTCATTTAAGGAAATGATTCCCAGATGCAGGTTGCCTAAAAGCTTATAGAGTGATAATGGCCCATCTTTCATAGCAACAATAACCCAAGACACAGCATCCGCTCTAGGAATTCAATATGGTCTTCATTCTGCATGGAGGCCAGTCTTAGGAAAAGTAGAAAGGGCCAATCAAACTCTAAAGAGGATCCTTGCTAAGCTCTGACAGGAAACATCAGAAACCTGGCTGTGTCTATTGCCTGTGGCCTTGCTGCAAGTTTGGGCTGCCCCAGTGGAAGGCTGTAGCTCAGCTCTTTTGAAATAATGTATGGAAAGGCCTGTCTGAAAGAATTGCAGATTTCCTAGTAGATATAGATACTTTCAAATTACAGAACTATGTTGCCAACTTAGGTTAGGTGCAAAAAGCTCTTCTTGAATACAGAAATGAGAGACTTTCTTCCTTCACTAAGGAAAAAAATCCTATTGTAATCCAGCCAGGAAATGGGGTCCTGTTAATGACTTGAAAAGAATGGTCCCCAGTAGATCAACTTTCCCACAGTGGAAAGGACCCTACCGAGTAAGTATTCCTTAGTACCTCAACCGCAGTTACACTTCAAGGAAGAAGCAGCTGGGTTCATTGATCTTGAATTAAGCCTGTTTCTTATGAAGTCCCACAGGCTGCTGGAACGTAAGAGACTAATTCCACTTATTTCTGTGAACCAACCAGTGATCTCTGGCTCCTGCTCAGAAGAAACAAGAAAGATGAATAACATAAAAATCTGGATTAGTATCCCAGTTCTGGACATATATTGGTATTAGCTAAGAGGCAATCTCTTTGCTGAATGGGCACAAACTCCAGCCTCCCTACACAACCAAATGGATCACCAGGTGTGCGGAGAACTACAGCTCTCCTCCACCGTGGTGCTGCCATAACACATCCCGCCAGCCAATATGAGTTCACGGGATCATCATTATGATTGGAATGAACATCCATCACGTTTTCCCATGTACTACAAAAACAAAGGGTCCAACCCTTTCATTTCTCACAATGAAACAAGGAAGCATCTTTTTGGTTTAATGAGGAAACAGCTAAATTCCACCCTGCCCTGTCATGCTGTGCATGATGGACTTGGGTGGATGACAGCTGTCCAAGTGCTGGTATCAAGCATAGTACCTCTATGCTTTGAAAGAGACAGTAACAGTTACAAAGAGACTGAGACCCGTAATATGGGAAGGTTACCACCCCAACAATGTAATCACACCCTTGTAAGTGACCAAGTGTGGATGGGATGGCAGAATAAGTCCTAGCCACTGGTTGCCTGTCTTTCTCCTTGGGGTTGGCTATGGGCATGTCGGTCTCACGGCTGGCCATATTTACCTTGTAATTGGATTGGAAGATGTACATGGGGTCATCCTTATCTCCCAGGGCATATCCTCACTAAATGAGACTCTCTCTCATCTAACTGGAAAGTTGGGATATCTCATCACAGGTGACCAAAGTGGTCTCCCTGGTGATTTTTTTTCTTCTTTTTTTTTTTTTCCAAGAGGGAGTTTCACCCTTACACCCAGGCTGGAGTGAAGTGGTATGATCTTAGCTCACTGCAACCTCCGCTCCCCCAGGGTTCAGGCAGTTCTCTGCCTCAGCCTCCAGAGTAGCTGGGATTACAGGCACCCACACCACCACGTCCAGCTAAATTTTTGTATTTTTGGTAGAGAGGAGGTTTCACCATGTTGGCCAGGCTGGTCTCGAACTCCTGAACCCAGACTATCAACCCGCCTTGGCCTCACAAAGTGCTAGGATTACAGGCGTGAGCCACTGCGCCCGACCCTCCTTGGTGGTTTTACTCGGGGGCTATATTACTGCCAGAGGCAGCTGTAATGGATGTCAAGTGGCAAGTCGAATCCCTATTCCAACATACAGCTACAGCTTTCAATACGACACAGCATGCTATTATCCTCCTAACTGAAGAGACTGCTCAAATTAGACAGCGTTACAAAACAGCATGGCTTTGGGCATTTTAACAGCAGCTCAAGGGGGATCTTGTGCTATCATCAAAGTGGAATGTTGTTTGTATATTCCATACCATTCACATAATATTACTCAGGCCATGAAGGACTTAGACACCCTTATCTCTGCTGTTGACACACTGTCAGTTGACCTCATATCAGGGTGGTTCCAGCAATTGTCTGGTTCATGGAAAACCTTTTTTTTTTTTTCAGATGATTGGAACAGATTCTGTTTTGTTGCTATGGAATGTATTGCTATTGTAATTTTTGTGCAAGAAAACAAGGTAAACCTGGCCGGGCACAGTGGCTCATACCTGCAATCCCAGCACTTTGGGAGGCGGAGGCAAGCGGATCACCTGAGGTCAGGAGTTTAAGACCAGCCTGGCCAACATAGTGAAACTCCATCTGTACTAAAAATACAAAATTAGCAGGGCATAGTGCGACACAGCTGTAATCCCAGCTACTCGGGAGGCTGAGGCAGAAGAATCACTTCAACCTAGGAGGTGGAGGTTGCAGTGAGCCGAGATCACGCCATTGCACTCCAGCCTGTGTGACAAGAGCAAAATGCCATCTAAAAAAAAAATAAAAGAAAAAAAGAAAAAGAAACAAGGTAAACCTATTAAATAGCTTCTTCAAATTGAACACTTACTAATTTTCCAGATTTCACCTTTTGTTGAAAGTCACAATAATGATTGGTCCTCACCATGCCAACACTTGCTGAGTGAACTCCTCTCCAATCTAAATACAAGGGATCCCAATGGTTAGGGAGGAATATCATTGCCCCTGTTCAGCTTGAAGACATTTCTGAAGATGGACCTCTGTTCCTCTGTACTTAGAATTAAGGATCCCCTTATAAAAGGGAGGAGGAAAATATATCAGAGGTGTCCAAACCAGAGTGACTCCATCTTGAATAAGGCCAAATGAAGTGAAACCTGCTACATTCCATTCCCAGGAAGTTAGGCACTCTCCTTCACAAGACCTTTATGGTTGAAAGAATAAGTTAATGATATTTGCTAAGTAAACAAGATGTAGAACTTAACAAAAAGTCTTGATGTCCTGATATCTCAAGACCAAAAAGTATTCTTAGTTTAAGAATAGGCTTCTTATACTAATAGACAATAGGTTTCTTATACTAATAGATAATAGTATATCCCTAAAATCCTGCTGAACTCAATAGTTACACAAGAGGATAACATCAGCCTGTCACAAGCTGATCACAAGCCTTTATAATAAAGCACATAAGTTCATTATTCTTATCTTTCTTTCTTTTTCTTTTTTTTGAGACAGAGTCCCATGTTGTCACCCAGGTTGTAGTGCAGTGGCATGATCTCTGCTCACTGCAACCTCTGCCTCCCAGGTTCGAATGATTCTCCTGCCTCAGCCTCCTGAGTAGCTGGGATTACGGGTGCATGCCACCACACTTGGCTAATTTTTTATATTTTTGGTGGAGACAGGGTTTCACCATGTTGGCCAGGCTGGTCTTGAACTCCTGACCTCAAGTGATCCACCTGCCTTGGCCTCCCGAAGTGTTGGAATTACAGGTGTGAGCCACCGCTCCTGGCCAGCTCCCTTTTTATATAGCATTTTATTTGTGTTCACAGTCCTACTCTTGCTTTTTTTTTCTTTTCCTTTTTTTTTTTCTTTTGAGACAGGCCTTATCTGTCACCCAGGCAGGAGTGCAGTGGCGTGATAATGGCTCACTGCAGCCTTAACATCTCAGACTCATGAGATCCTACGGCCTAGTCTCTCTAGCAGCTGGGACTGCAGGTATGCTACCACTTAGGCTAATCTTTTTATTTTTAGTAGAGATGGAGTCTCATTACGTTGCCCAGGCTGGTCTTGAATCCTGGGCTCAAGCAACTATCACACCTCACCTTCCAAAGTGCTGGGATTATAGGTGTGAGCCACCGTGCCTGGCCTCCTCTTCTTGTTTTCTGAGGATGCCCTACTCTATAATAGTCTTTAATAAACCTGCTTTTTTCACTGTGCTCTGTGACTGGCCCAGAATTTCTTCCTGCGAGAGATCCAAGAACTCACTCTGTGATCGGTTCCAGACCCCTTTCCAGTAACAGTTTGAGCAATAAAAGTAGCCCAGGCTGGTACCAAGCACTGATGGCAGATTCATCAAAGGTCAGGACCACCTCCACTCAGAGTCCCTTCTGTTGGATGCCGATTTGTCAACCAAAATATGTCTGACACAAGTCTCAGTCAATGTAGAAGTTTGTAAAGTTTAGAAGCCAATGTAAGGCACATACCAAAAGAAGGCAACACAGAAACCACAGAAACAGTCTGTGATCTGTGCGTTTCTCCAAAGGTGATTTTGTGGGCTTCAGTGTCTAAAGGGGAAGAGTAAGCTGGAGGGGAAAGAGGGAAGGTCCAGTCACATCACAGAATCCACATGTTGCAAGAGACAAGGAGCAGGTGGGGGAATAGTCAGTTGTGTATTTGTTTATGCTCAGTAAATCGGCACTTGATAGATAAGGTGGACATCGAGCAGCTGGAGATATCTGGCCTTTTGTCTGTAGCATCTGCTTAGGAACAAAAGAAAAGGCAGCTTCTTGCATGACTCAGCTTTTGGCTTATTCTTTTTCCTTTTGGCAGGCTAAATTGAGGTCCTGAGATTTTATTTTCCTTTCATAAATGAACAAATGAATGAATGAATGAATGAGTGATGGAAGGAAAGAAGAAAATGCTGAGGGAAAAATAGTTCACGTCCCAAAGCAGTGGTGTAGTTTTAAAATATGGACACTAGATGGAAGCAGGCACCTGCACCGAGGCAGCTGAGGATGGTGAGGAATGTGAGGTACTTGGCCTTCGGCTGGAAGGGATGTCCAGGGCTCCTCAAGGGCCCCACAGGTTTTTGTCTATGCATCTCCATTAAACATCCCTTATGGCCGGGCACGGTGGCTCATGCCTGTAATCCCAGAACTTTGGGAGGCCGAGGCGGGCGGATCCCCTGAGGTCAGGAGTTCCAGACCAGCCTGACCAACATGGAGAATACCCGTCTCTACTAAAAATACAAAATTAGCAGGGCATGGTGGGACATGCCTGTAATCCCAGCTACTCGGGAGGCTGAGGGAGGAGAATCGGGAAGCGGAGGCAGAGGTTGAGGTGAGCCAAGATCACGCCATTGCACTCTAGCCTGGGCAACAAGAGTGAAGCTCCGTCTCAAAACAAACAAACAAACAAACAAACAAAAACAAACAAACAAAAACCCAAAAACATCCCTTACTGACAGGACAGTCAGGTTCGTGAGTGTGTTTGGCAACAAGTAATGGAAACTTCAACACAATTTCCCTTTGCAGCAATACCAGCCCTGGATCCCTTTTTACTGGGTTGGTGCAAAAGTAATCACGGTTTTTGCCAATACTTTTCATTAAAGGGGTCCAGGGGAAGCATCTGCCCCATGGACTTCCGCCTGCCTCTCGAGGGCAAAATGGGTTCCCATGGCTACTCCTGACTACTGGGGAGGCTGGAAAATGGTTTGATTTTACCTCTCGGTCCCTGTAATCAAGGACACATGAGGGAGAGTGGTGAACACTAGCCAGTAAGTGGCCTTTCTCTAGGCAGTGCATGAAAGGCCCTGGGAACAACAGAGCCTCTGGAGCGGGGTTTACATTAAAGACAGAGAGGAGAGGAAGAGCAAAGATCAGCAGCTGGGAAAATATGTGAGTCAGACAGGTGAGGTTAAAAGAGACTAGGGAGAGCTGGGTGAGGCTGGGTGCTGTGGCTCACACCTGTAATCCCAGCACTTTAGGAGTCTGAGGCAGGCAGATCACTTGAGGTCAGGAGTTCAAGACCAGCCTGGCCAACATGGTGAAACCCTGTCTCTACTAAAAATACAAAATTTAGCTGAGCATGGTGTTGGACGCCTGTAGTCCCAGCTACTGAGGAGGCTGAGGCACGATAATCACCTGAACCCAGAAGGGGGAGGTTGCAGTGAGCCAAGATCATGTCACTGCACTCCAGCCTGGGTAACAGAGAGCACAACTCCACTCGTCTCAAAAAGAAAAAAAAAAAAAAAAGGGGGTTGGGGGCTGCTGGGCAGACTCTTGCTACCTTCACCTTCACCCAGGAGACATAGTTTTGAAAATTTGGATTCAGATTTAGGATCGCCTTCTTCAAGAAGACATTCCAGGATTTTCTTTCCTTTCTGTCCCATCTCGGTTGACTTCTAGGACAGTTAAAAAATAAGAAAAAAGAAAAGAAAGCTTTAAAATTATGTAAAATAGTGGCACTGAGGAAAACAATGAATATTCAACAAGTGTTTGCCATGTGCCTGGCCCTGATTCCGCTGCTTTATATTAATTAAGTTTTCTAAGGTTTCTGTGAGGTGTAGACTATTCCTAGTCTTCTTTTGGAAATATTTATTTACTTATTTTTAAATATATTATTAAGTTTATTTTAATTACAACATATGTCAAATGTACTGAAAATAATATAGTAGACACTTATGTATTTACATTCCAAGTTTTAAAGCATTTTCTTTTTTAAGACAGAGTCTCACTCTGTCACCCAAGCCAGAGTGCAATGGTGCAGTTTCAGCTCACTGCAACCCCACCTCCTGGGTTCAAGTGATCCTCCTGCCTCAGTCTCCTGAGTTGCTGGGATTACAGGCATGAGCCACCATGCCCGGCCCGACAACGTGATCTTGAAGGCAGAGTTTACTTGTTTTACATTGTGAATCCGTCACCACATTTTTGTGATTACAGTGACCGAGCTGCAGCACGCTGTGGCTGTCCCTCCAGCAGGGCCAAGTGTGGGCTCATGCCTGCTGCGGGCTCTGGCAGGTGCTATGTCTTGTTGGCTCAGGCAGCTGGGCTCTGGAACATGGACAACTGCATCGCCCTTGGCAGCAAGCACTGCAGTGACTACCAGGGCTGTCAAGGTCCTTGGTATTATCTCTCGGTCTAGGGGCAGGTAGCACTGAGGGCCTGGCTGCAAGTGTGTTTTTCACGCAGGGACGGGCCGTGGGCACTTGAAGGCTGGTGCCAGCAGCAGGAGCCAGGCATGACTTCAGAAGCCAGCAGAGGTCACTTTTGTTCCTAACTTTGTATGTGTAATTTTGTACTCTTTTTCTTAAACAGGGCCACAAATGTTTAAGTTCAATGCCCCATTAAACCTGGATCTGCTCCTGGCTGTTCTGGGAATGGCATGGGGGTGCTGGAATAAGGGCCTGAGATTGCACTGTTCCCTCAACCTTAACAGCTCAGGGAGTCCCAGCCAGCAGTGCAATAAGGAATGTGAGAAGCACAGGCCACTCATGCATTCTCTTGATTGTGAGTGGACACTTAGCCCCTACAGTTGGAACAAGTAGTAGCTGCCTTATTTTCTATAATTCAACTTTATTTCTATCTCAAGGTGACCTTCCTCCTGGCTGATAGAAAACTGACCTCATCCCCCTAACCTCCCACACTTTTTTTAAGAGACAGGGTCTCACTCTATTGCCCAGGTTGCAGTGCAGTGGTGTAATCATAGCTCATTGCAGCCTCAAATTATTTGGCTCAAGTGATCCTCCCACCCCAGCCTCCTGAGTAGCTGGGACTACAGGTACCTGCACCACCACACTGGTGGTTTAAATTTTAAATTAAATTAAAAATTTTAATTTTAAATTAAAAATGTAGTCAACTTTTTTGTGTGTGTGTGGAGACAAGATCTTATTATAATGCTCAAACTGGTCTTGAATTCATGGGCTCAAATGATTTCCTCCCACCTCGGCCTCCCAAAGTGCTGGGATTACAGGCATGAGTCACTACATCTGGCCTGACCTCATTGCTGGACTTCTCTCCACTGAGGGCTGGGCCATAGTTATGCAAGCCCTCCTGATACCTGAGATTTTGCTGTGATTTTAAGATTTTGATGATGCCAAACTGTGGAAGGATGGTGGGTGATCAGCTGTGATTACCACTGTCTACATCTGCATGGCCTTTAAGCGTTCCTCACCGCACTTGGGTCAAGGGACTTTTGAAGGAGTTTTCCTGCATTTCTGCCTGCCCAGATAAACCCAGAGACTATATTGGGATGTAGGACCTACTTACCTCTTCAGCCAGGACCTATAGACCTTTCTCATCCCTCATTTCCCCCATCCCAAATCTCAAATTCCCATCCCATCAGAATTTTCCTTTCTTCATTTTGTCCCCAGGCTTCTTGTCAAGACTTTTAGTTTGTCCCTGGGATTCCTTCCTGATCCTGGGGATTAGGCTTCTGGGAAAAAATTTCAGGAAGATGGGCAGGCTATTTCTAATTTCTCCTGTTACATCCATCCTGGGGTGACGAGCAGGGAGCAGGCCACAAACATGCATGGCAACAAAGGGAAAAAGAATAACTGGGAAAAAGAAAACAATGTAAATTAATACTCCAAAATATAGCCCAAAGCATATATTTATTCTCAGTATTTTTCTCTGGCCTTGTCCCATGAAAAACCTTGCATTCTATTTCACTTAATCTGCATTACAGCTATATTAGTCCGTTTTCATGCTGCTGATAAAGACATACCCAAGACTGGAAAATTTATAAAGAAAAAGAGGTTTAATGGCCTCACAGTTCCACGTGGTTGGAGAGGTCTCACGATCACGGCGAAGGCAAAAGATACGTCTTACATGGCAGCAGGCAAGAGAGAATGAGAGCCAGGCAAAAGGGGTTTCCTCTTATAAAAACATCAGATCCTGTGGGACTTATTCACTACCACAAAAAGAGTATGGGGGAAACTGCCCCTATGATTCAATTATCTCCCACTTGGTCCCTCCAACAACATGTGGGGATTATGGGAGTCACAATTGAAGATGAGATCTGGGTGGGTGGGGACACAGCCAAACCATATCAACAGCCCTGTGAGCTGAGTTTTATACCTGCTCTATTAACAGTGAAACTAAGCCCAAGAGAGACCAGGTAACTTGCACAAGACCACACAACTTGTGTGTGGGTCTTAACCCAGCCTAGGCAATCCTCCTGTGGTGATGGTGGTGTATCGTGTGGTGAGGGCAGGGTTTGGGGCTTATTGCTATGGAATCTAGGGAAAATCTTGTGTCAGAGAAAGACAGAGCTGGGATTGTGGCTGTACCAGCTCAGCCAATTCATAACTGTGTGATCCTGGGCACATCACTTAAATTATCTGGGCCTCAGTTTCTGCATTAGTAAATTTACAAGGTAGAGCTACATTCTCTGGGCCCCAGTTTCCTCACAAGAAAATTTATAATGCGGAACTGGATGGCTTCAAATGCTCTTCCTAGTCCAGAGGTCTTCTGGCCTCCAACCATGTTTTAAATTCCCATTACCAAAGCAATGTCCCTCAAAATGATCCCACTACCTACCTACCTACCTACACACACACACACACACACACACCACACACCACACACCACACACACCCTGTCAGAATCTAGGGAGCATGCTTAAAAAGTTAATTCCTGGAATCACCGAAGATTTACGCAAGTCTGAACACAAATCTCTGGGGGTAGGACACAAGAACCTGTATTTAACAAGCTACATCTCAGACAATCTAAAATGTACCTTGTGTTACTGACTTGAAGCAAGGTAAGATTTTGTGTTAATGACCTGAAGCAAGGTAAGATTTCGATAAGGGGAGAGAGAAAAAGAACATCCTAGGAAGATAACTGGTTTGAGAAAAGGTCCAGAAATGGGTGTTTTGGGGGAAGTGAATAGACTAGTCTGACTAGAGAGATAGTATTAGATAGTTGCAGAAGTTAATCTGGGAAAACAAATTGACCAAATCCTGAGACAGAATGTACTTTTTTAGTGATGGGAGTGTTCATGTCCATTAGATAAAATGTCCTTACCTTGGCAAGGACAAAGAAGCAATTGCATAATCTAAGCCATTCTCTAGGCTCTAAGCCTTTCTCTTGGTTGTGACAGGAATATAATTTTATTTCAACCATTAAAAAAGCAACAGGCAGACATTTTTCTCTTGCAGAGTTGCATTTTCATGAGCATATTTTAGTGTGGCTTCTCCTCAGTGCCGATTATTGAAGAGTCATCTCACCCACAGTACATGCCTTCCAGATTCTGGTGTAATGGTCATGAGCAGAGGGACTACCTGGATTTGAGCCCCAGTTGTGCCAACAACCAGGATGCCTTAGAGAGGTCATTCAACCTCTCCTTCTTGCAATTTCCTTTTTTTTTTTTTTTTTGAGACAGAGTCTCACTCTGTCACCCAGGCTGGAGTGATGCCATCTCGGCTCAGTGCAACCTCCACCTCCCAGGTTCAAGCAATTCTCAGGCCTCACCCTCCTGAGTAGCTGGGATTACAGGTACCCACCACCACGCCCAGCTAATTTTCGTATTTTTAGTAGAGACGGGGTTTCACCACGTTGGCCAGGCTGGTCTCGAACTCCTGACCTCATGATCCACCCACCTGGACCTCCCAATGTGCTGGGATTACAGGTGTGAACCGCTTTGCCCAGCCTACCTTCCTGCAGTTTCTACACCTATAAAATGGTGATAATATTACTAATCCCCAACTCATAAATTTTTGTGATTAATTGAATAGAGCAGATGAGCTCTTAGAAGATGTTACTTGCTATTATCATCTCCTCATAGAGAAGTCTAGTTTATTTTCAGCTCTATCTCAGGAAATAGCTCTCCCTGGATTTTCTCATAATCATCTCTTCCCCTGCCCGGTGGGTCCTGTTTCATATAGGTGCCTGCAGCACTCTCTTCTCTAACCAAAATCATGAAGATGCTTCACAGGGCCTGACCTAAAGCAGAAAGGGAGATAGAGGGAGGAAAATAGGTGAGCCAGGGAGTCATGACTTCATGAGTGGTTTTATATTATTTTCTTGCCACATCTGTGTGGATGGATGTCGTGGTGTGTGGACTTGGCATCAGGCACACCTAGCCATACCCTTACGATCAACACTGATTGAGTTCCTACTCTATAACAGGCACTGTGTTAGGCAATGGGGACACAGAGGAAACAAGGTAGTCATGTACTTGGATTTTTAGGGAGATTCTTGTGGGTAGGATTCCATTTCTGCCTTCATTTCTCTCTCTCTCTCTCTTATTTTTTAAGAGATGGGGTCTTGCTATGTTGTCCAGACTGGCCTCAAACTCCTGCGCTCAAGTGATCCTCTTGTTTCAGCCCCCTGAGTAGCTGGGACTACAGATGTGAGCCACTGAGCCCAGCTCTCTGTCCTTGTTGCTTTCTATTGTGTTACCTGGGGCAAGTCACATAAACACTTTGTGCTTCAGCTTCATTTTTTACATTGGTGTTAATAATTGAGCTGACATTATAGGGTTATAGGAGACTTAAAAATGATAATGTATGAAATCTTCTGTATAGTTCCTGGCACATTAGTGAATGATCAAAAAATTCTGGCCACTTCTCTGTTTCTCAGCGGTTACAAAAAATATTCTGCCTATTATTGCTTCATCATCATCATCATCAACAGCATCACCATCATCATCATCCCAAGACAAAATGGATAAGATTTTCTGCGTTTATGTTCATCAGGGTTATTGGTGAATAGTTTTCTTTCCTCCTTCCCTTCTTTCTCTCTTTCTTTCTTTCTCTCTCTTCCTTCCTTCCTTCCTTCCTTCCCTCCTTCCTTCTTCCCTTCTTTCCTTCCATCCTTTCTTCCTTTCTTCCTTTCTTTCTTCTTTTTGATGAAGTTTCACTCGTCACCCAGGCTGGAGTGCAATGGTGCGATCTCGGCTCACTGCAACCTCCGTCTCCTTGGTTCAAGTGATTCTTTAGCCTCAGCCTCCCGAGTAGCTGGGATTAGAGGCATCCACCACCACGCCCGGCTAATTTTTATATTTTTAGTAGAGATGAGGTTTCGCCATATTGGCCAGGCTTGTCTTGAACTCCTGACCTTAGGTGATCTACCCACCTCGGCCTCCCAAAGTGCTGGATTACAGGCGTGAGCCACCATGCCTGGCCAATAGTTTTCTTTTCTTGGGATATCTCTGTCTGGCTTTGATATCAATGTAATGTTGGCATCATAAAATGAGTTTGGAAATGTTCTTTCCTCTTCAATTTTTTCAAGGTTTGAGAAGGATTGGTGTCATTTCTTCTTTATATGTTTGGTAGAATTCACCAGTGAAGCCCTCTAGTCCTGGGCCTTTCTTTCTTGGGAGGTTTCAGGTTAGTAATTCAATCTTCATGGTACTGATCAGACCTTTTATTTCTCTGTGACTTAGTCTTAGTTGTACGTTTCTGGGAACTTACCCATTTCTTCCAGGTTATCTAGTTTATAGACACACAACCATTCATAGTAGTCGCTTATTATGCTTTTTATTTCTGTAGGACCAGTTGTAAAGTTTCTTCTTTCATTTGTGATTTTGTTTATTTGAGTGTTCTCTTTTTTAGTTAGTCTTGGTAAGGGTTTGTCAATTTTGTTTATCTTTTAAAAAAATCAACTTAGTTTTGTTGATTTTTTTTTCCCATTGCTTTTCATTTTCTATTCCATTTATTTCTGCTCTAATTTTTATTATTTCTTTCCTTCTCCTAACTTTGGGCTTAGATTTGTTTTTCTTTTCCTAGTTCCTTGAAATGTAAAGTTAGGTTGCTTATTCGAGATCTTTCTTCTCTTTTAATGTAGGTATTTTTCGCTCTGAATTTCTCTTTCAGTAGTGCTTTTGCTGTATCCTGTTAGTTTTGGTATCTTCTGTTTTCATTTTTGTCTCAAGATATTTTATAATTTCTCTTCTATTTCTTCTTTGACGCCTTGGTTGCCCAGATTTTCAAAAAGTTATAAGAGTCATCCTTGCATCTTTCCTTTCCTAATTCTCTACAACCATTCTGTCAGCAAGGTTTGTTTACTCTAATCTAAAGCATATCTTGAATGTGTCCACAACTCTCCACACCTATTTCTTCACCCTAGTACAGTCACCATTATCTCTGGTCCAGATTTCTAATCAGAAACTGCAATCCTCATTTGTACCTGGAATTCATTTTCCATGCACTTAAAACCCTCCACTGTCTTCCCATTGTACTTAGGCC
The DNA here is from genome assembly GCF_049350105.2 of Macaca mulatta. Taxonomy (NCBI): domain Eukaryota; kingdom Metazoa; phylum Chordata; class Mammalia; order Primates; family Cercopithecidae; genus Macaca; species Macaca mulatta. The sequence goes on along the minus strand of NC_133413.1, from coordinate 134,848,568 downwards.
ATTGTCCACATGCCCCCTCTAAGTCCAGCACAGTCTGGCCCCTGCCCAGCCTTATAAACTGATCTCACATCAATCTCACCCTTGCTCACTCTCCGCCAGCCACATTGGTCTGCAGTTTGTTCTTAAAATGATCCAGATCTTCTGCTGTCTGACAGCATTTATCCCTGCTTCCCCTCTTGGGGATGCTGTCCTTCAGATCTTCACAGGGCTCCCTTTTCATTCATGAGTCTCAGCTCAAATGTCACCTCCTCATTCAGAGCGGCCTCACCTGCCCACCTGGCCACCAAGTGCCACCAAAGGCACTTGGGAAAGTGCCTTTCCCAAGCTGATTTTTCTCGGTATCCTCTTTATTTCCTTAGTGCATTCTTATAACCTGCTCTCTTCTTTACTTGCTCATTACTTATATATTATGTACTTCCATTCTCTTCCAGCAAGTCAAGGAAGGAAACAGAATGGCCTTATTCATCACTGTCTTATTTAACCTTATTCATCACTGTCTCTTCCAGAGCTTAGCACAGTGACCAGTACATAGCAAACATTCAATAAATACTTCCTGATTGAGTGAATACATGAAAAAGGAAGACACAAGGGAATGAATGATGAAATAAATGGTGTTGGGTCCTAGTAATCTCCCATTGTCCTAGATCCAGTCCTGGATAAAAATCTTTGCTCCATTTTGTGTATGGTGGGGTTGAGATACTCAGCCCATGAGATGGGGTATTCTCATCTAAGGACACAACCTGACAGTAACAGAGATTTATCTTACCATACTTCCTAACAATGCCCTTGAGGCTACACCAGAGGAATTCATTCCAGACAAGGGGCATTGGCAACACTGAGGCAGCAAAGCAGTTCCAGTCTACAGCCCATTTCAGGGAAATGAATCTTGAGAGAAAAGACGAGAGCCATCAGCTCCCTACAAATAAATCCACCACAAACTAGCATGGTTGATTGATTGAGGGGCTGCGGCATTTTCTGCTGCACTTGGAGGAAACAGGGGAAGGGGTGGTAAGGTGGAACAAGACAGCATGGATGCCCACAGAACTCTATTAGCATTAGGTGACTCAAAAGTCAGTCTTCCTCCTTTTTTCTTTTCTTTTCTCTTTTCTTTCCTTTCTCCTTCCTTCCTTCCTTTTTTCTTTCTCTCTCTTTTCTTTCTTCCTTTCTTTCTTTTCCTTCCTTCCTTCCTCTCCTCCTCTTCTTCCTTTCTCTCTCTTTCTTCTTTCTCTCCTTCCCTCCCTCCTTTTTCTCTTCCTTCCTCTTTTCCTTCCTTCCTTCTCCTCCTCCTCCTTCTTCTTCCTTTCTTTCTCTCTCTTTTCTTTTTTTTCCTTCCTTCTTTCCTTTCTTTTTCTTTTCTTTCTTTCTTTTCTCTCTCTTTCTTTCTTGACTCAGAAGTTTTTCTTTCCTTTCCTCAAGTGATCTTCTTGCCTCTGTCTCCCAAGAAGCTGAGATTGTTTTTAAAAAGTTTGTGTAGCAATGGGGTCTTGCTATGTTGCCTAGGCTGTTCTTGAACTCCTGGCCTCAAGGAATCTTCTAGCTTCAGCCTCCCAAAGTTCTGGAATAACAGTTCTGGCAGTAACAACTGAGCCTGGCTGTGAGTCAGAAGTTCTAATGTAAAGCCTTTATGTCTCTGCTTCTCATGTTAAAGGCAGACTAAGTGACTTAAGAGACTAAGTGATCTGGCCTGGCATGGTGGCTCACACCTGTAATCTCAGGACTTTGGGAATCAAGGCAGGTGCGTCATTTGAAGTCAGGAGTTTGAGACCAGCCTGGCCAACATGGTGAAAACCCGTCTCTACTAAAAATACAAAAATTAGCTATATATTGTGGATCATGCCTGTAGTCCCAGCTATTTGGGAGGCTGAGGCACAAGATTTGCTTGGACCCAAGAGGTGGAGGTTGCAGTGAGCTGAAATTGTGCCACTACATTCCAGCTTTGGTGACAGAGCAAGACTCTGTCTCAAAAATAAATAAATAAATAAATAATAAAAGAGGCCAAGTGACTTGGCTGGGCACCTGGGGAATGGGAAATGGTCCATACGCCCCTTGTTTTTACTATCAAATGAGTATTAAACTATTTTACTATCAAATGAGTATTAAACATGATTCCTCTTATTACCCAACCAACATTCTCCTCTTTCTTTTACAGGGGAACACATTAACAAAACCTTAAACCCTCCATGCTTCTGTGATAGCTTAAACAATTAATGAAACAATAAACATTCCACAAATAAAAATAAATGTTAACAGTTTATTTTAATTAAAATTCCCAAGAGGCCTGGCTGAGATCCTTATCTACTTAACATATGTAAAGTGATAGACTGTTCCTAACCCTTAATAAACAATTTATGCAAACTGCTGAGCCTCAGGGGCATTCTAACCATGCTGGACTTTCCCCTAGTCTCCACCTAGAAGGAGGGGAACCATCGGTGTTAGGGCTCTGCTAGAGGAAGCCCTAACCCAGGAAGCCATTGTATAAATGCAGGTGGAAAACTTGGCAGTTCCTGGATTTCACTTAAGTTTTCTATGGAAAATTGGGCATCTTCCCATTTATTTTTGTTGTTGTTGTTGCCCTTCACATTTCCAAGATATTTCAACAATAATTGGTTGCATGACCACATCTAAAAATGTTTAGTTCCCCAGGTTATACTTCATTTATTATACATGCCTCTTTACAGCCTGTACGGTTTTATGGATCCTTCGAGGTTCCCTTGGCAAATAAAATGAAGTTACAAGTCACATCATTGTTAAACATATATCAGCAACCAATACCCTTGGGGCATTCTGAAGAATATCCTATTAACAAATGTAGTGGGTTGAATAGTGAGTGCCCACCCTCAAATTCACGTTCATCTGGAATCTCAGAATGTGATCTTATTTGGAAATGGGGGTCTTTACAGATGTAAATAGTTAAGATGAGGTTATACTGGATTCAGGTGGGCATTCAATCTAATGATTGGTGCCCTTATAAGAAGAGGAGATGCCTGAAGATACACGCAGAGGGAAGAATGCCATGTGAAAGTGGAGTCAGAGATGAGAGTGATGTGGTTGCAATCTAAGGAACACCAAGGATAGCCAGAGCTGCCAGAATCTAGGAAGAGGCAAGGAAGGATTCTTCTCTAGAGCCTTCAGAGGGAAAGTGGCCCTGCCAGCACCTTCACTTTGGACTTCCAGCCTCCAGAACTACGAGAAAATAAAGTTCTGTTGTTTTAAGCCACTGAGTTGTGGCCATTTGTTATAGCAGCCTTAGGAAACTACTACATACATACAGTCTTCTGTAGAATAAAAACTATCCTCAACATTGCTCATTCATTCATTTGTACATCCACTCAGCTGTCATTTTTGTGTCTATGTGTGTGTGTGTGTGCAGGGGTCGGGGGGCACTGACCAAGGCCTGGAGAACGCATGGATCATAGATGCAGTTTCTGTCCTTGTCCTTAGTACACACACGCTAGGGTCAGGGCAGGCATCGTGGGTGTGCAAGCTGGGCAGTCGTACATGCACGGGGCTCAGGAGGACCCTGTGCTCAGTTTAATGCTCTTCTCTTGCTGTCTTGAAATGCTTCATAGTTTTTGAACTAGAGACTCCTCATTTTTTTTTGAAAGAGGAATACAGATAAATGTATTAGTTAAATACTGATTTTACAGCCATTTCACCTTAAGACAATGTTAACAGGTTTGTGGGTTAGGGAGGGTACATGAGGGGGCCTTCGGAAAGAAAACAATGTAAAGGATGATTCAAACAGAATCTTGGTTTAAAGGTATCCTCTGTTACAGCCAGTAGGATTTTGGAGCGAGGGGACTGGGCATGTGGGGAGGCATGGTAATGCCAGCGTCAGCTACAGCTCCGTTGAGAACCAGGACAAGGAAGTCATCTCTGTGAGCTCCAGCGTCAGAGGCAGAAACGAAGCAATGTGCAAGGAGAAGGTCCATCCCAGAGCAGGTCAGAGCCGGAGGCTCCCTCCAGGCCCCCATGCCATATCTTAGCAGTCATCTACTTTCCATGAATTTCGTTTTGTTGTGTTTGCTTTGAATTCTTGCTGCAGAATCTCTGGCTTTTTGCCCCCTGGACAAAAGACTTCTGCTGGGGCGAGGATGCAGGTCCAGAGGGAGTCCAGCTGCCGCCTGGCCAGGGGCCAGGAGGAGCAGGCAGCAGGCGGGTCAGCCCTTGGACCACCCCTGCCTCACGAGCAGGATACCGTCTACCTACGCTCTCCCTGGAAGGATCTTGAGGCTTGGCTGAGTGTTTGCCACACTGGCTTGAGAAGCAGAACGTTTTGTTTTTACTCAGAACCCCTCTGCATGTGATGGGGTAAATGAAGGATCTGCAGTGGACTCGAGGGAGTGCCGCTTGGCTAAACTACCCAGCTCTTGTTTTGCCAGGGGACAGACATGTACAAGCTGCAGGCAGAGCTGAATCGCTCCAAGCGGGAGGAGGGATTCTAATTTTGAGAGATGTTGGAGGTGAAGGAGCAAAGGCCCGCAGCAGTGGGAAGGCACCTGGGGGAGAAGCTGTGAGCTGCATTTTGACGAAGGTGTGCTGTGTGGTGACTGAAGTGTCCCCCACCAGCTCCCCAGGAAGTGTTCAGTCACTTCTATGTCACACCCCACAGTTTTGGAGTCAGATTTGGTATTGGGGATGCAGGGCCGTGCCATGGCTTAAGAGGATGGGGCAAGGGCAGCTCCCCAGGGGCCAGTTGCATCCAGGTACATGGCAAACAGATGCCGTCACCCTAGAGCAGGGGGACCCCTCATTTTTATTTTGCACTGGACCCCACAAATTATGTAGCTGGTCCTCACTTGAATAATTACAGAATCATGGGTGCTGTCGAGCAGATAGAGAGGAGAACCCATAATCTGGGGGCATGTTTTACTAAGGCAGTGAGGTAGGATACATTAAAGGAAACGTTCGCTCACAGACAAGGTTCATTTGCCAGATGGTCATTTAGGCAGAGGGAACAATGTGTCCGTAAGCATGGTAGGTGGGGGAGTGGGGGTGGAGAGCATATGGGTGATTGGACATCAACAGGACTTTGGTAGTGCTAGTACCTAATGTACCACTAGGGGGTGCTCAGGGAGAATTGATGATAGACATGGGTCAGATCTCAAAAGGCTTTGGAAGGACTATGCAGGCCTTGGGCTTAGTCCAGAAGGTGATACGGAACCATAGAAGATATTGATCAACAGATGACAAGATTGGATCCCCCAATTCTGTTCCTCCAGGATTCCAGGAAAGGCACCCTGTGCTCAGAGACCCAGGCCACAGACTTGTATATCAGGAAAGAATTCAAAGCGAAGCTGGGCATGGTGGTGCACACCTGTAATCCCAGCACTTTGGGAGGCTGAGGTTGGCGGATCATGAGGTCAGGAGATGGAGACCATCCTGGCTCACATGGTGGAGCCCTGTCTCTACTAAAATAAATAAATAAATAGGCGGGCCTGGCATGCACCTGTAGTCCCAGCTACTCGGGAGGCTAAGGCAGGAGAATTGCTTGAACCTGAGAGGAGGAGCTTGCAATCAGCCAAGATTGCACCACTGCACTCCAGCCTGGGCACCAGAGCGAGACTCTGTCTCAAAACAAAACAAAACAGAACAAAACAAAAAGAAAACAAAGCGAATAAGAATAAATCGATCCTCTTTTCTAGTGTCCACTGCTTTTTTCCTGAATACTAATAAAGTATATGAATAACAATATTTGTTTAGAGCCTGTCAGGATTTGCTAGCCTGAAATGAGATGGTCCAGGAGGCCTTTCTAGTGAAGCACTGTGGGCTTGGCCTCTTGGGGATGTTCAGATTGGTCACCTTCAAAATAAGTTTCATGCAACACAGGAGATTTTCAGGAACATTAGACCTTATGGGAGGCTGAATAATGGTTCTCCGAAGATGTCCATGGTCTAACTCCCGGAACTGTGAATGTGTTGCCTTACACAGTGAAAGGGGCTTCACAGTTGTTATTAAATTGAGGATTTTGAGATGGGGAGATTAGTCTTGATTACTTGTGTGGGCCTAGTGGAATCACAGGGTTATTATGAGAGAAAGGCAGCAGGAACAAAGTGAGTAGTAGGAGGTGTGACTACAGAAGCAAGAGGCTGGAATGAGGCAAAGAAACAACCACTAGCCAAGGAATGCAGGAAGTTTCTAGAAGCTATGAAGGGGAAGGAAATGGATTCTCCTCTGAAGCCTTCAGAAGGAATGTAGCCATAGCATCATTTTTTGTTTGTTTGTTTTTGTTTTTTTGAGATGGAGTTTTGCTCTTTTTGCCCAGGCTGGAGTACAGTGGCACGATCTTGGCTCTCTGCAACCTCCTCCTCCTGGGTTTGAGTGATTCTCCTGCCTCAGCCTCCTGAGTGGCTGGGACTACAGATATGTGCCATCATTCCTGGCTAATTTTTGTATTTTTAGTAGAGACGGGATTTTGCCATATTGGCCAGGTTGGTCTCAAACTCCTGACCTCAGGTGATCTGCCTACCTCGGCCTCCCAAAGTGCTGGGGTTACAGGCGTGAGCCACTGTACTCAGCCTACTATTTGAATTTTGGATTGTGTTTCAAAGTATGTTCGGTTTAGAGATTATCTCTATTTGTGGTTTTATAGTCCATAAATGCACGCATATGTATATGATAAATATAGATAAACAGGCTGCCCCTCTGTCTGGTCTGTGGACAGATGGGATAATTATTCAGGACTCCAATCCTACAAATTGGTTCCTTTATAACTGGGTTTGATTCTAAATTTCCTTTGTGTAGAACAATCAAATCAGTGTCATGTAATTGCAAGTATTGCACAATTACTAGAGATTTGAGCTTACTTTTCATTATTTTCACCATTAGCGGTTATTTACATTCTCACCGTAACATTTTCTCTATATAGATCCACTTAAAAACTGGCCTTAGGAACTACATAAATGAAAAGAACTGGATACATAGTTTCTATTAAATTATTTTTTGGGGTCAGGTGTGGTGGCTCACCCCTATCATCCCAGCACTGTGGGAGGCTGAAGCAGAAGGACTGCTTGAGGCAAGAAGTTTAAGACCAGCCTGGGTAACACAGCTAGACTCCCTCTCTACCAAAAAAGTAAAAATTAAAAAAGATTAAAAGAATACATTCCTTTTTACATGAATTTTTTTTTGGGGGGGCAAAGTCTCACTCTGTCACCCAGGCTGGAGTGCAGTGGCGCTATCTCTGCTCACTGCAACCTGGGGTTGCATTTCCTGGGGTGATTCTCCTGCCTCAGCCTCCCCAGTAGCTGGAATTACAGGCACCCGCCACCAAGCCCAGCTAATTTTTGTATTTTTAGTAGAGACAAGGTTTTACCATGTTGGCCAGGCTGGTCTTGAACTCCTAACCTCAAGTGATCCGCCTGCCTCGGCCTCCCAAAGTGCTGGGATTATCGGTGGCCACTGCACCTGGCCTTGCATTGATTTAAAAAAAAAAAATTTCAGAGAAGTCTCTACGGTTCATAATCAGAACACTATATAGAGGTACGTGGGAAGTTGTTCTTATTTTGTGTGCTAATTTCAGAGGAAATATAAAGAAATTAGAGTGGTTACGTTAAGGGGTCAATTTCTTTACCAAGGTTCTCATACTGACCGATATACAAAAAGGACTGTAAACAACAAATATAATCAGAGGAAATTTTCTCACATGCGTATCTGGTCAATTCATTTTCCTGCTGGATATCCTTCAATGGCTGCCCATTATTTACAGAATAAAGTTAAAATTTCTTGGCATTGTGTTTGAGAGGCTTTGCACTGTGGGCTTAATCTTTCTGACATGATATCTAGCCCCTCTTCAAAAACACCCTGTGCTTTGGCCTTGGAAAATGATCCCTGCCCCATGTCGCGCCCTTCCTCCGTCCGAGCAGCACACACAGACTTATTTTTGCCATCCTTTACAATTTGGCTCCCATGCCAGTACGTCCTCTCAGATGTCTTCCCGAGCTGCCTCCCCTTCTCCCTGGCTCAAACTCACAGCTTTCTCCTTTATGGGCCCGTGATACAGCCACTATAATTACTTGTTTACAAGCTGTCATCCCCAACAGACTGAACCGCTGCAGGGCCATGACTTCCTTCTTTTCCTCTGAATGCCCTGCCCTTGGCAGATACGGGCAGTCTGAACCTGTCAGTCAGTTCTTCTCAGTTCCTTTTTAGTTCTGAAAGGGTGAAAGTATGGATTCTGTATTTAAGGATTCATATCTTTGAAGACCAGGGACAACTATTATTTGTATTACACTGCATGGATAATTTAAGACACTTATAAAGTTAATTTCTGTCTATACCTGAGCACATTTAAGTGCCTAACTCTTGCATAAGAAAGAATTCTGGCCGGGTGCGGTGGCTCATGCCTGTGATCCCAGCACTTTGGGAGGCCGAGGCGGGCAGATCACCTGAGGTCAGGAGTTTGAGACTAGCCTGGCCAACATAGTGAAACCCCATCTCTACTAAAAATACAAAAATTAGCTGGGCATGGTGGTGGCGGGCACCTGTAGTCCCAGCTACTCGGGAGGCTGAGGCAGGAGAATCACTTGAACCCAGGAGGCAGAAGTTGTGGTGAGCTGAGATCACGCCACTGCACTCCATGGAGCCTGAGTGACAGAGTGAGACCCACCTACCCCACACCACCAAAAAAAGGTAGAATTAAACTGTAACAATTTTATACCTGCTATATACACACTTTACGAAACTTTTCAATGTAAGAATTGTAATCCTACATCTCAATAAAGTTTACTTCTAAATGCATTAGCTGAACTGGGTGTGGTGGTGCACACCTGTAATCTCAGCTACTGGGGAGGCTGAGAGGGGAGGATTGCTTGAACCTAGAAGTTTGAGATCAACCTGGGTGGCATAGTGAGATACCCATCTCAAAAAAAAATAAAATCATTAAGGAGCTTACTATCTTATAAAGAAAAGGAAAAATAGCATTAGCCTATCTTTGTGTAATAACAGTATGTTGCTGGATTTGTTTTAAGAAGGGAGCTGTCATAGCTAGACAAAGCTACAACTATCATGGTTAAAAAATAAAACTGGGGGCCAGGTGCAGCGGCTCATGTCTGTAATCCCAGCACTTTGGGAAGATTGCTTGAGCCTAGGAGTTTGAGGCTACCTTGGGCAACATAGTGAGATCCCATGTTTTTTGTTTTTTGTTTTTTTTTTGAGATGGAGTCTCACTCTGCTCTGTCACCAGGCTGGAGTGCAGTGGCACGATCTCAGCTCACTGCAACCTCTGACTCCCTGGTTCAAGCGATTCTCCTGCCTCAGCCTCCCGGGTAGCTGGGATTACAGGCACGCGCCATCACGCCCAGCTAATTTTTGTATTTTTAGTAGAGATGGCATTTCACCCTGTTGGCGAGAATGGTCTTGATCTCCTCACCTCAAGTGATCTGCCCGCCTTGGCCTCCCAAAGTGCTGGCGTGAGCCATCGCGTCCGGTCGAGACCCCATCTTTAAAAAAAAATTAGCTGGGCATAGTGGCACACACGTGTAGTCCCCAGGTACTCCAGCGGCTGAGGTGGGAGGATCCTTTGGGCCCAGGACTTTGAGGCTGCAGTGAGCCATGACAGCACCTCTGCACTCCAGCCTGGGATACAGAGCCAGACCCTGAGTCAATAAATAAATAAATAAAATGGGTTAATATCTAAATAAGATAATCTCAGGAAGAAACAAATTGAATTTTTTGGCATTGATGTTGACAATGAAAACCATTTATCCATTTAAACCGGTGTGGCATCCATTTATTATATTTAGTATTGCCTTTTAGAAACAGAACTGCCTGAACTGCATTTCTGTGAATCAAATAGATCTTATATTTCCTGGTATAAGTCACCCAAGACAATATTTTATAGAGCAACTGTCCTCAGGAAGATATACTCTGGTTTCAGTTATTCAATGGGATTTCATAATAAAGTTAAACCAGGATTGAAGGACTTAATCTGCTGCTGCAAACAGTTTACAGTTTTACCATCAGCATTCATTTCTCTGTGACATAGCATAATTTAGAAAATTCAAGGAAAATGTTAGTGAATCATAACATCAAGCCTAAGCAGTCATTGGTAAACCTCTGTATGCCACTGGCAATTTATCATTTGACTTGCTACCCCTCCACCCAAGTTCATAATCTTCTTGACTCCCCAGTTAACATTAAATTTCCAGTTCACACCTACCAAAGGAGAGTTTCTGTAGGATAATCCTGGCATTACTGGCATGGGAATCATCTGGGGTTCATGTGAAAGATGTAAGTTCCTGGTTCCTACCTCCAATCCACTGAATCAGAAATCTTGATGGCGAGGACCTTCCCGACATAGTTGATTAACCAAAAGGTTTTAGTTTTTCTCTTTTCCTCATAGAAACAGGTCCGGAAGTAGGTAAACGAGGGTAGTAATGGCAGCTTCATGCTGCCATCTGAGACCAGAGATCCTTCTGGCTTTCGTATATATTTTTATTCTCATGGTGTCAAAATGGCTGCTCCATCTCTAAGCACTGAGCTACATTCTGGGAAGGAAACAGGGAAAAGAGTAAGGGAGAAACTCAAGAGGCCTGCTGCTGAGTCGGCCATCTTTAATATACTTCCTTAGGAGTTCCACCCAGTGAATTCCACTCGTTTCTCATTGGCCAGAGGTGGGTTACTGGTCACCAATAGCAAGGGAGTCTGGGGAGGTACGCTGTAACAGGGGACATTGACATCCTCACTAATCAGAACTGTATAGGCTGGTCGCGGTGGCTCACGGCTGTAATCCCAGCACTTTGGGAGGCCGAGGCAAGCAGATCACTTGAGGTCAGGAGTTCGAGACCAGTCTGGCCAATATAGCGAAACCCCGTCTCTACTAAAAATATAAAAAGTAGCCAGGTGGTGGCGTATGCCTTTAGTCCCAGCTACTCCGGAGGCTGGGTCAGGAGAATCGCTTCAATCCAGGGGGCGGAGGTTGCAGTGAGCCGAGATTGTGCCACTGCACTCCAGCCTGGGCAATAGAGCGAGACTCTGTCTCAAAACCAACCAACCAACCAACCAACAAACTGTATTAATAAGAAAGCAGGGAAGAATGGATTTTTAGTAGGCAATTAATGTCTGCCACACACGTCTTTTTCTTTTTGATAACTTTTTGAAATAAGTAGGCAATCTGGTGCTTTAACTTTATGTTACTTTTTATAGTATTTAAATTATATTATATAACGTTCTTAATTACCTTTTGGATGTTTAAGAATGTTTTTGCATCTTTTCATATGGCTTTGTTTTGAAAACCAAAATATTCTTGAAGAACTGTCTTCAATTTTATAATGGTTACCAGTGGCAAATTAAATTTGGTATATTAAATTTTCCTTTGTATCTGGAATAAAAAACTATCAGATGAGAGTACAACTAGCTAGCTATTATGAATCATATGTCTTATCACTGATTGCTGGTATAAAATCAATTATATTCTGATACAAAATCTTCTGGTTCCATGTCTTAACAAAAAATTATGGTCATAATAAGGGAATTCATATTTTCAACTGTGTCTCTATGCAAATATTTTTCCCCTCTTTCTTTACCACAGCAACACTTTTCAAGTTTTAAGAAAGTCTCTAAAACTGAGAGTTTCATATTTGATGGTTAAAAAAATTTATATGTGGCCGGGCGCGGTGGCTCAAGCCTGTAATCCCAGCACTTTGGGAGGCCGAGGCGGGCGGATCACAAGGTCAGGAGATCGAGACCACAGTGAAACCCCGTCTCTACTAAAAATACAAAAAATTAGCCGGGCGCGGTGGCGGGCGCCTATAGTCCCAGCTACTCAGGAGGCTGAGGCAGGAGAATGGCGGGAACCCGGGAGGCGGAGCTTGCAGTGAGCCGAGATCGCGCCACTGCACTCCAGCCTGGGCGACAGCGTGAGACTCCACCTCAAAAAAAAAAAAAAAAAAAAAAAAAAAAAATTTATATGTTATCTAATGTGATGTTCAATATATGTAAATACTTAAAAGAATTGTATTTTAAAAGGGAAAGGTAAAGAAACTTAAATGGAATGAAAATTTTTAAATAATTTATAATTGCATCAGAAACATAAAATACTATGGGATACATCTAATGGAGGTGTATAAGACCTCTACACTGAAAAGTACACAACGTTGCTGAGAAATTAGAGCTAGATATGTCCCTAGCATAGGAACCTGCCCTGTGTACCCAAGGACATCCTATATATCAGTGCTTTATGTCTGTGGCTGGGATGCATCTTTGAAGCTTATGAATGTTGGCAGACACCCATCATCCATTAGGCACAGGTGTCTGCTATCAAATGTGGGCCACATTGTCATATTTCCTATTTATCTTTAGTGTTTATTATAAACTACCAAATACAAAATTTCTCATTCTGATGCTGAATACTTGTCAAACCATCAGATGTTTACTGATTATAGAATGGAATCAATTCTTCTTTTTTTTTTAGAGACATAGTCTTGCTCTGTCGCCCAGGCTGGAGTGCAGTGGTGGGCTCGAGCAACTCTCCTGCCTCAGCCTCCTGAGTAGCTGGGATTACAGGCATGCACCACCATGCCTGGCTAATATTTGTTTTTTTTTTTTTTTTTTTTTTTTTTAGTAGAGGTTTCACTGTGTTGGCCAGCCTGGTCTCAAACTCCTGACCTCAGGTGATCTGCATGCCTCGGCCTCCCAAAGTGCTAGGATTACAGACATGAGCCACTGTGCCTGGCCTAGAAATCAATTCTTTCTTCATTGTGTAAACCCATGATAGCTTTCCTCCATTGGCTAGTGCCTCTTCTGTGATGCTCCTCTACTCAGGTACCTTAGTTTGGATTCTCAAGGCCCAACCCCCCTCAGGCTCCACCTGTCCTGTCTTACTTCTCACTACTCTCCAACACAGCAGCATAGAGTAGTGGAAAATCTTAATTCTGGAAATCAAGAATGCTGAGTGTATTGCTGAATGTGCCACTTTTTATGTGGATGTGCCTTTATGCAAATCATCTTCCCCCTCACACAGGAGTTTGAACTCCCTGAATTTCTTTTCCTTTCTTTCCCTTCCCTCCCCTCCCCTCCCCTCCCCTTCCTTTCCTTTCCTTTGAGACAGAGTCTCGCTCTATTGCCCAGGCTGGAGTGCAGTAACACAATCTCAGCTCTGCCTCCCAGGTTCAAGTGATTCTCCCACCTCAGCCTCCCAAATAGCTGGGATTACAGGCATAAGCCACCACACCTGACTAATTTTTGTATTTTTAGTAGAGACGGGGTTTCACTGTGTTGGTCAGGCTGGTCTCAAACTCCTGACCTCAGATGATCCTCCCACCTCGGCCTCCCAAAATGCTGGATGTGAGCCATCGTGTACAGCGAACTCCCTGAATTTTAATCAGAATAATAGCACCACTGCTTGCAGTATTTATCTACACATTCATTTGACTGCATCTTTGCTTCAAAAAAAATTGCCCGATTTTTTTTGTGCATCAATCATTAATTAACCATTAACTAATGATGCAAAACAATTAATTTGATTTTAATGTATTATTGTTTATTATAATTATAATATACAATATAACACATATTTATTATTTATAATAATGGATATAATTTATTATTTATTTTTATAACCATATCATTTTAAAATTTTATTTTTCTCCTCATAGTGGTGGCTGTGAACATAATATACAAACAAAATACTTATTGAGCCCCTAATTGTACACTGAGATAAATACTGTGAGATATGGCAAGACCTATAAAATAGTACTTACCTTTAGTCAACTTATAGTGTTACGCACTTAACCCAAGTTATTTATTTATTTATTTATTTTTGAGATGGAGTCTTTCTCTGCCATCCAGGCTGGAGTGCAGCGGCGTAATCTGCAACCTTCGCCTCTCGGATTCAAGCAATTCTCCTGCCTCTGCCTCCCAACTAGCTGGGACTACAGGCGCAGGCCACCACGCCCAGCTAACTTGTATTTTAGTGGAGATGGCGTTTCACTGTGTTGCTCAGGCTGATCGTGAACTCCTGAGCTCATGTGATCCGCCCGCCTCGGCCTCCCAAAGTGCCCGAATTACAGGCATGAGCCACCGCATCTGGCCTTTTTTTTAGTTTTTTTTTTTTTTTTTGAAATGGAGTCTCCCTTTGTCACCCAGGCTGGAGTGCAGTGGCACTATCTCAGCTCACTACAACCTCAGCCTCCCAGGTTCAAGCAATTCTCCTGCCTCAGCTCCCTAGCAGCTGGGATTAGAGGTGCGCGCCACCACGCCCTGCTAATTGTGTTTTTTTTTTTTTTTTCTTTTTTTTTTTCTGAGAAGGAGTCTCGCTCTGTTGCCAGTGCAGTGGCGCGATCTCGGCTTACTGCAACCTCCGCCTCCCGGGTTCAAGCAATTCTCCTGCCTCAGCCTCCCTAGCAGCTGGGATTACAGGTGCGTGCCACCATGCCCTGCTAATTGTGTGTGTGTGTGTGTGTGTGTGTGTGTGTGTGTGTTTTCTCTGAGATGGAGTCTCACAACGAGATCATTGGCGCGATCTCGGCTCACTGCAATCTCCGCCTCCCGGGTTCAAGCAATTCTCCTGCCTCAGCCTCCCCAGTATCTGGGACTACAGGCCTGCGCCACCATGCCCAGCTAATTTTTGTATTTTTGGTGGATACCAGGTTTCACTAGGTTGGTCAGGATGGTCTCCATCTCTTGACCTCGTGATCCGCCTGCTGGGCCTCCCAAAGTGCTGGGATTACAGGCGTGAGCCACCACGCCCGGCCTAAGTTTTGTATTTTTAGTAGAGACTGGGGTTTCACCATGTTGGCCAGGCTGGTCTCGAACTCCTGACCTCAGGTGATCCAGCCACCTCGGCCTCCCAAAGTGCTGGGATTACAGGCGTGAGCCACTGCGCGGGGCCTGAAAGCTCCAAGATTCCAATCATGGCTTGGTCTTTCTGGTAAGCAGCCCCCATCCAGGGACCCAGCAAGAGCCACCTCATTAGAACAAAAGACACTCCAATCACCCAAGAAACTCCAAAGTATTTAGGAGTTCGTGTCAGGAACCACAGTCAAAAACAATATGTTACAACAAAAGATGCAGCTAGCACCTCTATTGCTCAGCAAATTACAAGGGTTGTAGGAGCTCTGTGCCAGGGACTCAGGGCAGAGAACAAATATATATTTCTTACTATATCACATCACACCTTCAATTCCACTTGAGCTCCCCTTTCTTCTTCTACTCCTTCTCACAAAGTTACCATGAGGAATTCCCTCCAGCTTGTTGGCCGTTCTCTCCCGCTTTCGCTCCCCAGACAGCAGTCCTGCTCCCGGCTCCTATGCACTTTGGCTCCCGCTTACCTGAGCAGCTGGTTGGTGGACTGTGTGGGACCACTAATTGTTATCCATAGGCCCTGATTGGGGGAGGACCCTGAGGTAATAATCCTCACACTATCCCCCTCACCAAGTAATTATGGGGGCAAATGAAACTCTGTCTTTTGGGCTCTTGAGTCACAGAACGCTTTGGCATGACCCTCTGCAGAGTAATGGATATGCAATCTAGACTTTGCCTAAAATTTCAGGGCAGTCACTCTTGAACTCCAGAACTCCTTTCTGTCTGGTGGATGAATCCACGACACATCCCATAGACTCTGGGTCGTAAATACCTGATGCACAAGAGACAGACACCCTATAAATCATAAACACTAACTTTGGTAGAGCCTGTTACCAACATTATTTCCTGGGAGCCAGATGAATACAAACCAAAAGTCTCCCGGTCCCTTTTCTGCCACTGGAGTGTGACTCATGGCAACTCCCTATGCTTTCTGTCTCTCTCTTCCCCCAGGTCAGTCTCACCATCCTGTTTGGGGATTTACATAGTGGTTGTGAACCAAAGATTCACTTTGGAGGGAAACCTGGCCTAGTGATGATCCTTAGGCATCTTGTTATATATTAAAATATATGGGCCGGGTATGGTGGCTCACACCTAGTTCCCAGCACCTAGGGAGCCAACACACGAGGATCGCTTGAGCCCAGGAGGTTGAGGCTGCTGTGAGCCGTGTTCATGCCACTGCACTCCAGCCTGGGCAACAGAGCTAGACCCTGTCTCTTTAAAAAAAAAAAAAAAAAGAGTCAACACATTTATATATTGTATTATGTTCAAAAGGAAGTAGCAATTTGGTTGTTTTATTTTGGGATCACTTCAAGTTTATAGACTAGCTTAAAAACACAACGCATTGCATGTTTACTATATCATATACTTATTATTGGCCAGGTGTGATGGCTCATGCCTGTAACCCAGCACTTTGGGAGGCCAAGGCAGGTGGATCACTTGAGGTCAGGAGTTCGAGACCAGCCTGGGCAACATGGTAAAACCCCGTCTCTACTAAAAATACAAAAATTAGCTGGGCATGGTGGTGCAGGCCTGTAGTCCCAGCTACCCAGGAAGCCTTGGCAGGAGAATTGCTTGAACCCAGGAGGCGGAAGTTTCAATGAGCCAAGATTGTGCTACTACATTCCAGCCTGGGTGACAGAATAAGACCCTGTCTCAAAGAAAAAGGAAAAAAAAAAAATATATATATATATAGAGAGAGAGAGAGAGAGTATATATATATAGAGAGAGTAATATGTTACATATTACTAATATATTTTTATTACCATTTCATTTATATAGTTATTTCTGTAAAAAGTATGCATTTGTATAGAAATACACATATGCATACATTTCTATAGAAAACTATGTTAAGAAAAGGGAAACCATTGTAAAAAAAATGTGTAATTTTTGTATCTTCCTTATAAATCCTTGAAGACAAACCACTAAATTTAATACATCTCTGATCATGATGATTCATAAATGGTAGTGGATGAAAAATATATGGCTGCTGCTCTCAAAGAATTTATAGAAAAGTAGGCATTTCATAAGTACTTGGTGATGTATAATGCACTGATCTTTGGAGCCTGGGTAACCTGGCTACTTAATATGTCACACCTTGCCGATATCAAATAGACACCCAAAGGTAATGATTTCAAAGGTTATTCTAATTAACAAGGGACTACTTCAGACTCTGACAGAGTATGGTTCACTAAGTACAGTTTAATCATTAAGGCAATAATATTAATTATGCCTGCTTTCTGAGAAAATACCTTATCTCTTTATTCTTATTAATAAGCATCTCAATTTTATAAATTACATTTAAACTTATGTACTGAAGGTTATGCAAAGGCAAGGGAACATTGTTATAGATAGAAACAATGAATTATTTACCCAAAGCTATTCAGAAAACACTAGTCCAAACTGAAACTAGGCTTCCAAACACCCTGTCAGTATTTAAATATGTCAAGGTCAAAGTCAGATTAAGCAACCGGTCTTAGATATTTTTAGCAGTAGCTACAATTAAGATTTAATAACACTACTCAGGTCTGGAAATGTCATAATGTCATACACTGATTATTGTCTTGAAATTCATTAAGAACTCCGTAATCATAAGGATTTGGGGAAACAGGCAATGGAAAGAATATCTTGTTGGTTACCTACTATGAGACTGGTGCTCTATGGTTCATTATGAAAATCATCTCAGTGGATTCTCGTAACAACCCTGTGATGCACATTTTTAAATCTTCATTTCATCGATGAGGAAACAGGGGAAGTAATTTGCTCTGGCTCATCCTGCTAGTAGATGGAAGAGCTGCACAAGTTTAAATCCATAAAATAAAATGCAGAGAAGTACAAAGACAGTTGTATTTAATGACTGTAAAATGTATTAGAATGTAAATAAATAATACCTATCTAAGTCTTTTCCTGCTTATTGATGAAGGTCAATATTTTGAATACCTGGTGAATATCATGACTTTTAAAAATTTATTTATGAGATAGGATCTTGCTCTGTCACCCAGGCTGGATCTTGACTCACTGCAAACTCCGCCTCCCAGGTTCAAGTGATCCTCTTGTCTCAGCCTCCCAAGTAGCTAGGATTATAGACTTGCACTAGCACACTCGGCTAATTTTTGGAGTACCATGGCTTTTATGTGATGTCATCACTGGCCCCTATCCATTCACTTTAGTGATTGTTCTTCAAGCTGAGGCCGCTGTAACAAGATATTTTTTTGGGGGAGCGGGGGGGCGGGCGGGGAAGCTAATGTGACTTCTACTTTTCATCTTTCCAAAAATCTTTTCATATTTGGGGACCTACCTATCTTGATTATGCAAAAAAAAAAAAAAAAAAAAAAAAAAAAAAACAAAGAGAACAGCTGTACTTGATTCTGGGGCTGAAATCAGTAAGTATTTATTGAGAATCTACTTTGGTGCCAGGCACTAAGGCTAGGTACTGGGGCTGCAATGGGGTATTGGACAGTCAGACTAGGTCCAAGACTACTTGGGCTTGAGTGTTTGGGAAAGGCCTCTCTCAGGTGGTAACATCTGTGCTGAATTGGAATGATAAAGAGGAGCCAGTGATGCGAAGATCTGGGCGCAGAATAACCCAGGTGGTGGGAGTAATACATGCTCCATTCTGATGCAGCAACACGCCTGGCATGTTATAAAAACAACGAGAGGCAGAGGTTGAGATCAGGTGGAGAAGTAAGCAGGGGCTAGATTATGCCGATTGTATAATCAGCATAGGAAGTCTAGGTTTTCTTTTAAGTACAAATAGAAGCATTGGGAATTTTTAAGCACAGGAATAACATGCTCATGTTTATAAACTTTCACAGTATCTTGGATCACAGGTCTTCAAAACTTAAAGGGAGTTTAGAGATTGCTTAGCTAAAATTTTACTTAAGAGTGAAAAAAAATCTAAATCTCATAGGAGGAATTCCATGATGTGGCCAAGGTGATACAAATAGTGCAAGCAGAGCGAGGACGTGTCCCAGTTCTGGCTCCAGGACCAATGTTCTTTCTATTTCAGTACTTGGCCTTGACATCTTAAGCTAGTACTTTTGAGGAAGAATTTAAAGCATTCTTGGTCTCTTTGAAAAACTGTTCCTAAGCCACAAGATAACCTATTAATATGAACACTGTAGTCATCAAGCTTTAAAGACAGTTGGCACAAAGTCCTTGCCGATGCCCTGAGAAAAGCCAATACTTAGTTGGGGTGTCAATTACACTAGTGTCCCATGAGCCCAATTACTTCTCGGTAACTTCAGATACCACCTGTACCAAATGCCAAACATGTAATCTTGGAATCAAAATTGTCTAATGAAAGGGACCTTTGGGCTCATTTAGTCTAATCTTTTTAACAATAAGGAAATTGACTTACCTGTATTCCTCCAAGGATGTATTCTTCCAGTGGTTTTTCTTCCTATTGAAATACCATCTTAGCCAGGCCTGGTGGCTCATGCCTGTAATCCCAGCACTTTGGAAAGCCTAGGCAAGAGGATTGCTTAGGGCAAGGAGTTCAAGACCAGCCTGGGCAACATAGGGAGACCCTATCTCTACAAAAATAAATAAATAAATAAAAAATTAGCTGGGCTTGGTGGGATGCCCCTATGGTCCCGGGAGGCTGAAGTGGGAGAATGACTTGGGCCTGGGAGGTTGAGGCTGCCGTGAGCCATGATCACACCACTGTACTCCAGTCTGGGCAACAAAGGAAGACCCTGCCTCAAAATAAATAAATAAATAATAAAACAATAAAAAGTAAACGAAAATACAAATAAATGATTTCCGATAACTAAAATAGCTATTTTAAATAATAAAGTGAAATGACATTATCTAGAGTAAATTTGGGAGAAGTAACTCTATGTAGGCTGGTCAGAAAAGGTTTTGACAAGAGTGCAATTTTGGGGAGGTGGGGAAATAGCCTGTTGCATGCAGAAGAAACAACAGCTGCAAAGGCCCTGAAATAGGAACTAGTTTGATCTGTTCTGGAAACCTAAGAGAAGCCTGTATGGCTGAAGTGAAGAGCAAAAGGGAGCATGCCGGAGAGGAATCTCGGTGTGGACAGGGGCCAGAGAGGCCATGGGAGGCCCAGTGGAGCTTGGTGAGCTTGCTCTGTCACCCAGGCCAAGTGTGGTGGCACAATTGCGGCTCACTGCAATCATGACCTCCTGGACTCAAGTGATCCTCCTGCCTCAGCCTCCCAAGTAGCTGGGACTACAGGCACAAACCACCGCACCCAGCTAATTTTTTATTTTTTGTAGCAATGGGGGTCTTGCTATGTTGCCAAGGCAGGTCGTGAACTCCTGGACCCAAGTGATGCTCCTGGCTTACCTCCCAAAGTGCTGGGATTACAGGTGTGAGCCATTGTGCCAGCCTAGACCCTATCTCTCTAAAAAAAGTAAATAAAAAATAAAAAGAAGAAAAGCTAGATGAAGAAATAGCCTTCTTCCTAGATAGATAGTAGGAAAATCAGGAAAGTGTCTCCCCAGATGTCAAGAAAAGAGAGTATTTCTAGAGTGAAGAATGAGGGAGTCATTCACTATTTCACATATGTTCGAGATTTGAAGGAAAATCAGAACAGAAGAAATAAACGCTAGGTTTGGCAACTGTACTAGTCAGGGTTCTCCAGGGAAACAGAACCAACAGGATATGTAGAGATATATAAGAGAAGATTTCTTATGGGAATTGGCTCATTTGGTTACAGAGGGCAAGTCCTACAACATGCCATCAGCAAGCCGGAAAACCCAGAAGGTGCAGGTATACTCAGTATAAGCCTTAAGGCCTGAGAACCAGGAGCGCCAATGTCCAAGAACTGGAGAAGATAGATGTCCCAGCTCAAAAAGACAACAAATTTGGCCTTCATCTACCTTATTTATTTATTCTTGTGTTTTGTTTTGTTTTGTTTTTGAGACAGAGTCTTGCTCTGTTGCCCAGGTTAAAGTGCAGTGACATGATCTTGGCTCACTGCAACCTCCGCTTTCCAGACTCAAGTGATTCTCGTGCCTGAGCATCCTGACTAGCTGGGATTACAGGAGCATGCCACCACACCCGGCTAATGTTTGTGTTTTTAGTAGAAACGGGTTTTCACCATGTTGGCCAGGATGGTCTTGAACTCCTGGTCTCAAGTGATCCACCTATCTTGGCCTCCCAAAGTGCTGGAATTACAGGTGTGAACCACCACATCCAGCCCCTCTACTTTTTTAATTATTTATTTATTTTTGGAGAGACAGGGTCTCACTATGTGGCCCAGGCTGGTCTTTAACTCCTGGGCTCAAGCAATCCTCCCACCACAGCTTCCCAAAGTTCTGGTATTATAGGCGTGAGCCACTGTGCCTGGCATTTTTAATTCTATTCTGACCCTTCACTGATTACATAATGCCTACCTACATTGGTGAGGGTGGGCCCTCTTTGCTTAGTCTGCTGATTCAAATGCTTCTCACAGGCATACTAAGAAATACTGTTTCATCAGCTATCTGGGCATCCAGATTTATTTGTCAAGGTGACAAATAAAATTAACCATCACAGAAACATTGACCTCATTAATCGTCTGATAAAGCAGTTTCTGTGGAGTGGTTAGGGTGGAAGTCCAGCTGAGAGGGTTAAAGAGTAAAGGGGAAAAGAGGAAGTAAAAATGCTAACCAGTAATATCTTTTCCCAGAAGTTTTTCCCTGAAGTGGAAAAAATAGGGCTATAGCTTTATGTGAATGTGTGTTCAAGGGAAGATCTATTTTTGTTTTGAAGATGGTTTTATGCTTGTGGAAGTATTCAGCAGAAGAACTGGAAGATGCCAAAACTGAGAGTTAATTCTAGAAGTTGTCTTCCTAAGCAGACAAGATTGAATGAACAAGCCTCTGATAAGAACAGAAACTGTGGCTGGGTGCGGTAGCTCACGCCTGTAATCCCAGCACTTTGGGAGGCTGAGGCAGGTGGATCACCTGAGGTTGGGAGTTTGAGACCAGCCTGACCAATATGGAGAAACCCTGTCTCTACTAAAAATACAAAATTAGCCGGGCATGATGGAGCATGCCTGTAAGCCCAGCTACTCAGGAGGCTGAGGCAGGAGAATCACTTGAACCCAGGAGGCGGAGGTTGCGGTGAGCCAAGATTGTGCCATTGCACTCCAGCCTGGGCAACAAGAGCAAAACACCATCTCAAAAAAAACAAAAACAAAAACAAAAAACAAAAACAAAACAAAGCAAAAAACCCAGAAACCATTTACCTATTGTAAAGGGTGAGAAGGCCCAGAGAGGTGGAGAAAGTTGTGATAAAGGGTCAGGTGGTGGCTCACACCTGTAATCCCAGTGATTTGGGAGGCTGAGGTGGTGGATCACCTGAGGTCAGGAGTTCAAGACTAGCCTGGCCAACATGGTGAAACCCTGCCTCTAGTAGAAAGACAAAAATTAGCTGGGCTTGGTGGCACGCACCTGTAATCCCAGCTACTTGGGAGGCTGAGGCAGGAGAATAGCTTGAATCCCAGAGACAGGGGTTGTGGTGAGCCAAGATCACACCATTGCACTCCAGCCTGAGCAACAGAGCGAGACTCCGTCTCAAAAACAAAAAAGAAAAAGAAAAAAAAAGTTGTGATAATAAAGAAGATCGCGCCAGGTGCAGGGGCTCATGCCTGTGATTCCAGCAATTTGGGAGGCCGAGGACGGCAGGTCACGTGAGTCCAGGAGTTCAAGACCAGCCTAGGCAAAATGGCAAAACCCTATCTCTACAAAAAACACAAAAATTAGCCAGGCACAGTGGAGCATGTCTGTAGTTCTAGCTACTCAGGAAGCTAAGGTGGGAGGATCATTTGAGCTCGGGAGGCAGAGGTTGCAGTGAGCCGTGATCACACTATTGCACTCTAGCCTATGTAAGAGAGCAAGATCCTGTCGAAAGAAAGAAAGAAAGATGAAAGAAAGAAAGACGAAAGAAGAAAGAAAGAAAGAAAGAAAGAAAGAAAGAAAGAAAGAAAGAAAGAAAGAAAGAAAGAAAGAGAAAGAAAGAGAGAGAGAGAGAGAGGGAGAGAGGGAGGGAGAGAGGGAGGGAGGGAGGGAGGGAGGGAGGAAGGAAGGAAGGAAGGAAGGGAGGAGGGAAGGAAAAGATTGTGATCGTGATGCTCTTTACTCGCAGGCTTCTGCTCAGGAACAGGTGTGGATAATTAGCCAATTATTTGTTTCAAAGATAGTAATTATAAGGGGATTTAGACGGGGCTCAAAGTGAGGGGAGGACCTAAGAGGGTTGGTGGGTAATGAAAAAGTTCTAAGAGTCAATAGGTTAGAGACCCTGATAGGGTCAAACAATCGTAGATGTTGAGGAGTAAGAATAAGTCATCTAGAAGAATAGGAAGTGGTGGTCAGGGTGCAGAGCTATGACTGAATTTGAAGTTGTTGAAATTATTTGTGCTGACCAGGCCAGGTATGACCATGAGGAAAGTGGCCAAAATACTGGGAGTAAAGGATCATTGCAGGGAGAGGAGAGATCAGGATGCTTTGCACTGAGCTAGGTAGAAAGTTACCAATACCAATAAATAGGCGCAAATGAAAGACTGGGCTGGGCGCAGTGGCTCACACCTGTAATCCCAACACTTTGGGAGGCTGTGGTGGGTGGATCACCTGAGGTCAGGAGTTCGAGACCAGCCTGGCCAACATGGCGAAACCACATCTGTACTAAAAATACAAAAATTAACTGGGCTTGGTGGCATGTGCCTTTAATCCCAGCTACTCAGGAGGCTGAGGCAGGAGAATCCCTTGAACCTGAGAGGCGGAGATTACAGTGAGCCGAGATTGCACCCCTGCATTCCAGCCTGGGCGACAGAGCAAGACTACCTCTAAAACAAAACAAAGTTACGTTAATCCTTTATAACAGTTTTTGTATTTCGGTGTTTTTTTTTTTTTTTTTTGTGACAGAGTCTCTGCTGCCCAGACTGGAGTGCAGTGGCACAATCTCGGCTCACTGCAACCTCCACCTCCCAGGTTCAAGGGATTCTCCTGCCTCAGCCTCCTGAGTAGCTGGGATTAAAGGCGCATGCCACTACAACTGGCTAATTTTTGTATTTCTAGTAGAGATGGGGTTTCGCCTTGTTGGCCAGACTGGTCTTTAACTCCTGATCACAGGTGATCTGCCCACCTTGGCCTCCCATAATGTTGGGATTGCAGGCGTGAGCCACCACGCCTGGCCCCAAATGGTTCATTGTAATTACATTTGCATTTCTCAATCTCTCTCTGTCTCTCTTTTTTTTTTTGAAGTAGAGTCTCACTCTGTCATCCAGGCTGCAATGCAGTAGCACGATATCATCTCACTGCAACCTCCGTCTCCTGGATTCAAGCGATTCTCCCGTCTCAGCCTCCTGAATAGCTGGGATTACAGGCATGCACCACCATACCTGGCTATTTTTTTTTTTTTTTTGAGACAGAGCCTCCCTCTGTTGCCCAGGCTGGAGTGAGTGGTGCAACCTCGGCTCACTGCAACCTCCGCCTCCTGGGTTCAAGCGATTCTCCTGCCTCAGCCTCCCAAGTAGCTGGGATTACAGGCATGCACCACCACACCCAGCTAATTTTTGTATTTTTAGTAGAGATGAGGTTTCAACATGTAGGCCAGGCTGGTCTTGAACTCCTGACCTCAGGTGATCCACCCACCTCGGCCTCCCAAAGTACTGGCAATACAGGCATGAACCACCATGCTGTCATTGGTCTTAATGGACCTCGTATTTAGTGCATTTATGTTACAGAACTTTTCCTCAAATGATATGTTTTCTAATGCTTCAGGGACAACATTGCAGGAACAAATTATTTTGGATGATTAAGAAGGGTAGTGAGAATAGGAAATTCAAACTGGAGAGTAATAAAGTCATTAAACATGGAGCTAGTCAGGCAACAGATAATTTATTGAGTGAAGTTGCTACTGGAGCTATGAGAGGATAAATAGACTTTTGATTTTGAGAAAACTTGAAACTCATGCGGAAAGGTTGCAATGACTCGGTGTCTCTCAGCTGTAAAAACATGTCCATGCTTGAACTTGTTGGGCCTTTGAGGAGAAAAAGCTTTGAACTCTGGAGCCACAGAGACCAGAGATTTGAATCCTGTCCATCATTTATTAGCTGTGTGACCTTGGGCAAGTTACTGAATCTGCACCTCTAGTTTCTTATCTAAAAAATGGAGATTAAAAATAGTTCCTACCTGATAGAGTTATTAATGAAGATAAAGAGACATTATCTGTATTGAGGGTTTAATACTGTAACTGAATCATGGTAAGCACTCAATAATGGTGAGTAATTATCTGTATTGAGGGTTTAATACTGTAACTGAATCATGGTAAGCACTCGATAATGGTGAGTTATAATCACTGTTATTACGGTTAAATATTATCTATAAGTTGGAGACACCAAAAGTCACTTTTCAAGGCTAACAGAATTAAATGAGATGACGAATACAAAATACCCAGCACAGTATCTGCCATGCATTGAATTCTAACAAATTATTAGCTATTTCTATGAAATTGATCAGCAAATCTAATGATCTAATCATTTAACTGAGAAGTGATAGAGCAATTGAGAAGTAATAGAGGGAAAAAGCAGAGCCCTCCCTCTCTTGAACCACTTACTCATTAACGTTAGCCTTTGACATTCTTTCCGGGCTGAGTGCGGTGGCTCACACGTGTAATCCTAGCACTTTGGTAGGCTGAGGAGGATGGATTGCCTGAGCTCAGGAGTTCGAGACCAGCCTGGGCAACATGGTGAAACCCCGTCGCTACTAAAATACAAAAAAATTAGCCAGGTGTGGTGGCGTGTACTTGTAATCCCAGCTACTCGGCAGGCTGAGACACAAGAATTGCTTGAACCCAGGAGGTGGAGGTTCAGTGAGCCAAGATTGTGCCACTGCACTCCAGCCTGGGCAACAGGGCCAGACTCTGTCTCAAAAAAAGAAAGAAAGACAGTCTTTCCAAATGGTAAAGCAGAAACTTTGATGGAAATAGCTTCAGGATATAGGAGTCCTGATGTGTCTGAAGCGATGAGGAAGATTTAAGCGAGCACAACTTCAATTAACCACATTCTTTTTGAGAGCCTACATCTGTTCTCTATCTGCAGATCAAAGTGTTATGAGCATTTCAACGAATAACCCTCATTTTTTTTCATGATAAGAACTCTGCAGCTCTGTTTAATTCCAAAGCCAATGTTCTTGGCAACTTTGTAATAGGGATGTCACCACTGAAAAGAAAGCTTTCACTTATTGAATTTATGTGATGTACTCCAGGCATTATGAGAAACTCTTCATATACATTATCTTATTTGAGTACAGTCATGTGCCACACAATGACATTTCAGTCAACAACAGACCACATGTTTATGTGCTGGCGGTCCTGAAAGATTATAATCTTTATAATCTAACCTATAAGCTGAAAAATTCTTATTGCCTGGTGATGTTGGAGACATTATAACTTCACAGCACAAAGCATTAGTCACGTGTTTGTAGTGATGCTGGTGTAAACAAAGCTGCTGCACTGCCAGTCATAGAAAAGTATAGCACATACAGTTGTAACCGCCCAAGGGGTTCACCTTGCCCACCACCTAGACAGAGCCAGTTCATCAAGACAGGGGAATTGCAATAGAGAAAGAGTAATTCACGCAGTGCTGGCTGTGCGGGAGACCAGAGTTTTATTATTACTCAAGTCAGTCTCTCAAGCATTTATTTGGGGAGCAGAGGTTTTTTTGTTTTGTTTTGTTTTTTGAGATGAAGTCTCACTCTGTCGCCAGGCTGGAGTCCAGTGGTGCGCTCCTGGCTCACTGCAACATCCACCTCCCAGGTTCAAGTGATTCTCCTGCCTCAGCCTCCCAAGTAGCTGGGACTACAGGCACCCACCACCACACCCAGCTAATTTTTGTTTTTAGTAGAGATGAGGTTTCACTATGTTTGGCCAGGATGGTCTTGATCCCTTGACCTTGTGATCCACCCACCTCGGCCTCCCAAGTGCTAGGATTACAGGCGTGAGCCACCATGCCTGGCCTAGGGAGCAGTTTTTAAGGACGATTTGGTGGGTGGGGGGAGTCAAGTGAGCCAGGAGGGCTGATGGGTCAGCGATGAAATCATAGGGAGTCAGAGCTGTCTCCTTGCACTGAGTCAGTTCCTGGGTGGGGGCCGCAAGATCAGATGAGCCTGTTGATTGATCTAGGTGGTGCCAGCTGATCCATCAAGTGCAGGGTCTGCAAAATATCTCCAGCACTGCTCTTCTGAGCAGTTTAGAGAGGGTCAGTAACTTGTAGCCTCCACATGACTCCTAAACCATAATTTCTAATCTAATCTTGTGGCTAATGTTAGTCCTACAGAGGCAATTTAGCCCCAGGCAAGAAGGAGGTCTGCTTTGGGAAAGGGCTGCCATCATCTCTGTTTTAAACAATAAACTATAAATTAACTTTCTCCCAAAGATAGTTCAGCCTATGCCCAGGAATGAACAAGGACAGCTTGGAGGCTAGAAGCAAGAGTCGGCTAAGTTAGATCTCTTTCACTGTCTCAGTCGCCTTTGCAAAGGCGATTTCACAGTTAGGTACAGTATAGAATACTTGATAGTAAACAACTACGTTAGCAGTCTATGTGTTTACCATACTCTTTTATCTTTATTTATTTATTTATTTTTGAGACAGGGTCTCGCTGTGTCGCCTGGGCTGGAGTACAGTGACATGATCTCTGCTCACTGTAACCTTTGCCTCCTGGGTTCCAGTAATCCTCCTACCTCAGCCTCCCAAGTAGCTGGGATTTTAAGCATGTACCATCACGCCTGGCTAATTTTTGTGTTTTTTTTTTTTTTTAGTAGAGATGGGGTTTCACCATGTTGGCCAGGCTGGTCTCAAACTCAAGTCATCCGCCCACCTCAGCCTCCCAAAGTGTTGGGATTAGAGGCATGAGCCACCGCACCTGGCCCTTATCATTATTTTAGAGTATACTCCTACTTATAAGATAAACAGCCTCAGGCAGGTCCTTCAGGAGGTACCCAGAAGAAGACATTATTATCATAGGAGATGACAGCTCCATGCATGTTATTGTCCCTGAGGACCTTTATGTGAGACAAGATATGGAGGTGGAATGCAGTGATAATGATTGTGACCCTGTGTAAGCCTAGGCTAGCGTGTATGTTTGTGTCTTCTTTTGAATAAGAAAAGTCTAAAAATTAAAAACTAAGTAATTTTTTTTTAAATGGAAAAAAAGCTTATCCAATGAAGACATTAAAAAAAGAAAATATTTTGTTGGGGCGCGGTGGCTCACGCCTGCAATCCCAGCATTTTGGGAGGCCGAGGCGAGTGGATCACCTGAGGTCAGGAGTTCACGACCAGCCTGGTCAACATGGTGAAACCTTGTCTCTACTGAAAATACAAAAAGTTAGCCAGGTGCGGTGGCGAGCACCTGTCATCCCAGCTACTTGGGAGGCTGAGGCAGGAAAATGGCTTGAACCCAGGAGGTGGAGGTTGCAGTGAGCCAAGATTGTGCCATTGTACTCCAGCCTGGGCGACAATAGAGCACAACTCCTTCTCAAAAAAAAAAAAAAAAAAAGAAAAAAAAGAAAATACTTTTATACAGCTGTACAATATGTTTGTGTTTTAAGCTAAGTTTTTTAAAGTTTCTTTTTGTTTCAACAGTTTTTGGGATTTAAGTAGTTTTTGGCTACGTGGATGAATTGTATAGCGGTAAAGTCTGAGACTGCAGTGCACTGTCACCCAAGTACTGTTCATTGTACCTCCTAAGTAGTTTTTTATGCCTCAACCCTTCCCACCCTCCCTTTTCTGTGTCTTCAGTGTCCATTATATGTCCATTCTGGGTTTGTTTTCGTTTTATTTTTTAGAGGATGAAGTTTCGCTCTTGTTGCCCAGGCTAGAGTGCAATGGTGTGATCTTGGCTCACTGTGACCTCTACCTCCCAGGTTAAGGCAATTCTGCTGCCTCAGCTTCCTGAGTAGCTGGGATTATGGGCATGCACCACCATGCCTGGCTAATTTTGTATTTTTAGTAGAGACAGGTTTTAACCATGTTGGTCAGGCTAGTCTCAAACTCCCAACCTCAGGTGACCCACCCACCTCAGCCTCCCAAAGTGTTGGGATTACAGGCATGAGCCATGGTGCCCTGCCTATACCTCCACTCTATGCCTTTGCATATCCATAGCTTAGCTCCCACTTATAAGCGAGAACATAGAGTATTTGGTTGTTCACTTAGAATAATGGCCTCCAGCTCCATTGAAGTTGCCGCAAAAGACTTATTTTATTCTTTTCATGTCTGAATAGTATTCCATGGTGTATATATATCACTTTTTTTTTTTTTTGATATGGGATTTTGCTCTTGTCATCTACGCTGGAGTGCAATGGCACTATCTCGACTCACTACTATTCACTGACTCACCCACAGCAGCTTCCAGTCCTGCAAGCTCCATTCATAGTAAGTGCTCTATACAGGTATACCATTATTTATTTATTTATTTTTTGAGATGGAGTCTCACTCTGTCACTCAGGCTGGAGTGCAGTGGCGTGATCTCGGCTCACTGCAACCTCTGCGTCCTGGGTTCCAGCGCTTCCCCTGCCTCAGCCTACAGAGTAGTTGAGTTTACAAATGCGTGTCACCATGCCCAACTAATTTTTATATTTTTAGTAGAGACAGGGTTTTGCCATGTTGGTCAGGCTGGTCTCAAATTCCTGACCTCAGGTGATCCACTGCCTTGGCCTCCCAAAGTGCTGGGATTATAGGTGTGAGCCACTGTGCCCCGCCAGTTATATAATTTTTTAACTTTTATACTGTATTTTTACCGCACCTTTTCTATGTTTAGATATACAAATACTTTCCACTGTGTTACAATTGCCTACAGTATTCAGTACAGTAATGTGCTGTACAGATTTGTAGCATAGAAACAATAGGCTGTGTCATACAGCCTAAGTGTGTAGAAGGCTATGCCATCTGGGTTTGTGTAAGCTCCTCTGTGATGTTCACACAATGACATCATCTCATGATGCATTTCTCAGAACATATCCCCACTGTAAGGCAATGCACGACCACATATAAACAGCCCTGGGAGGTAGGTAGCATTTTTGTCTAAATTTTGCCATAGAAGGAAACTGAGGCTCAAGGAGAGTAATTTGTTCAAGGTAATTTGCAGCTAGTGAGGGACAGAGGCAAAATGTT
The DNA here is from genome assembly GCF_049350105.2 of Macaca mulatta. Lineage (NCBI taxonomy): Eukaryota > Metazoa > Chordata > Mammalia > Primates > Cercopithecidae > Macaca > Macaca mulatta. The sequence goes on along the minus strand of NC_133413.1, from coordinate 134,818,654 downwards.
AGTCTAGGTTAGTCTGTCTCTGATGCCTCTGCTCTTAACCTTTATTTACACTATAAATACCCACCATGTACTCCTCTTATCTCCTTGAGCCCAGGGTTGGTAGCAGCACAACTACGACTAAACTCTGGGTTACTGTGCTATCTCTTGTGGCTCCTCTACACCCATACCTTTGTAAATGGTCCTTCTGAAAATAACCCCTGTTCAAATGATCTGAGTTAGGGTATACCACCATAGGTGTCCTGCTGTGACCCTCACTGGTATAGCTCACTATGGAAGATATAGAAGAGAAGGAGTTAGTTTAACTACTCTTGCTTCCTTGCTGCACAACATATATATGGGGTGCATACACACAGACACACACACTCTCTCTCTCTTCCTGTTATAAATCGAATGGGTACCCCTAAACTCCTATGTTGAAGCCCTAGCCCTCAATGTGATGGTATTTGGAGATGGAGCTTTGGTGAGGTAAATAGGTTTAGATGAAGTTAGGAAGGTGGGGCCCTGGTCTGATGGCATTAGGGCCCTTATGAGAGGAGAGAACAGGCCGGGCGCGGTGGCTCACGCCTGTAAATGCACTTTGGGAGGCCGAGGTGGGTGGATCATGTGAGGTCAGGAGTTTGAGACCAGCCATGACCAACATGATGAAACCCCGTCTCTACTAAAATAGAAAAATGAGCTGGGCATGGTGGACACCTGTAATCCCAGCTACTCGGGAGACTGAGGAGAATGGCTTGAACCAGGGAGGAAGAGGTTGCAGTGAGCCGAGATCATGGCACTGCCCTCCAGCCTGGGCAACAAGAGTAAAACTCTGTTTCAACAAACAAGCAAACCAAAAAGAGATAACAGAAGATGGAAAATTGGAAGCATTATTAGCATACTTCTCCCACTTGGGAAGACAACATATTGTGTAGAAAATAGTGGTACAGATTCACACTGTGAACTTTTTTCCAGTAAGCAATAGGAGAAGTGAAATAAACCACAGGCCCTTTGAAAGAAGTGGCAGGCTAAGGCCTACACCGTGAGCCAGGTGGAAAACTGTAAGTCCCCAGAGTGTGAAAGGGGGATAAACTGCCCCAGGGATATACACTTACTGAGGGACCTGGCAATCCAGGCCATGGGGGAAGGCTTTAACCCTACCCAGTTCTTGAGCTGATTTAGTGAGTGGTGGGGAGTATACGAGAAGGAGTGGCACCTGGACAGGCTTTGTGTGCATCCCCAGGCTCCAGCAGGGATGGAGCGAGGCGGTTCCTGAACCTACCTCACAGGGGACCCGCTGGAAGTCTGCTAGACCCAGCGGGCAGTCACGGGTTGTGAGAAGCTCCCAACTGCGATTTGCGATATTATGTTGAGAGGGGACAAATGCCCTTGGCCAGAACTGAGGGGCGAGTGGGAAGTGTGCTGCAGGCATGAGGACAGGAGCTGGGTGCCCCTGCTTCATGGGTGGACCAGGAGGGGCATGGCCTGAAAGTCAAGGTTTCTGTCTTGGTCAGGAAAGCTTATGGCTTGGGGCGATTTTGAGTTCTGAGTGCAGACTGTCCGGAAGCAAGCTAGCTGCTGATAGTAGAACACTGCCAGTGTGAGACCTGCTTGCCTCGACAAGTGCATGGGAGCTGGATGGAGCTTACTGCCACCTACTATACCCCATTCCCCATGTGGATTCTTTTGTCCAGCAGAAATAGCTGTGCCCTTCCTGGGGACATTACCCCAGTGGCCAGAGAATTGCCTTCCAATCACCACTGGGGCTGCTACTTGCCCCGCACATGAAGAGCCAGAGTGCAGACTTGCCTGACCCAGCCCCCACCTGGCTTTACCCCTCCACCCGCCCTGGTAGCTTTACACAAAGGACAGAAACTTTTGGGAGCTCAGTGGGTCTGACCATTGCTTGAGACATCAGAGTACCTCCCCTGGGTAACATAAAGCAAGTGTAAATCCCACCTCTACCACTGCAGCTGGCACTCTTTCAAAAAAGACCGCTGCCTGGCCGTAGGCCGACTGACACGGGTAGAATAATACGTGCCCAGGAAGGAGAAAATGTGTGTGTGACTTCAGCTATCACCATTGCCTACACTACCCTGGCTAATCAGGAGATCCTGAGTCTGTCTACGTGACCAGTTCATTATTACTACACCTGGCATTTGAGAAAGCCAACACAATAAGGCTATTTATAACCAAGGAATGTCACAAAGTCTGCATCACTCCCGTCACCCCATCAGAACTAGTGCTGGTACCCACTGCTGGAAGACTCGAGGACAGGTCACATCACTGGATCCCTTGATGACATTCCCCAGCACCAGCTTGGAGTGCGGCAGCCCCACTGGGTGGCCAGACCCAGAGGAGCAGCAGCATTCACAGTAGTCTGGCTCTCAGGGACTGCTACTCTTAGGGGAAGGTGGAGCGCACCGCATCAACGGAGCACCTCATGGGACAAAATAATCCAGAAGGAAGGCCTTGAGTCCCAGAACTTTCTGCTTGTGGGAAGTTTTTCTCAGCAGAGGCGCAGGTGCGGTGCTGGGCTCAGCAGGAAAAGTCTCCGGCTGTACCCCAGCAGTCAGGCAGCTTTGGTACTTGTGAAGGGGTTTGGAGAAGGGGACTTCTTTTCTCTCTCATCTGCCACTGAAGATATGTCTGGGATATTCCCACGGAACCTCAGTGAGGGTGTACCTACAGACAGCCTTTCTGGAACACTTTGGAGTGACTGCATCCCCACAGGAGGAGTACCCTCCAGGTTTAGGCTTGCACAAGGGGTAGAGTCACAGTTCCTTTCTACATGGAATATCAAAATTGCTGCAGCCGAAAAGAGGTGCCTATCTGGTCTGAATTGCTGGAACACTGGGTCAAGAATGTAACAAGGAGGTGGATCACTTTCCTGCTGGCCTGAGGTGGCCTGAGCTGTGGTGGCTTCCATCCTTCCCCCTGATAAAACCTCAGTACATTTCACTGAGAGCTCCCTCAGCTGCCTCTGTCAAGACTGGGACCTCTGCCCATCATTTGGTATTGCTTTTACCCACCTGCTTTAGCCACAACCAGTTTCTACCCAGGGATACCTTCCTTACTGGTCTGAAGTCTGAAATGCTCAACCCAGTAAATCAAATATGTAAATATGTAAATATAAAAGTGCACATCACTGGGGAATGAGATAAGCTTCAAGAGAGCTCTGACATTCCAACCCTACAGGAGATGATGAACCTGCTCACACACTTAGCATATTTCTACTACAACCAGCATCTGAGAAAGCCATCATACAAAGACTGTCTATAACAAAGAAACTCATACAGAGTCTTCACCCCTGAAAGCAATGAGAGCTGAATTTGGCTACAGTAAACTGTAAACATTAAAGTCACATCCCCAAGGGAAAAAAGAAAGAATTTTCTTTTCTTTCTTTCTTTCTTTTTTTTTTAAAGACAGTTGAATCAAAAATAAACTTAAGAATGACTAGAAGAGGCTACCCGGGTGCAGTGGCTCATGCCTGTAATCTCAGCACTTTGGGAGCCTGAGGCAGGCAGATCATGAGGTCAGGAGTTCAAAACCAGTCTGAACAACATGGTGAAACCTCGTCTCTACTAAAAATACATTAAAAAAAAAAAATTAGCCACATGTGGTGGCGTACGCCTGTAATCCCAGCTATTCAGGAGGCTGAGGCAGGAGAACTGCTTGAACCTGGGAGGCATAGGTTGTAGTGAGCCAAGATTGTACCATTGCACTCTAGCTTAGGTGAAGAGCAAGACTCCATCTCGGGGGGACGGGGTGGGGGAGGGAAGAATAATTAGATGAAACAGTCTACCCAAATGAGAAGGAACCAAAAAATAATTCTGGCAATATGACACAATCAGGTTCTATAGTACCGCCAAAAGATTGCACTAGCTCTCCAGCAAGGGATGCAAACCAAGATGAAATATTTGAAATACTAGATAAAGAATTCAAAAAGCGGATGATTAAGTTATTCAAGGAGATACAAGAGAAAGGTGACAATCAGAATAAAGAAATTTTAAAAAATTCAGAATATGAACGAAAAATTTTCTAAAGAGATATATATCTTAAAGAAAAAACAATCAGAACTTCTGGAAATTGAACTCAGCTCTGCACCAAGCAGACCTAATAGACATCTACAGAACTCTCCACCCCAAATCAATAGAATATACATTCTTCTCAGCATCACATTGCACTTATTCCAAAATTGACCACATAATTGGAAGTAAAGCATTCCTCAGCAAATATACAAGAACAGAAATTATAACAAACTGTCTCTCAGACCACAGTGCAATCGAACTAGAACTCAGAATTAACAAACTCACTCAAAACCGCTCAACTACATGGAAACTGAACAACCTGCTCCTGAATAAGTACTGGGTACATAACGAAATGAAGGCAGAAATAAAGATGTTCTTTGAAACCAATGAGAACAAAGATACAACATACCAGAATCTCTGGGACACATTTAAAGCAGTGTGTAGAGGGAAATTTATAGCACCAAATGCCCACAAGAGAAAGCAGGAAAGATCTAAAATTGACCCTAACATCACTATTAAAAGAACTAGAGAAGCAATAGCAACCACATTCAAAAGCTAGCAGAAGGCAAGAAATAACTAAGATCAGAGCAGAACTGAAGGAGATAGAGACACAAAAAACCCTTCAAAATATCAGTGAATCCAGGAGCTGGTTTTTTGAAAAGATCAACAAAATTGATAGACTGCTAGCAAGACTAATAAAGAAGAAAAGAGAGAAGAATCAAATAGATGCAATAAAAAATGATAAAGGGGTTATCACCACCTATCCCACAGAAATACAAACTACCATCGGATAATACTTTAAACACCTCTATGCAAATAAACTAGAAAATCTAGAAGAAATGTGTAAATTCCTGGACACATACACACTCCCAAGACTAAAGCAGGAAGAAACGGAATCCCTGAATAGACCAATAACAGGCTCTGAAATTGAGGCAATGATTAATAGCCTACCAACCAAAAAAAGTCCAGGAACAGATAGATTCACAGCTGAATTCTACCAAAGGTACAAGGAGGAGCTGGTACCATTCCTTCTGAAACTATTCCAATCAATAGAAAAAGAGGGAATCCTCCCTAACTCACTTTATGAGGCCAGCATCATCCTGATACCAAAGCCTGGCAGAGACACAACAAAAAAAAAGAGAATTTCAGACCAATATCCCTGATGAACATCAATGCAAAAATCCTCAATAAAATACTGGCAAACTGAATCCAGTTTTCCACCATGATCAAGTGTGCTTCATCCTTGGGATGCAAGGCTGGCTCAACATATGTAAATCAATAAACGTAACCCATCATATAAACAGAACCAAAAGAAAAGCCACGTGATTATCTCAATAGATGCCGAAAAGGCCTTCGACAAAATTCAACATCCCTTCATGCTAAAAACTCTCAATAAATTAGGTATTGATGGGACATATCTCAAAATAATAACAGCTATTTATGACAAACCCACAGCCAATATCACACTGAATAGGCAAAAACTGGAAGCATTCCCTTTGAAAACTGGCACAAGACAGGGATGCCCTCTCTCACCACTCCTATTCAACATAGTGTTGGAAGTCTGGCCAGGGCAATCAGGCAGGAGAAAGAAATAAAGGGTATTCAATCAGGAAAAGAGGAAGTCAAATTGTCCCTGTTTGCAGATGACATGATTGCATATTTAGAAAACCCCATTGTCTCAGCACAAAATCTCCTTAAGCTGATAAGCAACTCCAACAAAGTCTCAGGATGCAAAATCAATGTGCAAAAATCACAAGCATTCCTCTACACCAATAACAGACAAACAGAGAGCCAAATCATGAGTGAACTCCCATTCACAATTGCTTCAAAGAGAATAAAATACCTAGGAATCCAACTTACAAGGGATGTGAAGGACTTCTTCAAGGACAACTACAAACCACTGCTCAACGAAATAAAAGAGGACACAAACAAATGAAAGAACATTCCAAGCTCATGGATAGGAAGAATCAATATCATGAAAAGGGCCATACTTCCCAAGGTATTTTATAGATTCAATGCCACCCCATCAAGCCACCAATGACTTTCTTCATGGAATTGGAAAAAACTACTTTAAAGTTCATATGGAACCAAAAAAGAGGTTGCATTGCCAAGACAATCCTAAGCCAAAAGAACAAAGCTGGAGGCATCATGCTACCTGACTTCAAACTATACTACAAGGCTACAGTAACCAAAACAGCATGGTAGTGGTACCAAAGCAGACATATAGACTAATGGAACAGAACAGAGTCCTCAGAAATAATACTACACATCTACAATCATCTGATCTTTGACAAACCTGACAAAAACAAGAAATGGGTAAAGGATTCCCTATTTAATAAATGGTGCTGGGAAAACTGGCTAGCCATATGTAGAAAGCTGAAACTGGATCCCTTCCTTACACCTTATACAAAAATTAATTCAAGATGGATTAAAGATTTAAATGTTAGACCTAAAACCATAAAAACCCTAGAACACCTAGGCAATACCATTCAGGACATAGGCATGGGTAAGGACTTCATGTCTAAAACACCAAAAGCAATGGCAACAAAAGCCAAAATTGACAAATGGGATCTAATTAAACTAAAGAGCTTCTGCACGGCAAAAGAAACTACTACCATCAGAGTGAATAGGCCACCTACATAATGGGAGAAAATTTTTGCAATCTACCCATCTGACAAAGGGCTAATATCCAGAATCTACAAATAACTTAAACAAATTTACAAGAAAAAAACCAAACGACCCCATCAACAAGTGGGCAAAGGATATAAACAGACACTTCTCAAAGGAAGACATTTTTGCAGCCAACAGACACATGAAAAAATGCTCATCATCACTGACCATTAGAGAAATGGAAATCAAAACCACAATGAGATACCATCTCACATCAGTTAGAATGGCGATCATTAAAAAGTCAGGAAACAACAAATGCTGGAGAGGATGTGGAGAAATAGGAACACTTTTACGCTGTTGGTGGACTGTAAACTAGTTCAACCATTGTGGAAGACAGTGTGGTGATTCCTCAAGGATCTAGAACTAGAACTACCATTTGACCCAGTCATCCTATTACTGAGTATATACCCAAAGGATTATAAATCATGCTGCTATAAAGACACATGCACACATATGTTTATTGCAGCACTATTCACAATAACAAAGAGTTGGAACCAACCCAAATGCCCATCAATGATAGACTGGATTAAGAGAATGTGGCACATATACACCATGGGATACTATGCAGCCATAAAAAGGGATGAGTTCATGTCCTTTGTGGGGACATGGATGAAGCTAGAAACCATCATTCTGAGCAAACTATCGCGAGGACAGAAAAGCAAACACTGCATGTTCTCACTCATAGGTGGGAATTGAACAATGAGAACCCTTGGACACAGGATGGGGAACATCATACACTGGGGCCTGTTGTGTGGTCGGGGGAGTGGGAAGGGGTAGCATTAGGAGATATACCTAATGTAAATGACGAGTTAATGGGTACAGCACACCAACATGGCACATGTATACATATGTAACAAACCTGCACGTGTGCACATGTACCCTAGAACTTAAAGTATAGTAATAAATAAAAACAAAAGAAAACTTTATTATGAACCCCCCCAAAAAAACCAAACTCAAAGCTAGCAGAAGAAAATAAGTAGCAAACATCAAAGTAAAACTAAATGAAATTGAAACAAAAATACAAAAGATCAATGAAACAAAAAGTTGATTATTTGAAAATATGAATGAAATCAATAGACCATTAGCTGGATTAAACAAGAAGAGAGGATTTAAGTAAGCTAAATTAGAAATAAAATTGGAGACATTATCACCAACACCACAGATACATAAAAGATAATTTGAGATTACTATGAGCACCTCTATGCACACAAACTAGAAATTCTAGAGGAAATGGATACATTCATGGAAACATATAACCCTCCTAGATTGAATCAGGAATAAATAGGAATATTGAACAGAAAAATAATAAGCAATATGATTGATCAATAATAAAAAATTGCCAAAAACAACAAAAAAGCCTGGGGCCAGATGAATTCACAGCTGAATTCTACCAGACATTCAAACAAGAGTTGGTACTAATTCTGCTGAAACTATTCCAAAAAATCAAGAAAGAAGGAATCTTTCCTAACTCATTCATGAAGCCCATGTCACCATAATCCCAAAATGAAGAAAGGACATAGCAAAAAAAGAAAACTAAAGACCAATATCCCTAATGCAAACAGATGCAAAAATGTTCAACAAAATGCTAGCAAACTGCCTCCAACAGCACATCAAAAGGATGATACACCATGATCAAATGAGTTTCACCCTAGGATCCAGGGATAATTTAACATATGCAAGTAAATAGATGTGATACATCACATAAACAGAATTAAAACAAAAACCACATGATCATCTCAATAGATGCAGAAAAAGCATTTGATAAAATCCAGCATTGCTTTATAATAAAAACCCTCCACAAACTAACCATAGAAGGAACGTACATCAAAATAATAAAAGCCATCTATGACAGACTCACAGGCAACATTGTACTGAATGGAGAAAAGTTCAAAGCATTCCTCCTGAGAACCGGAACATGACAAGGACGCCCATTTTCACCACTTCTACTCAACACAGTACTGGAAGTCCTAGCCACAGCAATCAGGCAAGAGAAATAAATAAAGGGCAACCAAATTGGAAAAGAGGATGTCAAACTACCACTGCTAATGATGTGATCGTGTATCTAGAAAACCCTGAAGATTCACCATTTTTCTCAGAATTAGAAAAAACAATCCTAAAATGCATATGGAACCAATAAAGAGCTTGAATAACCAAAACAATCCTAAGCAAAAAGAATAAATACGGAGGCAGCAAGCACATTACCCAACTTCAAATTATACCAAAAGGCTATAGTAATCAAAACAGCACGGTATTGGTATAAAAGTCGATACACAGACCAATGGAACAGAGTAGAGAACCAATTAATAAAGCCAAATACTTAACAAACAACTGGTCTTTGAGAAGCACACAAAAACCTACGTTGAGGAAAGGACATCCTATTCAACAAATGGTGCTGGGAAAATGGATAGCCTCATGTAGAAGAATGAAACTGGATCCCTATATCTCACCATATACAAAAATCAACTCAGGATGGATTAAATACTTAAATCTAAGACCTGAAACTGTAAAAATTCTAGAAGAAAATATAGGGAGAACTCTTCTAGACATTGGCCTAGGCAAAAAATTTATGACTAAGACCCCAAAAGCAAATGCAACAAAACAAAAGTAAATGGGACTTAGTGAAACTAAAAAGCTTCTGAACAATGGAAGAAATAATCATCAGGGTAAACATATAACCCAAAGAATGGAAGAAAATATCTGCAAACTGTGCATCTGACACAGGACTAATATTCAGACTCTACAAGGAACTCAAACAAATCAGCAAGAAAAAAACAAATCATCTCATCAGAAAGCAGGCAAATGACACGAATAGACATCTCTCAAAAGAAGATATGAAAATGGCCAAGAAACATATGAGAAAAATGCTCATAATCACTAATTATCAAGGAAATGCAAATTAAAACCACAATGAGATACCACCCTACCCCAGCCAGAATTGCCATTATTAAAAGGTTCAAAAACTATAGATATTGGCGCAGATATGGTAAAAAGGGAATGCTTGTATTCTATTGATGGGAATGTAAATCAGTACAGCCTCTGTGGAAAACAGTATGGAGATTCCTACCCTTTTTTTTTTTTTTTTTTTTTTTTTTTTTGAAATGAAGTCTCACTCTGTTGCCCAAGCTGGAGTGCAGTGGCGTGATCTTGGCTCACTGCAACCTCCACCTCCCAGGTTCAAGTGATTCTCCTGCCTCAGCCTCCCAACTAGCTGGGAGTACAGGCACGTGTCACCATGCCTGGCTAATTTTCATATATATATATATATATTTTTTAGTAGACATGGGGTTTCACTATATTGGCCAGGTGGGTCTCAAACTCCTGACCTCATGATCTGCTCACCTTGGCTTCCCAAAGTGTTGGGATTACAGGCATGAGCCTGTAATCTCATGATTAAGAAATCTCCACGCCTAGGCGGAGATTTCTTAAATAACTAAAAGTAGACCTACCATTTGATTCAACAATCCCCCTACTGGTTATCTACCCAAGGGAAAAGAAGTCATCATATACAAAAGACACTTGCATGTGTATGTTTATCAAAGCACAGTTCACATTTGCAAAGGTGTGGAATCAGCCTAAGTACCCATTAAGTGATTATGAGTGGATAAAGAAAATGTAGCATACATATATATGCCCTGTAAAAGAATGAAATAATGTCTTTTGCAGCAACTTGGATAGAGCTGGAGGCCATTATTTTAAGTGAAGTAATGCAGGAATGGAAAGTCAAATACTGTATGTTCTCACTTATAAGTGGGAGCTATGCTGTGCATACACGAAAGCATATGGACAGGCATAGTGGACATTGAAGACTCAGAAGTGGGGAGCGTGGGAGGGAGGTTAGGAATAAAACAATACTTACAGGGTGCAATGTATACTATGCAGGTGGCAGGTAAACTAAAAGCCCTTACTTCACCACTATACCATTTATCCATGTAACAAATAACCATGTGTACCAAAAGCTATTGAAAGGAAAAAATAAATACATATAATGTTTTAAACAGATAGGCCCCATGGTGTTTGTAGAAGCGTAAATCATGATCTATACTCACAGAATCCACAAGCTCACTGGAAACAGAAATCCAGAAGATATAAAAAAGTAAAGTGACTTTGGGTATTTGATAAATTCTTGCATGATTTTTTTTTTCACAGTTTCATATCACTTAATTTAGGAACCATCTTACTATCAGTTGTAACTTACAATGTATGGTGTTTGTCTTGTAGTGTGATAAAAAGTAATGTTGTATTTTAATCCATATAGTTTTGGGGTTGTTTATGGAATATACCATTAAAGATTAAGTCATTTGCTACAGCAAAAAGAAGAGATAACAGAGAACTTGCTTGCTTCTCACCACTTCCCCCGTTTACATGCACACACAAAAAAAGGCCATTTGAGTACCTGGAGAGATGATGGCTGCCTATAAGCTAAGAGAAGAGGTGTCAGAATAAAACCTACCTTGACAGCACCTTGATCTTGGACATTACAGCCTCCAGAACTCAGAAAGTTAGTAACTTTCTGTTGCTTAAGCCACCAACATGGTATTTTATTATAGCAGACTGAGCAGGCTAATACTTCCTCTCCCCAGTCTGCTCAGTTTAGATATATCATAATTTTAGGTTAAATCAATATTCTGTGTTATTATGGTACTGTAAATACTGCTTGTCACCTTTTAATTCATTGTATTTCTTCTCTAATGGAATTCTTATTAGTAGAGTTAAAAACTGTCTCAGTTTTTGTTTGGCAAGTTTTCTAGGAACCTGTTACTAATTAATCTCCAAACTCCCATAGAGTGTAACTCTCCACTCAATATTTTCAAACATATCAGATAAACTGATTATCTCTTTGTTAGAGGCACACCTTCCAAAACTTTCCCTTGCCTTGGTCCCACAGACTGGTTGCTTCCTCGGCTTGTTCCCCTATAATTTCCCTTTGTCATCCATTCTTTTTTCCTCACTACTGTCTTAGATCTTGTTTCCTGGATCTCTTGGTTTATTCCTTCAATTTAATAGAGCACATCTTCCAGGTTCTTCTTGATATGAAGCATGAGATATGAATATTTTGAGTGACATGTGAAGAAGTTGTAATCAGCTCTCACACTAGATTGCTGGATATAGAATTCTAGATTGGAAATAAGTTCCATTGTGTTCTGGCTTCTAGCATTGCTGTTGAGATGTCCAAAACCATTCTAAAAGGGGATCCTTCTTACTTGAACCTTCCTTGATAGTTATCTGCCCTCCACCATTGACTTTGCTGCTAGACACTTAGTATCTTCTCTTTGTCCCTAGTAATCTGAAATGTCATGATGACATGCCTCAGGGTGGGGTTTTTTTTTTCATCTAGTTTTCTGAGCCCATAGCAGACCTTCTCAATCTGGGAACTGTGGAGGCTAAAGAAACTCCATCTTGGAAGTCAATCCACCATGTTGGCCTCTAATTAACCCCTATTCCAGGAAGCCATCTGGGATTTCCAACTTATCTGTTGTCCTAGTGTAAGAGCAGGTACTTACTATAAATCCTGCCCCTAGGTCAAACAACCTTGATGTTATCACACTTCAGTTGTTCTAAACATCCTTTCTGAACAACCTCTCCCCTATGATACATAAGCCCTGGGTCTTGGGGTTAATGGTATGTGGATCCACCATCTTATCTTGCAGTTGCCTGAGACACAGACATGGCTTCTGTTTGTAAATCTCTATTAAATGATTTCTTTGTAAGAAACTAGGTTGGTCAGCCTCTTTCTTTGGCCTCTCACCTTCCTCAGACTTTGGGGGTAGGTTTACATAGGACTGCGCACTGCACAAGAACAAATGACCTCCACTTTGGGGAACCTTCCTTCAAACATTTCTTTGACAGTTTTCTCCCTTACATTTTCAAAACTGTTATACCTTCTTTAGCTATCTTGTACTTCCTGACCTAATTCTCTGATTTCGTCATTTATTTTCTGTTTTCTATGTTTTGTATTATCTACTTTTAAAGCATTTTTTCTCAATGTTATCTTAATCCTTTTTCTACATTTTTTATTTCAACTGTCATATTTTTATTTATTTAATTTCATTTTGGAGAGACAGTCTTGTTCTGTCACCCAGGTTGGAGTGCAGTACAGCAATCACGGTTTACTGTAGCCTCCACCTCGCAGACCCAAGTGATCCTCCCACCTCAGCCTCCCAAGTAGCTGGGACCATAGGTGCCCATTACCAGGCCTGGCTAATTGCTTTTTAAATTTTTTTTAAGAGACGGGGTCTCCTGTGTTGCTCAGGCTGGTCTCAAACTCCTTGGCGCAAGTGATCCTCCTGACTTGACCTTCCAAGGTGATGGGATTACAGGAAGAGGTACCGTACCCGGCCAAACTCTCATATATATATATTTTTTTTCTTTAGATGGAGTCTTGCTCTGTCACCCAGGCTAGAGTGCAGTGGCATGATCTGGGCTCACTGAAACCTCCACCTCCTGGTTTCAAGCCATTCTCCTGCCTCAGTCTCACAGTAGCTGGGATTACAGGCCTGTGCCACCACGCCTGGGTAATTTTTGTACTTTTAGTAGAGATGGGGTTTCGCCATACTGGCCAGGCTGGTTTTGAACTCTTGGCCTCAGGTGATCCACCCACCTTGGCCTTTGGGAGGCTGGGATAATAGAAGTGAGCCACCACGCCCAGCCTCATATTTCTAATTTTCAAAAAATCTTTTTCATTTTCTAGATATTCCTGCTTTTATAGATTCCTGTTTTCCACAGATTCAGTTTTTCACAGATTCAGTTTCTCTTCTTATTTTGCAAAGATTAACATTCAGGCTTATTTAAATGTTAAATGTTATTCTATGTTACGCATTTTCAAAAGTTTTATTTTGCTCCCTGTGTCCTCAGGGTTTTTTTCAAAACAATACTATTTTGGTTCTGCCTTTCCATTTTTAAGGCTTTCTTCAATTGCTTAATGATTTTAGGCTTTTGGCTCATATTTCGTATTCAAGACTGTGACAGCCGGCCTGGTGCGGTGGTTCACGCCTGTAATCCCAGTACTTTGGGAGGCTGAGGCGGGCAGATTACCTGAGGTCAGGAGTTTGAGACCAGCCTGACTGGCATGGCGAAACCCTGTCTCTACTAAAAATACAAAAATTAGCTGGGCGTGGTGGCCAGTAATCCCAGCTACTTTGGAGGCTGAGACAGGAGAATCGCTTGAACCTGGGAGGCGGAGGTTGCAGTGAGCTGAGATTGCACCATTGCACTCCAGCCTGGGCGACAAGAGTGAAACCCTGTATCAAAAAAACAAAAAACAAGCAAACAAAAAACCTGAGACAGCCAAAAGCTATTTGGACACACTATGATTGTCAGGGCTGGTTCATTGGTGGGTTTCACTGTAGGGTAGTCTGGCTGAACTCTTACTGGGTGCTCAGAATGGAGTCCTTTAAAAGCATGGCTACCAGTGTTCTTGAAGCAGACCAGAAGGCTGACAAGGGATCCATGAGGAAGTGTGGCCTTAGCTTCTTGCTTTTGGTATGCCACCTCTCTCCTAGATGTGTTGGTACTCTAAGCCCAATGATGTCTCCCTACTAGTAAACATCTAGACTTCCGGGATGTGAGGAAGAGGCATGGATGGGGGAGGGATCTGGGCTTACAACTGTTCCTTTTAGATATCTTCAACTAATCCTTTTTTTTTTTTTTTTTTTCTTTTTCCTTTTTTTAAGAGACTAGTCTCCAGTGTGTTGCCCAGGCTGGGCTCAAAATCTCAAATTCTTGCGCTCAAGTGATCCTCCCTCTTCAGCTTCCTGAGCAGTTGGGGACTACAGGCATGTGTCATCATGCTCAACGTAGTTCTTTTGTTTTTAGGTCAATTGTATCTCTACTTTCAGAAGTACCTGGTGCCTCCAGTTCCTGCAGTCTTTTGAGGCTTTGCTTGAATTAACCTTCTTCTAAGTTGTTCCATTCCAGCTTAATTTTCACCATACTCTGGTCCATTAGGTTAATGACCACTCTTTCATCTGCTTTCCATCTTATATTAATGTATTATTGTCATCTCTTCTCTCGTTAACTCTGGGCTTGTGAGGCTGTCTTTTAAAAACCCATTTACATTCCTTTTAGTGTGATTTTCCAACAGCATGATCATAATTATATATGTTCAATCCACCATTTCTAATGAGCACTTCTGTCCTCAATTTACTTGATTCTGCTGCTGTCTTTGTAACTCTAGACTACTCATTCTAGAAATGTTATTATCCTTTGGCTTCTGTGGCCACAGTATTTTTTTTTCTCTTGAGGTATCATCTCATTTCTTTCCTAGGTTCTTTCTTCTTCCACTCTGTATCCCTTAAATGTTGTTGTTCCCCAGGTCTCTGTCCTAAGTCCTTTTATGTTTTCATTTACACATTTGCCATAGACAATAACATCCACTTGCTTGGATTTAATCACTTCCTTAATAATGTTGACTCGAAAATCTATGTCTGTGGCTCCAGACTCACATAAAGGTCAGAAACCGGATAGAGGAAAACAGGACCCTGTCTCTCTATATCCTAATCAGGTCAAACAAACGTCCTAGTGCCAAAATAGGTCCTTCTTTTAGGTAAAGGAAATAGCAGTAATAGAGGAAGGCATTCAACTTTATAAAAACAACAAACAGAGCCAAAGAAGAGCTGCATCACATATGTGAAGTTTTGTTTTGTCTTGTTTTCGAGATGGAGTCTTGCTCTGTCACCCAGGCTGGAGTGCAGTGACATGATCTTGGCTCACTGCAACCTCTGCCTCTTGGGTTCAAGCAATACTCATGTCTCACCCTCCCAAGTAGCTGCAATTATAGATGCATACCATCACACCGGGCTAATTTTTTTGTATTTTTAGTAGAGACAGGGTTTCACCATGTTGCCCAGGCTGGTCCCGAACTCCTAAGCTCAGGCAGTCCGCCTGCCTTGGCCTCCCAAAGTGTTAGGATTACAGGTGGGAGCCACCGTGCCCAGCCTCATATGTGAGGGGTTTTTTGTTTGTTTGTTTTGTTTTGTTTTGTATTTTATTTATTTATTTATTTATTTATTTATTTATTTGTATTTTTAGTAGAGATAGGGTTTCACCTTGTTGGCCAGGCTGGTCTCGAACTCCTGACCTCAGGTGATCCACCTTCCTTGGCCTCCCAAAGTGCTGGGATTACAGGTGTGAGCCACCATGCCAGGCATATGTGAGGTTTTGATGTAGTAAGAACCAATCCCCAAATCACACTGACAACACACAAGAGTTTATTTCTCTGACATGAGAAGTCTGCTGTGGGTTGAGGAAAATCCCCAGGAAAGCTGTCATATATTGGCTCACTATTCCAAGTCTCAACAATTTCATGGAACATCAATTTCGGCACAGGTTGCGAATCTCACCATGGTAGGAGATGAGAGAGCTGCATAGTTGAGCACAGACATTCAGAAATGAAATATGTCAGGTCTCTATTCGTTGTCCAAAGTAAGCCACAAGATCACCTCTAACTTCAAGGGGTCAAGGAAGAACAGTTCCCTTGGATCCTGAGAATTGGACACTATTGAATAGCAATAATCCATAACATTTAAAATACTAGACCTTAAACAGATAATTTGGCTTTAAACAAAGTATCTTTCTATTTGTATGCTCCTAGTACCTAGCGTGATAGCTAGTACAGAGTGGGTGTCAATGTGTTGAATTGAGATATGTTTTAGAAGATGATTTGATAGGTATCTTGGAAAAGGTGTTCAGCATATCTGTATCGACACCTTATTTTCCCTTCAACACAAACAGGAACATTGAACATCTTTCAAACATTGACCTTTCTGCTGGGCTCAAAAGATGGAGCCATTTTTCAAAAATAGTTCTTGCAACATTTCTCAAAAGGAGACCTACAAATGGCAAACAGGCATATGAAAAGGTTCAACATCATTGATCATCAGAGAATTGCAAATCAAAAGTACAGTGAGATACCATCTTGTTCTAGTTAAAATGGCTTATATCCAAAAGACAGGCAATAACAAGTGCTGGCAAGGGCATGGAGAAAAGGGAACCCTTGTATACTGTTGGTGGGAATGGAAATTAGTACAACCACTATGAAGAAAAATTTAGAGGTTTCTTAAGAAACTAAAAATAGAGCTACCATATGATCCAGCAATCCCACTGCTGGGTATATAAGCAAAAGAAAGGAAATCAGTATATCGAAAAGATATCTGCATTCCCATGTGTATTGCAGCATTATTCACAATAGCCAAGATTTGGAAGCAACCTATGTGTCCATCAATAGATGAATGGATAAAGAAAATGTGGTACTTATACACAATGGAGTACTATTCTGCCATAAAAAAGAATGAGATCATGTCATTTGCAATAATGGAACTAGAGGTCATTATGTTATTAACATAATGTGAGAATAACCAGGCACAAAAAGACAATCATTGCACGTTCTCACTTATTTGTGGGATCTAAAAATCAAACAACTGAAATCATAGACATAGAGAGTAGAAGGATGGTTACCAGACACTGGAAAGGGGTAGTGTGGGTGTGTGTAGGGGAGGCAGTGATGGTTAATGGGTACAAAAAAATAGTTCAAAAGAATGAACAAGACCTAATATTTGATAACAAAACAGAGTGACTATAGCCAATAATAATTTAATTGTACATTTAAAAATAAATAAAAGAGTATAATCAGATCATTTATAACACAAAGGATAAATGCTTGAAGGGACTCACACCCCATTTTCCATGACGTGATAATTATGCATGGCACGCCTGTTTCAAAACATCTCGTGTATCCCATGAATATATGCACCTGCTATGTACCCACAAAAATTAAAAATTAAAAAAATAGCTATTGCAGCATCTAAATATTTCAAAGCCTCGCTAAGAATTTGACTTTAAAGTTTGGAGAGAGGGCGTTTTATAGCCTTGCTTATATTTACTTTAATCAAAAACCCTTCCCCAACCTCAAAGGCAAACGTCAGCATGGAAGGGGAAAAAGTTACAAAATATTGCCTCCAAGAGTCAGGTAGTTGTTTGTGTGTTTGTGCCTGTATGTGCATGTGTATGTATGTGTGTGTGTGTCTCTCTGTGTATTTGTGCACATATGCACTTTTTATGTTGGGTGTGGAACAAAGACTTGTTGCATATAGGTGCGTTACATGAGCCTCATAGAGTATGAAATAAAGCACAGAAGTTTTGAGTTTCCAATTGACAGCCCCTTTCTTATATTTTTCATCCTGTTTTCATGAAATAATATGTCTTGCCCTGTGCTTGACATTTTTTAGCATGTAGATTAAATCTTTTTTTTTTTTTTCCATGCAGTCTCACTCTGTTGCCCAGGCTGGAGGGCAGTGGCATGATCTTGGCTCACTGCAACCTTTGCCTCGCGGGCTCAAGCAATTCTCCTGCCTCAGCCTCCCAAGTAGCTGGGATTACAGGCATCTGCCACCATGCCCAGCTAATTTTTGTATTTTAGGAGAGGGGTTTCACCATGTTGGTCAGGCTCGTCTTGAAATCCTGACCTCAAGTGATCCACCCGCCTCGGCCTTCCAAAGTGTTGGGATTACAGGCGTGAGCCACCACACCCAGTCTAGATTAAATCTTTAGAAATGAAGTGCCCCAGTGGTGATGATGAAAAGCTGTATTGAAAGAATGATGTAGAGGAGTACAAAGGACTTAGAGGAGATTGTCTGTTTGAGATTTATCTAGGATTTCTCAGGTATTTTATACCAAAAGAATTCCATAGTTACTTTCTTTGTTTTTGTTTAAATTGTATATGCTTATCATAAACAATTCGAGCAAGAGAGACAAATGCAAAGGAGAAACTTACAAAAATCACCCAAGTTTCCAACAACAAAAATGACCAATTTTACATTAGGTGAACATCATTTCAGGCCATAAACCTCACCATTCTCCAGTTTTCCTCTTACCTTGTTGCCTCCTGTGCCTCTTACAAGCTCTCATCCATGAGGAATCCCAGAGTCAGGACCAGACTCTCTGCTCATCTCTATCTTTACCCCAATGGCAACCTGATCAGCTTATAGCTTTAAGTGATACCTGGATGTTGATGACTCCCAAATTTACACATCCAAACTTCTTCCTTTGAAACCTGGACAGCTAGAATGCAAGGGGTTGTTGAGTGAAGGAAAGCTGAGAAAACAGAGATCCTAGTTGTGTTCTCTTTCTTTTAGCTTTAAAGTTGAATTAGTCTCTGACACTTCTAAGTATACGGTCTACTGCTAACACTAGTTTTTAAATCTTGAGGCTTTTTAATACTACCTGTCATTTGTTGAACATCTACTACATGTTAGGTACTGTGTCTTTCTTTTTCAAAACATACATTGTCTCATTTTACCCGCATGATTCTGTGAGGTAGATTTTCATAAAAATCAAACCAAAACCAAAACCAAAAAACAAAGGCTTAGAGTGATAAGCAACATCTCCAAACTGATACAGCTAGTAGGTGCTGAGATTTGAGCTTAGGGGATCAATCCTCTTTCTGGAATGTTATATCTATTTGTATTTCAATGTGAATTTTCACATCAGTTTGACAATTTCCATACACACACATATAGGCACACAAACCCAGCTGGGATTTTGATTGGGATCACACTGAATTCATAGATTAATTTGATGTGATGATTAATTTTATGTGTTAACTTGACTGGGTCAAGGGATGCCCAGGTAACTCGTAAAATATTCTTTCTGGGTATGTTGGCAAGGGTATTTCTGGAGGAGATCAGCATCTGAACGGGTAGGCTGAGTAAAGAAGATCACATTCACCAATGTGGGTGGGCATCATCTAATACACAGAGGCTGAAATAGAAGAAAAAGGCAGAAGGGTAAAAATACTATCTCTGCCTGAGCCGAGGCATCTGTCTCCTCCAGCCCTTGGACATTGGTGCTCCTGGTTCTCAGGCCTTCAGACTTGGACTGGGACTTACACTTGTGACCCCCTGGTTCTCAGGCTATCAGACTTGGACTAAATTGTACCACCAGCTTTCCTGGGCCTTCAGCTTGCAGACAGCAGATAATGAAACTTCTCAGCCTCCATAACCATACCAGCCGACTCCTCATGGTTAATCTCTTTCTGTATACATTTCTATATCCTATTGGTTGTGTTTCTCTGGAGAACCCTGACAAATGCATTTAGGGAGAATTGACATACTACTAGTTTTTCAATCTTGAATTGGTATTTCCCTCCACTTCCTTAAGTCTTCTTTAATTTTTCTAATAAGACTTTGTGGTTTCCATTGTGAAGAAACAATTTATTCACCACCACTACGGTGGTGCAGAGGCCTCCCAGGGGTCAGGAAACTAAGGCAGGAACTTGATGGACGTGAAGTGCAACGAGGAAACTGCAAAAATATGGGCAGAAGAAATGGTTAAAGGTTCCACCAGGTACAGCAACAATTTCAAGAATTTTAAAGCAGAATAGCTGAGTGTGTAAAGTTTCATCAATGGCAGGCAGCAAACAGCTGTGTGTCCTGCCAGCAACAGAGGAGCCAGGAGCTCTGGAGTGTATTTATATGATGCAGCTTGCCATGAACTGATGATTCAGCAGCAATTTTTCATGAGGAGGAAACTGTGATTGTTAACTGAGGTATGATGGCTGTCCTCTTTAAAAGTGAAGAACAGGCTGGGCTGAAGCCAGACCAAGTTTGCCTTCTGGGCCTTCCTTCCTTCTGTCTTCCATTTCCGTAACCCCCTCCAGCCAGCTAGCATTTCCTCTTCAGCACCATCATATTTCCTCGGAACCTCCCCTTTGCCACCTGCATCTAGACCTGCTCTATCCTATACCTCTCCACAGCCCCATAAACGATCCCCAAATCATCTCCCTCCCTAGCTCCTTCATTCATTCATATTTAGGATATTCAGCTGTTCAGAAAAGGAAGTGGTTAGGGGATCCAGTTAATACACATCCATGTATTAAATGACAGATAGCTAGGTGGGCATTTCTCAAATGAGGGTCCAAAGACATAATCCTAGAGATTTGAGAGGTCTATGGGCATTTAGATAATAGCTAGTATTTATTGCATGCTTGTCATGTATCAGGTGCTGTTTGAAATGCTTTATGTATTAATTTGGTTTCACTATAACATTACAAAGCAGATGTCCTTATCTCTATTTAACAGGTGAGCAAACTGAACATGTTCTTATTCCCATTAAACAGATGGGCAACCACAGAAAGGTTGATCAGCTCAAGGTTACACACCTAATAAATGACAGTATAAAGACTCAAATCCAGGCAGTCTGGGTCTGCAGCTAGTGCTTTCGACCTCAATGCTGCCACCTGGGGCTCAATTGAGCCTGGATGGTCCAAGACAGTGTCATGCATGTCTGGCAGTTAGCTGGGGCTGTTGGCTGGGGCCTCCTCCTCCATTTGGTCTTTCCAGCAGGATATGTCAGACTTCTTTATGCAGCAGCTGGATTCCAAAAGGTAAATGTCTTCGAGGCAATTTTCCCATGTGGAAAATTACCTTGATGCAATGGCAGCCTCCATGTATACACCTACAGGTCACGAAACAGATAGGCTTATAGGCCAAATTAAGAAGCTTAAATCACATTGTTTATCTGGTGGTTCTAAAACATATCCTCAAATGTTTTGGCATTACTCCTATTAAGATGTGGGGTCTATATCCCTTCCCTTGAATGGGGCTGGCCCTAGGGGTTGGCCTGTAGCCAGCAGAATATAGTGGAAGTGATACTGTGTGACTTCCAAGGAGAGGTCAGAAAAGGCCACAAGCCTGGTTCTTTTCAGACATTCACTCTGGGAAAGCCAGCTGCCTGGTGAGAAGTTCACCAAGCTGGAGTGGCTGTGTGAAGGTGCTCTGCTTCTCAGCCCCATTTGAGCTAGCAGCCAGTCATGTGAGTGAGCCATCTTAGCTATTCAGCCCAGCTGAACTTTCAAATCACAGCAGTTGTGTTGAAATCTGATTGATACTACATAAACGACTCCAATAAAATAACTATCCAAGTAAGTTCTTCCCAAATTTCTGAGCCTCAAAATTAACAGCAAAATAAATTGGCTACTTAAACTACTAAGTTTTGGCATAAATGTGTTTACCCAAAGAGCAGCAGTAATAACCAGAAGAGTTTACCAACCAACATAAAACAGAGTGAGAAGCAAGGGGAAAGAGGGTAGATTAATAAGCTTAGGATAGGCTGAAGGACCACAGCACCTAAATTCTGTTTTATGCATTGTTCTCATGTCTTATCCCTCTCCCCCATCCAGTCTTCTCAGCACATAGTGTGGTTACAAGGACCAGATTGGAGAGTAAGTAAGGTGACTCAGCAAACTGAAGGGGCCTGGGTTCAACATACACTGTTCTGTTAGAGAACTGAGGGGCAAGTGTGTCTGGTTATAATGGTAACTGGCATTAGTTGGCTTTGTAGCTAGGGGTTTATCTCTTTTTCTTGGGCAGAGATTACATGAGGCCATAATAGCGCCACAATGGGTGTTACCAGTAGGTGTGCAATTTAGGGATGACATGGCTGTCAATCTGAAGGTAGTATGTTCTGTACCTTATTAATACTTAAAAGTCCACTTTGTCTTTCTGCCTCTATCTAAAGCAGCATTTTCATTTGTTTCATCCTTTTTATCTACGTTCAACACATATCCATTCATTCTATGTGTAACATTTCTCATAAGTGACTTGCTTCTACATTTTAGTTTCTCTTGTTTTATAATAGAATTAAATATTCTATAATAATATAACAAAAGCATTACAACCCCCAATGAGCAAACATGTGTCATATCAGGTTTATGATGTCCTCCTATTTATTGACCAAAACAAGTCAAATAGCCAAGCCCACAGTCAATGTAGAGGTGGACTACACAACGGAGTGGATAACAGGTGTAATTCATTGGGGATCACTACTGTAACAATCTAATACTAACACATAGCTAGGAGATGGTTGATCCAGGGATCAAACTTTCCACAGTCTGTCTCTGGAGCCTACACACTAAACTGCTATTCTGGAGGTGGTTGGGAATGGGTTCTTACTGAAGAGCTTCCTACAAACCTCGCTTCCCAGGCCCCGCCCCAATGAATCAGAATATCTTGGGGGTAGGGAAATTGTGGGGGATGGGGGGTTTCTCCCATGAGCCTGAGACTGAAATAAGTCTGCAGAGGATTCCAGTGCACACTGGGGAACGAAGGGGATTTCAAAGACAAAGAAGATATACTTTCTGCACTCAAAAAGCTTTCATTTCCACAGAGAGTATTCTTAATTATTGTTATTACATCACAGAGGCATCACCTTGGAATTTTAAAAAAGAAGCGATTGCTTTCCATGTTTAAGTGACATCAGTGGTTCTCAAGCTTTCGTGTGTGTTATTAACTGGAGGGCTTGCAAAAACCCACATGACTGGGTCCAATGCCCACGTTCTGATTCAGGAGGTGTGAAGTGGGGTCCACTATTTCTCATGTCTAAGAAGCTCAGGGACACACTTTGAGAACCAGAGTTAGAGAAGTAGGAGGCTTTAGTGGTAACAATCCTCCATTATTCAGCTTAATATTCTACTTACACGTAGCACATTCACTACATACAAGTTTCTGGGCTGAGTGCAGCACTGTTTGTGATAAGGATGGGATTTAGATCTTGATTACGCTTGAGCAGATTTATTAAGTGGATTTATTCTCTAAGGGTGCCTAAGCGTCATTAGACAGGTTCTGATAAAGCAGAGATCTCCTCCCTTAGGAGTAGATTAGGGACAGCTTAATGAAGTAGGAGACCTTTCACCTGGGCCTTGAAAGATGCCTAGGACTTGGACCAGGGGAAATCGTGGACAATCAAAGAATTCTTCCCGCTTTAGCACGGAGACAAAAAAATCACAAGCAACCGCTAGGAAAGGTCTATGACATTCTTGCCTCTGCCTCTAGCATTAACAATTTGCACGCCAGCTTCTGGAATCTGAACGCGGAGGACTGTTCTCGTGTCAAGGGTTCAGTGTCAGACCCTCCTTGGGCAGGGGTGGAACTGGCCTCGCTCTCTCTTTGGGGCGCCCAGAGCGGGTGCATCAGAGCCGGCCTGCTCGGCCGAAGCGGCGGTGGGCGCTGACTTGGCAAAGGGCGCAGCTGGGGCGCTTCGTTCCGGAGCAAAGCGCCGTGACCCCGCCGGGGCTGGGGCGGCAGCGCAGTTCTCCGCCTGGCCAGAGCAGGGCCGCATGCCGGCGCACCTTTCAGAACGAGCTCCAGATGTGGGCTTGGCCCCAGGTTGGGGGCCGGGTGGCAGCTGTACTACCCTGGCGGGCGAGGGGTCCAGAGCTCTTTTTCCCTATTCCGACCTGTAGATTTAACGCCAGCACAGGGTGGCGCACCCTACCTCCTTCCACCTTCACGCACCAGCCAGGAGGCGACGCGTGTGCGCGCTCCTCCCCTAGGCGGGAGCGCGGCCCAAGCGCCTGCAGACTGCGCCTGCGCAGCCCCGCTCACACCCACCGCCCCCCCCCCGCACCTCCTTCCCCCTTCGCCCCGCCCCGTTCCCACTTTTGCTGCCGCTAGGGGTAGCGGCGGCTGCTGCTTCCCGGGAGCGTGGTTTCTTTGAGGGCTCGGGAACCCTACAGCGTGGGGACGTGGGGAGGCTAGAGGGTGAGAAAGCCGGCGGGAGAGGAGGGCGGCGCTGGAGGAGGGCGGCGCGTGGCTGACTCATCCCTCTTGAAGATCATACTGGCAGAGACACACACTCGCCCGCCCCGCCCGCCCGCGCCGCTCCACCTTAGCCGGGAGGCGCCCGCCCGCACCGCCCGCCCGCCCTCTGCGGGCGCTGTCCGGGCCCGGCTGTCTCAGAGAAAGTTTTTGCCATCGGAGGGGCCGGAGCCGCAGCGGGCCTTTTGGAAGGGAAGGGGGACGGAACAGAAGGCGAGAGCCGCTCGGGCCCGCGGAGTGCATGGTGCCCGGCGCCTCGGCTGCCTGGCAGGAGGACCTCGGGGCGGGGTCGAGCTGAGCCCAGCTCCTTCTTCTCCCCTCAGCCGCCCCAGAAACCGCCCTCTCGGACGGCCGCGGGGGTTCCCGCTCCTCAGCTCGCCATGTCTCGGCTGCTGCCGCTGCTGAGGAGCCGGACCGCGCGCAGCCTGAGGCCGGGCCCGGCCGCTGCCGCCGCCGCTGCCGCCGCCGCGCCCCGCCCGCCGTCCTGGTGCTGCTGCGGGCGGGGGCTGCTAGGGCTCGCGTCCCCCGGAGGCTTCCCGGGCGGCCCCCGGCGGCTGGGCACGCACCCCAAGAAGGAGCCCATGGAGGCGCTGAACACGGCGCAGGGCGCGCGCGACTTCATCTACAGCCTGCACTCCACGGAGAGGAGCTGCCTGCTCAAAGAGCTGCACCGCTTCGAGTCCATTGCCATTGCCCAAGGTAAGGGGGGACCGGTGGTGGGGAGCCCGGAGACTCCGGCGCCCTCCTCTTCCCGCCAGCCTACCTGGAGCCCTCCCCGGCTCAGGATCTTGGACCCCCGCTGCCGCCCCCCTTCCGCCCCCCTCGCTTGTCTGGCCCCACGCCTGGGACGGCTGGGGGCGGGGAGACTTTCCGCCGCCCGAATTTCCCCCAGGTAGGAAATTTCCAGCAGGTAGGACGGGCGCGGGTCGTGCCAGGCAGCCGAGGCCAGCGCCTGGCTACTTCCTCCCCAGCCTCAGAGTCCGGAGCTTCGGCCTAAAATGCCAGTTAACACTGTTGGGATTGTGTTTTGATTTGCCCTGTGCCTCCCCTCCCCAACCCTCCTGTCCCTTAGCCCTTGCTGCTTTCTTGCGAGCGTGCACCTGCATGCTGTGCCTGCTCCCAGAAAGTGCTACAAACCCGCCTGGCAGGAAGAAACTTTTTGAACGGTTATCAAATGAAGATGTATGGGTGGGTAGCCAAAAGAAGGCGTGTAGCTTCAAAAGTCAGGGATGCTCTCAGCTGCTTGTTTCCGCACACCTCTGGTTGCGTTCATTTCAGCAGCCAAAGGAAACATTTTCCCCAGAAATGGAAAGATAGATTCAAGTTAAACTCCAGTTTTGGTTTTTCCCAGAGGTTGAAAGAATGAAATAAGGAGGTGTATTTTTTGGAAATCTGCGGCTCTGCAGTAGAAGTCAGACTTGTGCTCAAAAATAATTTGGAACGATGAAAGCAAAACAATTTTTAAGCTGGCATGTTAAAATAGGGTATTTCTAAAAGAAGTCCAGAATGGGGTAGGTCAGAATTTGAGTCTAGGTGAAAAGCCTAAAAGTTCAGAAAATAAAAAGGATGAAAGGAGCAGACGACTAAAGTGGATGTCTTAAAATATTTCTGCCACTTAAATACAGTTATGTAAACAAAACACATTGCTTCAGTTTGTATTACATTCTGATGTGTTTGAAAGTTTTAAAAAAGTTTACTTCCCCCTCTAAACTTGGTAGGTACATAAACATCTCATAGATTCCAAAGTGTAGAGCACATTGATTTAGATCCTGGCATTTGATTTGCCAGACTTGAAAGTATATCTTTAGCTGATGTGCAGGAATGGAGGAAAGAATTATCTACCTCATGTAAGCATGACGTTATCTGTACTACTTCAGAAACTTGTTTTAGTTGTGGGTTTTAATCACATTTTTTCCCTCTCGGTTCAGGGAATTGTGGACCAATTTACAGTGGTCGATTGATTCCAGACATTGTTTACCCACAGTGCTTTTACAGGAAAATGTAACATCAGATTAATTCCATTATTCAATATGTAATCATGATGTTATATGGAATCATAAACACTAGCACATTTATAATCTATGTGTGCGCTCAGTATGCAGTTCAAAAATAGTCAATTCTGAAAATATGCTTTGAAAATCATATAGTCGGTCATGTACTAGAACATTAACTTTTGAACCTTTCTCCACTGACACGACTATTTGAACACACATTTTACCTTTTCCAAGTAATTTCTTGGAAATTCTACATTGCCAACAAGTTACAAGATTGGAAGGCCCTATGAGTATAGTTTCATGGCAGTTCTTGAAAATCATGTCCTGCAAGGTGACTGAATAATTTTTTTCTCATACATTATTATTTTTGTACATGCCAGCAGTATTGCAGTAGCAATGCTACATTTCCTAATAAAGATAATATTTTTAAATTTAACATGGTTTTAAGTATTCTGAAAAGGACCTAAACACTTTAGTCAATGGAGATCGTTAGCATCAATTAAAGTTAGTTATGTTACTAATATGAGAGAGAAATTAGTAATTTAAATTGTTTTCTTTGCTCAGGAGAAACAGTCGATGATATTTGAAACAATGGTTAGTCAGATGCTTATCTCTCTTGTTTATAAGCTAAAGAACATCAAAGTTTAAATCAGCTATTTTTGCTGATGTTGATGACAAAATGATTGTCCTATGAATCAAATGACACAGATGCTGCTGCTTTGTTAGTATAGTCTTGGTGTTCACTTATTTTCAGTATCAATACATGGAGTTATTATGGAGATAACTAGGATCATCACTTAGGAAATTACCTTATTCATTAATCATTTAAGGTAAAAGGGATTTTATTATGTTGGGAATGCATACAGCTCATTCCATTGCTGAAATCAACATTTTTTTTTTCCAGTCAGATAAATGGAAAACTCCCGTGTTTTTTCTTATTGTTGCTTTTCAAATAATGTTTTCAAGTACTCAACCAATGTATTAAATTTGTATGAACTAAGTGTACTTTCTAACAAAATTAATTCCATTAAAAGAGCTATTTCTTGCCATACGAAATCTTATGTGTCTTTAGAAAAGGTGCTTGTATAAACTAATGAAGTGTTTTGGATTTGGTATGGAAATGTTACTGAAAAAATATCATCCATGCTTTGATACGGCAGTGGAATGTGCTGTTGAAATTTGGCACATTTGCCCTTATCTTTCTTATATGTTTATCAGTAGGCATGTGATATAATCTGTGATGAGGTAAAGCTTTGGAATCAGTTTGTAATAGATAAGGCAGACCTTGTGGGATGTCTTATCATAGTTAAATAGAATATTGTGATTTTTAAAATTACAAACTGATTCTTCCCCAATTTTAAAAAAAGTTGAGGTTGCGCCTTGAATTTACCTGCTCAGCCTGATCGCTCTTCTTCCAGAAACAGACCATATTCTGCTGATAGAGCATTATTCATGTTTTTACAAGCAGTACTGGCAAGCTGACATTATTACAGTTGCCTTTCAATGTTAGCCAAAAATTTTAAAACAAATTTTCTTCCCAATTTTTGTAATTAATATTTCCATTTATAATTATTTTTGAAAGCTTTTAAAATATCGCAATTTGGTATTGAAAGATTGACAGTGCTCATTGTATTAGTTATCCATTGTGGTATAACAAATTATCCTAAAACACAGTGGCTTAAAACAAGCATGTATTAGCTCCTAATTTCTGAGGCTCACAAATCCTGTAGCATCTTAGTTGAGTATTTCTGGCCCAGGATCTTATGAAGTTGAAATGAAGCTCTCAGCTGGGGTGGCATCATCTGAAGTCTTGACTGGGGCTGGAGGATCCATTTCCAAGAAGTCTCACTCACATGGCTGTTGACTGGATGTCTCAATTCCCTCCCCTGTGTTCCTTCACAGGGCTGCCTGAGTATTCTCAGAGTTTCCTCTAGAGCAAGTGATGAGAGAGCAAGAGAGAGCGAGTGTGTTTGCAAGACAGCACCTGTGAGCACCTAAGCTGGAAGCCACAGACTTTTATAACGCAGTCTTAAAAGTGATAGTCCATCTCTTTTGTCCTGACACATTGTGGGAGAGTACTACACAAGATGTGAATACGAGGGAGTGGGAATCATTGGGGGTACATCTTGGAGGCTGGCTTCCACACTTTAAGGTGGTGTAATTAACGCTCGTCAGAGAGTTACACAGGGAGACAAGAACTGGTGTTGGAGAGGTACAATGAGAGATATGTTTTGAAAAAAAGAGCCTCTTAGGGAATATTTTTGTTATAATATGTATACTTAAGATATTTTAAAAATGAGATTCTTTTTACATATAGCAAATAAAATATGTATTGTGGTGAACAGAGCAGTTTTTCTATCAATGTTGTATCTTAATTAGCTTGCATTTTTTGGTTCCTCTGTATGAGTGGTAATTGTGTGCTTTTGACATTTTTTACCATTTAGCTACATCTGTATACATTAACCAAATAATTCTAAACTTTAATCTTGTAGTCTCCCAGTTTTTGTGATTGTTTAAGGTAGGGTGAAGAGCTTTGTTTTGAGAACTTGCCATATAGCATAAGAGGACTTTGACAAAATGAAAGACTGGAAGATAAAGAGCTTATACTAAATTGAATATCTAGAACACTTAAAAATAAATTAGGATTTCTTATGGAATCCCTGTTCACTAGAGATCTTGGACCTTTAACAAGATTATCCTCATTTTTTTTCAGCCCATTGCTCAGGATTATGTGAGAAAATAGAAATTCTTTATTTTTTATTTTTTTATTTTTTGAGACAGAGTCTCACTCTGTTGCCCAGGGTGGAGTGCAGTGGTGCAATCTCGGCTCAGTGCACCTGCGTCTCCCGGGTTCAAGCTGGGATTGCAGACGTGCACCACTGCGCCTGGCTAAGTTTTGTATTATTAGTGGAGGTGAGGTTTCACCATCTTGGCCAGGTTCGTCTCGAACTCCTGACCTCAGGTGACTTGCTCAGCTTAGCCTTCCAAAGTGCCGGGATTACAGTCGTGAGCACCGCGCCTAGCCGAAAATATAAATTATTTTAAGCTGTTAGCCTCTGGAATGGATTGAGAATAGTTTGCTTTTGTCCCATAAGAAAAAGGGCGAGAAAAACATTTTATACTCCAAATTAAGATACGTGAATAAAGATATTTCAGTGCCTTTGTTGAGATAGTAAAAAGGAAAAAGGGAAGTATAGCTCCACCTAGGCCCGGCAAGAGGGGAAGAACAAGGACGTGGATAAGAATTATGAATTGAGGCAAGAGGAGTGAGAGATCTCTGATGAGCCATGGGCTTCTATAAGTTGAGTTAGGCTCAGTTAAATGAAGCTTTGCTACAATCAGTTATTTTACCAGTATGGAAAGAACCTAATTACAGTAGTATATTCCAGCAAACTTAATTCTGAGTTCTTTAGAGTTACTGGGTATGTTGGATTGGTCTTATTACCAGGGATTACTGCCAGTAGA
This sequence comes from Macaca mulatta, assembly GCF_049350105.2. Taxonomy (NCBI): domain Eukaryota; kingdom Metazoa; phylum Chordata; class Mammalia; order Primates; family Cercopithecidae; genus Macaca; species Macaca mulatta. The sequence continues at coordinate 134,788,930 of NC_133413.1, read as the reverse complement.
AGACAGATAATCAAGTAAAGTTTTTTTTTTTCCATTATAAAAGGCATATATGCTATTTAACAATGTTTAATCATCACTTACATATAACTGATGTCCAGAGTTATATGTGACTTCAAATAACAACCCTTCTATTATATCTCATGATTTTGTGGATCAAGAATATAGGCAGTTGCAGGTAGAGAGTTCATAGGAAATAAAAAAAACAAAAGAAAAAAGGATATAGGCAGGGCTCAGCTGGATGCTGTTTCTTATGGCCTTTATGGAGGTCATTACATAAAGTTTGGCTGGCTGATGGTCTGGTCAGAAGGTCCAACATCGGTTTATTTACATGTCTGGCACTTTGGTAGAGATGACTGGAGGGCTGGACTCAACTGGAACTGTTGACCCAAGGAGATGGATATGGCCTCATCAGCATGACAGTGTTAGCATGGTTGTAATACTTAGGTCAGGGCTCCTAGAGAAAATGTTCCAAGGGGGCTGGGTCGAAGCTGTAAGACTTTGTATTCGTTTTCTTTCTTTTTTTTGAGACGGAGTCTCGTGCTGTCACTCAGTCTGGAGTGCAGTGGTGTGATCTCGGTTCACTGCAACCTCTGCCTCCTGGGTTCAAGTGATTCTTTTGCTTCAGCCTCCCGAGTAGCTGGGACTACAGGTGCACGCCACCATGCTTGGCTAATTTTTGTATTTTTAGTAGAGATGGGGTTTCGCCATGTTGGCCAGGCTGGTCTAGAACTCCTGACCTCAGGTAATCTGCCCGCCTTGGCCTCCCAAAGTGCTAGGATTACAGGCGTGAGTCACCACGCCCGGCGTGTATTAGTTTTCTATTGCTGCTGTAACACCACAAATACAGTGGCATAAAACAGCGTACTCTTGTAGAGTTCTCCAAGTTCAAAGTCCAAAATAAGTCTTAAGGGACTAAAATCAAAGTGTCAGCGAGGTTCTGTCCTTCTAGAGAGTCCAGGGGAGAGTATGTTCTTTGCTTCTTTCATCTTTTGGGATTCCTTAGTTCCTGGACACATCACTAAAACCTCTGCTCCCTCATTGACCTTTTTGCCTCCCTATTATAAGAACCCTCATGATTATATTTAGGTTTTACCTGGATAATCCAGGATAATCTCACTCTCTCAAAATCCTTAATTTAATTACATTTGCAAAATTCTTTTTGCCATATAATGTAACATATTTACAGGTTAGGGAATTAGAATGTGGGTATCTTTGGGGGCCATTATTCATCCTACCACAGACTTGTTATGACCCAGCTTTCGAAGTTCCAGGACATTATTTCTGCTGCATGTAATTGGTCAAGCAAATCACTAAAACCAGTTCAGATTCAAGGGAAGGGAAATTAAAAGGAGGACAGAAAGGCGATTCCTTATGTATCAGACTCTTCACCTCTCTATTAAATAAACTTTTGGGTAATTGTTTTCCTTGATTGTGTTGTCTCTTCACTTCTCAGTTCTTGACTAAATTCTAAATATTAGAAATTTGGGAAATACGGCTTCCAGGTAAGTCAAACACTTATATCTATAGTTTAATTTACCAGTATTAATTTGCTGTTTTTCACCTTAATAGTCATTTATTGCCTATTTTTTGTGACAAAAAAATTTGTGGATAGGAAAATTGAAGTAATATAAAGTCAGCAATTTATAGGGTCACCCAGAGGGTCAGGTGGAACTACAGATCATGATCTTGAAAGTTTGGGATGATGTGATATTTTGCCATTATTAGTGGAGATTGTTTTCATTTTTCTAAAAATAGTGATGAGATTGCATAACCACACTCTTGTCTGGTTTCCTTTGGTGTGTTTGGGTATAAAATAACTTGAACAAATAGGGACTAAATCCTTGAGTGTAGATTTTATTAGCATCTTACCCAAGTCATCTGAATTAGTTAGTATGTAGCTTTATAGGACTCTAGCCTTACCTTTGACTCACAGGTTTATGTCTTCTTTAAGTAAAGGAAAACACATAAAAACAAGTAGTTATATATTAAAATTACCTCAGACAGACAATAAGAGGTAAGAGTAAATAAGAGGTTCTTGTAGATAAAAGACTGTAGGTAACAAAATCGTTTCTCCTAAGCTCTGAGACATTTACTTTGATTGCTTTTGATGATAAAATATTTGAACATGTTGCATTTTTTATCTGCCTTAGTAAAAATATAATGAGCATAATTTAGCTTCTACCAGATGTCGGAGTCCTTATATACTATATTTTAATACAATAAGTTTCTTTGGGGCTACTTCTATTTGTAGACATGCTAGTCATTACACCAAATGCCTCCAGAACACTGCTGTTTCAGTTGGCATGCTTTGTAGACTGCGTCACAGTGGTAGTGAAATGTGTTGGGCTTAGTCTGCCCCTCCCTCCTCCTCAGTGCTCTCAGACTTTTCTACTCTGTTCTCATTCATTCCTTGTAGTTATGGTAAACTCTTTACTGCTGTGTAAGGAGGTCTGCTTTCATGGCATCCTGTTATTGTTTCTAAAGTCTGCTTTTACTTCTACCAATTGTCACTCTTCCATTGTGTTTAATTTTCTTCTTTTTCTTTTCTGTCTCTTTTTGCTTCCTCCCTCTGCTTTTCAGTAGGGTTTAATCCTGAGAGACATTTTAAGGATCACTGTTCTCTTTGTGTTTTCAGCTAACTAGTTGCATCTATCACATTATTCTTGATTTTTGACTCTTTAGCTCTTGCACTAAAGATCTTTCTTTTGATAATATCCCTCATAATAGGTTTTATAGTAGATTCTACTGCAAAGGCTATGGTTGCACAACAAAATCCTTTAAATTTTCTTACTAAAGTTGTACTAGATAATAGAATTGCTTTAGATTACCTACTGGCTAAATGGGGAAGAATCTGTGCAGTTGTTGACACTTCTTGTTGTATGTGGATGAATATATCAGTTATTATGGAGATTCAGTTGTAGGGGATTAATGAACAGGCTGCTGGGCTGAAAATGCACCAGAATTAAGCAGTTAACTGTGGAAATGACTTAAAATTGTCATGGTTAAAGACACAGTTGACAAGAAAATTTGGTTATTTCTGTGACTTACAATAATTAATTTAAATAATCACCATAATTAGGACTGATAACATACCAAGACACTCCAGAATTTTAGGAGGCTCATGCAATTTTGGAATATGTATTAGTAACATATCCATAAACTATAACTCAAAGAATGTTAAACATCATTTCTTATTTGACAGTGACTCCCATGTAATTTAACTTACCAGATAAGCTTGTTTATTATCTCTCTTTTGGATGCTGCAAGGACCCTCTGTGTAACGTACCAGAGTTAGTTTGAGGTCAAAAGACTTAACTTTGAATTTGAAATTTGATTTTGGAAGTGCATCAAATTTGTCAAAGATTTAAAGCACTTAATCAAAATAGGATCAAAGATCACTGTAAAATAATTGTCATACTTTTAGCCAAAGTGGTAATTAAAAGGTTTTTAAAAGCAAAACCCTTTATTCTTTGATAGAGGAGGGACTCCGTTTTCCACACAATCAGAAATCCTAGGAAAGATAGCATGAGATGGAATCTGTTTCTCCTCTCCCCTCTTTCTTTTTTTGCAGTTTACTTAAAGGTAAACAAGCATATTTGCTCCTTCTTCTTAATACTACACAAAATTGTTGTTCAAAAGAGAAAACCAAATTTTACTACTTTTTTTTTTTTTTATACTTTAAGTTCTAGGATACATGTGCACAACATACAGATTTGTTACATTTGTATACATGTGCCATGTTGGTGTGCTGCACCCATTAACTCGTCATTTACATTAGGTATATCTCCTAATGCTATCCCTTCCCCTTCCCCCCACCCCACGACAGGCCCTGGTGTATGATGTTCCCCATCCTGTGTCCAAGTGTTCTTACTGTTCAGTTCCCACCTACGAGTGAGAACATGCTGTGTTTGGTTTTCTGTCCTTGTGATAGTTTGCTCAGAATGATGGTTTCCAGTTTCATCCATGTCCCTACAAAGGACATGAACTCTTCCTTTTTTATGGCTGCATAGCATTCCATGGTGTATATATGCCACATTTTCTTAATCCAGTCTATCGTTGATGGGCATTTGGGTTGGTTCCAAGTCTTTGCTATTGTGAATAGTGCCGCAGTAAACATGTGTGTGTGTGTCTTTATAGCAGCATGATTTATAGTCCTTTGGGTATATCCCCAGTAATGGGATGGCTAGGTCAAATGGTAGTTCTAGTTCTAGATCCTTGAGGAATCGCCACACTGTCTTCCACAATGGTTGAACTACTTTACAGTCCCACCAACAGTGTAAAAGTGTTCCTATTTTTCTGCATCCTCTCCAGCATTTGTTTCCTGACTTTTTAATGATCGCCATTCTAACTGGTGTGAGATGGTATCTCATTGTGGCTTTGATTTGCATTTCTCTGATGACCAGTGATGATGAGCCTTTTTTCGTGTGTCTGTTGGCTGCATAAATGTCTTCTTTTGAGAAATGTCTGTTCATATCCTTTGCCCACTTTTTGATGGGGTTGTTTGATTTTTAAGTTCTTTGTAGATTCTGGATATTAGCCCTTGGTCAGATGAGTAGATTGCAAAAACTTTCTCCCGTTCTGTAGGTTGCCTGTTCACTCTGATGATAATTTCTTTTGCTGTGCAGAAGCTCTTTAGTGTAATTAGATCCCATTTCTCAATTTTGGCTTTGCCCTTGCTTTTGGTGTTTTAGACATGAAGTCCTTGCCCATGCCTATGTCCTGAATGATATTGCCTAGGTTTTGTTCTAGGGTTTTTATGGTTTTCGGTCTAATATTTAAGTCTTTAATCCATCTTGAGTTAATTTTTGTATAAGGTCTAAGGAAGGGATCCAGTTTCAGCTTTCTACATATGGCTAGCCAGTTTTCCTAGCACCATTAAATAGGGAATCCTTTCCCCATTTCTTGTTTTTGTCAGGTTTGTCAAAGATCAGATGGTTGTAGATGTGTGGTATTATTTCTGACGGCTCTCTTCTGTTCCATTGGTCTATATCTCTGTTTTGGTACCAGTACCATGCTGTTTTTATTACTGTAGTCTTGTAGTATAGTTTGAAGTCAGGTAGGGCGACACCTCCAGCTTTGTTCTTTTGGCTTAGAATTGTCTTGGCAATGCAACCTCTTTTTGGTCCCATATGAACTTTAAAGTAGTTTTTTTCCAATTCCATGAAAAAAGTCATTGGTAGCTTGATGGGGTGGCATTGAATCTATAAATTACCTTGGACAGTGTGGCCATTTTCATGATATTGATTCTTCCTATCCATGAGCGTGGAATATTCTTCCATTTGTTTGTGTCCTCTTTCATTTCGTTGAGCAGTGGTTTGTAGTTGTCCTTGAAGAAGTCCTTCACATCCCTTGTAAGTTGGATTCCTAGGTATTTTATTCTCTTTGAAGCAATTGTGAATGGGAGTTCACTCATGACTTGGCTCTCTGTTTGTCTGTTATTGGTGTATAGGAATGCTTGTGATTTTTGCACATTGATTTTGTATCCTGAGACTTTGCTGAAGTTGCTTATCAGCTTAAGGAAATTTTGTGCTGAGACGATGGGGTTTTCTAGATATATAATCATGTCATCTGCAAATAGGGACAATTTGACTTCCTCTTTTCCTAATTGAATACCCTTTATTTCTTTCTCCTGCCTGATTGCCCTGGCCAGAACTTCCAACACTGTGTTGAATAGGAGGGTTGAGAGAGGGCATCCCTGTCTTGTGCCAGTTTTCAAAGGGAATGCTTCCAGTTTTTGCCCATTCAGTCTGATATTGGCTGTGGGTTTGTCATAAATAGCTGTTATTATTTTGAGATATGTCCCATCAATACCTAATTTATTGAGAGTTTTTAGCATGAAGAGTTGTTGAATTTTGTCGAACGCCTTTTCTGCATCTATTGAGATAATCAAGTGGTATTTCTCTTTGGTTCTGTTTATATGCTGGATTGCGTTTATTGATTTGCGTATGTTGAACCAGCCTTGCATCCCAGGATGAAGCCCACTTGATCATAGTGGATAAACTTTTTGATGTACTGCTGGATTCAGTTTGCCAGTATTTTATTGAGGATTTTTGCATCGATGTTCATCAGGGATGATGGTCTAAAATTCTCTTTTTTTGTTGTGTCTCTGCCAGGCTTTGGTATCAGGATGATGCTGGCCTCATAAAATGAGTTAGGAAGGATTCCCTCTTTTTCTATTGATTGGAATAGTTTCAGAAGGAATGGTACCAGCTCCTTTTTGTACCTCTGGGGTACAATTTGACTGTGAATCCATCTGTTCCTGGACTTTTTTTGGTTGGTAGGCTATTAATTATTGCCTCAATTTCAGAGTCTGTTATTGGTCTATTCAGGGATTCAACTTCTTCCTAGTTTAGTCTTGGGAGGGTGTATGTGTCCAGGAATTTATACATTTCTTCTGGATTTTCTAGTTTATTTGCATAGAGATGTTTATAGTATTCTTTGATGGTAGTTTGTATATCTGTGGGATCGGTGGTGATACCCCCTTTATCATTTTTGATTGTGTCTATTTCATTCTTCTCTCTTTTCTTCATTAGCCTTGCTAACCAGCTCCTGGATTTGTTGATGTTTTGAAGGTTTTTTTGTGTCTCTATCTCCTTCAGTTCTGCTCTGATCTTAGTTATTTCTTGCCTTCTGCTAGCTTTTGAATGTGTTTGTTCCTGCTTCTCTAGTTCTTTTAATTGTGATGTTAGGGTGTCAATTTTAGATCTTTCCTGCTTTCTTTTCTGGGCATTTAGTGCTATAAATTTCCCTCTACACACTGCTTTAAATGTGCCCCAGAGATTCTGGTATGTTGTATCTTTGTTCTCATTGGTTTCAAAGAACATCTCTATTTCTGCCTTCATTTCGTTATGTACCCAGTACTTATTCAGGAGCAGGTTGTTCAGTTTCCATGTAGTTGAGCGGTTTTCAGTGAGTTTGTTAATCCTGAGTTCTAGTTTGATTGCACTGTGGTCTGAGAGACAGTTTGTTATATTATAATTTCTGTTCTTGTACATTTGCTGAGGAATGCTTTACTTCCAATTATGTGGTCAATTTTGGAATAAGTGCAATGTGATGCTGAGAAGAATGTATATTCTATTGATTTGGGGTGGAGAGTTCTGTAGATGTCTATTAGGTCTGCTTGGTGCAGAGCTGAGTTCAATTCCTGGATATCCTTGTTAACTTTCTGTCTCGTGGATCTGTCTGATGTTGACAGTGGGGTGTTAAAGTCTCCCATTATAATTCTGTGGGAGTCTAAGTCTTTTTGTAAATCTCTAAGGACTTGCTTTATGAATCTGGGTGCTCCTGTATTGGGTGCATATATATTTAGGGTAGTTAGCTCTTCTTGTTGAATTGATCCATTTATCATTATGTAATGGTCTTCTTTGTCTCTTCTGATCTTTGTTGATTTAAAGTCTGTTTTATCAAAGACTAGGATTGCAACCCCTGCTTTTTTTTTTTTGTTTTCCATTTTCTTGGTAGATCTTCCTCCATCCCTTTATTTTGAGCCTGTGTGCATCTCTGCATGTGAGATGGGTCTCCTGAATACAGCACACTGATGGGTCTTGACTCTTTATCCAGTTTGCCAGTCTGTGTCTTTTAATTGGAGCATTTAGCCCATTTACATTTCAGGTTAATATTGTTATGTGTGAATTCGATCCTGTCATTATGATGTTAGCTGGTTATTTTGCTCGTTAGTTGAGGCAGTTTCTTCCTAGCACTGATGGTCTTTACATTTTGGTATGTTTTTGCAGTGGCTGGTACTGGTTGTTCCTTTCCATGTTTAGTGCTTCCTTCAGGAGCTCTTGTAAGGCAGGCCTGGTGGTGACAAACTCTTAGCATTTGCTTGTCTATAAAGGATTTTATTTCTCCTTCACTTATGAAGCTTAGTTTGGCTGGGTGTGAAATTCTGGGTTGAAAATTCTTTTCTTTAAGAATGTTGAATATTGGCCCCCACTCTCTTCTGGCTTGTAGAGTTTCTGCCGAGAGATCTGTTGTTACTCTGATGAGCTTCCTTTTGTGGGTAACCCGACCTTTCTCTCTGGCTGCCCTTAACAATTTTTCCATCATTTCAACTTTGGTGAATCTGACAGTTATGTGTCTTGGAGTTGCTTTTCTCAAGGAGTATCTTTGTGGCATTCTCTGTATTTCCTGAATTTGAATGTTGGCCTGCCTTGCTAGGTTGTGGAGGTTCTCCTGGATAATATCCTGAAGAATGTTTTCCAACTTGGTTCCATTCTCCCTGTCACTTTCAGGTACACCCATCAGATGTAGATTTGATCTTTTCGCATAATCCCATATTTCTTGGAAGCTTTGTTCTTTCTTTTTACTCTTTTTTCTATAAACTTCTGGCTTCATTTCATTCATTTGATCTTCAACCACTGATACCCTTTCTTCCAGTTGATCAAATCGGCTACTGAAGCTTGTGCATGCATCATGTAGTTCTCCTGCCATGGTTTTCAGCTCCATCAGGTCATTTAAGGACTTCTCTATGGTGTTTATTCTAGTTGGCCATTCATCTAATCTTTTTTCAAGGTTTTTAGCTTCTTTGTGACGAGTTTGAACATTCTCCTTTAGCTCGGAGAAGTTTGTTATTACTGATTGTCTGAAGCCTTCTTCTCTCCACTCGTCAAAGTCTTTCTCCATCCAGCTTTGTTCCATTGCTGGCGAGGAGCTATGTTACTTTGGAGGAGAAGAGGCGCTCTGATTTTTGGAATTTTCAGCTTTTCTCCTCTGGTTTCTCCCCATCTTTGTGGTTTTATCTACCTTTGGTCTTTGATGATGATGACTTACAGATGGGGTTTTGGTGTGGATGTCCTTTCTGTTTGTTAGTTTTCCTTCTAACAGTCAGGACCCTCAGCTGCAGGTCTGTTGGAGTTTGCTGGAGGTCCACTCCAGACCGTGTTTGCCTGGGTATCACCAGCCGAGGCTGCAGACCAGCAAATATTGCAGAATGGCAAATGTTGCTGCCTGATCGTTCCTCTGGAGGGTTCATCTCAGAGGGGCACCTGGCCGTATGAGGTGTTAGTTGGCCCCTCCTGGGAGGTGCCTGCCAGTTAGGCTACTCCCGCATCAGGGACCCACTTGAGGAGGCAGTCTGTCCGTTCTCAGATCTCAAACTCTGTGCTGGGAGAACCACTACTCTCTTCAAAGCTGTCAGACAGGGACATTTAAGTCTGTAGAAGTTTCTGTTGCCTTTTGTTCAGCTATGCCCTGGCCCCAGAGTTGGAGTCTACAGAGGCAGGACGGCCTCCTTGAGCTGAGGTGGGCTCCACCCAGTTCAAGCTTCCTGGCTGCTTTGTTTAGGTACTCAAGCCTCAGCAATGGTGGGCACCCCTCCCTCAGCCTCGCTGTTGCCTTGCAGTTTGATCTCAGATTGCTGTGCTAGCAATGAGCAAGGCTCTGTGGGCGTGGGACCCTCCGAGCCAGGCGCAGTATATAATCTACTGGTGTGCCATTTGCTAAGACTGTTGGAAAAGTGCAGTATTAGGGTGGGAGTGATCCAATTTTCCAGGTGCCGTCTGTCACAGCTTCCCTTGGCTAGGAAAGGGAATTCTCTGACCCCTTGAGCTTCTGGTTGAGGCGATGCCTCGCCCTGCTTCGGCTTACACTCCGTGGGCTGTACCCACTGTTCTGTGCCCACTGTCCAACAAGCCCCAGTGAGATGAACCCAGTACCTTAGCTGGAAATGCAAAAATCACCCATCTTCTGCGTTGCTCATGCTGGGAGCTGTAGACTGGAGCTGTTCCTATTCAGTCATCTTGGAACCTCACTCCAAATTTTGCTTTTGTATTAGTGTATTACCGATTCTAAAACTAAAGCTAATTTTAATAAAAGCTTATAAACAAATTGGATTTTCATAAACCTTTTATAATCTCTTAGCATTTTTTCCTTCTTTTTTTTTTTAGACAAGAGTCTTGCACTATCACCAAGGCTCGAGTGCAATGGCATGATCTTGGCTCACTGCAACCTCCGCCTCCTGGGCTCAAGCGATTCTCATGACTAAGCCTCCTGAGTTGCTGGTACTACAGGCATACACTACCACGCCTGGCTGATTTTTGTATTTTTAGTAGAGACAGGGTTTCACTATGTTGGCCTGGCTGGTCTTGAGCTCCTGACCTCAAGTGATCCACCCATTTCTGCCTCCCAAAGTGCTGAGATTACAGGCATGAGCCACTGCACCCAGCCAATGTTTTCTATTTTTCTTTTTCCAGTTTGCTGTATTAATTTAATTTTATCTATATCTTAAAAAAATTCCTTCATTTTGAAACAACCGTTAAATATCTTCTAAGCTAGATAGATGAAATTATTTTTTCTCAGCAAATACACATTTTCATGGTTTTTACAACTTTCCTTATCAAAAACATATCTTGACCTGGTGCTGTGGCTCACGCCTGTAATCCCAACAGTTTGGGAGGCCAAGGCGGGTGGATCACCTGAGGTCAGGAGTTTGAGACCAGCCTGGACAACATGGTGAAACCCTATCTCTACTAAAAGTACAAAAAATTAGCTGAGCATGGTGGCAGATGCCTGTAATCCTAGCTGCTTGGGAAGCTGAGGCAGGAGAATCACTTGAACCAGGGAGGCAGAGGTTGCAGTGAGCCGATATCCTGCCATTTCACTCCAGCCTGGTCAACAAGAGCGAAACTCCATCTGAAAAAAACCCTCCAAAAAACCAATCAAAAAAAATCTTGCTTTTTTAAATTTCTTGTTTTTTATTTTTTTGAGACAGAGTCTTGCTCTGTTGCCCAGGCTGGAGTGCAGTGGTGCAACCTCTGCTCACTGCAACCTCTGCCTCCTAGGTTCAAGCAATTCTCCTGCCTTAGCCTCCTGAGTAGCTGGGATTACAGGTGCATGCCACCATGCCTGGCTAATTTTTGTATTTTTTTTAGTAGAGATGGGGTTTCACTTTGTTGGCCAGACTGGTCTCGAACTCCTGACTTCAAGTGGTTCGCCTGCCTCTGCCTCCCAAAGTGCTGGGACTACAGGCATGAGCCACTGTGCCCAGCCTACAGTTTTAACTCTTAGTAGCCTTAATGTCTAGCGAAAACCTGTGAAGTCCATATCAGTATTTGTAAATGAAAACCATTTTGCATTTTTTTAGAAAGATGTTTTCTCAATTTTTTTGTTTATTAACAGATCTAAGTATATTTAGCCTTTCTGTGCCGTATAAATGAATTATATATAACTGACAATTCGGAAGCCAATCCTATTTAATTTTACTCACAATTTAAAAACTAGTTTTATTTATCAAATATTAACACATCTACAGACACACAGACAGAAGCAGATCTTACAGCTTTCATAAATCTCATTTGTTGGCTTTTAAATAATTTTTTTCCCCCATTCTACTACCAGTCTTCCAATTATCTGTTTCATTGCCCTACTCAGTTGTTAGCTGGGCAACCCTCAATTCGCATTTTCAAAGGGATGGCTCTTAGATGAAACAAGGTAGAAAATTTATATCTCAAAGCACAGAGCTGAGATTTCAGGCCTAAATAATTAATTGTGTAATCATTTGCCCAAACCAAGGAAGGAAGTTGTTGGTAAAGGCCCGGCTAAGGCAAGATAGCCAGGAAGAGCACCTTAAACAAAGGTTAGATTTGTTTTGTAAATTCAAACCAATGGTAAGAGTTTCTAGTGACTCGGTTCTCCCTCTCTTCCTGGTGCACCGAGGCAGACGACACCCTTACAAATGGATATATATATATTTTTTCTTTGAGACAAAGTCTCCCTCTGTCACCCAGGCTGGAGTGCAGTGGTGAGATCTCGGCTCACCGCAACCTTGCCTCCTGGGTTCAAGCGATTCTCCTACCTCAGCATCCTGAGTAGCTGGGACTACAGGCGCGCACCACCATGCCCGGCTAATATTTTGTATTTTTAGTGGAGACTGAGTTTCACCATGTTAACCAGGATGGTCTTGATCTCCTTACCTCATGATCTGCCTGCCTCGGCCTCCCAAAGTGCTGGGATTACAGGTGTGAGCCACCGCGCCTGGCCGAGATTTTTTTTTATAGATGTAAATTTCTTTTACAAAAGAGTTTCAAAATAGCCAGCTAAATGCCAGAAACGTATGTCTTGAAGACTTATTTAGTTGAATAGGCAGTCTTTTTAACTTAACTACTGTTTCCTAGCTAAAATTATTGAGTTCAGGTTGAAGGCCATTAAGGAAAAGGACAAAAAAAGCATTCTTGGTGCCTAGACTCAGTATGATAGCTCTGAAAAAGAAGCAAGGCTACTTTACCTGAGGTCCTAACTTTTATAAACACTTTATCCAGGATAGCTTTCTTTTAGCCTTTAGTGTAGTATAATAACTAAGCCAAAAGGTTAGCAGATTTAATTTTTACCAATTTGTTGTTTAAGCTTTTTATTTGCCTTTTATAGTCTTTTTCCTTTCCTGTTTTTTTTTTTTTTTTGGAACAGAGTCTCGCTCTGTTGTCCAGACTGTAGTGCAGTGGTGTGATCTCAGCTCACTGCAGCTTCTGCCTCCTAGGTTCAAGCCTCCCTCGTGCTTCAGCCTTTCGAGTAGCTGGGATCACAGGCATGCACTACCATGCCTGGCTAATTTTTATATTTTTAGTATAGATCAGGGTTCACCATGTTGGCCAGGCTGGTCTTGAATTTCTGGCTTCAAGGGATCTGCCCACCATGGTCTCCCAGTGTGCTGGCATTACAGGCATGAGACACCATGCCTACTCTCTTTTTATAGTCTTTAAAAAGAGGCAGTAAAAATGTTGAAATCTTTTTTAGAAAGTTCTGCACATCAGTAGGCATCCTTAGATGAGACTAATTGAGGAGTCCTCACTTTCAAATGTATGGAATTACCTTTAGTAAGATTTTGCTATCTCTTTAAGTGTTTGCTGCTTCCAGGGCTTAATATTTATACATGTAGAGGTAGGCATAGCCAGAAGGTGGAGTACTCAGTTCTTCAGAAATTAAGGATCTCATCTATTTGGCTTTGGCTCTTAGATCACCTCGATCAGTTTAACCAATGATTTTTCCCTACCTCAGGGTGAAAGAAAAAGAAACAAATGGGGTAGAACACAAAAATTCCTGTGGATTTCCAAAAGCCAAAGCTTGCATCCCCGGCAGTATTGCCATTTACTACTAGTTTCTGTCTGACCCAGTCAGACGTCTGAGGCCTCTCTAACTGAATCCAGACCAGTTAATGATTAGATCCAATTCTGTCCTGGACCCAGTCTGGTTTCTGTCACAACTTCCAAATTCAGTTCAGATAAAAAAAATTGCTGAAACTCAAATATCTCAAAACATACATCCATGGAGCTTTGGAACCCTAGAGAGAACTTACGCATAATCCCCATTCACTGAGAGAGAGCAGTAGACACAATGGATCTTGTGGATACCTCACTAGTAAATAAATGAATATGTATGTATTTATATATATATACTCTATATTATTTATAGTTCTGTGTGTCTCTCTCTATATAACGATTCTTTACAATTTCTTCAATACTAAGCTAATACCACAGGGCATGTTCTAGTTTTCTCACTTTCTGTATTTCTAACTCCATTCTCTGATGGAGAAATGCCTAGCTCCTATTATTTTTAATATATTTATTTATTTTTCATCGCTGCTCCTGTCACCAAAATCTCATCACCACTACTGCCCACATATTCCTATACAGATGCCCTCCTCACACCAACTTTGGCCCTGACACCCTGAGCCATAGTCCCTTCCCCTTCCATGTGGAAGCCTTTCTCAACCAACTGGGTTCTTTTTTTTTTTTTTTTTCTCCTTTCTTTTTCTTTCTTTTTTTTTTTTTGAGACAGAGTCTCCCTCTGTCACCCAGGCTGGAGTACAATGGCATGGTCTCAGCTCACTGCAACCTCTGCTCTCTGGGTTCAAGCAACTCTCCTGCCTCATCTTCCCTAGTAGCTGGGATTACAGGTGTGCACTACCATGCCTGGCTAATTTTTGTATTTTTAATAGAGACGGGGTTTTGCCATATTGGCCAGGCTGGTCTCAAACTCCTGACCTCAAATGATCTGCCCATCTTGGCCTCTTAAAATGTTGGGATTACAGGCGTGAGCCACTGCACCAGGCCCAACTGGGTTCTGACACCTTGTACCAGACCGACCTCCCTGTGTGGATACACCTCATACTGCTTGAGCTCTAAAAGCCTGTTCTAGGCTACTGTGGCTTCCCCTGCCTCCTACACAGATGCCTGCCTCACTCATTTCTTCCTCATGGCTTTTGGACAGAACTTTTTGGGAAAGGGAAGAGAAATCCCACCTCCCTCACTTACTTAAATCCTGCAATACTGTAAGGCCAAATCCTACCTCTTCTTGGAGTCTGTCTCCCACTTCTTAGGGAAGTAATTTCTCCATTCTGGAAACTTACACTGTATTTTTATTTTATTTTATTATTATTTATTATTATTATTATTTTTGAGATGAAGTCTTGCTCTTGTTGCCCTGGCTGGAGTGCAATGGCAAGATCTCGGCTCACTACAAGCTCCACCTCCCAGGTTCAAGCCATTTTCTTACCTCCCGAGTAGCTGGGACTACAGGCACCTGCCACCATGCCTGGCTAAGTTTTGTATCTTTTTTTTAGTAGAGGTGGGGTTTCACAATGTTGGCCAGGCTGGTGTCAAACTCCTGACCGCAGGCCATCCGCCCGCCTTGGCCTCCCAAAGTGCTGGGGTTACAGGCGTGAGCCACCACGCCCAGCCGACTTACACTCTATTTTTTTGTTCTCTAATCATCTCATGTCTGTTTGTACCTTCTGCTGACTCCATGTCATACTTTGCGATCAGGGGCTATTTTCTGTAATTTTTTTTCCCTTTAATAACTTTTAAAAGTTTTTTTTAAGTGATAAATGAAAAGGCAGATACAAAAAAACCTACTAGTTGAAATATGATGGGTTTTTTGTTTCTAAATACAAAATTTAATCATTGAACTCTCCTTTATTATAGATTAGCTACTCTTTGATAGTCGAATGATAGTACAAGGAATTTAAAACATTTGACTTCTAAGAAAGAGAATCTTGTTCCTTCGATTTTACATTCATTTGTATAGGCAGAAAAAATGTATATTAAATTGTAATGCCCTATTATTTCTCTGGATTTATGCAAATTTCATTAAATAATTCATGTTTTATTATTATAGGCAATCCCTACTTAATATAATTTCTATATGCATGAATCTCAGTAACCATGTTTTAGTCAAATAACACCAGTTCCCAACAACTGAGTTCAAATTTCATTTAGTACAGTATAACTTCCAGTAATTGCATAAAGTATAAACTTTGCTGCTAGCTCCTCAGTCCATAAACCACTCTGTAAAAACATATGTACATCATGATCATGATCAATCACATTGCTATTTTTAATAGTCTGTTGGTGATTGGTTACTATATATCTGTCATTCAGTTCACACACAGACAGCAAAGCATGTAGGTGTGTTTCCTCCTTGTCTCTTAGTGATAACGTGATGTTTTACAAAGATGGATAATCAAAAGGAAATTGACCAAAAAAAGATGGAAGTGCAGCCAAGAAACAAAAGTGAAAATGCTCAAGTGAAATTCCAGTGAAGTGTAAGTGGAGTATAGAAGAAATAGCTGACTGTGGGAATGTTGACACTACTATTGAACTGCTGCCATTTAAGAGACTCCAGATGTACATCCAGAGGAGGTTAGGGAGGGTGAACTTATAGATATAAATGAAGAAAGTGAGGAGGTTGTGGTAAAAAGATGAATCCCCTTTCAGGGGAAGTGATCCTGGCAGAAAGTTCACATTAAAGGAACCCTTGGAGATATTTCATGACGTTGAAAATATAAAGGATAAAATGTTATAAACTAATCCAGATTTAGAAAAGTATGTACAGTTTATCAAGGTATAGAAAGATGCTCGCTGCATATTGTAAGTTATATGATGAGAAGTTATATGAGAAGACTAGTACTGTTAAGCCTACTTCTCATAAGTTTTTTTCAAAGAAAGAACACACTTTATCAGTGTTTCTAATGTTTTAAAGTATACTAAATAAACATTAGTTTTACTATTTTCAAAATTGTCCTTTACATTTATACCTGTCAATAGGAGAGTTTTTCATGTTTTGACAAAAAAATTTGAAAGGTCACAGAGTAATTACAACTTTTCCCATTGGTTACTAAGACTGCTTTGCACAGCTTAAGCTTGCATTATCAGTTACATGACCCCACATTACTGTGCAAAGCAAAGACTGCCTGTATCCTAGCATGTGGCACTTCTAAGTTTTATATATATTTTAAAGTTTATATATATTATTTATTTTGTTGCTTGAATATATTTTGATTTTAAAATACTTTTAGCATGCAGATATCCCAAACCTGAGATTGCCATTGTGAAGCGTGCGAAGGAAGTATCCTCAGCAGAGACCCCTGATAGTTTTGGTATAGTACAATCTTACAGTGTTGATTGCAAGTAGTGAAGCATCTATTTGGTGGAACTTCTTGCTTGTTTGAAATAGAATGCCTAATTTTTCTGTTTTTGCATTAGTGTTTTTGAGTGTCTGTATGATGGCACAATAACTGCATGCTCAACTAACTAAAGGATTAAATTTATAACTTTAACAAAAGGCAAAATGTTTATATTTAATTATATTTAAATAAAATATTTAAAAATTGTTGAAATAACCATAGCAGGTAAAACATAAGAAGCAGCAAAGTCTGTGAATTTCTTTAGGACGAATGAGTAGGAAAAAAGGGCCACACACAGGGAAACCTTCAGAATATATTGCAAAGACAGACTATATTTTAGATTCAGCCACCATTCAGCTTGATCTCTAACTCAGGTTACATGCTACGGTGATGGTGGAAGTGTGTGTGTGTGTGTGTGTGTGTGAGAGAGAGAGAGAGAGGGAGAGAGAGAGTGTGTAGGGATATGTTATGAAAGAGGGAGTGGTGAGAGAGAGAGAAAGATTAAAACAAATATCTCTCTGTTCCTGTTTTATTTATTTCTGATTACTATTTGATTTAGATACTTTGCCTATGAAGTATAACACAGTGTATGAAAGGGAGTCTGAAATATTTTGTGGACCAATTGAAATTTTGTAGGGAGAAGAGTTAAATAAAACTCAGACTGTGTATAGGATGTCAGGCAAAAACAGCAAAAACTAAGCTGTAAGAACTTTAGAGAAATATAGGCGCATAGTGTGTTTACACACACACACACACACACACACAGACATTGATGTATTAGTATGTTGTCTGCAAAAATACCCCAGTATACTCTTACTTTGCCACCTCCAATATTAAAAATTTTAAATCTGAGTTTGCATGTATAAGTTAAACATTTAATGCAAATATATTTTGAAGAATAAAATGTTAATTTTGAAATATTCTGAAGATATTTTAATTAGCCCTCAAATACTTATTTGATACTTATTCAAATTTATTCAAATAAAACTCTTATTCTATTAAGAATAAGATACTTATAGATTATGGCACACAGTATCACTAGGAGATCAGGTGCTGCTGAACAGTAACTGATAGTAGGACTTACCTGTCAGTGCTCTTGCCTTTTGAAACTCAGTATTTGGTTATATCCCTACTTAGAGTAGTATGCTTCTTTATGAATGTTTAGGTGGTACCTCTCGTGAAAGGATCACGAGGACCTGAACTCATTTTTTGTAACATAAAACTAAGACCCCGAAGGCTTGTAACCTGCTGAAGATTTAGTGACTAATTATATATCAGAGTAGGTATTTGTGTTAGGGCTTTTGGGTTTTTAGTTCAGTTCTGTTTTTCACTCTAATACATTTCTTCAGTGTTAGCAGTGAATTAGCCCTAGGCTATGGTATCCAGTTGTTTTGGAACCATGTAATAGTTTCCAGTGGTTCTGAAACCATCCAGCAGAAACCACCTAATACTTCCATTCAAAAAACATTTTATTTGGTAATTATAATGTATCATTTGATTTTCTCCTGTTTAACTTCATGTTTTTTTTTTAAATGTACCTGAAGGGAATTACATTTTATGAGAGGGGAAAAAAGCAGTTTGGAAAGGATATTAGTATTTTAGCTAATTGCAGTTTTATTGCAAGTACTAATGAATAACCAGTGTTTTGACGATGTTTTATATATGCACATACGATTGATTCTTGGTTCTTCCGTGTTTTTCTATTGAGAATTTATTAACTGAATGAGAAGTAGAATGGGAAAATGAGAATCTGAGTTCTGGACCTAGCTGTGTGTCTTTGAGTAAGTCACTTAACGTCTCTGGGCCTAAGTGGCTACATCTTCAAAGTGGAGAATTAAGTCAGTATTTCACAGTGAGTGTGCTTCTGGTATTTGGGCTGGCTAATTCTTCATTATGAAGGACTCTGTTGCGCATTGTAGGAAGTTTAGAATCCTTAATGCTGGTGGTAACATTTCCCAGTCATTATCATATCCCAAACAACCCTGCATATGTAAACCTCTTCTGGGGGGGAGGGACCACTTCATATTGAGAACTACTGGCAAGTGGTCTCTAAGAATTCTTTCAGCTTCAACATTCTGTGAAAGAATTCTTATTTGGGGCATGATTGAAAGGGAAGAAGGTAATATATCATACAACAAAAAACCTCTGCTGCTTCTTAGATATGAAACGATTTTATTTTAAAATGAATATATTTTGCATATCTGTGTAGCCCTCCTCACAGATCTACCATTTATGATGTTCCAAAATAAATTATTTTATTCTAGCTTACCCTAGGCTTTTTCTCTACAGTATTATCCATAGCTATATGATTTTTTAAACTAAAAGTTGTATAGTACCATCTCTATATCTAATAAGTAAAAGCAACAAGATTATTTTTTAAGTTGTACTATTGTTTTAATATCTTAGCCTTTAAAAAAGGAATATCATTGTATATAGTAATTATTTTCTTTATCTTTCATAGGCATAAAAGAAGGGAAGGAATATAATTTCTGTGTTTAGAAATATATATAGTTGTTGAAGTACGCAAGTTATTTGTGTAAAACCACAGATCAGTAGTATATCTGATTATCCTAAAAAAAAACAAAAACAAAAAAACTACCAGGAAATGCAATAAGAAAAATAAATTATTGGCCAGGCACAGTGGCTCATGCCTGTAATCCCAGCACTTTGGGAGGCCAAGGTGGGTGGATCACCTAAGGTCAGGAGTTTTAGACCAGCCTGACCAACACGGATAAACCCCGTCTCTACTAAAAATACAAAATTAGCCAGGTGTGGTGGCGCATGCCTCTAATCCCAGCTACTTGGGAGGCTGAGGCAGGAGAATCGCTTGAACCCGGGAGGTGGAGGTTTCGGTGAGCCAAGATCACGCCATTGCACTCTAGCCTGGGCAACGAGTGAAACTCCATCTCAAAAAAAAAAAAGAAAAATTATTGTACCTCTAGTACTTACTATTACTTTAGTCAGAGTTAAATAGTTAATAGGGATGGTGCATTAATATGGTTGATAAAGGTGATGATTAATTGAGTACTATAGTTATCTTCGTGATTGCTTATGGCCAACTCCTGTCCTCAACTGTTATACCACTGGCCTCCACCAGTCTGAAATTCATTAGTTACTTCTAGGTAACAGGTTGCAGTGAAGTCCCAGGTCGCATGGTAAGTTCCCTGGAAGGTTAACAACGTGACAGTTTTAGTTCTTTTATTTACTTATTGATTTAATTAAAAATATCAATAGTCTTTGGGGGTGCAAGTAGGTTGTAGTTACCTGGATGAATTGTGTAGTGATGAGGTCTG
This sequence comes from Macaca mulatta, assembly GCF_049350105.2. Taxonomy (NCBI): domain Eukaryota; kingdom Metazoa; phylum Chordata; class Mammalia; order Primates; family Cercopithecidae; genus Macaca; species Macaca mulatta. Next base: position 134,769,241 of record NC_133413.1, on the reverse strand, counting down.
GGCTTTTGGTGTACCTATCACCTGAACAGTGTATGTTGTACCCAATAGGTAATTTTTTGTCTCTCACCTTTCTCTTGCCTCTTCCATACTAAGTCTCCAATTTCCATTACAGTATTAGTTTTTATAAGACATAAGTAGAAATTTCTTTTCTACGTAATGTATATGTTGCAGTAATTACTTTTAAATGCTAAATAAAATTACAAGATTACACTCAAATGCCTTTATGGGTTTTATGTAAGACATATATATTTAGAAATAATTAAAAAGTCCTTTTACAATTAAAATTTCTGTTTAAAGAGACAGGTTAATTAAAATCTACTAAATTAAAAGTTAAGCTTTGCTATTTCTGAAGAGCTTAACTTTAGAAAGCTTAACATTCATTTTTCAATTTTGAATGTCAGGTTTTGTAAGTATATAACTTGACCATATTAATTTGTTTCTTTTTTTAAAAAAAACACTGCCGTGTTGCTTTATAAACCGCTTTTGGTGCATGTTAGACTTGTTAGCATTTGATTTGCTTAAATTATTTTGCTTACAGCATGGTTTGCATTTTAAGTTTGTATTCTTTAATATGTTGTATTTTTATTGTAAATTTTACCTTACCCATTTGAACTTTTGGTTCTATTAAAGGACTAAGCAGTTATTCATAATGTTCAGAATTATGGGTAACTGAGACTCTTGGTCCCCAAATTGTTGCTGAAACTCACTAGTTTAATATCTATTATTTTCATAAATCTTCTAATTAGGCCAGACTGTGATTTGTGTTGCCATGTCTACTTCCTGTACTTTTTTGGGAAAGATATTGGGGTGAGTTTGGAATAAATATTAGGTGGTCAAAGATCAGAAACTGCATAATTAGACACTTAAAGAATACTGAGTTATTTGTAATAAAGGAATAGTATATGCATTAAACCGTTCCTTTTCTGTCATCTCAGGGTGAAGCTGCTTTGATACTTTTCTTATTAAGTTTATTATAAATGATTTGGATTTTTCCTTTCATTTATGATTTTATATTGCTTTTCACATACATGATAATAGGCTGAAATATCACATTAAGAATCATGATTTCCATGAAAGCATAATAAAAAAAAATAGACTAGGAAATAAGACTGTTTGTTTTTCAGATTTTCTTTTATTTCAAGTATGGATTTACGCACCTTTTAAAGTGTGTGCTATAGTTTGGCTCTGTGTCCTCACCCAAATCTTATCTCACATTGTAATCCCCACGTGTCGAGGGAGGGACCTGGTAGGAAGTGATTGGATCATGGGGGCGGTTTCCCCCATGCTGTTCTCATAATAGTGAGGAAGTTCTCACGAGATCTGATGGTTTTAAAAGTGGCAGTTTTCCCTGCATGCCATGTCTCTCCTGCTGCCATGTAAGATATGCCTTGTGTTCATCTTCTGCCATGATTGTAAGTTTCCTGAAGGCTTCCCAGCCATGCGGAGCTGCGAGTCAATTAAACCTCCTTTCTTGACAGGGCACGGTAGCTCATGCCTGTAATCCCCAGCACTGTGGGAGGCTGAGGTGGGTGGATCACCAGGTCAGGAGTTCCAGACCAGCCTGACCAACATGGTGAAACCCCATTTCTGCTAAAAAATGTACAAAAATTAGCTAGGCGTGGTGGCATGCGCCTGTAATCCCAACTACTCAGGAGGCTGAGGCAGGAGAATCACTTAAACCCGGGAGGTGGAGGTTGCAGTGAGCCGAGATTGCACCATTGCACTCCAGCCCAGGTGACAGAGCAAGACTCTGTCTCAAAATTAAATAAATAAATAAATAACCTCCTGTCTTTATAAATTACCTAGTCTCTGGTAGTAGCTTCATAGCAGTGTAACAATGGATTAATACAGTAATTAAATTTAATGGAACATTCAACATGAAAATGACAAATTATTAAAGTTTCTATTAAATAATAGAACTCACTCTATATGCCATTAGCCCTGTTTCTGTGTTTCAGCATCACCATTGTTGTAAACATGTTTTGTAATTTTATGATGGAGGCTAAAATGTAGAAACTATAGGTGTTGCACATTTCTTTTACTAAAGTCTATTGATTTTCAATTTAGGATGTACCTCTTAGTAGTGTTAAAAGATAATCTTTAGAGAAATTAAAGTTAGCAGAATTCATTTGAACAAAGAGACAACTCATGAGTTGGGCAGCTCCCTGAACCGTTACTGGTGACAAACTGGCACAGGTTTAGAGAGTTCCTCCCAGCAACACATGGGCAGGCAGTATTTATAGACAGATGGAAGTGCTATGCAGAAACAGCTTTTTGTTTACAAGTTGGTGTTTTCATTATTTGGACATGTCTGAGCAGTATGCAGCCTGTCATTGGCTGAAAGGTCAGCTCCTATGATAGGCCAAAGCTCAGCTACTTGTTACAAGAAGATACTCTTGAGATAGATTGCAGTTTGTTTACATATGAAATTAGATTGCAGTTTGCTACATATAGAGGCAGCTCTAGGCCAAATTTAATTTAACAATTTCCCCCTTTTGATCAGTGTCTCAATTTCGAGAGTTGACCAAAAGTTTGGGCATTGACACCATTCTTTGTCACCATCATAACAGACTTGTTTGGTCTCTATGGAATTCACAATTGTTAGTGTCAGGTAAGCTGAACGTTTATGTTCTTTTCATGTTTTTATTATTCTAACCATAGCGAGGCCATTTGACGTGCATTGGATGGCTATGCATGAGCATTTAATACTCTTGAGAGGATATGGTGCACCAGGGAGACTATTATCATGGCTATCAGGAGGGTAATACTGAGAGACTGAAGTATACTTCTTAACAGGAGCTCCTGTCAGTTGAACCAATCAAAATCAAATATACTTGTTTTAGCAAAGTAGCTTACTTACTGATTTCTGGCAACTGAGTTTCTATCATACCAGATGTATTTATGCAAGTGCAGCAGGAGGTGTTAGCTATTGCATACAGTCTTCTTTGTTCAGACAGCAGAGTCCAAAGCAATGATACTGTCTGAAGCAATTTTAGCAAGATAATTTGAAGAAGTTTGCTGGGCAGCTATAGCCCTTGCAGTAGAATCAGCTGCATGAGCTAATGTTTGAGACAAATTTCTAATCATAACCTCATTTACATTTATGCCAAGCCAGGGAAGGAGTATTTTACCAACAAATAAAAATAAAAATGTCCATTTAGAGTGATTTGCACCTGCTGACAAATTCCCCTTTATTTTATAGTGCAAATTAAGAGGTATAGACCAGTGTTCATTTTCCAGTTTGTTATGGAGTGACACTGATACCATTAGAATCCGTAAACCACATTGGTTCCTTATTTTCCACTTATTGATACATGTAGTTATGTACATATATGATTGATCATAAAATCCTCCACAGATAAAAACATATCTTGGAGGTGCTCAACAGGCAGTCCCTTATGGAATGCTTTGTACATTAGAGGTCACTATTAGAGAAGCACTAGCAATATTTGTCTAAGGCTCCATTATTGAATCATTGCAAGGTTGGAGGCTACTGACAAGGAATTAGGGTTACACATTTGCCTACGAACTGTCAAATCGTCTTCCTTTGGTTTTCTTATACAATTTCTGGCCTAATTTAACTGCAAAACCCTCACTATAGGTTTTGCCTACTGTTAGTAGCATGACATATCTGACATTCAATTGCAGAAGCTGTTGGCTATGAAATCTTAATCATCACATTATCTTGCCATTATATAAACAGAAAAGGAACGGAGGCCAAAGAGGAAAAAAGGCACAGGTTTCATAGTGACAGAGAAGTCTTGATCTGTAATCTTCGGAAAGCTGTTCACATCCAAGATGCCATCTGCTTCTGGGTAAAATAAAAAGCTTTCCTGGTCAGCCTTACCTTGAGGTCTCTGATTGGTATACAGTCTCAAGAGTCTACAGAGGCCCTCTTAAGTTCAGAGATGTGGATCAAAGACTCGAGACCCTGAAATTTTACTACGGAGAACAACTTGGTATTGTTTCTTCCAACAGAATTCAGGGGTATTCTTTCTATGGTGTCTTTTTCAAAAGACCTAAGCTCCTGGTTCTAGATAGTGAAAGGTCTGATTGTCATCAGTTGGTGGGTCATGGAGGGCTTCTTTTACCTGATGATAATATACTTTGGCATCTTGCATTTAAACCTTTCAATATTGAATCATGTCAATATTATAAGAGTGGTAGGTACATGAGGTTCTAATATAAGAGTTTAATAATATAAGAGTGGTAGATACATGAAGTTCTATTATCAGGGACATAGGCCTTCCAGTAACTGTTGTATAAGGTATCAGTCTATGTTTTCTAGTGGAGTGGATCTGATTGCCATCAATTGGTAATACCTTTGACCAAGGCCATCAAGTCAATTCAGTTAGCTTTGTTTAATGCCATTGTGTTTGTAATACCTTATTCAATTGTTTTACAACTTGTCTGTTGAAATGAGCTTTATTTAATGCCATTGTGTTTGTAATACCTTATTGTTTTACAACTTGTCCATTGAAATGAGTACCTGTATTACTGGAGATTTCTCCAGAAATACCCTATAAAGGAAACATATTTTCTAATAACCTTTTAGTTGCTCTTATAGCATTGGCCTTATGTATAATCAGAGAGCTTCTATATAATCATAAAACCTATGTTAAATGTGGTAATTGAATGAAATTCATCTGTAAGTGTTCAAATGATTCATTAGGTGCTAGAAATGTATTACCTGAGGGTTTTTATTATCTTACCAGAATTATGGGTTTGCCAAACCAAACATTAGTTATAAACCACTTTAGCAATCTTAGAACAGTCACTCAAACAGTTTTTCCCCATAATTTGGATCGTTTTATCTCTTCTATGATGAGTCATGGAGTGCAGAGCTTTTAATAATGGAAGCTTTCAGGAGTCAGGAATGACCAGGCAGCTGTCCAGGCTTTCCATGAGCCCATGCTTAACATCGGATTTATATCCTTTTAAATAATAATTTTATTTCTCTAATTCAGGTGTATAGCACTTGTTTATTATATAAGTTATCATAGGTAGTTTGACTTGGAATATTATCTCATAGAGTTCATTCAAATTGCATATCTTTACAATTTCAGTACTGGCTGACCTACTGTGAAAATCTGCCAAGGCATTTCCTTAGTATTTAATTAATTCTTGTTCTACTTTATGTTAGGTTAGCAGCTTTATGAACCAATGAGTTTCTTCCTTAGAGTTCTTGGACTCAGTTCAATGGTATGATCTTAAAGTTATCAGAAACTTGTACTTCTCAGAGTTCTTTACATGAATCTCCTTGAAGACGTAACCCTTTAGGCTTATGGTTGCTCAGGAAAGTACAAGAGTAAATAATTAACCAAATATGAATGATAAAACTTAAAATGGCCATGATTAAATATTTGATGAGAGTTCATTACAGTGATGATGCAGTTGACAGGAAAATTTAATGATTTCTGTTGCATATAACATTTGAATATAATAACTAGGATGATGACTGATTGCTTTATACCAGAACTATCAGATTGCTATGAATTTCATACAGTTTCTGAAACACATCAATACAAAAGAAACTAAAAGTTTAGCATTACTTATTTGGCAATACTTTTCATATAATTTAATATGTCAAATAAGCCCAGTTAGTTTAATATCTGTCTTTTTATATGAGGAAAAACATTTTTTTTAATGCTTCTCCTTATATAGGAGACGTTTCAAGGGCTTGCCCGGAAAATCAAAGATGAGGTCAAGAAAAATACTAAGAATCTAATTTTGGGAAATGTGTCAAAAATATCAAATGTTTAAAATACGTGATTAAAATAGTGTCACAGGTCACTGTGAACAGTAGTCATTCATTTAACAAAAGTGAAAATTACAAGACTTCAAAGGTAAATACAGAAAGTTACATAGTTGTAGAGAGAACCCTTAGCTCTAAATTTTAATAGAGAAGATTTTGTTTTCTTAAGTGGTCAGACACCTAATAAAAGCAACATGGACCGCAGGAAATTACTTTGGTAAAACACAGAATCTTTGTTTCCTGGATCAATTACCTAAATGGTAAAGAAAAACTTTTCACAATTTCCTATTAAAAGTAGACCAGTAGTCCAAGAAATTCTTACTGTTTTAATATAGGGGACCAAATTCTAGTTTTGTATTAGTATACTTTTGATATTAATGCTCAGTTTTTAGAAAAACTTGTAAATAATTCCCTTCTAATCTTAGCTGGCTTTGTCACACATAAAATTCTTTTTCCAAGATTCATCCTTTGCAAACCTACAACTTTCTTCTGCATTTAGATTTTGTTTTATACTTTTCCTGTTTTCATCTTGGGACGACCATTCATTCTACTTTCAAACAAAAATTACGTTTTCCCTTAATGAAGCAAAACATCCTCATACTTTATAGCTTTTGCTTACCAAAATCATTTATTATTCTTTTATACTTTATATAAAATTATTTCTCTTATTTCTAGTAATTTTAGTAATTTATGTATTAATTAGAATTCTGAACTCTTAATGATCTTAATTTCCAAAGGACACTAGGAAGCAAGTAATTGTGAACTATTTGTCACGCCAGCCATCTGAAGATTTGCAAATCTATGAATCATAATATCTGGAAGCATGTACTTTCTCATAGCACAGTTTGTCAGTGTGGGGCAGAGCATGTTTACTAATGGCCCCAAGTATCTTTAGTCTCCGTAATAAGAAACTGTAGAAGCAGCAAAATGTTATCTATATTCTTTGGATTTTTGGCTAGGCCTATTGTTTGTGCACATTATTCTCAGCCTCAAGTTTCCATTCTTGATGATAAGAATGTTAAAACCTTCTGGTACAGGGAAGGCATCGTTCACATGGGACTTTTATCTTACCTCTATTTAACTCACTCGTTTTTAATAATTATTCTTGGATTGCTTAGCAAGATGGGACATCAAACAGCTAGTCATCATCTTAAATTACTTTTCTTGCTGATGAATTTTGTAATGTAGAGATAACATAAGTTTGTTTTACCAGTAAACCTAGGTAGGAAAAGTCATGTATCTGTGTTAATTTTAATGTTAACAACTGTGAAGATATGTCTGTTTTAATCAAACCAATAATATTCTTATTTGCCAAAGATTACCCAAGTTATGTGAACTTCAAAAATCATTTGGGTCATTTCCTATTTTTCTGAGCAAATACTTCATTTATATAAGTGCTTATTTTTCTTCAAGTCAATTAAATAGCATTCTTATACAATTTGACGATATAAGAAAGTAGAAAATATCACACATATGTAAATATACATCATAGATGCAGACATACATAAACATATAAACAGAAACAGATCTTACACCTTTCATTTAAAACTTTTAGCCATGTTCCACATACAATAATACAACAATCATGAATGATTATTAAAGAATACCTGGATCCAAATTGTTTTTCTGGCCAGCGGAGTAATATTTCCTGCCCAGATAGCTACAGCTTTTGGATGATATTTGTGAAAAAGACTTTAAGATGTTTTTACTTGCCTTCTGTAAAGAACCTTTTAAAGAGGACATCTTTGATTTATCTTTTAAATGCCTCTGCTTGCCAGTTAAAGAATGCATCCCATTGCTTTTGTGACATTGGGATCCTTTCTTTTCTGGTACACCTCACAAGTGAGCAATTTAATCTAGGTTATAACTTCCCTATTGCGGTCACTGTAATTCTAAGTTGTCCTCAGTAAGATTAAGGACTTGTTTGTTTGTTTGTTTGTTTTTTCCAAAAATACACAGGTTCTGGGCCTGTAATTCTTTATAAAGTTAGCCAGTGTCCCAGAAGGTGGAGTCCCAGACTCTTTAGATTTAGGGGAAACTACTTTGAAAAGGTACCTACCTGAGTCCAACAACTGGATCCAATCCAGTCCAATCCTGAACCCCATCTAGTAAAAAATGCTCAAATAAAGTCAGCAAGCTCAAAACTCAAATTCATGCTGCTCTAATCAGAGGGATCAATGTGCACAATGGGCTCTGGTTCTTTGCATGGACACTTGGTGCTCCTGGAGGTATACTTCAGATCTCACTTTTGATGCCAAACTGCTGAAAGAAAAACATTAGACAGATTAATTAGAGCAAAGTTTATTTGAGCAAAGAAATAACTCATGAATTGGGCAGCACTCTGAACCTTAAACGGTTCAGAGAGCTTCATCCAGCAATGTGGGCATACAGTATTTATAAATAGAAAAAGGAAATTATATACAGAAATAGCTTTTTTGCTTACACCTTGTATCTGCCTTATTTGGACATGTGTGAGGAGTTTGCACCCTGTAATTGGCTCAAAGCTCAGCTGCTATGATTGGCCAAGATTCATCTACTTGTTGCAAGAATGAATATATATGTATGTGTGTGTGTGTGTATATATATGTATATATGTGTGTGTGTATATATATACACACACATACATATACGTGTGTGTATATATACACATATGTATACTTATAATTTTTTTTTTTGAGATGGAGTCTTGCTCTGTTGCCCAGGCTGGAGTGCAGTGGCGCGATCTCGGCTCACTGCTGCAAGCTCTGCCTCCGAGGTTCAAGTGATTCTCCTGCCTCAGCCTCCTGAGTAGCTGGGACTACAGGCGCCCGCCACCATGCCCAGATAATTTTTGTATTTTTAGTGGGCATGGGGTTTCACCATATTGGCCAGGCTGGTCTGGAACTCCTGACCTCGTGATCTGCCCACCTTGGCCTCCCAAAGTGCTGGGATTACAGGAGTGAGCTGCTGGGCCTGGCCAAGAATATATTCTTAAGGTGGGTTGCAGTTGGTTTACATACTGTATCAGCTTACAGTTCACTATGTACTCAGGCAGCTTTAGGCCAAATTTAATTTAACAGTAGCATAACTTATTTAAAAAAGAAATTTATCAGGTGTAGTTTATCCTAAAAAGTATTTTAGATGCATTTGTTAATATTGGACTGAAGGTTTTTTAATAAAGAAGTTATTTTTAAAGGGAAGTGTAATAAAGAGGAAATATATAGGTTAAATCTTATAATGAACATTCAAACTTGTCCTGTTTTATGTATTGGAATCTTGTTGTCAATTAAAATAAGTTTGAAATCATTGCTTGGAACTTTCTTTTAAGGATTTTGTCTCAATGACATTTTGCCTGCGTTCTGAAAACATGAAAATGTGAGTGTAACATTAAAAAAATAAAAATGCAGTGAGATGGGGGTAACTTGACATACTTTTTCTGTGATGAGTTTTGCAGAAATTAAAAAAAAAGCCCTTACATATATTCTCTCTTGCTGTTGCTCTTTCTCGCTCTCTTTGGTTCAGTAATGCCACTTATAAGAATCTATTCTAAGGAATTTTCAGAGGAGTGCAAAATGATTTAGGTACAAGTTACTGTTATTTGAAAGTATGAAAAATAGCAAATATCTAACAATAGGCTATTAATGAAATGACTATATCATGATGAAATAAGTGTTCACAAATAAAATTATTTTCTTAAAAAATTTAAAGATGTGGGAAATATTCATTATTTAATGCTTTGTGGAAAAGGCAGAATACAGTTTTGTGTATGTATCTTTAAACGAAAAAGATCGAAGGGCAATACATCAAAACATTTATTTCTGATAAACCGTGGATGCTTTTAAGTTTCTTTTCGCTTTTCTGAATCTCATTAACCATATATAATTATATAACCTTTATAATTAAAAATAAACCAAATAAATTTAGTGTTTTAGATGTTATTTTCTAATTTTTACCTCAAAATTCCTTTTAATAAAAAACTCAATATCCTCATCCTTTTAATATATGCAACTATGAATATGAGTATGTAATACTTTTATATAAAAATGGCTTATTTAATGTAAAATATTTGCAGTCAAACCCTTATTATAACAATCAGTTTTGACTAAAAAGCGGAGTCAAAGGAAAAGGCTTTGTTGACTTCTAAAACTCTACTTCCTCATGAACAGATTGGAGACTCTCATTTCAAACAATTTTCATTTGACTTACAACAACATAAATCAGCAGTTTATAGTAACTGTCTTATCTTATTTAACCTTTAGCAAAGACTTTAAAATGTGAAACCTAAAGGAAAGAAATTTATATGTAAATATTATCTCATGGATTCTTGTAGATAATTTTTCTATCCTATTTATTTCTACACATGGAATCCTATTAAGAGCAACTTTTCCTTCATTGGGAGGTGTCTAAGAAAGAGGACATGTAAGGAGGTTTGGATGTTGGTTATTTTTGCCACTGTTATGAATAAACTCTTATACTTAGGAAAGCAGAATATTTATTATGCCATTAAAGGCTTTTTGTTCTGTGTTCATGAGGAATAGTCATCTGGTTTTCTCTTCTTTGTAAATGTCTTGTTTAGGCTTTGTTTTTAATGTTATTCTGTCCTTATTAAATGAGTTGAAAGTATTTCCTCATCTGTTTTTTGGAAGAGCTTTTGAGTTTGTAGGATTGATGTTTTTTCTTTAAATGTTTTAACAGAATTCATCAATGCAACTATCTAGGTTTGGAAGGGGTGTGTGTGTGTGTGTTTATGTATAAAGTTTTTTGGTAACAAATCAGTTTTGTTACAGCTAGTCAGATTTTTGTTTGCTTAGTCTGCTAGTTTGGATAGGTTGCATTTTTCAAGGAATCTGTCCATTTCACCTATGTTGTTGAATTTTGGGTATAATGTTTTTCATAATACTCCTATCTTTTTAATATCTGTGGGATCTGTAATGATGCCCCCTATTTCATTCCTGATATGAGTAATTCTTATTCTCTTTTTGCCTATCAGTATAGCTAGGGTCTTATTAATTTTGTTGATCTTTTCAAAGAACCAATTTTGACTCTTTCCTTTATTGTTTGTTTTCTGTTTCATTGCTTCTTTCTACTACTTAGTTTATGTTTACTTTGTAGCTTCTTAAGATAGAACTGTAGATTATTTATTTTAGACATTTCTTCTTTTTAATGTAAGTATTTCAAACTGTAAATTTCCCCTCAAGCATTCATTTAGCTGCATTCTACAAATTTTTATATATTGCATTTTCATTGTTACTCAGTTTGAAATATTTTCTAATTTCCTTTTTGATTTCCTCTTTGGTCCATGTATTTAGAAGATGTTTAATTTCCAAATTTGTTTTTTCATATATCTTATTGTTACTGATTCCATTATAGTGAGAGAACATATTTATGATTTTAATCAAATTTATTAACACGTTTTGTGGATCAGCATATGTCCTATTTTGAGGAATGTGCTATCTGCACTTGAAAGTCATAAGTGTTCTACAGTTGTTAGGTATTGTTTTGTATAAATATCAATTAGATTAACGTAGTTGGTAGTGTTCAAGTTTATATCTTACTGATATTTTTGCCTAGTTTTCTGTCAATTACTAAGAAAAAGGCTTTTATATCTCCAAGTGTGATTATGGAAGTGCTTGTTTTGCCCTTTAATTCTGTTAGATTCAGCATTGCGCATTATGAAATTCTGTTATTAGGCATAAACATGCAGTTGTTATGCCTTCTGATACATTGACCCTTTTGTCATTTTTAAATGTCCCTGTTTTATTTCTGGTAATACTCTTTGTCGTTAAGTCTACCTCATCTGATATTAATACAACCGCTCCAGCCTTTATAAGCCTACTGTTTGTGTAGCATATTTTTTGCCATCCATTTACTTTTGACCTATAAAACTGTAATCCTTGGGATATCATATAGTTGGGCCTCACTTTTTTTATTTGTTTTTATAGTCTCTGCATTTTAATTGGAGTGTTTAGTCCATTAAAATTGAATGTAATTATTGATTTGGTTGGATATAAGTTTACTATTTTACTATTTGTTTTCTGTTTGACCCTCTGCTTTTTGTTTCTGTTTTTCTTTCCTGCATTCTTTTTGCTTTATTGAACATTCCTTCAAATTCTCCTTCAAGTTATTTAGTAGGTTCTTAACTATGTTCTGTTTGTATTTTGTCTGTATGTGTAGTTACTCTAGGGATTACACCATGTATTCTTAACTTTTTGCCGACTCTTATAGCTAATATTGGACCATTTTATTTTCATCATATAAATGTTGCAACTAAAGTACCAAATCAGTCCATTTACTGCCCCGTTCATCCTTAATGTTATGATGTTGTATGTATTCATCTACATATTTTATAAACACTGTAAGACAGTGTTATAATTTTAGCATTAGATAGGCATGTCTATTTAAATTAAATTACTAGGAAAAAGTAATCTTTTATATTTACCCAGACATTTACCATTTCTGATGCTCTTTATTCCTTCCTCAAGAATTTACTTTTCAACTGCTATTTCCCTTCAGACTAAAGAATTTCTCTTGTACTTTCTGTATTGCAGGTTGACTGTTAACACATTCTTATAGCTTCAGTTATCTGAAATGCATTTTGCCTTCATTCTTAAATGGTACATTTTTGGATGTAGAATACTGGACTGACACCCATTTTCTTTCTGCATACTTAAATCATTGTTTTTTTTGTGTTTAGCATGTCATTTATTTCTCACTGCTTTCAAGATTTTTTCCTTTATGATTGTTTTCCCTCATATTTATTCCACTAGAAGTTCACTGAACTTCTTGAATGTTTTGAAACTTTTGTCTTGCACTAAATTTGGGAAATTTGTAGCCATTATTTATTCAAAGAGTTTTTGTTCCTAGTTTCTCTACTTGCCTTCTAATTACAATTATACATATATTAGCATATATTAGCCCTTTTAATATTTAGCCCTCTGTCCCTGAGACTCAGGTTTATTATTTTTTCAATCCTTTTAGTCTCTGTTGTTCAGACTGACTCATTTTTATTGATCTGACATCATTTTCACTAACTCTTCTGTCACCTTGATCCTGCTTGTAAGCCTATCCAGGTTAATTTTTTTTAAATCTTTAATTCTTTTTTTTTTTTTTTTTTTTTTTGAGACGCAGTCTTGCTGTGTTGCCTAGGCTAAAGTGTAGTGGCATGATCTTGACTCACTGCAACCTCCACCTCCTGGGTTCAAGCAATTCTCCTGCCTCAGCCTCCTGAGTAGCTGGGATTACAGGTGCCCCCAACCATGCCTGGCTAATTTTTGTATTTTTAGTAGAGACGGGGTTTCACCACGTTGGTCAGGCTGGTCTCAAACTCCTGACCTTGTGATCCACCCGCCTCGGCCTCCTGAAGTGCTGGGATTACAGGCATGAACCACCGTGCCTGGCCCCAGTTAATTTTATAATTTCAAATAATGTATTTTTCAGTTCTAGAACTTCTTATTGGTTCTTTTTTTGATATTTTCTTCTGTTTCTCTGATGAGATTTCCTGTCTTATTCATTTAAGTGTATTTCTATTTACATCTTTGAATACAATTTTAATTGCTCCTTTAAAGTTTTTGTCTGCTAATTCTAACATTTGAGTGACTTTGGGATTGGTCTCTATTGTCGTCTGAAAATGAGTCACATTTTTCTTTTTCCTTGTTTGTGAAGTAATTTTGTATGTATCCTAGTTATTGCTGTAATTACTACATTGTAGAGACTCTGGATTCTGTTTTATTCATCTGAAAAGCATTGATTTTTGTTTGTTTTAGCAGGCATTTAATGGTTAGGTTCAAACTGCAAACTCTCGTGGGCTGCCCTCAAATCTTTACTTATTTTGCCCTTAGCTGGTATTTTTGGAGTTTTCCCTGCACATATGTGGTTCCACAAGTCAGCTGTAGACTTGAACTGAATGTATGCACAGAATTTAGGACTCTTCCTTTCTGACTCTATCCTTTCCAGGATTCCTCCTTCACTTTCTCGTTGTTTGGTTACCTGGCACCTCATCCTCTGGTTCTTCAGACAGATAGACTAAGGAATTTTCATCAGAGCTTTAGTTGCTCTGCATGTTGTGGCTGGAGCCTGCCCACAGGCTGAAAGCTGCAGCAAACACGTAACTAACTCACTTAGTGTCATCTCTTTTTCTGTGTTGATTCCCCTCTAGGATCAACCTGGTTTTGATAATCTTCCAGTGCTTTCAGGTAGTTAATTTGTTGTACTTTTGTTTGTAGCTTGTAGTTGTTTCATGCAGGAGAATTCCTCTGATAAGAGGTTACTCAGCCATTATGGAAAGTAATGTGGCAAATGTGGTATGTTGAAGTACAAGCTTAATAGTTATCTTATTGTTTTAAAATATCCAGAAAAGGAAGAGAGTATGATGTATATAATACACACAGACACACACACACACACACGGAAAGAACTGTTTTAACTCCATAGTTCACTTAATAAAACATTGGAGCAGAACACATTTCCAATGTAAGTGTAGATAGTTTATTATATGTCAAAAGAAAATTCTTAAATTTGTAAAAAACATATGTATATGGAAATAAACCTGGGATTTATTGTGACTATTTTCAGGGATGTTATACTAGCAGTAATTACATTTTAAAACCTAATCAGATGACTGAAATCTTGGACTGATTTACAAGTTCTGTTGTGTATTTTATAGGTAATGTTTTTTTTTTTGCTTCTGATGTATGTTTTGATTTGATTCAGTTACCATAAGACAGAATAATTTCTGATTTTAAAAAAATTTGGGCTGGGCATGGTGGCTCATGCCTGTAATCCTGGCACTTTGGGAGGCCCAGGTTGTTGGATCACCTGAGGTCAGCTCGAGACCAGCCTGGCCAACATGGTGAAACCTCATCTCTACTAAAAATACAAAATTAGCCGGGTGTGGTGGCGCACACCTGTAGTCCCAGCTACTCGGGAGGCTGAAACAGGAGAATCGCTTGAATCCGGGAGGTGGAGACTGCAGTGAGCTGAGATCGTTGTCACTGCACTTCAGTGTGGGCGAGACAGAGGGAGACTGTCTCAAAAAAATAATAATAATAAAATAATTTGATGGATACTCCTAATAAGATTGTCGCTTTCTAGGAAATGTTCTTTTCATGATTCCTCTTGTACTCCATAGGTTCTTTGTGAAGCAGGAGGCAGAATCTGTGTTTTGATTTTACTTTCCCCTCTGTGCCAGTAGTTTTCCTCCCTGCTGTATCTCCTTTATATTTCTTTCTCTTAACCTTTTTTTATTGCCTCTAGTTTTTAATTTTTTATGTGTAGTAGGAAAGAAAGATTAGGAATATTGATTACATTGATTTTTTTTTTATTACTACACATTTTTTACTTCCCTAGCCCTTTTCTTTGCTGTTGTAGAATATTTTTAATGTTTTACTCAATGAGTTGGGAATTTGAAGAAGTAAAAGCAAGGACTCCGTATACTCTCATTCTACTGTGGAGGTCCTGCTTGTTGAATTTTTAGGTATTTCAAGATGTTCCAGTCAACTGACAAGGGCTTCTCACAGTGTCAGCACTGTAATCATGATGAGACTAATGCAACTAACAATAGTTCTGGTATGTGAATAACCACTTTTGCATGTTAACTTCACCAGAAAATTCTCTGGAGTATAGCAGTATCCTGTATTCTTAGTTAGAAATTTGGCAAACCGCTTGGATGCTTTCAAAGGAGATTTTGAGTTAATTATGCTAATCAAAGAAGAAGAATATGTTTTAATCAGATGTGAAATTCTATAATATTAGTATATATCTTCATTTCTTAATTCTTCTAAAAAAGGAAAAGTAAAGCTTAAGTTTGCTTTCTCAGAACCTTCTAAATAATATGAAGGTTAATTAAACTTGAGGTTTTAGTGTATTTCTTACTGTAAAGCTATTGTGGAACTTGTAAAATACCAGTCACTAATGTAGACCACATTTCCTTTTGTGTAGGTTATCAGTGGAGATTTATTTCATTTTTACTTTTTTATATTAAATTCCTTAGTTCTTTTGTTGTCATAAAATATAAATAAATATTTTTGAAGATGTATATCTAGTTTGTAATGTGTTTGTTTGGATAATCTGGTTGTACTAAATCTTTAGAGTGATCCACTATATGGGTTCTTCTCTATATGATAACAATTAATTCTGTCCAGTTGGTTGATCATAAAGAAGGTAGAATTTTCTACCCTTTTACCTTAGTTTACTTTTAAACAAATGGTGAGATGGTTATTGTTATGAGACTAGTTAGGCTGCTTCTTGTAATAATTGTTAATTTTTACATATAATGATGACACGTAAAGATACTCTCTGGCTTATACTTGGAAAAACTTTGTTACTTGTGATTCTGAATAACACCCTACTTTTAAAAGTTTTTTTAATGTATAGAATACCCTATTATCCAGTGTATAGGTTCCAAAGTTAAAATATTCAGTTATATTATATATTAGTAAATATATTATATATTAATGTATAATACTATTAACATATTATAAAAGTTAAAATATTCAGTTATATCAACAGAGATTAAGGAACAGAATACAATTCACTGAAGTCATTGTTTTCATTCATTGCTTTAAAAATATTTTCTTCATTTTAAAGATGTCTAGATCTATTTGAATATTCATGTTTTCCACTATCAATGATGCTTGTTTGTGTATTTCTTAAGTCATCTAGGGTTGCCATCTTAAAGAAGAGTAGCTTTATTTCCAAAGTGTTTTTCTAGTGTAATTAATGCAAACAGACTCATTATCTAGATGCAAGGACTTTAAAGAAATCTGAAAAACAAAAAACAATGAACTTACCCAGGGCTAGAGTCCATGTTAGGCTTGTAACTAAGCTCAGTTTCATTTGCTGGCCTTTTGATTTAATCCATACCGATTAATATTTTCTGTATGGACAAGTTTGGTCCATTAACCTAAAGATAATTTATGAATAAACTCTGATGTTCTCCCACATTGTAAATCTGGTATTTTCTTCATTGTAATAAAAAATATCATGCTGTAGTAACTAATTCTTGCCCCATACCCTTTTTCTTCCCTTTAGAAAAATTGGAAGCTCAACCACCCACCCCAGGACAGCTGAGATATGGTAATGGTTCTATACTTGTTAAATATATGTTCATCTATCTTTTGGCCTTGAAATAACTGTATCATTCATTGACAGCACAGAAGAGTCAGTAAATTAAATCTTTCCAGATAGAATGGATTATCCTGTTCATTATACAAAGCATGAAGTTTATAAACTTGGCTAAGGATGTAACACAATATTGTAAAATGTCTAATATTGTTAAAAATATCTAATATTATTAAAATATTGTTGCCATTTAGAAATAGAATTATTTTTATGATAAAAGTTTTCTTAATTTCCAGGAAAAATGATGTATTTACTTTAGTTTGAATTTAAGTTGGGTAAATGCAGAACTAGAATTTGTAGACCCAAGGCTAGATAGAACTGTTCTCTGGTGGAGAAAATGCTTCTGGCTGGCTGTTTGTAAGAATGAAAAAAGTAAAGTTTATTTAAAACTGCCTGAAGAAGGACCTTATTACAATGCTACTAGTGTTCTTTCTTTTCTCTATTGTGATAGGAATAAATATTCAAGAATAAATAAATGTTCAAGAATATACCAAAATAATGTAAAACAAGTTTGGATGTTATTATAAAGATGGAAGAAGTGAATTATTTAACAGTATAGTGAATTAGAGTAGGTTGTAAATTAAAGCTAAATATGAAACGTGATTTGCTAACAGCTGCCAATTTATAGAATAGTGTTTCTGAGAGTAAATTTGAAGAAGCCACAAATTGGTAGGAGATCATTCCATACTAGAGAGCAAATTTATATAATTTTTTAAAAAGCCTAATGGCCAGTTATTTTTTCTCTGACAGGTAGAATGTAATTTATATTAGAAATTAGTAACTTTCCTCAAATACCAAAACAATTTAAGAATTCTTTAAGACTTCTCTTCCCGGTTAATTTGTTATGGTTCTCCCACCTTAGATTCATACAATCTATAGTTTCTAATACTATATACTATTATCATTTTTTTGTAGGTGATATTGAAATTTACTGTTTATATGGCTGTGTTATCATACCTAAACCCCTTTAGGGCTGGGAACCAAGTCTTATTTATCTTTGTATCTCAGGTGCCCAGTGGAGTGCCCTGTACATGTTTATTGAACTTTTTGAAAAACTTTATTTTTTCCTTTTAGTTAAAATAAAATTTAATTTTTAGGACATAGTTATATAGGTATAAACACTAAAAACATATATCTTATAGTTCAAAGTGATTATTATAACAGAGTGCCTTGGTTTTACTGACCAAGTAAAAATTGATAAGATAGCAATTACTGTAATCTTAATTTAATGGCCTTATCACCTAATTTTAAGATATTTGTAACTGGCCAATTTTAGAGATGCTGTTAAGTGAATCCCAAAATGCTAATTAATCCTAACCAGTTTCATCATTATTTTTCTGTACTTAAGTAGCTTTCTCTTCACTGTAAATGTTTTATTTAGTGATTTTTTAGAATTTCATTATACTCTTTTAACCTGTTAAATTTGTAATCTGTATTGGTTCTGGAAGCCGCTTTTCATAAAATTTTGAGTGTTCAGTAAATAACCAGATTTAGGCAATAAGTTAAAAAACTAAGGCTAGACTCTTTAATTGAAAAAAAAAAATCCCATTTTGTTAATGTTCCACTTGATTTTTACCACTTTTAGTAACTTAAGTAATATTCTTTGTAATTAAAAATGTCCTTGATCTTGGACATTCTTACTTAAAAACAAGAAGAAATTTTAAATGACCTATTTTATACCTATTATGTACTGGTTTATATAATATTGTATAGCTATAATAATATTGAATATAATAGTATTCTTATACTGTATATAGTATTGTCCCGTGGTCTTGGTCATTTATAGAGGTTGAGGGTACAAGTGCTTTTTTTTGAGTGCTTATTAGCCTTCCCTGCTAGGTACAGAGCTCTATATAGTAATATCAAATTTTTATAACTTCTGGATTATATTTCAATTATACTTTCTGTGGCAATAACTGCATTAAAAGAAAAAAAGACTCTAAAAATTAGTAAACACATATAACCAGTTGGTTTAAGGGATTTTTTTTTGGATGTAGTATAAAACTCAGCATTTTAATGTTTGTTGAAAAAAGGTCTCAGTTGAACAGATATTCAGTATACCTTGGCAATTTTATAGCTTAATTAGAATAAAGTCTTTTACCTATTCCCAGCTTTTAATCTGTTTCACAGTCTGCCTTCAATTCTCTCAATCTGGAATTCTCTTCCTTTCCAGGTTAGTGGTCTTCAGCTTAATGAAATAATATTTTTTGAGCATCCACCATGCCCTTGATATTCTGCTGAAGATGTAAATATGAAAGAAATGAGAATAAATGTATAAGAATATGTAGGTATTAGTTCTTCCTACTTTTTTTTTTTTTTTTTTTTTTAGATGGAGTCTTGCTCTGTCGCCAGGCTGGAGTGCAGTGGCACAATCTCGACTCACTGCGACCTCTGCTGCCTGGGTTCAGGTGATTCTCCTGCCTCAGCCTCCCAAGTAGCTGGGACTACAGGCATGCGCCACCACACTCAGCTAATTTTTGTATTTTTAGTAGTGATGGGGTTTCACCATGTTGGCCAGGATGGTCTTGATCTCTTGACCTCATGATCCGCCTGCCTCGGCCTCCCAAAATGCTGGGATTACTGGCGTGACCTAGTTACACTTCCAATATCTCAGATCATTGAATTTATATACCCAATAGATGAAGTAAGGTGTGTTTTTGGTAGCAAGAGGTGAAGTTACAGTTTGATTTAAATCAAATATTGATTGTTTATAATTTGCAATGGCATTTAGGAATATTGATGAATTTTGAGGGGAGAAAAAGACTGCACATAGATGAGGTAATAAAGATGAGATAATCACCTTTTTCTAACATTTCTTTAAAAAAATTAGTGAGTAAAAGCACCCAAATAGCTTTTCTGACATTTGATTTAGAACATTTTCATTATTTCTAATACAGAAATCAATTTTATAGTATCAGACTTTAGTCATAAGAGAAAAAGAGATTGATGTCAGTAGCAATCAGGTAAAACGTGGTACTCATATATGTTTACTAATTTGTTCTCTTAATTGTATATATATATTTGTGTGTGTGTGTGTGTGTGTTACCAGCAAGAAAACACAAAAGCCTAACACAGTTATTTTTACATGTTTTATATTTTTTCTGGTTTGTTTTGTTTTTTCCCAATATAGTTTCTACTTGTAGCAGTAGCAGCGTCTATTGGCTCTGGAAAATGAGAATCAAATTCTAGAGATTATCAAGTCTGTTTAGGATACTGTGATCATATCATCTGTTTTTGTTATTCTGAGTTAATAGAAATCTTAAAATATATTTTTCTGTTTTTGATGTTTTTCAGTATTCATCCACAATGCGATACCTTTCATAGGGTTTGGCTTTTTGGATAATGCAATTATGATTGTTGCTGTAAGTTCTTTCTCTCACTGCTTCTATTTTGAGTTCATAAATTAACGTGGTCTACATTTTCCTAATAATTTCTCTATTGTGGTTATAAAGTTTTAATATAATGAACAAGAATATTTTTTACTATATCTCATATTAGACTATAGCTCAATTTTAAGGCATTATATTTATTAATCATTAAGACTTTAGGTAAAGCATTTAGACAAATAGACTTGGTAGAGCATTTAGACAGAACATTTAAGGCCTATATTATCCTATTCTAATTTCAACATTCTTAATAAAGAAAAATAATATGTAAAATGTTCTGATGTTCTTTAGTGGTATTGGCAATTATCATCACATATATAGGTAACTATTTGATTTAGTTCCTTGTTCAATTTTCCAATGTGAAAATGTTTTAAAGCATGTTTTGATACATAGTCTAGCCTTCAGTCTAGCCATTGTTTAAAGTTTCAATTCCGTTAAGTGACTATATCTCCCTTTTGCCTTGTTCCATTGTAGTGTTAAAAAAAATTCCCCTTTGCTGTGGTATTTTAATGCAAGGGTGCTCCTTAAAAATGTTTAATCTCAGAGATGGCTGACTTACCTTCCTTACTACTATATAAGGCCTTTTGTTAATGGATATCAATATTGGGTTCATATTCTAAAGTCAGAAATAGATCCATGATTAAAATGCAAGTCTTCAAAAACTGCCCAGTGCTCTGTTTTCAAGAACATACCAAGTGTTAGCTACAGCTTATGAATTTGTCATAATGGGATTTTCATTACAATTAGATTTGATGTACATTAATTGTTTGAATAATCTAGCCAACTCAGATTTTAGTAGTTTCCAAGAAGGCAGTGTGGTTCTAAATAGTTGAGTAAGTCTCTCACATTCACAGATACATAAATTGGCCAATTTTATTCTTATATACGTATTATGAAAATGCCATAATCAGTCAAAAAACTATTCCTTTTCTTATTTTGTCCAAGTAAAATAGATTGATCACAGTCCAGTTAATATGTCAGTTATCAACTTCTAATACATATTTTTAGAATACCTTATGTGAAATCATTCTTTTCAGATATTAGCATTAGATTGAAGGTAATAGATCTTCAATACATTTAGTGGGAGGAGAAAAAAATATCATGTACTTTGAATACCAGTTTATGAATTCCCAGTTGGGGTCTTTATTTAAACTCGTTTGAGAAAATCAAAGTGCCTCACAACTAGAAACTTTTCTCATTTAGGACTTAGAGAGTTTGCTGTCAGCTTCACTGACTCTAACTTTTAAAAACATTTTGTAAATGATAGCTAAAGTGTAGGAGACTATGAAAAAGTAGAATGACCTTAGGATTGTTGAATGTGAGGCAAATACATATGAGAGATGCAGGTTTTCTTTTTGGTGTTTTGGAGATCACGTGTACTACAAATGGACATAAATAGAAGATTTAGTTTCAAAGTAGGAATTTTAAAAGTAATTTATGTTGTATAGATTATAACATTTATGTAAACATGGTTTATTCAAGAATGGTTTTGTTTGCTATGTAGTCTAGCCTTATGTCCAGATTGATGGGAATCAGCTACCAAACCAAACACCCACATTCTAGAGTCAAATTATTGTAGTAATTTGTAGTTCACTATTGGTGTTCCCCAGGTGTGTGCCTCATTATTAGTATAACTAAGAGTACACTATTTTTCCAGGCCTGAGTTGGCTGACTCCAAATTAGTAATACTTGTTATTCTGTTTATATTGAAATCCGGTTTCAGGGGCTTATCAACCATTTTGTTTATTTTTTCTTAATTTTTTTCCCCAGCACATCTAGAACACAGAAAATCAGTTTTTTATTTAAATAATACTGAAATAAATGTTTAAGCCACTGACTTCAGTACCTAGTTAAGAGTAGTAGGTATGGCAAAAATATTATCCTGTGATAGTTGCAAACTAATTCAGAGACAATAAAATTTTCCAGTGAGGCTTTGTAATATAGAATGCTGAGACTAAAACATATAAATAATGTAACTGTAGAATCTATGAAAGGTGAAATAAGTGATTATTATCTTAAGAATGTTTTTCATCTTTTAATTAAAAAATACTGATCAACCCCTCTCATTGTGGGATAGCTATAACTGTTTTAAAATAGTAAGTTGAGATAGTTGATTCTTCTTTTTTTTCACACCATAGACGTTTGATGTTTTCCTCCTTCCTGTTAGGTGTACTGTCCCACCCTAGTTGTACTCGTAAAAACAAATTCCTCTGTAAACTCTTGTAATAGAGTTTATCTTGGTTGGTATTCATATTAAGCCTTTTGTTTCATAGTTTAAAAAATATTTTTATGTTATTGGATTGCTTTTTATAACATACTTTAGGGTTAGTTTTGGGTTACTTTACTAGCAGTTTAATTGGATAGAATTTGTTAGAATTCTAGAGTAGATTCATTGTATTAAGGATAATGAACCAGGTATAACTTTAAGACAACCATTAGTATTCGGTTTATTTATAATTTCTACCTCACCTATTAACACAAAATTTGATGTTACTGTGGGACACAGTAAAGAAGTGGATAGTCCATTGCCCCCAAAGCACCTTTGACTTCATATGGGGCTTTTCCTGCTGTTAGAAGGATCTTAGCTGTATTACATTCAACCAAATGATTAAGCACTTAACTATTTTTTAAATATATGTATTGCAAAGAGATTCTTCTTTGGCCACTGCCAGCGATTCATTGCTGTTAAAGATGCCATATTTATTTATTAGACTGTTGTTATCAGGTGCCTCTCTTCTATATTGGTGCTCCAGTTTTTTTGCATTCAGATAGGATGATACACATCTTTATTCTTTTTCTCTGCCTATTTTTACCTTTTCTTTTCTTCCTCTTTATTTCTTCTTCGAAATCTGTTTCTTGGGGTATATTTACAACCTTGTAATTTGAACTTTGTGCATCAGGACAAAAGACTTTTGAACTTGAATGCATCATCAGGCTGTTGAGTCCATATTCAGCAAGAATGATGTCTTAAAGTGATGCAACCAAAAGCTCTAGGGGAAAGAAACTTGAGGAAAACTCTTTTCAGTTTTGTAAATAGTTGATGAGTAATGCATTATTTCTACATAAAATATAGGGCATTTTTCCCTCCACAAATATCACTGAGATTTGAAACATTTTTTAGAAATGTTCATGCATCAGTGTTCAAGAGAACTCTTGAAAATTAAGTCTTCTAATGGCAGCATTGCTCAGGGATTAGAATTGAATTAGCACAATAGATCCTAGGATTTCTTCTTTATTCTATTATAATAGTTTAATCGTCTTCACTTCAGTTCCTGCTCTCTAAAATGAAAGTAAAATGTGAGCCCCTCTTTTCTTCAAAGGAATGATGATATACATATAGAAAGTCTTAAACTCTGTCATTAAATTCAGTGGCGATACGATGGGGCTTTGTTTTGAGTGTAGATCTATCGTACTAAATGCCGTTGCTGCTTATAAATGATTGTACAGTTTCACTATTTAATGATTAAAGAGCTAAGTGTTATAAGGATAATTTTATAAACCCCAATTTCCCTAGAAACTGGTTTAGTCTCTTTTTAATCTTTTGATAGAGTAAATAACAGTAGTATAGATGTATAGTTCAGAATTTAAAATTAATGTGAGTTGGTCTTGTTTTCAAAGAGCTTTAAAGCATTTTTCTCTGTGGTAGAAAAATAGAAATTCTAGATTTTTAATGATGAACTATATTTCTACATGTGTTGCTAATTTTATTTTTATAAACCTAATTTGAATGAATGAAATGTTATGTTATTTCTGTATGAATGCATATATTTAATAATTTAATGAATTACTACATTATATGTGCATATATGATGTATGTAATTTTGCAGCACTAACATGTTGGTTTAACTATTGTATCTGTTTTTATTAATGCTTTGCTATTCTTTTATAGTCACTTCAGCTTTAATTTTTAAGATTAATTTTTTATCATATTTCAGGGAACCCATATTGAAATGTCTATTGGAATTATTTTGGGAATTTCAACTATGGCAGGTATTTAACAATAGTAAATGTTATTATTTCATTGTCTGTACATTTATAAAACATTTCAGTAGATTAAGTTTCGAAGAGGGTAATTTATTTGAATGAGTTTACTCATTGAGATATCTGTTTTCTTCATCGTATTCTTCTGATTCTTAGTTTTGTATATGTAGTACTTTTTCTGAAAATTTTAGGTACTTTATATTATTAGTTATTGGATAACAATACTCTGCTATATTGATTTCATTAAGACAAGATTTTCTGGCAATTCAGTGTTACCCCTAAACATTTCTACCCTTATTTATTTATTTACAGAGTCTCACTCTGCCACCCAGGCTGGAGTGCAGTGGTGCGATCTCAGCTCACTGCAACCTCCACCTCCCAGGTTCAAGTGATTCTCCTGCATCAGCCTCATGAGTAGCTGGGACTGCAGGCGCCCACCATCATGCCTGGCTAATTTTTGTATTTTTAGTAGAGACGAGGTTTCACCATGTTGGCCAGGATGGTCTTGAATGCCTGACCTTGTGATCCGCCCACGTCAGCCTCCCAAAGTGCTGGGATTACAGGTGTGAGCCACCGTGCCCAGCCTATTATTTATTTATTATTTATTTATTTTTGAGTTGGGTAGATTTTTTTTTTTTCTTGAGTTGGGTAGAAAAAAATCAAAGAAGGAAATACAGGATTAAACATCTGTCTTCTCTGTCCCATTTACCACTCTGTTTTTCATGGAGGTAAAATTTGGGAAGAGTTCTATGTTGTATTTATTGTAGAAAGCATTAGGTAAATGAGTTAATGAAAGAAATATTTTTTTTCTCCTTGACTTTCTTGAATTTCATAGCTGTAAATGCAGCTTTACCAATTCCTTTAAATATTATATGAAAGATACTACAAAATATTGTACAATTAATATTGAAACCAAATGGAAATTGGCTGCCATAACAGAAAAAAACCTACTACTTAATGGAGGTAGAATATTATAATTTCAAAATTGTGTTCTATTCAAAACCTTGAGAGTAAGAGCTGTCCAATGAGTTACTTTGAATATAGTTGCTTTAGTTTGAGAAATGTGAGAACTCTTCCAAGATCAGTGCTTTGTTGATTACAGAGTGACATAATTATTCTTCTTTTATGTAACAGTTCATTTGTTTATTTTTCAAATTTTTAGCTGCTGCTTTGGGAAATCTTGTGTCAGATCTAGCTGGACTTGGGTAGGTTCATTCACTTATTCATTTGTATATTCTGTACTTGCTGTCTTTCTGTTCCCCACTCTTCTTTAATTGAGAAGCATAACAAAGGGATATTTAATTTTTCTTTGTTTTCTAGAATTAAAATTTTGAATTTACTTCTTCTAAACTAATAGTACTAAATCTTTGGTATCCATCAAATATAGATGCCTGGGTGATATCCTAGTTATACATTATTAGTATCTCTGGAGAGGGAACCCTGGCGTTTGTGTTTAGTAATTTTCATGAGTGGTTCTGATGTATGCAAAAGTTTATTCTAAATCTACCATAATGTAAGCAAAATGGAATTTGTGTTTACGGAAGTATTTATATGTATTTTGTAGACATCTCTAAGGGTAAGGCAGGATTAAAAGCAAGAACCTCTCTCATTATTCCACTTCACCCTACTCCCACAAAACCCAAAGAGAAAGGATATGGCTCAAATTTAAGGATACTGATGACTATACATGTTTTTTAGAGGGGGGAGCTTTCAAAGGAAATAATGGCCAAAGCATATATGGGTTTGGCTATTTTTTGCTTTCTTTACTTTATGTGGCAGGAATAATGAAACAAACTAAGGACATCTATTTAGAAAAGGCCAACTTTCTCTCTCTCTTCACATTCTTGTTCCCAGTGGCAGATGGCCTGAGCTGCTTCCTGAGCTTGGGGAAGGCTGGGGGAGTATAAATTAGACTAAGTGGACATTATTATGATAAATATGTTCTCTCTTGCTGTGTCTTTGACTTTGTCTCTTCTTTCCTTGGCTCATTTGAGTGTTACAGTTTCAGATTTGAATTTTTTCTTAGAAGTTTACATAGCCCTGTAATCTAGGCAAAGCAGCTTTATAAGTGATCTAACCTTAACCTTCTATGTTAGACTTCTGCACCAGAGTCTGGGGCCAAAGCCACCGTTAAAAAAAAAAAAAAAAAAAGTTTCTTTGCTTTAGAGCCATGGCAAGAATTTTATATTCTTGGAATTCCTGGCATAAATGCATCATGATATCATCTCTTAAACATTCTATTCCCAGTTTCCAACATTAAAGTAAATAATGAGAATATTACAGTCATTGTATAGCTTTCGGATATATTTAATAGAACCAAATGATCTAAGAGATTTTAGAGCCATTTAGCTATATATTGTATCATAAAACAATTATTTTTGTTTAGAGATGAAGATTTTTCTTGAAGTCTTTGTATTTAAAAACTATTTCTCTTCTCTCTTTTTTTGGAGGCGTATCATTAAACAACAAATACCACATTTTATGCATTCTCAGATGCATTTTTACATATCTGATATCAGGATCCATCTTATTGTTGGTAGTATACACAGTTTAATTAGCAATGTTTTTCTTACAGTTCATAAAGTAAGAGTATATCCAATAAATGATGGCAACTTAGAATTGATAAAATACTTGAGATTGGCCTGAAAGTTTAGGGTTTTTGTTAGTTTACCAGTCTGAGGAATTGTATTTGTTAGTTTACCAGTCTTTGGAAACTTTTGCTGTCTGATAAGTTACTAATTTGTATCATATGTTAAAGTGCTTTGCTTTGAGCTTGGAATAATTGCAGAAATTCTAATTATCTGTACAAATTGTTATATACCTTGAATTGTTTTTAAAAATAATAATAGAGAATAATTGCTCTAAGTCAATTAATTTTCCTTTGTGTTAAATATGTTAATAAGAAAATATTTTTAAACAATATATTTATATACAATAAAAATTAAAAGTTGTAAAGAATGTTTATGCCATTTCTAGAGTACCAAGTGCAAATGTAAAATTATCTTACTTCTCCTTGTGGTAATTAGTTTACTATATGAGGACATTTGCATGTCTTTTTAAAAACTTACATTTTGTCCTCATTGTCTTTTGTTTTGTTTTGTTTTGTTTTGTTTGCTTTTGTAAAGGCTTTATTGAAACATAACTTATATATCATATTGTCTTGTTTCTTCAAAGACTTGCAGGCTATGTTGAAGCATTGGCTTCCAGGTTAGGTCTGTCAATTCCTGATCTCACACCAAAGCAAGTTGACATGTGGCAAACACGTCTTAGTACACATTTGGTAAGTAATTTACATGGTTTATGACAATGAATTAGGTAGCCAGAACAAGATACTGTATAGTTCAGGATCTTGAGAAATTTGAGACTAAAATGGGTTTGAATGGAGATTTTAACAAAAATTGTCCAGACCTTGGCAGTTTTCAGAAGAACAGTAATTTGTGTTATTATTAACTCCTTATTTTTTGTAGGTATACTGAATTTTTAAAAAATATTTGTGCAATTCACTTAGAATTAGGGAGTATCTCTTATAGGTTGGGGTCCAAAGAACATAAATGAATAATAAACTGTGGTTATCCTTGAGGAACTTGTTTAGGTGAAAACCAAACATGTAAACAAATTATAATTTAGTATGACATATGCAGTAATGAATTATGTACAAGATATAACAATGATACAGGTAAGGGAATTAACACTGTGGGCAGTAACTTCTTTTGGTGGGGAGATTTCTTGGTGATTATTAGATCTAAGCTGATTTTTGAATTATTGATGAGACATTTACTAGATGAATAAGAGGAATTCCAAGAATACTGGCCAGCAATTAGAAGAGGATGATAAAAAAGGGTATATTTAGGTAAATACATGAACCTATTTTAGGAATATAATATGTAGTAGCTATAGGTACAAGCAGCAGCAGAAGACAACATTGGAGAAGTCAGCGTGGATCAGACAGGAAAGGTATTGTATGTGAATGCTAAGGAGCTTCAGCCTCTTACCTAAGTGTTGGAGAGCCAGGGGAGTTTTAAATAAGAAGGAAACTGGATGGATCATGATGCCATCAATAAAATCAAGAAAAAAAGGAGGAAGAATAAGCTTGTAAGGGAAGATAATGAGTTCTATTTTGGACACATTGAATTTGAGATACTAGTAGGACATTCAAGTGGTGACACCTAGTAGGCATTTGGGTTAAAGTCAAGAGTTAGATAGGTCCGAGTTAGTGATAATGGGTATTGTCACTCATTCATTCAACAAATACTTATTGTTCACATATTATATGCCAAGTAGATATACAGGAGTTTTGAATACATTGGTTAACAAAATAAGATCTTATTTCTGATAGATCTTGCATTCAAGCAGTGGGGAGACAGACAATAAACAATCTGATAAATAAAAATATTTAGCATATTAGAAGTTTATATGTGTTACGAGAACAAGGGAAAACAGAGCGAAGTAGAAGAGGCTGGGAGTGCTAGGATAGAAGCAGACTGCAATATTCAATAGGAGAGTCACTGTAGGCCTCACTGAAAAGGTAGGTGATTGTTAAAACCATGGGAGAAGATGAACTTTCATAGGAGAGTGGTTCTCAAAATGTGGTGCCAGCATCAGCAGGATCAACATTAACTGGTAACTTCTTAGAAATGCAAACACACAGTCTTCATCTTAGACCTATCTATTATTGTGTAAAAAATTATTGCAGCTGGATGGGGTTGCTCATGCCTGTAATCCCTGCACTTTGGAAGGCTGAGGCAGGTGGATCACCTGAGGTCAGGAGTTCGAGACCAGTCTGACCAAGGTAGTGAAACCCTATCTCTACTGAAAATACAAAAATTAGCTGGGCGTGGTGGCCAGGTGTCTGTAATCCCAGCTTACTTGGGAGGCTGAAGCAGGAGAATTGCTTGAATTTGGGAGGCGGAGGTTGCAGTGAGCCGAGATCAAGCCATTGCACTCCAGCCTGGGCGACAGAGTGAGACTCCATCTCACCAAAAAAAAAAAAAAAAAAAACAAAAAAAACATACAAATTCAGCAGCTTAAAACAACATATATTTGTTATCTCTCATTTTCTGTGGGTCAGATCAGGAATAGCTTAAATGGGTCCTCTGGAAGACTGCAATCATGTCCAGCTAGGACTTGGTTCCTGTCTAGAAGCTCAACTGGTGATGAATCCACTTCCAGGCTCACCCAGGTCTTTGGCAAAATTAATTTTTTTGTGGCTGTGAGGGACCCAACCTCTGTTTTGCTGTTGCACTCTCATGTCCTAGAGGCCTCCCTCCATCTAGAGCAGGCTTGTGCAGCCTGCTTTTGGTAATCCAAAAGTTTACCAAAAATTGGTAAACTTTCTTAAAACATAATGAGATTTTTTTCTGTGATTTTTTTTTAAGCTATCGTTAGTGTTAGTGTATTTTATGTGTGGCCCAAGAAAATTCTTCTTTCAGTGTGGCCCAGGGAAGCCAAAAAATTGGACACCCCGATCTACGGGTCACCTGCAGTTCCTTGCCATGGGGCCCTCTCAGTAGACCCTCTCACAACATGGCAGCCTGCATCTTCAGAGCCAGCAAGGGAGAAAGAAAATGAGTCTGCTGGCAGGATGGCAAGATGGAGCCTTATGTAATGTAATGTAATCGCAGGAGTAACACCCCATCACCTTTCCTATTATTCAAAGCAAGTTAGAGCATCCTGCCCATGCTCAAGGGGAGGAGACTATGCAAAGACTTAAATATCAGAAGGAAGATATCATGAAGGCCACCTTAAAATCTGCCTGCTACAGATTCACAAAATGAAAAATTCTGGAGACAGAACCCAGCAATTTGTGTTTTAATTCTGCTGTACATTAAAATTTGAGAAATGTTGTTCCAGAGAAAATGTGCAAAATTAAAGAACCCTAGAAAATACCTAAGAGCTCATGGTCTTACGGGAGCTTTCAAGGAAGAAGTTTTAAGAAGCAGTGAATGATAATTAATTCAATTAATTCCTCTTGATATAAAGAAATCAAGTAAAATTTCTGAAAATTTTTTTTTGTTTTTTGTTTTTGGATTTGGTATGTAGTTGCTCATTGATAATCATTTCTGAGCAATTTCTATGGACTAATGGAAGAAGAAAAATCAAATGACAATGGATTGAAACACTAATGGGAGCTGAAGAAGAGTAAAATACAAAATTAATGTTAAATTAGATGGAATTTATTTTAATGAAGATATTAAATGTTTTGGAAGTAAACAATTTTTACCTGCAAAATATTCATATAGAGTATAAAAACATACACATAGGTAAAAATTAAATTCATCACTAATCACTTTAAATCACTTTAAATCTGCAATAATTACTACCCTTTAAAATATGAGTAGTAGAAGGATCACAAGTATAGTAGGGAAGTGTTTGGTTTTCAATCAAAATGTAGGAAGAGTGTGGAGAAACAAAATGAGGACCTATTTGCTTGTTGTAATTTTTACTTTATAAAGGTTGAAAAGTCTTTTAAGAAAGTGGAATGTTAATTTTGGGCTTTTCCTTTTAGTTTACATGTGTCCATATCTTACAATTTGTAAGTAAAGTGAGACTAGCCCCTGATACCAGCTGGAGTTTTGAGGGAATAAGGATTTTCTAACATTCTAGCAATTTGTCTTAAAAATTTTAGCATTAAAGTTGAGATCAGAAGTTTATTTTTCTGGGGCATAATAATTGTTTTCTTTCTATATTAAAAGTAGGTTCATTTTCTCTTCTCTATGACAAAAACATCTAAATTACTAAACTAGTGTTAATATATTGAGTGTGTGTGTGTCTGTGTGTGTATTGCGGTAAAACCCCTCACTGGTTTATGGCAACAGTGATTCTGTTCCTTAGTTGTTGACTCTGCTTGTTTTATGTTAGAATCAAATCTTCTACTCTGTAACATAACATTTTGATTCTATACAGCCTGAAGTATTTGAAGTTAGTGATCAGCCTTCTACTCATGACAAAAGCTAACTCTGAAATTTACCCGTGATAGAATAAATACAAATACACCTGCAGGTTCCAGTTGACATAGGTGTATTTTAAAACGGCACTTGTAATTTGGTTGTTTGAAATTCAAAAAATATTTTCTTATAAAACAGTATTACAGATGGGACTCAAGTTCTACGATTAGCCCCAATGTGGTTAACTGTGGGGCCTAGAGTATTGTAAGACATAATAATAATGTGTAAATAAATGTTTTCACAATGAAAAAATTTGCTTCAGGTCCTGGATCAGGGAGTAAGAAAAGTGTATCACTTTTTTCTTCCTCACCACCCTATTGACGTTATATCTCTTGAGATAATTGGGTCAGAAATCACTGACTGGTATTCCTAAACTGAAGGGTGAGGAAAGCCTTGGTTGCAACAGGAATTCTAACAGAATGGGTGGGAAGTGAAAGTGGGGCCAAATTACAAGTGAGGTTTTAAAATACACCTATGTCAACTGGAACCTGCATGTGTATTTGTATTTATTCTATCACGGATAAATTTCAGAGTTAGCTTTTGTCATGTTATCTTCTGTATATGGGAAAGTCAGGAGTCTGAAATAGGATATAATGATTTCTCTGTGAATATATTCAAATGAGTAAATATGTTAAAGTAAAAAAACAAGAAGCTAAGGATTAAATTTATCAGCATGTGGAATGAAGAAAGTTTCTGCTTGTTAAAACTCCGCATGAGTGATACCTTTTAAAGTTTTGGCATAATGAAAATAACAGTTTTGACTATTAATATCAAGTTTTGGTCATACTACTAATACCACTACCACCACCAAAACCCTCAAAATAACAAAGTTGAAAATTTTTACGCAAGCTATTGTCAAAATATTAATGTCTACTATTAAATTTGGTAGAAAAACTGTAGGATGTGGGCCTGGCGCAGTGGCTCACGCCTGTAATCCAAGCACTTTGGGAGGCCGAGAAGGGGGCGGATCACAAGGTCAGGAGATCGAGACTATCCTGGCTAACACGGTGAAACCCTGTCTCTATAGACTAAAAATACAAAAAACTAGACGGGCGTGGTGGCGGGCGCCTGTGGTCCCAGCTACTCGGGAGGCTGAGGCAGGAGAATGACATAAACCTGGGAGGCAGAGCTTGCAGTGAGCCAAGATAGCGCCCCTGCACTCCAGCCTGGGCGACAGAGCCAGACTCGTCTCAAAAACAAAAACAAAAACAAAACCGAAAAACTGTGGGATGTGATAGCTAAACAGACAATGTATAAGAGAAGACATTTCATTCAAGAACAAAGATTACGTAGCTATCGTAGTATCTGTAATGTTTGATAGAACTTATTTTGTCTTTCCCTGTGTACCTAACTAGAAGTTCCTGGAGGAGAGAGACAGACGACGTAAGATTAGTCCATTTCCATGGTACACTCAAGTAGAGAGTTTGACACATAGTAGCTTCTCAATAAATATTTATATGAGGAAATGAAACTTAATTGAAAAGTATATAAACTTGATAGTCATCATAGGAATGCAAATTTTGAAAACCATTTACAAAAATAAAAATTTTAAATTTTTATAATGATCTGGGTGTGGTGGCTCCCAGAGCCTGTAATCCCATTTGGGAGGCAAAGGTGGGAGGATCTCTTGAAGCCAGGAGTTCAAGATCAGCCTGAGCAACATAGGGAGACCCTAGCTCTACAAAATAATAATAATAATAATAATAATAATAATAATAATAATAATAAAAGTAACAAAATTATTTAGGCATAGTGGCATGTGTCTGTAGTTATAGTTACTGGGGAGACTGAGTCAGGAGGCTCGCTTGAGCCAAAGAGTTCAGGAAGAGATCAGGAAGATGGCTTGAGCCAAGACTGCAGTGGGCTATGATCATGCCACTGCACTCCATCCTAGGTGACAGAGGGAGACCCTGTCTCTAAAATAAATAAATAAATTAATTAATTAAAATAAAATTTGTATAATGTAGGTGAGGTTGCAGGAAAATTGGTATGTATGTCTACATTTGTGTATACTGAACTTGGTATGTAAGTATATGCAGCTTTGTCAAGGATGGACAGCATGACAATCCTTCATGAAGATGCACAAATATTAATTCTGTTTGATTTTTAAATAAAACATTGGCGAAGAACTATACACGGAAATGCTCGTTGTTATTTCACTTATAATGTTGGAGAAGTACCAGTGGCTGTTGTGTAGATTTAAGTAGATTTAAGTAGAATATGGACCCGTCAATTCAGTTGAACTTTAAGTTTAGCAGTTTGGAAAAGAGTTTGTAAGAAAATGTGTGGCTATGCAGGGGTATGGATTGAGGAAGAAAACAAAGCTATGTTTATGTAATGATTATATCTACATATAAGGTATACACAGGGATAAATATTGAAGAAGAATATATATGAAGGGTAGCAAATCCAAATATATTGAGAAGAGCTGGTGAGATTTTTTTCCTGCCTTCTTGTTATCAGAGATAAAGTAACTTTTAAAAAATGTTCTCTTTTGTTTCCTTAGGGCAAAGCTGTTGGGGTGACTATTGGCTGCATTCTAGGAATGTTTCCTTTAATTTTCTTTGGAGGAGGTGAAGAAGATGAAAAACTGGAAACGAAAAGTTAATCCTCTAAGAATACCTATAAAAAGATGTAAACTAATGTACCTCAGTAATTAAATATGCTGTCACAACATTTAGGAATTAAGACAGTAACAGTATAGATATGGGATCAAATAACTTAGCATGTATTATGGAAAACACTAACTTATTGTGGCTTGATCTTCTTAGGACATCTTTTTTAAAAAGCTGTTTAGTATCATTTTGTGTAAATTGTTGAAATGCTCTTTCATCAGTAGCAGTCAACATTTTATCTTTTCTTTCTTTTATATTCATAATGTTATTTAAGTGTCATTGATGTACTGTATTGACTTGGGGTTTGCTTATTTGTTACTTAACATGTGTACATGCATGAAAGCATTTTTCGTTGTTCCCTGATAGTTACATTTCAACCTGGGGATTTTTCCAAATTACTGAAGATGTTTAATATCAGTTAAAGATTTTTTTACCCTCTTTTTGGGAACATCAATTTTGTACTGTTACACAGTAAACATTTATAATCATATAATTTCAGTCATTTTCTTAACTCGCACATCTATTGAAAATGGATATAGATACAGATTTTAAGTATTGTAAGTATATATTACTTATTTTAATTTTCTGACTTTACTATTTTAAGGGCCAGAGGTTAATCAAAAAGAGGAATTATG
Organism: Macaca mulatta; assembly: GCF_049350105.2. Lineage (NCBI taxonomy): Eukaryota > Metazoa > Chordata > Mammalia > Primates > Cercopithecidae > Macaca > Macaca mulatta. The sequence continues at coordinate 134,734,828 of NC_133413.1, read as the reverse complement.
TGGTCTCCCTGCTACGTAAAACCATATATACTAACAAGCATACTATTTTTAGTTGATTTTTTTTTAACCTTTAGTTTCTCAGTTTTGAATAATTACATGGTGGATTCCAACTTTTGAGGGGAAGAAGATGAGTATTTTAAAGTCTTTGAAATGGGGATTGTGGAATTAGATTGAACTAAGGGATTTAATATGATGCTTGGAAATTAAGAGGCTAAAGCTTTTTTTGAAAAAAGGTAGAAATAGGAACTGTCAAGAAGGTTTATGGTATAAATGGTGAAGTTGAAGTGATGTTTGAAAGGTTAATGAGATACAAATCGTATTATTTGGTAAGGTTTTTTTTTTTGTTTCCTCCAAAGATGTCATCTTCTCATCTGAATGGAATAAGTCTGAATACTCCGTACTCATACTCCTAATCTCATTATATCTTATTTAGTGAATTTTATTTATGAATAATTTCTTTTGAAGTGAAAACTAGATATTTAATATTTTGCTTTTTTGCTACATAGTCCACTCAAAAATTACATGAGGAGAAATCCTTTTTCCCTTTGTTTTTCTTTTTTCTTCTTTTGTGGTATTTAAAGCGCATTTTAGGTTGAAGTTACTTATTTATAGTCTTGTATATCTGACTTAAGTATAACCATGTAAGAATTATAAATTTTAGTTTTCTGAACCCTTAAACTTTTTTAGCATGTGGTCTGTTACACATACTAAAAAATTACTCTTACTTGTAACAGCGTAATTAAATACATCATGGAGGAGAGAAATTTAAATTAAAATTAAAATAATATTTTGGCTATTGAAGTTATTTGTGTTGCTAAATAGATGCAGAGGATTTACAGCAATTTTATTTTAAGGTTTTATTTATACATAATTACTTTGAACTCTTCAGAGGAGATATTGTTTCGCAAGGCAATTTGTCATAAATTCTCTCATGCACTTCAGAATGAATAAGTGCCATCCTTTAATCATAGACTTTGAGGGGAGAAAGCATAAAAATGTAGCGTATAATCTAAAACTAAATATATAACATGCACAAATAATATGACATTCTTACTGAATCAAATCATGATTCTAGAACTTGAGATCTTAAATCGAATTTCAGTTTGTATCTTCCATATAATATCCACACACAGATAACCACACAAAAAACCCTTGGTAAAATTTCAGATTGATAGGATTAGAGTGCTTAAATTTTTGGGGGGGAAAGGGTGGGAGGTAAAGTGTAAGTGCTTTCTTTTGTCCCTAACTTGTGTATTGATGGCAGTCCATTCTATTTTCTAAAAATGTATTTTATTGTGGTGCTTAACTTATTAATTAAATCCCAAATCAGAAACCTTGCCTGTGAGTTTAGAAAGGGCTTTTGATTATTGTTTTTTCTTTTTGCTCTTGAAAGTAATCCAGTCCCAGGGAATTATTGGTTTAACTGAACATCTCCAGAATTATTTAAGGTGTCAAATATATATAACCTTTACATTGAAAGATAATTTTAATTTATGGGCATAATAAAAATTTGAATCATTCAGGTAATTCATTTTCAAAAAATGGAGACCATTTGTCTTTAACTGAAGGTATATGTTTTTTAAGATCATAGTCTACACTAGTATGGTGCTTTGCACAAAGTGATTTCTGAAGAATGGTTCTTTTTAAGATAATGACTTCATATGATCATTCTTTCATGTTACTTGCCACACAGAACTTTAATTCAGGTTGAAACTGGAACTGTTTGTTTCTCATATTAGCTACTTCTCTATTAGGAGCACAAGAACCATAGTTAAATGCAACATGAGCTACTTTAGTACTGTTTGTTTGAAATTTGTGTTGTCCATGTATTATGATTTATTAACTTGTTGATGCATGTAAATTGGGTGCATTTTGTTGCCATGTATGTTAAATGGTGACCAATGTTTTTACAAAGGAATTGAACAAAAAAAAGTATCTTTTAAGAAATTTGGAATGTGGTTTTGATTTTGAAATTTGATTTCTTACTAGAGGACCTTGGTATATTCTATTACTAAAACAAACAGGATTAATGAATACGGATTTGTTATAAGGTGGCAGCAATGTCACTAAGACAGTGAATGGAACAATTTACCACCTCCCTGGAATCTGCACCTGAGATACAACATTACAGAGTGTGAGTGAAGAGTGAGCCCGTAGAAAAGCTTTAGATAGACTCACATAAGTCACACTGATGGGTATTTACAGCAGAGATATCTAAGCTGTTTATGTAATAATGTCTCATTTATGCTTTTTCTCTAGAACATAAATTTTGAAGGTAATGGAAGTTTATCTTTTATACCAAAAGTTTGTATGAGCCATTTTGAAGTAATCTTTCTAATTTTAGAATTATATTTTCTCGCCATCTTAAGACAGTATATTAAATATAATATATAAGCATTATCTTTACGTACATTATTATTGTGTGGTAATGCAGTACCTTGAGAATCTAGTTTTTATAGTTTTCATTTTTCTCCTGATCTTGCTTCTGGCAACTTTTATCTCTCTAATCTGCTTTTTTTTCTCAGTTGTCTGGACTTAGAAACTAGTTAGCCTATCTTACCATAAATTATTTGTGAAATACTAAAAAATTGGCTTTGGATCCTGACTGAGATGATGATGATGATAGTAGTAGTAATAAGAATAATAGTTCCCTTTTATTAAATGCTTATTCCTTTATGCACTAGTAATTTACACACATGATTGCATTTAATCACCTTAATGACAACATGAAGTTGGGGCTATTACCATTATCATCTCTATTTTCTCATAGCTAAATTGAGGCATGAAGAGAGTTTGCCACCACGAATAAGTGGACTGGAATCCTGTTTTGTCCAAGTATGAAGCCTGTCTTCTTAACTGCTGGGTAGTAGGGACATCAGTTGCATGGGCTTTGTAATGTCTGCTCTCTGCCTAGGTTCCTTTTTACCTCCAGGTTCATGGAGTCATTGTCTTATCTATAATTTAAGAGTATTGTGCTTACAATCTCAAGATTCATTTAAGAAATCTTGTGTTCTTTATTGCGTACTATGTGCTAGGAACTGTTCAAGGCACTGAGTGAACAACCAGAACATCTGTACCGAAGCTTATTCTTTTGGGGTGCGGGGGAGGGTAGTAATAGGGGAAGAGAACCCAGAAAAGCAAATACACTTTTTTTTTTTTGAGATGGAGTCTTGCTGTCACCCAGGCTGGAGTACAGTGTTATGATCTTGGCTCACTGCAACCTCTGCTTCCTGTGTTCAAGTGATTCTCCTGCCTCAGCCTCCTGAGTAGCTGGGATTTCAGGCACATGCCACTGAGCCTAATTTGTTTGTATTTTTAATAGAGATGGGGTTTCACCATGTTGGCCAGGCCTCAGACTCCTGACCTCAGGTGATCCACCCGTCTCGGCCTCCCAAAGTGCTGGGATTACGGGCATGAGGCCCTGAACCCAGCCTGCAGATATACACTTAAATATTGTTTATGTCAGATGGTGGTAAGTTCTATAGAGATAAATGAAACAAGATAAAGAGGATAGAAAGTACCAGTGGTCACAAGTGAAGATGGTCAGTGAAGACCTGAAAGAAGCAAAAGCACAAACAGTACAGATAGTCTGTGAAGAGAAAGTATCATGCTAGGTACTAGAAAGTTAGTGTTAAGAAAATCTCAGATACATTAAATATGTTCCACTTTGGAATGCATTGTAAAATGTTTTCTTTTTGTTTCATATGACTAATGTCTGGATTAAGCCTAAAGAGTAACAGTTAAATATTAAGATTAATACTTCTTGCATGTTTACTGACAGCAGTAGGTGGAAATGGCACAGAAGCATGGGGAAGCAACCCTAGAATTCACAAAAGTCTGTGGATACTCCCATCAGCAAAACATTTATAGTTGACCCTTGAACAATGCAGGGATTAGGGACACCAACCCCTGTGCAGTTGAAAATCTGAATACAACTTTTGACTCTTTCCAAATTTTACTTATAGCCTACTATTGGCTGGAAGCCTTTCTGATAACATAAACAGTAGATTAACACATATTTTGTCTATTACATGTATCATATATTGTATTAAGGTAGAAGAAAGAAAATGCTATTAAAATCATCAGGAAGAGAAAATACATTTACTCTTCATTAAGTGGAAGTGGATCATGATAAAAGTCTTCATCCTCCTTGTCTTCATGTTGAGTAGGCTGAGGTGGAGGAGGAAAAGGAAGGATTGGTCTTGCTCTTAGCGGTAGCAGAGGTGGAAGGGGAAGCAGGAAAGGCAGGCACACTAGTTGTAATTATGAAAATGCATTGTAACTTCTGTCTGATGTTTTGCTTTTTTTCATTTCTCTAAAAATGTTTCTAAATGGTACTAATCCTTCTTCCACCATTTGCTTTAGTTTTAGTGCTTGTGTGGTAGAAGGGTCCATGTTGTAAAATCAGTCTTGAATAATCAACACAGATTGTCTAATGTTGATTTGTTTACTGGCACTGCTTCTAAATGTCTTCCTCCTCATTGTGTGGCACTGATTCAGAGGCACTCATCTCCAAAAGCTAAGCTTTTGAATTGCTTAGCTTTTGACTCACTCCAGGATTCAGATCTTGAAACGTTTTACCCTCTACCATTTTATTTATTTATTTGTTATTTATTTATTTATTTATTTAACATATCTACAACCTCTTTCACGATTTTCTTGATTGGCTCTGTTGTAAATTCTGTGAAGTCACACACAACATCTGGTTGTTTTCCTCAGCAGTAACTTATTATTTTGGGCTTGATGGCTTTCATGGCTTCTTCTGTAGTAACAATGGCATCATCAGTGGTGGAATCCTTCCAGACTTTGATGATGTTCTCTTTGTTAGAGTTTTCTTGGATGGCACTGATGGTTCTTTGCATAGAGTACTGTGGGTAATGAGCCGTGAAGGTCCTTATGACCCCCTGATCTAGAAACTAAATTAAAGACATTATGTTTGGGGGCAAATAGATCACTTCGATGCCTTTAGCGTTGAACTCATGCAGTTCTGGGTGGGTGGCCGGGGCATTGTCCAGTATCAAAAGAACTTTAAAAGGCAGTCCTTTACTGGCAAGGTACTTCCTGACTTCAAAGACAAAACATCAATGGAGCCAATCCAGAAAAAGGGTTCTTGTTGTCCAGGCCTTCTTGTTATCTTGCCAGAAGACTGGCAGCCTGTGTTTAACTTTTCCCTTCAAGATTTAAGAGTTAACAGCTTTATAGATAAGTGCAGTCTTGACCATAAACTCAAAAGCATTAGCAAAAACCTATAGCATTAGCCTGTCCCTTTCTGCCTTAAATCCTGGTGCTCACTTCTCTTCTTTACTAATAAATGTACTTTGTGGCATATATATGTATATTTTTTCCAGAATAGGGCACTTTTGTCTGCCTTAAGAACCTGTTCTGGTAGATATCCTTTCTCCTCAGTGATTTTCTTAATGGCATCTGGGAACTCATCTGCTGCCTCTTGGTCATCAGGAGCTGCCTCTTCTGTTATCTTAACATTTTTAAAGCCAAACGTCTTTCTAATATTATCAAGCCATCCTTTGCTGGCATTAAATTCTCTAGATTTAGATCCTTCACCTTCCTTTTGCCTTAAATTGTCATATAATGACCACCTTTTCTCCAGTCATGTTAGAGCCTATAGGTATGTCTTTCTTATAGCAATACTGCGCCCACATAAAAGTTGCATTTTCAATATGAGATAAAAAGGTATATCATAAAAAGTACAAGGTTTGCTGGTATAGATGCAGTAAAGGCTTCATAAATTTTCTTAATTTTATTAACAGTGGTCCTTATGCTAGATTCATTTGTCTTGAAGGATGAGCATCTACAGCTGCAGACCAGTACCCATCAAGCAATTTAACTTTTTATTGTAATGTCATGACTTTGCTCCTTGGGAGCCCTTCCAGCGTCACTAGTGGGACTAGTGTTGTATGGGTCCCATGGTATTATTGCAAGGTTTATGGTTGTGCTAAACATGATGAAAAATAACTGAGAACCATGAGAGATCACTTTTTACTACGATACACGATTTACTGGAGAGAGGAACTGCCCATGTGGAGATGATAAACATCACATGGCATTTTAAGTGAATATAGCACTTGAGCTCACAGCAATAGCAACAGGAGGTAGCTCTGAAATTATAGTAGTAGTGCAGTATGTACTATAGTTAATCTTTTTCAGTTGTAATTTAGTACTACATCTTTATGTTTGTCTCAACTGTAAATGGCTCCAATGTAGTCTGTGTATGCATAAGTTTTGATAAATTTTAACTTTTTTTTGTTTTTTTTTGAGATGGAGTCTCGCTCTGTTGTCCAGGCTGGAGTGGTACAGTGGCACCATCCCGGCTCACGGCAACCACTGTCTTCTGGGTTCAAGTGATTCTCCTGCCTCAGCCTCCCACGTAGTTGGGATTACAGGCATGCATCACCATGCCCAGCTAAGTTTTGTATTTTTAGTAGAAATGGGGTTTCACCGTGTTGGCCAGGCTGCTCTTGAACTCCTGACCTCAGGTGATCTGCCCGCCTCGGCCTCCCAAAGTGTTGGGATTACAGGCATGAGCCACTGCGCCCAGCCAATTTTAACTTTTTATAATAGATTTGTATATATTTATGGTAGTAAATGATAAAATAGACTAGTGTCTACATATATTTTATGCATTAATGACACATCATTTTCTTAGTTTTTCAATATTTCTAAGCTACATGGTGCATCTGTAAGTTTTTTAAATTATTGTAAATCTCCAAAAAATTTTTCAATATATTTATCAAGAAAATGCATATAAGCGGACCTATGCAGTTCAAACCCGTGTTCAAGAATCAGCTCTACGACTTCCAGTGTCATTTTGCACCGTTTCTGCAGTTTATCACATTTTGCTTCAGGCAGATTTGGTAAATCTTCAATGATAGTTCTCTAGGCCACTGTTCTGTAACATGAGCAAATGCTTAATGGGAAATACAATATGTATATACATTCCCTGTCTACCAATTATCAAAGAAACAAATACTCCTCAGTTTGACTTGACTTCATAAATAAACTTGTGTTGGGTTAATGGAGTTAATGGTTACTTTACTTTCTGCTGAATCTGTTCTCTAACCTTTTGCCCTAAGGATAATTAATATTAAGTATATTAATCTACAGTTTTTAGAATCTGTCTGCCCCCTTTCTTCTTAACATGATATTGTTTACTGAACTCTGGGCTTAATACTTTTACTGTTCTCATATTTTATAAACAGAACAGTTTTGTGGTTATACTTCAAATTCTTTCAATATCATAAATCAATTATTTTAAACGTTTTGTCCTTAAGATCTTAACATTTAAGAACTTAGCACTCAAGAACTTAATGCTCTGGAAAAATATTGATGTCCCCAAAGGGTGTTTTCTTTTTCTTGCTTTTAAAAAAGTTCGTATAAATTTAAGGGGTACAAGTGCAGTTTTGTTATGTGAGTATATTGCAATAGTGGTGAAGCCCGGGCTTTTAGTGTAACCATTACCTGATTAGTCTACATTGTACTCATCAAGTAATTTCTCATCCCTTATATGCCTGCCTCCCACCATCCCACCCTTCCGAGTCTCCAGTGTTCATCATAGGTGTACACTCTATGTCCGTGTGTACACCTTAGTTAGCTCCCACTTACAAGTGAGGACATACGGTTTTGACTTTCTGTTTCTGAGATGTTTCACTTAAGATAATGACCTCCAGCTCCATCCATGTTGCTGCAAAAGGCATGATTTTATTATCTTTTATGGCTGAATAGTATATCATATATATATATAAATGATCACACACACACTACATTTTCTTTATGCCGCTTCAGTTTGTGGACACTTAAGTCAATTCCCTATCTTTGCCATTGTGAATAATGCTCCAATAGACATAAAAGTGTAGGTCTCTTTTTGATGTAATGATTTATTTTCCTTTGGGTATATACCCGTTACTGGGATTGCTGGATCAGATGGTAGTTCTGTTTTTTTTCCCAATTAACTTTTGTTTATGAAGGTTTATATTGACTATATCAGAAATGAAAACTGACAAATGTTAAAAATATATTTGCTAATCTATTTTAAACCAATTTCATGCTAACATTTTATGATAAGTATTTTTCAAAAATAATTTAGCGAGAAGAGCAGCATTGTTAATAACATTTTGCAAATCTTTTCAATGTCTGGCTTAATAGAAGACAGCTGGATTATCATACCTGTTTCTCCATTCAGTCTGATACGTTGTTTTGTTTGAAGTAAATGAAGAAATTCATCCTCATGCAGGTATTAAGTTGTAGACAGGAGGAATATTTTAATAGCCTAGGGTATAGATTTATTCTTGGACACTATACCAAAACTGAACAAGTGGTAGTAGCTAAAAGATTATTTACAATGTAGAATCTGAAGTCATATAAATGAGGCTTTGCATTGAATTTCATTAGACTCCAGTGGTCTACCTTGCACTTTGAGTGAAACTTTTTCCCACGAATAATTTTGTAAAATCATACATTTGGCCCATGGAAACTATTGATTCACTGAGTTATGCACATCTTCCAAATGTTAATATTTTGCCATATAAAATGTTTAAAAATCATGTTCACTATGACCAGCAATCTCATTTTAAAAAGCCTCTTAAATACTGAAAGGCCATCAAATTCAGATGGCAGATACACATTTTCCAAAATAATTTTCACTTAAAAGCTTAAAATTTATCATTGGCAACAAATACTGTTAGTTTTTCTTGAAGTGACAGTTCACTTTGTTCATGTTTGAGGAAATGTCTGTCAAATACCCACATCTGAATTGCCTCCAGACTCACGACTCAAAACACCCTCACAAGTAGTTTTCCTCAAGACAACCATCATATTTTGGTATCCCCAGAAGTACTTCACATACACTTCTCATTTCTTCATACAGAAAATTTAAAAGACTTAAGAGTAAAGATTTAAAATAAGTAATTTTTACCGCTTTATTAAGGACGTTGGATGAAACCACCCCCTCCCCCAGCCCCCACCTACAGCTGCATGGCAACGAAGAATACAGTGACTACTCGTGCCGCGTTTCAAAGATGCTGGTGCTTTTACCCACAATTGTTTTTGCGCCATTGGTGAATGTGTCACCATAGTTAAAAGGACTTACAATGTCTTAGTATACTTTGAAAATGTTTTGATTTCACAAACTCCCTACAAAAAATTCAGAAGTCTGCAGACCATACCAACACACTGAGAACTGCTGTCCTGAACTTTCCTAATTTTATGAGGCTTAGTTGCAAGTAACAAAACCCCAAAATAACAGCCACTGAAATAAGATAGAAATGAATCTCCTACGGAAAATTATTGTTGCATATTGTCCAGGGCTGGTATAAGGGTTTTATGCTCTGGAAAGTGGTGGTCAGAGGCCCAGCTTTTCATCCTTCTGTTTCATCATGTACTGTTTTCACTGTCAACGTTACTTCGTGATCTAAAATGGCTGCTTTAGTCCCAGACATCTTATCTACCTTCTGCCCAGCGGGGAAGAAACTGAAAAGAAAGATAAAAAGGCCTTGCGCCAACTTTTTTCGTATTTCAAAAATTTATTTCAAACTGTGCATAATGGAGTAAAAACATAAGTTGAAAATGTACCTGTTATAAGGATATTATATATCCATGTATAGTTCAAATATATACATGGATTCTCGGCAGACTGATTCAAATACTACAGAGCCGAATATTTTAAAATACAATTACAAAAAACAAAGGGGGAAAACCTTAAAATACCACAATATATTTACAGAAATATTACAAACCATAGGAAAATATTTCGAAAGCAGTAGTTTCATGTGTTTTTAATCTGAACAAAATGGAAAGTTGGGATTGAACAAAAGCTATTATAAATTACCAACGATGTAAGTTTTGCACTTTTGCCCTTTTAGACGAGACCACAGAGATGGTTTGCCAGTACTTAGTTTTTTCCTTTCGTACAATTTTTAAACAATTAAAATGTCGAAATTTGAATAATTTTCTTCTTTCCAGGTTTGCAATTGTGCTAAATTTCAGCTACAGCATCAAAATGCAGCAAGAAGCTTCTTCTTGAAAAATACTGACAAATTCTCAGCTTATAAACAGTAGACATTTTGATTGCCATGTTTATCTCGATAAATACTGGACAAAAGTTGCTTGCAAATATTGAAACATTTTTTCATCGCCTGGAGACTAGCTCTAAATATTATTGGTAAAGACTTGCAAACTTCCTGCAAAGCTCCTACTGTACCACTAGAACTTTTTAAAAAAGTTTTTCGTAACTTTCTTTCCTCCAAATCTGCACAAGATCCATTCCTCCGCCCTCCCTACCCCCCTGTTTTTCTCTGTACAAAAACAGTCCCCCAAAAGGAAGTCCAGGATCCCTCTCATAAAAGTTTTCTTGTCGGCATGGCGGTTTTTGCGTGAGTGTGAATGGGATTGGTGTTCTCTTTGGCAGCTGTCATTTGCTGTGGGTCATGGGATATATATATATATATTTTAGCGTATCGGGTTTTCTCCATGCTGTTTCTTACTCTCTTCTTTTGCACCCCTCCCATTTCCTTCGTTTTTCTTTGAAAATTTCATACCCCTCCAGTTCGCTGTCCGGCCGTTACATGCGCGAGAGCAGTGTGCCGTTAATGGCAGTGCCGGGCACCGGGCCGCTCCTGAAGTGCTGAGACATGTAAAGTCCGCTGGGGCGGCGGGTTCCGGCACCTCGGCGCAGGGAGGTACGTGCTGATCACATCCCGGAGGTCCCTGGCCTGGCAGGGCGCCCTGGAGTGGGAGGAAGAGGTAACCGCAGCGGGGCTGGAGGTGGCCTGGGACTTGAGCACCGAACCCATGGAGCCAGGAGTGCGCTACTGCGAGTAGGACGTGCTGTAGGTGGGAGAGCCGTTCTTGCAGGTCTGCGAGCTGGTCACGGAGTTGTACTGCGGGGCGCTCACGTCGTAGCGGTGTATGGGCTGTATCTGCGCGGGACCGTCCGCGTGGAGGCCCGGGTGCCACGCGTAACCCAGCTGGTCCTGCATCAGGCTGTAGCTGCCATTGCTCCAGCCGTTCAGGTGCGCGGAACTGTGCATCCGCTGCTTCACGCCCGCGCCCAGACCGGTGCCCACCCCGACCCCGTTGAGCCAACTTTTAGGTTGCCACATGACACATCTTCTCCATCAGATCTATGTCACATGATCACACTGAGCTGAAAGAGAAACTTTAAATGGCTTCATTCTGTGTGTCCAATTGTATACCAAAAACTGGAAGAAGGGAAGGACATCTTGGGGGACAACTGGCTCTCTATCACAATCCACCACTTTGAATACCAAGTATTCATGCCTAATTTTTTTCCCCAGTGTGGAAGATACCCATCCACAAGAGAGTGGGCTGAAGTTTCCACAAAGTGACTGCATTTACCTCGAAATGTGCCATACTCTCTATAAGGTCTTAAATTAGCTCCTTGCTCTAATCAGTAAATGAAAAGAGTATCTTCCCCTACGTACCCAGAGTGTAGTGACAATTTCCATTCAGAAAGAGGAAGAATGGGCAACACAACTCTCACTAATTCCTAGCAACTATTAAATCCACCACGACTATCCCCCAGCAGAAAAGCTGGATAAAATACGGGTCTCATCTATTTGAAGGCAGTAGAAATCTGCCCAAGCAGGGCTCTGAAGAGGAGTGAACTTTTCTGAGGTGAACTGACCTGTGGCTGCTTTTGGTCTGGGAGCACTTGTCCATTCTGGTTTCAGACAGGAGACTGGTAATTTTGATTTTGTATTTTTTTAAAGTTTGCTTCCAGGGGACGGCAACCAAGAGAGCTTTTGGTAGAGATATGGAACAGCCTCAAACATGGGCAATTTCAACTCAGAAAATTTGCAGTTGTGGTGCTGTTTAGGAGAGAGAACAAAAGTAGGCAGAAAGCTTCATAAAACAAAGATTAAAAATCAGGACTTGCCAGAAGAAGGGATCTGAAGAATATTCTAGGTGATCATTAGAAAACTCTGAGGCTAGGGGCACATCAAAGGTAGAATGAGCCTTATGCCAAGATTTGTAACTCTGCCTTGATTTATCATGATTCTTGGTTGGATTAAGTTCTAGCAGAAGACAGGTTTAACCTCATTGAAGAAAGACATCACCCAAAGCCTGTAACATTAAAACATCTGGAAATCAATGGAAAATTACAAAACATGCCAAAACCACATGGACCACATGATCAAAAACTAAGAGAGAAAACATGACACAAGAAACCAAGCCACAGACGATTCACATATTGGAGTTCACTGGCAAGAACTCTAAGATAACTATGACTAATATGTTTGAGACAATTATGGATAAGATAATAGGCAAAGACTTTTATCAAAAAAGTAATCTATGAAAATCAAATGGACATTCTAGAACTGAATACAGCATCTGGAGTTGAGAACACAGTGGGTGGATGTAATAGTGGATTTGTGTAACAAAAGATAGGATTAGTGAACTACAAGACAGGTCGATAGAAAATAGTACATACTGAAGCATGTATTGGAAGCATGTAAACACAATGAAAAGCCTTTAAAAAGATAATAGGAGCCTTAGAATAGAATGGGGCCAAAGTAACATTTGACCAAGCTCAGAAAACTAAAGCAGAACAAAGAAAAATAGAACCACACTTAGGCCCATCAAAGTAAACCAACTAAAAAGTAAAGACAGAAAACATCTTAAAGACAGCCATCTCCCACAGAAACAATGGAAACCAAAAAGACTGGAATAATACTTTTAAAGTGCTTACAGAAAGTAACTGCTGATCTAGAAATTCATACCCAGCAAAAAACATCCTTCAAAAATGAAGGTGAAATGTGGCTGGGTGCAGTGGCTCACACCTGTAATTCCAGCACCATGCCTGGCTAATTTTTTTGATTTTTAGTAGAAATGAGGGTTGCCCAGGGTGGTCTTGAATTCCTGAGCTAAAAATATCCTCCTGCCTCCCAAAATACTGAGATGACAGCTGTGAGCCACTGTGCCTGTTTTGTTTTTGGTTTGTTTTTTAATTTCACTCTTTTAGTTGATTTTTGTGGGAGCATTGATCTATAGCAAGTTACTACATCAGTAGTTTCCAACCTCGAGATGATTGTGTCCCCTCCCCAGGGGACCTTCGGCAACATCTGGAGAAATTTTTGATTGTCATAGCTTGGGGTCAGCGAAGATACTACTGGCATCTAGTGATTCAAGACTAGGGATGCTGGTTAACAACTGTAACAGGATAGCCCTCTATAACAAAGAATTACCTTTCCCCAAATGTCAATAGTACCAAGATTGAGAAATCCTGCATTATAAAGTTTTGGTTTTAGTATTTTTTTTAAAAAGCTCTCTGATTTCAGATATTTTTCTGATTTTACATTTAAAAGACCTTAAATGGTAGAAGTTCAAGCTGATGAACATTGAATTCAATGTAAGTTAATTGAAGAGAATAGCCATTGGATTCTTACGTCACCTTTATTTATCTCTCTAGAGATATATGGAGGATAACTTGGTAGACAAAATACAGTTAGAAGCTGAGAATATTGGTCTCAATTTCAGCTGAGAATTTGGGATGAAACATATATGCTTGAAAGTCATTTATACACAGCTGTTAGTTGAAGCAGTTGCAATATATAGGTCTTCTAATTTGTAAAGCACAAGAGAGCAGGGCCAAGGACAGAACTCTTAAGGGCAGGGGAAGGAGGGAAGATCATTGGTGTTTAAGGACTCCATTCCTCCATACGATCAACTCAATAGATGCAAAAAAATAAATAAATAAATTGACAAAATATAACAAAATAAACATCCATACATGATGGAAACTTCCAGCAAACTAGAACTAGAAGGGAACGTTCATAGTCTAATAATGTGCATTTGTGAAAACTTACAGCAAGCATCATACTTAAAGTGAAAGACTGAAGTGCTTTCTCTCTAAGATCAGAAACAAGGCAAGGGTGTATGCTGTTACCACTTCTAGCCAGTGGAATAAGGCTAAATAAATAAATGAGTAATTTCCAGATTAGCAAGGAAGAGATGAAACTGTCTTAATTTGCAGATGACATAATTATCTATGTAGAAAATCCTAATTAATCTACCAAAAAGCTACCAGTACCAGTAAATGTTTCTCAAGGTGGCAGAATATAAGATCAATTTACCAAGATGAATTGTGTATCTATATAGAAGGAGTGAGCAATCAGAAATTGAAATTTCAAAAATAACATCAAAAATAAGATATACTTAAGGATAACCTGCCAAAAGACATGTGAGACCTGTTCACTGAAAGCCAGTAAACATTGCTGGGATAAATAAAATCTAAATAAATGGAGAGACACATTGTATTTATAAATTAGAAGATTAAACATTGTTAAGATATCATTTATTCTCAAATTCGACTATATATATTCAATACAATTTCAATCAAAGTCATATCAGATTTTTAAAAGAAATTACCAAATTTATATGAAAATGCAGAGAACCTAGAATAGCCAAAACAATGCTGAAAAAAAGCTAAAGGGAGGATTTACACTACCTGATTTCAAGATCTGTTGAAAAGCTACAGTAATCACAGTAGAAAGAAGGGTAAACAGATATAGACAAATGGAATAAAATTTGTCCAGAAATAGACCTACAGAATTGATTTTTAACAAAAGTGCCAGGGCAATTCAATGGGAAAATGATAATCTTAACAATAAATGGTGCTGGAGCAAATGGATATCCATATAAACAAACAAATATCAACAATGAAAACAAAGAGCGACAACAAAAAACAAATGAACCTCAATCCTTCTTTCATAGCAGTGTTCAAAAAGTATTTCAAGATAAATCATAGTCCTAAATATAAGAGGTAAGGTATAAAACTTCTTGAAGAAAACACAGGAGAAAATCTCAGTGACCTTGGCTTGGCACATGTTTCTTAAACTGGACACAAAAAGCAAGAATTATTAAAGAAAAATAAAATGGACATCATCAAAATAAAAAATGTTTGCCTTTCCAAAGATACTGTTATGAAAATGAAAATATAAACCACAAAATGGGAACAGTAGTTGGAAAACATATATCCAAGAAGAAACTTCTACCTAGAATACATAAAACTCCAATAATAATAAATATTTATAATGATAACTGTAATAATATAAAAAGTATACAGAAGATTTGAAAAGTCACTTCAATAAAGAAGATATATGAATGGCAAATTAGCATATATAAAAAGATGCTCAACATAAGTAGTCATGAAAATACGAATTAAAACCATACCCACTAGAATGGCTAAAACTGAATAGCTAAAATTGAAAAAACTTATACCAAGAATTGACAAAGATGTGGGACAACTGGAACGTATACTGCTGGTAGGGGATGTAAAATGGTAAAACTACTTTGGAAAACAATTTACCAGTTTCATAAAAAGTTAAACATGCACTTATAACTGAGCCATTCCACTTCAAGGTATTTATGCAAGTTATATTTCATAATACTTTGAAATGAAATGAATATATATGTCCACACAAAGACTTGTGCACTAAAGTTCATAGCAACTTTATTGCCCCCTAATAGACTACAAAACCCGAAAGGCCATCAACAGGAATATGGATAAATAAATCATGGTCTATCTATACAACATAATACAAGTTAGCAATAGAAAGAAACTGTTGATACACACAACTTGAATGGATCTAAAACTAATTCTGCTGACAGAAGCCAGACAAAAAGAGTACACATTGTATGGTTCCATGTATATAAAATTCTAGAAAATGCAAACTAGTCTATAGTGCTAGAAAACATCTAGTTGTCTCAGGATGGTGAAAGAGCAAGGAGGGCATAAAGGCAGGGATTATAAAGGGGCCATAAGGAAAGTTTTGGGGGTGAGGAATACATTTATTATCTTTTTTTTTTTTTTTTTTTTTTGAGACAGTCTTGCTCTGTTGCCCACGCTGAAGTACACTGGTGCAATCTCGGCTCATTGTAGCCTTTGCTTCCTGGTTTTAAAGTGATTGTCCTGCCTCAGCATCCTGAGTAGCTGGGAATGCAGATGCCTGCCACCAGGTCTGGCTAAGTTTTTTGTACTTTTTAGTAGAGATGGGGTTTCACCATGTTGGCCAGGCTGGTCTGAATGCCTGACCTCAGGTGATCCACCCACCTCGGCCTCCCAAAGTGCTGGGATTACAGGTGTGAGCCACCATGCCTGGCCGCATTTATTTTTTTTTATTTATTTTTCTTTTAGAGACTGAGTCTCGCTCTGTCGCCCAGGCTGGAGTGCAGTGGCCTAATTTCGGCTCAGTGCAACCTCTGCCTCCTGGGTTCTAGCAATTCTCGTGCCTCAGCCTCCCGAGTAGCTGGGACTACAGGTGTCTACTACCATGCCCGGCTAAGTTTTTGAATTTTAGTAGAGATGGGGTTTCACTGTATTGCCCAGGCTGATCTCGAACTCCTGAGCTCAGCTAATCCACCCACCTTGGCCTCCCAAAGTGCTAGGATTATAGGCGTGAGCCACTGTGCCCGGCCTTACTGCATTTATTATCTTGATTGTGATAACGTTTTCACAGGTGTTTACATATGCCACAACTTGCCAAATTTTAGCAGTTTAAATATTTGCAATTAAACTATATAAAAATACCCCTAAAAAAAAAAAAGAAAAAGGAAAAACATTAAAAACCATTACTGCTGTAAGATTTTCTTTATTACCATCACCACACATCCTCTGGGTAGGAAATAATTTCTAACTCTTCTTTATCCCCAAATCACTTTTTACTTTCATTATAGTACTTATCAGATGCCTCAGTTATTCATTATCCCAAAACTTAGTGACTGAAAACAGTAATTTGCTATTTCTCACATTTTTGTGGGTTGGTTGGGCAATTTCTCTGCTGGTCTAGCCTGAGCTCACTCAGGTGGCTGCAGCCAGCTGGTGAGTTGGCAGAAGCTGGTGGGTTTAAGATGGCTTTGGCATAGATGGCTTGAAGGTGGTGACTCTCACTACATGGTCTTTCATCATTTTGTAGTCTAAATGAATATATTTTTTCAGTGTCCATAAATAAAGTTTTATTGGAATACAACTGCATCCATTTATTTACTTTTTTAGTGAGATATGATTGTCAGACCAAAAAAAGCTGTATATATTCAATGTATACATCTTGATGCATTGGAAGATAAGATTACACCTGTGAAGCCATCACTATATGCAGTGCCCTAAATTTAACCATCACCTCTTAGGGGACTTTTGTATTAGGGTTCTCTATAGGGGCAAAACTTATAGGATATATGTATATATGAAAGGAAGTTTATTAAGGAGAATTGCCTCACATGATCACAAGGTGAAGTCCCACGATAGGCCATTTTGCAAGTTGAGGACCAAGGAAGCCAGTAGTGACTAAGTCTGAGTCCCAAAACCTCAAAAGTAGGGAAGCTGACAGTGCAGCCTTCAGTCTGTGGCTGAAGGCCCGAGAGGCCCTGGCAAACCACTGTTGTAAGTCCAAGAATCCAAAGGCTGAAGAACTTGGAGTCTGATGTTCGGGGGCAGGAAGTATCCAGCATGGGAGAAAGATGAAGACTGGAAGATTCAGCAAGTCAGCTTGTTCCACCTTCTTCTGCCTGCTTTTTCTAGCCACGCTGGCAGCCAACTGGATGGTGCCCACTCACATTGTGGGTGGGTCTTCCTGAGGGTGGGTCGTCCTCTCCCAGTCCACTGACTCAAATGTTAATCTGTTCTGGCAACACCCAGCAGCAACCAGATACTCCCAGAAACAATACTTTGCATCCTTCAATCCAATCAAGTTGACAATATTAACCATCACACCTTGTACACTATTGGTGGGAATGTAAATTGGTACAGCCACTATGGAAAACAGTATGGAGGTTCCTCAAAAGATGAAAAGTAGAACTACCAAATCATCCAACAAACCTGCTTCTGGGTATATACCCCAAAAAATTGAAATCAGGATTTCCAAGCGATGTCTGCATTCCCGTGTTCATTGCCCCATTATTCACAATAGCAAAGACATGGAAAGAACCTGAACGTCCAGATGAATGGATAAAGAAAATATGCATACAATGAAATACTGTTTAGCTTTAAAAGAGATGAGAATCCTGCCATTTGCTATGTCATGGATGAATGTGAAAGACATGCTAAATGAAATAAGCCAGGCCAGGTGCGGTGGCTCATGTCTGTAATCCCAGCACTTTGGGAGGCCAAGGTAGGATCACTTGAGGTCAGGAGTTCAAGACCAGCCTGGCCAACATGGTGAAGCCCCGCCTTTACTAAAAATACAAAAAATTAGCTGGGTGTGGTGGCAGGTGCCTGAAATCCCAGTTACTCGGGAGGCTGAGGCAGGACAATTGCTTGAACCCAGGAGGCAGAGGTTACAGTGAGCCAAGATTGCACCACTGCACTCCAGCCTGGGCGACAGAGCTAGACTCTGTCTCCAAAGGAGGGAAAATAAAAGTCAAACATGGAAGAACAAGCACTATATTATTCCATTTAGGAATCTAAAATAATCAAACTCACAGAAGCAGAAGCAGAGACTTGAATGGTGATTACCAAGGTTTGGGGGAGGGTGAATCAGAGAGATGTTGATCCAAGGGTACATAGTTTCACTTATGCAAGGCGAATACATCCTAGAGATCTACCGTACAACTTAGTGCATAACAACTCTGTATTGTGTACTTAACTGAATCTTCATGTGGCAGTCGGGTACCTAATGGATAAATGCAGAAGCCATGAGGTCTCATGGGTTGCCTGGGCCTTAGATATTGCACTGTCACTCCTGCCACCTTTGACCCTTTGGCAAAACAAGTTTTAAAAAATAGCCCAAATCCAAGGGGATGGAGGAGTTGATGCCACCTTTCTGATGTGAGAAATGACTATGCCGTATTGCAAAGGGATGCGGACATGGGAGGCATCGTTTGTTGGAGATCATTATTATAATGATTTGCTCTTCCAGGTTATGCCTTATGGGCATTTTTGGTACCTGTATCGCTTCTATTAAATCATCAGTTCCTCGAAGGCAGGAATTAGATCTTACTTACCTTTGCATTTCCCTTTGCAATGATCACACACATTGCACACTATGTAATAAGTGTTGAATTTTTCCTGGATGACAAGATAAGTAAAAGGTAAGGGCAAAAAGAAACCGGGGTTGAAGACGCATCATTGTAGAGGTAGGGGAGAAAAGATACATTCCAAAGAATTTAAAATCATGATCTCCAAAGCAGGCAAAAGCAAAGGGCAAATATTGATGAGCTATCAGAATATCTTTATTATTATTATTATTATTATTATTATTACTATTTGAGATGGAGTCTCACTCTGTTGCCTAGGCTGGAGTGCAGTGATGCAATCTTGGCTCACTGCAACCTCTGCCTCCCAGGTTCAAGCAATTCTCCTGTCTCAGCCTCCCAAGGAGCTAGGATTACAGGTGCCCGCCACCATGACTGGCTAATTTTGTATTTTTAGTAGAGATGGGGTTTCAACATGTTGGCCAGGCTGGTCTTGAACTCCTGACCTCAAGTGATTTGCCCGCCTCAGCTTCCCAAAGTGCTGGGATTACAGGCATGAGCCGCCATGCCTAGCCCAGAATATCTTAATAATAACATTTTTATAGCCAAATACGTAAGGGCAACAGATGAGAAGAGTTGAGTAGCTGCTTAAGTAGCTAGTGCTCTATTTAAATACAGCTTTTCTGATTCCAAATTCTAGGCTTTTTTTTTCCCCTTCTTCAAATTTTGCAACTCTGGGGTGGTATTATGTTAGGCAATTGAAGAGAGGGGTGGATAATTTAGGGGTTTTAAATTCACAGAGTAAACATTCTGGTGGTTGGTACCATGCTTTTAGTATTTTATTTCCCGGTGTATGAAATAAAAGATTTTAGGAGGACAATGCTGAAGGTGCCTAAAATAAACTTTCCTTATTTATTTCCAAGCCTTTCTAAGGAGTTAGATTCCAAGAGACAAAGTATGTTGTAGGGCTGTTCTGTTTAGTCTTTCCTCCTGAAACTGCAGCCAGTGTTTTGCCTGTCTGCTATTAACACATTACCCTTTGCATGCCATCTGATATTTGGCATGTTTTATAAACAGGCTGAAAGCTCTAAGCTGAATCCTGGCTACATCAGGTTTTGTAATTATATCCTCCTGCAATATTCATCCCACTCAGACAGCTAATAAATAGTTTGAGATTCAGCTTTTCTCTTTGCCTCTGCCAAATTTAGAAACTCAAAATGCAATTCAAAATAAGTATTTTCTGCATGCACTTTTCCCATGATGTATTTGGTGTCCAACAATGAACCAAATTATGAGGAAGGTGAGTCAACAGAATCATGAGATCCAATTCCTTCTCTCGAGGCTCTTATGATATCGGAGAGATTTGCAGTCTATTTATTGTTTGTTTGTTTGTTTGTTTATTTATTGGACCAGGGTCTCACTTTTGTTGCGCAGGCTGGAGTGCAGTGACGCAATCACTGCAACCTCTGCTTCCTGGGTTCAAGCGATTCTCCTGCCTCAGCCTCCATAGTAGCTGGGATTACAGGTGCCCGCCACCATGCCTGCTAATTTTTTGTATTTTTAGTAGAAACAGGGTTTCACCATGTTGGCCAGGCTGGTCTCAAACTCCTCACCTCAAGTGATCCATCTTCCTCAGCCTCCCAAAGTTCTGGGATTACAGGCGTGAGCCACCGCCTGACCAGACTTGCAGTCTTTTGGGTACTCTGCAAGCTCCAGGATTCTGGGATTCGGAGTGACCCAGAGTGTTGCTGCCAAGTTCTAGTAATGCATTATGTTATACTTTTTCGTTTTTACATAATTCAGCATATTGGGCAATAAGTCACTTTGCTACTATTCATATTAGTTATCTTTACTCTGCAGTAAGACTTAATGTAAATGCAACCTTTTAAAATGAAAACACTGAATTATTCCAGTTTAGGAAAAGTACAAGTTGAAACGTAGCAATCTTAGAGGGCAAGACATCAGTTGGGTTTAAATTAGTGAATTAAATTCTGCATGATTTGATGGCTCCCTGTGGATACCATGAACATTCTGTTTTGCCTCAGTTGTGCCATGCCTCAACACTGAGCTCCTAAAATGCAAAGGCTATTTCTAATTCATTTGTTGTGCCTTTGGTATTTATCATAATACCATACTATAGATTATTCCTCTTTCTATATGGTTTAAAAATTAGGATCAGTATCCATTTTGAACTTCCGAAGTCTTGATGAGAGAGTTGTAAACTCATTAAAGATAAATGAGTAGATTTAAGCTATTCACCCATCTTCAGAGTTCTTTTTGTGCCTTGAGCCTCTGAGAGGAATGGTTGCTGCTGATAAGCCTAGCTGCCATCACATAGGAAGATATTAATATACAGCAATTTCACAGCTGAAGGCTTTGGCTTTTCCACAGCTATGTTAATAGTATTTGTCATTTGGAATCAAACAAGTCCAGGTTAATCAATTCCTGGGGGTGGGAACTTACACAACAGAATTAACTTCTCTTAGCTCTTCAAGTGCCCCTGTTTATAAAATGGGGACAATAAAATTTATAAAATGGTGACCTCTATTATAGGGTTATAAAGATTGAAGTTCTATGTGTTTAGTGCCTGGTAAAATCCTTGACATGTAGAAGGTGCTCAGTAAATTATTGTAGTAAAAATACAAGTTTTTTGGGGGCCAGGCACGGTGGCTCACACCTGTAATCCCAGCACTTTGGGAGGCCAAGGTGGGTGGATCACTTGAGGTCAGGAGTTCAAGACCATCCTGGCCAACATGGTGAAACACCATCACCACTAAAAATACAAAAATTAGCTGGGTGTGGTGGTGCGTGCCTGTAATCCCAGCTACTCTGGAGGCTGAGGCAGGAGAATAACTTGAACTCAGGATGCAGAAGTTGCAGTGAGCTGAAATCACGCCACTGCACTCTAGCCTGGGTCACTGAGTGAGACTCCATCTCAGAAAAAGAAAAAAAAAAAAAAAAAAGACATTGGTTTTTAAGAGTCTTTCTCCTCCCTTCAATTTGGTTGTAAAATATTTGAGGAAAAAATTGGAATCTGTCACATGTTTTGATCTGAAAAATAGTGGGAAAGTGAAAACATTCCATTTTCTCTTTCAGCATTTATTGTGTCACTTAATTATTTTAAGTATTGAATTTTCAGTCTGTCAGACACATTTCTGATGAAAGTTAAGTGCGATCAGGGATCACTGCAACCTCAAATTCCTGGGCTCAAGCGATCGTCCTGCCTCAGCCTTTCCAGCAGTTGGGACTACAGGGATGTACCACTGTGCCTAGCACTTTTTTTTTTTTGTAGTGATGAAGTCTCACTATGTTGCCCAGGCTGGCCTCAAACTCTTGGCCTCAAGCGATCCTCCCACCTCAACCTCCCAAAATGTTGGGATTATAGGTGTGAGCCACCACGCCCAGCTGAAACACAAATTTGGAAGTTATTTGTGCCACTGCTACTCCTAAAATAAATATACTGAAATGCAATGATTTGGATCCTCCCAATGTTTTCTTGTGTTATGAGAAGCTGATAAAGTCTTATGAAACTCCTGTGGGATTATTGAAATAATATCTAAATCTAAGTCTTAGGTCTTGTGAGATCCTAGGCAAGTCATTTAGCTCATATGAAAAATGAGTACTACACATTATTATGATCTCAGATTTGCTTTAAGGTTGAACGAAATTTTGCATGGGAAGTGGCTTTGTCATTGGGACAGCTGTTATCTTAAATTATAATAACACTAAACAGGCCAGGTGCATGGCTCACACCTGTAATTCCAGCACTTTGGGAGGTTGAGGCAGGCGAATCACTTAAGTCCAGGAGTTCGAGACCAGCCTGGCCAACATGGCAAAAACCGGCCTCCACTGAAAATACAAAAAACTAGTTAGGCACACACCTGTGGTCCCTGCTACTTGGGAGGCTGAATCAGGAGAATCATTTGAACCCAGGAGGTGGAGGTTGCAGTGAGCTGAGATCACACCACTGCACTCCAGCCCGGGTGACAGAGTGAGACTCTACCTCAAAACAAACAAACAAATAAATAAATAAATACATTACAATAACACTAAACATCCATAGGGTAAAAATGGGGGCTTTCATTTGATGGAAAACTTCAGACACAGCTCTTTTCTCATGTGAAGCAGGACTGACTAAAGTCTGCTGGCTTCCTCAGAATTGGTTAAGAGGAGATACTTGATATCTCAGCACCTTTTTCTGATAGGCTGTCAACTGCAGCCTTAGCCTCTCTCTATCCCTGGCCTGACTCCTCCCCTTCCCTGCGTTGTCTGTATCTACCACATTTTATTTATGATGTTTGGGTTGTGAGGTGAGGTGGGAAACTTGGTATAGGCTAGGTCTCCTTTGCAGTCAGCCTCCCTACAGAGAAATTGGCCATTAATAATTGTATTAGGAAACATTTTGTCCTTGCAGAGGGAGACCCAGGCTTTACAAAAGATTCCTGCGATTTGGTAGCTTGGTCTAGTTCTGGGGTGCAAAATTAGGAAGCCCATCATTGCGGCACACTTCAGCCATATTTCCACCCCTACCTTTATCAGCGGTAAGGCTGTTATTTTTATCTTCAACTATCTGGCTTATTTATTTTCTCAAAAAGTTCAGAACTCAAATGGGAAAAAGTGGTATTCTATATTACCCCACTGAAAAGTAAGGGCTAATTTATCCAAGTCTGGTTCCTCACCGGCTGGCCCCTGAAACACTCCACAGAAACCAGCCACTGCTGTGAGTTTAAGACAATCAACCCAACTTATGGCAGAATTCTGAAGTGGCGGTTTGGTTGGATTGGTGCTCTCCCAAGCTAAAATTCTGAGTTAGTAGATGGTAGACCTGGGCTGCATATGGAGGTTCTACATTATTATGTAGCTGCAGCCCCCAAAGCTTGACCCCAGCATTTTGATTTTGCCAACTGCTAAGTGCTGAGGTGATGACCCAAAAATGGAGGCCAACGTTCTGCCACGTCATATTGCTGGGACCATGGGTTTGGACCCCAGCCCTTGATCACACTGTGGGAGCAGCTTGTACTCTCTCAATCATGCAATTTTTTTTTAAAGCCCTACAGCCAAAAGACTGAGGTTTCTCTTCCAATATTTGACGTTTGGCCCTGCTGGATTCTTCCGTGCTGTTCGAATGCAATGGGCAACAGGGCTCACATACCTGTGATGGGTCTTGTCTCTGAATTTCTCCCCGATGTTCCAGAAGGGCCTGCTGTGTGTGTGTGCCATGCTTGACCCTTCACCTCTGGTACTGTCACCCCTAACCCTCAGCATCTGTTCAGAAACAGTGATCATAATTCATCCAGAGGTCTCTGATTGACAAAGAAATTTCATATAGATTATCCCGTTTGACCATTACGACAACCTTGAAGATACAGGTATCTCTCCCATTTCTTAGGCAAGGAGCTTGAATTCTGAGAACTTCAAGATCACAATGAATGACAGAGATGGTTCTTAAACACTGAGGTCTTTTGTCTCTAGATTTTATGTTCTTTGCTTGGGAGCTGGTACTTCTTTAAACATCTATTGGGTCACACAGAAATGCCTGATGCCCTTGTTGCTATGGGAATAGTTAAATGCTTTGTCTTCCAAAAGTCTTTTTATTAATCCCAGACAGCAGTTCCAGTGATGGATTTCACTGTAAATAAGAATAGCCCATTTTTCTCTGCCCTATAGAGTTCATTTTTTTCAGTAGATTTTTCAAAATTATACTGAAGCTGAAGTAAAAAGAATATATATCAAAATTGATAGCACCCAGATGCTGCAGAAGTGGCGCTGCAGGTGAAAGATACCAGGCTGAGACGAATCTGGAAAAACGGGACTCTAGTAGTCGGAGCTCCAAGGAAAGACTGGATAATAGAGAAGGAAAGATGGAAAAGTCAGAAAGAAGGAGACGTTATAAGAAAGAAAAGTATACACCACACACACACACACACACACAGAGAGAGAGAGAGAGAGAGAGAGAGAGAAAGAGAGGAGAGAGAGGAGGGTAGGGGAGGAGGGAGAGATCAAATTGGCTGAAAATAACAGCTGACCCCAGGCCCAGCTTTCCTGTAGCTAAATGCAGCCACAAGAGTGACTACTGTAAAGACCAGCAGAAGAACTGCTCAGTTGAGCCCCAAACCAGATTCCAGAACTGTGAGAGAATGGAATGATTGTCATTTTAAGCCACTAAATTTGGGGGCGGTTTGTTACGCAGCAATAGCTAACCAAATAGAAGTTAGCACTCGGATGTGGTTTCTTCTGTAACAAGAACACAAAGCTGGTGGCCATGGCTTTTGGCCTGGGTGGTGAGCAGAAGCTAGAGGAGGCTCCAGGAGACTGTTAGGGAAGGCCGGAAGGGCAGTGAGCAGTTGGTATTAGAGTCTGGGGAAAAGACAATCTGTGTCATGTAGTGGTTGAAAGTTTGGCAACATGTTGACTATAAAAGATAGCAAATGTGTCTAAAGAACTTGGGGATCTGACTAAGAGACTATTTCCAGACAGAACGTTGAAAGTGCTAACTGTCTTCTTTTAGCTGTGCCTGATAAGGCACAAATAGAGAAGGATAAAAAATAAAAGTGTCAACACAGGAAAACTTTCCAACCCAGGACTTACTGAGTTGGAAAATAAAACTCTTTCTCATTGCAGCTTTTCCAGTCTGCAAAAGGTTCCCAACTGGCCTATGGGAAAAGATCAAATCTAAGGTACTACTAGTAAAATGGAACATGTGGGTCAAGATCAAGTCACAGGCCAGGCACGGTGGCTCACGCCTGTAATACCAGCATTTTGGGAGGCCAAGGCGGGTGGATCATGAAGTCAGGAGTTCAAGACCAACCTGGCCAAGATGGTGAAATCCCGTCTCTACTAAAAATGCAAAAAAATTAGCTGGGCGTGGTGGTGGGTGCCTGTAGTCCCAGCAACTCAGGAGGCTGAGGCAGAGAATTGCTTGAACCTGGGAGGTGGAGGTTACAGTGGGCTGATATCTCGCCACTGCACTCCAGCCTAGGTGACAGAGCAAGACTCCATCTCAATAAAAAAAAAAAAGATCAAGTTACAAGTGTGGCTATAAGACCCTTTGTTAAGACCCCAGAAAGGTTAGCAGTAGAACCTCCTAGAACCTCAGTGCTAGATAAAAGTGTTTCTAAGAATGTAAAGGACATCTTCTCATAGTACTCTGACCCCAAGTATAGAGAGGTCTGTCACAAAGAGATTTGCGAGTATAGCTCTTATCTATTGGAATGAAACCTATTAAGACTTATAGGAATCCTACATAGTTTTGAACAGAACTATATTAGCAGAAACACAAAGAGTTGTACTAAAAGAAACAGCTCTGCAGCTGTAAAAAAGAATGAAGTCATGTCCTTTGCAGGGACATGGATGAAGCTGGAAGCCATCATTCTCAGCATACTAACACAGGAACAGAAAACCAAACACCACATGTTCTCACTCATAAGTGAGAGTTGAACAATGAGAATACATGGACACAGGGAGGGGAACATCACATATTGGGGCCTATCGGGGGTGGGGGGCAAGGGGAGGGAGAGCATTAGGACAAATAGGTAATGCTTATGGGGCTTAAAACCTAGAAGACGGGTTGATAGGTGCAGCAAACCACCATGGAACATGTATACCTGTGTAACAAATCTGCACGTTCTGCACATGTATCCCAGAACTTAAAGGAAACTAAATTTTTGAAAAAAGGAAAGGAAAGAAACACCTCGACTTGAAAAGAGGCCTCTGGACTCTCTCCTTCTAGAGGCAGGAAAGAGGATGAGAAAGCTATTCACCCACAGACACTGGCCATCCCTTATGGGAAAAGAAGGAATAGTCAGAGCCGGGCGCGGTGGCTCAAGCCTGTAATGCTAGCACTTTGGGAGGCCGAGATGGGCGGATCACGAGGTCAGGAGATTGAGACCATCCTGGCTAACACGGTGAAACCCCGTCTCTACTAAAAAAATACAAAAAACTAGCCGGGCAAGGTGGCCGGTGCCTGTAGTCCCAGCTACTCGGGAGGCTGAGGCAGGAGAATGGCGTGAACCCGGGAGGCGGAGCTTGCAGTGAGCTGAGATCGCGCCACTGCACTCCAGCCTGGGCGACAGAGCGAGACTCTGTCTCAAAAAAAAAAAAAAAAAAAAAAAAAAGAAGGAATAGTCAGAAAGCAGAGTAAGGAACCATGAAGAACCACTCCTTAGGAACATAACTGTCCCTGGAGCAGGGGGAATTGGTGACATATGCCTGTCTGGACTTCAGAATTGCTGTGGACTGGCGAGTCCTGCATTCCTTCCATTCTCCTTCATTTAAATGAGAGTCTGTTGTGATTATTTTATGCTGGTCTCACCGGTATATAGGGCGAAACAATTTGTCTTCAGATCTAGAAGAAATATACCCGAGGAGTCTCATCTACACCTGGACTTGGTTTAGATGACAAGATCTTGAACCTTGAGCCTGAGACTGCTGCCGTAATGGGATAAGACTCTTAGGGGTCTTGGGAGAGAGTTGAGAGTATTTTGCACGTGGGAGGGGGGGGGCTGTGAGCCATTAGAAACCAGAGAGCAAGCTGTTGCAGTTTGTTTTATTGGCCCCAATAAGCTATGCCTCTTGGTATTCACGCCCTTGTGTAATCCCCTTCCTATGAATATGGTCCAGGGTTATGCCTTGCTTTAACTCATCAAATGCAGCAGAAGTGACACTGTGCCAGTTCTGAGCCTTAAGAAGTACTGGAAGCTTCTGCTTTGGTGCTCTTGGATGCTCTGATCTGCTAAATAGAAAGTCTAACTACCTTGCTAGATGGGCTATATAAAGAGGACTTAGAAAAACTCTGCCATCTCAGCATCTCGGCTGAACCCAGCCCTCAGCCAACCCACACTTAATTCAGCTAATTAGGTGACCACCATCAAGATCAGCAGAAACTTTATCCAGCTAAGCCCAGTCTGAATATCAGAGAGTGAGCAAATACAAAGGTTGTGTTTTAAGCCATTAAGTGTTGGGATGGTTTGTTACATAGCAATAGATGAGTGAAATGGACCCAATTAAAATAGTTGATCCATAAGCATATAACAAAAATCGTTATAACAATACCTCAAAAGCATAAGAAGGAAAATCTTTATGGAAAATAAACCTTTGGTTTCACTGAAGTTAATTGACTAAATTAACTCAACCACAATGTGAGCATAAATCACAATTGAGAAGACTGACTTGGCGGCAGAGTAAATGGAACAGGCTCAAAGAACCGACTATATTTAGCATCTACTTGGGTTTGGTGTGGGATGCAAGTGAGTTTTAAAATCAGGAAAAGGAAAAAACCATCAAGTCAGAGTAGAGCCTAGAGATTTGTTTATGCTTTTTAATGCCAGAAACTTGAGATTGCTTTCCTTCTTTGAGGAAGAAAAGTATGATTTGTAATCTTGCACAGCTGAGAAGAAACGTTTCCACTACCCCTCCAAACCTCACTCCTTGCCTTCCAGCCATGTAAAGAACCAATGCAGCTCCTCAAATGAGCCTCTCTGCTTTGTTCATGTTACTCTTCCTGCTTGTGTGCTGTTTCCCCATCCATCCATTAACTGCTCAATTTCACCCACTTGACCCTTTTGGAAAATGAGGTGAAGCTTCCACTTGGGGACAATCTTTCTGACAACTGTCTCTCTGTGTCCTCAAGCAGTCTCATCACCCCGGCCTTGGGACACCACTGTTCTTTGTTTTCACCTGTATTCTTTGGCTGTACAATTATTAGGATGGTTTGTTTGCTTGTCCTTTACTCCTCCTTGACCATAGATTTCCATTAGAGACAGGGAGAAATCCTACTGAGATGATATGTATATGCGGCATTTATTGCATGCTTATAATGTGGCCTAACATCAGTGGTTTTCAAGGTTTTGGTTGTATCAAGGGTGCCTATTTAAAAATGCATATTTTTTGGGAGGCCGAGACGGGCGGATCACGAGGTCAGGAGATCGAGACCATCCTGGCTAATATGGTGAAACCCCATCTCTACTAAAAATACAAAAAACTAGCCGGGCGAGGTGGTGGGAGCCTGTAGTCCCAGCTACTCGGGAGGCTGAGGCAGGAGAATGGCGTAAACCTGGGAGGCGGAGCTTGCAGTGAGCTGAGATCCGGCCACTGCACTCCAGCCTGGGCGACAAAGCGAGACTCCGTCTCAAAAAAAAAAAAAAAAAAAAAAAGCATATTTTTAGCCAGGTGTGGTGACTTACGCCTATAATCCCAGCTCTTTGGGAGGCCGAGGGGGTGTGGATCACCTGAGGTCAGGAGTTCAAGATCAACCCGACCAACCAGGTGAAACTCCGTCTCCACTAAAAATACAAAAATTAGCCAGGCGTGGTGGCAGGCACCTGTAATCCCAGCTACTCAGGAGGCTAAGGCAAGAGAATGGTTTGAACCCGGGAGGTGGAGGTTGCAGTGAGCCGAGATTGCACCATTGCACTCCAGCCTGGGCAACAGAGCAAGGCTCCGTCTCAAAAAAAAAAAAAAAAAAAAAAAAAAAGCATGTTTTCAACCCCCAGCCCCAGATAGCCTCATTCACTTGGGGCTGGGAGATCTGCATTTTAATAGGCACCTAGATCACTGTGATACAATTGGTCAGGCAACTCTGTCTTACAAAATATGGGCCTTAGGACCTCCTGTCTTCTCTTGCCTCTCTCTGGCTGACTAACCTGGGCTATCTCCCTACAGTAAAGGGAAAACCAGGGAAGATAACTGGGTGAAACTCAAATCAGGTAAACATGCTTTTTAAATTCTGACCTGGAAGTTGAAGGCGCAGGCTGAAATAATAATTATTCATCAATGGTATTTATTCCCATTTTTCCTGACTTCCTTTTCCGCCACTAGTCAAGAACCGGCCATATTTAAAGTTATGCTGGTTGATTTTTTCTCAAGGCACCCTTTGAATAGCCCTTCAAAGCTAGAAAAATGTAAGTGTTTGGAAATTAAATTGTGATGAGCTTATCTGTCAGCTGCATGATGTTTCCCCAGTCATTCTATTCTGGGTGATAAATCCATAATCACTGAAGTCAAGAGCTGTTCATTACATATATTCACATAACCTGGTCCAAAGGCCCAGACTATCTGAATTGGCAGTAGCAACACCAGCTACTATTTACTTACCTCTTGGTTTGTGCTGCGGCTGGGATCAGTGTTTTACATCATTTTGTTCTTTAATCCTTATCAAACCTTTGAGATAGGTTTTATAGGTAAGAAAGGTGGGGCTCAGAGAAATTTAAAATAACTTGTCCAAAGGGCAAGATGAGGTAGGATGAAAAGATACGTCTGTTTCCCTCAGCACCTGGGATTCTGTACTACACCGTGGGCCAGCTTCTTAGGGCCTGCCTGGGCCCACGGCCAGGTGGTATCAGGGCAAAACTTAAGACCCACAATTCCTGGTCCCCGGCATAATTTTTTTTATGACCTCACACATGGGGCAAAAGGAAAGCTGAAAACATTAATAATTAATTCCGGTAAAAAGAGAGGGTGGTGATATGGTTTGGCTATGTCCCTTCCCAAATCTCGTCGTGAATTGTAGTTTCCATAATCCCCACATGTCCTGGGAGGGACCAGGTGGAGACAACTGAATCATGGGGTAGTTTCCCCCATTTTGCCATCCTGTTCTCGTGATAGTGAGCGAGTTCTCACAAGGGCTGATGGTTTTTATAAGGGGCCTTCCCTGCCCAGTGCCCCCGCCCCACCGCCTTCGCTCTGCATTTTTTTCCTGCCATCATGTGAAGAAGGACTTCCCCTTCTGCCATGACTGTAAGTTTCCTGAGGCTTCCCCAGACATGCGGAACTGTGAATTAATTAAACATCTTTCCTCTATAAGTTACCCAGTCTCGGGCAGTTCTTTATAGCATCGTGAGAATGGACTAATAATACAGGTGGGTTGAGGGAGAGGCCCCTGATTTTCCTTTACTTGTTTGGATCATTGGGAAATTTTTGATTACCAAAAGGCTAAATTATGATGTCATTTGTGGCCTTGGAACAGATTATCTGGGCCTTGCCCTGTTTCCACTAACTGCTATTTCTCTAAGTTTGTGGAAAATGTTAAGACAGTTACCAATTCTTCTTGGTCCATTTTGAAGATTTGCTAAACCTCTAAAAGCCTTGTGAGACCCCTTCAGCCACTGCGGAGCTTTTTAATGGAGAACAGGAAAGGATCGTAACTAGGCCACAGGGGGGTATTTTAGTCTGAGAGCAGGCTGGTTTTATGAAAGTCCAGGCTCCCAGCAGCTTTTGTGAATATTAACGTATAAACCAGGGCAGAAAGTGGCGTCAGCAATGCCCTGAGCAGCGAAGACTGTGACTTGATGTAGCAGAGGCACGTCCAGGTCAGCAGCAGGGACCTGAATTCCAGCACTCTCAGCGCTGCCTGGATCTGGTGAGAACTTGGGTCAAAGCTCTCAATCCGTGTGGGCCTGGTTTTTTGTTTTAAATTCTTCTGATACTACCTCTCCTGTTGGTGGAGGAGGGAAATGGATATGAATGTCTGTGAAAGAACTTGCAGGTAAACTGTTCTGAGTGGAGCTCCATCTGCCATCTTGACTGGCTGTTTGTAGTTTTCCAACAAAACATCATAGCTGATGTGGTTAAGCAGTGTCGTGTTCACAGCGGGAAGGCAACCAGCATTTGGTGGAATTGTACTGCTGAATATTTATAACTGAAAACCTCAAAGAAGAGTCCACCTCACAGATGTCACCCTTATTGCTTGCGTTCCAACTGTTTAAGAGCTAACCCGTTGTGCTAGTTTCAGATGACTGTTGTTTTAAGTGTGGAGTGCATTTCACTGCGATAAGCAGGATGCTTTGAGATGTCATGTAGACAAACATTTTTATTAATAATTAGGTATTTTTCACTGTGCATTTAAACAAGGTTCATTTGGAAAAGTAAGTCAAAATGGACTCAACTAAAATGGATGAAGCAAGTATTAATACAGGTGTTAGAAGGATATGACAAAATCATGCAGGTGATACGTGAATGAGTACGGTTTAGGATATACTGCTAGAATGTAAGCCCATAACTTGTTAAGCAAAACTCATGGGGCCAGATGAGTTTCATAATTCAGAATATCTCATGCAGTATTTGACACCCCCAGAGGTAACTGAGACAACACTCTCAAGTCAAACACGTTATTATTTCTGCAGTAAAACTTATGAATATTCATCATAAGTGGGATAAAGTCTATAAATGGACTCATCAATTCAGGACAAGTTTTGCAGCCAAATGAATTACAGAAAATATTGTTTCTCAGATGTTTTTGCATTTTGGAATTGTAGATAAGAGGGTTTTTGTTGTCGTTGTTTTGGTTTTTGAGACAAGGTCTGGCTCTGTCACCCAGGCTGGAGTGCAATGGTGCCATCTCAGCTCACTGCAACCTCCGCCTCCTGGGCTCAAGATATCCTCCCACCTCAGCCTCCCAAGTAGCTGGGACTACAGGTGTGCACCACCACACTCGGCTAATTTTTGTATTTTTTTGTAGAACAGGTTTTCACCATGTTGCCCAGGCTGATCTCAAACTCGAGTTCTCAAGTGATCTACTCCCAAAGTGCTGGGATTACAGGTGTGAGCCACTGCACCTGACCAGATAAGAGATTTTTAACCTGTAGTAAAATAGGCCAAGAGGAAAAAGAAGCAAATTCAAGAACCTTAGGCCTGAGCCATACCTTATAGGATGGCTATACTCCCCAGACATTCTCCCTCTCATCATCTGATTTGTGAGGTAGGTCCTCCCATATCACAGATGAGGAATCTGAGGCTTAGAGAGGGTAGGTGACTTAGCCAAGATCACACCACTGGTAACCAACAGGGCCAGAATTAGGATCCAAGATTAGAATCCAAGTCCTGTGCCTCCAGATATTTGATCTTTTTATACTGTAATCCATACATCATATAAGCCCTGAAGAGGCAGAGGCTGAATTTTTGAACATGTTCCCTGAGTGCAGAAATGTTTTCCTCCAGGAAGGTATCTTACCTGATCCAGTCATTTCCACTGAGGGGGGCTCTGGAGGGGAAGGATGGGAGTGGAAGACATAACCTTGGCCATTTAATGTTGAGCTACAGATGTATTCAAGGTGCTTGGATCAATCTCTTCAGATAGTGCATGAAACCCAGCTCAAATGCTTGTGACAGTCCAGCTGTATTTCAGATAACCATAGCCTGCTACTTCCAGAAATTCTAATAAGAGTGGACATTTAGTGAGCACCAGGTATATGCCAGACATTCCTTCCTCTAACAATTTAGAGGGTGTTCTTACCATTTCCCTCCCCCAGATAGAGAAATGGGAGTTCAGAGACCCAGCCAAGATTACATTGCTGGTAAGTGACAAGTAAGAGTCAGGCCAGGTTTGATTCTGTCCAAGGACCACACTCTTACCCACTACCCTCAAAGAGCAGTGGCAGAGCCTTGATTTCTGATCCACCCGTAGGAGGTATGCCTTTTCCCCTGTCACCAGGGTACAGCCAGTTTCTGCATTTTGCCTGCTTGTGTTCCAGAAATTCAAGTGCAAGTTGATGCAGCCTCCTAAGTTTGATGGCATGGCCCTTAGCATTAGGGAAGTATGCAGGAGCTGGCTGTATTCAGGAAGCCACCATAGATGCATATGGCTGGAATAGTAAGTGAGGGCGGGGTTTGGGAAAGAGCTGGGGGCAATTGTTAAATCAGAAAGAGCCTTGTTGTTCTTGCTTAGGCGACATCAATTTTGTTCTCTAGGCAATGGAGAATCACCAAGTAATTTTGCATGGGGCAATGACGTGGTTATATTTCCATGTGTGATGTCTTATTTGGCTTGAAAATCAGGCGCTGCTTCCTGGAGGAGGTATCAGTTAATCTAGGACTGAAAGGATGGATTGGATGTCACCCAGGGACGAAGCGACTGTGACAAGATACAAGCACAGGTGTGTTCAGGATTCACAATCACATGAATCGAAACAAACCACTTTCCTATACTGAGCAGCTACTGTGTGCACTGGCACAGGTACATAGATTATTTCCTTTAATCATGCAGAGCCCTGCAGGGAAAGTCATAGCTCCTAAGATACAGAAGTGGGATTCAGCCCCATTCCTGTCAGACCTCAAAGCTCATTTTCTTTCCATCTCACAAGTTGTCTCTCCCTACAGATTTCAGTCTGGGCTCAGAGCACAGAGGAAAAGTCGTGGAGGCTTGGACAGCCTCACCCTTAGAACAGAGGAATCAGATCTTTTTTTTTTACACAGAATCTCACTCTGTTGCCCAGGCTGGAGTGCAATGGTTCCATCTCGGCTCACTGCAAACTCTGCCTTCTGGGTTCAAGCAATTCTCCTGCTTCAGCCTCCTGAGTAGCTGGGATTACAGGCACACACTACCACGTCCAGGTAATTTTTGTATTTTTAGTAGAGACAGGGTTTCGTCATGTTGGCCAGGCTGATCTAGAACTCCTGGCCTCAAGTGATCTGCCCACCGCAGCCTCCCAAAGTGCTGGGATTACAGGCATGAGCCACCATGCCTGGCCAGGAATCAGATTTTTAAAGAGCCTTGACAGCTTACTGGCTGCTGAAACTTGGTCTTTCTAGATACTTTCAGACAGTGCCGTAGCCCTAAGGGGTCTATGCCAATCAAAGTGAGATGATTGCCTGGAAAAGAGGGGCTTGGGTGCTGCTCCTGTGTCTTTGAGTTTCTCTCTTCATTTTTCTGAGCCCATGTTCTCTAGGTGAAATCAGAAGTCAGGAGAAAGAGTTCTGGGAGAAGGCCACACTGAGACAGGGCTGTTCAGAAGGCAATGAGGACCCAGAGAAATTTCAGACAGTTGGCCAGGGTTTGGTGACTGGGGCTGCAACCTGGGCTAGGCCTGTGTAAGACAGCACCAACCAACCACCCCAAGCCTCTTGACAGATGCACCTTCGTGGAGTCCCGGTGCTGACTGTCCCTGACTAATAGGCCCAGTTGAGGGGTAGCATGGAGGGGGACCGTTAAAGCATCATTGGAAATCCATTGATAGCATCAGGTCCTCAACACCCCAGGATTTACCTGGGGGCTTCGGTGGGAGTGGTTAGAACTAAATATCCCAAGGGATAGATTTATTATTAGGCAGGTGCGAAAGTAATTGCAGTCTTTGGCATTACTTTTAATGGCATCATATCAATTAAAGTGAGACCAGGTGGGGACGGAGATGAGCACTCAAAGAACCAGGAGTAGCCTGAGTGTGGTTTCCCTTGGCCCAGGCTCAGACCAGGTGTGACCAGGATCAAAACAACCATGGAGACTTAAAAAACAAAACAAAATAAACCAAAAAACAAAACAGAGGCCGGGCTCAGTGGCTCACGCCTGTAATCCCAACACTTTGGGAGGCCGAGGCAGGCGGATCACTTGAGGTCAGGAGTTCGAGACCAGCCTGGCCAACATGGTGAAACCCCAGTCTCTACCAAAAATAGAAAAATTAGCCGGGCATGGTGGTGGGTGCCTGTAATCCCAGCTACCTGGGAGGCTGAGGCAGGAGAATTGCTTGAACCCAGGAGGCGGAGGTGGCAGTGAGCCAACATCTCACCACTGTACTCCAGCCTGAGAGATAGAGCAAGACTCCATCTCAAAAAAAAACAAAACAAACAAACAAAAAAATATTGTCAGATCCAAAGAATGTAACTTATTTCAAAATGAACAATATGGCCAGGCATGGTGGCTCACACCTGTAGTCGCAGCACTTTTGGAAGATGAGGTGGGAAGATTGCTTGAGTCCAGGAGTTGGAGGTCCTCCTGGGGAATATAGTGAGACCCCATCTCTACAAAAAAATTAAAAAATTAGCCAGGTCTGATAGCACATGCCTATAGTCCAAGTTACTCTGGAGGCTGAGGTGGGAGGATCACTTGAGCCTGGGGGGTCAAGTCTGCAGTCAGCTGTGATTGTGTCACTGCACTATAGCCTGGGCAGCAAAGCGATACCCTGTCTCTTGAAATCACAAAATAAAATAAACAATGTTTTGCA
The DNA here is from genome assembly GCF_049350105.2 of Macaca mulatta. Classification (NCBI taxonomy): domain Eukaryota; kingdom Metazoa; phylum Chordata; class Mammalia; order Primates; family Cercopithecidae; genus Macaca; species Macaca mulatta. Next base: position 134,698,958 of record NC_133413.1, on the reverse strand, counting down.
TATGTGTTATACTGATTTCCATGAAATGACCAGGGCCCCTCAATTCTCAGTGTACCTTTGATCCTCTTTGCTCTACATGAATATTTCTTTGTCTTTTAGTGTATGTCTTTCTGCCATTGAGTCCCTACCATTGAGAGGTACAGTTCCTCCTGGTCTGACTCCTGGGCTCTCTCTTGCTGTCTTTCCAAAGGCTCTAGACCCTCGCCCCATAGATGCTACCTTTCCCCACTCTGGCCTTACCGATCAAGAGATTTATTTTCTTGCTGCCTCTAAAGACAAGCAGATGGACTCCTCTTGTTTGAAGATTTTTTATTCTCAGCTTGTCACAGTGGGGACACAGACAGCTGAGAGACAAAAATAACAAGCACAGGGAGGTTATGAAGTTTTGGAAGCCTTATATAATCCGTGCTGCCACAGACCCTTTCCTGCGGACGCCGACAGCCGAGCAGAATGGGAAGTATAAGATGGATCCGAGTCCAAATCCTGCTCGAGCCACTTCCTAGCTGAGTGATCTTGGGTGAATTAACAGCTTAACCCTGCTAGCCTCAGTCTTCCCTCTGGAAAATGGGGATAATAATGCCACTGACCCCTTTGTGTTATCTGAAGATCAAATGAGATTACACATACCCAGTGGCCAGCCTAGTGTCAACATGTAACAGGTGCTGCTATAAATAGCTGCGTCCACAGCTTTGTGTTGACAGCTCAGATAGTGTTGGAAAGGTCTGTGGACTCCACCTCTCTGTTCCTGAAGGTAAGGGTTATTCCTTTTCCGTGCCAACCACTTTCAAGCTTGGGGCTGCAGATGGAATGGGTGGCGCCACTGCATCTCCAGCTGCCTTACCTGTTTACCGAGATGGACTCACAGTTCTGAGGCTGCAGGAGGGGCTGGCGGCCTCTTCGTTGGGCCCTGGATGCCTATGGGTAAAGTGTTCCCTTGGAATGCCTTGTACGTTTCATTTCTCACTGAAAAGTAAAAGCTGGCCAGGCAGGGTGGCTCACGCCTATAATTCCAGCACTTTGGGAGGCCGAGGCAGGTGGATCACCTGAGGTCAGGAGTTCAAAACCAGCCTGGCCAACATGGTGAAACCCTGTCTCTACTAAAAATACAAAAAATTAGCCGGGCATGGTGGTGCACACCTATAATCCCAGCTACTCAGGAGGCTGAGGCAGGAGAGTCGCTTGAACCTGGGAGGTGGAAGTTGCAGTGAGCCGAGATTGCACCATTTTATTCCAGCCTGGGCAACAAGAGTGAAACTCTGTCTCACAAAAAAAGAAAACAAAAGTAAAAGCCAACAATTCTATTTTCTTTTTACATTCTCTCCTCCATCTCAGGGTAGCGAACATAAGGCCTGATTATTGCTCTCCAGGGCAGGAGGCAAAGATAGCCAACAGCCTTGGAACATGCTTTATATCAAAGCAGACTTTCTGTTGGATTCTCGAGCATCTCTGCAGCTCTGAGTTAGAGGTTTTGTTGGAATGCAATCTGACCAGAGCTTTCGCATTAGCTGGGAGAGTAAATCACTGTCCCTGCCGTAGTGGGTAGTCACGGGTTAGTCCAGCAAGGCGTCAACACTGCTGTCTCTGAGAATCCACATCCAAGGCACACCTGCCGCTCCAGGTCTCCCTCACACACAGTTGCCACACTTTGATTCTTAGTTAGGATTTGACATTGAGTTGGGGTTTGAATGCCTCCAATTACTCAACAAAAGCTCTCCTGGAGACGTCTGCACCTGTCCCCTTTTCCCTATGATAATGCTATGGGATATGAAGAGTGTCTTAGTCCATTCGAGCTGCTATAACAAATACCTTAGACTGGGTAATTTACAAACAACAGAGCTTGATTGCTCATACTTCTGGCAGCTGGAAAGTCCAAGATCGAGGCACCAGTAGATTTGGAGTCTGGTGAGGGCTCGCTCCTCCCAGATGGCACCTTCTGTGTCCTCGCACAGCGGAAGGGATGAGCAGCCTCCCCCAGGCCTCTTTAATAAGGGCACTTTAATAAGGGCACTAATCCCATCCACAAGGGTGGAGCTCTTAGGACCTATTTACCTCCCAAAGGTCTCACTTCTTAATAGCACCAACTTGGGGATTAAGTTTCAATGTATGAATTCTGAGAGGGGACACAGATGTTTAGATCATAGCACAAAGGTACTAAACATGCTTTATTACTCCTGGAAAAGGAAACCAACACTTATAGACCATCTAATCGTGCCAAGCATGAGTGTGGGAACATTGCAGGCATTGTCTCACACTCTTTTTCACACCAGCTCTTTAAAAGTAGGAAAGAGGCCAGGCACAGTGGCTCACACCTGTAATCTCAGCACTTTGGGAGGCCAAATTGGGTGGATTGCTTGAGGTCAGGAGTTCAAGACTAGCCTGGCCAACATGGTGAAACCCTGTCTCTACTAAAAATACAAAAATTAGCCGGGCCTGGTGGTGGGCACCTGTAATCCCAGCTACTTGGGAGGCTGAGGCAGGAGAATCACTTGAACCTGGAAGGCGGAGGTTGCTGTGAGCTGAGGTCATGCCACTGTGCTCCAGCCTGGGCAACAGAGTGAGACTCAGTCTCAAAAGCCAAACCAAACCAAAACAAAAAAAAAGCAGGAAAGACACTGAACCAGGGTGGAAGCCTAATGTTTCCCTGAAAGCCAGAGGAAAAGTTTCCCTTTGGGAATCAAATTGGGAAAACCCACACCTGGAGGTTAGGAGTGAACCAAGCAATCATCTGTGGATGAGGCACTAGAGGGCTTGGCGCCACAGAACTTGTACTCAGGCACGACTGGGAGGAATCCTGAGGGGACAAAGCAGGACTCTTTGGAATCTATTCACTTGTACTTTATAGTGTAGTGAAGGAGTATGTGGATCAAAAGTGAGAGACAGCCTGGGAAACAGAAGCAAAAAACATGGAAGTGCCAGGAGCAGGTTGAGCCTTTCAGATTCCATCCTGCAGCATGTCTATTGACTGCCCCATAGATGCCACTGTCCCTATTCTTGGGTTGGTATATCCTGTTATGTATCTACCTATAAGCACTCCAACTTGGCATCCCCACTCACCAAGCAAGCTCTGGTTGTAATTTTGATGTCTAGGTATTTGGTGTACACGGAAAGAAGGTTGACATTTTTTACCCCATTTTACCCCATTTTACCCCATTTTTACCCCTATGGATGTTTAGTGTTGTTATCTATGTGTTTATTTTGAGGTAGAGTCTTGCTCTGTCACCCAGGCTGGAGGGCAGCTGGTTGACAGTTCTACTTCTCTCCTCAAACTAATAAACAGACCTCATGACCTATAGATCAGTCCTAGGAAGTGGTGCGTGCCCTGTAGGCACCGAGGAAGGTTCTTTCCTCTGACACCCCCCGATCTCCACCCCGGCAGTATGATCATGCACAGGCTAATCTATGGAAGGTCTAAGGAACAAGACAACCATTGCTACTAAATCAATCAATAAATCTGTAGGTACTTTATGGAAGGTCTAAGGAACAAGACAATCATTGCTACTAAATCAATCAATAAATTTGTAGGTACTTTATGGAAGGTCTAAGGAACAAGACAATCATTGTTACTAAATCAATCAATAAATCTGTAGGTACTTTATGGAAGGTCTAAGGAACAAGACAATCATTGTTACTAAATCAATCAATAAATCTGTAGGTACTTATTGGTTCCTAATGAAAAGTGGCAATCTGGGGAGAACAAAGTCATTAAGTGGAAACAATGAAAGGGGCAAGATTATTATAAGTATTATAAGGTGATGCTCATACATGGACAGAAAGGAGGAACATCAAAATCTCAAGTAGCACCTAATCCCTTCCATTCCCAGAGACAACTGTATAAATCAGGTCGTTTTATCCCTACCGTGCAGTTTACCAATCCAGAGTGGACGTGATCTGATCCAAGGAGCTGCAATATTTATCTAATATTCACCAGAGTCTTTTTCTTTCCTTGTTGACTTTTACTGTTTTTCTCTTTGAAGGGAAACACTTCACTTAGAAATGCCAGTGAATCAGTAATATTTATAAAGGGCATTTTAGTTGCTCAGCATGAGGCCGGGAGGGTAATGAATTGTACAAGATGTGCTTTCTGCCAGGGCCGCTTCGTACAGCTGTGCAGATTGTGCACTCCACAGCCCTAGTGTGTGCTCTTCACATTGTGTTCCGTGCCCTTGTCCCCTACCCCTAGGGTTGCTCAGTGCAATGTGTGGGATATGGGGGACCTGTGCACACCCAGGAGGCTGATGATGAGGAGTTTGGATGTGAAGATTACAGCTACATTGTGGAGCCCGCCACAGTGCCTCTGATGTGAAACACGTTACTCAGTGTGGGAACCGGGACTGGAAACTGTGAATTCCTTTTGTGGGAGGCTTGGTGCCTCTTTATGAGAGGCAAGTTCCTATGAAGTGACTGGAAATGAAGGTGTGGAAGGCTCCTGGCCATGGGAAGAAGCTGGGATGCGAATAAGCAGAAAGTGCTCCTGTCTTACCTTTAGGGGTCAGGAGTCTTTTCAGGGAAAATAATGGACCAGAAGGAAAGGGTCCTCTCCAGAGGTGTAGCTCTTCCCTCCCTGCCACTGTTGAGTGGCCCCTTGAATGTAGCTGGCTGGTAATGGAATCTCTAAAGCCACCATAAAATGAGTCAGCATCGTTTATCTCAACTCGTGAGTTGATGTCATAGATGAGTCTGGATGTTGGGAAAAATAAATAGACTGTCTTAGTCATGGGGGCTGCCATGATGGACTATCACAGACCGGGTGGCTTAAACAACAGAACTTAATTTTCTTATAGTTCTGGAGACTGGAAAACCAAAGTCAAGGTGTTGGCAGGTTTGCTATCTCCTGAGGCCTCTCCCCTCGGCGTCTCCCTGTGTCCTCTCATGATCTCTGGGCACATGCCTCCCTGGTATCTCTCTGTGCCCAAATTTTCTTTTCTTATAAGGACACCAGTGAAATGGAATTAGGGCCCACCCTAATGGCCTCATTTTAACTTAATCACATCTTTCAGGGCGAGGTACTGGGGGTTAGGGCTTCAGCATATGAATTTGGGGAGATATAATTCAGCCTGTAACATAGACCACCAGAAGTATAGTAGGGGAAAGGAAGCTTGTGCACTAAGGGAGGAGGAAAAACACAGGGTCCATATTGAAACTGCAAGGCTGCTGGTCCCAGAGGGCTGTGATTCTAAGGCAGCACCAGTTCCAGAGGCCACATACGTGGTAATATCCGAATACAGTATGCACCATCTTTAGTGGCGTAGAGAGTTAAATTGAGGTGATATGTTTAGCCAGCGATAAATGTTTAAACTGAGTTTGTTGTAATCTTCCTGCTTCTCTCTGCTTCTTCTCATGTGTGTAAAAGCAACAGTAGTAATGAATGATTATTACGTTGATTTATTAAGTGCTAGAACTGTGCTAGAAGTTTATACAGCACACATTGCCTTCTTCAATCTGTATAACCCTTTCGGGTGGATCTCAATTGAAATCCAGGACCCAAAGGCAAACTGAAAGTAGGTGTCGGCTCCAGGAATTGGATCTCGCCTGGCTCACTCCACGGCCTGTGCATGTAACCACTGGGCTGTGGTATCGGCAGAAAGGCTTGGAAAGCAGTGCTGGGGTTGAAATCTCAGCTTAGCTAGTAGCCAGGAAGCCCATCCTTCCCTCTGGCTGTTCACTTCCATGTTAGAGAAGGGACTCTGGTGGATACGGATCCCAAGGAAGCTGTGTAGGGAGCTATACAGCTCCCTAAACTCCCTAAGGAAGGATTGTATTTGAAAGAGTTTAAGTGTATCTCTGCCTCTAGACAGCACTGGGTGGTAGTGTTGGTGGGAGGGAGATTAATTGGTGCCTCTTCTCTGATTCTATATTCAATTTCCTTGTCCAGAAAAATTGGATTACTCAAGAGGTTGAGAAAGAGAACATTGGTAATAAAGTTCAAGGAGATGCATTGCACTCGGATGTTTAATCTTTTAAATACCAGGCAATTGATTATATTCTGCCTCTTTGACAGTGAGGGAGGGCTGAGGAACTGAGAATTTCAGCCCTGTTCCCAAAGGATGGCTTTTCATGTGTCTAAAAAAACCCAAGACTGATTAGTAATTAACCTCTTTCTTTAGAGTCTGCCAAGAGGCCAACTATGGTGGCTTTCTAGAGCCCAAAATCATAGTCTGGAAATGCTGGTGACCCTCTATGAGAGGAAAGCTCCATCCTTAGGACTGTTGATTTCCACTTCAGAGAAGCTCAGAAACATAACATGAAGGGTAGTTTCTGGCCTCTGGTAGGAGGTGCTATTTTACGTATTTTTAAAAATGAAGATCAAATAAATGTATCTAGTAATGAGACTGATGACTCTTTGAAGACTCAAGGAATTGCGTTGCCTTGATGATTTGTAACTCACATATTTAATAGCAAAAATCAGTTGAAACATGCTAAGCACTTTCACCTAGTATATTAGGGAAATAACTGATCTTCTGACCAGGAGACCTAGCTCCAACTCTACTCTTTCCTGATCTGTTTATCTCAGTGCAGAGCAGGCAGTCAGCAGACATGTGTGGCCTGAATGGATAATCCAATGGGCTAGGGGCAAGACCTTGAGTAAGTCATTGTATTAATCTGCCTCAGTTTTCTCAGGTCAAACTCTGATAAACCTTGACCTCTGGGCCTCTCAGGAATGTGATGAGGATCAAATGGGGACATAGATAATCAGGAGTGGCTGACATGTGTCAGCACTTACAACATGACAATCCCTGTTCTAAGTGTTTATAGAGATCTCTTTTACTCCAAATAATGATTTTCTAGATCTACAGCAAAAGTCCTCCCAAATGTGTTTAACTATCTCTAATTCTTCTCTTTCTAGTCTCATTTGAACCCCTTTCAGTCAGGCTTTTACTGAAGAGTGCTTATCAAGGTGGCCAAGGATGTCCACATGACTAAACCTATTGTCCTGCTCTGCTTATATTTTTGAATTCTGTCTTTAGCCTGTGCCCCAGTTGGTCACTCCCTGAGAGCCGACTGCTGCTACCATGACCCCATACCTTCCTCACACCCCACCCTACTACCATTCCCCTCCTCGCCCCCAGTTTTCCAGGATTCTTAATTGGGGGGACCTTCCCTGGCTCTGGGGTGGACTTAACGTCCATCCCACTTCACCTCTTCAGGGACTTCACTGTCAGTAGTAGCATGCCTTCCTCCCCCAGCATGTCAGAGTTTTAGGGAAATGGAAAGTCACACACTTACTGTCTAGCTCAACTCCCCTTGGGCGACAGGTGAGAAACTAGAGCCCCAAAGTCACACAGATACCTAAGGGAAGGGCCGGGAGAAAGCCCCAGCCCCTTGCCTGCTGCACCAGGGCTCCAATGCTCCAGAAAACAACATCTCCTATGGAAAACAATAGGAAGACTGTAACAATTCACAAATCAAGGCTACAAATCTTTGCTTCCACATTTGCACTCCAACTTGCAACGAATTCAGAATTCAAAATAAGGTTTGCAAAGTGTCTATCGTTTCACATTTTCTATCGTTAATGAAAAATTTAACTTTCATGATGGGTCTTGTCATCACTCATACCCTATGTCTGTTGGGGACCACAGGGGACCCCAGAGGATACTGTCCAAGGGCAACAGAAGAGTTAGAATAATCCAGGTCAAATGCAGGCAGGGTACGCTACTTATAAGCTTTCTTCACAGATATTCTTAGACCTGCTTTCGAATATATTGTATCATTTATGGAACATCTACTATGTTTCTAGCATCCACTGGTTATGTTTACACATTATGATATTCAACACTCTCAAAACCTTAGGAAGTAATAGTAATTACTATTTATCAGTCACCTACTATTTGCCATGACTTCAGCATTCATTACTGCCAGTCCTCACAAGGCCCCTCTCTTCCTCAGGATCAGAAACCCTAGTCAGAGTTGACTATTTACCACTGGTCCTCAGCGTAAACATGATCCCAATTCCAACTTTACACACGAGAAACTGAGGTCTGAAGAGATTCAGCGACTTGTCTCCCAGTTTGACCTGGAAGGAAGAACTTACTGGGGTCATGGCAGTTAGCGGAGTAGGAAGTGAATAGGCTGGGCTCCTCTGGGGTCAATGCACAACTTCCGTGTGTTCTTGGACAAGTTTCCAAGTGTCCAAGTTTCTGTAGCAGATGGCAGGTCAGCAAGTCCCAGTCTTTCTGGGGTGGCCCCAAGAACTTCTGAGGAGGGGCCATTGCTGACCCAGGTTGTTGAGTAAGCTTAGGGAGCTGGGATCACATGTGTCTTCCTTTGGGTCCAGCTCTAGTACATCGTCCCTGGAAAATCACTTTCCAAACAGTGGGAAAAGCATTACTCTAATTACAGGAGCCCTTTGAAAGCCTCTCAAGAAATTGTCAAAAAGCCCCGAATGGTGTTTGTTTGTTTGTTTGTTTTCTGAGATGGAGTTTCACTTCATCCCCCAGGCTGGAATACAGTGGCCAGATCTTGGCTCACTGCAACCTCTGCCTCCTGGGTTCAAGCGATTCTCCTGCCTCAGCCTCCTGAATTGCTGGAGTTACAGGCATATGCCACCATACCAGACGAATTTTTGTATTTTTAGTAGAGACAGGGTTTCATCACGTTGGCCAGGCTGGTCTTGAACTCCTGGACTCAGGTGATCCATCTGCCTTGGCCTCCCAAAATGCTGGGATTATAGGTGTGAACCACTGCACCCGGCCTCCAAATGGTTTTTTAAAGTAAACAAAATTAGAAAAAGGAAAATGAAGGTGGCCCTGTACCAGAGAAGAAAAATATAATTCACAAGAACAACAAAGGGAACAGAGAACAAAGCCGATTTTTATTTTTGTTGCTCTGTTTTACTAAATGATTCTTCTGTGTCAGTGCTGTGCTATAAGTATAGGCTAATTTCCATTTCCTCCTGCAAGCATTGGACAGATTTTACCTTGGTCTTGTCATGATTCAGACAGGAAGGATATTTACTATGTACTGACTGTGTGAAATAGTCAGCTGGGGTGTTAGAGTCACCTGACTAGGTCGTCCTCCCAGAATCCAGCATTATTTCCACTCTCCTCTCACTCACTGGCTGAACTGAATTAGAAGGCAGAGGAGCATGGATAGCACAGAGCTCAGCGGCCAGCCTCCTTGGGCATGGAGGAGGTGGAGAGGGTGCAGAGGGAATCTAGAGGCTGGGTCTGCATGGGCAGATGGAGACTGTCTACCACAGCCCCCATGCTGAGAGCTGGGAGGGGCGCGATGATCAGGGCCATTCAACAAGATGCTTAACCTGGCTTTGAACTTGGCTCATTGCTCCTGCAGATGAAGACTGGGGCTCCTCAGCAAGCCTGGGTCCTCCCATAGAATGTCCTCAGGATCTTTCCAAGGCTGAAAAGTTACACCAGTGGGAGAAGGCGTCTGATAGAGTGGCATCTAGTGGACTGACTAGGAGCCAGGAGACCTGGGATCCAGTGCAGATTCTGCCATGCGGAGTGTGTGACTGTGGGCAGGCCCCCTTTCTGGGCCTGATTCCTCTTCCATGAATTTGTAGATTTAACCTAATCCAGGGGCCTCAGCCCTCCTTGTGTGTCTGAATCTCCCAGGAAACTTTAAAAACCATCAGCCTGCCCGAGCCTCACCTCCAGAGCTGCCATTTCTCTTGGCCGAGAGTGAGCCTGGGCACTGGTATTTTTAGAAACACACCCAGGTGAGTCTCATGTTGGGCTGGGATAGTGAATCTGGACTACACCACCACATCCAGTTCTGGAATTCCACTTCCAGGTTAAGTTTTCCTCTTTTTTTTTTTTTTGACAAGATCTTGCTTTCTCACCCAGGCTGGAGCGCAGTGGTGTGATCATGGCTCACTGTACCCTCGACCTCCTGAGCTCAGGTGATCCTCCCACCTCAGCCTCCCTGTAGCTGGGACTACAGGCATGTGCCACAATGCCTGATTAATTTTTTGTGGAGACCGATTCTCGCCATGTAGCCCAGGATGGTCTCAAACTCCTGGACTCAACTGATCTGCCCACCTTGGCCTCCCGAAGTTCTGGGATTACAGGTGCGAGCCACTGTGACCAGCCCAGCTCTTTACTTCTCCATGGCAGTAGCACAGAAGGAAATAAGCGCTCTGTTGAGGCTCAGCTGGCACATTTGTGAGAATCATTTAGTCCTCACAATAGTTTCTAGGTTGGCATCGTTATCACACCCATTTTTATAGTTGAAGTAATTGAGGTCAGAAAGTTTTACCATCTTTTCATCAATATTTACTGAGCTCTACTGCATGTCAGATACCATTGTAGGTGCTGGGGATACGTGATGAACAAAACAGACCCACTCCCTGCTCTCCAGGAGCCACGTCCTAGCCTGGAGATGGATAATTAGTGACAGTAGGCGGTTTTCCTGGGATTATTAACCCTACCTGTTAACTATTCTTAGCATGCCCTTTCATTCCCAAAATGTCCTAATTTGGGCAATAAATTATATTTTTATTCCATAAATCATAAAAATATGAACATGGCTGGGTACAGTGGCATGTGCCTGTAGTCCCAGCTACTCAGGAGGCTGAGGTGGGAGGAGCGAGTTGGAGGATTGAGTTCTGGAGTTAGGGCTGTAATGAGCTGTGATCATGCCTGCGAACAGCCACTGCACTCCAGCCTGGGCAACATGGTGAGACCCCATCTCTAAAAAAACAGAACAAAAAAGAGTCAAAGAATGAACATCATAGATGATGATAAAGACATTGACGAAAATGACCACAACATTGTCTTCTTAAAAAAATCCTATGACTTATGTATTTCTTAAAGTCTTTAACATCAAGACACTTAGTTAGGAGAGTGGCTGCTGGGATTGGGTGATCACAGAATGCCTCCCTGACGAGGTGACACATGAATTGAGGTGTGAATGGTAAGGAGTTGCTGGCCAGGCAGAAACCCGGGAGTGGGGTGTAGGTGATGGGAACAGCAAGTGCAAAGGCCCTGAGGTAGGAATAAGCTTGTTTGTTTTATCTGAGGGATTAAAGATGGTCACTGTGGCCAATACCTAGTGAGTGCCTGGGAGGTGGAAGGAGATGAGGTCTAAGAAGTTTCGAGGGGCCAGGCGTGGTGGCTCATGCCTGTAATCCCAGCACTTTGGGAGGCCACAGCAGGTGGATCATGAGGTCAGGAGATTGAGACCATCTGGGCTAACGCGGTGAAACCCCGTCTCTACTAAAAATACAAAAAATTAGCCGGGCGTGGTGGTGGGCGCCTGTGGTCCCAGCTACTCGGGAGGCTGAGGCAGGAGAATGGTGTGAACCCGGGAGGCGGAGCTTGCAGTGAGCCGAGATCATGCCACTGCACTCCAGCCTGGGTGGCAGAGTGAGACTCCACCTCAAAAAAAAAAAAAAAAAAGAAGTTTCGAGCAGTTTGTCAGCTATGAGAAGGTTTGTATATTATCCTCGGGGCAATGGGAGGCTTAAGCTGGGGAGAGCTATGATTAAATTTAGTGATTCTCAATCAGGGGTGACTTTGCCCCCAGGGAACATTTGGCAATGCCTGGAGACATTTTTGGCAGTCACAATTAGGAAGGGGGAAGTTGCCACTGGAATCCAGTGGGTAGAGGACAGTGATGCTACTAAACAACAAACACGTATTAAGCCCAAAATGTCAACAGTGCTGAAGTCTTTCTTTAAAAGTTCACTCTGCACTGTTGGTGGGGATGTAAAATGGCACAGCGGGCACGGTGGCTCACACCGGTAATCCCAGCACTTTGGGAGGCTAAGGCAGGTGGATCACCTGAAGTCAGGAGTTCGGGACCAGCTTGGCCAACAAGGACAAAGCTCGTCTCTACTAAAAATACAAAAATTAGCCAGGCCTGGTGGTGGGTGCCTATAATTCCAGCTACTCGGGAGGCTGAGACAGGAGAATTGCTTGACCCTGGGGGCGGAGGTTGCAGCGAGCCAAGATCGCGTCACTGTACTCCCAGCCTGGGCGCAAGAGCGAAACTCCATCTCAAAGAAAAGAAAAAAGGAAAAAAAAAAAAAAAAAAAAGGAAGAAAAACAGTATGGCAGTTCCTCAAAAATTTTAAAATAGAATTTACTTATGATCCAGCAATATCACCTCTGGGGATATATCCAAAAGCATTGAAAGCGAGGTCTCAGAGAGAGATTTGTCTGCCCATATTCACAGTGGCATTACTCACAATAGCCAAAAGGTGGAAACCACTGGAAGAAAGAATAAACAGAAGGTGATATACACACTATGGGCAGCTATTCAGCCTTAAAAAGGAAGGAAATTCTGACACATTCTACAACATGGATGAGTACATTATGCTACGTGATATAAGGACAAACACTGTATCAATACACTTACATGAGGTTCCTAGAGTACTCAACTTTATAGAAACAGAAAATAGAATAGTAGTTGCTAGTGGCTGGGGGAAGGGAGAAATGAGGAGTTGCTGGATGGGTACAGAGTTTCAGTTTTATAAGACGAAAAAGTTCTGGCCAGGCATAGTGGCTCACGCTTGTAATCCCAGCACTTTGGGAGGCTGAGGCGGGCAGACCATGAGGTAAGGAGCTCGAGACCAGCCTGGCCAACATAGTGAAACCCCAACTGTACTAAAAATACAAAAATTAGCCGGGCATGGTGGTGCGCGCCTGTAGTACCAGCTACTGGGGAGGCTGAGGCAAGAGAATTGCTTGAACCCATAAGGTGGAGGTTGCAGTGAGCTGAGATCATGCCACTGTACTCCAGCCTGGGTGACAGAGTGAGACTCTGTCTTAAAAAAAAAAAAAAAAAAAAATTCTGAGATTGGTTGCACAATAAAATGAATATACTTACCATTACTGAACTGTACACTTAAAATGGTTAAGATGGTACATTTTTCACTATTTGTATTTTATCACAATGGAAGAAAAAAGATCTCTGGCTACTAGGTGGAGAACAGACTGTTGAGTGGGTACTATGGAAGCAAGGAAACTAGTTAGCAGGTTATTGCAATGATCCAGACTAGAGATGATGGCTTGGATGTGGTGGGTAGCCATGAGATACCTGGACAGATTTAGGGTATCTTATCTGCTACTGGTCAGGCCGTGGGAATTAGATGATATGCTTAATTCCCTAATACGCCTACTACCTAAGGGGTATTAGGATTAGGTCACTCATCTGATAAATGGCAGAGCTGGGGCTTGAATGCTTGGCTGCTTCTTAAGCTCACACTGTCACTTCCTTTCCAAACATCCACCCTTCCAACATCGTCTCTCAGGACGAGACATCTCACTGGGACAGCATTTGCTGCCGCTTTAGTCTGTTTCATGCTATTGGGCAAACGGTAATGACGTCACAAGAGTGACTTCTAAAAATGGCATGACATATATTTCTCAAAGCCATCAGCTTTAAAATACAGGTTTTATTTCAGATTATTACATACTGAGCTAAGGTTTCTGCCAGCGGTTCACAGTTACACCATATCCTTTGCAGTTGTGCTTTTGCGCGGCTTTAATTGTCATGGAGGCATACAGGAATGTGGTTTTATTTACACCCTGTGGGTGGGATCGCAGAGCTTATTTGAGCTGCCAGCTGAGACCCTTCCACTGCTGCAGAAATTCTTCCCGATACCTGGCCAGGGGGCAGCCAGCAGGTTTGTTTACACCTCTGTTCCTTAATGTTCAGGTTGCTAGGAAACCAGACAAACATCACCAAAAAGGCTGTCTGAGGTCACCGGAGGCCCAGCCTGTGTTGATAGCCACAAATTGCAATCAAGCTTCCCTGGTTGCCAAGGTCTCCTGAAGAGGCTGAGAGTGCACCGGTTGCATTGTGTGGCCAGTTTGTTCTCTCTCTCTCGGGCTTTTCCTTACCTGGCCCAAGAAAAGGCTCTCATGGAGGCAATCAAGGGAGGCTGGTGAAATCTCAGTCTGCTGATCTCAGTCATTATTCAGGGTGTGACTGGATCTCAATAAAGCAGGAAGCCTCTGCTATCTCTGAAGAATACATATGTGCAACAAATGATGGTGTCAGCAGTGTGTGTGTGAGTGTTGGATAGGGAGGGTGAGTGGGGAAACTTAACCACCTCTTCAAGAGGTATTTTTAAGGACTTCCCCTCCCTTTTTCTTAATGGCTGAGTCATAGTAATTGATGCTGCTGCTATGACGCAGGTGTTCTCAAACTGTGGTCCTCAGATCGGTAGCATCAGCATCACCTGGGAACTTGTTAAGAATGCAGATTCTCAGGCTGGGTGCGGTGGCTCGCGCCTGTAATCCCAGCACTTTGGGAGGCCGAGGCGGGTGGATCACGAGGTCAGGAGATCGAGACCATCCTGGCTAACACGGTGAAACCCCGTCTCTACTGAAAATACAAAAAATTAGCCGGGCGAGGTGGTGGGCGCCTATAGCCCCAGCTACTGGGGAGGCTGAGGCAGGAGAATGGTGTGAACCCGGAAGGCGGAGCTTGCAGTGAGCCGAGGTCGTGCGCCACTGCATTCCAGCCTGGGTGACAGAGGGAAACTCTGTCTCAAAAAAAAAAAAAAAAAAGAATGCAGATTCTCAGGCAGCACCCCGGACATGGTGAATCAGTCACTCTGGAGGTGGGGCCAGCAATCTGTTTCAACAAGACCGCAGAGGATTCTGATATGTGCTCAAGGTGGAGAGCCACGGAAAACTCTGGTCTCTGGAATCTAGCATTTACCAACTGAGTGACCTTGGGCAGTTTATTTCTAGTCCATGAGCCTCAGCCTACCGTGATGAGATATTACATGCCCAGAGCCTGGCATATGTCAGACATGCTGAATTGATCCTTTGCCAATAAAACAAGCTTCACGGTGGCCTATGATTTGTTAGCTAGTAGTTGCAGGTAAAATATGTGTTCAAAGAGAAGCTGCTTGTGGGAAAACTGAAGATTACTGTTTTGATGTGTCCTTTCTTATCTCAAAATCTGAATCACTGCACGTCTTCTATGATTCAGACTCTCCGCTTCTCAGAAAAGAGGAAGCTGGGCCAGAGCATCTGTTCTTCCTGTTGCTCACGGTGCCTAACTGAACTCGTAGTGACTCTGCACACAGAAGGTCAAGAAGACAGAAGGGTCCTCCCCTTCCTCATAGCCCCTCAGGTCTCGGAAACCCCTGGATCCATCGTCAGATGCCCTCCCCTAGGAAACTGATCATTCCTAAAATGTCTAGGAACCCAGACACATCCCCCAAGGGCAGCTACTCCTCCACCACCCAGAGAGACTGCCCCTTACCTTGGGGGACAATTTTTAAAGGCCGCTCTGTAACTAGGCTGAGGTTTACAAGTTGTCTTGTGCCCCACCCAAACTCTGAGGCAAAGGTGATTGGTGGCAAGCAAGAGAAAAGAGAAATTATACGTAACTCCTCCCAGGCCACCAAGCACTGTTCGCTCTTCACCTCTTAACTCAGGATGGAATACTGAGATTCCGGAAATAATGACTACCAGTCTATCATTATGTTCCAGCCAGATGCTAAGTACCTTCTATATATCACCCTATTTAATTTTTACAACGACTCCCAAAGAGAGGACTGTATCTCCATTTTACAGATGAGGAAATGGAGGCATAGAAATATTCAGCACTCTGTGGATGCCTATGGTCTCATAACTAGAATTATAATGGAGGCAGGATTCATATGCTTGGTGGCAGATCCAAGGATGCCACCTCTCAGGCTATGTGATGCTGGCTGCTGTGGAGTTGTTGTTTGTATTTCCTTCCTTCCTTCCTTCCTTCCTTCCTTCCTTCCTTCCTTCCTTCCTTCCTTCCTTCCTTCCTTCCTTCCTTCCTTCTTTCTCTTTCTCTCTCTCTCTCTCTTTCCCTTCTTTCCTCTCTTCTCTTCTCTTCTCTTCTCTTCTCTTCTCTTCTCTTCTCTTTTCTTTTCTTTCATGGAGTTTCACCCTTGTTGCCCAGGCTGGAGTACAATGGTGCCAGGAGGTTGCTCACTGCAACCTCCTCCTCCTGGGTTCAAGTGAATCTCCTGCCTTCCTGCTTCAACCTCCCAAGTAGTTGGGATTACAGGCATGCAACACTACACTGGGCTAATTTTGTATTTTTTAGTAGAGATGGAGTTTCATCATGTTGGTCAGGCTGGTCTCAAACTCCCGACCTGAAGTAATCCACCCACCTCGGCCTCCCAAAGTGCTGGAATTACAGGCGTGAGCCACTGTGCCCGGCCTGTTTTTATTATTTTTCTTTTGTCTTTTTTTTTTTTTTTTCCTTTTTGTGGAGAACGGGGTCTCGCTATATTACCCAGGCAGGTCTCGAACTCCTGGGCTCAAGCTATCCTCCCGCCTCTGCCTCCCTGAGAGCTGGGATTACAGGCGTGAGCCACCGCACCCGGCCAAGGGGAGTTGCGCTTATTTTTTTTTTTTGTCTTTTTTTTTTTTATTATTATTTTTCTTAATGCACGGCACGAAATTTAAAAATATGGACTTCACGAATTTGCATGTCATCCTTGAGCAGGGGCCATGTGACTCTTCTTTGTATCATTTCAGTTTTAGTATATGTGCTGCTAAAGCAAGCACTGCTGTTGAGTTTTGATGGTTCGACATCCTTGTACAACCTGGGCTTCAGGGGACAATTGAAGTGGCTGTGGTCTTAACCTGGGTTACACATGGGAATTGCCCAGGGACTTAAAAAAAAAAATCACATCTGGGTCCTCCCCAGAGTTCCTGATGTCATTGCATTGGGTTGAGGATTGGACTCTGGGAGTTTTGAAAGCTCTTCTGATGATTCCAACAGCAGCCAGAATGAAGATACTCTGCCACAGACCTGAATGAGGCTTCAGAGGCATGCAGGCCCCTGGGCGTGTGCAGGTGGGTGGCCGCCCTGTTGATGGAGACTTGGCCTTTATTTTTAGGCCCTTTCTGATGTAATCTCCTTTTCACAAACAAACAAAGAAACAAACAAACACAACAATAAACCTCATCCAGTCCCCCAAGCTTTCCACCAGTGTGGAAGCTGGCATTTCTACAAGCCTGAAAGGAGAGGGAAACTTTGCGCCTTTCAGAAGAAAGTCTGACTTTGAGGAACGCGTTTGACCAGCATCTCATTCAAGTCTGTCTTCCTGGATATTAACAGCCCCTTTTTCCCCAAAGATAGAAATAATACATTCTAAATACATCAACCTGTTTTCTACAAAAGCTTCTTATGTATTAGAAGGTAAAAAGTACCTTGATTTGGTAATAAATAAGTAGCATGATTTTATTTTTTAAACAAACACCCCCAGAGTTTCTAAAAACAAGAGAGTATTTTGCTCCTCAAATACATCTATTTGAGAATCTATGAGAGGGACCTGTTTTAAGGATGTGATCATTCAACACTCAATGGGATTTTTCTTCCAGAATTGCCTTAGAACTGCGTTAATAATAGACATCCCAAGGTGATTTTAATCATTGCTCTGCTGTTTCATCAAACTGGATTTACTTCATTCTTTGATGACTTTATTTCCCCAATGTGGCTCTGGATAAAGTCTGATAATTTCTGATATTCAAATTATCCTAAGAGAATTAATGCAGGAACTTAAAACCAAATACCACACGTTCTCACTTGTAAGTGGGAGCTAAATGTTGAGTACAGATGGATATAAAGATGGGAGTAACAGACATGAGGAACTACTAGAGCGGGGAGGCTGGGAGGGGGCAAGGGTTGAAAAACTGCCTATTGGATCCTATACCTGGGTGATGGGATCATTTGTACACCAAACCTCAGCAACACACAACTTACCCAAGTAACAAACATGCACATGTACCCCCTGAGACTAATATAAAAGTTGAACAAAATAATTGGAAATGTTTCTAAAAAGAACATTTCTCTAGATTTTTCTAGAGAGAGATCCTGAGGACTCGTCGTTCAGTGAGTTGTCCTAAATCCTTTTTTGGAATGGTGTTGGTGGGTGGGGAAGGACAGGTAAGTAGAATGACAGCTGGTTACATTGATGGTGCTGGTCTTTGGAGTTAATCTGGAGGTAAAGTTCCAGCCCCATTAAATAATCAAGTAACCTGGCATCATTACCGAACCTCCTGTGCTTCAGTTTCATCAGCTGTGATATGGGGACAAGAACATCTCGTGATTGTTTCATGGTTATTTCCAGAACGTCTGTGAAGCGCATGGCACACAGTAGATACTTTAAATGGTAAACTATTATGATTTAATGAAGACATTGCCTGATGAACTTTTTCCTGAATACCTGTTAAATACAGAACAGATACAAACCAAGTAAAATCTTGGCCTCTGACGTTTGAAACTCACATTCATTTATGCAAAGAGCCAACGAATGTTTATTGAGCTCCTACTGTATTCTGGGCCCTTCTAGGTCCACGTGCTAGGAGGGTTAAGAGCAGAGGAATCCCATTGCAGATACCCATACATTTGCATCTGGAGTTGACAAAGTCACCCAGGTGGGGTGGCTACAGCAGGCATAGACCAGTAGAGGGGATAAGGCCCTTCAGGTGAGCCCACTGAGGAACAGACCTTCTGGGGGTCACTAAAAGACCTCCTCAGCCAGGCCACCACCCTACCACTCACTTCAGTCCCTCAAGTTAGGGAGAAGGAGGCTGGAAGCTGCCACCTGTTGCTAGCAGGTAAGCCTGACAAGTGGATATGGGCCTTTTCTTTTCCCTTTTTTTTTTTTTTTTTTTTTTTTTTTTTTTTTTTTTGAGACAGAGTCTCTCTCTGTTGCCCAGGCTAGAGTGCAGTGGTGTGTCTTGGCTCACTGCAACTTCCACCCCCCAGCCGGGTTCAAGCGATCCTCCTGCCTCAGCCTCCAGAGGAGCTGGGACTACAGGCATGCACCACTGTGCCCAGCTTTTTAAAATATTTTTAGTAGAGATGGGGTTTCACCATTTTGGCCAGCCTGGTCTCGAACTTCTGACCTAAAGTGATCCTCCTGCCTTGGCCTCCCAAAGTACTAGGATTACAGGTGTGAGCCACTGTGCCTGGCCAATGTAGGCCTTTTCTAAATTGAGATTTGGAGTGCAGTAAGTTGTTTGCCTTCATCGGAGGGTGGCAAGTGCAGTCGAAGGGAGCCCTGGTTCTGTGCCAGCCTCTTTTTAATTTAATTTAATTTTATTTACTTATTTATTTTGGAGAGAAGTTTTGCTCTTTTTGCCCAGGCTGGAGTGCAACGGCATGATCTCAGCTCACTGCAACCTCTGCCCCCTGAGTTCAAGTGATTCTCCTGCCTCAGCCTCCCAAGTAGCTGGGATTACAGGTGTCTGCCACCACGCCTGGCTAGTTTTTGTATTTTTAGTAGAGACAGGGTTTCACCATGTTGGCCAGGCTGGTCTCAAACTGCAGACCTCAGGTGATCTGCCCGCCTCGGGCTCCCAAAATGCTGGGATTATAGGCGCAAGCCACCGTGCCCAGCCCGCCATCCTCTTTTTTAAACCATTATTAAGTTCTCTCTTTTCTGGCAGGTGTCTGCTGGGGTTCTGATAGGTATTTCCTCTGAGCCATATGATGAATTGTGTCCAAGGGTGATAGATCAAGGAGGAAAACAAACCCCCAAACCAACAAAAGGAAAGAAACGTCTTATATTTGATCAGATTTAAAGGTGTCTCAGTTGTGTCTCATGGGTATGTTTTCCTTGGTTTTCACAGGGATCCCATGAGCTTGGCAGGAGTGTGTGATCTCACTTCACAGGTGCAGGCACAGCACTAACAGAAGCTGAGCACGGATGACAGAACTGGAGACAAGCTACTGGGAACCCAGGTCCCTGGGAGGTGGCCCCGGCCTCTGAGGTGAGTCTGTATTTCTCTCTGTATCAGAAGCTCCTCCTTGGAAATGTGGCCGTTGCGATGCTGTTTGCCTTTTTGGTTCCAATTCTCTGGTTACTCTTCATAACTGCCCTATGCTGCGATGTCTGGCTGTCTCAGCTCTGCTTTCAGGAAAGAAGGGAAGGGCTTGTTCGCCCAACTTGGGCCAGAGTTTTAAGGGAAAGGAGGATGACTCTGGGATATAATATTGGGGCCACAAGAAGCTGAGTAGGATGAAGATAAGACCCAGGAGAACAGCAAGGGGACTCGGGTATTAGGAGAGCACCCTTCTGCACATCTTAGCTGGGCCTATGTGTGTGACAGAAGTGACAAGTTGCTTTCTTTCCTCTGTTCTTAAAACGACTAATTTGGGCAAAGAAGAAAAAAAATCCAAGTCTCTAAAAGTTGAAAGAGTGCTTGCCCAGTCTTCTTCCTGGAGGAGCAAATGGGAGAAGTGAGGTGTTGCCACCCATCTGCTGGGTTGAATGAGAACCTTGGCAGCCTGCCATGCCTTAAATGTCCCTTGGGCCCTAGTGACTGAGCCTTATCAGGGTAAGTGTAGAAGAGAGGGGCTCAGGACGGTCACTATATTTGTAGCTTGTAACAGTCCTAACTGGAGGGTTGACTTAAGTTGAAACTATATAATCTTATTCATAAAATGGGGATACTTAAGCTGCATAATTTCTGAGATCCTTTTAGTTTGACTTAGTTTAGTTAAATTGTTTGATTTTAAGAGGAGAATGAGAAATTCAAATTTTACCCAGGTATTTCTGATCCATTTGGTCTTATATCCATAAGATAGACATACGGACTTTGAAGAACTTAAAAAAAAAAAAATACAGGTTTCTACATTATCTACTTGGTAGGGATAATCTAATATAGTCCCATAATGCACAACCTCAATTATTATATAAACACTCACTGAGAATATATATGACTACCAGTGTCTAGACGGGGTCCTGCTCTTTTCCTGTTTGCAATAAAGCTGGGGGAAATTCATATACATCAGAAAAAGAACACATGGAAAATTGATTAAAGGCCAAAGCAGAAGTAAAAAATGTTACAGGACCTCTAGAGGAATGAACGGAAGCATTTGGCTTGCAAGAATGAGGAAGCTGACTCAGAAGACGGGCCTTAGAGAATGGCAATTATTTCTGTTCTATTAGAGAGAATGGAGGAGGTGATTCCAGGCAGAGGGGGCAAGCGAGCAAAAACAGGGAGGCCTGGAAACACGTGACGTGTTCAGGTCCCAGTGAGGCATAAGCAGAAGGAAGGGGGTGAGTGACGAAAATATTGGCAAGGAGTTAAACTTGAATCAGATTATGGAGACCTTGAAGGTCAGATAAATATAGACACATAGGCGATAGGGGAATTATTTGTTTAGATCTGTATTTAATTATAAATGATTATTACCAAGTGGCATTATTATCAAGAGGAATTGATTTGGGTGAGACTGGAGGCAGAGGCCAGTCCGAGAGATCTGTTGTTTCGGGAGATTTATACTGTGGGCCCAAGCTGGGGGAGGCTCGAGCATGTGCAGGGAGCTTCGGAGTCTGCTACACCTTCCCATACAGCCGCTGCTGTCATAGCTGGTACACCAAGTCATGCTGGTAGAAATGTAGTATAAGTAATTCCATTTACAACGAGGAAAATGAGACTGAAAGTGGTTAAATGACTTTTCCAAGGTCACCCAAGAACTTGATCCATCATCAAGTGTATTGTCCACCAAGCAATGGAAAGCAGGGGAAGTGACGTCTGCACCTCCGCCAGCATCATCCAATCCTTCTCTGTGTCTGACCTGACTGGCAACGATAGTCTCCCAGAGGGGTCTTCTCATGTACACTCTGCCCGTCTTCCATCTCCACTCCAGCCCCTGCCCATCAGAGCCTCACGCATGAGACAGGACACACTTTTCAAAACGTTTAGATCCATTACCCTCTTGCTTAATCTCTTCAGCGGTTTGCCATTGCTCCTAGATAAAAGCAAACTTCACTGTCCCTCCAAGACCCTGCATGGCTGGGCCCTGTCTAGCTCTTCAGCCTTATCCCTCTTTTGACTTTCATCCCACCAGTTACTTTGAGTGTTCCTTCTTCCTTCCACCACTGGGCCTTTGCAGAGCCCCTCTGTCCAGAATGCTCCTTCCTTCCTTTGGCCAGGGGACCCCTTACTCACCTTCCAGATCTCAAGCCAAGCATCAACTTCTCAAAGAGGCTTTCAGCTGGCTGGCCCCGCCAATGAGATCAAACACTTATGACAGGTTCTCATAGAAGCCTTTGCTTCTCTTCCCTGGCAGTTGACATGTTGTAATTTTGCAGTGGGATGTGTGTGTATGTTTGTGTGTGTGTGTGTATTTGTGTGTGTATGTGTGTGTGGCGTGTGTGGGTATGTGTAGGTGTGTCGGTGTGGGTGTGGGTATGTGTGGGTGTGTGTGGGTGTGGGTGTATGTGTGGGTATGTGTGTGTGGGTGTGTGTATGTGTCTTTATGTGTGTGTGTAGGTGTGTCTGTGGGTGTGTGGGTGTCTGTATGTGTGGGTGTGTGTGTGGGTGTGTGTGTCTGTGTGGGTGTGTGTGGGTGTATGTCTGTGTGTGTGTGTGTGTGGGGTGTGGGTGTGTGGGTGTATGTGTATGTGGGTGTATGTGGGTGTGTGTGTGTCTGTGTGTGGGTGTGTGTGTGTCTGTGTGTGTGGGTGTGTGTGGGTGTGTGTGTATGTGTATGTGGGTGTGTGTGTCTGTGTGTGGGTGTGTGTCTATGTGTATGTGGGTGTGTGTGTGGGTGTGTGTGTGGGTGTGTGTCTGTGTCTATGTGTATGCGGGTGGATGTGTGGGTATGTGTCTGTGTCTATGTGTATGTGGGTGGGTGTGGGTGTGTCTGTGGGTGTCTATGTATCTGTATGTGGGTGGGTGTGTGTCTGTGTGTGGGTGTGTATGTGTATGTGGGTGTGTGTGTGTGGGTGTGTGTGTGGGTGTGTCTATGTGTATGTGGGTGGGTGTGTGTGGGGGTGTGTGTGTGTATGTGGAGGTGTGTGTGGGGGTGTGTGTGTGTATGTGTATGTGGGGGTGTGTGTGTGGGTGGGTGTGTGTGTCTGTGTGTGGGTGTGTGTTTCTGTGTGTGTGTGTGTCTGTGTCTGTGTGTGGGTGTGTATGTGGGTGGATGTGTGTGTGTCTGTGTCTTTGTGTGGGTATGTGTATGTGGGTGGGTGTGTGTGTGTCTGTGTGTGGGTGTGTGTGGGTGTGTGTCTGTGTATATGTGTATGTGGGGGGTGTGTCTGTGTGTGGGTGTGTGTGTGTGTGGGGGTATATGTGTGTGTGTGTGTGTGGGTGTCTGTGTGGGTGTGTGTCTGTGTGTGTGTGTGTGTGTCTGTGTGTGGGTATGTGTCTGTGTGTGTCTGTGTGTGGGTGTCTGTATGTGTATGTGGGTGGGTGTGTGTGGGTGTGTGTCTGTGTATGTGGGTGTGTGTGTCTGTGTGTGGGTGTGTGTGTCTGTGGGTGTATGTGTATGTGGGTGTGTGTCTGTGTGGGTGTGTGTGTGTCTGTGTGTGGGTGTGTGTCTGTGTGTATGTGTATGTGGGTGGGTGTGTGTGTCTGTGTGTGGGTGTGTGAGTGTGTGGGGACAGTGTGTGTCTGTATGTGTATGTGGGTGGGTGTGTGTTTGTGTATGGGTATGTGGGTGGGTGTGTGTGTCTGTGTGGGTGTATGTAGGGGTGTGTGTGGGTGCGTGTATGTGTATGTGGGGGTGTGTGTGTGTATGTGGGTGTGTGTGTATATGTGGGTGTGTGTGTCTGTGTGTGGGTGTGTGTGGTGTGTGTCTGTGTGTAGGGGGGTGTATATGTATGTGTGTCTGTGTGTGTAGGTGTGTGTATATGTGGGTGTGTGTGTCTGTGTGTGTGTGTGGTGTGTGTGTGTGTAGGGGGGTGTATATGTGTGTGTGTCTGTGTAGGTGTGTGTGTATATGTGGGTGCGTGTATGTGTATGTGGGGGTGTGTGTGTGTGGGTGTATGTGGGGGTGTGTGTATATGTGGGTGTGTGTGTCTGTGGGGGTGTGTGTGTGTGGTGTGTGTCTGTGTGTAGGGGGGTGTATGTGCGTGTGTCTGTGTGTGTAGGTGTGTGTATATGTGGGTGTGTGGGTGTGTGTGTCTGTATGTGGGTGTGTGTATGTGTGTGTGGGGTGTGTGTGTGGTGTGTGTCTGTGTGTGTAGGTGTGTGTGTGTCTGTGTGTGTAGGGGTGTGTGTGTGTGTGTGTGTGTGTGTGTGGTGAATGCTTATTTTCCCCACGAGGACTATAAAGCTCTCAAGTTTCCAGATCTTGAATACTGACTGGCACAGAGTGGGCACATACCGTTTGTTAAATAAATGAACCAATAATGGAAGAGACTTTATTTGTTTTTATTATCTACTATAACCCCCCAGTGACTCGTTTGGTGCTTGGTTACAGTAGCGACCAGCTTAAGGAATGAAGAGGTGATAAAGGGAAGGGAGGGAGCTAGAGAAGAAAAGGAAAAGAGAAAAGATGGGGAAGGGAGGCAAAGGGAGGGGAGGAGAGGAGAAGAGAAAGATTTTCAAGGCTGAAGGGGCTGTGGAAAAGGGAAAGTTATTTTTGCCAAGAGGTAGGGTTAGGGTGACCAAATCATTCTGGTTTGCCTGGGACTTCCTGTTTCTAAAAGTCCTGCATCCCTGGAAACCCCTCAAGCTTGCCTTGCATGTGAGAGCAGACAGAGCAGAACTGGGTGCAGAGCATGGAGCCACTGCAGGCCCCACCTGAAGTCTGAACCTCATGGAATCGGCCCACAGATGCGGATCAGCCTGGGCATTTCACCTTGCTTTGACCTCTAGGTCCTGGTGAACCAGTGTCCCCAAGAACCAGGGAAAGAGATGATGGATACAACAAGAAATGGGTCCCTTGCTACTTGCTTGGGAAATCTGGAAATGGGTTATTTAATCGAGGGAAAGGGTAGGACTGCATAGGAAGTTGTGTCTGGGGGAATGATATGATCTCCTCATTAATATGTCCTCCAGAACTGCAGTTTAAAAGGGTACATGGAGCTGTGTGAGATCTTGGATAGCTACTGTACCCAATTGCCTATCATATAAAGTTATTGTGATGATCAAATGAGACGATGCAGGTACCAGTCAGAGTCTGGGACTTTCTGATGGCCTGGGTAAGTGGTAGATGTGTTGTTACTATTACTACATGGTGGCAATCAAGAGGCACCCTTACCTAGAGGTTCAGAATATGGACTACGGAGTCAGCATATGAGGATTAAACCCTGGCTCTGCCCCTCTCAAGCTGCACGACCTTAGGGAGTTACTCTTTTTTTTTTTTTGAGACAGAGTCTGTGGTGCCCAGGCTGGAGTGCAGTAATCTCTGCTCACTGCAACCTCTGCTTCCCAGGTTCAAGCGATTCTCCTGCCTCAGCCTCCCAAGTAGCTGGGATTACAGGTGCACACCACCATGCCCAGCTAATTTTTGTATTTTTAGAAGAGATGGGGTTTCACCATGTTGGCCAGGCAGGTCTTGAACTCCTGACCTCAGGTGATCTGCCCACCTTGGCCTCCCAAAGTGCTGAGATTACAGGTGTGAGCCACCGCACCCGGCCAGGGAGTTACTCTGTAGCTTGCTTTCCTCACCGGTGAAATGGAGATAATACTAGGGACGCACCTCAGAAGGTCCTTGTGAGGATTAAATGAGTGAGTGGATGCAAAGCCTTTGGACCAGTGCATTGCAAGTGCTCCCATGTACCCATTATTATGCCTAGTGGTAAACCCTCAGGCTCTGCAGACAGATTGCCTGGGTTCCAGTTCCGGGTCTATGTGATCTTAAGTTAATTTGCCTTTTTGTGTTTAAATTTCCCAGCCATAAAATGGGTATTAGAATAGTACGGACTTCATCGGGTAGTTCCTAAGATTGAATGATATGACGGATGTAACACCATAAGTATTAGGCATTATTGTTACTGTTTTCCACTGATAGATCATCTCCCATGCAGATGACCAGAGCCAGCCTTGGGTACAATCCTGACCCTGGGATAGTGGGTTTCCCAACCCACGGTGCCCTTTTCTACCACTTGTGGGGCCCCTTTGCATCTCAGCAAATGCTTTCTGATGGACGTGTCCACCTTGGCAGGAACTAAGTCCCCGTAGTGTGGTGTGTGCTTCCTGTAGGCAGGGGCACTCTGCCCCTTTGAGGACAGAGAATGCAGAGCAGGAAGGGAAAGCAGTGCAGCGTCCCTGAACCCGGCGCTGGTGCAGGCTGATCTGACAGATTCTCTCTGTACAAACCCAGCTCAGAAAATACTTGTGAAGGGAGTCAATCAAGTTCATTGTCGGTAGGACTGGAGGGGACTTCTCATCTGCTTTTTAAGGATTGCCTGCCATGCTACCAGTTTTCTTTTCCCTCTTCCCGCTCGCATCTGACTTTTGGTGTCTTCTTACTGCTCTTTGGGTGCCCTTTGGCCTCTGCTGGATGCTCTTGCTGGCCTGAACTTGTCTAGCAGTGTTTTGAGATGGAGGTGAAAACCAGATTTCCCAGGGTTCCCAGGGAGAATTTCAGGGAGAATTTCTGACCTCTCAGGCTCAACCTTTCTACAGCCACAGCTTATGTGAAGCAGAATTTTCAAGGCAGCTCAGATTCCAGATAGACCTTTTGTCTGCATGAGTGCTTGACACATGCCTTGATTTGGGGTTCAGAAAATAAGATTCTGTAATTACAGATGGTCTGATTGCTTATCTTATAGATAGGTGCTGATGCGTTTCCCAGGAAACTCTTGCCTTTAATAGGTACCTCTGAGGTACCTGGAAGCAGATACCTCATGCAAAAGAGGGTAGGATTTTCTTTTCTTTCTTCTCTCTCTCTCTTTTTTTTTTTTCTGAGACAGAGTCTTCCTCTGTCGCCAGCCTGGAGTGCAATGGTGCGATCTCAGCTCACTGCAACCTCCGCTTCCTGGGTTCAAGTGATTCTCCTGCCTCAGCCTCCCAAGTAGCTGGGATTACAGGCACCCACCACCAACTCAGCTAATTTTTATATTCTTAGTAGAGATGGGGTTTCACCATGTTGGTCAGGCTAGTCTTGAACTCCTGACCTTAGGTGATCCACCTGCCTCAGCCTCCCAAAGTGCTGGGATTACAGGTGTGAGTCACCGCGCCAGGCCAGGATTTTCAAACATAGTGTAGCCTATTGGTTGAAGTAGATTCTGGATTTTGGTGACCTTCAAACTCACAACACTGGTTGAAACATTCTTCAAAAACAGTTGGGCTACCTTTCTTTATGTGGACCAGGCCATTGTAGCCTCAACCAGCTCCACCCTTATGCTGCTGTTTATACCTCTCTTAGGCTCTTTTAATTTTATCCCTCCTGTTCTAGCTACTGATGTATTTATCTTTTGATCTTCCCCACTGCATATAAGGTGTTTGAGGGCTTGATGAGATTGTAGCTTCTTTTTACATATGATCATCCACCTGTCTATCAATTTTTATGGCATCACATCATCTTAGACTGTGAGGAACCATAAAGATAATCCATTCCAATGATGCCATTAGACATCATAACCATAGCTGAATGATATGTGTGTATGTATGTATGTATGTATGTATGTATGAATGGGTTAGTGTGGAGATGGATGAATGAGTGGCTAGATAGATTGATGGATTGGAAGATGAATGAATGGGTAGGTGAATAGGATGGATGGATGGGTGAGTAGATGGATTGATTGATAAATTGATGGTTTGGAAGATGAATAGACAATTGTGTGGGTGGGTGAGTGGGTGGGCAAGCGAATAAATGGA
The DNA here is from genome assembly GCF_049350105.2 of Macaca mulatta. Lineage (NCBI taxonomy): Eukaryota > Metazoa > Chordata > Mammalia > Primates > Cercopithecidae > Macaca > Macaca mulatta. Next base: position 134,671,479 of record NC_133413.1, on the reverse strand, counting down.
TTGTTGAATTTGAAGATGAGTAGATGGTGGATGAAGGGAGAGATGGATGAATAAGTGAGTGGGTAGCTGGACAGAATGATGGAAGGATGGATTATGGATAGATAGGTAGCTGAATGGTTAGGTGGCGTGATCTCCCCGACGAAGGGAGAGAAAGAGTGTTCACAGAGAGGCTTTTGGGCTGTCTGCCCCTATTGTATCACCCACACCACTGCCCCAACAACTTGTTAATGAAGGGAAGTCCTAGAGGGGATTGAGTGATAAGAGCATGATCTCTGAAATTAGACTGCCTGAGTTAAGTGCTGACTCTGTTTAACCTCTCTCAGGCTCAGTTTTCTCATGTGTGAGGGGTGAGGCTTTTTCACTGGACAATGTGTATGCTAGCTCTGGGCAGATTTTTGCTTCTTCAGATACAATACAGTGAACTTATTCCAGGGGTAGATGTTCTGGTTTTGGTCTGGCCCTTCTGAATGTTTATGACATTGAGCCCTGTCCCAGCTACAAGGCCCAACACCCAAGTTGATTCATTTATTTCTGTATTAGGAAGCATTGATTCATTTATTTCTGTATCAGGAAGCAAAGGGCCACAGAATATACACATTTTGCCAACACAATGTCATTTTTCATACAAGGAAGTCTTTAGGGATGTTTGAGCCATTGAGTTAAATAAGAAAGTGAATTAGAGATGGGGCTGAATGAGTGGGAAAATCATTTCCACTGTTGTTCTCAAATATAAGGCAAAAACACTGTTGACTTTGCCATAGCACTGCCATCCCCAGGCTCGGTCTCCTTTTCTTTGAGTGGATTACTTGGTGTTAAGTGTTTGTGGGAACCGAGACTCTCTGCTTCCTCTTACCTACAATGTGCCTTTGAGCCTGACCTTGAAGAGGCTTATTTCTCTTGGTGCTGATCGTTATCTGCATTAGTGTAAATGCTGCATGATATGTACAAGTCAGGTCTTGTACTAAATGCTTTGTATGCATTTAGCCATTTGACGTACTATATATTTTATGTAGATATTTGTTACCTTTCTGCACTCACCAAAAGGATGAAGATTTTTAAGTCTGTTTTGTTCACTGCTGTAATCCCAGAAGCTAGAACAGTGCTGACTGTTCTAGCTGGATACCTCCATAGGTATCCAGTAAATATTTAGTAGGTAATTACGTGAGTTTTCTATTTCTCAGGAGGAAACTGTGAGCTGAATATTATCCTTCCTACCTCACAGACGGGGAAACTAAGACTCAGATCTTAGATAATTTTGAGGATATTTTCGTTTGTGGAGCCACCATCTGAGGCTCATAGGTAGAGAAATATGCTGAAATGAATCATTTCACAAGGAAAATATGAAGAAAATAAAATTGATTTAGTTCAGTTTTGCTTTTGGGAGGCAGTTATATGAGGTCTCTATCATGGACTTGCTTCTCTGAATGGTATGCGTAGTCCTCATTTCCCATTTGCATTTGTGTTAGGGAGAAATTATCCTTATGGGCCCTGAGGCATGGGTGGGAGGGAGCAGACCGTGAGGACACACTTACCAGGAACCAGGTCTTTATGCAAATGTTTTCTCAGTTCCTCCTCACGCTAACCTGGTTATCATCCCATCTCTCAGGTGAAAACACCAAGTCTGAGGCCAAGAGTAGAGCTGGCATTTCCCCAGGCCACATGACCAAGGCGAAGCTGCCTATCTTTTCTGCTTCCCATTTTTTTCTTTTTTCTTTTTCTTTTTCTTTTTTTTTTTTTTTTGAGACAGTCTCACTCTATTGCCCAGGCTGGAGTGCAGTGGTGCAATCTTAGCTCACTGCAACCTGTGCCCCTGGGTTCAAGTGATTCTCGTGCCTCCGCTTCCCAAGTGGCTGGGACTACAGGCACATGCCACCATGGCTAATTTTTTTTTTTTTTTTGAAATGGAGTCTTGCTCTGTCACCCAGGCTGGAGTGCAATGGTGCGGTCTCCGCTTACTGCAACCTCTGCCTCCTGGATTCAAGTGATTCTTCTGTCTCAGCCTCCCAAGTGGCTGGGGTTAAAGGTGCGTGGCTAATTTTTGTATTTTTAGTAGAGACGTGGTTTCGCCACGTTGGCCAGGCTGTTCTCAAACTCTGGTTTCAAGTGATTCACCTGCCTCAGTCCCCCAAAGTGCTGGGATTACAGGTGTGAGCCACCTCACCTGGCCTGCTTCCCCTTTCTGCTCTGCTCCCCTTCCCTTCCCTGCCCTGCCCTCCCCTCCCTCTCCTCGTCCTCTCCCCCTCCCCATCCTCTCACCTTCCCCTCCCCTTCTCCCTCCTCTTCTCCCCTCCCCTCCCTTCCCCTCCCCTCCCCTCCCCTCCCCTTCCCTCCCCTCCCCTTCCCTTCCCTTCCCTCCCCTCCCCTTCCCTTCCCTTCCCTTCCCTTTTCCTCTTCCTCTTCCTCTTCCTCTTCCTCTTCTGTTCTCTTTCATTTTGAGATGGAGTCTCGCTCTTTCGCCAGCCTGGAGTGCAGTGGTGCTATCTCAACTCACTGCAACCTCTGCCTCCCGGGTTCAAGTGATTCTCCTACCTCAGCTTCCCAAGCAGCTGGGATTACAGGTCCATACCACCATGCCCGGGTACCCATTTCTTTATGAGGTTACTCACATGCTCAGCTCTTTGGTAGAAAAGCCTTTGTCACTGTTGTATCTCCAGTGCGCAGCAGAGCATCAGGTATTCAGTGGGTACTTAACAAATGTCAGCTGAGTTGATGAAATTTCCTCAAAGCAAATTCAGAGGCACATCCTATTTTAAAACACTCTCAGCTCCTTGTTCCCGCCTTTCGGTTGAGACTTCATTGTGCAATCTGACTAGGCAGGAAGTGAAATGGGGATTGTTGTGGGTTTTGTCTGCTGACAGCAAGGCACAGACGGTGACTAATTGGCCATTCTTTATTTTGCTCATATGCAGCATTTTCGGTTTTCTGTCCCCCTTTGATTGATTGGGTTGCTCCTGGCTACAGGTGGGTCCATTTTATGCTTGGTTGGTGAGTCCTACAAAGGCCCATTAAATCAATTAAGTTGGCGGGTGTGAGAAAATCTGGGAGGGGGCAGGGAATCTGCCTGACTTTGCTAGTCAGACAAATCCTCCTGGGTCATGCCACGGGAGGGGCTTCCACCCCACCATCTCCTGTCCTGGGTGCTGTGGGGAGATGAGTCTGGATCCTACCTGGATTCTGCCTCCAAGGTGAGCAGCATCAAGTGGAGATGGGACCTCTACACATCACTGAGAACCAGGGACAAGGTGTGAAGTGCTGCGGGAGCAGTGCCGAGGAAACACTCTGACAGTTTAGAGAAGGGAGAGGAGGCACCTGTTGGGGCTTGGGGTGCAGTGGTGATGAGCACAGGGTGATAAGGAAGGTTTTCTGGAAGAGATGGTGTTTGACCTAGAAGGTTGGCGGGATTGGATATGCAAAGAAGGTGGGAAAAGCACTCCAGGAAGCAGGTGTTTCCTAAGCCAGGGCAGAGTTTGGAAAGTGTAGAGAGTGTATGTTAAAGAGTAAGTAGCCCCTCCTGGCTGAAGAAAAAGGCACATGGAAGGAAAAAACTTAGATGTGAAGTGAAATCTTTGGACTAGGTTTTAGGAAGCCCACGTACTAGGCTGGGAAGAACGTAGGTGCAGTGGCAGAGAGTCCTGGCTTTGGAGTCTGACCTTCTGGGTTCGATATGTGGCTTGCTAGCTGAGGGACCCTGGGCAGCTGCGTTGCTAGGCGTCAAAGCACATAGAACTTGCCTTCTTTTTGATCCTATTGTGAAGCTGCAACAAGAATTCAAATAATCCATGGAAAGCACTTTGCACAGGTGCCTGGTAAGGATTTCATAGATGGTAACAACTGTATTGTAATTTTTGTTATTATTAGACAGTGAAATTTCCTGAAAGGTTACCTTGAAATATTTTGGAAAGGACGGTGGATGGAAAAAGAATCTAAGATTCTACTTTGGAATTATCCCAAAAGATCTGAGATCTTTTTTTCACCTCTCTTGTGAGCATCTTTTTATCTTCTTTTTTTTTTTTGAAACAGAATCTTGCTCTGTCACCCTGGCTGGAGTGCAGTGGCAGAATCATAGCTCACTGTAGCCTCAAACCCCCCAGGCTCAAGAGATCCTCCTACCTCAGTTTCCCAAGTAGCTGAAACTACAGGTGGTGCCACTGCACCCAGCTAATGTTGCTCACTATGTTGCCCAGGTTGGCCTTGAACTCCTGGCCTCAAGTGATCCTTGGCCTCCCAAAATGCTGGGATTACAAGCATGTGCCACTGCACCTGGCTATGTGCATCTTTTATTAATGATGAGTTTATTTTGGCTGCTTCAAGGGCATAACACCATTTATCCCAAGTCATAGTCAACCATTGTGTGGGAGGTCATATTGAATTTGACTTTTAAACAACTAGAGAGTTTAGGTAGGAAGAACAGCTCAGTTCCAAGTTCACTTTAAGATTTATTGAGCATTGGATGGACCAGGCAAGATGGCTAAATAGGAAGAGCTCCAGTCTGCAGCTCCCAGCAAGACCAGCACAGAAGGCGGGTGATTTCTGCATTTCCAACTGAGGTACCAGGTTCATCTCATTGGGACTGGTTAGACAGGGTGTGCAGCCCATGGAGGGCAAGCAGAAGCAGAGTGGGGTATCGCCTCACCCAGGAAGTGCAAGGGGTTGAGGAACTCCCTCTCCTAGCCAAGGGAATCCATGAGGGACTGTGCTGTGAGGGACCGTGCTATCTGGCCCAGATACTATGCTTTTCCCATGGTCTTTGCAACCCACAGACCAGGAGATTACCTTGGACGCCTACACCACCAGGGCCCTGGGTTTCAAGCACAAAACTGGGTGGCCGTTTGGGCAGACACTGAGCTAGCTGCAGGAGTTTTTTTTTTTTAATACTCCAATGGCACCTGGAACACCAGTGAGACAGAACCATGTTGTGGGAAGTCAGGGACCCTGAATGGAGGGACTAGCTGGAGCCAAGGCAGAAGAACATAAATTGTAAAGATTTCATGGATATTTATCAGTTCCCCAAATTAATACCTTTATAATTTCTTTTGCCTGTCTTTACTGCAATCTCTGAACATAAACTGTAAACATTTCAATAACATTTATCACTTCCCTAATAATACTCTTATAATTTCTTGTGCCTGTCTTTAATCTCTTAATCCTGTTATCTCGTAAGCTGAGAATGTACATCACCTCAGGACCACTATTGTACAAACTGACTGTAAAATATGTATGTTTGAACAATATGAAATCAGTGCACCCTGAGAAAGAACAGAATAACGTGATTATTCTGCGGGATCAGGCACAATAGAGCCATATTTTTCTTCTTGCAGAAAGCCTATAGATGGACGTGTGAGTAGGAGAAATATCATTGAGTTATTTTCCCAGCAAGGAATATTAATAATTGATAACCCTGGGGAAGGAATGCATTCCTGGGGGTAGATCTATAGACGGCCACTCTGGAAGTGTCTGTCTTATGCGGTTGAGATAAGGACTGAAATACGTCTTGGTCTGCTGCAGTACCCTCAGGCTTACTAGGATTGGGAAATTCCAGCCTGGTAAATTCTAGTCAGACCGGTTGTCTGCTCTTGAACCCTGTTTCCTGTTAAGATGTTTATCAAGACAATGCATGCACAGTGGGACATAGACCCTCATCAGTAATTCTAATTTTGCCTCGCCTTGTGATCTTTATGGCCCTTTGAAGCATGTGATCCTTGTGACTTACTCCCCGTTCATACAGCCCCTGGGCCCTATTAAAATCCCTAATAAACACTTGCTGGTTTTGTGGCTCAGGGTCGTCATCACGGTCCTACCAATATGTGATGACACCTCTGGAGGCCCAGCTGTAAAATTTCTCTCTTTGTACTCTTTCTCTTTATTTCTCAGACCAGCCAACACTTAGGGAAACTAGAAAATAACTTATGTCAAAATATTGGGGACTGGTTCCCCTGATAGAACCGTTCACTACCCTGAAAAGGGGGCTGAAGCAAGGGAGCTGACTGGTCTTGCTCAGCAGATCCCACCCCCACGGAACCCAACAAACTGAGATCCACTGGCTTGAAATTCTCACTGCCAGCACAACAGTCTGAAGTTGACCTGGGACACATGAGCTTGCTGGGGGATGGGGCATTCGCCATTACTGAGGCTTGAGTAGGTGGTTTTCCCCTCACAGTGTAAACAAAGCCACTGGGAGTTCGAACTGGGTGCAGAACCAACCCACCATAGCGCAGCAAAGCTGCTGTATCCACACTGCCTCTCTAGATTCCTCCTCTCTGGGCAGGGCATCTCTGAAAGAAAGGCAGCAGCCCCAGTCAGGGGCTTATAGATAAAATTCCTGTCTCCCTGGGACAGAGCACGTGGGGGAAGGGGCAGCTCTGGGCACAGCTTCAGCAGTCTTAAATGTCCCTGCCTGTCGGCTCTGAAGAGAGCCACAGATCTCCCAGCACAGCCCTTGACCTCTGCTAAGGGACCAATTGCCTCCTCAAATGGGTCCTGACACCTGTGGCTCTGGACTGGGAGGCACATCCCAGCAGGGGTCGACAGATACCTCATACAAAAGAGCTCTGGCTGGTGTCTGGTGGGTGCCTCTCTGGGATGAAGCTTCCAGAGGAGGGAGCAGGCAGCAATATCTGCTGTTCTGCAGCCTCTGCTGGTGATATCCAGGCAAACGGGGCCTGGAGTAGAGCTCCAACAAACTCTAGCAGACCTGAAGAAGAGGAGCCTGACTGTTAGAAGAAAAACTAACAAACAGAAAGCATCAACAAAAAGGATGCCCATGCCAAAACCCAACCTCAAAGGCCAAAGGTAGATAAATCCACGAAGATGAGGAAAAACCAGTGCAAAAAGGCAGAAAATTCCAAAAACCAGAATGCCTCTTCTCCTCCAAAGGATCACAACTCCTCGCCAGCAAGGAAACAAAACTGGATGGAGAATGAGTTTCGTGAATTGACAGAAGTAGGCTTCAGAAGGTGGTAATAACAAACTCCTCTGAGCTAAAGGAGCATGTTCTAACCCAAGGCAAGGAAGCTAAGAACCTTGATAAAAGGTTACAGGAACTGCTAACTAGAATAACCAGCTCAGAGAAGAACATAAATGACCTCATGGAGCTGAAAAACACAGCATGAGAAGTTTGTGAAGTATACACAAGTATCAATAGCTGAATCGATCAAGCAGAAGAAAGGATATCAGAGACTGAAGACCAACTTAATGAAATAAAGTGTAAAGACAAGATTAGAGAAAAAAGAATGAAAAGGAACAAACAAAGCCTCCAAGAAATATGGGACTATGTGAAAAGGCCAAACCTATATTTGGTTGGTGTACCTTACAGCGATGAGAAGAATGGAATAAAGTTGGAAAACACCCTTCAGGATATTATCCAGGAAAACTTCCCCAACCTAGAAAGACAGGCCAACCTTCAAATTCAGGAAATAAAAAGAACACCACAAAGATACTCCTCGAGAAGAGCAACCCCAAGATACATAATCATTGGATTCATTAAGGTTGAAATGAAGGAAAAAATGTTAAGGGCAGTCAGAGAGAAAGGTCTGGTTACCTACAAAGGGAAGCCTATCAGACTGACAGCAGATCTCTCAGCAGAAACTCTACAAGCCAGAAGAGAGTGGAGGCCCTTATTCAACATTCTTAAAGAAAAGAATTTTCAACCCAGAATTTCATATCCAGTCAAACTAAGCTTCATAAACAAAAGAGAAATAAAATCCTTTACAGACAAGCAAATGCTGAGGGATTTTGTCACCATCAGGCCTGTCTTACAAGAGCTCCTGAAGGAAGCACTAAATATGGAAAGGAAAAACTGGTACCAGCCACTGCAAAAACATACCAAAATGTAAAGATCATCGACACTATGAAGAAACTACATCAACTAATGGGTAAAATAACCAGCTAGCATCATAATGACAGGATCAAATTCACACATAACAATATTAACCTTAAATGTAAATGGGCTAAATGCCCCAATGAAAAGACACAGACTGGTACATTGGATAGAGTCAAGACCCATTGGTGTGCTGTATTCAGGAGACCCATCTCACGTGCAGACACACATAGGCTCAAAATAAAGGGATGGAGACATATTTACCAAACAAATGGAAAGAAAAAAAAAATCAGGGGTTGCAATACTAGTCTCTGATAAAACAGACTTTAAACCAACAAAGATCAAAAAAGACAAAGAAAGAGATTATATAATGGTAAAGGGATCAATGCAACAAGAAGAGCTAATACACTAAATATATATGGACCCAATACAGGAGAACCCAGATTCATAAAGCAAGTTCTTAGAGACTACAAAGAGACTTAGACTCCCGTACAATAATACTGGGAGACATTAACACCCCACTGTCAATATTAGACAGATCAACGAGACAGGAAATTAACAACAATATTCAGGACTTGAACTCAGCTCTGGACCAAGCAGACCTAACAGACATCTACAAAACTCTTCACCCCATATCAACAGAATATACATTCTTCTCAGCACCACATAACACTTATGCTAAAATTGACCACATAATCGGAAGTAAAACACTCCTCAGCAAATTCAAAAGAACAGAAATCGTAACAGTCTCTCAGACCACAGTGCACTCAAATTAGGACCCAGGATTAAGAAACTCACTCAAAACCACACAACTACATGGAAACTGAACAACCTGTTCCTGAATGACTACTGGGTAAATAACGAAATTAAGGCAGAAATAAATAAGTTCTTTGAAACCAATGAGAACAAAGACACAATGTACCAGAATCTCTGGGACACAGCTAAAAAAGTGTTTAGAGGGAAATTTATAGCACTAAATGCCCACAAGAGAAAGCAGGAAAGATCTCAAATCGACACCCTAACATCACAGTTAAAAGAACTAGAGAAGCAAGAGCAAACAAATTCATAAGCTAGCAAAAGACAAGAAATAACTAAGATCAGAGGAGAACTGAAGGAGATAGAGACATGTGAAACGCTTCAAAAAATCCGTGAATCCAGGAGCTGGTTTTTTGAAAAGATTAACAAAATAGACCACTAGGCAGACTAATAAAGAAGAGAAGAGAGAAGAATCAATATAGACACAAGAAAAAATGATAAAGGGGGTATCACCACTGATCCCACAGAAATACAAACTACCATGAGAGAATACTATAAACACCTCTATGCAAATAAACTAGAAAATCTTGAAGAAATGGATAAATTACTGGTCACATACACCCTCCCAAGTCTAAGCCAGGAAGAAATCGAATCCCTGAATAGACCAATAACAAGTTCTGAAATTGAGGCAGTGATTAACAGCCTACCAACCAAAAAAAGCCCAGGACCAGATGGATTCACAGCCAAATTCTACCAGAGGTACAAAGACGAGCTGGTACCATTCCTTCTGAAATTATTCCAAACAATAGAAAAAGAGGGACTCCTCCCTAACTCATTTTATGCGGCCAGGATCATCCTGACATCAAAACTTGGCAGAGACGCAACAAAAAAAAGAGAAAATTTCAGGCCAATATCACTGATGAACATTGGTACAAAAATCCTCAGTGAAATACTGGCAAACCGAATCCAGCAGCACATTAAAAAGCTTATCCACCACTCTCAGGTTGGCTTTTTCCCTGGGATGCAACACTGGTTCAACACACTCAAATAAATAAATAAATGTAATCCATCACACAAACAGAACCAATGACAAAAACCACATGATTATATCAATAGATTCAGAAAAGGCCTTCGATAAAATTCAACACCCCTTGGTGCTAAAAACACTCAATAAACTAGATATTGATGGGGAACGTATCTTAATAAGAGCTATTTATGACAAATCCACAGCCAATATCATACTTAATGGGCAAAAGCTGGAAGCATTCCTTTTGAAAACTGGCACAAGGCAAGGATGCCCTCTCTCCCACTCCTATTCAACATAGTATTGGAAGTTCTGGCCAGGGTAAACAGGCAAGAGAAAGAAATAAAATTTATTCAAATAGGAAGAGAGGAAGTCAAATTGTCTTTGTTTGCAGATGACATGATTGTATAGTTAGAAAGCCCCATCGTCTCAGCTTCAAATCTCCTTAAGCTGATAAGCAACTTCAGCAAAGTCTCAGGATACAAAATCAATGTGTAAAAATCACAAGCACTCCTATACGTCAATAGTAGACAAATAGCCAAATCATGAGTGAACTCCCATTCAGGATTGCTACAAAGAGAATAAAATACCAAGGAATACAACTTACAAGGGACATGAAGGACCTCTTCAAGGAGAACTACAAACCATTGCTCAAGGAAAAAAGAGAGGACAGAAACAAATGGAAAAACATTCCACACTTGTGGATAGGAACAATCAGTGTTGTGAAAATGGCCATACTGCCCAAAGTAATTTACAAATTCCATGCTATTCCCATCAAGCTACCATTGACTTTCATCACAGAATTAGAAGAAACTACTTTAAATTTCATATTTTAAATTTCAAAAAAGAGCCTGTATAGCCAAGACAATCCTAGGCAAAAAGAACAAAGTTGGAGGCATCACACTATCTGACTTCAAACTATACTGCAAAGCTACAGTAACCAAAACAGCATGGTAGCAAAACAGATATGTAGGTGGATGGAACAGAACAGAGGCCTCAGAAATAACACCACACATCTACAACCATCTGATCTTTGACAAACCTGACAAAAACAAGCAATGGGGAAAGGATTTCCTATTTAATAAATGGTGTTGGGAAAACTAACTAGCCATATGCAGAAAACTGAAACTGGACCCCTTCCTTACACCTTATACAAAAATTAACTCAAGATGGATTAAAGATTTAAATTTAAGATCTAAAACCATAAAAACTCTAGAAGAAAACCTAGGCAATACCATTCAGGGCATAGGCATGGGCAAAGACTTCATGACTAAAACACCAAAAGCAATTGCAACAAAAGCCAAAATTGACAAATGGGATCTAATTAAACTAAAGAGCTTCTGCACAGCAAAAGAAAGTATCATCAGAGTGAACAGGCAACCTACAGAATGGGAGAAAATTTTTGCAATGTATCCATCTGACAAAGGGCTAATATCTACAATCTAAAATGAACTTAAATTTATAAGAAAAAAACAAACAACCCCATCAAAAAGTGGGTGAAGGATATGAACAGACACTTCTCAAAAGAAGACATTTATGCAGCCAACAAACATGAAAAAAAGATCATCACTAGTCATTAGAGAAATGCAAATCAAAACCACAATGAGATACCATCTCACACCAGTTAGAATGGCGATCATTAAAAGGTGAGGAAGCAACAGATGCTGGAGAGGATGTGGACAAATAGGAACATTTTTACACTGTTGGTGGGAGTGTAAATTAGTTCAACCATTGTGGAAGACAGTGTGGCAATTCCTCAGGGATCTAGAACCAGAAATACCATTTGACCCAGCAATTCCATTACTGGGTATATATCCAAAGGATTATAAATCATTCTATAAAGAAACATGCACACATATGTTTATTGCAGCACTATTTACAATAGCAAAGACTTGAAATCAACCCAAATAACCATCAATGATAGGCTGGATAAAGAAAATGTGGCACATATACACCATGGAATACTATGCAGTCATAAAAAAGAATGAGTTCATGTCCTTTGCAGGGACATTGATGAAGCTGGAAACCATCATTCTCCGCAAACTAACACAGGAACAGAAAACAAAACACCGCATGTTCTCATTCATAAGTGGGAGTTGAACAATGAGAACTTGTGGGCACAGGGAGGGGAACATCACATACTGGGGCCTGTCAGGGGATGTGCGGCAAGGGGAGGGATAGCATTAGGAGAAATACCTAATGTAGATGACGGGTTGCTGGGTACAGCAAACCACCATGGCACATGTATCCATATGTAACAAACCTCTATGTTCTGCACATGTATCCCAGAACTTAAATTATGTATATAAAAAAGGATTTATTGAGCATTGCATATGTGCCAAATAGTAACTCAAGCAGTGATAGTACAAAGATCAGTGGTTCATGGTCTCTGCCCCCAAGAATCTTAACTGGGTAGAGAACACTGACATGAAAATAAACAGAAAACATGGTAGCTTTGGTAAAATAAATTTGTATAGGTTCACAATTTTGGAAATAACTCTAGATAAAAATACCACTACCTGGTGACAGCATACCTAGGTCCACATTTGTAAAAGTAAAACATACCCCTTTCATAGTTAAGTCAGTAATTCAAAAATGTGGAGTTATGGCAATGAAAGCAATAGAATTATAAATGGTTTTGTTTTGTTTTGTTTTGTTTTGTTGAGACAGAGTTTAACTCTGTTACCCAGGCTGGAATGCAGTGGTGCAATCTCGGCTCACTGCAACTTCTGCCTCCTGGGTTCAAGCCATTCTCCTTCCTCACCCTCCTGAGTAGCTGGGATTACAGGCACCCACCACCATGCCCAGCTAATTTTTGTATTTTTAGTAGAGACAGGGTTTCACCATGTTAGCCAGGATGGTCCTGATCTCTTGACCTCGTTATCTGCCCTCCTCAGCCTCCCAAAGTGCTGGGATTACAGGCATGAGCTACTGTGCCCGGCCCGAACTATAAATCTTATAGAGCAAGACACCATTGAGTTTTGTTCTGTCCTGAGCAACTAATGTTCAATTCTAGGAATTCTGGAGACACTTGAGACACCATGGGGTGGACAGGTTGACAAGCAATTGAATACTCCCTGCACATTCACACACAATGATTCACTTAGAGAGGGAAGGAGCAGACATTGTCTTATTGCTTCCTCTGAGCCTGGCACTGTATGTGCACCGCATTGTACATAGGCCATCTCCTTTGACATTCAACAATAACCCTATGGAATGGAAATTATTATCCTCATTTTACAGACAAAGTAACAGAACCAGGGGAGCTAAGCCATTTTCCCAAGGTCACGGAGCTGATAAGTGGCAGAACCAGGGTTGGGACACAGGTGTGTTCAAAGTCCTTTCTGCTTTTGCATTCCAGACTCTCCAATACACATGCTTTCAGTTGGCAAGGAACAAATTCTAATCAGTCTAACGACGATGCATTGCACTCTCACGAAGAAATGTTCCCTTTGAGATGAGTCATTGATCATCCACTATACGTGAGGAGGGAAGGTGGAGGTGGCAGTTGCTTCTCTCCTGCTGTGTGGGGTGGCGATGCCTTTCCCACAGAGTCTGTCTCAATGTATCCCCTGTGTCTGACTGCCCAGCACCCCAATTAGGCCCCTTCTCTAATCCTGGCTGCTTCTGGGATAGTCTCCCTCACAGCAGTACAGAGATGCAAGGGCTTCAGTTCCATGGCAGAGTTGCTCCCCGTCCCTGGGCCAGCCAGCATCTGCCATACCTCTGGAGAGACGTCTGACCCAGCACAGGGCAGAGGCTGACTGGCTCCGTGCTGAGCAGTCCATCAGTTCCCCCTCTCCTGAGATCCACGCAAGTCGGAATTGACTAAAAACTGGATGTGGCAGTAAGAAAAATAAAGTCAATCGTGCTGCACACTTCCATTATTGTATAGCTTAGAGCGAGCTTTCTCATGCCTTCGTAAGGGTAACCAGGCACTGTATTAATCCTCACAGCAGCACTACAAGGTAAGTACTCTTATCATTCCTATTTTACTGAAGATGTAACTGAAGCACGGGGAGACTACAGGGTTTACCCAAGGTCACGAAGATGAAAAGTGGCAAAACGAGGACTCAAATGCAGCCTGGCTCCAAAAGTCAACACAATCATTAAAGGACACTACTCTTTCTTGGGTCAGATAGTATCACGTGGACCCTTCTAGTTCCGCTTGCCTGTGACTTCGTTGATCTGTGAAGTTCTCCATCAGGTTAGACGTGTCTATAAACACGGGAAACTGACTGGGTAGTTACAGGAAGGGAGAGGGCACAGCAAGAACGGACAGCTTTGGATCTGGAGTGGGAGTGAAATGAAGTAAGGGAAAGCTCTGTCCTCTCGGATGGAGAGCCAAGGTGATGTGAGTGGGCCATAGTAGGCATTTCCAGTTGTCAAATGGGTCGAGTGGGCACAGGACATTCTTTCAACCAAATGCAAATGAAAAATGTTTTTAAAGATGAAGCAAAGGAAATTACATTTCCTATAGACTCATAGCCTGCTCACTCACAGGCCTCTTTGTAGGTTTATGGGTATTACTTGCATGGATAGTAAGAGGGCAGAAGAAAAGGCACAAGTTAAACTTCTTTTCTCCACATGTGAGTTGAGATCCTTGAAATTAAATTCATTTCTCCCTCCTTGAGTCATGAACTGAATGCTATGCACCTGGCACGCTTGCTGGTGGGTATAAATAGCCTAGTGGGGTGGGGGTGGGGCGCTCTGCTAAATTAGTGTCTCCCAACCTTTCTGCTGAGGACACTCCAAACCACACCTCTCCATCAGCTTTACCCCAGCCTCTCTCAAAGGCATTCTATTCAGCTATTTGAAACTTTTCCTAATCCTGTAGTTCATGAACAATCATAGAGTGAACGTTTAGTGAATGTTTAGCGCGGTTCTGTGACGATGCATACAATTGTAAGACTTACCGCACATCCCCCGGAAGCTTACCATTTGGTGGAGATAAATACATAGGACAATTTGTAAATGCGACACCCATGAACTTCTGCTCTCACCAAGGATAATGTCCTTACCTTAGCTTTCTTTTTGATAATGCTTACTCCAGCACTTTTCTCTTTGGGCCTTCATAAGATTGTCATATTCTGGTTTTCCTCTTCTTTCTCTTTTTCTCCTATCTCTCATTCCTCCTCCCCAAATTAGGTTTCCAAGTGCCAGTTCTTATCTATCTGTTTATTTTCTTGTGTCAGGTTTCTAGTTCCAATGGAGTAATTTGAATTGTACTAACCTGCCCCACATAATGATGAGCCTATTTTTTTTTTTTTTCCTTGAGATGGAGTTTTGCCCTGTTGCCCAGGCTGGAGTGCAGTGGTGGGATCTTGACTCACCGCAACCTCTGCCTCCCAGGTTCAAGCGGTTCTCCTGCCTCAGCATCCTGAGTAGTTGGGATTATAGGCATGCGCCACCATGCCTGGCTAATTTTTGTATTTTTAGTAAAGATGGGGTTTCACCATATTGGCCAGGCTTGGTCTTGAACTCCTGACCTCAGGTGATCCACCCATCTTGGCCTCCCAAAGTGCTGGGATTACAGGCATGAGCCATTGCGCCAAATGAGACTGAATATTTAAAAACACATTTGAAAGCTTTGGAGAACAATCAACACAGTCAGGAAGCCGAGGAGCTGTGATCCTTGAGAGATGGGCAGCAAATCAAATGAGCTCCACATTGCCACATGTGATTACGACCTGAGGATGTTTTTTCATTCTCAGCAAGGGGACTAAAGCCCAGGCAGAAAGCATCACCCCCCTGTGCTAAGTACACAGAGGTCTCCTCAGTGTTGGGGACTGCCAGAGAGGAGAGAACCACAGAGAAGTGAGTCCCCAAATATGCAGAAGGATTCCCTGAAGCCATCAGATGATTTCTCAGTTGCGCATGTGCTGAGTGAGATTCCAAGATTTCCAGAAGAATATAGCAGCAGGGAGGCTGAAGAAGTGAGCAGAGATTTCAGTCATGAATGGTGCTGAGGAGATAGCATTGTCTTACCAGGATGGATGAGGCTTGGTAAACAACACCTTGAGATGTCAGTTAAGACCTCAGGAGGCCCGAGGCATAGGAGCAAGGGCTGTACCCTAGAGCAGTTCTCTCAGAGTAATCACTGTGCTCTAAGAGTAAGAGAAAAATAGAAATAGATCAGCAGTAACAAAGCCTAAAATGGAACCTGGACAGGCTCAATGTGATCTACTGGCTCTTTATCTGCTTGAAGAAAAGAAAAACAATGTCATCTAGAGCCTCTACAAGTTTTGTTCATAATGTCAGGCACCCAATCAAAAATTATAAGTCATCTAAAAACTGAACCACATGTCCAAACCCCAAGAGGAAAAAGATAACAGAAGTAGACATACAGAAGATTCAGTTAATGATCAGGTAGAGCTTTCAAATAACTATATTTTTGATGATTCTGCTTTGGAAAAATCACACCAACAAATATTTCCCTAAGAACATACAAATTATAACTAGTTAATAGCTGTGCCTAAAGTCTGTCTGCTTCTCATGTAGACTGTAAGGCACAGAAACCATATTTGTAATTAATCTAGAAGCAAACTGCCATGTTTCATATGAAATATATAGTAAATTGCAAGATCTATAAAATGGGATGAACAGAGAAAGTCCTTTAGGAAATGAGATGGGACACACTCCAGATCTAATCAGATGCAACTGTACACAAAGTATCCATAAATGGACAAGAAGTGGGGCTCGCCAATTTAGAGAAGACTTGAAATATAGGAGAAAAATCTCTGCTGGCTCTTTTTTTAAAACAATCTTGAGAAGGCTCATCTTGTCTCTAGTCTTTAATCATGACTTTGAGGTAGGTAGTTCCCAACTCTTTACCATTTCCAGAAATTCAGGCCTGATTTTCCAGCTTTCTGATGTGCATGTGCACCTGTGTGGCCCCTTGAACTCTTGTACTCAATGTGCCCTACACTGAGCTAATCATCGTCTCTCACAGACTTGCTTGCCCTTCTTTCTGTTAAGGGCACCACCATTTTCCCTCATTTCTAGGCTTAAAGCCGTAATCGTATTTGGCTCCTTCTTCTTCCCCAAAATCTCCTATAATTAATTTTTCTCCTCCTTATTCCCAATCCTAGGTAGGTCTTGGTGTGCCTTTTACCTGGGCCGTAGACATTGTCTCTTTTTAAAAATTGAGACATAATTTACACACCATATTTAAAGATTACAATTCAGTAGCTTTAGTATATTCATAAAGATGAATGATTATCACCATTATATATTTCTATATGTGACCTCTGTAGGGAGGCTGAGATGTGGGGAAAAGCAAAGTCACCAGGATAATAAGGTGGGTGAGGGGAGTTGAGGGAGTTGAGGACCCTTCACAGTTGGATCTCCAAAAAGGGAGAGCCAGGACACAAAAGCCCCAGCATCCTGTTGTATTGTTGAGCTTCATCTTGGTGGCACTTTTCATCTTTTTAAATTGAAGACTCATGGCACACTGTGAAGCAGACAAGTCAAGTGTTATTACACCCACTTGAAAGAAGAAGAAACAGGGTCCCACTGAGAGGTGCCAAGATTTGTCCAACATTACATGACTGGTTCTTGCAGCTCTGGTCTGGGCTTCGGCCCAAGCTCTCTCCAATGGGCCACATCTTTTCCAGAGTAAAGAGATGATGTTTCACTCTATCTTGGGTGATGTAAATACATAAATTAGAAAGGATCTGGATATGAAGTTGGCTCATTTCTTTTAAACTGTTTCTCAAGCATGGACTAAACACTGAACTTGGACTTGGCTATTTGAGTTCTAGTTCCGCCATTTATCAGTTATGTGATCTTGAGGATGTCATTGAACATTTCGGAGACTCAGTTTTCTCACCTGTAAAACTGAAATGATAATACTTATCTCCCAAATTTGCTGTGAGGATTAAATCAGATAACACATACTAAATGCTATGAAAACTGTTAAGTATTAGACGAATGGAGGTTGTTATGCTTTTTCTTTGACAGTAATGGATGCTGCAGATGGGGTTACAGGACTGTTCTTATGCAAAGGCTGTCTCAAGCTACTGAAAACATTTATTCACTTGCTCATTTATCTCTTCAACAAATAATTATCCAGGGCAAATTATATGCTGTTCTAGAGGGATGAACAAGATGGGAAATAAATCAGATAAAATCCCTGCTGTCACTGAGCTTATATTCTTAGGAGAAGACAAATCTAAACTGGTAGACAAATAATTTCAAACAGTGGTAAGTGCTATGAAGGAACTAAACGTGGGAATGTAACAGTGACAGCAGGGGGCGGGTCCTTCGGACAGGCTGGTTGGGGCAACAAAACCAGCTAAGACCCTGAGTTTTTTTCTATCCCCTGGCAGTTTCTCACCTAGATTAATTCCTGGAAAATTCTGCAGAATGAGTTTTACAGATTTTGTGTAATCGTAAAGATTGCTGTTCTGTTCTTCACTTCCCTGGCTCTCCAGCCAGAATCAGCACAGAATACTTTGCTCTGATGAGTCTGTAGAATTTGGGGGAAGGGGCAGAGTGAGACTCAGGTAAAGTGAGCTGATCCAGCCTGTGGTAAATTGATTTCTCTCTCAATATTCACTCGCATCATCTCCTTCTGCATTCCAGTGCACACTGGATTTCACAAGCTGGGACTAGTTCTGAAACATTGCATTTTACCCCTCTGAGGTCTATGAACGTCTCTTGACGAGGCTTCTGAACTGAACTCCAGGGCAGCCCTTGGAGTATGGCAGACTGGGAGGGCAGGAGATAGGCCTTTGGACGTCTCTTTTAATTTTGAAGCTGTTTGATAAAGTTAGAAGTTTGTGGTATGATGGAAGTTCATGTTTGTTCACATTTTTGAGGCTTTCCTGTGCAAATATAAGCATCCCTCTGGTGGCTCTTGGCCCCAGTGAATGAAACATTGGGCCCACGTGCACTGTGTCCAGACTGCCTGCTCAGTGCTCACAACAAAGGCTGCAGCAAGGTCAGCACCATCCTGACCCTGCCTGAAGAGGGCAGATTACATGGCCTCACTTAGTATGTCTGCCCTCAGTGGTGCAATGGGACCTCGTAGCTGGTGGGAGCTCAGATTCAAAGTGCTGTTTGGGGGTTGTTTTCCTTCAGTTCAATCAATCGGTTTTGTTGTTGTTGTTGTTGTTGTTGTTGTTTTTGAGTTGGAGTTTTGCTCTTGTTGCCAAGGCTGGAGTGCAATGGCGCGATCTCGGCTCACCGCAACCTCTGCTTCCTGGGTTTAAGAGATTCTCCTGCCTCAGCCTCCCGAGTAGCTGGGATAGAGGCTTGTGCCACCACACCCAGCTAATTTTGTATTTTTGGTAGAGACGGGGTTTCTCCATGTTGGTCAGGCTGGCCTCAAACTCTCGACCTCAGGTGATCTGCCCACCTCGGCCTCCCAAAGTGTGGGATTACAGGCATGAGCCACTGCGCCCAGCCAATCAATCAGTTTTTAATTCAACATTAATCGTATGCTCTGATGATCCTAAGAATTAGGGAGGGAGATGAAATTTAAAACTATGTTTTTGTGAAAAAGAATTTTTTTTTTTTTTTTTGAGACGGAGTTTCGCTCTTGTTGCCCAGGCCAGAGTGCAATGGCACGATCTTAGCTCACCACAACCTCCGCCTGCTGGGTTCAAGCGATTCTCCTGCCTCAGCCTCCTGAGTAGCTGGGATTACATGCATGTGCCACTATGCCAGGCTAATTTTTGTATTTTTAGTAGGGATGGGGTTTCTCCATGTTGGTCAGGATGGTCTCAAACTCCTGACCTCAGTTGATCCACCAGCCTCGGCCTCCCAAAGTGCTGGGATTACAGACATGAGCCACCGTGGCCGGCCAAGGTTGATATTTTGATAGGAATTGCATTGAATCTGTAGATTGCTTTGGGCACTATGGTCATTTTCAGGATATTGATTCTTCCAATCCATGATTCTTCCATCCATTCTTCCAAATGGATGTTTTTCCATTTGTTTGTGTCATCTATAATTTCTTTCATCAGTGTTTTGTAGTTCTCCTTGTAGAGATCTTTAACTTCCTTGGTTAAGTATATTCCTAGGTATTTTATTATTATTTTTTTGTAGCTATTGTAGAAGTGATTGAGTTTTTGATTTGATTCTCAGCGTGGTCATTGTTGATATATAACAGTGCTAGTGATCTATGTACGTTGATTTTGTAACCTGAAACTTTACTGAATTCAGTTATCGAATATAAGAGTCTTTTGGAGGAGTCTTTAGGGTTTTCTAGGCATAAGATCATATCATTGGCAAACAGAGATAATTTGATTTCCTCTTTTCCAATTTTGATGCCCTTTATTTGTTTCTCTTGCCTGATTGTTCTGGCTAGGACTTCTAGTACTGTGTTGAATAGATGTGGTGAAAGTGGGCATTCTTGTCTTGTTCCAGTTCTTAAAGGGAATGCTTTCAACTTTCCCCTGTTCAAATTGATGTTGGCTGTGGGTTTTTCATAGATGACTTTTATTATTCAGAGGTATATTCCTTCTATGCCTAGTTTGTTGAGGGTTTTTATCATAAAAGGATGCTGTCACTTTCACAGAATTAGAAAAAACAGCTCTAAAATTAGTATGGAAACAAAAAAGAGCCTGACTAGCCAAAACAATTGTAAACAAAAAGAACAAATCTAGAGGCATCACATCACCTGATTTCAAATTATACTATAAGGCTATAGTAACCAAAACAGCAGGGTATTGATATAAAAGTGGACACATAGACCAGTGGAGCAAAACAGAGAACCCAGAAATAAAGCCAAATACTTAGAACCAGCTGATCTTTAACAAAGCAGACAAAAACTTACACTGGGGATAGGACACCATATTCAATAAATGGTGCTGAGAAAACTGGCAAGCCACATGTAGAAGAATGAAACTGGATCTCTCTCTCTCACCATATACAAAAATCAACCCAAGATGGATCAAAGTCTTAAATTTAAGACCTGAAGCCATACAAATTTTAAAAGAAAACCTAGGAAAAACTCTTCTGAACATTAACATAGGCAAAGAATTTATGACTAAGACCCCAAAGACAAATGCAACAAAAACAAAAATTAAAAAATGGGACCTAATTAAACTAAAAAGCTTCTGAGTAAACAGAAAACCTACAAAATGGAAGAAAATATTTGCAAAGTGTACATCTAACAAAGGATAATATCCAGAATCTACAAGGAACCCAAACAAATCAGCAAGAAATTAGTGCAACCTCTATGGAAAACAGCATGGAGATTTCTCAAAGAATTAAAAGTAGATCTACCATTTAATCTACCAGCAATCCCACTATTAGGTAATCTAACCAAAAGAAAAGAAAAAGAAACGTGCACATGTATGTTTATTGCAGCACAATTTACAATTGCAAAGACATAGAATCAACTCAAGTGCCCATTAACCAATGACTAGATTAAAAAAATGTGATATATATACACCATAGAATACTACTCAGCCATAAAAAGGGCGAAATATGTCTTTTGCAGTAACTTGGATGGATCTGGAGGTCATTATTCTAAGTGAAGTAACTCAGGAACAGAAAACCAAATACCTCATGTTCTTGCTTATAAGTGGGAGCTAAGCTGGTACTCAAAGGCATACGTGTGGTATAATGGACACTGGAGACTCAAGTGGGAAGGGTGGGAGGGAGAGGAGGGATAAAAAAATACGCATCAGGCACAATGTACACTATTCAGGTGGTGAGAACACTGAAAGCCCAGACTTCACCACTGTACAGTTGATCCATGTAACCAAAAACCACTTGTACTAACTACTAAAGCTATTGAATGTAAAAAATAAAATAAAAGAAAATAAACCTACTCTTGACTGGGCATAGTGGCTCATGCCTGTAATCCCAGCACTTTGGGAGGCTGAGGCTGGCAGATTACCTGAGGTCAGGAGTTCAAGACCAGTCTGGCCAACATGGTGAAACCTTGCCTCTACTAAAAATACAAAAAAGTTAACCAGGCGTGGTGACATGCCCCTGTAGTCCCAGCTGCTTGGGAGGCTGAGGCAGGAGAGTCACTTCAACCCGGGAGGCGGAGGTTGCAGTAAGCTGAGATTGCACCATTGCACAACAGTCTGGGTAACAGAGTGAGACTCTGTCTCAAAAACAAAACAAACAAACAAATACATCTGCTCTTGTAGTAAAAGTGTGATACATCAAAAACTCAATCAATCTATCTTTACTTTGCTTCTCACCTGGTGGAAGTCACCATCATCTCTTTCCTGTACTATTGCACCAGCCTTCTAAATGTAAGTTACATCATGTTTCTCTTCGACACAAAATCTCCCAGAGACTCCCGACTTTGCTCAGAGTAACAGCTAAAGGCCTTTCAATGACTCATCTGTTGTTTCTTGTCCTCCACTCCCTTCTAGTTTCTCCTAGTTCACTCTGCTTCAGCCACTCCGACCTCCCCATGGTCCCAGACCATGCTTACCTCAGGGCTTTTGCACCGTATCACTCCTCCCTCCGAGGTCCATGTGATTGTCTCCTTACCTCTTTCATGCCCTCACTAAAATATCACCTCACTGATGGGTTTGGTCTGTTTTATTCACTGAAGTGCTCTAATCACTTGGAAGCATGCAATCAGTAAATATTTTTCAATGAACAAATAAATAAAGGAAAGAAGGGCTTGGCAATGTGGTGTGGGGAAACAGGAAACAGTGGAAGCATGAAATCTTTTCTTTGCCACTGTCCCATTCCCTTTACTTGTATCTCTTTCAGCGCTGACCTTGTGTTGAGGGCAGGATGTCTGCCTGATTCTCCTGGCACCTTGGACAGTATATTGCATATGTTCTATCTCTAGCACTGAGCACTGAATTCTGCATGCAGCAGGTGCCTAATACATGATGGTCTGATGAAAGAAGGATCTGAGTCTTGCAGACACAGGTTGTGACAGTTTGAGGGGGTAGTGGCGATGACTGTGGACTGTAACAGTTAGAGAAACAGAAAGGAACTTGCAAGCTGGGCACTGAGTCTGGAATGTGGGGAACAGAAAGAGAATTCCAGGCAGGGGCCAACGTCAGCAGAGGACTGGAAGCTGGAATGCTCCGGGCACCTTTGGATTGTGGTTTCCTCTGAAGCTGGGAAAGAATGGCCATGCTTTTTATGCTCTCTGGCTCCTGCACTCTTGCCCTGGGGCCGGTGGTGTGACAGTTTGTCCATCTTCAGCGTCTGGATTCTCTATTCTTTCGGTTCACATCCCTCCCAACTCTATGCCCCAGGGCTTGCCCGTGGGCCTTGTGCAATGGGCCAGGTATTATGTTATCACTCATTGATCCAGCACGCTGGCAAACTGGAAGCTCATCTGATGTGTGGCAACCCCTTCCCCACATAGCCAGACATTCCTGACTCACTGTCCCATGTCTTGTGAGAATCTACAGGCTACCCCATCCTTAGTTCCAAAGTGAACAGTGTTACTTCCTTAGACACCAGGCTGTGCCCTTGGGAATTTGGATGTTTCCATTTCCCCCATCAGGCTGTAAGTCCCTGGAAGGCAGAGTTGGAGTCATATTTGTATCATTTATATCTTTTAGGTGGCTCATAATACACTAAATCAATGTGTCTTGATTTGAGTAAGGCACTGAATGAATTCCTGCGTGGATGCTGTTCGAAGAGGTGGGGCTGGCCCCAGAACGGTGCTCTAGCTGACCATGCAGGGGCCACGGGTGCTGCTGTGAGTGATGTGCCTTCCCAAGAAGACAGTAAGGATGTTTAGCATTTACTATGTGCCAGGCCTTGTGCCAGGCGTTTCTCATACTACATTTTGTTTACTCCTCAGAACAGTCCTGTGAGGAAGGTTCGGTTAGAATCTCCATATTTATGCTCCTGTGGAATCCTTCCAACCCCACTAGGCTGTTTTAAGTTCCATGAACAAAACTTCCACAGTCTTTAGGTCTCAGCCTGTGTCATCTTTTTGGAGAAACCTTCATTGACGCCTTTATCTAAAGCATCCTTTCCTGCCTTTGTCCATGATCATAGTGAAGCATCTGTTGCCTTCTAAGCACTTATTACAAAGTGTAGCTATCCTATTGATTTAGTTTGTCCTTTTTCCTAAAATTTCCACCTCCCTTTCCCCTGAATGGTAGCTGTACAAGGGCAAGGGCCTTGGCTCTGTTGCTAACCATCGTAATCTCTAGGGCTTAGCAAAAGGCCTGGTGCATAATAGACACACAACAAATGTCTACTGAATGAATGATTCTGACCTAATCGTTTGTATCTTATGCAGTGCCTATGAAATTGTAAGGACTCCATACTTCCTGTTGCTTCAGGGAGATGCTTTAGTATTTCTCTTTCTTGGTCTAGTTCTTTTAACTTTCAAAAATATTTTCACAGGTGTCTTTTTCACAAATGTTCTGTGAGCCTGGTTATTTTTTATTCAAAAGCTATATATATAACACCTACTCTATGCCAGTAGGCGTTCTAAGCACTTTACAAATGTTAACTCATTTTATCTTCATTACAACCCAGTGAGGTCGGTACTATCATTATCCCCATTTTACAGAAGAGCAAACTAATGCACAGCAAGGTTAAATAATTTGCCCAAGGTCACACGGCCAACAAATAGCTGAGCTAGAATTGAAACCCAGTCCGTCTGGCTCCAAAGTCCATGCTCTTATGGTATAGTGTTTCTTTCCAGTTCACAAAGGAAGAAATGAGTAGGGAAGAGAAAATGGAGAATTGTTATTGATTGAACTCCATCTAGGTTCCAGGTACTTTGCTAAGTCATCTCAAGTAAGCTTCAAAATTGAATATCATCCCATTTTTGTAGATTGCAAAATGATGACTCAAAGAGATGAAGTAACTTGCCTAAGGTTATACAGAGAGTGACAGAGTCGAGATTCAAACTTCAATCTGTTTCGGTGTAAAGCCCCATATTTCCCTTTCTCCAAGCCAAATGGCAGCGAATAAAAGCAGGCTCAGAATTAGAAGCTCGCTCCCCTCCTGGAAGCCTCCTGCTTGTTACACAAGAGCGGGATGCAGTCTCCGTGATTTCGCTGCAATGGAAAAGCAGTTGCTCACAGCCAGTGTGGTTCTTATTCGCATCCCTGCTTCGCGTTGGCCAGGCCGTGCCACATGATGGAACCAGCACTTGGTGAGACATCAGAGCAGCTTGCTCGGCCTCTCTAAACCTCACTTTCCTTATTTGTGAAATGAGGACACTAATAGTCGTGTTTCCTACCTTAGCGGGCTATTGCAAAAATCTAATGACATTATGTTCGCAAGAAGGATTGGAAGACTGTAAACATCTGGGAAGGAAACATGTGACCATGTCGTGCTTGAAGATCAAACTTTGGGGCATCAAGGACAAAAACTTGGCAGAGCCTGATGCTGTGGCAGTTTTGAGTGATTTCTCTGCAGGTGTGTCCTTGACTCAACTTCTGCTTCCAAGTCTTGGTTTCCAGGTCCATTTCTTTCCCATTGACTTTTCTATCCTGGAGATGCTTAGCGAAGCAAAAAAAAAAAAAAAAAAAATGTCATTACTGTATCCATCTGCCCAGTTTTTCATTATATAGAGCATTAAACATATAGAGTATCCTATAGAGTATCCTAGTTACTGGGGATAATACACAGTGTCCAACATAATGAACTCCTATCAGCATAGTCCTAATGGGAGAGATAGGCTGCTGTGTGTGTGCGTGCGTGTGTGTGTGTGTGTGTGTGTATGTGTATCATGGAGCACTTGAAAATAATAGTAATTTACCTACATTTTCTTATTTTATCCTTATATAATAGAAATCTGACAATGGAGGGATTACACCTCCATTTTACAGATCAGGAAACTGAGGCTCTGAGAAATAAAACAGCTTAACTAAAGCCCAGTTCTTAGAAAGTGTGGAGTCAGGATTCATTCTCAATGATAACTTCCAAGTCCAAATCTCATCCTAGTGATTATACTAAACTATATGAATACAGCTGCTTCAAACTCCCTTTTTTTCTGGTGGTTTTCATAGACTCTGCTGGGTTTTTCAAACACAAGAAGGCTATGGGCATCAGACATAGTATAGAAAAGGTTGCCTGGGACTGGCTCAGGAATAGACATTAGAAGCTGGCGTGAACTGAAATGGAAATGATATTGGCCTGTAATGGAGCAGAGTCCATCCCACAGTCATGGATGAATGAGGTTTGGAAAGTAGCATTAGAAAGCAGTTAGTATGTTGGTGATTTATAAAGCTAAGCTTTTAAGGAACCTGCAACCTTTTCTGCCTGACTCTACTGTTCCATGGTCTACCCTCACAGTTTTGTTAGGGAAGCAATCCCACCGTGAGCAATTGGACTAGACGTCATGCAATAGCAGGAGGTGATGAAGAAGCCTATGTAAGCCTGTTGCTTTTATTTCTGGGGCTGGACCTGAAGTTGCTCTAGTTTGGCAAGGCCAGAAACTGGGTAGAGAACCTGAATGTGAAATAGAGAAGGATGAAGATAATTTGGAACCCACAAAGGCAAACTAGAACCCATGTGGGCAAGTTGGAACTTGCATCTTTCTCTCACTGCCTCCAACCTTGATGATGTGGGTGACTTCCAGAAAAAGCTGCTGCTCTTTGCCACAGAGCTGCACATGGACCTGTCTGAGGGCTCAGAGATGCTGCAGAAGAGGACCTGGTGAAATCTGGAGGAATCAAAGACTCAGGAGCTACCCCTGCCAACAACATGAGCCAGCAGATGAGCAACAGTGTGCATGAGGAGTGCCAGCATACAGTGCCAGCACTAACCTTCAGAGCATAAAGCTGCTCTGGTCACAGGTGCAGATTTCACCTGTGACCAGTTCCAGTGTGGAGCCAGAGGCAGGGATTTGGGAAACCACAGTTCCAGTTCAGCCAAGTTGGACAACACAAAACCGCCACACATCCTCATCTCTTATAAAATTTATGGTAAGTCGACAGAACTTAGCACCAGATCAAGTTTTGACTACATGAAATTGCCATGCCTTTCGACTTGACGATAGCTCCTCCAATGTGAACTATACCTTATAACTTTTATTTGCCAGTAGTGCCTGGTTCAGTGCTAGGCACAAGGCAGCTTTCAGTGAACACCTAATTTAAGTGGATTACCTCCTGTTCCCGTCTATTTAGTCACCTTTGATTTTCACACAGCATATTACTCCCCTAGCAATCACTCTACCTATAATATCTTCAGCAATTGGCCATCTGGTCCCTTTTTTAACCCTTAGTCACAGGAGTTATAACTCCTGGAGTCCATCTGCCAATAGCTATGGCTCAACGTTGCAGAGCAATGAAAAACTTGAGGAATCTTAGATTTTATTGATCTCTTAGCAGGCACCAAGCCATTGGACTCATCCAAGATCCATTCCAAGTCTGCTAAGAACAAGAAACTTGCAATATTTTATGTATTGTTATTATTGTAACTTCTTCAGTATCCTCCAAATTTCACATTCTTTCTATCTCCTTGATAACTCATATTACAAAGGGCTGAAAGAGATGGTTTCTAATCATATCTTGTTCAAGAGTCTTGTTTGCTTTGGTATTCTTAAATTTACATGGCAAACGTAATATACATTAGCCTTTGAAGATTCTTAGCCACCTAAATTTAGGACAATGAAATAGGATTCCATTGGAGGAGAGTTGGGGGGTCTCAATTAGCTGAGACTACGAAAAGAGAAAAGAGAATTTAGGAAAACCATTCTGTAAATATCTGGTAATTCATGGCTATGCTGCATTGAGGTTATGGCAAGTGGGGGAAGGTCTCCCTGAGTTCATACTAGCTCTGTTTAACTTGTGTTTTTGTTTGTATGTTTGAGGTGGAGACTTGCTCTGTCACCAAGGCTGGAGTGCAGTGGTGCCATTTCAGCTCACTGCAACCTCTGCCTCCCAGGTTCAAGCAATTCTCCTGTCTCAGCCTCCCGGGTAGCTGGGACTACAGGTGCATGCCATCACGCCCGGCTAATTTTTGTATTTTTAGTAGAGATGGGGTTTCATCATATTGGTCAGACTGGTCTTGAAGTCTTAACCTCAGGTGATCCACCAGCCTTGGCTTCCCAAAGTGCTGGGATTACAGGTGTGAGCCACCATGCCTGGCCCTTTTCAATTTCTGATTAGCTTTTCTAAAGGAGGGATCAGATATGCATCTATCTCAGTGAGCAGGGGGGTGACTTTGAATAGAATGGAAGGCAGGTTTGCCCTAAGCAGTTCCCAGCTTGAGTTTCCCTTAGTGATTTTGGGGGCCCAAGATATTTTCCTTTCACAATGTCTATATCATAATTTATTTCCTCTTTCTCCTGCTGATGGACATGTACTCAATTTTCCTTGCAATAAATAATGCGATCATGGACATTCTTGTACATGTGTCCTTGTTCATACATGCCGGAAGTTTTCTAAGTACAGTGTCAGGAGTGAATTGCTGGGTTGAAAGGTCAAAGGGACTTCATCTAAGTGATCTTCAAAACAGTTATTTCAATGTCTCACTCCCACCCACAGCCTATGAGTCCCTAGAACTCCATGTCTTCATCAATGTAAGGCATTATCAGGCTTTTTCTTTTTCCCAGCCTGATGGGTTTGAAATGGTATTATTGTGTTCTTGCTTTGCACTTCTTTGATTACCAGGGAGATTGAGCATCTTCTCCTATGTTTATTAGTTATTCGTATCTACTTTTCTATGGAATGTTTGTTCATGTCATTTGGTCATTTTTCCATTGGTTGTTGGCCTTTTTTAAGGCCAACAAATTTGTCAAAGTTCTTGATATATTCTATATTTTAGTTCTTTGACACATATATGCATTCTAAGCATCTTCTCCCAGCTTTTGGCTTATCTTTTCACTTAGTGTGTTGTGTTTTTTAATAGACAAAGTGTATTTAAATTTTTATTTAAATTCTGTCAAACTTATGTATTCTCATAAATCACTACAATTTATGCTTTATTTAAGAAATCCTTCCTTACCCCGAGGTCAGGGGTACAGATATTCTACTTTTTCTTCTGAAGAGTTAAAGTTTTGCTTTACACATTTGTATCTTAATTACATCTGGAATTTATTTGTATGTGTTATGTTTGCAGAGATCTGATTTCCTGTATAAATAAGCAAGTAAACCCAGCACCATTTAATTGTTTAAGTATCTTCATTGCTGCACTGGTATGCGATGCCGCCCTGTTTTATGTTAAGTCTCCTTAGATTTGTGGGTGTATTTCTGGACTCTGTGTTGTTCCATTGCTCTATTTGTTTATTCCTGTGTCAATACCTGTCTTAATTGCTTTATCCTATGACATCTTTTTACCTAGTGTGACGTGTCCTTTTCTTTAATCTACTTCAAAGTCATATGGCTTTGAAGATTCCTAGATGACTGTTGTTCCATTTAAATGTTCAAATAAGCTTGTTTATATCCTTGAGCAACTCTGTCAGGATTTTGATAGAAATTACATTGAATTTAGATCAATGTAGGGAAGATTGACATCTTAAGGATATTGTCTTTAATCATAAATATAGTATCTCTCCATTATTTAAGTCATTCTAATTATCTGTCAGTACAATTTTATAATTGTTAAAAATGTTTTTACATATCTTTTGTAAAAACCTTTAGTATTACAATTGTAATTATAATCAAATATACAGCAAATACAGTGTGCTAGGCATAGCCCTAAGAACTTTATATATATTAGCTCAAATACTCTCTTAACCATCCTATAAAGTAGGTATCACTGTTGTTACTCCTCACTTTTACAGATGAGAAAACTGAGGTACAGAAAGGTTAGGTAATTCACTCAAAGTCATACAACAAGTAAGTGACAGAATTGGAATTTTAATTTGGGAAACACAGCTGTACAATTTGTGCTCCTAACTATTATATACATTTGTTCTTTTAAAATCACATATGATAACTTTTTGTGGGATGATATATAGATATGCATTTGATTTTTGTGTGGTACTATTATATCCAAAAAACTTGCTGAGCTCTTTTGTTTATGACAATTATTTATCTGTGGATTTTCTTTTTCAATAATTTAATCGATTGTGAACCATCACAGTTTTCCTTCTCCATTTCCAATCCATATATTTCTTTTTCCCTTATCCTTATTTTATTTTATTTATTTGTTTATTTTGAGATGGAGTCTTGCTCTGTCACCCAGGCTGGAGTGCAGGGGCATGATCTTGGCTCACTGCAACCTCTGCCTCCCGGGTTCAAGCAATTCTCCTGCTTCAGCCTCCTGAATAGCTGGAATTGCAGGCGCCCGCCACCATACCCTGCTAATTTTTGTATTTTGGTATAGACAAATGTTGGCCAGGCTCGTCTCAGCCTGCCTTGACCTCCCAAAGCGCTGGAATTACAGGCATAAGCCACCCTTATCCTTATTTTATTGTGCTTGTCAAACTTCTGGAATAATTTTATGAATAGTAATAGTGAAAAACCTTTTTCTTGCTCCAGAAATTACAGGGAATACTTGGAGTATTTTGTCAGTACTTTTCTTAAGGATCTGTAGACACCTTTATTAGATTTAGGAAATTCTCTTATAGTCCAAGTTTTCTAAGAGCTAGCTTGCTTTCTCTTTCCTTCTTTCTCTCTTTCTTTCTTTCTTTCTTTCTTTCTTTCTTTCTTTCTTTCTTTCTTTCTTTCTTTCTTTCTTTCTTTCTCTCTCTCTCTTTCTTTCTTTCTCTTTCTCTCCCTCCCTCCCTCCCTCCCTCCCTCCCTCCCTCCCTCCCTCCCTTCCTTCCTTCCTTCCTTCCTTCCTTCCTTCCTTCCTTCCTTCCTTCCTTCCTTCCTTCCTTCCCTCCCTCCCTCCCTCCTTCCTTCCTTCCTTCCCTCCTTCCTTCCTTCTTCTTTTTTTCAGATGGAGTTTTGCTCTGTTGCCCAGACTGGAGTACAGTGGCAGGATCTCAGCTCACAGCAACCTCTACCTCCCAGGTTCAAGTGATTTTCATGCCACAGCTGCGTGAGTAGCTGGGATTACAGGTGCGTGCCACCACGCCCAGCTAATTTTTGTATTTTTAGTAGAAACGGGGTTTCACCATGTTGGCCTGGTTGGTCTCGAACTCCTGACCTCAGGTGATCTGCCCACCTCGGCCTCCTAAAGTACTGGGATTACAGGCGTGAGCCACTGCTCCTGGCTGGCTCCCAGAGTTTCATTTTTTTATTTTTTAAATCACCAATGCATAGGGAATTTTGTTGAATGCTTTTCAGTATGAGGAATGTATCTTTTGTTTGTTTATTCTTAATCTGTTCATATAGTGGATTGCATTTTCAGATTTTTCTAATGTTTCGCCATGTTTGCATAGTTGGAATAAACTTGACCATGATGTAGTAATTATTTTTATACCTTTATACAATTTTATACGTCATAAGACTTATTAGGGCTTTTGTATGTCTGCTTGTGAGATTGACCTGACCTGTATTTTTTGTCTACTTTTAGCATCAGGTTATAATGTCCTCTTTTTCTATTCTTTACATGGTTTTTGAATAAGATTGGAATTATATGTGTTGAAGTCTTCCAGAGATGCTAAGCAGTACGCTAGCATGCTGGGCCACTCTCGGTCTTTAAAAACTGAAAGTGTTAGGTATTTGATTCTCACCTGCATTTTTTTTTTTTTTTTGGAGACAGAGTCTCACTTTGTTGCCCAGTAGTATGATCTTGACTCACTGCAACCTCTGCCGCCTGGGCTCAGGTGATTCTACTGACTCAGGCTCCCGAGTAGCTGAGATTACAGGTGCCTACCACCATGCCTAGGTACTTTTTGAAAACCAACGTGGTTTCACCATGTTGGCCAGGCTGGTCTCGAACTCCTGACCTCAGGTGATCTGCCTGCCTTGACCTCCCAAAGTGTTGGGATTACAGGTGTGAGCCACTGTGCTTGGTCCTCACCTGCTTTTATGGAGGCTCCCTCTGCTTCCTGTGCAGAGCTGATTCCACTACCGCTGGAGCAGATGCTAAAACAATAAAATGTGTTAAACAGATAAGGAACTAATTGACAGGGAGGATGGGAATAGAGAAATTCTCAGCCTGCACAGTCTGTTGCTGTTTGGCTTTCTTTGGGAGAATGTTTTAACTAAACCCCTTTATACCCATTTGACTAAATCCTCAAGGTCACAGGGAATGTCCTCCTGGTGGCTCCGGAGGAAGAAGGCTGAGACGGGTTGGATTTACCTATTTTTACTGTGGTGAACTCTTACCAGTTTCAATCTGATACCAAACCCTAAACAGTCTCTTCTCTGACATTTATTTCACAGGCTTTTTACAGATTTCTTAATCTCATCCCGAGCCCTGCAGCTGACACATTTGGGGGATTTATTAATACCCTAAAAACCTTGTGCCTTGATGCAAATCTCATCCCTTCTTCCTTCCCCAACTCTCTGAGTCCCTGCTGATTCTTCAAAGTCACTAATCAGGGATGAGGAGGTGGTGGTAAAGGCTTCTGGGTGGTTAGAGAATGAGGTGCAAGAGAAAGTAATTATCTCTCAGGTCACTCTGTCCACAAACTACCCTTTGAAATTCCGTTTCTATGAACTGACATAATTAGTTGTTTTTTTTTTTTTAATCAGTCATCTTGCACTGAAAAGAGGAATGACTTCATGTAGGTTTATAAATAGTTATGGAGAGGCTGATCTAGAACAGAAATCACTACTTATGTGGCCAGTGGTAGTTGTCAGGAGAAATTAATTGGAAAAAGAGATAAATAGTCCTGCAAAAAGGAGGATGTTTCCTGAAAACTCTGCTCAGAAAGAGCTTGGAAGGGCCTGAGACACCCTATGGGACCTTGATAAAGGTCATTGTCCTCTTTGTTCTACCACCCAGTGTTGGTACCCAAGGCTGGGGGCAGGTGTGAGTGGGTGCTCATGTTTGAATGACCCCTCTCCTGGCCCTCCCCTCAGTCATACTTCACATTCCTTATTTCAGAATCTCGATGGAAGGAGAGGCTAATGGGAATATTAGGGCTACTCTTCTGTCTTTATGTCACCAGTTATGAAGAAAGGTTTAGATAAAGTCATTGAGGTAATCTGGTGCTAGGAAAGGGTCATGAATCCTTAGAGCTAGACAATATCTTAGAGCAGAGGTTCTCAAAGCGTGGTGAAGAGGCCCTGGCGGGGTGGAGTCTGAAACTTCTCAGGAGGTACATGCTTTTTTCTTTTTTTTTGAAATGGAGTCTTGCTCTGTTGCCCAGGCTGGAGTGCAGTGGTGCGATCTCAGCTCACTGTAACTTCTGCCTCCCAGGTTCCAGCAATTCTCCTGCCTCAGCCTCCCGAGTAGCTGGGATTACAGGCCACGCTACCATGCCCAGCTAATTTTTTGTATTTTTGGTAGAGATGGGGTATCACCATCTTGGCCAGGCTGTCTCGAACTCCTAACCTAATGATCTGCCCACCTCAGCCTCCCAAAGTGCTGGGATTACAGGTGTGAGCCACTGCACCCAGCCGAAACCTACTTTCATAATAACACTAAGATAGTAATTGCCCTCTTGCCTTATTTATGTATGTATTTGTTTGTTTGTTCATTTATTTATTTATTTTAACTGTGTTGACATCTGCACTGATACAGCAAAGGCCATGTGAATAAAACTGCTGGCACATTGGTACCAATACAAGGTGGTGGGACCAAACTATTAGTCAGTGTATTCTTTACTGCCATGTATAAACGTAACACATATTCAGGGACATGGAAGCAACTGGAGGCCATTGTCCTAAGCAAACTAATACAGGCACAAAAAACCACATCCTACATGTTCTCACTTACAAGTGGGAGCTGAATGAGGAGAACGAACGCGTGGACACGTGGTAGGGGAACAACACATCCTGGGTGCTGTCAGAGGGTGAATGGGGAGGAGGGAGAGCATCAGGAAGAACAGCTACTGGATCCTGGGATTCATACCTAGGTCATGGAATGATCCGTGCAGCAAACCACCATGGCACACGTTTACCTATATAACAAACCTGTGCATCCTCCACATGTACCCCTGAACTTAAAATAAAGAATTTACTCTAGTGTTCTTGATGAAGCACTAAAAAACTTAATTTTATTAAATCTTGACTTTTTGAGTATACCCTTTTTCTTTTTTCTTTCCCTCTTTTAGACAAGGTCTCGCTCTGTTGCCCAGCTGGAATGCAGTGGCATGATCTCAGCTGGCTGCAACCTTCACCTCCTGGGCTCAAGGGATTCTCCTGCCTCAGCTTTCCAAGTAGCTGAGACTACAGGTACACACCACCATGTCTGACTGATTTTTGTATTTTTAGTAGAGATGGGGTTTCACCATGTTGGCCAGGCTGGTCTCGAACTCCTGACCTCAAGTGATCCACCCGCCTCGGCCTCCCAAAGTGCTGGGATTACAGGCATGAACCACCATGCCCGGATCCTTTTATGTGTGGTGAAAGGGAAACTATGGTGCCCATCAAACACTTCTGCTGCATACTGAAGCACAACAATTGTCTAGAAGAAATGCAGTTGTGCTATTTGAGTTTTTCAGGAAACACTATTGGTTCTTCTTTTTAAACAAATGACTAAAAAACTACATTTACTCATACTTGAATATTTGGCAGATAGTTTCTCAAAAATGAATGAAGTGACTCTGTTACTTCAAGGAAACGTACTGACAGAATTTGTTAAAGTGATACAATTTGAATTTTGAGTAAAAATTAGCATTTTGAAACTGTTCTATCACTCTGAGCCTGGACAGCCTCCAATAGTAACACTTTTCTGCTGCGATTGATTGTGGTATTAGCAAATGGGATTATTTTTTATTATTATATAATGAATTATATTAACATTGGGAAGATATATATAATCCAGCGAACCATATATTTCCAAATGATCGAGGTATGATGTTACAAAATCCATACGTGGGCAAAAGATTCACTCAGTGTAAGATAAATCAATGGACTTTAATGTAACAGAGTTTAAGAAGTTCACTGAGGACTGGGCATGGTAGCTTACGCCTGTAACCCCAGCACTTTGGGAGGCCGAGGTGGGCAGATCAAAGGTCAGGAGTTTGGGACCAGTATGGCCAATATGGTGAAACCCCGTCTCTACTAAAATTACAGAAATTAGCAGGGCGTGGTGGTGGGTGCCTGTAATCTGAGCTACTTGGGAGGCTGAGGCAGGACAATCGCTTGAACCCGGGAGGCAGAGGTTGCAGTGAGCCGAGATTGCGCCACTGCACTCCAGCCTGAGTGACAGTGTGAGACTCTGCCTCAGAAAAAGAAAAAAGAGAAGTTCACTGAAATTTCAGATCCTATATTATCATTAATCTTTAAGACACTACCATTTGCCAAGTTAGGTACAGTATCAAACAAGAAGATCCACAATGATCTGAAAAAGTTATTAAAATCCGCCCGCCTCTCTTCCAAACCACATATTTGTGTGAGGCAGGAATTTCTTCTTACACTCCAACTAGACTAGTTATTACGCCAGATTGAATGCAGACGCAAATATGAGAATCTAGCTGCCTTCTGTTAAGCCAGACATTAAAGAGATTTGTAAAAATATAAAACACTGTTACTCTTCTCTCTAAATTATTTTGAGTTGGTAAATACAGATTTTTTTCATAATGTTATTTACATTAATATATAATGGGTTTATTATTGTTACTTTAGATGAATCGATAATAAGTATTCTGAACTTTTTAGTTTTAATTTCTAAATGTGGTAAATATCAACAAATATAATTCATATAACCAAAAAGACTGTAAATACCTCATTAATTTTTTGTTTGTTTTTTCTTCGACTTCTAAGTTCAGGGGTACACGTGCAGGAAGCCCAGTGAAAGACCTCACTAATTTTTTATAGTATAAAGGAGTCTTGTGATGAAAAATTTGAGAATCAGCCTGGGCATAATGGCTCATATCTGTAATCCCAGCACTTTGGGAGGCCAAAGAAGGAAGATCACTTGAAGCCAGGAGTTTAATATCAGCTTGGGCAACATAGCAAGATTCCGTCTCTAAAAAAATAAACAAAAATAAGAAAATTCGTTGGGCATGGTGACCCACCCCTGTAGTCCCAGCTACTTGGGAGGCTGAGGTGGGAGGATTGCTTGAGCTGGGAGTTTGAGACTGCAGTGAACTGTGATTACACCATTGACTCCACCCTGGGCGACACAATGGCAACCTTGTCTCTAAAAAAAACAAACTTGAGAACCACCGACCAAGAGAGTTAAATCATCCTTGGGAGAGCCTGTTAAACGATGCTTCACTAAGTCTTTGAAAGAACACACTTTCACCACATTTTCAAGTTTTGGGTAATTTTTCTTAATGCTTTTATCCATTCTGATGGATAGAGCTATCTATTGAGTGAGTTCTTATGCATTATTAAAATTGGGTATTCATAAACTAAAAGTAATTTTGACTCAGAATTTTGAGTACACCTAAGAAATTTGAGGTGTCATTTCCTAAGACAAAAGTCCCAATGTGCATGCATATGCACGGATATTTGGAGTTCTGTTGGAAAGCAGAAATTAAATGATATGTAAGTCATGGAATCTTTTACACCTCTTAAAAGGACAAAGTAAAGTATATGGAGAAACTGCTTATGTAGAGGGAGGCAGGGTATCACAGGTGCTAGGTAAGCAGCTGAGCCTGAGATTAAATTCCAGCTCTCCACTTGCTATTTGTTTAATCTCGAGAAAGTTAATGAACCTCTCTAATTCTCAGTTCCCTGAGACTAATAACACTTACCTCTCAGGGTTGTAGTTAGGATCTAAGGGTAAGTAGGTGTAAAACGTGTTATAGAATTCCAGGCGCAAGATGAGCCCTTCGTGATCATTCTTTTCATTGTCATTGTTATCATATGCAATCTAACCCCTTGTATTAATTTCCCGCTGCAGCTGACGCATATTGTTACTACATACTTAGTGACTTAAATGACAGAAATGTATTCCTTTACAGTTCTGGAGGGCAGAAGTCTGAAATGTGTCTTATGGGGCTAAATTCATTATGTCGGCAGGACTGGTTCCTGCTCTAGGCTCCTGGGAGAATCTGTTTCTTGCCTCTTCCCATAGTGACACTCCCGGTGGCTGTGGCATTCCTTTGCTGTGGCTGCATCACTCACTCTCTGTGGCAGACATCACATCAAGTTCTCCTCTGCTGTAGTCCAGTCTCCCTCTTGCCTCCCTCCCACAGGGCCATGTGTGATTACATTTAGGGCTCACTCGAATAATCCAGAACCATCTCCCCATCTCAAGACCCTAACTTAATCACACCTGCAAAGTCCCTTTTGCTACACAGGGTAACATTCCCAGGTTCCGGGGAATAGGACATAGATATTTCAGGGGACCATTATTCAGCCTCCTAGACGCTCTCATTTTACAGTGAGAAAACTGAGTCCCATCAGAGGTGAGGATATTTGCAGAGAAGGTGATGGGGCTAATCTAGAGTGAGAAAAGGCAGGCTCTCTACCTCCACTCCCATCAATCCCTGGTTTGGAACTGCCTGGGAAAGGCCCCTAATCTCCTGGGCAGGGCCTTTTGTTCCTAATCCCCCTGCACCCCTTCACAGAGCTGCCACTGCACACATAAATCCAGGGCATCATTGCCATCATACTCCACAAATTCATGGACACAATGCATGATTTCCCCCTTGAACTGTGCAACGTGGCATCTCTCCCTTCTCAGTGATCAGGGACTGAGAGTCATACATCTATTTCTACAGTTTTGAGGGCATCAAAGCCACTTCATGTCCAGAGTGAAGACTGTTCATGGTATGGTTTGTATACAGGTGCCTAACATAAGACCAAATGACCCAAGGTTTGGCCTCTCTACAGCATCCTCATAATCAGGAATAATATCCAGGTGATTCAAGATTAAGAAAGATCTTAATCTTTCTTAAGACTTTGAGAGGCCAAGGCGGGCGGATCACAAGGTCAGGAGATCGAGACCATGGTGAAACCCCGTCTCTACTAAAAATAGAAAAAATTAGTCGGGCGCGGTGGCGGGCACCTTTAGTCCCAGCTACTCGGGAGGCTGAGGCAGGAGAATGGCGTGAACCCGGGAGGCGGAGCTTGCAGTGAGCCGAGATTGCGCCACTGCACTCCAGCCTGGGCGACAGACTGAGACTCCGTCTCAAAAATAAAAAAAAAAAATTAAAAAAAAAATAAAAAAAAATTTAAAAAAAGAGTTCCTTTGTTCCAGCTACATGTTTCTAGCCATTACAGCTCATTCCATCTCATCCCACCACCCCACAGGCTCATCCCCAGGCTGTTTATGTATCACAGGTCCAGGGACATGGTGACCATGGGGCCTCTGCCTATCAGGGTCTGGCAGGGTGGACCATGAATGGGTTCCCGGGAGAGACAGCAAAGAGAGTTTTGCAGCTGACAATGAAATGCTGTCAAGATTTGAGACGCTTGAATAAGAAGCAAGCAAAAGCCCTCCTTCCCAAGCCCATTTTCCTAAGGAAGATCTTTTATAGTGGGTTTAATGGTACCCTGCAGCAAGATCCAGCCTTGTCCTAATCCCAGGAACCTAAGAATATTACTATATATGACACAGGAATGACTATTACCTTATATAGTAACAGATGTGATTAAGGATCTTGAGTTGGGGGAGATTATCCAGGATTATCTAGTTGGGTCCTAAATGCCTTTACAAGTGATTTTATAAGAATGATGCAAAGGGGCCCGGCGTGGTGGCTCACGCCTGTAATCCCAGCACTTTGGGAGGCTGAGGCGGGCGGATCACTTGAGGTCAGTAGTCTGAGACCAGCCTGGCCAGCATGGTGAAACCCTGTCACTACGAAAAATACAAAAATTAGCCGGGCGTGGTGGTGGGCGCTTGTAATCCCAGCTACTTGGGAGGCTGAGGCAGGAGAGTTGTTTGAACTCGGGAGGCAGAAGTTGCAGTGAGCCGAGATTGTGCCATGGCACTCCAGCCCGGGTGAAAGTGAGATTCCGTCTGAAAAAAAAAAGAGGCAAAGGAAGAGGACAGGCCAGTGACACACAGAAGAGAAGGCCATGTGAAGACAGAGGCAGAGACTGGAGTAATGTGACTAAAAACCAAGGAACACCAAAGTATGCCTATAGGAGCTGGAAGAGGAGGGGAAAAGATTTTTCCATGAACCCTTCTGAGGGAGTGAGGCCCTGATAACACATTGATTTCAGACTTCTGGCCTCCAGAACTGTGAGAGAAACAAATTTCCGTAGTATTAAGCCATCCAGTTTGGAATAAATTATTACAGCAGCCTCTAGGAAACAAATACATCTTTGATGGGCTGGGACAGGCACACTAGTAGATTATATAACAACAGTGATAACAACTAGTATTTTATTGGACATCCATTCTCCAGCAAGCACTGCACTAACCACCTAGTGCATCATTTCGATCAGTTACACAACCGCTTCATCAGGCGAGCATCATTGTCATGCACCATTTGTAGGCAAGGACGCTGCGACTTAGGGAACTGGGCTACACAGCTAGTAAGGGAAGGAGCTGGGATGAGACCCAGGGTCTGTCTGATTCTGTTGGGTATCATCAGTAACCTTCAGAATTACTCCGAGGACAGCTCATTAGATCGAGAAGAGGAGTAAGGGGAAAAGAGCAGAGCAGAGGGCACCAGCTGCTGGCAGACAGAGATGCAGCTTTCCTGGGGACACTAGGGGCACTTTGGCAGCTGCCCAGAGACTGTGTGAGCTACCCTCAAACCTTACCATGGGAAGGGCAGATGTGTGTGAAGGGGACAAAGGAGTGTTGGGGTTCAGAAATGCTCTTGGTCACTATTCAGAGCCAAAGACCATTTCATGGTGGTTCTCACTACCTGCACCTTCCGCCTAGACTGGCAAGGCAGCCAGGAAGCAGTGTTTCACACGGTATGGACATCAGAGGCTGGTGTTGGTCTGGTGGGTCCTCTAAGACAGTCTAAGGAGAGTCTGTCCAGATCCCTGGGAAGGAAGGCCCTGCTTGTCAAGCCATTGCTATTACATTACCTCATGCACTTGGAGGGAATTTTTATTTTCTCCCCAGGCACCAGTTTCTTTTTGATCTTATATATCTGCTAAGGTCTACGAACTCAGCTCTTGAAGCCAGCACAAGCTCAAAGGAAGGGAAAAATCCAAGCAAAGACCTCTGCTACATCAAACTCAATTTAACGTAGTTAGGGACAGCCTGGGCAGGCTGAGCTTCACGAGATTTCAGATCTTTGGTATTATTACACCAATTGTTTTAGGAGCAAATAGGGATGGGCTCTACTGGGTACCAGGCATATGCAAGTAATTACTTGGGATAAGAAACTTGTTGCATTGGGTGTAGCAGAAACAGATGGAGGACAAACAGACTCCATCAGCAATTCTTTATTCATTATTCTGGGCTGTTAAAAAGCTATTCAAAGACCCTGATCTTTTTCTATAGCCCATGGCTAAGGGTATTTACAAGGAACAAAACTAATAAGGTGAAGGGACAACATTTATTTAGCACTTTCTGTATGCCAGGTGTTTCGCATATGGTATTTAACTTAATCTTCAAAACAATCCTGGAATAAAAATATTATTTCTCACTTCTTTTCTCTTCTTTTATTTTCTTTTTTCTTTCTTTTTTTTTTTTTTTTGAGAAGCAATCCCGCTCTGTTGCTCAGGCTGGAGTGCAGTGGCATGATCTCAGCTCACTGCAACCTGTGCCTCCTGGGTTCGAGCAATTCTTGTGCCTCAGCCTCCCGAGTAGCTGGCATTACAGGTGCCTGCCACCACGCCTGGCTAATTTTTGTATTTTCAGTAGAGATGGGGTTTCGCCACGTTGGCCAGGCTGGTCTTGAACTCCTAACCTCAAACGATCCACCTGCCTTGGCTTCCCAAAGTATTGGGATTACAGGCATGAGCCACCACACCCGGCCTTCTTATATCTTTTCAAATAAAAAAACTGAAGCTCATCGAAGTTAGGTCACCTTACTTGCCACACAGGGTTAGTAAAATGGCAAAACTAGAATTCCACAATCCATACTATTTTCACCACACCAAGCAAAATAAATGAACACTATGATGGAACTGGTAAGTACCATGAAGGAAATACACCAGGGAGATATGATGAAGCATGATGGGGAGGGGGGGGGAATGCTCAGGTGAACGGGTCAGAGCAGCAACAGAGAGGCTGATATGTGTGACCCTCACATGTTCCAAAGGGATGTCTTGCAAATATCTGAATGAAACACATTGCGTACAATTAAATATGTAAATTCAAAACATATTTTTCTTTGTTATTTTTGTTAGATCTAAGGGCGCGTGCTGATTTCCAAGCCAAAATATCTCCAAAGTAACCCCTCTCAACTAAATGATGGGTTAACTGGCAGTGGCTATTGAAAAATAACAGGCATTTTTGCAGGATTACACCATTTCCTCAGGGAATGAGCCATTCTTCAATTGAACAAGTTTTTAGTGAGTTTGCTGATAACCTCACATTCTCCGTGGCAGAAGGGTCTTGGAGAGGTAGTGGCCCATAGGGGACATGAAGGTGTTAATAGAGGATAATGGGTGCCATGACCACCTTCTGCCTGGAGCTTTCTAGACAGTCTCCTTGAGTTCACTGACCCTTTACGCTCTAGTGCAATGTGCTTCAAAGTGGGGTCCATGGATCAGGGCTGGTCTACCAAATATTTCTTACCCAACTGTGAGGAGGTACAGAGTTCAAGAGTAAGTGTTTAGGAACATTTACAGCAATTTGACATTACCATGACATTTTTTGTTGTGTTTTACAAAACTATTAATCACAATAGATCAGAAATGATAATATTTGGTCTTTCACCACAGATAGTTGGAGAAGTCCATCTGGCATCATCAGAATGAACTTTCTAGCATGCAAATCTGGTCATGCATAAAGCCTTTTGATCTACCAAAAATAACAATGTTTGGATGTACATCTATAATTATATAAATACATGTGTTCCATTTAGATATTTTTAAGTCTTCCTGATTCATCTTTATTGTATATGTGAAGGTCACATTGTTGGTTAGTCATAGTGTTAATATGTTTATTTTCCACAGAATGTGAAAATACTTCTATTTTCTATATTTTTTAATAAAAAAAAAAAATCCAAAATCCTTAGCAGGCAAGCCAGGCCCTTGATGATCTAATCCCAACACCCCCCTTCCCTCCAGCCTCCTTCTCACCATTCTCTTTCATGACTCTGTGCCTTGTCTAGAATGTTTACTCTGCTGAAATGCCTCTTCCATATCTTAGCCTGGTAAAGTCTTTTTAACTCGGCTCAAGCGTCATTTCCTTCTTGAAACCCTGACCTCCTACTCAGCTTTAGTCATTCCTTATTTTGTGCTCTCACAGGACGTTGTAGACCTGGACCATAAGACTCAGCGGTATTGTAGTTATCTGTCTGCTCCCCATCCCACATCCTTTCCCATTCTGTGCACCTGATGGGAAACCTCTCATTCTTTGAGACTCAGAACAAAGATTACCTCTTCCATGAAGTTTTCCCATACCACATACAGATTTAACAGCTTTCTCCTTGGTATTGCTATTATACATTGAACATGTATAATATGTTCAATGTATAACATGGTTCACTCATTCATTCAACACAAATATATGTTTTATTGAGCACCTACTATGTGCAAGATCCTATGCTAGACTCTGCAGAAAAGGACATGACCCAAAAGGACAGAAAGCTCACATTTTAGAGGTGTTTTTTTTTTAAGCAAATAAACAATAAACACAATCATTTCAGGTGGTTATAAGTACTGTGAAGGAAATCCATCAGGGTAATATGACAAAGTATGATGGGGACAGAGGGGACTACTCAAATTAAGAGATCAGGAAAGCAACAGAGAGAATGACATGTGGGCCTGAAGGGTAAGGAGCCAAGCATTTTAAGAACAGGGACAAGTGTGCTCTAGGCAGAAGGAAGAGCAAGTGCAGAGGCCCATGGGTGGGAACACATTTGCTATGTTCCAGGGATACAGGAAGGCCAGTGGGTCTGGGGCAGGGTGAGCAAGGAGGGGAATGATAGGAGATGAGATGAGATCAGATTGAGAGGCACAGGCCAGCAGTCTAGGACTTTTCAGGCCATGGGAAGATTATATTTTATTTTAAATGCAGTGGAATCCGTTTGAAGATTTAAGCAAAGGAATGATACAATCTGGTTTTCACCTTTCAAAGGCCATTCTGATTGATATGTCAGGGATCAATCCTGAAACACTACTTGGGAGGTAAAAAACCACTTCTCAGTGGTTCAGCTGAGAAGGGATGGTGGCCTGGACAGGATGGCAGTGCTGGACATGGGGAGAAGAGGAAGGGTTCAGGTTAGGTTTTGAAAGTTGGACAGACAGAAAAGGTGATGGCTTGGAAGGTGCACCGTAACACTACAGCATGCAAGCGTAGGAATGGTAGAGTTTTTTTTGGCCCTGAATCTGGGATGTAGTGAATGGTCCAGACAAAATATCTCTGATAAAAATTTCCACTAGGGAAGCAATGTGAATTTGCTTGTGTGCTAGCAGGAGTGTAGGCATTAGCATCTGAATCTGCAGACATTTTCTGATCCAACACTGCCCTTATGTTAGAGAAAGCAAATACTGGCTTCTTGGTGGAAAAGTGTCCAAATTCTAAGTCTAAGATAAAGCCCTGCACCTCACCCCAGAGACCACTCTCTTGGCTGGCAATGAACCAATGAGCAGCCCTGTTTGAACTTCATAGATCTATCCCAATGTCAGCCAAACAAAGGTGTCCAGAAAACAAAATGGCAGGTCTCTGGACAAAGAAAGGGCATGACAGCCAAGGGTTCACTTTGTTGCTTGGTCCTCTGTTTTTTCCCAGAATGTCAGAACTCCTTAGGAATCTGAGTGAATCAGGATTTGAATTAGCATGACTCCAGAGTCCATATGAGAACCTCAGGGACATTAACTGTGACTGTACTCATTAGCATAAATGACAGGTGAATCTGGGTGTCAATCACACTTCACCTTCCTTTGTTTGGGGAGGAGCTGGCCACAGCTCTAGCAATAGTAATAGCTTCAGAAATGTGAGCCATTCTAACAAATCAGACTTTACTTGTTAAATTGGGGCAGGAAAACAAAAAGGAAGCTTAGCTGATGACGGTCATAATGGGCAGTATGACAAGTGCCAATTTTCTTTCTTAAATGATGTTTTAAAAAGTCTCCTTTCAACAAAAGTCATCAGCATCATATTCATTGCAAAGGACATTTTTGGAATACTGATGTATGTTAATTAGCAAGCATATATTGTACACCTGCTGGAAGCTAGGCCTGGGGGTGGGGAAGGAATAGAGAGATGAATAACATGTAAAAAGTTCCCTGGCAAAGGTCAGTTATTCAACTGATAGATCCTTGGTTGAGGCAGATCTGAAGAAAATGGATATAAAACATGGGTGAGTGTGGTCAAACCTTGAGGAATTGTTGTAAACAAAAGGCCCTAGAAACAGAGAAAGAACCCAAGTGCTTGTATGATATAGAGGCAGTGTAATGAGGATTAACTTTGGGGCCAAGTAGACTGGGTTAGAATTCTACCTACACCACCCACCAGCGTT
The DNA here is from genome assembly GCF_049350105.2 of Macaca mulatta. Classification (NCBI taxonomy): domain Eukaryota; kingdom Metazoa; phylum Chordata; class Mammalia; order Primates; family Cercopithecidae; genus Macaca; species Macaca mulatta. Next base: position 134,627,520 of record NC_133413.1, on the reverse strand, counting down.
TTTATCTTGGGCAAGCCAGAGTAACTTCTCTGAGCCTCAGTGTTCTCATCCATGACATAGAGGAGAATACTTATGTCCAGAGTTATGCAGTGAAAATAAACGAGATGAAGTATATGAAGTGTCCAAAGACCTAATACATAGTTGGTGTTCAATGAATGTTGAAAACGTTAACATAGATGGTAGGTAGAAAATGTTAAAATAGATTCTTAGTGTGTGGATTGCTCCATTATAATTTCTTTTCCCTTTCTGATGAAAAGTTACCATATTCTGGGGTATCTTAGACTCCCAAGGGAAGAGGAGGTTCTAATATTATCTGTACTTAAATATACCAGATAAACTGATGCAATGTGATGGGTAAATGACAATTAGATAAGATACCGGGCCTGGGAAAGAATCACTAGCTTCCAAATAAATAGTGGATAGAAGGAAAGCAAGTATAGATTTTAGGGCTTGATATCCAGGAGAATTAGGCTAGAGGCCCATGTTGTAAGGGGCAAAGGGAAGAGTAGAGACCCTCTAATTCAATCTCGTCTTAGTACAGTTAAAGATACTGAAACCTAAAGAGGTTGAGTCACTATTCCAAGACCCTCCGAGGAAGAGCTAAGGCTGCAGTATGAGCCCGCGAACTCTGTGTTCTTCCATTTCCTGTTCCTCGTTTCCTGGAGCTCTGAAAGCAGATGGCAGTGCACAAGTCAGAAATACTGAGCTTGGAAAGTCAGAGAAGAATTTAATTTCTGAGCTCAACTCCTCTGTTCAATATGGGAAACCACCACTTAACATTCCATTTGAGAAACATGCTGTAGCAGTCAAAACCCACTGGTTAGGAACCAAGGCAGAAAGAAAGAAGTCAGGTCAACAATGCTTGGGTCAATGTGCTTGCTTGAGCATCTTTAGCTGATTCTAGATAATTGGTTAGTTGGTTGACTTAAACCTGTTCCAAAGGTGGCCCCTGGAAAATGAAGTTTAGATACTGAAAATCTCTTAGGATAATTTAGAGAAATAAAGGAGAAATTAAAATTGTAGACAGAAAAATGGAGTATTACATAAAAGCTACCTAGCTACTCCCTAAACATATTTTCTGAGAGAACTAAAAAAAGAAACTCCTTTCTCCAAGCCTTGGGTAATACGTTGGCAAAGAAAGAAACAGTATCATTGAAAAATGCTGGAGGGGCTATTTGTGAAAACCAGGGATAATGATAGAAGATACTGAAGTTGAATGGCCTTCCTGATGTCACCGAGGATCTGGATGGCATGGGTTACATAGCTTCACTCAACTGCCGGAGGCAATAGCTGGGGTGACCAGAGTAAGCAGCCATGCAGGGGTGGCAATCCCAGTGGTCTGGGCTTTGGTGGTGGTAAATTTATCCTGGAGTCCCAAGGGTGAAAATAGATGGGCAAATCGCGAAGGTTCTACTTGAAACCTTAAAATTGAACACAAAACAAAACACAAAATCCCAAACGAATTTTAAAACTTTCCTTTTCTGCCTGTAATCCCAGCACTTTGGGAGGCTGAGGGAGGCAGATCACTTGAGATCAGGGGTTTGAGACCATCCTGGCTAACATGATGAAACCCCGTCTCTACTAAAAATACAAAAATTAGATGGGCATGGTGGCATGTGCCTGTAATCCCAGCTAGTCGGGTGGCTGAGACATGGGAGGTGCAGGTTGCAGTGAGCCAAGATTGCACCACTACACTCTAGCCTGGGTGACAGAGTGAGACCCCCATCTGAAACAAACAAACAAACAACAACAACAACAACCACCACCACCTCTCCTTTTCTGGGAACTAGAGCTCATACTTGAGTCATCAAGTCATCAAAAGAGAATAGAGTCAGTTCACAAAGCTAGAGAACCAAGAACACTTAGAATGAGTGGAAGATTGGGTACCCTGAGGAAGACCCTCCAAAATCATCACAGCTATGTAAGCACATCTTCCCTCCAGCCTTCTAAAGGGTCCTGTGGTCATTTACCAGGGTAATCTTATTCTGAAGAAAGAAGTTACACAGATTTTTAGGGTTCGTGACACCGGCTTTGAGCTATCATTAATTCATGGGGACTTAGCACACTACTGTGGGCCAATAATCGGAGTAATGCCAGCCTCTAAAATGAACTGCAGTATTCCTTGCCTGCGGTATCCATACCCTTGTGGAATCCCCTCTGCTTGAATGTGGGCTGGGTTTATTTGGTCTAGTAAACGAAATATGGCAGAACTTAGGGAATGTCACTTCCACGATTGGGTTATAAAAATATATATATTTTTTGGACTTTGGGTTCTCTCTCATACTCTCTTGGATTGCTCAGCTGGGGGAAGAAAGCTCCCATGTTGTGAGGCATAAAAAGGCCCACATATCAAAGAACCACGGCCTGCCAGTGACCACGTGACTGAGCTTGGGGGTGGATCATCCCTCAGGGAAGCCTTGAGATGACAGCAGGCTGAGAGGGATGCTCAGCCAGGACCATGCAGCCACGCTGCTCCAGCATTCCTGAACCACAGATGCTGTGAGATAGTAAGTGCTGTTCTCAGCTATTAAGTTTTGGGTAACTTGACACATAGCTATAGATAACTAATACCCAGTGTCAGGTGATCAACTCCATTTTTATTGTAGGCTGCCTCGCAACTGACTCGATAGAGCCTTCAGCTCACCCTGTGGTTATTTCTCTAGTCCTGTAGTGTCTGATGGAAATATAGAGGCTCGGCTTGGTAGAATTCCATAGTAGAATTCCATATTGCCTCTGGGACCCATAAATAAAGGCTATTATTGCAGAAGAGAGAAAATGAAAACTCCCCCTCCCTGCCAGAAAAGTAAATCAAGAGCAGCCACCCTTTCCTGAGGGAACTGCAGACATTTGTGGCATCACCAAAGACTTGAAATATAGATGAGTGGTTATTTCTGTATATCACTATATTTAGTGGGTACAGAAAGATACTTGGAGGTTGAAAAATAGCAGTGGACTATCAAAAGCTTAATCAGGAAGAGACTTCTATTGCAGTCACTGATCCAAGATGTGATTTCCTTATCGAAGCAAATTGACAAAGTTCCAAAACCTCAAAAGCCTGTGGTCCCTAATACACAACTATTAATCTACAAAGTGCTTTTTCAGCTACCCCAATAAGAAGACAAAAACAAGAAGCAGTTTGCTTTTACCTAGCAGAGACAACAGTACTTCTTCACCATTTTGCTTCAAAGTTATGTCGACTCTGGCTCTGCCATAACGTAGTACAGAGGAGACTTTCCCATCTCATAATTTTGCAGGGGATCCTGTAAGCCTGTTACATTGATGACACATGGTGGATAGTCTGGAGAGCAGAAGAAGCAAGTTCACTTATATCTTGCCGAGACGTGTGTGCCAGAAGGTCCTGATACCTCAGGGAAGTTTCTGGGTGTTACTGGAATATTCTTTCCGAAACAGTATCTTAGTTCATAATAAGCTGCTTAAGTAGCAAGGTGCTGCATGGCCAGGTACAGTGGTTCCCTCTTACTCGTGGTTTTGTTTTCTGAAGTTTCAGTTACCTATGGACAACTGCAATCTGAAAATATTAAACAGAAACCTCCATAAATAAATAATGTATATGTTTTAAATTGCACTCCATTCTGAGTAGCATACAAAATCTTGCTCTGTCCTATTCCATCCTGCCCAGGACACAAATCTTCCATTTGTGCAGCATACTCACGCTGTGTGCTCTACCATTTGCGAGTCACTTAGCAGCCATCTTGGTTATTAGATCAACCAAACAAAATATATAGGGTTTGGTACTATCTGCAGTTTCAGACATCCACTGGGGGTCTTGGAATGTATCCCTTACTGATAAGGCAGGGGGACTACTCTATTAAGTTTCTCCCATGGCCCAGAAATAAGCTGAGAGCTGTTATTTGCCTAAGAAACATGGCTTTATTCTAAAACCAGGGGCCTCTGCTGTGATTCTCCTATGAGGGCTTACAGCAGTTCCCAAAGAGCCTTACAATATTAATTCTAATAACACTGGTACTTCTAACGTACTTCATCAATTGGGTTATGTATTAGGGTTCTCTAAAGGGACAGGACTAATAGCACAGATGTATATATGAAAGGGCCAGTCTGACCAACATGGTGAAACCTCGTCTCTACTAAAAATACAAAAATCAGCTGGGCGTGGTGGCACATGCCTGTAATCCCAGCTACTCGGGAGGCTGAGACAGGAAGATCGCTTGAACCCGTGAGGCAGAGGTTGCAGTGAGCTGAGATCATGCCACTACACTCCAGCCTGGGTGACAGAGTGAGATTCCGTCTGAAAAAAAAAGAAAAAAGAAAAAAGAAAGGGAGTTTATTAACGAGTATTGACTCACATGATCACAAGGTAAAGATTCACAATAGGCTGGCTGCAAGCTAGGAGCAAGGAAGCCAGTCCGAGTCCCAAAACCTCAAAAGAGGAAAGCTGACAGTACAGCCTTTAGCTTGTGGCCAAAGGCCCAAGAGCCCCTGGAAAACCACTAGTGTAGGTCCAAGAGTCCAAAAGCTGAAAAACGTGGAGTCCAATGCTTGAGGGCAGGAAGCCTCCAGCACAGGAAAAAGATGGAGGCCAGAAGACTCAGCCAGTCTAGTCCTTCCACGCTCATTTTCCTGCTTTTATCCTAGCCATGCTGGCAGCTGATTAGATGGTGCCCACCCAGCTTGATTGGGGGTGGGATCTGCCTCTTCCAGTCCACTGACGTTGTTAATCTCCTTTAGCAACTCCTTCACAGAAACACCCAGGGACAATACTTTCCATCCCTCAATCCAATCAAGTTGAGACTCAGAATTAACCATCAAAGGTTATAAGAGCTGAAAGTCTCAGCTGCTTGAACGGTGCCCTGGACCATCTAGGAGAATATTTCTCACTTTAAATATCATGGTAATATCAGCCTTTTAGGTCCCTAGATAAATAAATTTGGGAAGAACAATCAAATATGGTACTTCTCAAATCCAAAGAGGCTCGTAAAGCCTATTTTTCTATCACTGTTAATGTGCCCCAAATCACATATCGAACAAATGGAACCAGGTTTCAAAGCCAGGTCAATTTGGTATAATAGGAGCACAAATTTTCAGTAAGGCAGGTCCAAGGTCAAAATCAAAGTATCCCACTGTATAAGTTTCCTATTGACATCATAAAAAATTATCACAAACTTAGTGACTTAAAACAATACAAATTAATATTCTTGTAGTTATATAGGTTAAAAGTCTGGTGCAGAGCTCACTGGGATAAAATCATGGTGTCAGCAGGGCTCTGTTCCTTCTGGAGATGCTGGAGAAGAATCTGTTTCCTTCTGTCCAGCTTCCAGAGGCTGCCCGTATTCCCTGGCTCATGGCTCCTTCCTCATCTTTAAAGCCAGCAATATTACCTCTCTCTGACCATTCTTCTATGTTTTCTACATCTTCCTCTGCCTCTCCTCTCCTGCCTACCTCTTCCACTTTTAAGGACCCTTCTGCTTACACTGGGCCTATGAAGATCAACCAGGGGATCTCCCAATTTTAAGGTCAGCTGATTAGCAACCTTAATTCTGTTGGCAATCTTAATTCCCTGTGGCCATGGAAGCTAAGATAGTCACGCTTCTGGGGATTAGGACATGGACATTTGAAGGCAGACACAGTGGGCTCAGTCTGTAATCCCAGCCCTTTGGGAGGCCGAGGTGGGTGGATCACATGAGGTCAGGAGTTCGAGACCAGCCTGGCTGACATGGTGAAACCCCATCTTTACAAAAAATACAAAAATTAGCCAGGTGTGGTGGTGCACGTCTGTAATCCCAGCTACTTGGGAGGCCGAGGGATGAGAATCACTTGAACCCAGGAGGCGGAGGTTGCAGTGAGCTGAGATTATACCACTGTCCTCCAGCCTGGGTGACAGAGAGACTGTCTCAAAAACAAACAAACAAACAAACAAACAAAAAACCACATGAACATTTGAGAAGGGGCATTGTTTCATTTACCATACTCACCTATTAGGTGAATTACCTTAGGCAAATTACTTAAATCTTTATTCCTGAGCTTCCTTTTTGTAAAGTAGGAATAATAATAGCCAAGTCACTGAGATGCTGCTAAATGAGATAAATGTATGTCCAGCACATAGCACAGTACCACATAATAAATGCTCCATCTTTGTAGTATTCTCTTTCCTTTCTCAAAAATAAGCAAATACACAATGTAGAACTCCCAAGCCTGTGTCCTGGACCACAATGTCCTTAAATGATGCTTACAGCTCCCCCTGGCATTCCTCACAGAGGGACGAGACAGCAAAGGCTCAGACCCTGGCTTCCACACCCACTGCCTGCCCTGTCACTGGGTGATGTGGGTCCTGTCTGCACTCTGGGACAACCCACGCTCATGACTCTTGAGGTTTTTGGCACTTGGCAGTGATCGTCCTGAGAAGGAAGTGCTCTCCTGGGATTTCCAGGGGGACAAATGAATCACTGACAGTGGCCTTGGCAAGTGGTTCATTCTTCTATGAATGGTGACAGATACCCAAAAGCAAACAGCAGTCAATGCCCAGAGACTGGCTTTGGATATAAACAAAAACAGTCGTGATATTGACTGTTCCAGACACCCCCCCTATTGCTGACGTCACTTGAGGCTTACAACTTTGGGAAGTGGGTCGGGGAGGCATCACCACCAGGCCACTGGGGAAATTGAGGCAGGCAGGGTGAATCGCTTGGCCACGGTGACACTGCTTATCAGTTCCGGTATTCCGACTTCCACACCTGGGGTTCTGCACTACTCCAGGCCCTTGCCTTAGCCTTCTGAGCCAATGGGATGATGAAAGGGAATGAAATGGCTTCACTTGGGTTTCATCTTACCTTCTCTGGTTTGCCGCCTCCTCTGCTCCCACATCCAGGGAGGAGCCTTGCCACAAGGCAGCTCCTGGCTATGCATGTGGGCAGGGCCGTTCCTCCTTCACCAGGATCCTACACCTGTCACTACCACTCACTTGGTACTTAATTACCCTCAGCCTCATGGTGTTGGCTGTCCCTTGTTTGATTCTAATTTCTCCTGATTCTTGGTTTGAGTTGAATTTGTAAAAAGAGGAGAGAGAAGTGGCCGATGCTCTATTTCCATGGTCTTCAGCAGGGGCAGAATCTTCCCCTCCACTGATTCAAGAGGTCTGGGGTGGGACATTTCTAACAAGCTCCAGAGCTTCTGCTCTTCTCACTAAGCTATGTTGACTCTTAAAAGAATGGAAATATATTTAATTAACATTACCGAAGTGGTGTCATGGCAACAATCTATCACTGCTGCTGGTAGGGACCACACTTTGAGAACCACTGGGCTACAGAAATGGGAAGGGCAGAACTGGATGGATCTGGCCCCTTCCTGTGAATTTCTCTTTCTCGGAGAGAGTGCTTGTTGTTTGTTTGTTTCTCTGAGTCACCTAATGAATCTTCCTGATTTCTGTTACTAAATGTCACTGTTGAGTAGCCTGATTTGAAATGGGGTATGAGGCAGTCCTGGAAACACAGCCCCACCTGAAGTGGGATGAGTTAGGGGTCCCGGCCTCAGTTAGGGAGTGGGCTTCTTGTCCACACAGGCTTTAGGGCTGTTGCTCTCTTCTTGCCTCGGCTGGCATGCGTTGGCCTCCTAGGGCCCGGCAGGGCTTTCTTCACAGCTGGGCTGACTCATCTACCAGGGCAAGCCAGGGCCACAGGCACTTGCTGATAATCTGGGGTAATTTGACACTAGACTCAAATAGACACCTTGAAGAATGGACTGCCTTTTTTCCACCCCCCCGCCATGGTGGCTGTTGGCAGGACGCAGTGACCTGTGACTGCTAAGTGAAGGGCCGGGCACTGCTGAGGACTGGACAGAGGTAGCCTGATGATCTGGCCAGGTGCTCAGCTCTCTGCAGTTGGCTCACTTCCTGCTGTCCGCTGTGCTTGGCATTTGACGACAACTTGTCAACTCAGCTCAGATTTCAATGCTGTCCTGATTTTCCATTCTTCTGTTACCTCCTGTCTTGGGCTCACCACAGGCTCAATAACTTGACTTAACTTGGTGTTTCTGGTCTTCTGTAGAAATAGCTCTGACTCACTGGCCCTCCATCACCCCCTCATCCTGTAAGCCAGTCAGCATGGGAAGACAGTGGGGTTTTTCCACGTACCTCTTTGGCTGCCTTATTGTTGATATCAAGCCACTTCAGCAATAGAGATTCATTTCATAAGAGAACTATGTGATGTTCCAGTGATGTCAGGGGCAAGGAAAGCTTTCCATTCATGTGGATCAGAGCTAAGAAAGAAGATGAAATAGAATCGTGGCCTCCTATAATTTTGGCAGCCCCCCATACCCCTGCCCCTGAAGTTCTGGGCACAGCCCATGATCTGTCAGGAGAACAGCAGGGCTCTGCATCTGGTAGGATTCTGCTCCGTGGAATCACAGATAAGTGGTTCCTATTTTTCTTCCAACACTGCAGAGAAATGACAAAATCCAGGGCCAGAGTTTTCATGGATGAAATAGAGTTGGAATGGATCTGAGAGCTCACTGGGCCAAGGGGTGGCAAATGCGTGTCATTTGTGCCAATAGCAATTGTTTGGGAGGGGCTGGATGAAGCGCTGCATTAGAAGCCTACTTTGAGCTCAGGCAGAAATGGTACCCCAGTCTTACAGTCACATCTGTCTGGGGCACAGGATAAGAAAGTGGTCATATATTGCCATCACTGACCCAGCTCCGTTCTCTCCATTTATGGAACAGGAAGCTAGGTCCCAGTGAATGAAAGGCCTTTCCCAGTTCCTACAACTTGTTAGTGGCAGATTTAGGAACAGAATCTAGGTTTTCTGGCCCTATTTCAGTAACATTAATTCAATACATTTTCTTCTTTTTTTCTTGAGATGGAGTCTCACTCCCGTTGTGCAGGCTGGAGTATTGTGGCGCAGTCTCAGCTCACTGCAACCTCCACCTCCCGGGTTCAAATGATTCTCAGCCTCCCGAGTAGCTGGGATTAGAGGCGTGCGCTACCATGCCCAGCTAATTTTTATATTTTTAGTAGAGACGGGGTTTCGCCATGTTGGCCAGGCTGGTCTAGAACTCCTGACCTCAGGTGATCTACCTGCCTTGGCCTCCCAAAGTGCTAGGATTATAGGCTTGAGACAGTGCGCCTGGCTGACATTTTCATTGTCATTGGAATAGATGCTTTGAAAACAATTGAGTCTGAATTCAAATCCTTAATCCATCATTTACCAGCTGTGTGACCTTGAGCATGTCACTTAATGTCTCTGTGCTTCTGTTTCCTCATTTATTAAATGGAATAAACACACCCATTTTACTATTGGGAGGATCGAATGTGATCATGGTATGCGTAGCTCAGGGCCTCACCTAAATATTCAATGTATTTTCTTTTTCCAACAGCAAATGACATGCATTATTAAGATGACAGTCTTAGGGGCAATTTGCACAGCACAGTGATGGCATAATTGTGTAATTGTAGGTCTAGCTTCCTCTCCTGTGAACTAAGGGTTTGGGACCAGATTACCTTGAATTTTCCTCTAGCTCTAAAATTTCTATGATTGTAAATAAATGACTTTAAAAGATTTTTCTTTAGCTGTTTCTATGAGCTGATACTTGGTCAAGGAGCCCTGGAGGGTTTTCTGGAGTCAAACAAGGGTCTTTCCGGGTGCAAAAGCCATTTTCAGGATTCTAATCTCTTCTGTGCTGTGCAACTGATGGTCCGAGACCTCTGCATTGCAGGAAAACGAATTTTCTTCTCAGCCTCTCAAGGGCAGGAAGTGGTCTGAGTTATCAGTGTCCCAGCACCCTGCATGGGCCTAGGATATGGAAGGTGGCAGACTTCTTCTCTAGGGCTTGAGGAAAGCAGTCCAAGACTCATCCATGGCCAGGGACTTGGAATTTACAAGGCCCAGGACTGAGTGAACCTGTGACTCTGGGACCCTGGCCCAGTTACTTCCTCTGGCAGCCTGTTGATCATTCCATGCATTAAATCAGGAAGCTGCTAGGTGACCCTCTGTCCTGGGCGGGGGTGTGGCTAAATGGGTAGCCAGGAAACGCTGCAGCCTCTTTCACAGGGGGCTGGATGGAGCCGTAACACATTGAACAGCTGTACCTCCGCTGAAAAGCCATTTCAGGTGAACCAAAGCGTTCTGCCCCTAGGACGAAGAAAGGGAGGCAGTGAGGAGAGAATCAGGTCCAAAGAGCTGGACCCAAGTGACATTTATAAATAGGAACATGGAAACTCAGAAGAAGCCAGGCAAGGCAAAGGAGAATGGGCAAGTCTCAGTGAGACCATTTAAGACGCAAACAGCTAAGGAGAGTCTTTGAGGGCCATTATGTAACTGTTTTCCCAAACCCGGATCACAGGAGCAATTTGTAGCTGGAAAGAAAAGAATTGGAAGCTTTGGTGCTTACCTTTGTTCATTCATTTAATCAGGCACTATTCACAGCCTCGTGTGCCCCAGACTCTGCTAGCATAGGAGAAACAACCATAACAAAGGCATTGTCTCTGTTTCCAAGATTTCAGAAATGTAACCAGGGAGGAAGGCATATAAATAGCTCGCAGAAGCAACTGTAATTATCGCAGTGCCATGGCATCCACTGTTGTGTTAAATTGGGTTTCTCTTGGTGGATGTTCATTGTGGTGTCTGCCTGGAACTCGTCCGCTTCTCAGTGGAAATGCATCTGCCTTCTTTTAGGAGTATTGTTTCTCAGCCCGTCCCCCTCTGAGTAAGGGCTGTCTGTCTGCATTCCTCTGGCCCTAGTGACAGGAGAATGGCTAATGACCACAGTCAGGGCAATCAGAGTTCTTTCCTGGGATTCCTACAAATGGAGCTTGGGAAATAAGAGCTTTTCTTTTCTTTTTTTCTTGGAAAGTGAAGCTATAAGGGAAGGCCAAGTGCTGTAAAGATTGGCAGTTGAGGCCGGGCATGGTGGCTCACGCCTGTAATCCTAACACTTTGGGAGGCCAAGGCAGGTGGGTCACCTGAGGTCAGGAGTTCAAGACCAGCCTGGTCAAGATGGTGAAACCCCGTCTCTACTAAAAATACAAAAATTAGCCAGGCGTGGTGACGTGCACCTATAATCCCAGCTACTCCGGAGGCTGGGGCAGGAGAATTGCTTGAACCTGGGAGGCAGAATTTGCAGTGAGCCGAGATTGTGCCACTGCACTCCAGCCTGGGCGACAGAAACTCTGTCTTTTAAAAAAAAAAAAGGTGAGCAGTTAAGAAAATAAAAGTGATAGCCAGAAAGAAGCAGAGATAAGACACACACACACACACACACACACACATATATACACACACACACTCAGTGCAAGAGAGAAAAGGAGAGGGAGAGAAAAGCAGATAGTTGAGGGCCTTCGAGTCCCTGGTCTCACTCGCTGCTGTACTTCTACAGTTTACGAACACCAGCTACTCACTTACTGTTTTTTGTTTTTGCTCAAATTCAGGGTCTGTTGTTTTACCATTAAGCATCCCATCTAATAATAATATAGCCCCCACCTAGAATAGAGGGAAGGGAACTGGCATTCCTACCTACTATGGACCAAGCATTTTTCAGGCACTTTGCAAACTGCCTGACTTAATTCTCTGAACAACCGGTGAGGTAGGGCTCAGCAGCCCCTTTTGATATTTCAAACAGTAAGAGAAGTTAAACAGCTTGCTCAAAGCACAGCAGTAGGAGTGAAGCCGAAGCAGGAAGTGGTATCGTGCACTGGGGTTATAGACGCCAATTGAGAGATGCTGTCTAGACCTTCAGGCAGTTCACAGGATGAAGCACATAGTCACAAAGAAAAATGTATTAGGTTGGTGTAGAAGTAACTGTGGCTTCGCAACCACCATTTTTTTTTTCTTTTTTTTTTTGGAGTTGCAGTTTCATTATTGTTGCCCAGCTGGCATGTCTCGGCTCACTGCAGCCTCCCCCTTCTGGGTTCAAGCAATTCTCCTGCCTCAGCCTCCCAAGTAGCTGGGATTACAGGCACCCGCCACCATTCCCGGCTAATTTTTTTTTGTATTTTTAGTAGAGATGAGGTTTCACCATGTCGGTCAGGCTGGTCTCAAACCTCAGGTGATCTGCCCGCCTCAGCCTCCCAAAGTGCTGGGATTACGGGCATGAGCCATCGCACCCGGCCTCACAACCGCTTTTAATGGCAAAAACCGCAATGACTTTTGCACCAACCTAAACTCTGGCAATCATTTTTGAAAATAAAGAGGAAGGAGGTAGAGGAAAATCCCGACTTAAACCAAAGGCTAAAGGATGGGAAGGAGCTGTGGGCAGGAGGGAGGAGGGGCCTGGATAACCCATGGACAGAGCAGGGGCTGGGAGGCAGGAGGGGCCGAGGCATTTTTGGCAGGGAGCGGGGACACAGTCGGGGGAGGCTGCCGCAGTGACGCAATGACTGCACTGAAGTAGAGGACACAGATGTCAGGAGTAAAGGAGGGATTTGAGGGAAGTGGCGGGGGGACTTGGCAGGACTCAGTCATGGCTTGGACATGGTACAGAAGAGGAAGCAAGGCTGGCTTCCTGGTTCAGAGAAGTAAAGAAAGATTTCCATGGCCAGGCTGACAGAGTGGCACAAAAAAGTGGATGCTTTCCAGGGGTACTGAGTCTGTTTGGGATGGGGAACGGTAAGATGGAAGAAGAGAAGGAACTGTACTTGTCATTTTAATTACCATTGGGGGTTGGGCTCACATGGCACAGTGGGTAAGAAAACCAAAATTAAAAGCAGTGAAATTTGTCCTGAAAATGGAATTCCTCAGCAGGTTAGAGAACTCTGTGCTAATAGCAATGGTTTTGACAATAGCTCCCATGAGGCCTGTCTTAGAGCACGGTGCTTTGCACACTTCTTAGGCACTCAGTGTCTTTTTACTTTTAAGGAGGAAGGAAGGAAGAAAAGGAGAAAGAGAGAGAAATACTGTATTCTAATTCTCAAAACTATACCTCAGTCAGCCAGCCAGCATCCTACACTGAGAACCCAAGTTTGTAGCAGTGCAAAGCCACTGCATCTGCCTTCTCAGGACTTCCTTCCCCTTTTGGAGTCAGGGCCCACTACCAAGGCTAAAGTGTAGTGGTGCTAGCATAGCTCGCCGTAGCCTCAACCTCCTGGGCTCGTGTGATCCTCCTGCCTCAGCCTCCTGAGTATCTAGGACTATAGGCACATGCCACCAAGCCTGGCTAATTTTCAAATATGTTTTATAGAGATAGGGTCTTATTATGTTGTCCAGGCTGGTCTTGAACTCCTGGGCTCAAGCGACCCTCCTGCCTTGACCTCTTAAAGTATTGAGATTACAGGCATGAGCCACCAAGCTTGGCCAAGGACCTTCTTAAAAGCTACTTTGATTGCAACAATTAGCTATGACATTATTTTACTTCTTCAAGTAATACAGAAAATACTTCATTCATCTGTTCAACGTTGGTCATGGTGTGAATTGAGTGTGTTACAGCCACACTGGTGTGCTCTGCACAACTCTGGGGGACACTGTTCACAGAGGCAACAATGTGTTTGTGTCCTGGGAGTGGCGTGTGCATGACCAGCAGGATTTGACACTGGTCTTGCATGAGAGGACCTCAGCTCAACTTCAAACTTGGTGTCTTCATGGCTGTGTGACTCTCTGAATGAGTCCCAGTCATCTCTCTGGACTTTAGTTCTATTGGCTGAAAGTGGGGAAAGAAAATTGGACCAGATCAATGTTTCCAAAAGCATGTTTGCTGGAACAATCAATTCTATAGGCTATTTTTAGGTGTTATTTGATAAAACAGGTTCCAAGGTCAAAAAGCACTGGATTAAAATAAGTTAATATAGTGTGGCCTTTTGCAAAGAAACTGTAAGATACAGATCTACAGAAACTGTAAGATATGGATATGTGATAGAAAATAATGTGGAATTCAAATGGCAGAGTTTGACATTTTTGACTAGGATTTTTCTTTTTTAAACTGGTCCTGCTGTAGCTGGAAGGCTGCATATCATTTTGTGACTGGAGTAGCTATATATATATCTCTATATTACTTTTTCAACTACAAAAGAATGTAAATTGATTATAGTGAAATTGGAAAATAGAGATCAGTGAAAAGAAAATTTAAAACCACTTAGGGAAAACAAATATTTATAAAATGCTTCATTTCAAATGTAAAAACTAAACTTACCCACTGCCCTATAGAAATCCACAGTGGTAACATTTTGTGTATTTCCTACCAGACGTTTGTTTCCCTCTACATATGTCAGCACTTCCCAGATGTGATGATGATATTTGAAAGAGCATGATCTGGAAATCATGAGCCATGCTGCCACAAGAAAATGGATGCACAGAGGACAAGGCCAGGCAGCGCAGGTCTTCGTTGCACTGAGACTTTTGCCTGAGTCCCATGGTGCCCCAGTGCCCTGGCCTGGGCACCTCAGCGCTGCCTTCTGTCCAGGCTCCATGAGTCTCAGATGGTGGACCCTGGTGAAGGAAGGCTGCGTAGATGCCATGGGTCTTTCCCTAGGTCATAGCCACAGCTGAGCACTTGGCATCTTACTACTCGGTGGAGAGGAAAAGTGTGCTGAAGGGTGGTAAGAGAGTGTGTCCAGGGACCCAGACCAGAGTGGGCCATGCCTCATCTAGAGAGCAAGCATCTTCCAGAAAGGAGAGCCCTTGGCTCTTTTTACAAAAGCAATCGGAAAAACACTGGGAATCTCTCCGAAGACTGAATGTAAGAGGAAGAAGGGGCCAGGCACAGTGGCTCATGCTTGTAATCCCAGCACTTTGGGAGGCTGAGGTGAGTGGATCATCTGAGGTCAGGAGTTCGAGACCAGCCTGAACAACATGGTGAAACCCTGTCTCTACTAAAAATACAATATTAGCTGGGCATAGTGGCACATGCCTATAATCCCAGCTACCCGGGAGGCTGAGGCAAGAGAATCACTTGAACCCAGGAGGCGGAGGTTGCAGTGAGCCGAGATCGTACCACCGCACTCCAGCCTGGGTGACAAAGCGAGACTTGGTCTCAAAAAAAAAAAAAAAAAAAAAAAAAAGAAGGGGGTTGTGTGTGTGTGTGTGTGTGTGTACACACAAGTAGGATCAGAAATATGACAGTATTGTCTTTTCCTTGGGTCATTTATCCTGATGATGGATAATGGAGAATAAATGCTGTTGGTCCATGGTTGCTTACAACTTCTCCCTTAAAGGATCTCAGAGACCCCAAGGCTGGCAACAATTGATGAGCAGTTTTGGAAATCTCTCGCATTCTGATCGAAGGATGGAGGTGGGAATTGGCAGAGGGAGACAGGCAGGGAGAGGAGCTGGTCTCTATGGCCCCCCAAGAAATTGTGGTCAATCTCTTTGGAGAAAGACTTTAATCCCTTTACACCATTGCTTCCAATGTATAGCATGAGCACGCCTGGTTCTACTCAGGATGATTTTAGGTCATCAGAAGGCATGGCATGAAACAACGCTGAACCAGAGTGAGGCAACAATTCTCTATTTCATTTTCTTTCAGTCTTTCTAATCATTTGTAGAGAAAGCAGGCCCTCGGGCAGTGTTTTCGGCAAGCCGCAGCAGCAAGTTAGAATCTAATGATATTGCTGCTTTCCTGATACTCATTCTGAGTTACCCTCAGTTGCTGCAGAGTTACAGGGGCAGGCAAAAATCTTCCCAATTCTGGTTTACAATTTATAATAGTCACATAAAGTGTCCTTGTCATATGAATTTAAGTCAAAAGTGACTAGATTGGTGAGGTGGGCAGATCACTTGATGTCAGGAGTTCCAGCCTAGCCTGGCCAACATGGTGAAACCCCGACTCTACTAAAAATACAAAAAATTATCCAGGCCTGGTGGTGGACCCCTATAGTCCCGGCTACTTAGGAGGCTGAGGCAGGAGAATCGCATGAACCTGGGAGGCGGAGGTTGCAGTGAGCGGAGAGTGCGCCACTGCACTCCAGCCTGGGTGACAGAGCAAGACTCTGTCTCAAAACAAAAAACAAAAAAGAAACAATAAAAAAAGTGACTAGATTGAAAGTCAGCTCCTGAGTAAATAATAGTATGGGTAGTACAGAAATACGACGAATATTATAAAGATGGAACAAAAATTACTGAGGGTGAGGAGAGGCTGTTGAAGGAAGGAATTCAACAATAGATGAACTGAGGATGTGCAAGCTGGATGTGCCGTGGGGAGGAAAGGTCCTTTTCGCCTACCTTCCAAAGTAGTTTTTCCAGAAAGATAATGAGGCACGCTAGGGCCAGGTCTCCTTGTCCTGGGAAGGGAAAAGACACCTGTCTGTGATTCTGTGGTGCTGTGAGGCAGGTTAGAAAAGTGAGCCTGGGCCTGGCATGGTGGCTCATGCCTCTAATCCCAGCACTTTGGGAAGCTGAGGCAGACAGATCACCTGAGGTCAGGAGTTCAAGACAAGCCTGGCCAACATGGTGAAACCTGTCTCTACTAAAGATACAAAAACTAGCTAGGCGTGGTGACGCACACCTGTAATCCCAGCTACTCAGGAGGCTGAGGCAGGAGAATCACTTGAACCCATGAGGTGGAGGTTACAGTGAGCTGAGATTGCATCACCGCACTCCAGCCTGGGCGACAGAGCAAGACTTCATCACACACGCACACACACACACACACACACACACGCACACACACACACACACACACACGCACACACGCACACACACACACACAGAGTCAGGTTTGGGGAGCCGAAGTGGCTGACAGAGGAGGAGGAGAATTATCTGCAATGCTTCTGAAATGCAGGACACTCGCCCCAGTGCATCTCAAAGCCTGAGTCCTCATATCTGTTCTGGGGAAAGGAGAGAAAGAATTGCTGGTGGATTCCGCTGTGTTTTGCCTTGAGGTCACTATGGGCAAAATTTCAGATCTATAAGGCCCATCACTGAGGAGGGAGTGGACCTCTGTGATTCCTCTTGAGCAAAGGAATAAACGTCCTACGTTTGTGAGTAAAGAGTCCATCACATTCTCTCTCTGAAGCCATCGCTGCTGTTTGGAGAGGTGGGAGTTGAGAGAGGCCATTACTGGGCAGAACCTGAGTTTTCAATGAAGATTTGTCCCTTATGAATCCAGCCCCTAGAAAACAGAGCAGCCAGCAGGCCTGTGACATTTCGGTTTGGCTATAAAAACTTCAGATTAATAATAAAACTCTTTTCTGGTTTTAAAATTATATGCACATGCATCAGCTCACATTTCGGAAAAGCACTTACAACAGCACCTGAAGCAACTTAAGCATCATATAAATGTTGGTTTTGTGATCATTCTTGTTTTATAATTATTATTATTTGTATCCACACCCTGGCAGGCAGACAAGGCCATAGTCAATATTGCAGTCATTTTATGGATAATAAAAAAAGGCAGAGGGATTAAATAACCTATTTAAATTCATCTAGTAAACAAATGGCAGAGCCAGGACTTGAAGCCAGGTTTTTAGGCTGCACATCTCAGCTTTAACAAATGATGAAACACCTGCTGTCACATGTGGCTTTATTTGTCCCCTAACCACCCTCCTGTCAGGTAGGCACTGGGGGCAGTGCTCATGAGCTAGGCTTTTCAGCAAGAACCAGACGTGGATATGTATTGGTTCTGTCACTTACCAATAATCCGTGACCTGGAGCTGGTTTTTTAACCTCTTTGGGTCCCACAATTTTCACTGGTAAATGGAGTAACACTAGTGCTGACATCCAGGACTGTGGATGAGGATTGGGGAAGATATTTTGATATGAGTCTAGTGCTCAGCACACAACGGCAGTGATTATAATCACAACATGGTCATTTTTCAGATGAGAAAACCAGCTCAGAGAACAAATGTGATTTACTAAAGCTTTGGGTTTCCTAGCTCCTAATTCCTAGTTCCTGCCACCACTGAAATCAGGACCGTAGATGTTGCTCTCAGCATGACCATTAGTTTAGACAGCTGTAGGTAATCAGAGCCAAGCGATGCCCTCCCAAATACAACAATCACACACAGAAAAACATGGAACCCTTCTGCAGACGCCTTCCCTCACTAGCCCTAACCTCACTCTAGCGTCATCTTTATTTGGTTCAAGCCATACCCAGTATTTCTGCCTTTACCTGGATTTAAATGCCCCTGTGATCACACATAAGCTTTCATGCATCTATGTCTTGTTTCTATCATCATTACAGTGTAAGCGAACATGTAATAGCTGCTCTTCAGACCACACCTCCTCTCAGCAGTGCATACCACAATCATGGTAGGTATTGACGGTATGTCTAGTGGCTCCATCTTTCCTCTGTAGCCCAAGCCACAAATCTTTGTTTCTTCCCTTTACTTCTTTGTTGGCAAAAGTTTGTAGTTGCAGACAACAGAGTCCATTTCCATTTCTGAAAGAAAGAGTTTTCCTTCTTTTGTTGTTCTTCTCTGTCTTTTCCTCTCACTCACAGAATTATTCGAAGGGTAGACATCTGAGCTCTAGGCTAAGCTCCCAGGTCCACATGCAGATTTTCCCCATTCACGACGATGCAGTTTCCCTGAGATGAGAAACCACACAGCTTTTGCTGCCCCCTGTACCAGCAAAATGGATGCCCCCTGTCCATCCTGTGTCCCTGCCTAGGTTACTTCTGGATGGAATTCTCATAGTGGTGTATCTGGCTAGTTGAATCAGGCACATATCTACCTCCAAGCTGTGAGGGAGGCTGGGAAATGTAGGTTTTCTTTCTGCTCTGGGAAGGCAAGGGTAACACTGATGGAAACTATCAACAAGTTAATGGAGCCTTTAAAGTATTTGGGGGACACAGAGCAAAGACAATATGTATAATGCATCTTCAGCATCCACATGTAATTGGTAAGCAAATTTCATCAGTTCTAAATATGAATACTTCTGGGATTTATCCACTTCTCTCTACCCCACTGCAATCCTTTGGCTCAGTGCTTCTCACATGGACAACGGCGACAGCTTATAAGTAGTCTCTCTGGCTCAGTCCCCTTTCTGCCCTATCTCGTGTATGTTTTGTAGCCAGTGTTACTCCTTTGCTTAAAATCCTCAAAGCTCCTGCTTGCTCTCAGAAGTGAGTTTAAACTTATAATTATGGCTTTTAAAATCCTTTGGAATCTCAGGCCTGGGGTGGTGGCTCACGTCTGTAATCCCAGCACTTTGGGAGGCTGAGGTGGGTGGATCACCTGAGGTCAGGAGTTCAAGACCAGCCTGGCTAACATGGTGAAACCCCATCTCTACTGAAAATACAAAGATTAGCCAGGCGTGGTGGTGGGCACCTGTAATCACAGCTACTTGGAGGCTGAGGCAGGAGAATCACTTGAACCCGGGAGGTGGAGGTTGCAGTGAGCTGAGGTCATACCACTGCACTCGAGCCTGGGTGACAGAACCAGATTCTGTCTAAAAAAAAATAATATTAAAATTAAAAAATCCTTCAGAATCTGGTACTTCTCCAGGCCTTTCCACTTGCTGTTCCATCTGCCTGGGGGGCAATTTTGATGACTGCATACCATTTCATCCTAAAAGGACCAAAGGTTATTTAATCAAGCTGTTACTATTAGAAATCATATTGACTTAAAATATGTGCTCTTTTAAAAAATGTTGTAATAAACATTCTTTTAGCCAAATATTTTGAAATATTATTAGGATAGACTCTAAAAAATAGAATTGGAAGTTCTAGCCAGAGCATCAAGGCAAGAGAACTACAAAACACTGCTGAAAGAAATCACAAATGACACTAACAAAATGGAAAAATATTCCATGCTCATAGATTGAAAGAATCAATATCATTAAAATGGCCATGCTGCCCAAAGCAATTTACAGATTCAACACTATTCCTATCAAACTACCAATGTCATTTTTCCACAGAATTAGAATAAACTGTTTTAAAATTCATATGGAACCAAGAAAGAACAGAATAGCCAAGGCAATCCTAAGCAAAAAGAACAAAGCCTGAGGCATCAAATTACCCAAAATTAAACTGTACCAAAGCTACGGTAACTAAAACAACATGGCACTGGTACAAAAATAGACACATAGACTAATGAAACAGAATAGAGAAGTCAGAAACAAAGCCACATACCTTCAACCGTCTGATCTTCAACAAAGTCAACAATAACAAGCAACGGAGAAAGGACTTTCTATTTCATAAATGGTGTTGGAATAGCTGGCTAGTCATATGCAGAAGAATAAAAAGTAGACCTGTGACTTTCACCATGTACAAAAATTAGCTCAAGATGAATTAAATAAATATATTATTTTATTTTATTTTATTTTATTTTATTGAGACTGAGTCTCACCCTGGCACCCAGGCTGGAGTGCAGTTGTGGGATCTCGGCTCACTGCAACCTCCACTTCCTGGGTTCAAGCAATTCTCCTTCCTCAGCCTCCCGAGTAGCTGGGATTACAGGCACCCGCTATCATGTTCGGCTAATTTTTGTATTTTTAGTAGAGACAGGGTTTCACCATGTGGGTCAGGCTGGTCTCAAACTCCTGACCTCAGGTGATCTGCCCACCTTGGCCTCCCAAAGTGCTGGGATTACAGATGTGAGCCACTGCGCCAGGCCAGATTAAAGATTTTAAATGTAAGACCTCAAACTACAAGAATCTCCAAAGAGAACCTAGGAAGCACCACTCTGAACATTGGCACTGGGAAATAATTTATGGCTAAGTCCTTAAAAGCAATTGCAATAAAACCAAAAACTGACAAGCGGGACCTAATTAAACTAAAGAACTTTTGCACAACAAAATAAACTATCAACAGAATAAAAGACAACGTGCAGAATGGGGGAAAATATTTGCAAACTCTGCATCTGATAAGGAACTTAAACAATTCAACAAGCAAAAAACAAATAACCCCATTAAAAAGTGGGCAAAAGACATGAACAGACACTTTTTAAAGGAAGACATTCAAGTGGCCAACAAACATATGAAGAAATGCTCAGCATCACTAATCATCAGAGAAATGCAAATCAAAACCACAATGAGATGCCATCTCACACCAATCAGAATGGCTATTGTTTAAAAGTCAGAACAACAACAGATACCAGTGAGGCTGTGGAGAAAAGGAAACACTTAACCACTGTTGGTGGAAATGTAAATTTTTTCAGTCACTGTGGAAAGTAGTTAGGATATTTCTCAAAGAGCTTACACCAGAACTCTTAATACCATTTGACCCAGCAATCCCATTACTGGGTATGTATCCAAAAGAAAATAAACCATTCTACCCAAAAGACACATGCACTTGTATTTTCATTGCAGCACTATTCACAATAGTGAAGACATGGAATCAACTTATGTTCCCATCAATGGTGGATTGAATAAAGAAAATGTGGCACATATACACCATGGAATACTATGCAGCCATATAAAGAATGAAATCATGTCCTTTGCAGCAACATGGATGCAGCTAATTCCTAAGCAAATTAATGCAGGAACAGAAAACTAAATACCACATGTTCTTATTTATAAGTGGTAGCTAAACATTAGGTACTCAGGGACATAAAGATGGTAACAACAGACACTGGGGACTAGTAGAGGGGGGTTGGAAGGAGGGGGGAATGGATTAAAAAACTGTTGGGTACTATGCTCACTTCCTGGGCGATAAGGTCAGTTGTACCCCAAGCCTCAGCATCACACGATATACCTATGTAACAAACCTATACATGTACCCACTGAATCTCAAATAAAAATTATTATTATTATTATTATTATTATTATTATTGAGACAGAGTTTTGCTTTTGTTGCCCAGGCTGCAGTGCAGTGGCGCAATCTCAGCTCACTGCAACCTCCGCCCCCTGGATTCAAGCAATTCTCCTGCCTCAGCTTCCCGAGTAGCTAGGATTACAGATGCCCATCACCACGCCCAGCTAATTTTTGTAAAACATTGGAATTATTTTTTTAAAATAGAAATGTTGGGTCAGAGACTATAATTCTTTTCTTAAGATGTATGAAATGTGTTATCTTTTTGTGCCTTTTAGTGAATTCTCTCATAGATTTCTTAAAGGCTGAGATCATGTCTCATCTCTCCATCCCACCAACCAACCAACCAACCAATCAATCAATTAATCAATATTTATTGAGGCACAGTACTGGGAACTGAAACACATGTAAGAAGAATCAACAAAGTTCCTGCCTTTAAAGTAGGAGATAACTGGACAATCACAAGAGAATGACAGTGGGTATCAGCTTCAAAGTTACTTTCTCTGAGAAGCTTTTCCAGATAAAGCTTCTAGCATGGTCTAGATCAGATCCCCCTACTGAATGCTTACTTTCTATTTTTAAAAATCTTTTTATTTTGACCTAATCTAAAACTTGTAGCAAAGTTGCAAGAATAGTGCAAATAATTCTTGTATATTCTTTCTCCAGATTCCTCAGGTATTAGCATTTTTCTTCATTTGATTTCTCTTTCACGAGACACACATATACACAAACACACACACACATTATTTTATTTCTAAAATATTTGAAAGTTGCAAACATGGTGTCCTTTTACCCCTACATGTTTTAGTATGTATTTTCTAAAAAGAAGGATTTTTCTCTTACAGAATCACAGTAAAATTATCAATTTATGAAAATTAAAATTGACAGAACACTATTATCTAACATATAGCTTTCATTAATATTCCTATCTAATATCTATCTATCTGTCTATCTTTTCACCAATTGTCCCAATACTCCCCTTTATAGAAAGAGTAAGTCCTGGATGATGTGTTATATTCAGTTTCATGTCTCTTTGACCTCCTTTCATCTTGAATAGTTCTTGTTCTTCCTTTGTCATTAATGACATTGACATTTTTGAAGAGTGTGAGTCATTTAGCATAATGCCCCTTAGTGTGACTTGGGTTTCTCAGCTGATTAGATTCAGGTTATGGATTTTTGGCAGGGATATTATAAAAGTACATTGTGCTCGTTTTAGTGAATGATTTCAGGAGGCACACAATGTTCATCTCTCCCATTACTGATGATGTTAACTTTGGTTAAGGTGACGTTGCTTTCTCCACTATAAAGTTATTATTTTCCCCTTTATAATTAATTATTATCTTTTGACAGAGAGCCTTTGAGGCTATATAAATACCTTCTTAATCATTAAATTTTTCACCCACTAGTTTTAACATCCATATCAATAGATGCTTGAATCAATTATTATTATGATAGTTGCCAAGTGATGGTTTTCTATTTCCATCATTCCTTCTACATTTATTAGTGGGTGTTCTAATTTAAGAAAGAGTTTCCTTCTTCCATATTATCCATGTATCAGTTGGACTCATGGGTTCTTTTTTTTTTTTTTTTTTCAGACGGAGTCTCGCTCTGTTGCCGGGGCTGGAGTACAGTGGTGTGATCTTAGCTCACTGCAGCCTCCGCCTCCCGGGTTCAAGAAATTCTCCTCTTGACTCGCCTCCACTCCAGACCTCTCTTCTCTGTGAGCATTCCCAGTTCCCAGACTCGGGCTGGGTATTGGTTTCATTTGAGTTTAAGGAAAGTAATTGCCAAATTACTGAATCGTATGTCTTTTGTGGCGATGATTGTATTCTGAACAACAGAGTAAAGGCAATGTTTGGACTGTGGAATCCTGGCTCTGCCATTTTCTAGCTCTGTGTTTTTGGGCAAGATGTTTAACCTCCCTGAGTCTTAGTCTTCTCGTTTGTAAAATGAGGATAGTAAACTTCCATTTTGAAAAGACATTGTGAAGAAATAGCCAATAATGCTTTTGAAAATAGTACCTGGTACCTGGTGTTGTTAAATACTGGCTTCCCCTCTCTCCCAGTATCCCTTTGTCAGATCTTGTTGAAGGACTCTGATTGGCCTTGCATGGGTCACAGTCCTTTGTAAACTCATCTCTGTAGCCTGGAGAATGCCGTATTCTGATGAGATGAGCCTGGATCATTTGTCTACCTCTTTGGGGATAGGGTGGCAATAGGATGAAGGGTGCTTCGTTCCACCTGATCCACATGGAGTGTACTCAAACAGGAAAGAAGGGGGAGGGGTGAAAGGTGAACAAACAGATGTCCATGTAGCTCTTAACCCTCACCTGTCCTTCTTGATGACCCCTCTGTTTCTGACTTATCCCTTTCCCCTTTTCGTACCATTATTAAAACATCCAAGCTCAGGATTGTCACTCAAATGGGTCTGATATCTGAATGTTCAATAGATATGCATTGATTGAATAAATAAGTAATGGCTTTTTTTCTTACTCCATCTGGGGAATTTTTAATATCTGCAGGAAGCCTCCCTATAGGTCTGAAAGGACAAGTGAAGGAATCTATAACTCAAAGGAAGAGCTGTAGAGACGGGCACCCAACAGGAGCCAAGACCTTGGGGGGAGGAATGCAATCAACCGTAGGCAACCCTGTCGGGCCATGCTCTAGGGAATAAATACCCAACCTCATTCTTCTTCCACCTGCTAATCTCCTCTTGATGCCTCTCCCTGGCCATACACAACCCGAAGTCAGAGGGCAAAGCAGCCTGCTAATGTAGTCCATCTGGGTCAGCTTCCTGCGGGCACAGAGCAGGCGGGAGAAGTAGCCAACAGATCTGGAGGAGGAAACAGAAATTATCCAGTATACCCTCGTATCTTTAGCACCAAGCACAGTGTTATCAATGAACTGATTAATTCATTAATTTGCCTGATAATTCTTGAGTTTTTATGTTACCTCTTAGAAGCATTCCCTGATGCTACCAGCCAGAGCTTTTCTCTCTTTGCCCATCACCGCTTTTTATTTATTTTTTATTTTTTTACTTTTTTTTGAGATGGAGTCTCACTCTGTCACCCAGGCTGGAGTGCAGTGGTGCCATTTAAGCTCACTGCAATCTGCCTCCTGGGTTCAAGCGATTCTCCTGCCTCAGCCTCCCAAGTAGCTGGGACTACAGGCATGTGCCACAACTCCCAGCTCATCATCATTATTATTATTATTTTGTATTTTTAGTAGAGACGAGGTTTTGTCATGTTGGCCAGGCTGGTCTCAAACTCCTGACCTCAGGTAATCCACCCACTTTGGTCTCCCAAAGTGCTGGGATTATAGGTGTTAGCCACCGCACCTGGCCTCGTTTCCCCTTTTAAACACTTCCTGAGAGTTACCATAAGCATCTCATACATCTGTCTCCTCCCCAAGGCCCCTCTGAGCTCCCCAAAACAGGGGCTTGTTTGAATTCATCTGAGCACCTCCAAAACTGAGCACAGGAGGCTGACTCAGAGCAGTGTGTAGAGTGTGCTCTGAAAGTGAACAGCCATGTGGATGATTCGTTGAATTGAACTGATGCAAAAGACCTTGCCTGAGATGGTCCAGTTGTCAGTTCATGGTAGGTGGGTGGTGGAGCATGTTCTTTGCACACTGGCTGTGTAGGTATTAGGACCTTCTTCGAGACTGCAGGGGGACTGTGGGATTGAGGGATTGTGGCTGATTATGGCAGACAGTTGAAGTATGACCCAGTCCTGGAACCCCTTGCTGAGAGTTAGCAGACCGCCGTCATAGTTCTAGCTGCTACGTGTGAGAGATAGTCCATCTTGGTAGTTAAGGGGATGAGTATTGGAGCCAGGCTACCTGGTCTCAAATCTTGGCTGTGTGACCTCAGCCAAAATCCTCAACCCATCTACAAAATGGGGATAATAAGTTAACCTGGTAAAATTATTATAAGGACTAAGAGAGTTAATTCACCTAAGGTTCTGGTGACAGCATTTAGCCTTTATTTGTAGATATATTCATTTACTTATTATAACTTCCAATTGACAGATGGGAAAGCTGAGGCACAGAGAGGTTAAATAAATGGTCCATGTTCACACAGCCACTAAGTGGTAGGGCCAGAATTTAAGCACACACCATTTGGCCTTAAGTGACCTGTCCTGAACCATCGCACCATTTGGCTTTGCTCCATGTGGGCAAGTCCTTAAAGAATATTATTACAGGAGCTGGGAGCTGGAGGAAAGGAGAAGCTCAACACGGAAAGTTCTATAATGACAAGTATAAGGATAATGGTGTTTTATTGCTCAGCAAGATCTGACGGCAAGAACAAATTTCAATTCCCATTTTTCTAAGTGTCTTCTCCCTAAACAAGATAATGCAGATAAATCCATAATAATTAGCTCACTCTCCTCAGACTGGGTCCTGGAAATGAAAAGGCCTTCATCTCTGATGTTACAACCTTAGGCAATGGACCAGTGAAGGTCAGGCACTAATTTTGATGTACAGGAGGGGATGGGAGGAGGAACTATCTAAGACTTTGCTACCCAAATTCTGTTCCTTAGGCCAGCAGTGAAAACCCACCTGGGAGCTTGCTGGAAATGCAGAATTGCTTTCCTCACCCCAGACCTATTGAATCTGAATCTGGATTCAATGTTGAAACAATTTTTAACAAAGCAATTCATATGCATATTAAAGTTTGAAACACTATTACTGATGCTTGAGTCCTACATATCCCCACCCCACCCTCTCCTCCCCAGTCAGAAATTCTTAAGTAATTGGCCTGGGCATTAAGATTTTTCAAAACTCTCCATCTTTCAACATGGGGATTCCAACATAGAGCAAAGTTTAAGAACCGCTGTTCTTTTATTATTATTATTATTATACTTTAAGTTCTAGGGTGCATGTGCACAACATGCAGGTTTGTTACATATGTTTACATGAGCCATGTTGGTGTGCTGCACCCATTAGCTCATCATTTACATTAGGTATATCTCCTAATGCTATTCCTCCCCCCTCCCCCTTCCCCGCACCCCACAACAGGTCCTGGTGTGTGATGTTCCCCTTCCTGTGTCCAAGTGATCTCATTGTTCAATTCCCACCTATGAGTGAGAACATGCAGTGTTTGGTTTTCTGTTCTTGCGATAGTTTGCTGAGAATGATGGTTTCCAGCTGCATCCATGTCCCTACAAAGGACACGAACTCATCCTTTTTTATGGCTGCATAGTATTCCATGGTGTGTATGTGCCACATTTTCTTAATCCAGTCTGTCACTGGTGGACATTTGGGTTGGTTCCAAGTCTTTGCTATTGTGAATAGTGCCACAATAAACATACGTGTGCATGTGTCTTCACAGCAGCATGATTTATGATCCTTTGGGTATATACCCAGTAATGGGATGACTGGGTCAAATGGTATTTCTAGTTCTAGATCCCTGAGGAATCACCACACTGTCTTCCACAATGGTTGAACTAGTTTATAGTCAACCGCTGTTCTAAGGAGATGAGCCCCAGAGAAGGGAGCAGCTATGGCTGGCATACTGTCCTCCTGTTGAGACAGACTTCAGACTCTACCCAAGTGCTCTGATTTTAATTGCAGATGCTCAGGACAGCCTAGTCCTAGTCCATCAGGAGCCACAAAGTGCCTTCTGCCACTAGCCACAGCCATTTTGCAAAATGCCTGGGCCACAAAGCTGCTTTGCCGTGAACCCTGGGCAGAAGTTAGGAGTGGAAGGATGAGTATTATAACTTCCTTCTACTACTTCTATTATTCATTATGCCCAGTCAATGGGTCTAATTTTTTATTTTTAAAAGCTTCCTTGCTATTGAGGAATTTGGCTGATTCATAGAGGTATGTTTGGCAGGATTTAGATAAGTTTTGGGCTGGAATTTAGGAAACCACGAATTCTTCCAGAAAAGGTCAGAGGAAAAGCTACTTTCTGTTGTGAAATTAAATAATTCAAACCTAAAGCTGGTGGAACTTTAAATTATGTTGAGCCTTGAGAGCAATGCGGCCATGTGACCTGAGTCATATAGCATGCAGCTGCAACTTCTGCTTTTTCCTGTAAATGATTAGGAAGGACCGAGTGGTGCCAGAGTTAAGACCTTTCCAGGCCATTACCCCTCCTTATGGAATGTTAAATGTTCCTTGGCATGCAACAAGCTATAACCAATCAAATCACTGTTATATGTACTGACCTTGCATGGAAAATGTTGCAACCCTGCTATACTTCTCTGTCTCTGCCTTATAAGTGAAACCTTGACTTCTCCACTTTGGATGACTGACTCCATTCCTTTGGAGTCTATGTTTCTTGAGTGGCTATCCTCAAGCTTTGTGCTGAAATAAACTCAATACTTCATCATATTTTCTGAATTTCATTATTTGAGGGTGACACTTTAATAACACTCTAGTGGGGAACATTTTCTACTCTTCTCTTTTTTTGAGGTAGGTTTGATTATGAATTGAACAAGGAAACTGGACCTAAGAGAGAGAGAGACAGGCCTCACTGAGTGGAGTTAAAGAGCATATAAGACTACAAAGCCGAGAGATTCAGGGGCCAGCCACATATCTGCCACTGAATACATCTGAAAACAGGCAACCTACGTGCTTACTCTGTGCCAACCTTCATTCTAAGGGCTGTGCAAGGATGACTTAATCCTCATAATAGCCCTATAATGTGGGAACTATTGTCATACCTGCTTCACACAGATTATCATCAAGGCTTAGAAGAGTTAAGTGACTTGCTCAGGGTTGCTCGGCTAGTAATTACTGGAGCTGGCCTTCCAGCCCAGACCTCCCAACGGACTTCCAAGCCCACTGCCCCTGATATACCACACTTTCCACTGAGAAGTAGCATGCTGGAATTCTAAGAAGATGTCATTTTAATTCTGAAACAACAGAGGAATAATTTTACAAAGAGGCCAGATGGAAAGAGAGTTGGATAAGGAATAATATGAAAGCACTCTTCAGTCTGGGCAACATTTGGAACAGGTTACACTGCAACTTAATTTAGGTGAGTCTTTTTCTGGGGACAAGGAAATGTCCTTGTGGTCAACTCAGTAGAATTTTGTTTTAACAGAGCCAGTGGATTCACAGGCTTCTGAGACAAGCACTCCCCTGCTTTTTGTCATTAGCATGTAACTGCTTTAAAGTCAAACTGATATTTAGTGACTATGAAGTAGCAAAAGAAATCTGAGATGAAACTGCAAACGAATCTGCTTGCATACTGCAGTCACCCTCTTTCGCAATCTTATTCAACCAGTGTTCATTGAGTGGGTGCCTTGTAACACACCCTGTGCTTCACGGGTTACAGCGCCCACTTATCCTTGAGGAGTGGGGATAGTACCCCAGGCTAGAGATGGGAGCACTGAGGTTCAATGAAGATCTGAAATAGGTCTCAGGCTGACTCCAGAGCCTGTCCTCTTTACTGTATATCCTCTTGACTTTATAGTCCAAGGGATCTTCCTTTATAGACCAAAGGAATCTTTCTCGGTGTGTAACAAGCACAATCTTAAACTTCTTAAGCTTCAGATGCACCTGGGTGTTGGTTAACAGGCAGATTCCTGGGTCCTACTTCAAGTGAATCTGATTCTAGAAGGCTGGCATTGGGACCCCAGAATTTGCATGTTCAATCCTAACCACCAAGTTGAGAATAAATTCAGTGGTCTGAAGACTGAACTTAGTGAGTGCTATGTCAGTGCTTCTCCCAGCTCCAGTCCCTGCCACAAGAAATTCACAGTTCATTCAGAGGAAGCAGACACACAATGGATTAGGACAACATGGCCTCGTAATCTCTAAAAAAAATGGTAGGTCCTAGGACGTTCAGGCATCTGTTGTCCAGGTAGAAAGAAACAGCAGTTGGTGGGAACAAGGCATGGCACAAACGGGAGCAGAACTACAGCCCTTTCCCCAGAACCCCTGTGACAGCAGACACTCCCTTTATAAACTCAGGCTTCATACCCTTGCAGCTAGCACCACCCCACCCAAACACCACACACACACACACACACACACAGACACACACACATACACACACACATACAGACACACATACACACACACACACAGACACACACACATACACATACAGACACACATACAGACACACACACATGCAGACATACACACACAGACACACACACACATACAGACACACACACACAGACACACACACACATACAGACACACACATACAGACACACACACACAGACACACACACAGACACACATACAGACACACACACATACACACACATACACATACACATACAGACACACACACAGACACACACACACACAGACACACATACAGACACACACACACAGACACACACACACAGGTGCACACACAAACACACACACACACAGACACACACACACAGACACACAGACACACATACACACACACACACAGACACACACACACAGACACACACACACACAGACACACACACACAGGTGCACACACAAACACACACACACAGACACACACACACAGACACACAGACACACACATATACACACACACACAGACACACACACAGACACACACACACACTCTGCACCTCTCATTAATAATCAAATCCTGTTGGTCAGAGCTTCCATATGCTCTGAAAATTGTGCATTCTTCTACGTCCTCACTGCTGTTACTGCAGTGCAATCCTCCATCTCTCCCCTCTACCATGCAATAGCCTTCTAAAGGCACCCATCCTTGCTCCCCTCTAATTCATTTTCTACAGTATCCAGGGTGATCGTTTGAAAATGTAAATCAGATTTACACATCACCCCCACCCGCATTTTAAGCTTCTCTACAGACTAAAGCCCAGGTCTTTATGTGTCTTGGTCTGCAAGCCTTTTCCCCATCTGGTGCTGCTTGCTGGGCAGCTGCGAGGCTCACCTCCCTTATCCCTAGCACTCCGTGGTCCTCATGCAAAGCTGCGTGCAATTCCTCAAACCTGTTCTTTCTCCCTAGCTTTCTAATAGACCGCACCCTCTGCCTGGAGTGCCCTCCCCACCTCCGTCTGGGTAACTCTCAGAGTGCAGGGCTCTGCTCAGATGCTACTTACCCCAGGAAGCCTTGTGACCCCTCGTACCATGTGAATTGAGTGCCCCTCATCTGTCTCTCATAGTCCTGCCCATTTCTTCTCCTTGCACTCTGCACCCAGCACCCTGTATTTTGACTGCTTATTGCTCTCTCTTCCCCACTGGACTATAAACCACATGAAGATAAGGGCCCACTTATCTTGACCTCCCTGTGGGTCTGAGTCATGCACAATGCTGTGCTCAGGATGGGCTCGTGCCATATTGTTTGAGTGAAGGAATGGACAGTAGTGGGCGATGAGTGTCATCTGGCCTGGTAATTTGGTCTCAAAGACCTTTCCAGCCTTGTTCCCAAGGACCCGTTACTATTTACTTTCGTCTTGGACCTAAAGGACTTGATCCCATGGTCCAGAAATGTACATTTATGACAAGTTCTGTCATTTGATGCTAATGTAGGTGATTGCTGAATCTTTTTATTGTTTGTTTTTTTGAGATGGAGTCTCGCTCTGTCGCCCAGCCTGGAGTGCAGTGGCGTGATCTCAGCTCACTGCAACCTCCGCCTCCTGGGTTCAAGTGATTCTCCTTCCTCCCCTCCTGAGTGGCTGAGACTATAGGTGTGTGCCACCATGCCCAGCTAATTTTTGTATTTTTAGTAGAGACAGGGTTTCACCATGTTGACCAGGCTGGTCTTGAGCTTCTGACCTCAGGTAATCTGCCTGTCTTGGCCTCCCAAAGTGTTGGGATTACAGGCCTGAGCCACTGCCCCCAGTCCCTGAATCTTACTTGGAGAAATTCTGCTGGGTCATTTTCAGGCAGGGCTGAGGGGTGCGGGGACTCTCTGAAGGGTGGGAGGACTCTCTGAGGGGTGAGGGGTGGGGCCTGTCTTTTCTCTGGAAGGGGGGCAAATGTCTTACCATGGGAGTAGAAGGTGGTAGAAGAGAGCATAAAAGAGGGAAGCGCCAGTTTCTGTGGGCCTGTCCTATGTTAACAACAACATAATGACAGCTAATATTATAGGATGCATGATATGCTCTAGGCCTCATGCTAAGTGCTGTTTGTGAATTATCTCATTTAATCTTTTCAACCACCTGCTGAGTTGGGCACTGTTATTCCCATTGTGCATACATTGAAAGTGAAGATTAGAAATTGTAAGTAAGCTGCCAGTGACTGGCAGATCTTAAATTTGGTCAACCCATGACTTTTCCCGGAATAGAGGGATGGAAGGTGCAGTGATTTCAGACTAGAAATGAATCTAAGAAAAATAAAGGTCCAGATGGAAGTGAAAAGGAGAAAAAAGGTGGGATGAGAAGAAAGGAACTAAGAGGTAGAATTCCAGGTGCATTAACAGCTGGTCCCTCTGATGTTCCCAGCAGTAAGATGCCATTACTACACAGTAAGCCCTGGAAATCCAATTAGTGTGTCCCAGCCCAACCAGCCTAAGACCATCAGGGACAACCACGTAATCTGACAGAATCAGATTTATTGACACATTGTAATGAGGGAGATCACACACCACGGAATCGTGGAGAGTCTCACCAAACAAAGGAAGACGGAGTTATCATAGGATTTGGGGAAAGTGTGGAGGTCAGGGAGAGCTGAAATGAAGCAGAGTTTTCACAAGCACAAAAGAAATCAAGGCTGTGTGTTAAGGGACTATTAGTTCTGAACAACAAAGTGGAAGCAGGCTGCTGTTTCCTTGGAAACTACCAAGTGAAGGTAGACGTGGAATGTTGTGTCTAGAAACCCCTTATCCGAAACTCTGTAATGGGGCTGGAAATCGATGCTGCTTTTTTGTGTCAAAGTGACTTGGATCCTCCAGGCCAGAGTGGGCTATCTCATTCTTACTGAAATGATTTCAGATGGTAATGTTTCCAATAGTCTATGATTTTAAAGCACAAAGTGTCTCAGTGAGTAAGAAAGTAACAGTCACAGAGAAGGGTTTGCTATGATATGTTGTGGCTCCTGGGGAGAAAGAGTGTCTCCTATCCACACAGCTGTTAACTATATCTGTGCCTGCATTCTTCTCTGTCTTATCTTTTTCTGTTGTCTTAATTGCCTTATTCTGCCTAATCCGTGTTTAGTCTGATGAATGGCTAGGCAGAATTTTTAAATTTATATTGAATTTTTAACATGTATCTTTTTATTCCCACAAATCTCATTTTAAAATTGACAAATAAAAATTATACATGTTTATGGTGTACAACACGATGTTTCAAGATACATACACATCATGGAATGGCTAAATTGAACTAATTAGCACATGCGTTAACCCCATACCGTTTATTTGTGACAAGGACACTTAAAAATCTACTCTCTTCATAATTTTCGAGTATGAAATACATTGTTCTTAACTGTAGTCACCATATTGTACAATAGATCTCTTAAACGTATTCCTCCTGTGTAACTGAAACTTTTGTATTCTTTGACCAAATCTCTGCAATCCATCAGGCAGATTTTTACTTTCTTATTCTTGGCTAATTTTTATTTTCTTAGGGCTTCCATGTGTATTGGTTTCCTGTGGCTGTAGTAACAAAGTACCACCACCTGGGTGGCTTAAAACAGTAGAAAGGCACTGGCTCATGGTTGTAGAGGCCAGAAGACCAACATCAAGGTGTTGTAGGGTCGTTTCCCTGTGGGAGAGGTTTCTATTTCTCTCTCCCGGCTTCTGGTGGCAGCTGCCAATCCTTGATATTCCTTTCCTTGTAGATGCTTCACTCCAATCTCTGCCTCTGTGTTTGCGTGGTGTTCTTCCAGCGTCTGTCTTCACACGAGGTCTTCTTTCAAGGACACCAGTCTTATTCAATTAATTAGGGGCCCACACTACTCCAGGATGACCTTATTTCAATTTGGCTAATTACATTGCAAATACTTTATTTCCAAATAAGGTCACGTTCTGAGTCCTGGAGGTTAGGACTTCAACATAACCTTTTTGGAGGGACACAGTTTAACGTATAACAATGAGGAACAGAACACATTTGTTTCTGGGCCAGGGCCTAATGAGAATTAGTGCTTTGTCGCTACTCAAGTGTGGTCCACAGACAGGCAGCTTCTCCTCACCGGGGAGTGTACCGGAAATGGAGTCTGGGATCCTGCTCCAGTCCAACGCATCAGAACCTATATTTCAATATTATCCCCATGTGATTTGTCTGCGCAGTAAAGTATGCAAAACAGAGTTAGTGCAGAAGCTTATTGCCCAATAGCAGCCCTGGAGACACTGCCAGTTTAAAATCTATTGGTTATTAGGAATTAAGATCCTGAAAGAAACCACCCCAGCCAGACATGGTGCCGCATACCTGTAGTTCCAGCTACTCAGGAGGAAGAGGTGGGAGAATTGGCTCGAACCCGAGTTCAGCCAGAGCCATATAGCAAGATCTCATCTCTAAAACCATAACAAAAACAACCCTTTGAAGAAGCTGGCAACTGTAACAGTGGGACAGAGCTAAAGAGGAGGGATTGGATTTGGGTGGTAGGTCTGCTGAGGCCTTAGGGAGGGCTGATGGGGAAGGAAGAGGAGGGAGCAGAACTGGGGCTGCTGGAACTATGCTAGCTGCTTTCAAACAGTGCAGATGTTGCATAAGCACTGTAGGCCTCAGTTTCCTCGTCTGTAGAATGGGCTAATACCGCCTATCCCAGTGACTGGTGTGAGAATTAAGTGTGAAAATATACCCAAAGTGTCCAGGACAGCATCTGGCAAGGATAAATGCAAAATGAATAGCGGCTGAAGACACACGGATTGGGTCCAGCCTGAAAGAGGCAGCTGGGAAGGGGAGGCAGCTCATTCTGTCATGTCTTCATTCATTCCACATTTAGTACTTCCTGTGTGCCTGATGCTATAGTAACAGGAGTAAGTCCTCCAGTGACTCATGTTTATATAGAGGAGAAAATGAGCAAGTTTCTGAGCACTAACAATGGAGGCTGACTCAGGAACCTCTCACAGTTTGGCCCATGGGTACTGAGATGGGCACTCTGGGCCCCAGCTTGCAACAGGCAGGCTAATTCCAGGCTTCACCACATGATTTGATGCTCCTCTGCCTCCTTTCTTCTCATCAGTTTGGTTCCAAAAAAAATGGTGGATGTGTCTGTAGCTGTCAGATTTAGGTGAGTCTAGCCAGTTAAAAACAACAAGGCAACTTCTGCTCTGGGGAATGTAATGGATAGATTGTCTCATTTAAGTTTCCAGCCAAAACTTTGAGGGGTAGGAGGGGTATACCAAACTGATGTCAGCAAACCTAGGAAACCTAGGTCTGAATGCAGGAGGACTTGAAAAAGCTGCTTAATCTCTCACACCCTTACTTTCTATTTTTTTTTTTTTTAGACAGAGTCTCTATCTGTCACCCAGGTTGGAGTGCAGTGGCACCATCTCGGCTCACTGCAATCTCCGCCTCCCAGGTTCAAGAGATTCTCCTGCCTCAGCCTCCTGAATAGCTGAGATTACAGGCCCCCACTACCACACCTGGCTAATTTTTGTATTTTTAGTAGAGATGGGGCTTTCATCATGCTGCCCAAGCTGGTCTCGAACTGCTGACCTCAAGTGATCTACCTGCCTCTGCCTCCCGAAATGCTAGAATTATAGGTAAGAGCCACCGTACCTGGCTTCTTCCTCATTTTTAAGTGGGATAATAATGGTACCTACCACACAGTGCCTGGCACAAAACACTAGTATTTTGTAGTAATACTACAAAAAACACTAGTATTTTGTAGAATTGAATCTTTCAAGTGTCAGTGGCAAGTGGACCCCCTGCTGCTTTTCCCTCTGGGCAACACTAGGTGCTACCCTGACTCTGAAAGAGACACCCTCTGCTCCCCGCAAGTTCTCAGATGCCAGGGGGGCTTCCAGGAGCCCCTGCAATGCTTTAGCATAGGCTTTACTGAATTGTGGAAGAGAAAGAAGAAATTTGACATTCTATTTCAGAGTAATGAGCAAACTGCCATTTCTTAACGTTATTTCTAAGCCATTATGAAGAATTCAACAATCAGCGCTAATGAAGAGAAATACCACATGGGGAGAACTTTGGGCACCAGCTTCAAACTCGTTCTCAATTTGGGCTCTGGGAATAATCCAATTTCCTGAAAAATGCTGCCTTTTTTTCTTCTATCTCTCACCTGCTCTCCAGTGGAGAGGGTAAGAAAGGTTAAAGGGGAAGGAAGGAGATTCAAGTTGCCATCAAATTGGAAGACTTTCCCTTATCCTGCTTTAGTTTTCATCATAGAACTTCTCAATTTTCAATGATTACAGTTTGTTTTTTCTGCTTTCTCCCTGCACTGTAATCAAAGCTGCATGAGACTAGCAACTTTGTTTGGTTCACCCTGGCACCCAGCACAGTGTCTGGCACATAAAAGCACATGCTCAATAAATGTGGGTTGAATGGTATACTCAAGAAGTTGCTCTAAACCCTGACTATAATTCAACAATACTGTGGGCTTTTAAAAACAATCCAAGTGTCCAGATTCTTCATCCCAGAAATTGATTCAGAAATTCTGGTGTGGGTCCCCAAAAAGAGCATTTTTAAATGTCTGTTTATATCTCTGGAAGAATCCATGAGAAATCAGTAACATCAGTTGCTTATAGGGAGGGGCATAGAGCAGATGGGGGCCACAGATAACAGGGAGACTTTTAACTGA
The DNA here is from genome assembly GCF_049350105.2 of Macaca mulatta. Classification (NCBI taxonomy): domain Eukaryota; kingdom Metazoa; phylum Chordata; class Mammalia; order Primates; family Cercopithecidae; genus Macaca; species Macaca mulatta. The sequence goes on along the minus strand of NC_133413.1, from coordinate 134,591,299 downwards.
ATCTCCCTCTGTGTTTTTGAAAAATATGAGTAATATATTATGTATTCTTAAAAGAAAAAAATTTTAAAAATAAAAATGTTTAGTCCAGGTGATTCTGATATGCAGCCAGGGTTGAAAATCACCCATTACAGACAAGTTGCTATTTCAAAGAGGAGCTGGGATTGGGCGGCACTATTAAGAGGTGGGTTGCCTGCTCAGCTTGAGTAATTGGCTGTCACTTAGGTAGGCTGGGAGGAGAATTTGCTCTTCCAGACATTGCTGGGTCCTGTAATCAACTGGGGAGAATGAGAGGGAGACGTTGTCTGTTATTTATTTATTTATCTTTAGATGGAGTCTGTCTCTCTGTCGCCCAGGCTGGAGTGCAGTGGCACGATCTCAGCTCACTGCAACAACTGCCTCCAGGGTTCAAAAGAATTCTTGTGCCTCAGCCTCCCAAATAGCTGGGATCACAGGTATGTGCCACCATGCCAGGCTAATTTTTGTATTTTTAGTAGAGACGGGGTTTTGCCGTGTTGGCCAGGCTTGTCTCAAACTCCTGACTTCAGGTGATCCTCCCCTCTCAGCCTCCCAAAGTGCTGGGATTACAGGCAAGAGCCACCAGGCCCAACCTGTTTTCTGTTATACCAGGTGTTCAGGGACCTCAAATCCTCTGTTTGAGTTAAAAAGAAAAGAAATTTCCTGTGTGCTGAGATAACCAAGGGCTCAACAAGAAGCCAGCGTGTCCATCCTTAATTAGTAATCAAAGGCTTACAACAAGATCAAATAAATTTTTTTATCAGATTGGCAAAAATTACAAGAATAATAGCTAGCCTTGGGGGAGGAATGAAGAAACAAGAGTCTTGTATACTACTTGTAGGACAAGAGTGCTACAGCCTTTTGGGAGAGCAATTTTGCAATTCAGGCCAAAATCCTTAAAGGTATTTACATGATACCATTTGCTGTGCCGAACCTTTATTAACCTCAATAGGGAAGACACCAGGTTCAAGAGGCCAGAAACCCAGCAAACAAGACATAGGGTTTTATTAGGGGCTTACATACAGCGGGGAGAGTCCAGTGGCACTGGGCTGGACAAGATACCCACCTTATATCCAGTCCAGTGGTGGCAGGCTGGGCAGGAAAAACAATCACCTGCAAACAGCGTGTAGTTTATATAGCATTTTCGCCTAACAGCTTCCCCTTAACGACCCCCACCTGGCAACTTTAAGCTACCGCACCCCCCCCCCACCCCCCCCACCCCAAAACTCAGGGCCTCAATCCTTCCTTATAGCCCATGTTCAATGGGACGGGACAGGGGCTCAGGTGTTTCTTATAAACAAGGAATGACTCTCTGGGTTGGCCACTCCTGGATTCCCTAGCTTGAAACACACACTCAGGTGCATCTGCCATACAGGTTTATTCTAATTGTGATATGCTTAAATTATTACTATCAGGGGCATTTACCCTGCACCTTAGTAATGGCGTAGTAATTCTTGGATTTAGTAATTCGGAATTTAGCCCATGGAAGTTGATATGGTTTGGCTCTGTGTTCCCACCCAAATCTCATCTTGAATTGTAATCCCAGTTATAATCCCCAGGTGTCCAGGAAGGGACCTGTTGGAAGGTGGTTGAATCACAGGGGCGGTTTCGCCCCTCCTGTTCTCGTGATAGCGAGTGAATTCTCACGAGATCTGATGGTTTTATAAATGGCAGTTTCCCCGGCTCACTCTTGCCTGGTGCTGCGTAAGAGGTGCTCACTTCTGCTTCGTCTTCCGCTGTGATTGTAAGTTTCCTGAGGCCCCCACCATACTTCCTGTTAAGCCTGTGGAACTGTGAGTCAATTAAACCTCTTTCCTTTAAAATTACCCAGTATTAGGTAGTACTCTTTATAGCAATGTGAAAACGGACTAATACAGAAGTATTTTGCCAAGTAAGCCAATTAATGTATGTAAAGGTCTTTATATCATAGTATTTATAATAGTGATTATATTAGTTAGAAACTATAAACAATATAAAAGCCAACCAAGATAGGATCATTTAAATTATGGTATAGTCTTCTGTCCCTTGGTATCCATGGAGGGAACTGGTTCCAGGACCCCCCAACAGAAACGAAAATCTGAGGATGCTCAGATCCTTTATATAAAATGGCACAATATTTGCATATAACCTACTATACACAGTCTCCCATACTTTAAATCATCTCTAGATTACTTGTCATGCATAATTCAATGTAAATGCTATGTAAATCGTTGTTATACTATATTTTAAAATATGTATTTTTATTGTTGCATTGTTACTTTTTATTTTTTTCAAATATTTTCTGATATTGATTCCTTAGATACAGAACCCTCAGATATGGGGGCAGACTGTACATCCACACAAATCGAATGCCTTGCCACCAGCAGAAATGTGAAAAGAACAACATGACATAACATTAGACATGACAGGTGCACTCAAAGACACAAAACTTAGGGCAGAGTATGATGCTATTTTTGTAAAATGAATATACATATATATACCTGGTAAAAAATATGAACTAGTTATTCTATGGAAGTTGATATGGAATAGTAAATGTAATCACACATAGAGAATGTTTAATTTAATACTAAGTGGAATTCTAAATTAAATATCAATAAAATATTAAATTTAATAGAATATTAAAAATAATCACATGGAGTATAATCTTTTAAGATTGATTTGCAGCTGTGTGTGGTGTCTCACCTCTATATTCCCACCACTTTGGGAAGCCAAAATGGAATAGTTGCTTGAGCCCAGGAGTTTGAGATAAGGGGCAACATAGTGAGACCCCTGTCTCTACAAGAATAAAAATAAAAATAAATTAACCAGATGTGGTCATTCATGCCTGTAGTCTCAGCTACTCAGGAGGCTAAGGTAGGGGGATTGCTTGAGCCCAGGAGGTGGGGGCTACAGTGAGCCATGCTCACAGCACTGTACTGTAGCCTGGGTGACAGAGCAAGACCCTGTTTTAAAAGAAAAAAGATTGATTTGTACAGTACATACATTTTTATTTTTGCTTATGTTTTTATAATGAACGTGCATTCCTTGCTAATTTTCAAATAACCGTTAACACTTTAAAACTTCGTCGAAGAACAGGTAATTGTAGATATGCAGCCTTATTTCTGGGCTCTCTATTCTGTTCCATTGATCTATGTGTGTTTTTGTACCAGTACCCTCCTATTTTGTTTCCTGTAGCCCTGTAGTACAGTTTGAAGTGAGGTAGCACGATGCCTCCAGCTTTGTTCTTTTTGCTTAGGATTGCCTTGGCTATTCAGGCTCTTTTTTGGTTCCATATGAATTTTAATGTAGTTTTTTCTAGTTCTCTGAAGAATGTCACTGGTAGTTTGATAGGAATAGCATAGAATTGATAAATTGCTTTGGGTAGTATGGCCATTTTCATGATACTGATTTTCTATCCATGAGCATGGAATGTTTTTCCATTTGTTTGTGTCGTTTCTGATTTCTTTGAGCACTGTTTTGTAGTTCTCCTTGAAGAGATCTTTCACATCCCTTGTTAGCTATATTCCTAGGTATTTTATTATTTTTGTGGCAGTTGTGTGCATTCCTGATTTGGCTCTTGGTTTAACTGTTACTGGGGTATAGGAATGCCAATGATTTTTGTATGTGGATTTTGTGTACTGACAGTTTCTGAAGTTGTTTCTCAGCTTAATGAGCTTTTGGGCTGAGACTATAGGGTTTTCTGGATATAGGATCATGTCATCTGCAAACAGGGATAGTTTGACTTCCTCTCTTCCTATCTGGATGCCCTTTCTTTCTTTCTCTTGCCTGATTGCTGTAGCCAGGACTTCCAATACTATGTTGAACAGGAGTGGTGGGAAGAGGGCATCTTTGTCTTGTGCCAGTTTTCAAGGGGAGTGCTTCCAGCTTTTGCCCATTTGCTATGATGTTGGCTGTGAGTTTGTCACAGATGGCTCTCATTATTTGGAAGCATGTTCCTTCAATACCTGGTTTGAGAGTTTTTAACTTGAAGGGGTATTGAATTTTATTGAAAGCCTTTTCTGCATCGATTTGAGATAATCATGTGTATTTTTTAACTTTAGTTCTGTTCTTTCATTACCTTTGATCAGTTCTAAACAAGCAGCACTGAGGGAATTTATTTATGGGTTTCATTTTACACCTGGTTCACACCTACATCATTCCTCACAGATGAGACTTTGCTTACTTTTAAAGATCCTCAGAAAAGAGGATTTTACAGTTTCCCTCCATTACTACTTCCTCCACCTATTTAAATGTTACAGGATAAAAACTGTGTCCTTTCCAAATTCATATGTTGAAGCCCTAATTCCCGGTACCTCAGAATGTGATTATATTTGGAGATAGAGCCTTAAGGTGAGTAACTAAGTTAAAATGAGGCCCTAATCTAATCTGATTGGTGTCCTTATAAGAAAAGAAATGTGGGCACAGACATGCACTGAGGGAAGACACCATGTGAGGACACAGGAGGAAGATGGCCATCTAAAAGCCAAGATTAGAGGCTTTGCATCTAAGAGCTATTTTCTCAATGTGAAATATTGTGATGTACACACAGAAGCCAATCAAAGATATTAATTTCATATACTAACTATAAACACAACTTTGAAGAGATTGGAGGTGACTTTATTAAGAAAATTAAAAACAATTCATTCTTTATATGAAGTATCACTGGCATAGGTGTTAGAGACATGGCTAAAAAGTTGACTAATGGGAGTGAAAAATAATTACTTATGTTATTGTTTTATAAAACTCAGATAATCAATACAAGATTTTCAAATTTAATCTATATGGACATATGTTTTTAAGTTTTAAAAATTTTATTTCTGAAAAGATTCTGAAGAGAACTATTTTATAGGTCTAAAATATTTTTTAAATGTCAGTTAATAAATCAATACTTCTTAAAAAAAAAAAAAAAAAAAAAAGAAGCCAGCCCTGCTGACACTCTGCTCTGGACTTTCCTACCTCCAGAGCTGTGAGAAAATAAATCTCTGGTGTTTAAGCCCCACAGTCTGTGGTACATTGTTATGGCAGCCCTAGTGCCTAGTTAAGGCAACACGGTATAGGAGAGTGTCTCAAAACATGGTCCTCCAGGCCGGGTGCGGTGGCTCATGTCTGTAATCCATGCACTTTGGGAGGCCTAGGCGGGGGGATCACAAGGTCAGTAGTTTGAGACCAGCCTGGCCAACATGGTGAAACTCCATCTCTACTAAAAATACAAGCATTAGCCGGGCATGGTGGCACACGCCTGTAATCCCACCTACTCGGGAGGCTGAGGCAGGAGAATCACTTGAACTGGGGAGGCGGAGGTTGCAGTGAGCTGAGATCGTGCCACTGCACTCTAACCTGGGTGACAGAGTAAGACTCCATCTCAAAAAAAAAAAAAAAGTCCTCCAATCAGCAGCAGCAGAAGCACATGGGGGATGTTTGTTGCAGTGATTCCTAGAGCTACTGAGTAAGGGGCTCCCCAGGGTCAGGCCCTGTTTGATGGAAATTCCTCTGCAGGGCTATGGAGCACAGAGACCATAAGCATGGACTGCAGAGTTGGTGCAGCCTGTGTTCACGCTGGAGATGTCCCTGATAACTAGGATGACCTTACAATTTACCACCTAAAGGCAACCATTTGCAAGATGAAAGGGGGTGCTCTTAATAATGATTATGAGATAACAGTATAAACTGGGACTGTCCCAGACACACTAGGACCTATGGTCTGATTAAAACCAAAGCTGCATGACCGAGCAAATCATTGAACATTTCCAAGCTCCGTTGAGTTATCTGTAAGATGTGACTAATAGCATCAACCCTTCTGGGGTGTGGTGAGAAAAGAAGTAACTTCTGTAAAGGTCTTACATGCTACAGAGCAATTAATTCCTCCCAAGCCTCTATACTAGCACATTAGGCTGAAATTATAACACAAAGGGAAATTTCCTCCCATGTCATCATTTTCTGGCCTGTGTGGATATAAACAACTTTGATAATTGCATTTAAACTTTTAAAAAGTGCATATTAACTTAATTGCCTTCAGAAATGAGATGCATTATAGAAAGACCAACAGAGTATTTGCACAGCTGTTTTAGCCTTTCAGTTGAATTAATTTGTATTAATTCAGCTTAGCTCTTGAGTATAGTTTTGGAGGTTGGATCCTTACATCTTTGGAATAATTGTATGGGACTACAACTTTTTTTTAAAAAGTTATTTTTTTTTAATTAACTGATTGGCAGAACTCTATCAGCTCAGGAATTCTCCAGTCCTTGTGTGCTCACCCAGGTAGCTGGGACTACAGGCATGCACCCCCATGCCCAGCTCATCATCATTATTATTGTTTGTTGCCCCAGCTGGAATGCTGGACTTTCTGAAGCTTCTTGAAGAGGAGGCAAGGGTGGTAGTGGTATTACCCCAAGTGGTATAAGCAAATCTTCTTAAGCTCTCTTAAAATATCCCCTCCCCAAAGTCCCATGCATGCTGGTATCTCTGCAGTTTGTCATTTCTGCTGCCCTCCCTCGTAGGTCCTCTCTCTGATCCCCTCTGTCTTCTTTCTGCAGCTCTTCTTTCTTTAACTCTGAGACATCTCTTCTGCTTATTTGTTAATCCTGTTTTCACAAAAAGCTCAGGAGCACAGGAGCTCAAACATACAATCCTCCTTACAAAATGGGAACATGAGAAAGGCTGGTAATATCTATCTATCTTCTATGTTTTTTGTTTGTTTGTGTTTTACTTGCTGTTTATAAAGTGCCTAATACTGTGCCTGGCACAAAGCCATTACTCAGGAAATCTGAGTGCTCATCTCCTTTTCTTCCTAATAATTCTCTTCTGCTTCCTGCCTCTGCCTCTGCTTTCCCTAGTGGGGTGCAGTGACCTCAGTTTTCCTCTGTGTCACCCTATCCAAGGCTGTCCATTTGGACTGAGGCCCAGAATCCCAAGTTCTCTTTCCAGGTATCCTCAGTTTTTTATCTTCAGTTACTTGTCTGGAGGAAAGGAAGAGAGTTCATAAGCTGTCAGTTTAAAGCTAATCCCTGAGTGTGGCGGGGGAAAAGAGTTCTGAGTTGGGGTATCTGAAATTCTTTTTTTTTGAGACAGAATCTCACTCTGTTGCCCAGGCTGGAGTGCAGTGGCATTATCTTGGCTCACTGCAACCTCCGTCTCCAGGGTTCAAGCAAATCTCCTGCCTCAGCCTCACAAGTAGCTGGGATTACAGGCACCTGCCACCACGCCTGGCTAATTTTTGTGTGTGTGTGTATATATATATATATAGTGTTTTTTTTTTTTAGTAGAGACAGGGTTTTGCCATGTTGGCCAGGCTGGTCTCAAACTCCTGACCTTGTGATCCACCCGCCTCGGCCTCCCAAAGTGCTGGGATTACAGGCGTGAGCCACCGTGCCCGGGCACTGGGAATCTGAAATTCTGAGCTCCAGTTAGCACTGGGCAGGCTTTCTGTTGCAAACAACAAAATAAACCCTTGCTATTTCAAACAATAAAGGGATTTATTTAAAGATATTCAGTAGGTCCCAATCTGAGGAAGCTCAGAGAGCTCTGAAGTGTTAGTCAGGATAGGTGCCACGGGAGCTGCTGTGGCACTGCCACCGTCACCATTATCACTTATCCCTGGCACAAGCCTCACTGGGACCAGACCCAGAGTTTCCACCATTGTAGTGCCCACAAAAGTGGATACCTCTGCTAGTACACTTGCTTTCCCAGCATGAGGGCGCCTCCTTAGATAATTCATTTCTCATCGGATCTCGTGTGAATCTAACTGGTGTGAACTAAGTCACGTGAGCAATGAGCTGTAAAGCAATCTAGGACTGTGAGTTTTGGGAATGGCAGGGCTCATAATGTGAAACATTACCAAAGGGTTGACAAGAAGTTGAGAGGTTTGGGGGCCATGATGGCAAATGTGTATGCCCAGTCTCTCTCTCTGTTGACATTTGCTGGTTGTGCCAGTGTGAGCCAGATTCCTCTGAACTGTAGTGTTTTCATGTATAAAATGATCAAAACCTGGTAGGGGAGGTAGTCATGGGATGAAGAATCTATTTCCTTTGCATCTGGATTCTAACCATTAAAGTGCAGTCCAAGAAACCAGACGGGATTCAGTGCCAATTTTGAAAGTGCCAGCTGAAAAGTGATCAAGAACCCCAAGTGCAGAGCTCTCCCTGGAAAATTCTGGGTTGGAGAATGGGGTGGGGCTGCATACCTGTCTTCCAGAAATGAATACACACAGTCCTAGGGCTGGGCAACTTCAGGTTGTACCAGTCACGGATGGAAGAGCTGGCCTTGTGGATGCAGGAATCAGGAAATGTGAACTCCCATTGCACCCGGGCACCAGGTGTGACCAGGAGATCACGCTGATTTCCAGAAACCCCTCCAAGTCTTCACCGTGGCAGCTCAGCTGCAGCAACACAGACGGAGCTGGAGGTTGCATTACTGTATGCGCACATCTTCCTGTGCTTAGCACTGTAGGTGTGTGAGCGGTGAAGGAGAAACAGTTTGAAACAAGGCCAGGAGCAACCAGAAGTTACTCTGGGTAAAATTATTCTAGCTATTAAATGTATAAAATTGTAAGTGGTGTATTTGGTTTTCATTAATATCTAGTCAAAATAGAAGTATTCTGCTGTCAGGAATAAATTCTATAACTCAATGTATAAAATTTTAAATGCACCTTTTTACTGATGAGAATTGGACAAAAAGTTATGACATTTTCTGTTTGTAGGACCCAAATCTACAATAGTACTTCAAGGAATGAGTCCATTTTGGCGTGAAGTCTCATGTTTTATGTACTCCAAGATATCAGATTAGCCTTTAGCATATCTGACACAACATGTTCTGAGGAAATCTAATAATTCCAGATGAAATATCCTGAAGCAACAAGTGCATGCTTAAGGGATTGGGTACTAGTTATCCTGAGATGCCCACCATCACTACTAAGGATCCCCTTTATTTTGAGACTTTAGACCACTCAACGTGATGAAATATAATTCAATGTATTTCAATTCAGCCAGTGTGAAATAGAGCAATAATAAAGGGTGGTCACTAGTTCAGAATTAGGGAATAGGGCACCTGGAGAGTTCTTGACTTCAGGGTCCTGGACTGACATGCTTTGGAAAGAAATGCAAGTCACTATTGTTTTTGTTAGCTTGTTGTGCAGCAAGATAGTCGGTGGTGAAATCTAAGAGGGTGCTGAGAAATGCTATGAAGAAAGTCCTCTCTCTCCTAACCAGGCTCAACCTCTGTCATCCTGCACTCGCTCTGTGTGACTGTCATTGCAGCCCAACTGTGACATGAGCTCATTATAGTTTGGCACTAATTGTGGCGTGGAACAGAAGACCAGGAATAAATCAGGCTGGGGCTAAGTGCACGTGTGTTCGTGTGCGCACATGTTTGTGTGTATGCATGCATGTGCTTGTATTCCTGTATCTACATAAGGCCAGTAGTTTATGAAACAACAAATAATGTTTTCAGTCTATTCACTTTGATTAAAAACTATCAATTTCTGATGGGTGACAGATGCTTCTTTACGAAACAAGGCCAACAATTCAAAAAAAATTAAATGAGCTCTTGAATGACAGAAGAAACCTGGTGTTAGATGAGAGCTGCTCTTCCAAATCCCCCACCGTCTGCCTCTGATTTCACCTGGTCCCCCAGGCCCTGGCCACTGTCTGCCACATTACAATGATGTATCACACCTACCATGTCACTCGTCTACACCGGGGGGATTCTTTCAAGCCTCAATTTTTAGCTTTTCCCACTGCCCCTCTTACTACTTAGGAATTTAATACTAATATAATTAATTGCCCTCAAAATGAATCTCACAAGTAACAAAATAATGGTAATTTTTGAAAAGTGATATGCCACTATTACCTCGCTGGATTTTTAATAATAATATTAATATTGAAGGCACAGAGGGCTGCTGGTATAACATAATTTGCTATAATTTGTCTGGATCTCTGAAGAGCAATTGGTTGCATTTTTTAGAAGCTTTAAAATGTACATATCCAGCAGCTTTGTGTCCAGAAACGTAGCCTAAGGAAATAAGAATATGACAAATATTTAGCTACTTAGATAGTCACTTCAGTGTTATTCATAGTAGAAAAAATCTGTTGGGGGTAGGGAGAACTCTGTACATCTCATCAGACAACTGATTTAGTCAAAGCAATGTGTATCAGTGTAATAGAATGATGTACAACCATTAAAATGATAATATGAGCTATATTCATTTGCATGAAAAGGCATTCCATTGAAAGCAGGTTGTAAAACAAGATGGCAGAGTTTGGCTTCCAGGAAAGTGGAGATGTGTTTCTATTTTTTCCATTGAGTGTAACCAGATACCCTGGACATAATATATAAAACAATATTAGAAGACCCTTGAAGATAGAGACAAGACGGCAGGCTGGAGAGGAACTCAGGACCCCAAGAATAGCCACGATGAGTCCCTCTTTGTGTTATTTTGTTTGGCTTTCTTTGTGTTGCCTTTGTTTTATCCCAGAGTTGAGCTGATAAAGACAGCAGTTTGGAAAGATCATTGGGCAGAGATATTAAAAGCCCCAAGAGAAACCACCTGTGTCCAAACAGGGGCAGCCTAGCAAGACAGAAAACTTAGACAATACTCCTCTACGTCAACTGAACAACACAAAATAAACTGCAAATCCAACCTCATCAGCAAAGTCCAGGTGGGGCACCTAGAGTTCCACACTAACCAAGTTCTATACAGGTGCCTCGACAGCCCCATCAGGATGGGGTCAGAAAAGGCCAAGCAGGAGGTTTTGTTTCCACTGTATAGTTAAGGATACCAAAACTGAAAAGCCAGAAGTTTGATTCTTCACAGCAACTACCAAGTCACAGCAGGTACGATTTCCGTGCTGCTAAACCACCTTTGTGCGCTGTGGTGAAGCCTGTACTATTTTGCTGGCCTTGGCTGAGTTTATCTCAGGGAGACAGAGGAGTGAAGTCTTCAGAGGGAGCAGCAGGGTGGGGCTGGAGAAAAAGGCTTTGCACATTTCCACAGCTTTCTCTCCCAGCATGAATGAATCATTCCCTGTTGATGGTCCTCTATGCCCACATAGCTCTTCTTCTCACATAGAAGACAGTGCTTTCAGGAAGATAACCACTATCAATCGCGTATACCTTGGTGTGTATTTGTCACTAAGTCTTCTCATCCATGGGTCTCCAGAAAGGAAACCATGATTATGCTTGTATTAGGGAGGACTGTGCCTTTTGTTATAGGCGTTGGGATATGCAGAAAGAGGAGGAGCAGATTGAGGTGGTACTTCTTGAATTTCTAGAATCACTTGCTCCTAGACTGCCCTGGTTCAAGGGAACTAGCTGCCAGGTGAATTCAGAAAGCTGTCATTTAAGGCAGGAGGAGGACTGTTCCAGGGCGTAGCAACTCTGCCTCTTTATGGGAGAGGTTGATTCTGCTGGTGAGTCCAATTAGGTTTACAGGTGTAACTCCTTGCTAAAGTAAGATGATATTAGCCATCCACTTAAGGACCAAAGATAAATTACTGTGAGGGATGTGTTTTTAAAAAGTTTTTCTTTTAATTAAAATAATGAAACTCTTTCTAAAACAATGTATTTCCAGTCTTAGCTCTAACATGTAAGAGCTTGGAAGTCATCACTCTAGTTCTTGCAAGAAAAAAGCTAAACAAACTGAACATGAATACCTTTTATCAGACTTACCAGGAGATTGAGGTCACAAAGCAAACAGCCACTCTGAAATCTGGAGAGACAGGTACCTCCAGAGACTCACAGCAAAAATTTGCTTACCTGCACCAGACTCCTCTGGAATGATAAGCTAAAAGGAGACCTTAAATGGTAGTACTGACTAATTTCTGGAGGCTGAGTGTGGACTAGCTTAAGAGTCATAAATTCCTGGGGGCCACAGTCTTGCGGGGGATACATTTTCATGGGTTTTATACATCCAGGAACGCTACCAGCATCTCATGATGAAGACCCGGGACTTACCCCTATGGCTTCGGTGGGGCTAAGGGAAAATAACCATTTTGAAAAGTTCAGATTATCCTCCATAACAAATACTTAGCCAGCAAAAGAAAAGACTTCACCAGACCCTTATTCCACTGGAGGGAAGGGCATTCGCCAGACCCCAGACCCCTTCAGCCTTCACTATTTGACCCAAGATAGTGGGAAGAGGGGAAGCTAAGATAAGTGTGAAGGTCACAGCCAGGGACACAGGCCTACCAAACGACAAGATTTAATAATAAAATTATAGGATGGAACTACTCCACACAAAATTTTTTGTGCCCGCCTTATTTTTCTTCACTCTACATTATTGGGGACATTCTTCTGTGTAGGTCAATTTCCATCAGAACCCACTCAGATGTGGGGACACCTAGTCCAGCTAGGAAGTTCCCCTGGGAACAGTAACAATGGGTACACACAGCCAGAGGAAAACAATTCAAGGGAAACACAAACTACCAGTGGTGGAGGATGCCTTCTACTCTTCAGAAGTTCAGGATTGGGTGAGGTGGAGGATGAATAGAACTGTGATCAAGGAAGGCTGAGTCTGAAGGCTCTGAGCATGGTGCCTTGGGATAAATTAATTCACCTCTCTGAGGCTTATTGGGAAAGTTTTCATTTCTCAACGAACAAACTCTGTGATGCATTGGTAACATCATGTATATGTAACATTCTTCTTAAGGGAGCACCCGGCCTCTGCGTGATGCCTGCAGTGACAGGCAGTGAGGGGAAGGTGAGGCCTCTGCAGGAATGCAGTAAGCTGTCTCTAGCATTGGTGGTGCAGTGGCATTGCTGGACAGAGCAGTGAAAACGACAGAGGCCAAGAAGGCTGATGGCTGTCATGACAAGGAGCAGCGAGTACCACTGGAGAATGGGAGTGCAGCAAGGGGCTAGGAAACTGAAGTTGAATTAACAGAGGAAGGAGGGTTTTGGAGCCAAGTAGTTTAAAATAATTACTCAAGCCCTCAGTGGGTATACAAAAGGGTCATGTTCAGATGAGAAGAAAGCGTTTGCTCCTCAGTTTCCTCTGAAGCACCAAAGCTACCTCCAGCTTCAGAAAAGGTGTTGTTTTCCGTGGGAGTGGCCAAAATCACAGTGGGTTGGGATCAGTTGCGATTCCATGACATTGCCAGGAGAAAAACGTTCAGCTCTCTCAGCAGGGGGACCTCAACACCCACAAAGTCATGGAGGGGCTAGGACACAAACATAGCACACGTACATAGTATATAGGTAAACACGGAGTCTGGGTATTTAGTAGTCTCAGGTTTCCTGGAAGGATCATGCTTTTTGATTCAGTTGGTTGTCTGGGAAATAGTCCAAATCTTTCTTTGCCAAGCTCAGGGGTGGTAGAAACAGAATTAGCATGGCCTCCGTATTTTTCAAAGAAGTGATGGAAATGGATTTTCAGTAAGATTTCTGAACCAATTTTTAAATTCGTATTTTAGACTTTCACGTGGAGCTGTAGAAGTGCATTCACTCTTAAGAGAGTGACACTGTTTTTTAAAGAAACCTCACACCCAAATTGGAATCTCTTGTTTCAATTCTAATTCTGGCACATCACCAACAACCACTGGATGTGCCAACCCAAGGATGTTTTTTTTGAAAGGAGTTTTTAGTTCTGAAGCGTGTGGTTCTACTTGTAGCAGATCTAAAAATGTTGAATAATGAACAAGAATTTAGTTTTGGGAAATCTAAATGTGTTGACTGCAGAACATTTTTAGAAAAGAATCCTGATGCATTTAAACAGGCACCTGCTGGGATTGGGAAAATCCCCTCTCCTCTGCCAGGTGGAAGAAAAAAATTATTAATAAGACAATACTATATCAGTAATTTATGGAATTTGTACCTACTATAAGCCAAGCGCTTGAGGATTATTATTTATAATCTTTATGTGATAGGATATTAAAAGGAGACTTTTTAAGAGTTTCTTTTTTTTTTCTTGTTGAGACGGAGTCTTGCTCTGTTACCCAGACGAGTGCAGTGGCACGATCTCAGCTCACTGTAACCTCTGCCTCCTGGGTTCAAGTGATTCTCCTGCCTCAGCCTCCTGAGTAGCTGGGATTACAGGCATGCACCACCATACCCTGCTAATGTTTGTATTTTTAGTAGAGGAGGGGTTTTGCCATATTGGCCCAGCTAGTCTTGAGCTCCTGACCTCAGGTGATCTGCCTGCCTTGGCCTCCCACAGTGCTAGGATTACAGGCTTGAGCCACTGCCTGTTTTTCTACTAAAGCATCACTATTGTGGTTTTTTGTTTTGAGTGATTCTTTTTTCGTTATTATTTTTAGTTCTGGGGTACATGTTCAGGATGTGCAGGTTTGTTACATACATAAACATGTGCCATCGTGGTTTACTGCACCTATCAACCCATTATGTAGGTATTAAGCCCAGTAGGCTGTTTTTTGAGGATGGTGAATGTGAGCAAGACCTCTCCCACGCAGGATTTACAATGACAAGGGAGAAGAATCTGTTTTGTCTGTTGGCTCCCTTACCTGGTTTAACGTCATGATAGGTGGAGAGAAGATTGTTGGAGAGAGTGGGGATGCTACCTTCCTGCCTCAAGTCGAGTAAGGAGTACTTTGGGAGACTCACCTAGACCTCGCAATGTCTTCCCTGTAGCCTTGCCCATCAGCTAGGGCCAGAGGATGTGGTTATCACTAAGCAAGAACTGTCCTATTTCCACACTTCCACCTCTCCTCCCCTGCTCTCCTCCTAACCAGGCAGATCCTAAATAGCAGCCCCAGTCAGAGAACAATGAACAGTGAGAGTAGAGAGAAGAAAGAAGGACCTCCTCTTCCCCCCTGCCCATTCACCAAAGCGGGCCTGAGCTTGGAGGTGGGAAGGCTTAAAGCTAAGTCAGGTTCAGAGTTTGGGTCATTAAAAGGAATTGGACTTTTATTTATTCATTTATTCACTTTTATTATATATTTATATATTTTGCGACCAGGTCTTGCCCAGTCACCAAGGCTGGAGTACAGTGGCCCAATCATGGCTCACTGAAGCCTTGACCTCCTAGATTCAAACAGTTCTACTGCCTTAGCCTCCCGAGTGGCTGGGACTACAGGTGCGTGCCACCACACTCAGCTAATTTTTTCTTACTTTTTGTAGAGACAGGGTCTCGCTGTGTTTCCCAGGCTGGTCTTGAACACCTGGGATGAAGTGATCTTACTGCTTTGGCCTCCCAAAGTGCTGGATTTAGAGGCAGGAGTCACTGAGCCTGGCCAGAACTGAACTTTTAAATTGCTGGATTGTGACTGTGTTTGCAACCTAAAGGCTGTCAACTGCCCAAGTCTGAGCAGAACAGGCTGGTGCATTTGTCATTCACAGACACTGGGACACTACCCCCTTCCCCATATGGTCTCTCTATCCTCATCTCCACCACAGGAATAAAGTTTCAAGGGACATAAGCATAAAAACTAAAGCGTGTTTGAGCACAATGCACCGTCATGCTTGTTCAATAACCAGTTACGTTAACAGCACCACCAACTACATGGGGATTATTTTCTCCATTTTATAGATGGGAAAATAAAGGCTAGAGACATTAAATAGTGAGCTGGAAATCAGATTCAGGTTTGTCTTTTAAGTCTGCAGTATGCCACCCTACCTTTGGTTATTGCACCAGAAAGTAAAGGTTATGCTAAAGATTAGAAATGAGAAACCAATTTTTAAGAAGGAAAAATAAGTTTTTCTAATTTATTTTAGATGTTGTCTATACTTTTAGACCACTTTGACAGTTTATTTAAAAGGTAGAAGTAACTTTTTTCCCAAAAAGCCAGGAGTATTTTATTTGTGTGAAACTACACAAAAGTATATTTTTCCCTCTGTACCTGCACGCCCCAGGACAGCATATAGCACTGGGCCCCCTTCCATCCCAAGGGTCTGTCATTCTACATGAAAATTTAAACTTGTAAGTCAGAGAAATAGAGCTGAGTCTGCTTTAGAAAATAATTCACTGCAGGCTTTATTTATAAATAACAAGAGTACCAAGTGAATTTTGCATTTCATTTAATTTACACAACTTGGAAGGTAGAAGGACTTTTCAGGATTCCATCAATTTCCAGAACCTCAGAGTTTACCTGTAGTCAAATATATTCAACTTTGTATGGATGACAATCTCCTGGCCAAAAGCATGCCCAAATTAAATTGGAGGAGCTATACTAAGTTTTCCACCCTTTCCTACTTAACCATGATTTTGCTTTTCTATTTTCTGTTGCTTGGGTGAGAACTATCACTCGACACTTGCCCTAATATCTGAAAAAGACATGCCTTGGTTTGCTGCTGTGTTGTTTTCAGTGGGGGCTCTGGAGCTAGCCCAACTTCCCAACCAAGCCTGCTCTCACCCACCCACCGCCCAGCCATGCCACCCTAGACCTGAAGTTCCTTCCCATCCCCAGCTTTGCCTGATGAAATCCTGCTCTTCCAGGCATGAACATTCCCATCTCCATGAAGCTTTTACCTGCCCCCCATAAAGACAAATGGCATCTTCTACAGAGCTCCCTGTGCACAGTCACCCAGCACCTTCCCACCCCCTGCTTGTACTGGTTAGCTGTCTGCTCTCAGCCTTCCCTACTGAGAGTGAGCCTCTCAGGAAGAGGCTGTGCCCTATTCTATTTGTCTTTGAGGTTCCGTCTCCTCTACTGTGCCAGCACCTGGTATGAATGAAAGTCTGTTGAAGGAGTGAATAAATGGGTGGGTGGATGGATGGATGAATAATAAGGATGGGGAGTGAGGCTGAGCCACACTAACAATAATAACCACCCTTCTTGAGAGTCTACCTGTGCCAGGTGCTTTATGTACACAATTACCTGGAATTCTTACAGGAACCATCGATCGTTCCCATTTCACAGAACAGGAGTCTCCAGAGGCTATCTCCTCACTCTGTCCACTGGATTAGGCTGCCTCTTGTGACTCTTCATGGGAGCCAAATGAAAGGTTGGCTGCCCATGAAGGGGTGTGTGTTGGAGGTGGGAGGTAGAATGGGGATATGGGATGGGGATGGGGAGGGATGTCATCTGCCCGAGTCTCATGTGACCCAAAGCATACCCCGTCATGCCCCCCATCAGCATTCGCAAGCACAGCTCTGTCCTGCAAATGCAAATGCTAAAATTAGTTTAGCTTCATTCTCCAAAGGGCATCTTCCCCTCTCCATGCAGTGAATGCATTTACATAATTTTATTTAGAGAAAATAATTACCCAGCTTTTTCAAAAATGAGCTCTTTAAGTATGTCTTTTTGCCCTCTCCTCCCATCTTTTGCAAGCTGAATAGCAGTTCTGCTCTATGATCTGCGTTCTTTTTTCAGCATTGGTAGACATAACAGATCTCAACAACATGGGGAGGCAGGTAAAGCAGTGCTGGAAAGGTCAGGGGAGCTGGGCTGTGAGAGCAAAAGAAAAGCAGGAGCCCCTTTGCTGATGGCCACACCCCTCTTTTCCTAATCCAGTTGGCACCCAAGATAGACCAGCTGACATCAAAGCTGGTTCAAAACAATCTTTTAAAGGAAGAAAACTATGCAGGCAGGACTCATAAAGTGTTAGACACCCTGGGTCTATATGCAGATGGGGCAGGTCCCTTTGCTGATTCCTAACTGAACTTTTCCATCTGGAAAGTGGGGATAATAATACAGAACCTGCTCAAGTGACCTCAACGTGCCACTATTTGATTTGTCTGATTTTTGGTAAGGAGATTGGTTGTTTTAGGATCCCACAAGGTTGGGGACATGGTTAAGACAATATGAGGGTTCCCAATTGACCATGGAAAGGCTCTCTTATGTTGGCTTTGGAGGCTGGTTGACCTTCCCAGTGTGTTACTAGGTCAACGTGTTATCTCTTTTGTTGTACCTTAAACCTCATTGAGACAGGGGCTGGTTTTCTGCATAAACCAGATACTCCACATATGCAGGGACTTTGGACTCTGGTTTTTCTTTGCTAGACTGCGCTTATCCAGTTGCAGGAGTTGCGTGTTTCTCTGGCCAGGCTCCCGAGAGTGCAGCAGGTGCTCTTAGGATAATTGTCTGGGGGTAATCCCTCTTTTCCAGGAGCATGCTCAGTCCTTATGCATGGGTCCCCATGCTCTGGTCAGTACTATATATATGCCAAGGCTCCCTTTTCCCATTAGATAATATATTTTTTCCAGAGGTGTCTACCTGACCCATGCTGAGACAACTGAATTGCTTTTCTGGAATTTGGACTTTGGAAGAGAGAAGCAGAGACTGGGATACACACATATAGCTGTGCTGACAATAAAGGCCGGCAAAACATTGTTGAGTTTACTCAACCACTCGACACATGCAAAATATTCGATAAAGGTTTACTTTATTATTATTGATATTATTCTTTATAATCTTTCCAACAATCCTGCCACGTAACTATTATTTTCTCATTCTAAGGATCAAGTGATGAGCTCAGATATTCAAAATTCATCCCAAGGCAGAGTAATAGAGCTAGAACCCAAATCCTGCTCAGTCTGCTTGCAAAGTCCCTGCTCTTGCCATTGCACCTTGAGCCTTGTTTGATGGTAGCATCATGACCCACCTTTACAGTGCAACTAAAAATAAGAAGCACGCTCACAGATTAGCTTTGAGCAATAGAATCCAGGCACAAAAGAGCACATACTGTATGTTTTTAAGTTCAAAAACCAGCCAAACTTTACTATGATAACAGAAGTCCAGTTGTTACCTTCGTGAGGGGAAGGGGAGAAGGCACAAAGGGACATTTCTGAGATGCTGGTGATATTCTGTACCTTGATTTGAATGCTGGCTACACAGGAATATTTACTTTGTAAAAATTTGTTGAGCCGTATACTTAAGATTTGTGCATGTTAATGCTCTTGTGTTTGTTATGTATCAATAAAAAATAAGAAAGGAAGAAATGAGAAATAAACTGAATTTAGGGAGGAAAACTGCCCCCTTTCTCCCACCCTTCATATTAAGCAGACTGCTTTTACTCATTTTACTAAATTCAATAGAAAACACGATAGCTTTATTCATTTTCATGTATCTTTTTCAGACTTAGTTCTTAAACATCTCTCATATATATGTAAATATACATTATATATAAGTATAATTGCAGTCATCAGCTAGATGCCAAGTTTTATATTTCTGTATTTACTAATAAGCTTTTTACAGCATAATTATCAACTAAATGGCAATTGAATTATTTCTTTTCCTGATATCCTGATATCCTGTCTTCATATTTTCAGTGATCCAGTTTGTTTTCTTATCTCATGAGTAAGGCCAGAAAGCTGTAATGACTGTTAATACTCTAGAAATTAACAACCATTATTATTATTTTAGCCCACTTATTTATTATGTTTAATATATTGAATGAAATTTTTACTAAAGTATAATACACATAAAGAAAGTCACACAAATCCTAAGTGAGAACTTGATGAATTATCCCAAAGTGGGAAGTCCTAGCCAGAGGAATCAGGCAAGAGAAAAAAAAATAAAAGGCATCCAAATAAGAAAAGAAGTCAAATTATATCTCTTCACTGATAATATAATTCTATACCTGAAAAACCCTAACAACTGGACAAAAAGGCTCCTAGAGGTGAGAAATGACCTCAGTAAAGTTTCAGGATACAACAGTGTATTAAAATCAGTAGCATTTCTGTACACCAATAATATTCAAGCTGACAGCAAAATCAAGAATGTAACCCAATTTACAATAGCCACACACACACATAAAATATCTTGGAATACATCTAACCAAAGAGGTGAAATATCTCTACAAGGAGAAGTACAAAACACTGCTGAAAGAAATCATGGATGACACAAACAAGTGGAAAAACATCCCACGACTAACCAAGCAATTTTAAGCAAGAAGAACAATGCTGGAAGCATCATACTACCTGACTTCAAACTATACTACAAGACTACAAAAACCAAAACAGCATGGTACTGGCACAAAATGGAATCATGTCTTTTGCAGCAACATGGATGCAGCTAGATGCTGTTATCCTAAGCAAATTAATCCAGAAAGAAAAACCCAAATACCCCATTTTCTCACTTACAAGTGGGAGCTGAATATTGCATATCCATGGACATAAAGATGGGAACAATAGATACTGGGGACTACTAGAGGGAGGAGGGTAGGATGGGAGTGAGGGTTAAAAAACTACCTGCTGGGTATATGCTCACTACCTGGGTGACAGGGTCATTTGCATACCAAACCTCAGTGATGTGCAATTTACTTACCCATGAAACAAACTTATACATGTATCCCATGAACCTAAAGAGTTGGGAAAAAAATTATACCAAAGTGAGCACACTTATGTAACCACTCCTGAGGTCAAGAAAGGTAATCTTTCTAGCTCCCCAGAAGTCTTCCTTGTCCCCCTTCCCAAACACTACCCTCTACTTCTCCCCAGGGCCACCACACCAGAGATTAGTCCAATGTGTTAGAACATTATACTGAGACTGAAGCCTCCTGCAATCGCAGTGCACTGTCTGCGTTAACATGATTTTATCATTCCAAAAAATTCTTGCTCAGGAAAACAAAGTTATAGGTAATTTTACTGTTTGTTTCAGGTACTTCCCCTAGATTCATTTATCCAGCCAATAAGCCACTCTTCCAGACATCATCAACCCTCCTCAGGACAAAGACTAGGCTCATAAAAGGAAGAGCCTGTGTAAGATTGCTGTTTTCCCTTCCTTAAATGTTTGGTGGAATTTACCAGTGAAATCATTTGTTCTTTGTGGGAACATTTCTTTATGGATTCAATTTCTTAAATAACTAATAGCAGTATTTGAGTCATCCATTTCCTCCCTTGTTGCTTTCAGTCAGTTGTGTTTTCCAAATAATTTGTCCAGCTGCCGAAGTTACTGGTATAAAGTAGTTTATTATATTGCCTTATTCTTTTTTACTGTCTGTAGAATTGGAACTTATATCCCCTCTTTTATTTCTAACATTAACAATTTATTTCCTTCCTTGTAGATTGAGTTCTCTTTTCCTAATTTTTTAAGGTAGAAATTTAGATCATTGATTTTAAAAGCTTCCCTTTTTTCTCATATCAGTATTTAAAGCTGTAAATTTCCTTCTAGATACTTTTTAGCTGTATCCCACACATTTTGACATGTTTTTTAAATTATTCAGCCAAAAACATCTTATAATTTTACTATTAACAAATGGCTTGTTTGGAAGTATGTTTCCTATTGCCAAGTACTTGGAGGATTTTCTAGAAGACTGATTGTTATTAATTTCAATTTCAATTTGGCCAAGAGCATAGTCTGTAACATTTTAATATTTTAATATGTATTGAGACTTATTTTATGGAAAAGCATGTGGTGTATCTTGGTGACTATTCCTCATACCTTAGAAAATAATCTGTATTCTGCTGTTGTCAATTGGGTATAA
This sequence comes from Macaca mulatta, assembly GCF_049350105.2. Classification (NCBI taxonomy): domain Eukaryota; kingdom Metazoa; phylum Chordata; class Mammalia; order Primates; family Cercopithecidae; genus Macaca; species Macaca mulatta. Next base: position 134,569,993 of record NC_133413.1, on the reverse strand, counting down.
ATAATGCAAATGTCAATTAATTAAAATTGCTTGACAGTATTGATAGTAGTTGTTCATTCTTCCACTAACTACCAAAAGAGGAGGTTACAGTTTTCAAATATTGTCATTTCTCTATTTTTTCTTTCAGTTTTGGTCAGTTTTTGCTTAATGAACCTTTGTGATTTGTATACATATTTATTTTGGATTGTTATTTTTTTCTGATGAATTGACACTTTCAGTATTTAGGAATTAGAAAATTAGTTTTTAGGCCAGGCGCAGTGGCTCCTGCCTGTAATCCCATCACTTGAATCACCTGAGGTCAGGAGTTCGAAACCAGCCTGGCCAACATGGTGAAATCCCGTCTCTACTAAAAACACAAAAAATTAGCCAACGTGGTGGTGCACACCTGTAATCCCAGCTACTCAGGAGGCTGAGGCAGGAGAATCGCTTGAACCTTGGAGGTGGAGGTTGCAGTGAGCCGAGATTGCGCCACTGCACTCCAGCCTGGGCAACAGAGCAAGACTCTGTCTCCAAAAAAAAAAAATTAGTTTTTAAAAAGTTAGAAAATAAAGTCCCCCTTTATCTCTAGTAATTCCTCTTTATCTTGATACCTACTTTGATCACTTTTTTTCAATAATTAAGGTTTCACTCTGTCACCCAGGCTGGGGTGCAGTGGCACACTCATAGCTCACTGAAGGTTTGGCCTCTCTGGCTCAAGCAAACCTCCCACCTCGGCCTTCCAAGTAGCTGGGACTATAGGCACATGCCCCTACACCCAGCCAATTTGTTAATTTTTGTAGAGATAAGATCTCCCTGTGTTGCCCAGGCTGGCATTGAAATCCTAGGCTCAAGTAATCCACCTGCTTCTGCCTCCCAAAGTGCTGGGATTATAGGAGTGAGCCACCATGCCCAGGCAATTTTATTCTATAGCTATAATTACAGTGCTCGTTTGTCAAAATGAAAACAGAAGACAAATATACAAAACTGTTGATTACCAATCATGTATTAAAAGCAGTAAGAGGCCGGGCGCAGTGGCTCAAGCCTGTAATCCCAGCACTTTGGGAGGCCGAGGCGGGCGGATCACAAGGTCAGGAGATCGAGACCACAGTGAAACCCCGTCTCTACTAAAAATACAAAAAAATTAGCCGGGCGCGGTGGCGGGCGCCTGTAGTCCCAGCTACTCAGGAGGCTGAGGCAGGAGAATGGCGGGAACCCGGGAGGCGGAGCTTGCAGTGAGCCGAGATCGCGCCACTGCACTGCAGCCTGGGCAACAGCGTGAGACTCCGTCTCAAAAAAAAAAAAAAGCAGTAAGAGGTTCCATAACACCAAATAGACCAGTTGTAATGTTTTCCCTAAGATAAATTTAGCAGCTCCAGCTTCTTCAGTGTTTATCAAAATACAAAAGAACCAAGTAGAAGTCGTCTTTATCGATGGTAGATGAGACCCCTGCAGGCTGAGAGAGAGCAAGCTACATCACACTTGGAGATGGGTGCTCCTGAGGGGCTGTGGGTTTAGATGGGCAGCCTGCCCAGCTCTCACTTGCTACTGCCAGTGAGGCCCCAGACATCTCGCCCATGTGTCTGAGCAAGCGTGAATGCTGGGGATGAAGGGCCCATTTTGGCCCTCATGCTGACTAAGGGACAGTGGGGCCCTGCATCCCCCGAGCTGGCCACAACAGGTGGGCAAGTGGGCAGGTGGGGGCCTCGGCCTGTGGGGGAGAGTAAGATGGCCATGAGCTCCAAGCCTGGCCCCTAGTAACCTTGGGAGCACAGGACAAGCACAAGGCTGTGGAACACAGGGTGACCCACGGACAAGCGAGTTGTGGGGATCTCTATTGTGACCATGCAGAACTGTGGGCTGCCACTCTACTGCCTCACATTCCTGAGGGGAACGACTGAGCTGGCAACCCACATCCAGGCCACAACTACAAACCTAGGCTAGGCAGGTCTCTCTCCTTTCCATGTGGTCAAGTTTTCTTGGCTTGGATTTTTAGCTGTTTTTTAAAATGCACTGAGTTCTGGTTAAAAACCAACCACCTGGCCAGGCGCGATGGCTCACACCTGTAATCCCATCACTTTGGGAGGCCGAGGAGGGTGGATCACGAGGTCAAGAGATTGAGACCATCCTGGCCAACACGGGAAAACCCCATCTCTACTAAAAATACAAAAATTAGCCAGGTGTGGTGGCTCAGGCCTATAGTCCCAGCTACTGAGAAGGCTGAGGCAGGAGAACCACTTGAACCCGGGAGGCAGAGGTTGCAGTGAACTGAGATTACACCACTACACTCCAACCTGGCAACAGAGTAAGACTCCATCTCCAACAAAACAAAACAAAACAAAACAAAAATAAACAACCACCAAAATGGATCTCAACACATCTCAAAAGCCAGGGGCACATCCCGCTCTCCCCACGCGGTGACTCCTGGAGGCCAGATGCCCGTGGGCCTACATCCCTCCCCAGCTCTGAACAGTGAGTTGATTTTACTTTTTACAATTTAAAAAAAAAAAAAAAAAGCTGAGTAATATTGCATAGGAGTACCAGAAACTGCTGCACTGGAAATAAAAACTATTTACATTAAATAAAAAGACTGGCCGAAGTCTTTGTCTTCCACATTTACAGCACAGTGAGATGCATATGGTGACTGAACCACGGAGGCAGCTTCTGGCCCTCACACCATGAACTACACATTTGCTACATGAGAGTAAAGTGGAAGGCAAGGGGAGGAGTGAGAGGACTGGGGTTCGTGTTCACTTCCGGTTTGGGAGCTGCTGGGACGGCAATCCGGTCCTTCACAGAGCCTGTCACCACTGATGGTGCAGGTGGCCTGAATGTACCCGTTCCTGTGGTATAGGGAGTGAGCCCCAACGTGTCTGTGATCTCGGCTGCGTTCCTGGTGTTGGGGAGGCCCCGCTTGTTGGTGAACACCTGGAGGACTGCATCCCAAGACTGATCCCACTAGCATCCTCACGAGCCCCTCCTGGACCTCGTCCATGAGCTCTCTGTCATTGCAGTCCACCACGAGGATCAGGCCTTGTGTGTGCTGGAAGTAGTGGTGGTGGCCTTGTCCTGGCCACCCACATCCCACAGGATAAAGCTGATGTTCTCGTACTCCGCGTTCTCCACACTGAAGGTGGGGATGGTGGTCATAATCTTGCCCAACTTCAGCTTGTACAGGATTGACGTCTTCCTTGCAGCATCCAGGCCCACCATGATGATGGGCACTTCTTTTGCGCCAAACAAAGCCCTTTAAGAAGTTGGTGAAGATGTTCCCCATGCTTGCGAGTGGGTGGAAGGACGCTGGCCAGGGACACCTCAGTGGCGGCTCCCCCAGCCAGGCATTGGTTCCGCTCCCTACTTTGGTCTTAATAGAAACACAACAGTTCTCTTATGCTTATTTTTTCATAAAATCTTTTCTATCCTTTTGCTTTCAAATGATCTGTGCTCTTGTGTTTAAAATGCATGTCTTATAGACAGCATATAATTGGATCTTGCCTTTTAAAATCTAGTTTGACAATCTCTGCCTTTTAATTACAGTGTTGTTTGGTTCATTTTTATTTAATATAATTATTCACATGGCCGAGTTTAAGTTTAATGTTTTGCCGTTCGTTTTCTCTTTATCACACTTGTTTCTTGTTTCACTGTTGGACCTTTCCAAAACTAAGCAAAGAGTGGATCACCTTAATCAAATCAGGGATTAAATTATTAGAAGCCTCAGTCCTTGGCAGGGATGTTCTAGTTCCTAGTTGCTGTTAACACCTAAATATCAGCCCTTCATATTTTCCAACTAACAGTCTTGAGTATTTTCCAAAGCTGCTCCTTTTGGGAGAGCTGTAAGCCTTATTTTATTTCTAGTCTTGTGAGAATCCCCAAAACTTTACCCAGCTTCCTGGAAGCTCAACTTTTGCTTTTGGAATCAGCAACCAAATTGAGCGGTAAAGAAGCTGCACTTTCTGGCTTTACTTCAGGCTTTGCTGGATCTTGTCCTGTCAGCTCTTTGCCTCAGTAACTTTCTGATGCTTTCATGGGCATTCTTTATATTTTGTTTAGGTTTTCTTTTTATCGTCTTCAGCAGGATGGTTGGTCCAAAACAACCTAGTCAGTATTGCTGGAAGCAAAACTCATCATTATCATGTTATTATTTACAGAAAAAACAATTCACAGATGTCATGGCCTCATCTCATAGCCTGTATAACTTACTGCTATATAACTTGGAGAAGTCATTGCCCTGCCCTAAGACCTGAGTTCCAACACTGGCCAAACACTCAGAAATATTTGGTCTTTTATATATTTTTTGAGATCTTGCAGGGGTGAACTCCAAAAATAATTTTGTTTTGGTAGTTGATTGTTTTTTAATTCAATGGAATTAACCTGCATTATTGGTGATTATGTAATTAAAGTTCTGAGGCAGTTAACAATTTTTATTATTGGGAAGGGTCAATTCATTTGATGTAATCACAGCATGTTATCAATAGCAAACTTAATTTTGCCTTGTGCTCATATTTCTCCCTAAATATTATTTATTTGCATTTAATTTATTTTAGCTTAACAAAGATTTACCCAACCCTCTAGTGACATTTTCAGGACATGATTTTAAATGACACGTGTTATCCAGTCCCATTACTTTGTCTTATTTATGTTGTTGTTTTGTCAGGATTGGAATAAGTGACATGTCATGATTTATTTATTTACTTGTAAAGAGTTTGATTTAGGGAGCATTGCATTGGAAATATACAAGTAAATTTGGTTTCAAGCATCCTAATCTGTTTTTCACTTGATGAACTGAGATTTTGATTCCTTTTTAATAAAAAAGGGGGGGATGTCATGTAAGAAAGCACCCAATGAAAGCAGAACCCAGAAGGAAGGGTGAGGTGGGAGAAACTGGCTGAGAGGGAGAAGATGTTGAAAGACTTTGGGAGATCAAGTTTGTCATGGAAAGGACAACGGGCTGGGAACAAGAAGACCTGGGTCCTAGTCTCAGAGCTTCTGGCTGTCAGACTTTGGATAGGTCCCTTCTGCCAATGGGAAGCTCAGGAAGATGAGGGTAGGGAGAGCAGTTCTGAGCAAAGTCCATGTCCAAGGGAGGTGGAGGGTCTCTTTATCCAGTTAATTCTGAGGAATTCCAAAAAGTAGATATCCCAGGCCTTCCTTGCATGTACTCTAGGATCAATCTACCAGTAACTTCCTATCTCTAGCCCTCAGTTTCCACATGTATAAAATAAGGAAATTGAAATCAGTAATCTTTAAGACCTCTTATAAGCCCTAAAATTTCAAGACTTTGAAAGGAGATTTTAAGATCCTACCCAGCTTTAGAAGTTTGGAGGACCTTTGAAACTGATGCAAAATTTTGTGTGTGTCATGTGTATGTACAGATGTGCATTTTTTGGGGGAGAGGGTTCTTAATATCATCATTAGGTTCCAGGATGTTCCATGAATGCAAAAATATCAAGAAACAAATGGAAAATTAATCTTAGTAATTTAATTATAATAATCTAACAAGCATCTTATTGAATAGCTTCTACGTATTCCTATGAGCACATAAATGAATAAGATGCAGTTCATGCCTTTGAGGAATTGTTAGTCAACAAATCATCAATGTAAGTTGTATTGGTTCTCCTGGGATGTGTTGAATTGGGTCAAGGGTCCGAAATTCTGGGTTCTAATCCTAGTTCCTGTAATATTTGGCTGTGACTCTGACCCTTAGTTTGCTCAATCAAGAAATAGATTTAATAAAACATATTTTGCTCCCTTCTTAAGGTGGTTCATTCAATCTATAGGTTAGAGCCATGTTAGATACAAGGGATACAGCTGTGAATGAAACTGAGCCTGCCCCATGGAGCATAGATCAGTTGGTAATCTATGGATTTGATTTTCCTGAGATAAATGTTACAGTGTGGGTGAGAAGTGAGAAATAGAAACTGTTATTCACCTCAAACAGGAGCCTGAATAAATGGCTTTATTTTCTCTCCTCTTCTTCCTTTTATATTAAATTGAACTCAGAAAATAAAAAAGCATCTATCTAGACCACCCATTTGTCCACTATGCTTCCTGAATACAGAGAGAGAACAGAGATGGGAACTGTGAGGTTTCTCTAAGGGACAGCCATATGTATTTTGCAAAGTATTCTCTGGGCTTTTGGAGATACTTTGGTTGGAGGATGCTGGAGGCAGCTGCTGGGAACTGAAAAGGATTGAGAGTATATAATGATGCTCCCAAAATGATCGGTTGAGCATAGGATAAATGGCATTGTTTCAAAACCACATAGAAATAACTATATTACTAAATACTTAACAGCCTTCTAAAATAATATAGGGGCATCTCTATAGGTCAGAAACAGAGAAAGAAAACAGTAAACTATCAGCAGTGTGTATATTAGGGACAGACACTTAAATGAATGTATTCAATAATCTATATGAGATAAAAGAATGAATAAAATTGATTTTTGAACAAGGACAGTGATTATGAAGCAAGAACAAGCAGTTAATTTGTTATTTTAACAAGTGCAGCAATTCTGAAGATTATAGAAGAGTCAATCTGTAAACTCTAAAGTTAATTATAAAAAGATAAAGAGGTAGAAAAGATGAAAGTAAAGATAAGTAGAGGGGACAGAGCAAGAAGATACAACATACCTCCAATAGGGGTTTAAAAAAAGATAAAATAAGGTGCTGGAAAGATGACATGGGAAAATTTACTGCCTGAGAAATTCCCAGAACTGAAGGAAGACTTGAGCTCTCAGAACAAAAAAAAATCTACGAAATAGAATTAAAAAAAAATGAAACCTGGGCACAATGTAGCACTGCTTCAGAATAAGCCCCGAAAGGGAAACCTAACAGCTACCATAAAGGAAAAGCAGATTACCTCCAAAGGGGTACAATCAGTGCCATCAACTTCTCAGGAGCCACATCAGACGCATGAAACAATGAAGAACCAGCCTCAAAGTGCTGAGGATATGTGTCTTTGAACCTGAAACTCCATATCTAGCCAAGTCTGTGTTTTAACAAGCCTTCTAGGAGATCCTGAGGCATGCAGAAGTTTGAGAACCACTAGGCTGCAGCATGCTCTCCACAGACATCTAACTCAATGACTCATTACTAACTCCTTTGCTCCTGCAAATGCCTGGAACTTGGCTTGCCAAATTCTGCTCACTTTTGCCAACACCTGAAGTGGATGGTATAACAGGGATATATCTTAACCTAAATGAGTGAAATCACAAGGGGGTTGAGTTACAGACATTCATAAGGTAGGTTGGAGTGGGACAAGGAGGGGCTGAGATAAGAGGTGTCATTTGGGGATCCAGATGGCTTTCCAGCAGCCACCCACATTATACGGGATGTTGCTTACTTGGGAAATGGACTTGGTCCATGGGGAAGTGAGTCATCCTTGTCTTCCCTCAGCCTCAGTACTCTAGAAGTGGAGGCTCCTCTGGCTAAGCATGTGTCTGTGTTTAATGATTTCTTTGCACCAAGACAGAGTCTGAAAGAAAGTTTGCAATCAATGTATATGAAGGGCATGAGACCCACTTGCTTCATTTTCAAAAGGTGTATTTTCAGTCTCTCTGGGAGATGCCCTGAAGAAACTCTTTAGAGATCTTTCCTCCCAGCTAGTTCGGGTGTTTACTGTCTGTCTTTTCTAGCTCTGAGTACAGTTTTCTGCTTCAAGGACTTTTGTCATTTTTACAGTGTTTATTTTTCCCCTTGGATAAAAGGGAAAAAAAATGGGACTTTCTATCAGTTAGCAGTGGAAAAGTGGTTTAAAGCTTTGCTTTTCAAATGTAGTGGTGATCAGACTTGTCTCATAGGGACCCAGAGCCCGGAACTAAAAGGAGTGGGTGGAAGATGGTCTGGAAGCCTACAGTATCACTGTGTACTGTGCCTTGGGCCCAGCCCCAGGTTAGATCGTCTTATTCATCTGAGAAGGAAATGTGTTTTGGATGGAGGGATGAATGAATAAGTGTTTTTATTTTCTGGTTGATTTGGTTTCTGTTTCCTGGCACCTAAGGCAAAATGATCAATCCCTTGATAAATACGTTGAAATCTTTGTATAGCATCCCATAGCATACAGAGTGCTTCTATGCTCACTGTTTTTGACTGAGCCTCCCGGGGCACTCTGAAACTTGGAGAAGTGTCACCCAGTTCCGCCTTTGGGACAAAGAAGCTGAGTCTTGGGAACACTTAAAACTATACATTCAGGAAGGTGCTGAATTGGGACCAAGAGTCTGTCTCTTTAGATTTTCTCCTTAGTTAGGCAGGTAATGGAGCAAATTCATCTACCTTCCATTCAGGGCAGGGGAAGGAGAGAGTTTACTAGAAAACTACAACCATGAGAGTGATAAGGTCCTTGCTGCTATGCAGAAAATGAATTATCTGGTCCCCGTGTGTCATTACCAACTGGTAACAACCTGGAGGCAAGGGGAATAAAAAATTTGTCATCTCAGTCTCCAACATTAATTCCTTGAAAGGGGTCTGAATACAATAGAGAAAATTGCATTTTCAGCCATGCTTGCTCAAAAAGTAATGCTATCTAAATCAAGGGCATAACATTAAATCACCATTACAATTCGATGAAAGAACCTGAGAGGAAGAGGATAATGTGGTGTGGATTTGGGGAGAATCAAGATTAAACAGTCACTGTTGATTATGATAAAGAAGGAGAGAGTGGTGAAAAAGACAGTTCCAGAAAATCGCGATGCTACCACTGGGTATCCAAAGGCTACACGGGGTAAATTTGGAATCCATTTTTCATTTTCATTACTGGTTGTTCTGCACTGGTTAATAAATATAACTTTGCCTCTCACCCCCATCTGGGGTACAGGAGAAAGTGATCAAAGGATCACATTTTAAAAATGGGTTTTATTATTTAAATGACTGGTCTTCTCTTTTTATTCCTATTGTTTGAAAATAGTTGAGTTCCTTTTTTCTGATTACCATGCTACAGATGTTTATCGTAGAAAGTTTGGAAAAAACAGAAAAGCATAAAGAATGTAAAAATCACCCGTAGTTCCACCACACAGACAGCAGTAATATTAAGGTGGTATTGTATTTACATCTAAAATTTCATCCCCACACCCATACACAATCCACTAATTACCCCAGTTCTCATCAGCCTATGGTTGCTACTGAAACCACTTTAGGGAGAAGCCCTTCTTTTCTTCTCTTCATACTCTGTCCTCTCTTTGGAGGGACACATTGCCAAGGCTTAAGGAAGGTGGTGACCAGTGCATCCTGATTTGCTAGGGACTTTCTGATTTTAGCATGAAAACCCCTACATCTTGAGAACACCTCAGTTCTAGGTGAACTGGGATGGCAGGTTTACCTCTATCTCTTCCTCCCAACCCATCAGCAGAAAGCAAGACTGATTCGGTCCTGGAGAGCTGGTGGGAGGCTGGTACTTGGTGGCCATGTTGCTCTGTTGAGCAAGGTTAATGTGCTAAGGTCACTGCTCATTCATCTCAGGGCTCTTGCTTCCTGTTGGATCTGTGCCCAGGCACAGTGAGCCTCATGAGCACAGGATTCCCTGTCTGCCTTAGCAGCACCTAAAGCAAAAAGACAAAGCAGTGGATTGGCTAATAAGTTAGTCCTGCTATGCTTGTCCATCTACCTTCCATTCAGAGCAGGGGAGGGAGACAGTTTACTAGAAAACCATGACCTTGAGAGTGGTAGAATCCTTGCTGATATTGAGACAATAAATTCTCTGGTCCCCATTTGGCTCATTGTGCCCGTTGCCAACTGATTACAACCTGGAGGCAAAGGGAATGGGTATTTGTAGTCCCATCTCCAACACGCAAGTGCCTTGATGTGCAGATCCCTTTAAATCAATGAGAAAACTAAGGGTTTTTGATACGGATGCTAGGTTGGCTTCTAGTGTAATGTAGCTTATTGTAGTATTATCAGACATGAACTGAGTGTTTTGTATATTGTGAATTGAAACATGAGAGAAATTTTTCTTTGCTGGGGAGATTCATTAGAAAATCAGTGAATTTGGGTAGTAATGGCTTGTGATTCTTGCAACAAGTTGGTAGATTTCCTAAGGACAGGGTGTGACTTGAGTTGGTGGCTCTGGCTCAGTGAAGGCTGAATCAAGGTCAAAGATGAAGCCTCTCACTGGAACCAGCTTTGGCAGTCATGGAGCAGGCGTGCTAGTGTACTGTCTTCCCTCTGCTCGCTTTTGCCTCTGTAGCTCCACCATCCTCCCTTTTCCCACACTTTAACTAGACACCTGGCACCAGCCCTTGAGGAACTCTTGAAGCCCTAACCATGCTTCCCATCAAAACTGACTGTCCTGAGGTCCTTTAAGGGGGTGGTAGAAGCAGCAATGATGAATCGAGCCTGACTATCTGGGTGAATTTAGTGTCTTGGCAGCTCCTTCTGCCTATGCCCAAGGTCCCCACCCTCCTCTACGAGCCTGGCGCTGATGCTCTCTGAGTAGGAGTTTGCTGCGTTCTGACTCCCACCTTTACTTTGTCTCTTCTTCCTCTTTCTGATCTTCCCACGTTCCATCCTGTCCCCTTCTCTGCCTGGGAACTTCAGAGTCAAGGTCGAGTTTGATGGTCTTCCTGACTGGTTTTCATCTCTACCCAAATTTCTGAGTTTTTTTTTTTTTTAACTACCCCACATCTCTTGATTCCTCCCTAGTCTTCAAGCATTCTAAACCACCAAGGCCAACAGCACCTGATAAACCAGCAGAAGCCCATCTCTGGCAGCCCTACCAGCCGGCCCATACTCAGAGCAGAGAGCAAGGAATTTGCTTGGTTCCCAAGACAACCATTTCAGATCCAGAGGGGGAAGCTGTTCAGGGACAGAGCAATAGGTTTCTCAACTGATTCCTTTCACTGGGGTTCTTGTGGGTTAAGAGATGGGCCCCAAAGGGAGGGAAGATAGGGAGCCAGCAGGTTACATCACACAATAACTGGAATTTGTTCTGTCTCTGTACAACACAGAAAGTAGTTTCACAGCCACAATCTCTATGCTCACACCAAAGGCCTATGGGAGGGACAGCCATGGGCAGGAGGCTGATGAAGGCAAAAGAGCATCAGCTGTGAAGCCTAGCTGCTCAGGGTTCGAATTCTGACCTGGTAAGTCACTAGCAGAGTAACCTTAGCCAGCTACTAAACCTCTCATCTAAATTGGGGAAAATGCCTTTCTCACAGGGTTAGGAAGATTAAATTATATAGTGCATTAATATACTCATCAGGGAATGTGGCCTATTAAATAATAGCTGTTACTACTATGTCTTTTTTTTTTTTTTTTTAAGTGTATCGTGGGATCAGAATATTGACAGAGCTGTATCAGTCAAGAGCAGTATTCCCCTTGCTAAAACTAATAGGCAGCCCAAACCTGGCTCCATCTAACCACCTCTTCCAATACTCTTTAACTGGTGGTGCTTTATGACACCAAGCAATGGATGATGATTATTGTTTCCACGAATAGAGTAAGTTCCTTGATTGGTTTAACATATATAGACAGCCTGAGAGAATAAAAACATCACCATACAATAGATTAATGGTAAATCAAGGTCTTCGTAGTTGCGGCAGGAGAAAAGGGTTGGCTGCTGGAAACAGTATGGTGCCCTGGAGGTTGCCTACGGGAAACAGTATGGTGCCCTGGAGGCTGCGTATGTACACACTTAGGAATTCACATCACCTTTAGCAGAAGATTAGAATTCAATGGATATGAACGCTTATGCAGAATCTTCTTGCCTCCTGAAATAAATTTCACAGGGAATCTCCTCCGTTACTCAGTCTTCCAGCGGCTGTTCAGGGCACTTGTGTCCCTGTTCGAAAGTGTAACTACTTTTCTTGAAGGTGCTATTGAACGTTTTCATTGGCTGTGGTTGTGCAAAGTCATTTCGGAAAGGAAGTTCCATGGAACTGAGGTTGGTCCTGCTTTGTTTGATGCTGGAGGTCAGAAACCCCCAGTGGTGGTCATGGATGCACTGGGAGGTGGTGGAGGAGTGCCACGTCTTCTGGTAGTTGTTCAGTTCTTCTGACAAGTCTGTCAGATTTGCAGAAATGTCTTTGTCCCTTAGCGAAAACAGTTCATAATGAAGAGGATCAAACATTTCTTGGAACCCGATTTTATGAAAAGCAGTTTCGTAAGCCATGACGTTCTTTTGAGACTGTTTCACTTGTACTAAAACAGCAATAATGAGAAGGACTAAGACAATCTCTGAAGTAATGCCAATAATTGTCCCATGAGTTTCAGTGTTTTGTTCAAATAGTCCTGCCTTTTCTCTTTTCTTTACAATGGTTTTCATCCCAAGGATATGCACAATTTTGGACACCATTACAGACTAAAGGATTATTGATGCACATGTTGCTATGTCAAAAGACAATGCTGCCTGTGCAGGGAGCTGATGATCCAGCAATTTTACTTTTAGCTCTATACTCCACAGAATGGAAAGCAGGAACTCAGTTACTTGCACACCAGAGTTCACAGCAGCATTACGCACAATAGCCAGAAGGTGGAAACAGACAAAATGCCTATTGATGGGTGGGTGGATAAACAGTATGTGTTATGCTCAATGAAGGAAGCAAAGAGCATTTGAAACCTGCTAAGCCAACGACCTTGATCTGCCCACACTTGTATCACTCCTATTCCTGTTTTAAGCATTCCGTCACTGGCCACAGTGCTGCAAAACTTGGCCTTCAGGTTTTCAATATAACTGGTTTCATCATAGACTGCAACAAAGTTTCTCTTGCATTTATTTGAGCACACCATTTGATAATCTAGGAACCTCAAATCCTAGCTTTTGGAGTGGCTTTCATGGTCCAGATGCAATCAATGACTTGGCCAGGTTTTATTTTCTCTTCTTGTTCTACCTGACTAGAGTGCACTATTCCGTCTGCTCTCGAGAGCTCAAACCCACAATCTGCTAGGTAAGTAAAGTCTGGATCTAGAATAAATGAATATTAGTTCTTTTCATCAGAACTAAACTTAATCCACATGAATCTCCCTGTTGATCTGATTAATGGAGGGCTTTTCATGCTGCAATAACGATCTATAAGGGGAGAGAAACCAAATGACCCATCTGGAACTTCCAAGTGATCAAACCGACACTCAAATGATGGCTCTATATAATAATAATGTTCATCAAAACTCAATTCTTTCACATGGAGCAGCTTCCAAAATGTAGATACACTCCTTGTTTGGATATGAGATAGGATAATTTGGTAAAGCAAAATGACCTCCATTGCTGGTTTGAACCGAAATGTCACACTGGATTGCAGGAATGTGCTTGATTCCAACATTTTGTCCATCTCTGAGGGCTGAGCAGAGCCCCTCCAGGGCCATGTTCCCTAGCTGCCCAGCGCTTTGCCAGGGGCTGAGGCTGCGGCGGCACTGTTCCGTTCCCATCGCTGGCTAGCAGCTGCCTCCCCGCGGGGCAGGGCTCAGGTCCTGCAGTCTGCCATGCTCGAGGGGTGCCACCTCCCGCCCCTACGCACCCCGCCATCCGCCCACGACAGGCGCCACCTCCTGCTCCGCAGTGCCTGGTCCCATGTACAGCCTGGGGGGCCCAGGAGTGCGAACTTGCTGCATGGGGTCACTGAAGTGTTACTACTATATTGCAGATAAAGAAACTGAATCCTTAACACGTGAGTCATTTGTACAAGGTCATATGGCCAATTCGTAGCTAAGCTGGACCTCAAACCCTGCCTACTGATGTCTTACAGCCTTAAAAGAGGAAGGGAGAGAGGAAACAGCTTAAGCTTAAGCTTGTCTTAAGCTTGTGAAAATAGCTGTCGATTTCCAGAAGATTATCACGCAAGACCCAAGCCACAGGTCTAGGTTTTAATATCCTTTATTGAGCACTCACTGTATGCCAAGAATTTAACTTTATTATCACATTTATTCTTCATGGTTCACCTATAAGTTTGGGGCTATGATCACCATCTTTCTATCTCAGAAGGAAGGTTAACTTGGATTTAAATCCAGTTCTGCCATGTTAATGGCTTGTTCTTAATCACTGTGCATGGCCTCTCCTTATGGGTTCACATGCTCTAGTCCTTGCAGGGTTTATGATACAAAGCAGGAAAATAATACTAAACTTGGAAAGAGGCAGAAAGCTGGTCTTACAGGTGGAGACAGGAGGCCTAGGGGAAGTGGAAAAAGCAGCTTTGGTAGGACTTGACCGTGGGGAGGACACACTCCTGACATTCCTCCTTTTCCTTTTTTTTTTTTTTTTTTTAATAGCGTCAGGGTCTCACTCAGTTGCCCAGGCCACAGTGCATTGGTGCAATCACAGCTCACTGCATTCTCAAATTCATAGGCTCAAGCAATCCTCCTGCCTCAGCCTCCTGAATAGCTGGGACTACAGGTGCTCATACCACCACCACCCCTGGCTAATTTTTTTTTTTTTTTTTTTGTGGAGATGTGGTCTTACAATGCTGCCCAGACTGCTCTCAAACTTTCTGGCCTCAAACGATCCTCCTGCCTAAGCCTCCCAAAGCTCTGGGATTAGAGGTGTGAGTCACTGGGCCTGGCCCTTCCTCCTTCCTGTGTGCTTGTTCCTGATACATTCTTTTCTGCAGTCCCTGGTTTAAAAGATCCAGGCCTGAAGCGAGTGCCAAAATATGACTGGGAGTCTGTGAACCAGAACTCCAATCTGATGAGAATGATTTGAGTTGAAGCTCGACCAGACAGTTGCACAGAGCTATCTGTTCCTTTTCAGTCAGGCTGCTTGGATTTCAGTCTTGCCACTCTCCTTCATTTTTTCCAAAGCAGCAGTTCCCCATAAGGAATGACATAGACAACACCAGGGAATTGAAGAGTCAGTTGCCACTTGTTTTTGCATGTCTATTCATAGAAGAAAGAAGGTCAGGACAGTGACAAATCTTGGGCTTTGTCATCAGAACCAGGGGGTGGATTCTGACTCTGCCACCACTTATTAGCTGTGTGACTTTGTAAAATTTACCTAACCTCTCTGACCATCTGTAAAATGGGAATAATTAGGGAAGAGGGGCCTGTGCCAGGGAAGACTGCATCAGTGGTACCACCGTCATCCACCACATTCCAGGACCTGATTCTTGCCTCAGAAAGCCCAGAGATGCACAATTGTCAGTGCTCAGGTGATGAGACCTTCCAGACTGTCTCAAGCTGAGTAAAGTGCACACCTGAGTGAGGCAAACACCAGAATCCCAATTGATTTACTTTACAGTGAAAAATAGTTGTCACATGGAGCAGAATGCTTGTATTAGCATGATTAGTCTATTCGCTCCTGCCAGCAAGTCATTGGGAGGTCAAACCTTCAATGGACAGTTGCTTTGATACATATAAAGCAGATAAGGCAGACTTTGGATAATTTTGAGATAAGATCACTGCAGTAATTTAAAATTTGCTTTGAGGGGCTACTCTATGCCTGTTATGGGCTTGTATATCCCTAAAAAAAGTTCATGCTTTGAAGCCCTAACCTCATGTACCTGAGGATGTGACTGCATTTGGAAATGGGGCTTTTAAAGAGGAAATTAAGTTTAAGTGGGGTTATTAGGGTGGGCCCTGTCCAGTCTGACTGCTGTCCTTATAAAAAGAGATTTGGCCACAGAGACGCATAGAGGGAAGATGGTGTAAAGACACAGAGAGAAGACGGCCATCTACCAGCTAAGGAGAGAGGCCTCAGGAGAAACCAACCCTGACAATACCTTCATCTTGGACTCCACCCTCCAGAGCTGTGAGGAAATACATCTGTGTTGTTTAAGCCCCCGACTCTGTGGTATCTTCCTATGGCAGTGCTATTAAACTCATACACAAGGCGGCATGGTATAGGAGAATCTCTCAAAAATGGCCTTCCAATCAGCAGCAGTAGTCACAGCTGGGGGATGTTTTGAAAAACAAGGAGGAGGCCGGGCGCGGTGGCTCAAGCCTGTAATCCCAGCACTTTGGGAGGCCGAGACGGGCGGATCACGAGGCCAGGAGATCGAGACCATCCTGGCTAACACAGTGAAACCCCGTCTCTACTAAAAAAATACAAAAAAACTAGCCGGGCGAGGTGGCGGGCGCCTATAGTCCCAGCTACTCGGGAGGCTGAGGCAGGAGAATGACGTAAACCCGGGAGGCGGAGCTTGCAGTGAGCTGAGATCCGGCCACTGTACTCCAGCCCGGGCGACAGAGTGAGACTCCATCTCAAAAAAAAAAAAGAAAGAAAAACAAGGAGGGAGCCAGGTGCGATGATTCATACCTGTAATCCCAGCAATTTGGGAGGCCGAGGTGGGTGGATTGCTTGAGGTCAGGAGTTCGAGACTGGCCTGGCCAACATGGTGAAACCCCCGTCTCTACTAAAAATATAAAAAATTAGCCGAGCGTGGTGGCAGGCACCTGTAATCTCAGCTACTTGGGAAGCTGAGGCAGGAGAATCGCTTGAACCCGGGAGGTGGAGGTTGCAGTGAGACGAGATCATGCCACTGTACTCCAGCCTGGGAGACAGAGAGACTCTGTCTTAAAAACATAAAAAGAAGGAAAGGTGGGCACCAAAAGCTTGACCAGTATCAAAGGGTCAGTCCCCAGCAGGGAAGGCCGGGTGTGAGTAAGGCCCAGGCATCCCCATGGGTTTGTCTCTGTGCCTAACCCCAGTGATTGACAATGTCTGAATCCTCCACGGAGCATGGGAATGTCAAAGAGCTG
Organism: Macaca mulatta; assembly: GCF_049350105.2. NCBI lineage: Eukaryota > Metazoa > Chordata > Mammalia > Primates > Cercopithecidae > Macaca > Macaca mulatta. The sequence goes on along the minus strand of NC_133413.1, from coordinate 134,553,404 downwards.
TTCCACTTGAAATCTCTTCAGGACCATGGGATGGCGCAGGCCTCTCCCAGGGACCTCCTGGGGCACACAGTGAGTGTGGAGCGAGGCATTGTCACCCTAGCTGGGCCCCAGCCTGGCTCTGGCACGGAGGAGTGTTTAGCTATTGTAGACAGTGTGGCAGCCTTGGGAAATAAATGGCAACGGTTCCAGCTGAAAACACAGGCTTTAAGTCACTTTGCTGAAAATCAATTTGCTGAAAGCTAATTTACTAAAAGCCCATTCACCAGATGACCTAGTTGCTGAACTATTTAGGAGTTTTTATGAGGCTTTGGTGTCATTCTTGTGCCTGCCTCTGCCCTGCCTCTGCATAAATCAGATTACATGTGAGTTGTGCTGATGTGCTGGGGGAGAGGGGAATGCTCTTCAATGTAGGCTAGTGCAGTCTCTATTTTTGTAGACTTCTGTCCTGCCTCAGCTCCTGAATCTGGCCCGTCTCTGCCTCTTATCTACTATTTTGACTCAAATGAGGATATTTTCCTTTAAAAGCAATTTAATCTCTTCTGTATTTTTGTAGGTATGTGCTTTGGCATTCTGTAAAGTTAGGATTGCTGTTGGCTGCAAGCCACAGAAAACCTGACTAACAAGTTAGAAGTTTTTTGTTTTTGTTTTTGTTTTTCCTTGTAACTAGAAGTCTGAATGAAGCAGTGCAGAGCTAAAGCTTTCTCATACTTCTTGATGTGCTATCATTGACCTTGGCTTCAGTCCTCATGTGGAAAGATGGCTGCTGCACCTTCACACATCACATCTATATTCCAGGCAGGAATCAAGGGACGGGACAAACGGCAAGCAAGAGCTGGGCTACTCCTCATGTCAGAGAAACCAGAGCTTTTCAAAGCCCCAGCCAGCGTACTTCTTACTGTCTGTCACTGGCCAACACTTGTCACCCCAGTCTGTGCTTCTGCCCACATACCTATTCCCACTGCTGTATCTGGAGGGGAAATGATGTTGGGTGAACTATCCTAGGCCTGGTTTAAGGTTTTATTTAAAAGCAATGTTTTACTCCCTAAGTGAGGGAATAGGACTTTTTAAGCAGCTGAAATCTATAGAACACACTGGGTCATAAGAGTCTATGAAATGGGGTTATTACTGTCGTGGTAATCTCATTTCTACCCATCAGTTCATGAGGTCTGAGGAAACTCAGTATACAGAGGTGAATAAGACATGATAAGCATGAATTCTAGAGCCAGATAAAATGCATTCTGGATTATAGGAGAGGTCAAGCAAGGTGTACTCGGATTTGGAAGAAAGAAAGGAAGCCCCTCCTGGTGTGGAGGATTAACATGAGCAGAGTGTCATGTACCTCTAATGCTTATTTTTAAAATTTATGTCACTGAAAATTTATTTCTATTTAGTGGTCACCTTTGCTACCTCTACATGCCTGGATTCTAATTCCTAAGCCTCTAGCTGAGCTTCCTGAATGCCAAAGGAAGAAAAAAGCCCCTTGAGTATTTCCTGACAGCCTCAAGTGGGCTCTTAGGAGCAGTCGGTGACTCAGAAAAACCATAAGAAACATTCACCACAATCTGATTTTTGTTATTTTACTGAAAATCAGTTGGCTTACAGTTAGCAAGCAGTATTGTTAAATCATCATAAACATCACAAAGACTAGCGCAGGCAGAAAATTGGATAGTTCTTTAGGGAGAAAATAGTCTATTTCCAGTTATAATGCAATAGCTACTGGGAACAAAGAAGATGGTTTTAAAACCAAATAGAACTTTCTTATAATTAGCTGCGGAGCCCTAATTTCTTGATCTGGAAATTGGGAATAATTATATCCACATGTAGAAAGCATTACTGTTATTCACCAACATCTGGTTCTCCTTTACTCTGAGCACAGGGGGTCATTGCACTTCCCTGCTCACTTGAAGTTGGGCGTGTCCATCTAACTTGTTCTGGCCAATGAAATGTAAGTGGAAGTGCCAAGTCTTCCAAGTAGAAGGATTTAAAAGTGTTGTAGTCTTATCACTGTATTTTCCCTGACCCAGGAATTGTGGAATTAGTGTCGATAGGGAGGGTTCATATGATCAAAACAGCCTAGAATCCCAGCCAACATGTGGAATGTTGCTCAGACTCAGAGCCACATCTCTGAGTAAGAAATAAACTGCTAAGATAAGGATAAACCTCTAAGGTTTGGGGCGGGTTTGGGGGATGTTTATTACTACGGTATGGTTTGTTACTACAGTACATCCTAGCCTATTCTGACTATAGACATCACAGAGATTAAAATTATAGAAGATCTCCCATAGGAAATTATCTAGAAAAATAGTGTACCTGCTGCAATAAATGTCTGGCAATATTAGTATTATGTATTAACGAAATACAGAAAAACAGTAAGGATATTAACAAACGGTGCTGGGGAAAAAAAAATGGGTAGTCAAAAGCAAAGGAATGAAGTTGGGCTCTTATCAAACACTATATACAAAAATTAACTCGAAGACCTAAACATAACAGCTAAAACAATAAAACTCTTAGAAGAAAACTTAGGAGAAAAGCTTCACGACATTAGATTTGGTAATGATTTTTTGGATATGACACCGAAGGCCCAAGCAACAAAAGAAGAAACAGACAAATTGGAGTTCATGAAAATTTTAAATTGGTGTACGAAAGGACTATCAACAGAGTAAACAGGCAACCATGGAATGAGAGAAAATATTTGCATATTATATGTCCGATGAGGGATTAATATCCAGAATATACAGGAAACTCCTAAACTCAACAACAACAACAAAAATCTGATTAAAAAAAAAATAGACAAAAGACCAAACAGGCATTTATCTGAAGAAGATATATAAATAAATGGCCAATAAGCACATGAAAAGACACTCGAGGTCACTAACCATTAGGGAAGGCAAATTCAAAACCAGAAGATAACACTCCACACCCACCACCCACTGAAAAAGCTGTATCAAAAATACTCAGAAAATAACAAGTATTGGTGAGGACTGGAGAAACTGGAACACTTCCGGATTGGAGAGCTGCTGGTTGGAATATAAAGTAGTGTGGCCACTATGGAAAAGTCTGATAGTTTCTCAAAAAGCTAAAAATCTAATTACCATATGGCTCAGCAAATCCACTTCTGGAAACGTACCCAAAAGAACTGAAAGCAAGGTGATAATAGATTGGATGTTGTCCCTTGTAAATCTCATGTTGAAATGTAATCCCCAATATTGGAGGTGGGGTCTGGTGGGAGGAGTTTGGGTCCTGGGGGCGGATCCCTCATGGCTTAGTGCTGTCTTCAAGATCGTGAGTTCTCCTGAGATCTGGTTGGTTGAAAGTGTGTGACATCGTTGCCTTCATTCTCTCTTGCTCCTGTTCTTGCCATGTGAGATGCTTGCTCTTGCTTCACCTTCTGCCATGATTGTGAGCAGCTCAAGGTCTCACAGAAGCTAAGAACATGCTAGCGCCATACTTCAGGTATAGCCCACAGAACCATGAGCTAATTAAACCTCTTTACATTGTTTTCTATTTTTCTTGTTTCCAGTGGGGTTGGATTTTTAAAATTTTTTTTAGGTTCAGGGGTACATGTACAGATCTGTTATACAGGTAAATTATGTGTCACAAGGGTTTGGTGTACAGTTTATTTCATCACCCCCGTAATCATAATTCCCAATAGGTATTTTTTTTAATTCTCTCCCTCCCCCCACCCCCCACCCTTAAGTAGGCCCCCGTATCTGTTATTCCCTTCTTAGCGTCCATGTGTATTCAATGTTCAGCTCCCACTTATAAGTGAGAACATGTGGTATTTAGTTTTCTGTTCCTGTGCTTGTTCACTTGTGATAATGGATTCCAGCTCCACCCATGTTGCTGTAAATGACGTGATCACATTTTTTTATGGCTGCATAGTATTCCGTGGTGTATGTGTACCACATTTTCTTTATCCAGTCTACAATTAATGGGCATTAATGTTGATTCCATGTTTTTGCTATCATGAGTAGTGCTGCAATGAACATATGCATACATGTGTCTTTATGATAGAATGATTTATATTCCTTTGAGTATATGCCCAGTTATGGGATTGCTGGGTCATATGGTACTTCTGCTTTAAGTTCTTTGAGGAATCATCACACTACTTTCCATAATGGCTGCGCTAACTTACATTTTCACCAGCAGTGTATAAGTATCCCTTTTCTTTGCGACCATGCCAATGTCTGTCATTTTTTGCCTTTTTCATAATTGCCAGTCTGACTGGTGTGAGATAGTATCTCATTGTGGTTTTGATTTGCATTTCTGTAATGGTTAATGATGTTGAGCATTTTTGTTTCATGTGCTTGTTGGCCTTGTGTATGTCTTCTTTTGAAAAGTTTCTGTTCATGTCCTATGTCCACTTTTTAATGGGGTTGTTTTTCTCTTGTAAGTTTAAGTTCCTAATAGATTCTGAGTATTAGCCCTTTGTCTAATGGTTTGCAAATATTTTCTCTCATTCTATAGGTTGTCTGTTTATTCTGTTGATAGTTTCCTTTCAACAGAGTAAAAGGAAACTAAGGTGCAGAAACTCCTTAGTTTGATTAGGTCCCATTTGTCAATTTTTGTTGTTGTTGCAATTCCTTTGGCATCTTTGTCATAAAATCTTTGCCAAGGCCTATGTCCACAATGATATATCCTAGGTTATCTTGCAGGGTTTTTATAGGTGTAGGTTTTCCATTTAAGTCTTTAATTCATCTTGAGTTGATTTTGGTATATGTTGTAAGGAAGGAGTCCAACTTCAGTCTGCTGCATGTGTCTAGACAGTTATCCCAGCACCATTTATTGAATAGAGAATCTTTTCCTTGTTGCATATTATTGTGAACTTTGTTGAAGATCAAATGGTTATAGGTGTGTGGCTTTATTTCTGGACTCTCTATTCTGCTTTTTGTGTACCAGTACCATGCTGTTTGGTTACTGTAGGCTTGTAGTATAGTTTGAAGTCAGTAATGTGATGCCTCTAGCTATGTTCTTTTTGCTTAGGATTCCCTTGAATACAAGCTCTTTTTTTGGTTCCATCCATATGAATTTTAAGATTAATTGTCTAACTCTGTAAAGAATGTCACTGGTAGTGTGACAGGAATAGCATTGAATCTGCATATTGCTGTGGGCCATATGGCCATTCTTACAATGTGGCTTCTTCCTGTCCATGAGCATGAAATCTTTTTCCATTTGTTTGTGTCATCTCTGATTTCTTTGAGTGTATTTTATAATTCTCATTGCAGATATCTTTCACCCTCCCTGGTTAGCTGTATTCCAAGGTATTTTATTCTTTTGTGGCTATTGTGAATGAGATTGCATTCTTGATTTGGCTATCAGCTTGAATGTTGTTGGTATATAGATATGTTACTAATTTTTGTATGTTGACTTTGTATCCTAAAACTTAGCTGAACTTATTAAATCTAGGAGCTTTTGGGCAGAAACTATGGAGTATTCTAAGTATAGAATCATGTCATCTGCAAACAGATAGTTTGACTTCCTCTCTTCCTATTTGGATGACTTTTATTTCTTCCTCTTGTCTGATTGCTCTGGCTAGGACTTGCAGTACTGTGTTGAATAGGAGTTGTGAGAGTGGAAATCCTTGTCTTGTTCTAGTTCTCAAAGGGAATGCTTCCAGCTTTTCCCCAGGGTATGATTTTGGCTGTGAATTTTTCATAAATGGCTCTTATTTGAGGTATGTTCCTTCAATGCCTAGTTTGAATGTTTTTAGCATACAGGGGTGTTGAATTTTACTTAAGCTTTTCCTGCATCTATTGATATGATCATGTGGTTTTTGTTTTTAGATCTGTTTATGTGATGAATTACATTTATTGATTTGCATGTATTAGACCAACCTTGCATTCCAGGCATAAAGATTATTTGATTGTGGTGGGTTAGCTTTTTGATATGCTGCTGGATTCAGTTTGCTAGTATTTTGCTGAGAATTTTTGCATCTATGTTCATTAGGGGTATGCGCCTGAAGTTTTCTTTTTTTGTTGCATCTCTGCCAGGTTTGGGTATCAAGATGATGCTGGTCTCATGAAATGTGTTAGGAAGGAGTCCCTTCTCAATTTTTTGGAATAGTTTTAGTAGAAATGGTACCAGGTCTTCTTTGTACATCTGGTAAAATTTGTCTGTGAATCCATCTGGTCCTGGGCTTTTTCTGGTTGGTAGGCTTTTTTATTACTGATTCAATTTTGGAACTCATTATTGGTCTGTAAAATGCTTCAATCTTGGGAGATTATACATTTCTGGGAATTTATCCATTTTTTCTAGGTTTTCTAGTTTGTATGCATAGAGATATTTGTAGTAGTCTCAGAGTATTTTGTATTTTTGTGGGATTGGTTGCAGTGTCCCCTTTGTCATTTCTGATTATGTTTATTTAGATCTTTACTTTATTAGTCTAGCTAGTGGTCTACAAATCTTATTTATTCTTTCAAAAATCAAACTCCTCAATTTGTTGATCTTTTGTATGGTTTTTCATGTCTCAGTTTTCTACAGTTCAGCTCTAGTTTTGATTACTTATTGTCTTCTCACAGTTTCAGGGTTGTTTTGCTCTAGTTTTTCTAGTTCCTTTAGGTGAAATGTTGGTTGTTAATTTGAGATTTTTCTAACTTTTTGATGTGGGCATTTAACGTTATAAACATCCCTCTTAACATTACCTTAGCTATGTCCTAGAGATTCTGGTATGTTGTATCTTTGTTCTCACTAGTTTCAAAGAATTTCTTGATTTCCACCCTAATTTCATTGTCTAACCAAAAGTCATTTGGGAGCAGGTTGTTTACTTTCCATGAAATTGTATGGTTCTGTGTGATTTTCTTAGTACTGATTTCTGTTTTTATTGTGCTGTGATCTAAGAGTGTTCAATATGATTTGGGATTTTTTGAATTTTCTGAGATTGTTTTATGGTTGATGTGTGGTCAATTTTAGAGTATGTTCCATATGCAGATGAGAAGAATGTATATTTTGTTGGTTTTGGGTGAAGAGTTCTGTAGATCTCTGTTAGGCCCATTTGGTCAAATGTTGAGTTCAGGTCCTGAATATCTTTGTTCGATGCCTCGACGATCTGTCAAATACTCTCAGTGAAGGGTTGAAGTCTCTCACTATTATTATATGGTTCTTTAGGTTTCTTCATATATCTCTAAGAATTTGCTTTATGAATATAGGGTCTCCTGTGTTGGGTGCATATATACTTAGCATAGTTAGGTGGTCTTGTTAAATTGAACCCTTCACCACTATGTAATGTCTTTGTCTCTTTTGATCATTGTTGGTTTAAAGTCTGTTTGGTCTGAAATTAGAATAGCAACTCCTGCCTTTTTCTTTTTTCTGTTTTCTGTTTGCTTGGTGCATTTTTCTCCATCCCTTTACCTTTAGCCTATGGGTTGTGTTACATGTCAGGTGAGTCTCTTGTATATAGCATACAGTTGGGTCTTGCTTCTTTATCCAACTTGCTACTCTATGCCTTTTAATTGGGGCATTTATTAATAGCTTGTTTATAGTCAAGGTTAATATTGATATGTACAAGTTTTTTTTTTTGTTTTTTTTTGTTTGTTTGTTTTTGTTTTTTTTGAGACAGAGTCTTGCTCTGTCACCCGGGCTGGAGTGCAGTGGCCGGATCTCGGCTCACTGCAAGCTCTGCCTCCCGGGTTCGCGCCATTCTCCTGCCTCAGCCTCCCGAGTAGCTGGGACTACAGGTGCCCGCCACCTTGCCCGGCTAGTTTTTTGTATTTATTTTTAGTAGAGACGGGGTTTCACCATGTTAGCCAGGATGGTCTCCATCTTCTGACCTCGTGATCCACCCGTCTCGGCCTCTCAAAGTGCTGGGATTACAGGCTTGAGCCACCGTGCCCAGTCAATATGTACAAGTTTTATTCTGTCATGTTGTTAGCTGTTTATTATATCAACTTGCTTGTGTGGTTGCTTTATAGTGTCAGTGATCTATGTACTTAAGTGTGTTTTCTTGGTAGCCAGTAACAATCTTTCCTTTCCATATTTAGAACTCCCTTAAGGACCTCTTGTAAGACAAATCTGATGGTAACAAATTCTCTTAGTATTTGCTCGTCTGAGAAGGATCTTATTTCTCCTTTTCTTATGAAGCTTAGTTTGGCCAGATATGAAATTTTTGGTTGGAATTTCTTTTCTTTAACAATGCTGAATATAGGCCCTGAATCTCATCTGGCTTGTAGGATTTTTACTGAAAGGTCTGCTGTTAGCTCAATGGGATTTCCTCTGTAGGTGACTTGTTCCTTCTCTCTAGCTTCCTTTAATATTTTTTCTTTCACTTCAACTTTGAATAATCTGATGACCATGTGTCTTGGGGATGGTCATCTTGTATAGTAAGTATCTCACAGGGGTTCTTTGCATTTCCTCAATGTTGGCCTCTCTAGCAACATTTTCATGGATACTATCCTCAAATATGTTTTCCAAGTTGCTTGCTTTCTCACCCTCTTTTTCAGGGATACTAATGAATCATAGATTTTAGTCTCTTTATGCAGTCCCATATATCTAGGAGGATTTGTTTATTCTTCTTTATTGGTTTTCCCTTACTTTTGTTTGACTGAGTTATTTTGGAGAACTGATCTTTGAGCTCTGAGATTCCTTCTTCAGCTTGGTCAAGTCTGCTGTTAATACTTGCAACCGTATGGCAAAATTCTTGAACTGAGTTTTTCAGGTCTAGTAATTCAAATTGTTCTTTCTTAAAATGGCCATTTTGTCTTTCATCTCCTGTACTGTTTTATTGTATTCCTTAGATTCCTTGGATTGGTGTTTGACTTTCTCCTGAATGTCTTCAATTTATGACACTTCAGCCACTTCAACCTGGTTAAGAACCATTACTGGGGAACTAGTGCTGTTTGGAGGCAAGAAGACACTATGGCTGTTTGAGTTGCCAGAGTTCTTGTACTGATTCTTTCTCATCTGCATGGGCTGATGCCTCTGTCTTTGAAGTTGCTGTCCTTTGTATGGGTTTTTTTTTTTTTTTTTTTTAAACCTTCTTTGATGCCTTTGGGGGTTTGATTGTGGTATAAGGTGGGTTCAGTCAACTGACTTTTGAGTCTAGTCCACTGCTGAGTCTTGGAGCCCCCTCTAATTAGTGTCACATTTCTTTTGTTGGGGGTTCTGGTTCATGGGGCTCCCTCAAGTAGAGGCTGCAATTGGCAGATAGGCTGTATGCCTGCTGGGTCATCCCTAATCTTCTGTCTGAGTGCTTCCCAGGGAAACACAGTGTCACGCCCACCTGCAGAGTTCAAACAGAAGTGGGACTGTGGGCTGCAAGCTGTAGTGAGTGTGGCCTGTCTGGTTACAATAGGTGGGGATAGCTGGAGTTGCCTGTCCTGTCATCCAGGTATTTCTGGGATGACAGGAGGCTGTTCCCCTCAGCAAATTCAGTCAGAAGTAGGACTCCTGGGCTGAGAGCACTATCAGGTGTGGTTCACGTGGCTATGAGAGGTAGAGGTAGGTGGAGTCACTCAACCCACTGTTTGGCTGTCTCCCAGAACAACAGGAGGCTGTATCTGCTGGCTACGTTCAGACAGAAGCAAGACCACTTGGTTGGAAGCTCTAGCAGCCCTTGCCCACCTGGCTACCAATGGCAGGGGTGGGTGGGGTTGCCCATCCTGCCATCCAGGTGCTTCTCAGGACGATAGGAGGCTGCACCTGCCAGCTGAGTTCACATAGAAGTGGGACCACTGGGCTGGGAGTCCTAACAGCCATTGCCTGCCTGGCCACCAGGGGTAGGTGAGGCCCCCCACTCTGCCATCCGGGCGCTTCCTGGAATGACAAGAGGCTGTGCCTGCAACTGAATTCAAGTGGAAGTGAGACCACTGGGCTGGAATCTCTAGCAGGCATTGCCCTCCTGGGCTACCAGTGGCAGGGGTGGGTAGGGTCACCCACTGGCCGAGTTCACACAGAAGTAGGCTGCTGGACTGGAAGCTGGTGCTGAGCCTTGTCTGGTGAGAGTGGGCAGAGCAATCCTACTGCTCCCAGGCACTGTGACTGCAGCCTCTACTGGGGCCATGACACCAGTGCTGGTCTGCTGCAGAACTCAAGACTTGTAGAGGTCCCGTTAGACTCGAGAGTTTCTCCTGCAAAACATGCAAGTGGCTCTTTGTCTCAGTTTAGAAGCGTGGTTGGAGAGGGTATGCTAGGGTGCCAGGGGGATTTTCCTATTCCCAGTTTTGCATAGATCCCTGTGAAGAGTGTGAATCCCTCAGGAGACTCTCACTCACTCACCCTTTCCCATGATGGAGAGGTTCTTCCAGCTCTGCACTGAGCCAAGACAGGCTGGTACCCAGCTTCCCTCTTCTCTGCTCTCTGTGTTCCCCTGCTGTTTTGATGGATCCTGATGTGTTTCTTAGATGATCAGCCTGCAGAGTCAGCATTCACTAGCCCTTTCGTTTCCTCTCCATGACAGCAGTGCACATGAGCTGCTTCTAGTTTGCCATCTTGACCCAACTCCCTTAAACCTCTTTTCTTGATAAATTACCCAGTCTCAGGAATTTCTCTATAGTAATGCAAGAACAGACTATCACATAGTGTCTGGAGGAGATATTTGCGTACCTATGTTTATAGCCACATTATTTACAATAGCAAAAATCAAGTGCCCATGAATGGATAAACAAAATGTGGTGTATATACATACACAATGGAATTTTATTCAGCTTTTAAAAGGGGAGAAATTCTCATACATGCTACAACATAGATGAACCCTGAAGATAGTATACTAAGATAAAGTCACAAAAGAACAAATACTGTATTAGTCGAATTCATACAGAAAGTAGAATGACTGTTTCCAGGGGCTAGGGGGAGGGAGAAATGGGGGGTTACAGGTACAAATTTTCAGTCTTACAATATGAAAACAGTTCTAGAGATAGATGGCAATGATGGCTGCATGACAGTGTGAATATACTTAATGTCATAGAACTGTACATGGCCAAGTACAGTGGCTCACACCTGTAATCCCAGCACTTAGGGAGGCAGAGTCAGGAGGATAGCTTGAGCCCAGGAGTTCTAGACCTGCCCAGGCAATATAGTGAGACCCCATTCTCCATGGGGGGGGGCGGGGAAAGGAAAAAAAACCCTGTACTTGTAAAAAATAGTTAAACTGGTAAATTATGTGTTATGTATATTATACACAAATTAAAAGTAAATTTTAAAAGTTAAAGATGAAGTTTAAGGAGAAGCTCAGGAAATAAAAGAGATAACTTTTACTTGAAGATTCTAACTGTTTGGCTTGGTCCACCAGTGCAAAGGTGTTCCCTGACATGAAATTCTCCATGGACTTTAGCTCTAACTTGAAGAGAAATGTCATCACAAAGGGGCCTAGTGTTACCTGGTCCTTTATTGATCTGAGGTGAAGCAATCAGACAAGGTACTGGAAGGAAGTGGCTCCATTTCTGTAAGGTCAAGGAAAGCTTCTTTATGTCAGCTGGGATTTGATTCAGTTGTGTATAACACCAACACCCCCAAATAACTTTGGCTTTAGAAAGACAGAGGTTTATTTGGCTTTCACATAGAAAACTCCAGAGACACACCAACTACAAATGGCTTGGTGACTGTACAATCAATGTGACCCCAGCTATCACACCACAGTTCAGATGGGATGAAGGAGGAAGAAGAAATGCATGGAGAGCCTGCCACTGAGTGAACTCCCTTTAATGAGATTTCTTAAAAGCCCTTCCCAGTGATCTCTGCTTGCATAGCCTTGGCTACCCCTAATAGCAAGAGATTGAAAATATGCGCTTTTAGTTCAGCACATTCTCCCCCAACGATAGCTGGAATTCTACCAAGGAGGAGGGAGAAATGCATGTTTATTATGCAGCTAGCAGTGTCTGGGGCGATCAATACCTCCTTCTTTGTCTGTTTCTTCACACAACTAATTTCCAAGTTGTATGCCTGGCTGTGGGGAGCTCAGTTAAGTGTCTGCACTCCGGAGTTTGTTTTCTGCACTGGGAATGGGGAGATTCTCACTAGAAGATGTGTCAAATTTGAAAAAAAAAAAAAAATATTTAAAGGTCTAGGGTAGTATGAATGAGAGATGCCCATTACATTCTCTAACCATCAAATGATGTAGTTCAGGTAAAAAGAGAGGCTCAAAACATGCCCCATAGTGTCGTGTAAAACACATTTGAGATGTTTCAGCGGTGCTAGATCAACCCCTAACACATGAATGAACCTCAAAAAATCACTGAGGAATTTTCTGCCTGAGACAACCCTACCCACCTTAAATCAACCATCAGGCAGCCTCTTAGGAAGGAAAGAGCCAAGGAGCAGCAGAAGGTGGGCTTGGGTCTTAGATCTGTTCCAAATGAACGGGTGATCTGGAGGTTCCTGTAGCTGTTTCCTCTCTACAAAATGGGGTTGTTGGGAGAATTCATGAGAAAATGTATGTATTACTTTGTAATCTATAAGAGCACTGAAGGAATATTAGTTGTCTGTTGCTTAGATAGTAAGCGATTATTAATTTAAATACCTATGATATAGAAGACAATACACTAGATACTTTATAATAATGTTCCTCTACCTCTGTCCCCAGTCATTACCACCACTGCACATGCCCAGCCTACACAATCCTGTAAGATGGGTGTTATCTTCATTTTATGCATCAGGAGCATGAGATTCAGAGCCATTGAATAACTCGCTCAAGGTCATGCAGCTAGTAAGTGGCTACGCCTAAGTTTCAGTGGCGTTCTCTCTGTTTCCAAAGCCCATTTTCTTTGTGCTAGTACAATGATGCAGAAACCACACAATGCTTCAGAAAAAATGTACTTTTCTCAAATTGCCCTTTATAAACTAGGGAGAGCAAAGAATGTAAAGAAACTACTGCTGCGTTAAAGGTAAAGCTGAACTTAAGAGGTTTATAGGGCTCTCCTGAGGCTGGGATGTGGGAAGAAGTGGCAGAGTCCTGTCACATCTGCTCAGAAAGCACCTTATCCACTGTGCTCTCCAGGATTTAATCAGGGAAGGACAGGAGGGATCCTTCCCTTTTTTTTCTGAGATAATTGTCACTTGAGAAGTTGAACAGCAAGTGAAAACATCTTGTTCTGAGAGAAAAGTGTCTGTGGAGCCTTTCCTTTCACACACCATAATCATCAACTTTCAAACTCCAACGTTCAAAGCTCCACTGAAATGGCTTCCAAATTGGACTGAATTATCATGTCTGGGAGATATTCAATGTGGTAGACGAATAACATCTCCCTCTGCCCCCCCACCAAAAAAAAAAAAAAAAAGCCCACGTCCTAAACCTTTGAATGTTCCTTTATATGACAAAGTGTCTCCACTGCAGATGTGATTAAGGACCTTGTAATGGGGGAGATTATCCTGGATTATAGAGGGGGAGTCAATATTATCACATGGGCCTTAAAAGAAATAACAACTTAAGCTGGACATGGTGGCTCATGCCTGTAATCCCAGCCCTTTGGGAGGCTGACACAGGCAGATCACTTGAGGTCAGCAGTTCGAGACCAGACTGGCCAATATGGTGAAACAACATCTCTACTAAAAATACAAAAATTAGCTGGGCATGGTGGTTGGTGCCTGCAATTCCAGCTACCCGGGAGTCTGAGACAGAATTGCTTGAGCCCCGGATGTGGAGGTTGCAGTGAGCCAAGATCGCACCACTGCACTCCAGCCTGGGCAACAAAGTGAGACTCTGTCTCAAAATAAAAAAATAAAATAACAGCTTAAAATATAAGAAGCATTAAAAAAAAAAACAAGAACTTTTTCAGGTGCAGTCAGATGAGATGTGACTACAGAAGAAAGGCACAGAGAGATGCTGGAATGTTGCTGGCTTTGAAAATGGAGAAAGGGGTCCCGGAACCCAGAAATGCAGGCCGTCTCTAGAAGCTGACAAAGGCCAGGACACAGCCTCTCCCCTAGAGCCTCCAAAGGGAAGGCAGCCCTGCCAGCATCTTGAGTTTAGCTCAGTGAGACCCATGGTGGACTTCTGACCCACAGAACTGTAAGACAGTAAATCTGTATTACTTTAGTCGACTGAGTTTGTTGTAATCCGCTACAGAAAGCAATAGAAAACTAACGCATTCAGGATAATTTCTGGTTGCAAAGTTTCTTAGTCTGTGTAGCAGAACATTTCTGAAAGATCTGATCCTTTTTTCTTGCTGTCCATTTCCAATTAATAACCCTGTTGATTCTGCCTGTAGAAATAATACATGTGACATACGCTACTACTTTTGAAGACTGGCTTTGTGCCAGACTCTTGCTATATACTTTCTGTACATTTTTTTCCATCTTTACACCAACGTTTGCCAAGCAGGTAATACCTCCTTTTTATCAGATGAGGAAATTGAGACTCTGGGAGGCTAAGTGACCTGCCCAGGGAGAAATGGTGGAGCCAGCATCCAAACTCCCTGTCCTATCTGGCAGGCACCTCTGGGAGGAACGTCACCAACATTCTGGAACCTGGCTTTCCCTCTCCGTCCTCACAGCCATGGTCCTGGCATAGGTTCTTATATCCTGCTGAAGTGGCGTTGACGTTGTCTGTCTGGGGTAATACCCGAGGTTGGTTGCCTCATACCAAGGAAATTAAGAATGCAGACACACAAGGAGTGAGTTTAAGAACAGAAGTTTAATAGGCGAAAGAGAAAAGCTCCCTTGTGCAGAGGGAAGAGGTTTGGAATGGATCTCTTGGTTCCCAGTGCTACGTGGTTGGTTTTATAGATGAGCCTGAAGCAGTGTCTGATTTACATAGTGCGCAGAGGATTGGTTGGACCAGGCATTTCATTTACATAGTGCACAAAGAAGCTGGCAGCTCCACCCTAATCTTTTATTATGCAAATGGGTTCTCTACCTGGCTGGCGCCATGTTGCCTGCTTCTTTACTGCACACAGGATGACAAAGAAAAGGCGGGAAGCCTCCATGTCGAACATACCTGGCTTCCAGGTACTCCTTTTCTATTGGCACAGCTGCTGGCATTTACCTATGGAAACTTCCAGCTTGCTTATCTATGTTTGTAGCTTGATTTTTCAGGCTGCTTTCTGTTAGAAAAAAAATTATTCTGGGGGCTGATTTTTATTAAAAGCAACTTCCACTGAGAACTCTCTTACCCTCATTATCTGCTTAAATAATTTCTTTTTGGCTCCTCTGTCACTGCCAGGGTTATGTCTCGTGAGTCCTAAGATGTCTCCCACCTCAATTGTCCCTGACGGTTTGTTATGCACAGAAGGCAGAACAACTTGTTGAAATCACAGACCTGTTCTTGCCACTTCTCTGCTTAAACCCTCCCAGGGTTCCCCACTTTATGTCGCATAAATCCAACCTTCTTAGCATGGCATTCAAAATCCTTTACAATCCAGCTCTGAGTTCAGTCCACCCCTTCAAACTCTCCATGCTACAGACCCATCAACATGCTAGCCTTGCACCAGAATATGCCATGGACGTTTCCTCACCATATATATGAACCTCTTCACATGCCAGACTAGGAAACTGTGGATCAGAGATGTGAAGGTACTGCCCTAGGTCACATAGTTTGTATGAAACAGAGTCAACAGTAGATCCAAGTTCCCCATTAGACCACCCTGGAGCCTTAAAGATAGAATCTCTGATCCCTCCACTTCCCTCCTCTACTGCCATTACTGAGTGAACCCAGCCACCCTCTTGTGGGGAGGGCTACTGATCTGTTTTCCATATGGAATTGAAATCTAACTTACCTCTCCACTGCTTAAAATTCTTCAATAGTTATCCATTGCCCTTAAAATAAAGACCCAAACCCTTAAGGATATGGCCCTTGCATGACTTTCCAGCTCCATCTCAGGACCCTCTGCATCTCACTATGACGCCCTTTCAGACTCCTCTGTGTGCCTTGCACCCTCCCACCACGGGGCCTTTGCACATGTCGTCATCTGTCTCAGAGCTCTTCTTTCTCTCCATCTCTTCTTCTGTCATCTCTCTTCAGCCATCCCTTTCCCAGGATGCCTCTCTGATGCCAGACTGGGTGCAGGCCCCCTGTAAGGTGTTCTTTCTCTGCTCCCAGTATTTTGTTTCTGTTTAGTCCATCAGTCTGTAATGATCTATGCGTGTGGTTGTTTTATATCTTCTCTCCATCAAGCTCTGTGTTCCATGAGTTTGAACAAGGACTTTATCTGTTCACTTTTGTATCCCCAGTGCTGATTATAGCACCTGCAGTGGATAGAACTCAATAATTATCTGTTAAATGACTAAGCACCAAATGGCCCCAGCTGTGAAGTAGATCTTGTAATTTCCGTGTATGTGTCTTATAAAGGAAAGAGCAAGAGGGGTACCAGTGTTTCAACCTCTGGTGACACAGAACTGGATATCCCATCCTGTGGGGTGGTGGTGGTGGTGGTGGTGGTGGTTATTGCTGGTATTAATTTTGTTTTGCTTTGTTTGGGGGAAAAAGATTCAAATGTTGTAAAATACATAAATAAAACCTTTCTGAAACAGATTTAAACTGTAAGAAAACTCTAAGCTGTCAAATGAATAAATTTAAATTAATCTTATTTAAGAACACAAGTAGGAACTCATGACAACTTCTTGGGAAATGGGCTTAAAAAAAAAAACAACACTGTAATATCTTTAGCACCAGGGCTGCACAATTAGGCATGGAACATTATTTAATTTTTACATGCAGGACAGGCATATGCAATAAACTATGTATAGAATACCAGACATAGCTGATTCCAAAATTATCATTGCTTTCCACTGCTTCTCACACATTTCTTAAGATGCCATCTGATCTGAAAGTGTTTCAAATACTGCTCCAGGCTTTTAGCATTTGGATGTCTTTTGACATCAAAGGAGAGTTAATGAGCTCTGTTTAACTTACAAGGATTTTGAACTTTTAGCTTTTTAGTATGAATTGGAAAAATGTACATTTTGTCAAGAATTTACCTGTCATCTTCCTGTCCACAATCCAGCAGAAAGCAGAATACCTTACTTTCACATTTATCCTAAAATAATGCTGTTCTCCTTGTCAACATCACCAGAGGTGTAGTCATACTTTTTCCTAAACCTCATCCATGAAATACATTCCTTATCTGGTGCCTTTCTTGGATGACCCATAATTTGAAGATAAAATATCGTGGGGAGCTACTGTTTGTCCTTTCTCTGCCATATCCCCACTGTCCAGCACATAGGAGACACTCGGTGAATATTTTTAAATGGACACATAAGTTTATTAAGCTTTTTACATGAAAAATAATACCTTTTTATTTTAGAAGTTTTAGGAGAAATAGACAAAGTAAAAAAGATGATACTAAAAGATAATCATTAATATTTTGGCATATTCTTCCTGACATTTTTTGCTATGCATGTATATATATATTTTCTTTTTACAACATGCTATACATACAGTTTTCTAGCCTGTATATTTTCCTACTTACAATGTATTCAATGTATATATTCCATGCCATCAAATATTTTTAACTACACCGTTAATTATGGCTGTGCAATATTGCACAGTAAAAATGAATGACAGTTTGTGTAACCAATCCCACTAGAAAACATTGCCAATGCAGTAAATGTTCTATTTCAGCATTTGGGGAAAACAGGGCCTTATGGTTACTAGTGAGTATCTAGGGCCAGAATTCAGTGAAAAAGGCTTAAGTCCAAAATCACACAGAACATGCTTTTAGTCTTCCTTTGATGGACCAGGAACATTCTAAAAATGGCTTTCTATATAGAAGTAAATGTTACCCTTTAGAAGACATCTGTGCTAGACTGTCAAACAAAACAGTAGCCCTGGTGTTTCTGGTGTCAAGAGGGGAACTCCAACCTAGCCTCCCAACACCAACAAATGACTCTTGCTGATAGAAAAAAGAAATGGTTGTCATATTGATTTGCATACGAGGCCGAAAATTGTGCATGGGAATTGAGACTAAATATTCCAATTCTTCTGTTTCCTTATTATATCTGAGAAAACTGTGCCTCATTTCAAGTCCCTGCCTTAGGTAGGGTGGCAGATTTCTGTGTTATGAAGAGCAGAGGTTTACTTTCGAGAAACACTGACCCCATTTGACAAGTGCGTAGGATATCATTTCTAAGACTGGTTTTGAAATTAGTTTGTGCTTAAGCAGCTGGGTGTGGTGGCTCCTGCCTGTAATCCTAGCACTTTGGGAGGCCAAGGTAGTCAGATCACTTGAGGCCAGGAGTTCAAGACTAGCCTGGCCAACCTGGTGGCCATCTCTACTAAAAATGCAAACAAAAAAAAAACAAAAAAAAACAGGTGTGGTGGCAAGTGCCTGTAATCCCAGTTTCTTGGGAGACTGAGGCATGAGAATTGCTTGAACCCAGGAAGTGGAGATTGCAGTGAGCCAAGATCGTGCCACTGCACTCGAGCCTGGGCGAAGAGTGTAAGACTCTGTCTCAAATAAAATAAAAATTTGTGCTTAAGATTCATGATGAAATCTGGCACATATGGTAGTCAGGCTAAGTGCTGAATAGTGCCAGGGATGGCCATTCATATCATGGTCTATGGGAACACCGTACTTGGTGGACCTTGTATATCTGACAAAAGAGAATTCCTGCTGGTGGCATGGAGCTGCCCCTGATCCATCCACGCAATTATATTTCATATATCTTACAACATATTAAAAAGTTCCCATCTGGAAACTGCCACAGAGCATAAATCAAAATAGGTTTCTCCAGAGCCAACTACTACTATTGAACATGTTCCGCAAGTGGTGACTTTAATAGAAAATCCACAACATCTCGTCTCTAGATGGAAATTTCAACAATAAGGTATTTTAGATGATTTATGTGACATTGTCTGCAAGCCAGTTTCACAGCCTAAGTGAATGTGTTCTGTAAACTATAAGGATTACACAAGGTTAAGATATAAGGGACAGGTTCAATGTCTAGTAATTTGTTATAATATTTTCAGTTTGTTTGCTCTAAAATTTTATTTTTATATTTTTCCGATACAGAGTCTTACTCTGTCACCAAGGCTGGAGTGCAGTGGCACGATCTCGGCTCACGGCAACCTCTGCCTCCCGAGTGGCTGGGATTATAGGTGCGTGCCACCATGCCTGACAATTTTTGTATTTTTAGTATAGAAGGGGTTTCACTATGTTGGCCAACCTGGTCTTGAACTCCTGGCCTCAAGTGATCCACTTGCCTCAGCCTCCCAAAGTGCTGGGATTATAGGCGTGAGCCACCACAACTGGCCTAAATTTTTATTTAAAATAAAGTACTTCTAATAAAATCTCTGACCCAGAACTAAACCTCTCAGGATATAAGCAATTACATAAAGATAACATTGATCTAAGTTAATTTGAGGTCACTGTTGATTACCATGAGGTGAAAGTGCCTTATTTCATGCTGCCCAAGGGATAAAACATGCCTTATGTCTCATAAGTTTGAAACCTGGAGGCGGGGGTTGGAGCAGGGAGAAAATGTTTCTTTTCCATCTCTTCCAAGAAGGGTTGATCTGTCCCCTTAGCACTCAGCACAGTGCCATGCGTTTGACATGTTCTTAGAAGCTCCCAGATGAGGAAGAGAGGATTAGTATATGGGGAGGATCTGGGTCCGCCATGATCCTCTATGAGCCCACAACGATCCTTCGGCTGATGGCTCCTGGCAAGGTGTAGATGAAAAGGACCAGGAAGATGATGAGGATGATCAGAATGAAAGCAATGATGATGTACTTTTTGTAATTCTTCCAGATGAGGTGGTACAGGCACTTAAAGGGGCTCATGAACCAGGAAAAGGAGGTGTCTGGGCGGCTGAGGGGGAAGGAAGAGAAAATCAAAAAGGGGGGTCATCCTGTCAACACTCAGAGTGCTTAAGACACCCAGGAAATGTTTCTGACTCCCACTTTCTGAGGACCCATAGGGAGAGGCCTGAAAATGGGAGAAGAGCATGTGACCTGAAGCAGGAGCAGCCTGACATTGTATGATGAGGATTCCTGTACCATGGTTAAAGGCTGATGTGGAGCAGAGAGCAAGAGTCCAGTTAGAATCCAGCCCAAGGCCCCATCACCCTCCATCTGTCCCACCTACCAGCTCAAATCCCACCTTTTCTATGAAGTCTTTCCTGACAGCCTCAGACCCCAGTGATTCCCTTCACTTCAAGTTCCTAACTCTTTCATCGCTTGACTCACCCTCTTTTGAAACTACGGAGTCTTCTACACTCTAACAACTATTTTATGAATGCGTTATTTTCCCCAAATAGATCAAAAGCTCCTGGAAGGCATAGTTTATGTCTTATATTTCTTCTTATATTTAGCTTTTTCTTCAAAAAGCTACACAGGTTGGAAGGCACCGATTGACTGCCTCCTGGCTTCCTGGGTATCTCACAGGACTGCTCTAATGAAGTGCCCATATCAGACAGCAGTGAGGACTGCAAAGGCCCCTTCCCATTTCTGATGTTCCCACTCACAACTCCACTCACTTGGGCTTGGCCAGGGGCTCTGGCTCCTTTCGGGCTTTTCCAACAGGATTTTTCTCAGCTTCTTCTGCTGTAACTAGGTGGAACTCAGCTTCAACCTTGCCCTGCAAAAAGATGCAAAAGCTTTTGTTTCTAGTCACAAAGACCCACGGGGCCAATGGCAACCTTCTAGAAGTGTTACCAAGTTGGAGAATTCCAGAAAGTATTTTGATTATCCTGCTGCTTTATTTTGATAAATATTGTTGCTTTTTTGGTCCTGGGAGAAGCCATTTTTATGATGAACAGCAAAAGCCTAGGAATGATGTTTCAAGATTTGTGGAAGGAAAGCGTCCCATGTGTCCACACAGACACACAAGCCCAGTCACATGTACTACTCTTCTTGTAGACACTTGATATTTGAAGAAATATTGCAGTAATTAGAAAGGGGACTAATTGAGTGGCAGACCCTTTTGAATCTGATACAGTCTGTCTTCTCTGTCAATTCTCAAGAGGAAATTGATGACAGTGATCCCACATTTGCTGAATGGTGTTTCTTTTCTGTCATTCTTCATTCTTTTTGTTGTCCCCCCTAGTGATTTTAGGGTTATCCTTTTATTACAGCACTCCCTCCCTCTTCCCCTGTTCTCTCAATAAGAAATGGCCTATTTTATTTGAAAATTGTGAGTAATGTGTTTCTTTAGAACACTATGCCACAGTTCTCGGCAGGGACGTATGTCTTGATTTATCAAAGGATGAGATAGGACCCCCACAAAAGTTAGCCATTCTCCTTTGTTCACTAATTCATTCAGCACTTTTGGGGATCCTTTGTATGCCATGCATTGCTCTAGGCACTAGAGACTTAATGATTAAGAAAAACAGAACTTCTGATCTCCTGGAGCTCCTATTCTTGGTGACAGAGACTCTCATTTCTCCTGCCTCTTTTGGTTTTGTGCATTGAAATTCAAGATGATAGGAAGGAGGCAGAGCTGGTAGGAGTGAAACATTTTATTACACACGATTGCTGATAAAGCTTCTTCCTCTGAATCACACATGAACTGGGCATTACTTGACTTTACAGACATTATTGATTTCTTACCCCAATACAAAAGTCTAAGATTCCGATGAGCCAGTGGTCTTGTGTTAACTTACCCATTCACCCTAAAAAGGCCAGGACTTCTTCACAAGTAGGTTTGGTTCCTGGCAGCCATTAAAATATAATCATGGGAGATGTAAGAAAGATATAGAATACATATGGGGTAAGGTTGCGGGGCAGGAAAAGAGAGGGAGTGGCATGGCTGCCTGAATTAATAAAGAAGTGCAGTGGACTTTTATTACCAGTGAAATCATGAGTTAAAATCTAGATGGTCTCATTCATCCTTTGAATGGAACCCTGGCCCAACTCAGAGTAGCATTAAATGTCCTATGATCTAGAAATGTTTTGTGAAAACATGTATATATGTAGTCTCTCATTCCTGTTGAGAAATCTTAGCCCCATAGGCAATGACTTGCACATATAGGCATTCAGAAAATATTTGAAAACTGTGGGGAAAAAAATATAAAGCTTCTATTGATTTGAATTTCTCCTTTAAACATTCATCAATAGTAGAGTAATAATATGTATAACTGTAATTGTAGTGCTTTACTGATTGCTCACTTTGCCCCAGGTTGGTTTGTTCTATCATTTATCTGTCTATCAATCATAGCAATAAGCAAGGTAGGTCTCCCTTGTGTAGATACAGAAATGAAACCACAGAGATCAAATAACTTTTCCAAGGTCACACAGGCAACAAGCCAACCAACTGGAATTTGAACCCAGGTCTGTATGATACCAAAGCTCATACTCTTTCCATTATAGCAGGCTGCCTTCCAACTTATTCCTCTAATTGCCAGAAAATTGGACTAGAAGGTTTATAAGAGCCTGCCTAACTCTAACATGAGATGACTCCATAATTGTCTTCATGATCACCATCCAATGGCACTTGTCTTCTTGAGTCTCAGTTTTCTGATCTGTCAAATGGCCAGATGCTTTCTAGAGCTATCTGGTTCTAACTTCTAGGATTGATGAAAGGCAGAGTTAAGGACTTGATGGCTGGGAGAGACTCAAGAAATAAGTCCAAAACTCATGGAGAAATGACGTCCAATATACAAAACAGACTTATTTCCAGAGATCATTCACAGGTAACTTAAGCTCCGCTGAGCAGAATATTATGCACTAGGAACTTCATCCACTTCCACTAATTTGAAGTAGAGTCAGCTTAAGAGGAGCTAACCAATTGCTAGGATCCAGAATGCTTGGAAGAGAGAAGAGAAATCGACAGAGAGTAAGTTAGGGCCACAGTAAGAGGATCGCAGTTGCCCCTTTGTTCTCTACTCTTAATAACAATAAACTCAACTCTGGCACTTGCATGGTGTTTTATGCATGCATTAGCTCATTTAACCTTTTGGGCAATCTGACAAACTATACGGCATTTTTATTGCCATTTTACAACCAAGGAAACCAAGGCTTGGTGATGTTTGCTAACTGATGTTAAAAAACCCGGATTCGCACCAAGGTCCTTTGATGCCAAACTCCATTCCTTTGCCACTTTACGTGTCTAAATGGCACTTTGTTCTGGAAGAAAAAAGTAGGCTATTTATGTAACAATGAATAAATGTGCCGTTTCTGAACTATTCAGGAGGAACCCCATACATAATTGCTGTCATTGCACTGGCATTAGTATATGCTTTTGATCTCTATCTGTGGGCTGGCTTTGGATAGCTTAATATTATAGCATAGCATGGCATAGCGTGGCATAGGACAACACAAATAGTCAAGTGAATAGGACTTGTGAATAGACAGATCCGCATTTGAAACCAGGCTCTACAATTTACTAGCTGTGTGATCTTGGGTAAGTCACCTGCCCTCTTTAAGTCTCACTATACTGAGGCTATTAACAGCATGTACCCTATAAGGTTGCTTTGAAAAATAAATGAAATAACACATATGCAGTGCTTAGCCTAGGGCTTGTTAACTAGAAAGCCTTTAACTATGGTAGTTGTTAACTTCAATACTATTTCATCAACAGAAACATGCAGTTTAACAGAAAACATCTTCTGTCCATAAAGAAAATACCAGAAAAGTCCCACAGGCCCAGATTCCTATAGGAAAACAAATGCAAAGAAAAAGGAGGCAGAGAATATTAAATTACTTCTGCCCTAGAGATAGGAGTCATTTGTTATCATCATGAAGAGCCTTGCGCCAGCTCCACCACCCTGCTAGAAAGGTCACAATGCATCTATCAGGCATTGGGAAGGCTGCAGGGGAAAGGTGTTTACTGACAGCTTCGATAAATGCCGTGGCTCTGGGTATCGCTCCACACACAGGTTTCCTGTCCTGTTTCAACCATCAGCATCCAGCTCAGCACCAAGGAGAGGTCATAAGCTAATAATATCCTCTAAATGTAATTTAAAATCAGAGTTAGTAAAAATAGACAGTCTGAGAGACTATCTACTAGCCTAATGATATTTGTGGATGGGAGACAGTAAGAAAAGATCCTTGAGAAGCCTGGATTCGTCATATCACATATACAATTGATGTGCCAAACTGCACCGTGCCTACAGGAGGGATGCCTTCAGAGGCTGAGAAGTGATTGCATTTGGAATGGACATGCCTTCAGCAATGATTATTGCTTATGAAAACACACCCCTGACTGGAATTACGTGAGGCATTCTCATATGTTAATGGAGGAAAGTATGCTGGCAAAATCTTTTAGGAAAAGGAATATATATACACACACACACATTGCATATACACATTATATATGTATACGTGTATTTATGTGTATAGTTATATCCACATACATGTGTGTACATACATAAGATATATGACCACAAAAATACAGTTGTATACACATATACACATGTATACAACTACGTGTGTGTGTATATTATATGTAGTTGTATACACATATATACACGCATACAACTATGTGTGTATTATATGGTCATACATAATCTTATATGCTGAATGTAGGAATTCCATTTCTGGGTAACTATGTTAAGGAAATAATTCAAAACTCAGAAAAAGTGTTATGTACAAAGCACAGTCATTATTCTTTTGGATGTTCAAATTGCCCTATTTGCTCCACTGAGATGTCCCAGACTCATTTTGGATTTTATCTGCCATAGACCTGGAGTCAGCCATTTCCCCAAAGATCCCTGTTTTTTGTTTCTTTGGTTCGTTGGTTTTCAGTAGGAGCTGATGTGTAGAAACCAGGATCTAGGTGCTAGGAGTCGTCTTTGCTACTGGGTGATTTTAATTCTAGATTCTTCAGTGGATAGAACTTACAATGCATTTGTTAAAAATCCATGAATCCATAGTGATAACAGTAACAACAAAAGCAAGGGAAAATCATTAGAGATGGCTCTTATACCAACTCTGAATTGTAAAATTTGGTTACTAAGCGATAGAATTATGTATTTACCCTGTCTTTTTTAGGAGTAGGGGAGGAGGATGACTGATTTATTTCCAATTGATGAGGGAAAGCTCTTTTTAACAGATAAATGCCAACCAATAAATACATTCTTTCAAATGATAGTAGATAGGTAAATAGATCGATACATAGCTTAGACAGACAGATGTAAGGAAGGGTTAGAAAAATTATTTTATAAAACCAATGAAATAATTAAGATCGCCAGTAGTTATTAAAGCCTTTGGGTAGAGCAGAACAGGAATTCCCCACAGCACCACGTTACCCATCAGTTGTCTGCTAACTGCAAAGGGGAAAATGTGCCTTTACAGTGAAGAGATCTTGTATTTACCAACATAGTCAAGTGAGCAAACACAGCATCACTAATATGAGACCATCTGATAGCATGTGCCTCCTGGCATGATCCGCTATGGAGTAAACAGCATCACCTGTTAAACAACTTGATAAATGCTGTCATATCTAACTTACACTTCACGGGAAATACAGAGGATAGAGAATAAGATAAGCAATATGATGAGAAAACAAGCAGATAAAGCAAGCCTAGTCTCATTAAATAGTCAACATGAGGGGAAAAGGTCAGAAGATTGTTTTAAAATAGACCAAAGAGATATAATAATGAAAAGCAATACATAAACCATGATTGAGTCTTGTTTTGAAAATGAAACAGCTATATAAGACATTTTGGGGGCAATAGGGTATTCTTTTTCTAGATGGAGACACGAATATGGTATGGATATCAGATTACATTAGGGAATCATTATTTACTTATATGTGGTGACAGCATTGTGGTTATGTAGGAGAGGGTCTATATTCCTGAGATGCATGCTGAAGTATTTAGGGGTAGAGTGTCAGAATGTCTGCAGCTTAAATTGTTCAGTCAAAAAATAGGCATATATACATACACACAAATACTCAAATATACTTCATATATCGATGGAGTATACGCAAATATATTGACAAAATAAATATGGCAAAATATTAGCAAGTGTTGAACTTTGGTGGTGGATCTATGGCTGATCATTGTTCCATTTCAACTTTTCTGTGTGCTCACATTTTTTAAATGAATAAATGTTGAGGACAAACACAATGATTAAACTGGCATTTTTATTTTGAGAATATAGAGTTAATAATATTGCTAGTATAATGCAGAGGAATGCTCATAAGAAAACTGAGTGGAACAAAATGAAGAAGGCACTATTTTAAGTATGGAATGATTATGCATAGAGAAAATATTAGGAATAACCACCCCATTAGCAAGAGTTTTCTTTAGATGGTATACATATGTGTGCTATTTTTTCTACCTTTTGTGCTTTTCAGATTTCCTATACATGCACATTATACACCCTATCTTAAAAAGAATCTTTATATAAAAATATCTCCCTCCTCTGCTCCTATCTGATCTTGCTAAATATTATTTAAATGATCTATCTCCCACCCTCCCCAGCTAAGTTGTGGACTTCAGGATGCTAGGAATTTATCTCATTCACTGCTGAATCTTTAGAACATAACATATAAGTATGTAGCCATAATAGATGCTGACAGCTGTTTTTCACACCAAACTGGAAGCACAGAAATCTCCCTTTGAGTTTTAGTTGTTGATGTACCGGGGATGCGATTTACCTTGGCTGTCTGTCAGTTTGTGGGATTAACTTGTAAAAGACATTTTTTGATCTTTATCTATTAAAAGAGTGATTTATTTAAAGGTTGCTTTGAGTAGGATGACTTGGGATAAGGCATATAAAATGCATAGTGCAATGTGCTTCACGAAGAACATGGTCGTAGATATTCCCTTTCTTTCTCCCAAGGGTCCCCATTCCTCAGCAATGCCGTGGAGCTGTTTTTCACTTACTATGAGGACAGCCACATTCCACATTCCACACTAGAAGCTGTGTGGTCTAAATGTCTAAATGATGCTGCTGGGGGGCACTGATAAGCAGCTTTAAAAATAAATCTGGCAGGTGTCCATGGCCATAAACAAACTCTCTCTTGCTTGCCAGGAACTAAAACCAGACAGCAATGTTCGGATACTGGCTTCAAAGAACGGAAGGAGAGGGCACACAGAGTTGGAATTAGAGAATGTCTAGGATGGGCATGCATGTTGGAGGCACCCAGTCTAACTTAGTGATTTTACACACATGGAAACAGAAGTGCCCCCAGGAATGGCAGGAGTTTTCCATTACACCATTTACTCTGGACCACCTAACTTGCTACTCCATTAGGAGAAAGTTATTTTCTTAATATGGTTATTGATTACTTAAGGAGGAAAGAGTGTCAGAGGCATTTGAACCAAAGCAACTCCATCTTGAATAGGAGCTGGGTACGATGGAGCTGAGACCTACGAGGCTGCACTCCTGACGGTTAAGGCATTCTAAGTCACAGGATGAGACTGAAGGTCAGCACAAGATACAGGTCATAAAGACCTTGCTGATAAAACAGGTTGCAGTAAAGAAGCCAGCCAAAACCCACCAGAACCAACGATCAGAGGACAAGAGTGACCTCTGGTCATCATCACTGCTACACTCCCACCAGCGAGCACCATGATAGCTTACAAATGCCATGGTAATGTCAGGAAGTTACCCTCTATGGTCTACAAAGGGAAGGCATGAATCCACCCCTGTTTAGCATATCATCAAGAAATAACCGTAAAAATGGGCAACTAGCAGTCCTCAGGGCTGCTCTGTCTATGGAGTTGCCATTCTTTTATTCCTTTACTTTCTTAATAAACTTGCTTTCTTTTTACAGACTTGCCCTGAATTCCTTCTTGCCCAAGATCCAGGAGCCCTCTCTTGGGGTCTGGACTGGGACCCCTTTCCTGTAACAAGAAGACAGGGGTAGCTGGAATACATCCCTTCTGCAGGCCAAAGCAGGGCTTTCAGGACCATGTTCCATGCTGCTCCTAGCCTT
Organism: Macaca mulatta; assembly: GCF_049350105.2. Taxonomy (NCBI): domain Eukaryota; kingdom Metazoa; phylum Chordata; class Mammalia; order Primates; family Cercopithecidae; genus Macaca; species Macaca mulatta. The sequence continues at coordinate 134,525,715 of NC_133413.1, read as the reverse complement.
GGCCAGGCTCTGACCATGGGCCACTGGTATGCATGAAAGTCGATTCTTCTTTTCCCTTTAGGAGGTGTAAGGGCAAATAAAAATAAAAAATGAGAGGCTTAGTTCTCCCTGTTGAAAATCGGAAGAGATTTCCTTCCCCCTTTTCTCTTAAAGCATTTACGTTAGAGAAATTGTAAGCACTTTCTCTTTTCTTTGAAATGTATATAAATTGTTTTGAAAGCTTTTTTTTTTTCTCATTATTTAAAAAAAATGAAAGCTGATAGGCCTTTTGTCTTTAACACCCAGGAACGTCTTTTTCAAGGATCTGAGAACCATCTCCTTGAAATGTAAACATCAAGAGAATAGCACCCTATACCCCAGTTTCTCTGAGAGGTTAGGAGGCTAACTTTGGTGAGCACTTTGCCCCAATTTGCAAAACTACCTCCTGTCATAAAGATTTGAGAAGATTGACTAAATGACACTGCTGGGGGGGCACTGATAACAGATTTAAAAATAAATATGTTTAAAAAATCTCTGGCAGGTGGCAAAAAGATTTGAGAAGTTTGTTTTTCCTTTGGGTAAAACTAATCAAGTAACATAAATGGTCACCTCAATGACCATGTGAATCTAGAACAATGTGTGACAAATGGGGCTGTGAAGTCCTCTTATTTGAGAACTAGTTATCATTTCTCCCGAAAATATGTATGTAATGGGTGATTGCTGCTCAGCTATATAAAAGGATGAAATTTCTGTCTCCGCAATCTCTCAGCAGGTTGCTTTTAATGACTACTCAATGATAAAACTTCATTAGCTTTTGAGTTGGGAAACTTTGTTCTAAATTGTATTTCCCCCAAAAATATCACTTCAGACTTCACCTCTATGGTGAAGATTGCTGGTGACCCCAGGACAGGTTGGACGTCCCTTCTGTTTCTATGACCCTCTGCCAGAAAAGGAAGTATGGCACAGTGGTTAGGACTCAAGAGTGTAGGGGTGAACTGCTTGTGTTTGAATCTCATCCTCCCTGAGTAGCTGTGTGACATGAGGCAAGTTACTTAAGCTCTTAGTGCCTCAGCTTCCTTATCTATAAAACTGGGATTGATTATATATGTTTTCAGGGGGTTTTAGCAGATAAATGAATTAATATACATTCAGTGTTTTGTGCTGTGGAAATCAACAAAGATCACCAAGATAAGAACAAACAGAGGCTATTTATTTAGAGCTGCCCTCACTTAGGTTTGTCAGAGACTCAAAAATAGGGAGAGAGGAAGATTTATCACAAGAAAAGGGAAGTCATCGGATGTGTTCTGACTGAAAGGTGCTCGTGTGGGGAAACTGGAAGCAGGCTAAGTAGGGGGCTGTCATATGTGATTAGTTAGGGGAACATATTTGGAAGGAGGGGCACCAATTAGGGAAGCTTGCAGTCATTGCCCAAGCTCTGACGGTTTGGGGCTCGTTGCTGCAGAGGTTGTAGCTTTATTGTCACGTGTGGTCTGACCACTGCTGTTTATATGTTCAGTCTTTCAGAACAGGTTCTGGTAGTCAGTTCCTATTGGTAACACTTGTTACTAGGACAGTCAGACAAGAGAAGCAACCGGCAACTGTTCTGTCTTCTCAAGACAGCAGCTCCTTGGGGGCAAGAGCTGCATCCTATTCATCTTTGCATTCAGGATATCCTACCAAAGCCCTGCCCAGAGGAGGCTCTCTGTAACTGTTGAAAAATGAACTACTGAAGGAGCAACATGATCATCTAGACTCGGGAAAACTACGTTGATAGAAATGAAGAGCATTTAATTAGAAGCCCCTATCCTTAGTATAGAAGGTGATACAAGAGTTAAGAAGAAATCACTTAGGCAGGTAGTAAGGGTATGGGAGTCCTCGGTAAGGCCTTTCTCTTTAACAAAGAGCAGCCTGTAAAATCGAACTGCAGGCAGAGACAAGCGAGCTGGGAGCTTGCATGGTGAATGCTGGCAGGGACTAGACATGTTCAAGATGGCGGTCTCGTCTTCCCTTCCCTCAGCCACGTGTACAGTAAAGAACAGAAAAGATGGTGCCAATCAACTGGAAAGCCTATTTGCATAATAAGATTAGGGTGGGGCGACCAGTTTTCCTGGGCCCTATGTAAACGTCATATGTGATTGAACCAATGTGTGAGCCCTATGTAAATCAGACACCACCTTCTCCAGCCTGCCTATAAAATCTGTTGCAGTCTGCCACCTCCCCACCTTTTTGGACGGGTCTCTCTCTCTCAAGGAACTCCTCTCCTTTCTTCTGTCTATTAAACTTTCCACTCCTTAACCCATTCACACATGTCCATATCCTGAATTTTTTCTCAGCATGAGACAACGAACCCCCAGACAACAGAGCCATTTCAAATCTTTAAAACAATCTCCTGTGAAAATTCATTATCATGGCCAAGTCATCAGGAGAATCATTTATAAAGTAGTTAAGAGTATGTTGCTAGAGGTTCTATTCCTTCCCCTCCCCGGCCCCCTTTCTTTTTCTTTTCTTTCCTTTTTTTCTATAGAGACAGGGACTCCATATGTTGCCCAGGCTGGAATGCAAAGGCGTGATTATAGCTCACTGCAACCTTGAACTCCTGGGCTCAAGGGATCCTATTTCCTCAGCCTCCTGAGTAGCTGGGACTATAGGTAGGTACCACCATTCCTGGCAAATTTTAAAAATTTTTTGGAGAGATGGGGTGTCACTGTGTTACCCAGGCTGGTCTCCAACTCTCAGGCTCAAGATGTCCTCCTACTCCAAAGTGCTGGGATTACAGGTATGAGCTACCACACCCAGCCCCTTCTTTTTTCTTACATTTACCAAAAGTGTAACCCCTAAGGATTAGATGTTAACATTGACTAAGATATTTAGGTATTTTGAGTTTGAGGCATTTCCCTCATCTTGGGGCCCAGAAGGAGGTGGGAGCAGGGACTGGTCAAAACAGTTTACTGCTGAGTAAATTTTCGCTCAAGCGAAAATCTGATATTTATTGAACACTTAGTATGTTCCAGGCACACAGATTCTATCTCATTTCAGGGTTATGACAGCTCATGAGGTACATACTTTAAGTTTCTCAATCTTTACAGCTAAGAAAACTGAGGTTCATGGTAAAGTTCAGACAGCTGGTAAATAATGGAGCCAGGCTTTGGACCCAAGATGGTTTTTCTTATTTCTTAAAGGATGGAATCCAGGAGTCAGTGTTTGTTATTATTACAGACAAGGTCTCACTCTGTTGCCCAGGGTAGACTTGAGCTCCTGGGCTCCAGGGATCCTCCTGCCTCAGCATCGCAAGTAGCTGAGACTACAAGTGTGTGCCACTGTGCTTGGCCCCAGTTAGCCTTGAATGCATTGCTTATCTGCTGACCTGGCGCCGTTCTAGGGTGGAATCCACCCCTCTCATTATTACTGATTGCAATCCCTAGGACAATCCAGAAAGCTTTTGAAATTTTTAACACAGACATGCATTTTTTGATGCACATAAGTCCTCTGTGGGATCTTAAATTATAAAATGTGCATGTCCTCATAAAAGAGGCTTCTCTTTTATGATAGGACTGTAAGAGGTGATCTGGCCTCAGTGGCTCTGTTAGGTTTTCCCTCATGAGACAAAGAGGAATCTTCAAATAGAGGGATCTTCAAATGGACCCTCCAAAGCACAAAAGCAGAAAAACTCTGCATTGAGTCAATCAAACTAGACAGTAAATTTCCCACATAAATGTCTCACTTAAGTGAGAACATTACAGTCATTACAAAACTACTCAACAAATGAATTTAAATCACTATAATAACCTGACATACCTAGGCTCTGGCAAGGCAAGGACAGCATGGACAGAAGGTGAAAAATCATGGAAATTGCCACTACTCTGGTACCTAGCAGGTGGGGCTCAGATCATAAGCTCAAATGCTTCTACAGATCTTAATACAGTCTAGGAAAACAGACTGCCACAGCCCAAAGGTTCATCCATGCGCCACTGTGTAATATTCAATCCAAATCTTTTGATCCCCTTGCCATTAAAATCTACCTGTCTTCTGTCATTTCTTTATTCCTCTCTGGCTTCTAAACCGACACTCAGATAATCATATAAATCAATGTGTACTAATATGTTCATTTTCAAAGAACATTTACTAAGCACTTCTTATGTGCTTAGTACACTAAACAGAAGAAAACCTTATAATCTCTTTATAGTAGGGTCAATTAATTATTCTTGAATTAATTGATTCATTCAATAAATATTTGAGTATTATGTGCTATGTACATTAGACACTGAAAATTAAGAAAGGGAACGGAAAGCAAAAACATACTTTTTGGATTCAAATTGCTGACAGTAGAAGAACCATGAAGTCCACGGACAAGTTCAAATAGTGTGTCAAGAGATACATGTAGGGAAGTAGAAGGCAAGCCCACCCAGGCTGAGGATACCCAGGAAAGCATCTCAGAGGGACAACTGCTAAAAAGAATCTCCAAATATTTAAAGACTAGGAGTTTTCTCAGGGAAAGGGGCTAAGGCAATCCAGGCAGAAGAACCAGTCCACAGACCAGACAAGCAAGAGTCTGGGAAGGGTTTGAGATGGTTGAGAGGGGAGCAGTGAGAGATGAAACTGGTGGGGGTTCTAGAGAGTCTACACTAACCTGCTCCTCATTCACTGGACAATCCACGTTCATCTACTTCTGTCTTCACCATTCCACTAACATTGCTTTTAAAAAACTGAGATAAAATTCATATATCATAACGTTCATTCTGGCTTTGTTTTTTGGTTTTTTGAGACGGAGTCTCGCTCTGTTGCCCAGGCTAGAGTGCAGTGGTGCGATCTCGGCTCACTGGAAGCTCTGCTTCCCAGGTTCACACCATTCTCCTGCCTCAGCCTCCTGAGTAGCGCCTGCCACCATGCCCGGCTAATTTTTTGTATTTTTAGTAGAGACGGGGTTTCACCAAGTTCACTCTTTTAAATTATACAACAATTACATAGATTTTAATATGTTCACAAAATTGTACTGCCATCACCACTATTTGATTTCAGAACTTTTTTTTAATCACCCCAAAAAGAAACTCCATACCAGTTGCTCCCCATTCCCTTTCTACCCCACCCCAGCCCCTGGCAACTGCTCATCTATTTTCTATGGATTTGCCTATTCTGAGCATTTCACACAAATGAAATCAGACCAGTATGTAGTCTTTCAAGACAGGCTTCTTTCACTTAGTATAACATTTGCAAGGTTCATCCATGTTGGTGCACGTATCAGTACTTCATTCCTTTTCATGACTGAATAATATTCCATTGTATGGATACACCACATTTTAAAAATTGACTCACCAGCTGATGGACATTTGAGTGTTTCTGCTTTGGGGCTATTATGAATAATGCTGTGGACATTCACAGTGCTGCTTTTTTAAAGGTCACCGGGAACCTCCATGCCATTAAGTCCAATGGGCACATCTTTGTGGCTTCTTCAACTCTCAGGAGCATTTGACACAGCAACCAAGTGCCCTTCTCCAAAGAGCCTCCTCTCTGAGTTCCTATTTCAGCACATTTTAACTCTTTCCTACATTTCTGCCTAGTCCTCTCTCTCCAAGTTTGATCCTCTTCTGACCATTGTCCACACAGCATTAAGGGGATGTGTTTCCTAGGTGAGGCAGATCCCCTCCCTGCTGGAAATCATGCAGTGGCTTTCCTTTGAGAATGAAGTCCAAGCGTTTCACCATAGCCTTGAGGCCTGTGTGATCAGGCTCTAGTGTCCTCTCCATTTCACCAGCACTGCCCTCATGCATCACACGCCAGTTATGGGAGGTTTTTATTCATTTGGGATTTTAGTTTGTCCAAAGCACTGAACTCATTCCCACCTCAGGCCGTTTGCCTGTGGAATTTACTCTGTGGGAAATGCTCTTCCTCCCATGGCTCACTACATTTCATTCATCAAGTTTCAACTTAGTTTCACAGGCACAGAAAGGCCTTCCACTGCCACCATAGTGAATGGAAATCCCTGCATTGGATAAGCTTTGATTCGGTGCTGTCTCCCGCCCAGCCCTTGTTCTAAGTCATTCTTTCTTGGAGTATGTGTGAGTAGCTCTCTGTGGGTCTGTATGTCTGAACTTGACTTAAGACTGTAAGCTCTGTGATGACAGAGACCTTGTCTGTATTACTCATGTCTTATTCTCAGGGCCTATCATTTGATAGAAGCTCAGAAAATACTTGTTGGATGAAATGAAGAAATAAGTAAATGACATGGAAAATGAAGAGTAATTAGGATTAAATGAAATAACAGGAGTCTGTACATATTTCTCAAAATCTAAAGGAATATAAGATATAATAGACGACTGCTATTATATGATCATGCATCTAAATTTACTGCTTATTAATGTAGACAGATTAGAATGATGTCAAAGGATAACAGTTTGGACTTCTGGGCCTGGCAATCCCCATTTTCCAACCTTGTACTGTGTTCAGGAATTTTGATCAGAGGGTTGTTAGCTTTCTACTGGGAGCCCCTTCATGCCTCCATACTGTACTCATCATGGTTCACTTGGAGGAGACATCTGCTGTTTTTCATCTATAAAATGCCTTTTCATTGTCCTTTGTCCTGTTTGAACCCTCAACTCCATCAGGACAATTGCATCCCTCTCACCTCTCCATTCCTTCCCTGCATTTCACACCTCGGTTATTCCATGCATGATTGGATGTTGACCTGTTTGTCCCTCTCACTGGACTCTGAGACGGCTGAGAGCAGAGGCCATGACTCATTCATTTCTGGTTTCATTCATGCATCCAACAAATATTGATTGCCCAGAACCAAGCCCAGAGACTGGCATGTAGTAACCCCTCATTAAGTACTTGAGGGTGAATGAAACTGGCTGGACCTCTCCAGCAACCTCACCAATCAAGGGGATCCAATTAAGAATGTATAGAAGAGACAAACTCTCAGAAAATATAATAAAACTAGACACCATGAGGTCAGACCAGCAGCTGCCATTTACCCAGTGAGGTACAAGGGGAATCCCTGCCTCACACCCACTAGATCCTCAAGCAGAGACAGAAAGAGAAATAGGTCTCTATCCAGACGTGCTACCAGAAAAATCCTGTCCTAGGTGTGCTTTTGCCACAAGGCACTAGAAGCGGGGGCAGAATGCACTCATCCCAAGGGGAGGCTAGCAGAAAAAAGACCCTGCTATCAGTCTCAGTACCTTTTTCCAACCTCACTAAGTCATCCCTCCTGTCTTACAGAGGATCAGTGAGGGAAAGAATAGGAAGAAGAAACTGTCTTCCCAATATTTGTTGAAGGTCAAAAATTCCTCCAAACACATGCCACACAGTCTGACATGCATTTGCAGGAAGTGGGCAATTCAGGAAAAGGGATACATGGCATCTCCTGCCATCACCTTCTTTGAAAAAAAATCATGCCTTACATTTGAGGATGAAGGCATAAGGTAATTGCATTGAAATTGTATATTACTCAGGAATTCATGCATAATTTTAAGAAATGTTGAAAAATAATGCCAGGGGCATAAGTTTAGGCCAAAAGGATAGAAAATCACCTCAACATAGATTGCTAAGTCTTCATGCATTTATAAAGTTTTAAAAGTTCTTGCTTCTTAGCAGAACCTCTGCATGAAGGGTTCATGTCATTTCAAGGCATTTTACTTGAAGTTCACAAAATGACTCATTGAAACAGCATGATGCCCCCAACTTCCCCCATCTCCTCCACCTCCTATAGCTGTCACTTACTGTGAGTTCTTTGCTCTTAGAAAAAGGCCACCAGCCACGCACACGTTTTTGCTGGAATATAGAGATCTTGGTATCCTCACTTGCATTTTCAAACTTGGCGAGATCACAGGCTTTGGCAGACTTAGCTGCTCGAGGGAAACTGTTGAGGTTCATTTCCAGGGTGCCTGTGGAGAGATGACCCTTACAGTTAGGGAAGCATTTTCTAAAAGTAACAGAAGAGCTTCTCAATAACCATCCTCATTCATTCATTCACCCTTCACTTCCTAGTCATTCAATCAGTACCACATTGGATCACAACTATGTGCTAGGTATTGGGAGTACAAATAGGATTGAGACATGTTTGGTGTCATCAAAAGATTAATCACATGGTAGCAGGTAGAAGACAAAGGAAGAGCTTGTTTTAACTCTTAAGTTAACAATACTTAACTTGCAAGCCTCAGTTGCAGGCAGCATCACTGCTGAGCACCTCCTCTACTCCCTGAGCCTGGATTATTGGCTTTAACCTTCCCCTGCTTTAGCACTGACAACCCCATGAGATCCTCCTCACCCCACTTCACCTCCCTCTTGGTGTCCACTAAACTCTTCCAGGTCAGAGACTACTAGTCTTATTGTCTTTGTATCTACTCTGCAGGACAGGAAATGAACCTTAGTGGGTTCCCAACACTGTTTTTCCAATGAGTGAACACAAGGCAGAGTAAGAGATTGCCATGAGTTCTATATCTCTTTAACCATTTTTTCCTATTATAAATTAACATTTGTTAAATATGGAAACTTCAGAGCATATATACATGGGCAAAAACATGAGAATGGAAAAATTTTTCATAATTTCATCCCTAAAAAGTTGAGCACTGCTCTGTGTATTGGTGCTTAGCCTTCTCTCTCTGACTATCCCTTTATCCTATACATATAAATGTAGTTTACAGAAATGAGATTTTTCTTTTTTCACTTAATGCATCCTGTACAACTGTCCAACTCATTAGATAGTCCCATATTTTTAACATTTGCAGGACTGTCACTTGAGTGTGTAAGCCAAAAATAAAATTTTAAGCCCCCCAACCATCTGAATGGACTCCTCCTCTCCGCCAAAGGCATTCTAAAATTAACCTGAAAAGCTAGTTCTAGGCCATTGATGGGAAGGGGGAGTCAGACATGCCTCATTACTGTTAACATCAACAAAGACCTTAAGACTCATAGAACAGACTCTTCAAGTCTGATAATCTATCTTCTCCAAAGCCTGCTACCTTGAGGCTTCATATGCATGAAAAAACCTTGGTCTTCACAACTCCTTATCATAACCCAGACATTCCTTTCTCTTGATTCCAGGTTTTTAGACGATAACCAATTTCCAATTGGAAAACCTTTGAATCTGCCTACGAACTGGAAGCCCCCACTTCCACTTGTCCCACCTTTCCAGACCAAGCCAACATACATCTTATGTGTATTGATGTCTTATATCACCCTAAAATGTATAAAACCAACGTGAGGTCTGACCACTTTGGACACATGTCATCAAGACCTCCTGAGGCTATATCACAGGCCTGTCCTTATTCTTGGCAAAATAAACTTCTAAATTGATTGAAACTTGTCTCAGGTACATTTTGGCTTACAAGTGCTTACTATGTGTGAGGCACTATGGCGTGCTCTTTGTGTTACCACATTTACAGCTCTGCCCCTCTCTGAAATATGTAATATTACTACCCTCATTTTACAACTGAGGCACAGAGCAGACCAGTAATTAGCTCAAAGTTTAATGACTTTTTAGTGGTACAGCAAAGATCAACTTAAGTCTTTTGGAATATGTAGTGGTCCATCATGTGGATGCACCATCACTCATTTAACTAATCCCTATTAATGGCTATTTGGGATGTTTCCAAGTTTTTGCTATTGTAGATAGTGCTGAAATTATTAGCTTTGTAACTAAATCAGACCAAGCTCTCCAAAAGCTGAAACTAATATGTGCTTGATGAAGTCACTGGCTTACCCAGGAAGTCATCTGAGGACAGCCTTTCAAAATCCCAAACCTGCAGCACCAACACAGCGGGAGTCTTACACTCCATCTTCTCTAGAGAGAAGATGTTCTCCCTCTTGGTAATGACCATTTGCTTCTCAGCCGGGAGATACTGAAACGGAAACAGGAAGCGCCAGTTGAAGTTGCCCTCTCCAGTCAGGGAGTTGTAATGCACGTCTGTCTCCTGCTTGTCATCTTCCAAACCCTTTAACCACCTGAGAAAATATTTCAAAGAATTCAAATACTCAGAGTACGTTCTCCAGCCATCAGGATAATCATAAGCGATTTAGCTCATTTCAGTGTGGTCACAGATTATAGTTTAAAAATCATTATGATTAGATTCAGGTGGAAGTTTCCATTTTAACTTGAATGAGTAAAATAGGGGTCGGAGAGTCTGTCATAACAGAAAAATGGCTCATTCCAAGGCAGGCTGGGGAAGGGTCTTCAATTGCTTGTATAGATCTGAAGCCCCATGCAATCAAGATGGGGAATTCAGGAAATATGAAGTGAAAGTGTAATCTGAATCTCTGTCACCCTGGGAGCCCTCTTTGTAAGGGATGCCACCTCTATACTTGAGTGTTAGAACAAGATTACCCAGTACACTGAGGACTCTGAAATTGGGCTGCTGTAGACCTGTGCCGTCAGGCATGCACTGGGCTGGTATAGACTTGTGTTGTCAGACCTGTGCCATCAGACTATAATTGGTCCCCTCCTCCCTGATTCTAGGCCTAGAAAGCCCAACAGGCTTGGATTGGTGTGGCATGGAGGGTGGGAGGGCTGCCTGCACCCATCTGGATTCCAACTCTGACCGCACCACTTACTGTGCAGCCATAGGTAAGTTATCTAACCTCCCTGTGTCTTTGTTTCATCTGTACACTGGAAGCAATTATAGCACCTAGTTTATAGGGTTGTTCTGAAAAATCACATGAGATGATGCCTAAATGTGCCTTGGACATTCCAAATTATCTATCATATTCTTTCTTCTTAGTATTACCTGGTCTTCCTCCTCCATCCCCAGCATAATATAAGTTACAATTAGTACATTTATCCCTACTACTTTGTCCATGGTGAATTAATTGAGAAAATAAGTACTTTTTATTCAAACTAGTTGATAATTTCAAACTGTGTGCTTTCTGAAAGCAGACATCCTTCCTTCCCAGGGCAGGGAAGAGGGGAGTGAAGGCCTTTCTCTTCACGGAGGAGTGTCACCACTCATGTATGGGCCCAATTATTTAGCTAAAGATGGTGTTCACTCAACCAATACATTTGTGGTATCTGTTCTGAGGCTATGAGAGAGCTTGACACCAGGGGAGTGTTAGGGAGCACACAGAGATGGTCCTTGCTTCATGGAGCTATAGTTATAGGGGAAAGGGGAGAGAGGGATATGAGTGAGTGGCAGAAGTCACTAGAGAGAGAGATGTGCAAAGGCTCCGTGGAAGAAGAAGTAAGGATGCAGCCTTAGAAGGTCTTTCTTCTTAGTTCTTCTTGCAGAGAGCAAGGGGGAGTGTGCTATGAAATGAGGCTGAAGGGAGAGGCAGGGGCTAGCTATATGGGATATTTTAGGATGTATTAAGGATTTGAATCTCTGTTCAGAGAAAATGAGATGTCATTGAAGGGTTTTAAGGACAGGACTGACATGATCAGATTGTGTTTTGAAAAGATAGCTCATGTTTAAACATAGAGAACAAATTATTGGAGGGCAAGAATGAATATGGAGAGGCCAATTTGATGGTGGCATTGGTATTGCTGTGGTCCCACCTAGCAAGAGATGATGGAGGAAAAGACAATGGTGGGATGAGGCTAAGATGGAGAGGATGAACAGTGCTGATGGCCACTTGGGAGGTGAAGTGGACAGGCTCTGACAGCACATTAGAAATGGGGAAGTCAGTGAGGAAAGGGTCTGCAGATTTGGGGTTCTCAACCTAATGGATGATGGTGCCAGTCACTACGATAAGGAACCACAGAGAAGAAAGTGTTGTAAGATCATTTTGGTTTTAGAGTTGTTCAGTTTGAGGTGCTGCTTTTGAGGAATCTATGTAGACACATTGGGAACAGGAGTTGTCAAGAATGGAAATTAAAAGGTGACAACTAAAGCCATTGGTTATTTGAACCACTTGATTCAAGCGAAGTGTTAGTTGAAAATGGCAGAGAGATAAAAGAGTGGGAGATGAGAAGTTGGCCCAGGACAATGCTACGAGCTATTTAACTGCTAGACGGCAGAAAATGAGCTTTTGAAGGACACAGACAAGAAGTAATCAAGGGGATAAGAGAAAAAACAGACACGTGTTGCTACAGAAGTTAAGGCAAGAAGGTGTTTCACAAAGAAGAGGTGCTTAGGTGTGACAAATGCTCCTCAGACAAATGCAATAAGATAAGGACTAATTTTTAAAAACACAAGACAATTAGATTTAGCAAAATGGAGAGCACTGTCACTTTAGCGAGACCTGCTTTGGTGGAATATTGGGAAGAAAGCCAGACTGGAGTTGGCTGAGAAGTGAGTGGGAGGGAAGGAGACAGAGAGTGAGTGAATAGACATCTCCTTCAACACATTTTCCAGAAGGCCAGCTTCTGGAAGTCTCAACCCGAACTCTCCCAGAATCCTTCCGTATTTCAAGCCATGGTAAAATACCTATTTACAGGATACGTTAAACTGGTGATGAGACAGCAATTTCAGAGGATCTTAAAATCTTATTTTGGGTCATGCTCCTTCTATTCCTCCTGCTTTGTAAAAGTTTAACTCATTCTATATTTTTATTAAGAAAAAAATGGGAATTTTGAACCACTGGATGTGGTATGACTGCAAGTCATTGATAACATACATTCTGGAGACAGAATACTTCCATTTGGGGAAGGCAAAGAGATATTAGCATAAGGCAGAGGTAGGTTTTAGTTAAGGTACAGATTTAAATCACCTTTTTTCTGATGCCATACCACCTCATCCCCTTCCCTGACTAGTGGTCAAAAGGAAGCAGAGCCAAGATGTAAAAGAGCTATAAAATGCTTCTCTGGGGCTTAGGCTGTATCTTTTTTTAATCAATACCACTAGCAAACAGGAAGGTCTAAATTTTAGCTTTCACATTCACTTTACAATCTGCTTGACATATTAATATTTCTTTAACAGCACCACATCACTCTGCTTCCTTCTGTTTAAAGATAGATATATGACAAATGTTACTGAATAAGTTTAGGTATCCAATGTTTAACTGAAAGATGTATATGTAATAAGTTTTCCTCATAAAATATTTTTATAAGCTAATAATTTTTAGCAAAATGACAAAATAAGACAAATATTAGACAAAGAAAGTGGCCTTATCTAACAAAGCAAGATGGCTCCTTTTGTGGGCTGTGGGTTTAGTATCCTCCATGAGGCACAGATTTGGTTAGGGTTTAAAAAGGTGAGGAAGGAAGGAAAAGGGAGGTTGGAGTTGGTTGATAACCTTACCCTTTCACATAAATATCACTTGATTTTTGGCCTGTGAAGAAATTCTCATCCTCTAAAATGACATCTTCAGTGTTCCAGATGGTCACTCTCAATTCGTATCTGGGATGGGAGAAGGATGCATTAAGTTGATGACCTTGAAAGCTGAGTCAGTTGCTGTCTGTGTGGTTCTAGCATTGCCTTTGGTCTGTAAGTTTCCTAAAGTTTGCCAAGTTCAGAAATATCAACACTCAGGGGCTTGGTTCTGTCAGAACCAAGTATCCAAGCTGGAGACCTTAGAACCATCAAGGACATGTATTCCTCTGAGCAGGTCTTCCTTCTATTAACCAGCATTTTTCAGATGAGGAACTGGAAACTCAGAAGCCCCTCCCTTAAGACAGGGGCCACCACCAGCTCCTGCAAAACTGGCCAAGTGGATAGTGAGGTATGATGATCAGGTAACCTGTCAGTCACCAGATAAAATGTCAGGATTCTTTTGTCTGCTACCCTGGTGTCTTCCCCTAAAGCTGGGGCTACAGCTGACATACCCTTTGGGTCGCCTTGGAGAGATGTCAACAGGAGGTCCAGGTTGAGGCATATCCTTGGGAAACATGTCTACCCACATCTGCAGGCGGCCCTTGTTAAGAAAAAAATATCTTCTTTAGCTTTGGGAGGGGGCTGAGGGGCATGAGTAATTGATAATTCATGGTTGTATAAGATCCTTTTAGTAAAAATAGATATTAAGTATAGCTTGGTAGTTTTATAGATGTCTATTTAGCATATCTGTTGACTTCTGTGTATATATATATATATATTTAGGAATTAGAGCATAAATTAAGAGTAGGTGAAGGGTGAGTAAACCTTTATTGAGTATCAACTTAGGGGGTAGACATAACGCTATCTATATACTTGACACACATTATCTTATGAACTCTTGCAACATCCCCACCAGGTAGATGTTATTATTCCTTTTTGACAGAGGAAAAAAATATTTTGCCCATGCTTAATACACAATACGTAGCATAGTCTGTATTCAACCCTTGTGTGTCGACCCCAGAGACCTTGCTCTTTCTGTAAATTCCTAAGGATTAAAAAGATGATAATCCCATCTGTCACAAAGATCATCCTTCAATGTAATTTTACATCCATTATCTCTGTTAATGTTCACCCCAGCCAGGATTCTGTTCTATACATAAACTAAAGCTCAGAGAAGTCAACAAAGTTTATATGATGTTCTGTGGCTAGTTAGTGGCAGAACAAAGCCTCCCATCCATTTCCTTGAACTCCATACATCAGATTTTACCCTGGTACAAGAGATTTAAGAGCCCATGTGAGAAGCCCTGTGGATTCCATGCCCAGCTCTGTTGTATACATTCTAAGAACGCTGTCAGCTCTGGCAAGAGGGGAGTAAGGGATGTGGGTTGGGATGATGGGGCAAGGGTGGATTTTATACGAATGAGGTGGGGCTCCACCAGAGCATGAAGATGATGTAGGATTTGGATGAAAAGGGGCTTTGGCTAGAAAACAGTGGCTCTTCGGAGGAAGAGAAAATGTAAGCAAAGGTTTCACATTTGGGAAGAAGACCAATTGAATAGAGAAAAGCGGGATGATTTATTTTCTAAAGACACATTAATATTCACCCTTAATCAGAAAGCCACATCTGACCAGCCAAATGAAGGATCCTAGTAACCAGATGATTTCAAACACCTGGCAGTGAATTTCAGGAACCAACCATAAGCTTCTACATCTGATAATGGTTTACCCTCTCAACATGCTCCTCCACACATGCAATCACTAGGTCTATATCCCAATACCTCTGGGATAGCAGGGTGAGTGTTTCTGACCTGTTATAATCAAACTCACATGATTTGCCCTTCAGTGAGTGAGTCCAGAGCTGGGGCAGAAGCTGGCTTGGGGTGTGAACCTGGCATGGACCAGGGATGCAAATTGCCTGGGCTAAATCCCATCTCTACTACTCCCCAACTGAGTAATTCAGAGCAAATGAATTGAGCTCTCTGAACCTCAATTTCCTTATTGTAAAAGTGAGGATCATAATAAGCCCATCATGAGGCTGCAGTAAGGAATAAGAGGAAGGTGTCACACACTCCCCTGTTTAGGAAAATCCTGGTGTGTGTTCCTTGTACCAGCTTGATTATTAACAGTGCCCTTGTTCACTCCCAAATGGCCCCAGTTTGAATAAACAATTCTATGGTCATCCTAAATAGTTGAGATAATTTGCGTAAAGGTCCTAGTACACGGAAGGCTCTTCACAAAGTTTATCTTGTCTTCCCTTCTGACTCCTAGCCCAGCTCTCTAGGTATTTTTTCCACACAGCTGCTTCTTACCAGTTATTTAAAGTAACCTACCACCTATTGCTTCTCTGAGAATAGCGTGTGTTATCATTAGGCTGTGTACTTACAGACAGATTTTGGACACAGTCCTGGGCATACCCAATGGGTTAAGTTTTTCAAATCTCCAACATTCTTCCAAAAGTGTTTGGTAACTCAAATCATAAAATGCCCTAGGTTGAACACTGACTCCAGGGCAGAGCTTCTCAAATTCAGTATTATTGATATTTTAGGCTGGATAATTCCTTGTTGGAGGGAAGCTACCTTGTGTTTTCTAGGATGTTTAATTTAGCAGCATCCTTGGCCTCTACCCACTATATGCCAGTAGCAACCCCACCTACCTGTGACAACACAAAATGATTCCAGACATTGCTAAATGTTCCTGAGGGAAGGTCAAAATTGTTCCTGGATGAAAACCATTACCCTATGGTACACAAGATTAACTTTTAGGGCCAGAAAAGTCTCACCCACTACCTGCTCCATTCCTGGCTTATCCTTGTGGTACAGCGGCCGAGTTTCTATGTGCTCGGGAACTAGTCTGCACCCGACTTCTGGGATATCTTCCCAAGAGTGTAAAACCTTGAGGGCCAGGTGTTCATAAGACTCCACTATCTCATCTGCAGGAAAGACAAAGAAATTTGTCAGGTGTGTGTTCCTGCAAGGAGACAGTGACGGGCTGCCATATGCATTTTTAAACACTTAGAGGCTTATTTAAATGTACCAAGGGGCTGGGTGCAGTGGTTCACACCTGTAATCCCAGCACTTTGGGAGGCCAAGGTGGGTGGATCACTTGAGGTCAGGAGTTCAAGACCAGCCTGGCCTACATGGCAAAACCCTGTCTCTACTAAAAATACAAAATATTATCCAGGTGTAGTGGTGGGTGCCTATAATCCCAGCTACTCAGGAGGCTGAGGCAGGAGAATTGCTTGAACCCGGGAGGCAGAGGTTGCAGTGAGCTGAGATCGCGCCACTGCACTCCAGCCTGGGTCACAGAGCAGGGACTGTGTCTCAAAATAAATAAAGTGTACCAAGGAACAGGGAAAGCAAAAAAAAACACAGAAAAAGATAAAAGGATGGATGGAAAGAGGTGGAGATAGAAGGGAAGGGGAAAGAGATAGAAAATTTAGAGAGAGGGAAATTAGACTAGTTCACAAGAGGACCCAGAGAGCAGTCTTGGTCCTGGAGTAGGGGCTCCACCCACCCTCTAAAAGTCTACAGATCACAAACATGGCTTCAAGGTACTGGAGAGGGTACATTTTTGGAGTTCGCTCCACAACTGTTTGCTAACATGCTGTGAGAGGGCCTGGAAAATCAGGGTGGCTCTAAGTGAGGTGGTTCAATGGGCACAATGTCCATCCATAGGGACATCTTTTGTCTTCTCACGGTTGCTTTAGATTTCTCTCCTACCTACACCCACCCGCAGGAAATGTCCTCTCATCTGCCATTCTACCAAAGAAGGTCATTCGTAATAAAAACCACAGGTGGAAACGATACTCACAACACAAGACAAACATTGTTAAATAAAACATTGACAAAATTTAGAATGGCCTAATCTGATATAGGAACATTGAATTGTCTTTTAAAAAAGGGGGCCACAATGCCCCGTTTTACATGATGTGATTGTGATTATTATATATTGCATGCTTGTGTAAATGTTTTATTTATCCCATAAATATAAATGCCTATTATTTACCCACAAAAATGAATAATAAAAATAAAGGGGCCACAAAAAAATCTCCCAGTAGCAATAATTACAATCAGTAAAAGTTGATAGAGACACACAAGAAATCAATGAATAAATCTTTGTTAAAGTTTAAGCAGCCAGGAACTAATCTTATGAACATAATTTCAGACTTCTAGTGGGCAAAAAAGTGGTAATTGTTTAATTATGTAGACTATTGACCAAAGAACTAAATTGGCTTAATAGAGTATATTGTGAATAAATATTTTTCTTAATATATCATTAATATCAATAATCTGCATGTAAGAACCTTCAGTGGGTTTCTGGACTTGAAATAATAAGGTAAAAGGAAATCTTGGTATCAAAGTGGTAGGGGTCAACATAGTGTCTAAACCATCCTATGTATGGTTCAATACTTTTGATGCAGTGACCTCATGCCTTTAACTGGGCCCATTGTATCAAAAGTACTGAACCATACGTAGGACACTTTAAAGCATCAAATGCATGAGCGAGTGATATGGTTTGGGTCTGTGTCCCTGCCTAAATCTCATATCCCCAGTGTTGGAGGTAGGGGCTGGTGGGAAGGTGACGGGATCATGGGGGCAGTTTCTCATCGATGATTTAGCACAATCCCCCTAGTGCTGTTCTCGTGATAAGAGTTCTCACAAGATCTGATTGTTTAAAAATGTGTAGCACTGCCAGGCATGGTGGCTCACACCTGTAATCCCAGCACTTTGGGAGGCCGAGGTGGGCAGATCACCTGAGGTCAGGAGTTCAAGACCAGCCTGGCCAACATGGTGAAACCCCAACTCTACTAAATATACAAAAATTAGTCATGTGTGGTGGTGTACACCTGTAATCCCAGTTACCCAGGAGGCTGAGGCAGGAGAATCGCTTGAACCCGGGAGGTGGAGATTGCAGTGAGCTGAGATCGTGCCACCGCACTCCAGCCTGGGCGACAGAATGAAACTCCATCTCAAAAAAAAAAAAAAAAAGGGTAGCACTTCCCCACTTTCTTTGTCCTGCTCTGGCCATGTGAGTGCCATGCGGGCTACCCGTTTGCCTTCCACCATGACTGCAAGTTTCCTGAGGCCTCCCCAGAAGCCAAGCAGATGCTACCATGCTTCCCACAGAGCCTGCAGAACCGTGAGCCAATGAAACCCCTTTTCTTTATAAATTACACAGTCTCAGGCATTTCCTCACAGCAAATGCAAGAACAGACCAACACAGTGTGACAGTATGAGAATTCTTCTGTATCATTAAAGTAAATGTGATTTTTTTCCCCTCACTCTAAATGTATGGAAGCCTCTCTGGGAGTGTTATGTCCCAGGATGTTCATGTGGAAAATCTACTACTTGATGTTAAAATAGGAGAGTTACTGGTATAACATTTATGGGGGTAATTTGGGTTGTGTTCAATTATTTATGCTATATAATATTCACTTCAAGACTATTGCCCGCCTTCTGACACAACAATTTTACTTCTGTGACCTATACTATAGAAATTTCAGAAATACACAAAAATATGTATAAGGAAGTTCATTATAGCATTGTCACTACAAAAAAAAAGAATACAATGTAAGTAAATGGCATAGCCATAAAAAGGCATATCATCACTAATCATTTCAAAGAACAAAGGAGAATCAATATTGGAAATTTTCAAAGCTGGGGACAAAACTACATATTTATAATTCAGTAAAAATGTGATATATTCTCAAGTCACACACAAGTGCAAGAAAATATGCCAGTGAATAGTGTGGTTGAATCTCAACTTGGGGATTATGAGTGATATTCATTCTTTTCCTTACTTTCCATACTTTCTACCTATGAGCATGCATTTTTTTTTTCTTTTAAGACTGAGTCTTGCTCTATTGTCCAGGCTGGAGTGCAGTGGCACAATCTCTGGTCACTGTAACCTCCACCTCCTGGATTCAAGTGATTCTCGTGCCTCAGCCTCCCCAGTAGCTGGGATTACAGGCACCCACCACCACGCATGGCTAATTTTTGTGTTTTTAGTAGAGACAGGGTTTCACCAGGTTGGCCAGGCTGGTCTTGAACTCTTGACCTCAAGTGATCCGCCTGCCTCAGCCTCTCATAGTGCTGGGATTACAGGCGTGAGCCACCGTGCCCGGCCACCATAGCCAGAAATATCACTAGAATCAGGATTTTCAAAAGAACAGCAACAGCAGCAGGTATTTTGCAGGGAGTTACCAGTGTCCTCTTCAGTGAAGGTAGTTTTTCCGGAAAAGACTTGGTTTCCTATCTGTATTTTCCCAGGTTGAAAGTAGGGTCCATCCAGCTTGTTGTCTTTGCAGAGCTTGGTGAGGATTTCAGTGGGTTTGGATGTGTCTCTCCAGGCATTGTATCCTTCTCTGAAAAGTGGAGGGAGGATACACTTTGAGGTCCCCACCAAAAGAGCCACCCAGTATGATTTGTGCAGTTTCCTTCAGATTTAACTTGCTATTCTATGTACCCGGGGCTAGGGGTTTTGTTTTCTCTCTTTTCTGGCCAAACACAGCTTGCCTGAAAGGCGAGACTTCTGAGTAGCTTGACAGAAAAATCCTTTGAAGGTAGCTTTTTTGTTGTTTTGTTTTTGTGGGGTTTTTTGTTGTTGTTGTTGTTTTTTAAGCAATGTACTTCTCATTTTTTAAAAATTGAAGGGAAATTCACATAACAAAATTAACCATTTAAAAGTTGACCAATTTAGTAGCATTTAGGATATTGACAGTGAGGTACAACCATCACCCCTATCTAGTTCCAAAAAGTTTCATCATCCCAAAAGAAAACCCTGTACCCAGAAAGCAGTTACTCCTCTTTCCCACCCCCCAGAAGCTCTGGCAATCACCAGTCTTCTGTCTGTCTCTATGCATTTCTTTGAAGGTTATATTTGTTTAGTTTTATTAATTCCCTAGCAGACTTAATAAACTTTCACCATGTTGGCCAGGCTGGTCTTGAACTCCTGACCTCAAATGATCTGCCTGCCTCAACCTCTCATAGTGCTGGGATTACAGACATGAGCCACCGTGCCCGGCCACCTTACTTTTATAATTAGATGTCCCGTAGCCAAAATTATCACTAGAATCAGGATTTTCAAAAGAAGAGCATTTCTTTGCAGGTTATATTTGTTTAGTTTTATTAAGTCCCTAGCAGAACAGCCACTCGGCTGCTGTTGTTCCAAGAGAAAAGCCAGACTCATCCTTTCAAGGCCTCTGCTTCTTCCCTCCCTTCTCCCTAGCCTACCACCCCGCCAAAATCATAGTATATATCCATGTCACAGATAAGGTCTTGTGTTGTTTCTCTAATCAGTGATAAGTTTTTAAATCTCCCCAACCTGTTCTTTCCTTAAAAACTAGCTGTTTGGTTAAAATTACTAATTTGCAATGCAGCACTCCCAACCAGCCAGGACCAAGATAAGCTTGATGCCTCTGCTCATTGGGACACTGGGTTCATCAGAATTTAATTTAAGCATTTAAACAAATCAACATGGCTTATAAAATGGAGCTATCAAGTGGTTTCTCCACATTATGCCAGAGAATCCTGAAAAGGTCATCCAAGCCAGTTCCAGAGCCACACACAGGCCTTCCCAGAAATACGCATGCTTGTCTTGTTTTAAAAACTTTTCAGTGAATAAAGGTTGCAAGTCCCCAAACAACTATACTGCTCCCTAACAGGTCAGCCAGAAAATTCTTCTGAACAAAAGATGTACCATTTTCCTGTGGTTTCCTTCCCAATTTCCGAGTGAGAACAGCCAACCGCTGTCTGAATGGAATCCTCTCAGGCACTTGGAAAGCTATGTAAATCCCCCAAGAGGCATATGGTTCCACTAGGGACTGAAAACTAAACGGGCTCTCTAGGCTCCAGGAAGAACAGACCAGAAAGAGAGACTGTATGAAATCATGCCATGAAGGATATAGGCGCTCCGAGTCTGTTACAGTGTAAATTGGCACAACCCTCTGGAGGGCCATTGGGGCATATGTATTAAGAGTCCCAGAATGTGCATTCCTGTTAATGGAGCAGTCCACCTTGCTGCATCAATATTAAGTGAATTATCAGAGAGGTGTGCAGTGGCTTTTGTATGAGAACATTCATAGCAACAATATTTGTAACAGAATAAAGAAAAATACAAATGCCCTAAAATTCAGGAAGGCAAATTGGTTTTACCATCTTATAATTCCTATGATTGAATACT
This sequence comes from Macaca mulatta, assembly GCF_049350105.2. NCBI lineage: Eukaryota > Metazoa > Chordata > Mammalia > Primates > Cercopithecidae > Macaca > Macaca mulatta. Next base: position 134,504,377 of record NC_133413.1, on the reverse strand, counting down.
ATAGATATATTGAAATAATGACTATAAAGAATAATGACATAAAATGCTTGGGATATAAGGGTGAGTACAACAAGCAGGTTATAAAACTGCATGGATAGTAGAGTCCAGTTAGGGAGAAAATAGCATGGAACATATTGAAAATGAAATACTACACAAGAATTTTTATATGAGTGGAATAATTTGAGAATAATTTTGTACTTTGTGTTTTCTAATTTCAATGAGTATCTTATAGTTAATAAAAATATTTTTTAAATTACATCATATGCTTAATTTTTTTAAGCTATCAGTACAACATGCTTTTAAAAAAATAAAGCTGGTAGTCTATATTTTAAAAAGTGAGAGTTTGGGGGAAGGAGACAGAGGAACACCAAACTGAAACTATACACACAAGATCAGGCGAGCAATCACAGTACCTGGTTTTAACATGATATTAAGCAAAGAGGCACTAAAGAGGGTAAGAAAGACAGTCTCGAATTGTCTATGCCACTCCTCCCCCATTCCCTGGCAATGGCCCTGTGGCATGGAGAGAGGATCTGTGCACTTAGGGAAGGAAGAGCACAATAATTTTCGGACTTCGGATTGGAACTCAGTGCTGCCCTGTCACAGCAGAAACACACACCAGACAGAACTCAGAACTCAGCTGGTGCCCATGGAAGGAGCATTTAGACCAGCCCTAGCTGCAGGCAAATTGTCCATCCAAGCTGTTGGAAACTGAGTTGAGTTTCAGCAAACTCCGCCACCGCAGGCTAAAGTACTCTGGGGTCCTAAATAAACATGAAAGACAGTCCTGGCCACAGAGACTGAAATTCCTGTGCAAATCCTACTGCTATGCTGAGCTCAGAGCGAGTGGGCTTGGGGTGCACATGACGTAGTGAGATACCAGCTGGGGCGGCCATGGGAGTGCTCGCACCACCTCTCCCCTAATCCCAGGCAGCACAGCTCACAGGCCCAGGAGAGACTACTTCCCTCTGAGTTTCTTGAGGAGAGGGAGAGTAAAGAGGATTTTGTCTTGCACCTTGAACACCAGCTCAGTTGCAGTAAATACAGCACAAGGCAGAGTCTTGGGGCCTCCATTCCAAGCCCCAGCTCCCAGACATTTCTAGACGTAACCTGGGTCAGAAGGGAACCTGATGCCTTGAGGGGAAGAAACTAGACCTAGCAGGATTTATTTCCTGCTGACTAAAGAGCCATTGGGCTTTGAATAATGAGCAGTGAGAGCCAGGTAGTACTTGCTATTGGCCTTGGGTGAAACTCAGAGCAGTGCTGGCTTCAGGTGTGACCCAGCACATTCTCAGCCATGGTAGCGATGGGGAGAGATTCCTTCTGCTTGAGGAAAGGACAGGGAAGAGCAAAGGGGACTTTGTCTTGCATCTTGGGCACCAGCCCAGCCATCGTGGGGTAGAGAACCAAGTGGGCTCCTGGGGACCCTGATTCTAGGCCTTGGTCCCAGATGGCATTTTTGGACCTGCCCTAAGCCAGAGGGCAGCCCACTGCTCTGAAGGGAGAGACATAGGCCAGGCAACATTCACCACAAGTGAACGTTGGCAGTAGCCAGGCAGTACTCACCATGGGCCTGGGGCGGTGGTGGCCATGGGGAGAGACCCCTCTGCTTGAGGAAAGGGGAGGACTTTATCTTGTGGTTTGGGTGCCAGTTCAGCCACAGTCGAATAGAACACCAGGTAGATTCCTAAGGTTTCTAACTCCAGCCGTTGGCTCTCGGATGGCATCTCCAGACCCATCTGGGGCTATGGGCCTGAGGGGAAGGACAGAAGCCTGGCTGGATGTGCCACCTATTGACTGAAGAGCCCCTGGGCTTTGAGTGAACATAGGTGGTAGCCAGGCAGTGGTCCACTGCAGGCCTTGGGCAAGATTCAGTGCTGTGTTGGCGGCCACTGGGTGTGTGTGTCACCCCTCCCCCAGCTCCAGGCAGCTGAGTGCAGAAAGATAAACCCCATTCGTTTGGGGAAAAGAGAGTAGAACAAGAGACTCTGCCTGTAATCCAGGGAATTCTCCTCGACCTTACCCAAGACCACCCAGGCAATATCTCTACAAGTCTGCAGGAGCCACAGTATTACTGTGCTTTGAGTGTCCCCTAAATGCAGATATGGCTGCAGTAACCAAATATTTAGATTCTAATACCCAAGTCCCTTCAAATATTTGGAAAGCCTTCCCAGAAAGGATGGCTACAAACAAGCCCAGACTGCAAAGACTGCAATTAATACCTAACTCTTCAATGCCCAGACACTGACAAACATCCACAAGCATCAGGGCCATCCAGGAAAACATGATCTCAAAATAACTAAATAAGGCACCAGTGACCAATCCAGGAGAGACAGAGATATGTTTTGTTTCAGACAGAGAATTCAAAATGCATTACATTACATTTTGTTACATTAAGGAAGCTCAACAAAATTCAAGATAACACAAAGAAGGAATTCAGAATCCTACTGAATAAATTTAACAAAGATTAAAGTGATTAAAAGGAATCAAACAAAATCTAGAACTGAAAAATGCAACAGACCTACTGAAGAATGCACCAGAGTCTCTTTTAACAGCAGAATTAATCAAGCAGAAGAATTAGTGAGCTTGAAGACTATTTGAAAATACACAGTCAGAAGAAACAATCGAGAAGAATGAAGCATGCCTACGAGATCTAGAAAATAGCCTCTAAGAGGCAAATCTAAGAGTTACTGGCCTTAAAGAGGAGGGGGGGGAGGGGGGGAGAGAGGGGGACGGGGGGAGAGAGGAGGAGAGAGAGAGATTGATCAGAGTAGAAAGTTTATTCAAAGGGATAATAACAAAACTTCTCAAACCAAGAGAAAGATATCAATATTCAAGTACAAGAAGGTTATGGAACACCAAGCAGATTTAATCCAAATAAGACTGCCTCAAGACATTTAATAATGAAACTCCCAAAGGTCAAGGATAAATTAAGGATCCCAAAAGCAGCAAGAGAAAAGAAACAAATAACATACAAAGGCGTTCCAATGTGTCTGGCAGCCGACTTCATAGTGGAAACCTTATAGGCCAGGAGACAGTAGCATGACACATTTAAAGTACTGACGGAAAATAAACTTTTAGCTTAGAATAGTACATCTAGGACAAGTATTCTTTAAATATGAAGGAGAAATAAAGACTTTCTCAGGCGAACTCTGAGGGATTTCATCAACACCAGACCTGTCCTATAAGAAATGCTACAAGAAGTTTTTAAATCTGAGAGGAAAGGATGTCAATGAGCAATAAGAAATTATATGAAGGTGGGAAGCTCGCTGGTAATAGTAAGTACACAGAAAAACACAATGTTATAACATTAACTGTGGTGTATTAGTTATTCATATCTTAAGTGGAAAGATGAACATATGAACCAACCAAAAATAACTACAACAACTTTTGAAGACATAGTATAATAAAAGTAGAAACAACAAAAAGTTAAAAATCAGGGAGATAAAGTTAAAATATAGAGTTTTCATCAGTTTTATTTTTGCTTGTTATTTTGTTTGTTTATGCAGTTACTGTTATCAGCTTAAAATCATGGGTTATATTATTTTCAAGCCTCATGGCAACTTCAAATAAAAAAAAATACAAGAGATACACAAAAAATAAAAAAGCAAGAAATTAAAACATACCACCAGGGAAAATAACCTTCACTAAAAGGAAGAAGGGAGAGTAAACAGCAAAAACAATCAAAAAAATTTTTAAATCGAAGAAGTCCTTACTTAACAATGATAACATTGAATATAAATGGACTAACCTTTCCAATCAAAAGACACAGAGTGGCTCAATGGATAAAAAACACAAGACCCAATAATATGTTGCCTACAAGAAACATACTTTACCAATAAAGATACACATAGACTAAAAGGATTAAAAAAAGATATGCAAATGGAATACAAAAAAACAGGAGTAGGTATACTTATCATAAGACAACATAGATTCCAAGACAAGAACTATAAAAAGAGGCAAAGAAGGTCATTATGTAATGATAAAGGGGTCAATTCAGCAACAGGATATAACAGTTGCATACACATACACCCAATCATGGACCACCCAGATATATAAAGCAAAGAGCTAAAGAAAGAGATACACCCCAATACAATAATAGCTGGAGATTTCAACACCCAACTTTCAGCACTGGGCAGGTCATCCAGACAGGACACCAAATAAGAAACACTGGACATAATCAGCCCTGTAGACCAAATGGACCTGATAGATGTTTGTAGAACATTTCATCCAACAGCTGCAGAATACCCATTCTTCTCCTCAGCACATGGAACATTCTCAAGGATAGACCACACGTTAGGCCACAAAACAAGTCTTAAAAAAATTATTTTAATTGAAAGTATATCAAGTATCTTCTCTGACCACAATGGAATAAAACTCAAAATCAATAACAAGAGAATTTTGGAAACTATACAAACACATGGAAATTAAACAATATGCTCCTACATGGCCAGTGGCACAATGAAGAAATTAAGAAAGAAATTTAAAAATTTCTTGAAACAAATTAAAATGAAAACATAACATACCAACACTTATAGGACACAATGAAAGCGGTACTAAGCAGAAAGTTTATAGCAATAAGCACCCACATCAAAAAAGTAGAAAAACTTCAAATAAGTAATGTAACAATACATCTTAATGAATTAGAAAATCTAGAGCAAACCAAACCCAAAATTAGTAGAAAAAGAGATAATAAAGACCAGAGCAGAAATAAATGAAATTGAAATGATAAAAATGATGAAAAGATTAACAAAATGAAAACTTGGTTTTTCAAAAAGATAAACAAAATTGGCAACTCTTTAGCCAGGCTAAGAAAAAATGGGAGAACTCCTAAATAAATAAAATTACAGACGAAAAAGGAGACATTACAACCAATACTGCAGAAATTCAAATGATTATTAGAGGCTACTAATGATATGTTAGAAATAAATTGGAAAATTTAGAAATATATTAGTAAATAAATTGGAAAACCTAGAAGAAATGAATGAATTCCTAGCAACATACAACCTACCAAGATTGAGCCATGAAGAAATTCAAAACCTGAATAGACCAAAAACAAGTAATGAAATTGAAGCTGTAATAAAAAGTCTCCTAGCAAAGAAAAGCCCAGGATCCGAGGCTTCACTGTTGATTTCTACCAAACATTTAAAGAAGAACTAATACCAATCTGAAAAACAGAGAAAAAGGAAATACTTCCAAAGTCATTTTACAAGGCCAGTATTACCCTGAAACCAAAACCAGTCAAAGACACATCACAAAACAAAAACTATAGGCCAATATCTCTGATGAACACTGATGCAAAAATGTTCAAGAAAAATTTTCAACAACATACTAGCAAACCAAATTCAACATCATTTTAAAATGATCATTCATCATGATCAAGTGGAATTTATTCCAGGGATGTAATGATCATTTGACATACACAATCAATCAGTGTGACATCATTATCAACAGAATGAAGGACACAAACAATATGATCATTTCAATTGACACTTAAAAAGCATTTGATGAAATTCAACATTCCTTCATAATTTAAGAAACTCTCAAAAAACTGAGTATAGAAGGGACATAGCTCAACACAATAAAAAACATACACAACAGACCTACAGTTAGGATTACACTGAATGGGGAAAACTGAAAGCCTTTCCTCTACAATCTGAAACAAAACAAGGATGCCCACTGTCACCACTGTTATCCAACACAGAACTGGAAGTCCTAGCTAGAGCAATCAGATAAGATAAAGAAATAAAGGGCATCCAAATTGGAAAGGAAGAAGTTATCCTTATGGGTAGATAATATGATCTTATATTTGAAATAAAAAACTAAAGATCTCACAAGAAAACCATTAGAACTGATAAATTCAGTAAAGTTGCAGGATACAAAATCAAGGTACAAAAATCAGTAGCATTTCTATATGCCAACAGTGAACAATGTGAAAAAAAGAATCAAGAAAGTAATCCCATTTACAATAGCTACAAATAAAATACCTAGGAATAAACTTCAAGAGAAAAGACCTCTACAGTGAAAACTATAAAACATTGGTGCAAGAAATTGAAGAGGATACAAAAAACCAGAGACATATTCCATGTTCATGGATTGGAAGAATCAGTATTGTTAAAATGTCCATACCACCCAAAGCAATCTACAGATTCAGTGAAATCTCTATCAAAGTACCACTGACATTCTTCATAGAAATAGAAAAAACAATACTAAAATTTACATGGGACCACAAAAGACACAGAATAGCCAAAGCTATTGTAAGCAAAAAGAACAAAACTGGAGGAATCACTTTACCTTCAAATTATGCTACAGACTTCAAATTATGCTACAGAGCTATAGTAACCAGAAGAGCATGGTACTGGCATAACAACAGACACATAAATCAATACAACAGAATAGAGAACCCAGAAATAAACCTGTTCATCTACAGTGAACTCATTTTCAACAAAGATACCAAAATAATAGAGAAAGGACAGTCTCTTCAATAAACGATGCTGGGAAAACTGGATATCCATATGCAGAAGAATGAAAGTAGACCCCTGTGTCTCACCATATGCAAAATTAAAATCAAAATGAATTAAAGACATTAGGTTAAGTAAAATAAACCAGGCACAGAAAGACAAACTTTGCATATTCTCTCTTAAACACTTGAACTCATGGAGATAGAGAGTGGATGATGGTTAATGAGTACAAAAATATATTTAGATAGAATAAGATATAGTATCTGAGAGCACAACAGGGCAACTATAGTCAATAATTTATTGTCTATTTTAAAATAACTAAGAGTATAATTGGATGTTTATAATATAAAGGATAAATATTTGAGGTGATGGATATCCCATTTACCCTGATGTGATTATTATGCATTGTATTCCTGTATCAAATGTCATATACCATATATATATACACACACACACAACACACTTATGTACCCACAAAAATTAAAAATACATTTGAAAAAAGAGTGAAAGTTGGGTCAGTTCTTCCTTCATTTATAAAATGTGGATAACACCTCAAAGGGTGGTTCAGAAAATTCAATGAGATACTCTATGTAAAGTGCTTTATCAAAAGTACATGAATGTTATAATTAGTTTGGACACCGGCATTTGTATTATATTAATTATTCTTCTTCTAGCATTATTATCCACCAGGGGAACCCTATTTCAAGGCACATCTGACTCAGTGAACACATACATTTAGCTCTTGACTCTTGAACCTGCCCTTGGTTCTCAATCAGAGCTGCCTCCCCAGTCACCACGACTCTCAAATGCACTGAACAGAGTCTCCCCAAGCCAGCTCTGCTGATGTGGAGCTCATTTGAGACATTAAAGCTGAGCCTGGTCTGGCCTTCCTAGAGATGGACAACTGGGATGCAGAGTCTGGAGCCCTGAAGGCTACAACAGCTTCAGAATACCAAGTGTCTCCCAGATAGAAAGAACTTACATCTCATACTGGCTCTGCAAGCCACAGATGGCTCGGTGTTTGCTGTAGAAGCGGTTCTCCAGGTCGATCTTGGTCTCACCAATAAGGTCATCTGTGCCAATCATGTCATGGTCATAGATCAGGATGGAAAGCAGGGACTCCTTTGGGAATGTGGCTTGGATCTCAAATGACCTGTGGTCCAAGCAGAGACTTCAAGAGTAACATTTGGTGACACAGGGAACCATTCCCAGCTTCACTTTTCGCTAGCCCACTATTCATGTGAACTCATGAAATACTCAGCAACTCAGTTAATACTTAGCAGATATTTGTTTGGTTTAATTTTTCATTGCAGTACAAAGAATTTTCAATTCTGTTATCAATTTCAAATAGCCAATAATCTCCCCTTTTCATGGACCACATCTTGTAGTCTTCGACTAGGGTGATGGAGAGGAAAAACTTTGGATTTTGGTTTCAAACAGGACTGATTTTTAATTTTGGTTTTGAATCTGCAACTTCCTGATTGTAAAACTTTGGGAAAGTTATTTAATTCATCTTAACCTCCATATTATAAATGAGTATATATGTCTTCTTTATAAATTTAGCATAGGGTTTAAATGCAGTATTGTTTCTATAAAACACGTATTTTACTTTCAGGCATTCAACTGGTACCCAATATGCTGCCATTCCCCTTCCCCTCCATTATTGCTTCATCAACAAATACTAGCTACATTTATTTTAAATGAAAACCTTATAAAAACATAGAATTGCAAGACCAAAGTGCTGTCTCTACAAGACTATGAGCCCCTTGAGAACAGGGACCTGCCTTTCTTTTTTTTGGTTTCTGCATTGCTGGAGCCTGCACTTGACCTGCAGAGAGTACACACAAAATAAATGTTTCTGTGACCCATACAAGATTCTCAGAAATCACCATATCCAATCCCTTCATTTTACAGATAAGGAAATTGAAATCTAGAGAATACTAGCGACTTGCCCAAGATCATCAATCAGGCCAATCTAAGTGCCAGGTTCTTAATTCCTAGCTCAATGCTCCTTCCATGAAACCACACCAATGCAAGTTGTCTCAAGGAGCATTAATGCTGTTGGATTTCCTGTGATGATAAATTATCCATGCTACTGAGTTCCCGCATTGGGACTGGTACTTGAAAATTAAATGTTAAGCAAAACTCTACATTGTAGGGAAATGCCTTCCTGAAAACAAAATCAAGGACACAGCAGTATTCTCCAGCTGTCTAGACTGTCTGCTCTGGTACAGGATGGGCTGGGCTGGGAGCAGTGGACAGAAAGGAGGGGGAGCAAAGAGAATGCGAGCCCATTATTTCCCTGCATGTCCACAGGGCTGTCTGGGCTGCTGCCCTCATGGTCAGATCCACTTAGCCCTGACACTCACTCCCCAGTGAAGCAGGCACAGCAACTGCAGCATGCCCAAGCCAATTAACCCTCCTCAGAGAGAAAAAAGCAGAGATGCTGGACAGCTCCAGTGATGGTAACTGACAGAAGCGGCTCTAGCAGGCCAGGGATATGGTTGTGTGGGAAAGAAATCCATATGTATGTCTTCCATCTGAAGGCACCGTATTGCCTGCCTGAGCTCCAAGATTTACATTCTAAACTGTAATTGATACTCTGCAGGTGCATCACAAGGAAGCCTCCAGCCATGTGCCCCTGAGCCATCACCATTACCGTCACTGGAAGGACTTATTAAGGGTTTAACTGCTGCTGGCAACCATGACAGAAGACTTAATCACCCTGGCCCATCTCCCCAAGCTGTGGGCCCACATATTAATCTCACCTAAATTTCAAACGAAGCTGTCAATAAAAGTTACCAAAAAACAGGGTCGGGCGTGGTGGCTCACACCTATAATCCCAGCAGTTAGGGAGGCCGAGGCAGGTGGATCACTCGAGGCCAGGAGTTCAAGACAAGCCTGGCCAACATGGTGAAACCCTGTCTCTACTAAAAATACAAAAATTAGCCCAGCGTAGTGGTGGGCGCCTGTAGTCCCAGCTATTTGGGAGGCTGAGGCAGGAGAATAGCTTGAACCTGGCAGGCGGAGGTTGCAGTGAGTCGAGATCGTGCCACTGCACTCCAGCCTGGGCGACAAGAGCAAAACTCTATCTCAAACAAACAAACAAACAAACAAACAAACAAAAGTTACCAAAAACAGCCCACTATGGTTGAACTTCCAGTCACCCAGGGAAAAATTAGCCTTATACCAACTTGTCAATGAGGTACTATCCCTGGATGCAAGGGTAGTTTGGGAAAATAGAATGTATCATGAAATGGGCCAAAACTGAGACTTGGTGAAAGAACGAAGAGCCTCTGAGCTTCACAGGAACGATGTTCCATTGTTCATTTGCTCATTCATTCATTCTTTAATGTATTCATTTGTTCATTCAGTATTTATTGTGTGTCTACCATGTGCCAGGCACTGCAGTTTTTAAGAGATAAGTAAAACAATTTCTTTCCAGTGGGGAAGGCAAATAAGAATATGGCTAACTCAGGTGGTGGGAGCTCCAACAGAGTTATAGGCAGGGTGTCACTAGTACACCTGTCTAGGGAGGGGTGACTACGGAAGGTTTCACAGAGATGACTCTTTGACTGAGCCTTGAGTGCAAATGGAAGTTCTCCGTGCTCCAGATCTGCAGAACTTCTAATCTTAGCCATTTTCCCAACCAGGTCAAGCTCCCTGACCGTACAGGCAATTTTATATCTGCCTGATTTTTTTTTAAATTCCCTGCCTCCTCCATAAGGGCGTAGGTTCCATGGAAACAGGGTCATGCACCCTTTATACCTCTCCAGGAGCTGGCACATAGTCTGTCACCAAAATGATGACCTGATTGGAAAGAAAAAAACATTTGCAATCTACTCACAGGGTGATGGTGAATTTCATGTGTCTACTTGACTCGACTATAGTCTCCAGTTATTCAATCAAACACTAATCCAGGTGTTGCTATGGTGGCATTTTGTAGATGTAATTAACATCCACAATTAGTTGACTTTAATTGAAGAATAATCTAAGTAGGCCTTTTCTAACCAGTTGAAAACCCTTAAGAGCAAAAACAATAATCTCATAATAAAGAGGAAAAGCAGTGTATATTGCTACGGGTCGAATTGTGTCTCCACCAAAAGATAAGTTGAAGCTCCAGATCTAGCACCTCAAAATCAGACCTTATTTGGAAGTAAGGTCTTAATAGAGGTAATCAAGCTATAATGAGGTCATTAGGATGGGCTCTAATGCAATATGACTTGTGTCCTTGTAAAGAGGAAAATTTGGCACAGAGACAGATGTGCACAGAGGGAAGATGATATGGAGAGATGCAGGGAGCAGGCCATGTGGAGATGAAGGCTGATATTGGAGCAATGCATCTAGCAGCCAGGGAGCACCAGGAATTGCCAGCAGATCACCAGAAGCCGGGAGGGAGGCAGGGAATAGAGGTTCCCTTGCAGCCCACAGAAGGAAGCAGCCCAGAACATCACACTTTCAGTATCCCAAACTGTGAGAATGAATTTCTGTTGTTTCAGCCACCCAGTGTATGGTACTTTGTTAAGGAAGCCCTGGGGAATTCTCTCTCTTTCTCTCTCCTCTGCTAGGTCCCTTCCTGTGGTGGAACCCTGATTGATACCCACAGTTCCTGCCACATCACATCCTCCCTACACTCTGAACTTTGCAGGGCAAAGAACACCCATCCCTTCCCACCCCCTCAACACTCCCAAGATGGTCTTATGCCTTCCCAGGGTCTTCACAGGACTTGCAGCAGCCTATGGTAATCACACATTTATTTGATGTTCTGTCAATATTTGTGGGCACCTTGAAGGTACAGGTTGTGGCTTGGTCCTCACTGTGTCCCAGCACTTAGCAGTGTGCCCGACACATGGTGGATTCCCAGTAATTGTGAGGAATAAATGAAGTTCTGCAGGTGGACAAGAAAAAGAAAGGCATGTCATGGTGAGGGCACAGCAAGGACAAAGTCCTGCAGATGTGAATGAGTAAGGGGAGGTAGAGCTGATTTATTAACCCATTGTTCAGTTCCTTAGGATCTCATTTTGCTTTATGGTTAATTATCAAGGTGGTGGAGACAATGGGAAACATTCTGGGAAACCATAAGAGCCACGAGGAAGAAACTGTCAAAGCCTACAGACATGCACCATATCAAGATGATGTGGAGATAGGGCCCCATTAAATCCCACGGACAACTGACTGGCCTTTTGTCCATCTAGCCACCCACCAACCCACGCACCCATCCATCCATCCATCTATCTGTTCATTCCACAAATACATATTGAGCACCTGCTGTGTGCCAGGCCCTGTCCTAGGTGCTGGGGATATGGCATTAACCAGACTAGACTAAGTCCCTGCTCAAATACTTCTTACATTCTAGTGGGGAGATGGGAGATGGCCAATAAATCCATAAACATCTAATCCATGTCAGAGGCTACGAAGAAAGGTAAAGCAATGCAAGATACCAGGGCATCAGGGGTTGGAGGCTGTGACACCCTCACGCTGATCCTGAGACACTGAAGTTATGAGGAAGGATTCCACAGACCCCAGGTCAGGCACAAGAATCCTCTACTCTTCCTGCTGGGACACTGTGGGATTGTGCTGGCAACTTCTGTTCCTAAGTAAAAATTAAATACATATCCAACAAAACATCCACATCTGGAGAGCTTTTGGATGAGGTGCTGCAATATCAGAGGCAGGAGGGAACATTTACTTCATCATCCTCTTCTCTTGTTTGCCATAACCATATAGCATGGGTAGTAAAACAAGTCTAGTTCAAGGCACTGTGGTGAAAGTGTCTACCAAGCGGTTGTCACACTGAAACACTAGTTACATAAGTGGCAGGTGACGATAAAGGTCATCTCTAGATGAGGGAAGCAAGGGTAAGCCCCCCAGCACTGTCATTCTCATTAATCTGGACAGGCAAGATCATTTATTGCCCTCATTTCCTCAGGAGCAATAAAATGTAAGAGGCTAGTGCTGATTAAATGTCAGAGGCTCCAAAGTGATCACAGATGTGTAAATGAATTTAAATGGGGCCAATGGAGATTTTATCCCGTGTTCCTGCTTACTCAAGAAACTCAAGGAAGAAGAAATTAAACACACTAAAGATGTATCCGCTGCTACCACAATTACCAAGGTGGAGAGGGAGCTAATGTGTTCTGAGTGTCAATTGTGTGCTGGCATAGCCAATGTGATGTGCTAGATGCTTTACACATTTAATCTTCTAAAGGAATCTGAGATTTAGGTGTCACTGTTGCTGCTTTGCAGGTCAGGAAAACTAGGAACAGAGAGGTTAAGCCATCTGCACAAGGTTGTAGAGCTTGTATGTGGCAGAATGAAACCCAGGCCACCTTGATTCCAGAGTGAACGACAGGTGCACAAACTCAAACAGGGAACAGCAACGCGTAGCACATCCTATTACAGGATCAGTGAGCATGGCAAGGTTGCTGTGAGCTGGCAAATGCCTAGTCCCCTTATGCAAATGCAGTAGCTTTTAACACTTTACAGGAAAACAAAGCACAACTTGAGGACAGAGTTCAACTTTTTGACCTCAGGAGTCACCTCAAATGAACCTCAAAATGATATGATGGAAAAATCCCTTTAGTAGGAGACAAAAGACTAAACTTCTGGCCCATTATCCTCCAATTGTGTCATCTGAACTTGAATATGTTTCTTAACCTCCCTAGACTTTGGCTGCCTTTTATATAAAAAGGAAATCTCTGCTCTATTCAAAAGCACAAGGCTGAATCCAGTGACCTTGCAAGATGCCTATTAAATCTAAAATCCAGAAAATGGTAATTAGAGAGCTGTGGGTATATATTTCTCTACTTAAGTTCACAAAAAAAAAAAAAGAAAAAGAAAAAAATTATAGTAAAGAAAGCTATGGGTAAGGAGATCACCAAGTACCACCAAATTCCTCAGGGGACCATGGAAGAATTCAATCCTGCTCCATGGACATAGGTTTGCTTGGGTTTTACCAAGAGCAGAAGCCAGCATTTAACCTCCTGGCACCATTTCACCCAGGAACACACACATGCACACATCGTCCCCACAGAAACACAGCAGGAGCAAGCGCAGAAAGGACAATAAAACACAGCCCAGGTGGCCACTGACCTTCCAAATACTGGGTTCAGTTGTTTGGGGATGTATTTATCCCGGTCTTTGATTTCTGTCTTGCCAAGCTTGATCACAATGTAGGGATCTGATTTGCCATCTGGATCAGCTGGACTAAGATTAAATGCCTGGAAAGGAAAAAGAAAATGTATTTGGCTCAATAGCTCTCAACGATGGTTGTACACTGGGATTACCTTGGTGCTTTCAAAAATGCTAATGCCTGACTTCTGTCTCTAGATAGTCTGATTTAATGGGCCAGGGCTTTGGGCTTTTGAAAACCTCCCTAGATAATTCTAGTGTGCAGACAAGGTTAAGAGCCACTACTTTAGCATCTGCATTTTGCTGTTAAAAATAAAAATTACTGGCTTTGCCCGAGTTCAACTTTCTCTGGAGTCATCTCCTCGGTTGGAAAGAAGCTCTTGGCACAGAAAAATGAGAAAAATGCTGGACCAGGAGGCAGAAGGCATGAGTTTGAGTTCTAGTTCTATAGTCATGCACCTCTTTATGATGTCTTGGTCAAGGACTGACCACATGTACAATGGCAGTCCTGTAAAATTATAATGGAGCTGGAAAATTTCTATGATCCAGGGACATCATATCTGTTGCAGTGTTGTAGTGCAACACATTACTCATATGTTTGTGGTGATGCTATAAGCAAACCTACCATGCTAACAGTCATATAAGACTATACAATCACGAACAGTACATAATACTTGACAAAGACAATAAATAATGATGTTACTGGTTTATTTACTATACTTTTTAAACTTTAGAGTGTACTTTTTCTATTTATTATAAAAAAGTTAACTGTAAAACATCCTCAGGCAGGTCCTTCAGAAGGCATCCAGAAAAAGGTGGTGTTATAAGGGATAACAGCTCCATGCGTGTGATTGCCCTTGAAGACCTTCCAGTGGAACAAAATGTGGAGGTAGAAGACAGTGATATTGATGATCCTGATCCTGCGTAGGCCTAGGCTAATGTGCATGTGTGCGTGTGTGTGTGTGTTTGTCTTACTTTTTAACAACAAAGTTTAAAAAGTAAAAATAAAACAATTTAAAAATAGGAAAAAGCTTATCGGCTAAGGATGTCAAGAACATATTTGTATACAGCTGAACAATGTGTTTGTGTTTTAAGCTAACTGCTGTTTTGACCAGAGTCAAGTTAAAAAACCTTAAAAGTCTATAAAGTAAAAAAGTTATAGTAAGCTAAAGTTAATTTATTATTGAATAAGGACAAATGTATTTTATAAATTTAGTGTAGCTTAAGTACACAGTGTTTTTAAACTTTACAGTAGCAGACAGTAACATCCTAGGCCTTCACATTCACTCACTGACTCACCCAGAGCAACTTCCAGTCCGGCAAGCTCCATTCATGGCAAGTGCTCTAGACAGGTGTACCTTTTTTTCAAATCTTTCATACTGTATTTTTACTGTACCTTTTCTATGTTTAGATACACAAATACCATTGTGTTACAATTGCCTACAGTAGTCTACACAGTAACGTGCTGTACAGATTTATAGTCTAGGAGTGCAATAGGCTATACCATCATGTAGGAGGCCATACCATCTAGGTTTGTGTAAATACAGTCTGACACTTGCACAACACTGAAACAGCCTAACAACACATTTCTCAGTATTCCCATTGTTAAGAAATATACGACTATATTTCTTTTTTTTCTTTTTTCAGACAGTATTCTGCTCTGTCGCCCAGGCTGGAGTACAGTGGCGTGGTCTTGGCTCACTGCAACTTATGCCTCCCAGGCTCAAGTGATCCTCCCACCTCAACCTCCCAAGTAGCTGGAACTACAGGCATGAGCCACCACGCCCCACTAATTTTTGTATCAGAGATGGGGTCTCACCGTGTTGCCCAGGCTGGTCTCAAACTTCTGAGCTCAAGCAATCTATTCACCTTGGTCTCAAAAAGTGCTGGGATTACAGGCATGAGCCACAGCACCTGGCATTACTACATTTCTAAGTAGTGTGTGATATTGGGCAAGTCATGTCGACTCTCTGAGATCTACCTGTAAAATCATGGGGTGGACCTGAAGGCCCTTCCCAGAACTAATGGTCTCTGAATCCATGACCCTATGACTCTTGCATTTAGCACTGACCAGTTGAATGATGATCTGTTTCTGAGAATAAAGTCTGATTCCAGACAACCTAGGCCTTATACTGTCAAAGGCAAATACTTTCTAAGGAAAGGCCAGAGTAGGAGGATGGTAAGAAATGGTATCAAAAAGATGGAAAAACTCTGCAGCAATGAAAGCTGAGAAACAATTCCATATTTAGGACTCTATCCTGTAGATAGAATAGTGTGAGCCTATAAAGCTGTATGTTCAAGGATGTTCACTAAAACACTGTTTAATAGCCAAAAATTGTAAGCAATGTATTTGTTGATTACTTGGGAAGAAATACAATGCAAAACAGTCCTTCCCATTTCTTCTTGTCACATCAGCCAATTTTAATTCTTTACAAAGCAGTTACCTCTGACACGAATGCTGTTCATTTATCTGTTCCTTTGTTTATTTTTATATCTTCCTAATTCTCACATCACCCTCAACTAGTATGTAATCTCCATGAGAGCAAGAGCACTGTTTATCTTGTTCATTGCTTTACCTCTAGGACATAAAACAGGATCTTCTTAATATTTATTGGATAAATAAAAGAATACTACATTTATTCAAGAAAATGGTATACAGCTACTAAAAGGAATGAAGACCTGTACATACTAATTTAGAAAAAAATGGCCCATCTATCTTGTTAAGTAAGGAAAAAAAGAGGTGGAGAAATTTGATTTCTTTCTTTATGCAAGTTTTAAGTAGCATTTTTTTTACTTGTTAGTGTTCTTTTAATTAAAAGATTTGAGAATTTAATTAATTAAATATTAGTATGAGAGCAAACCACACATAATCAAACTACCAGAAATATCAATGAAAAGTATCAACTGTCCATAACTAGTGAATTTGCCTAGGACTGCCACCTTCTGACTCCCTGTTTGTTCAAGTCCCTCCTATTCTCAAGTTCCAGCCCAAGGCCTCCCTCCCCCATGCTACCTCCTGGACAGAAACCTGATCTGTTTCTCTGGCCTTTGCCTAGAAGATACTAAACACATAAAAGGTGTGCAGTAGATATTTTCTGAATGAATACATGAATAAGGAGACAGATCTTTCTCCAATCTCTGTAGTTCACAGAAATTCTTCCTTCTCCTTCCTACTGTTCATACTATTTATGGATTCCCCAAACTGTATCTTAGAGAACTTTAGCTCTGTAAGGTTTTCTGTAGTGGGGAAAAAGATATGAGGCAAAAGTTTAGAAAATGCTGGTCAAGATTACTAAATAGGGTTTATTTGCTTCTGAAAAGCTCAGAGCCTTGAATGTGCTAATGAGCTTTGTAAATCTCAAAGGTTGGAGAAGGAAATACGCACTATTTCTCAAATTTATTTCAACATATGTTCTGTTTCCTAAGGAATGCCTACATCTCCCAAAACACAAGTGACCTCCTGAACACAATTTTGAAAAGGTTAGTCTAAAGCATCCTGAGGGTGGTGTTTCATGTTGACTACCCAACATTGTCAGTGACTTTACAAGTTCTTCTCATCTTTCCAACTACACTGTGACTTCCTTGAAGGCAGAGACCATGTTCTTTTCATCGCAACATCCCTGGCACGTGGTGGTTGTGGTGATGATACAGAGGATGATGAAGGAAACCTGAGAACTGCATGATGGAAAAACATTTATTTCTCCCTTAGCATTAAAGGATAATTCATTTTTATTTTGTGTTACATTTATGTTTCTTCGAAACAATGTAGGCAATGGAAGCAAACAGTTGACATAAAATAAGAGTATTATAATAAAATACAATTACAAAAACCACATCCAAGGTCAGGAGATTAAAGCAAATCCATGAAGCACTGGGGTTCATACGGTTGCTTTGATCGAGCATTAAATTTGGCCCTGAGCTTCTGCTAATGAGGCCGAAAAGTTTCATAATCAAAGTTTTGTGCTGTCATTATCAGGAAGAAGGAAGCTTAGAGGAGTTAACATCTTTCTTGGAAACACATTCAAAGCGAAATTGCCTACTGCAATAGTGCAGAGGCATGGCTGTGGGAGGAGAATTTCACAATAACTGCTGCCCTGTTCTGCCTTGGTCCTTCCCCCTAACTGTCTTTCCTGTAGTTTCCTGCTTCCCTCCTATTTGGTTCCCCCTCCTGCCATGGGCAACCACAGGGAGCAGATAAAACTACACTGACAGAACAGTCCTGTATGCTCAGAAAAGCCATAACATGTCTGTTTTGCCAGCCTAACTTCATACCCCCATATGTTGAACCCCTAACTCCTAAGGTGACTGTAGTTGGAGACATGGCTTTAGGGAGGTAATTAAGGTTAAATGAGGTCATAGTGGTGCTGCTCTAATATGACAGGGCTAGTGTCTTTATAGGAAGAGGAGAATATATCAGAGCTCGCTCTCTCCCTATATACACTTGCACAGAGGAAAGGCCATGTGAGGACACAGCAAGAAGGCAGCCATCCACAAGCCAGCAAGAGAGGCCTCACAAGACACCAACCCTGGTAGCAACTTAATTATAGACTGACGGCATTCAGAACTGTGGGAAAGTAAATTTCTGTTGTTTAAGCCTCCCAGTCTGCCATATATTTTGTTATGGCAGCCTAAGCAGATAAATACACCCCCTCAAAGCAAACAAGGATGGCTCACCGCGACAATGTATACTCTGATCAGCACTGTGACGGGGTAACTGGGTGGAATCCCTTGCTGGATTCTCAGCTGCCCGCTGTCCTCAGAGCTAGAATCGTCGGGGCTTTTGTAGATGCAGAAGGAGCCCTGGAACCACAAAATGCAACCCATTGAAATGAGATGGTCATATGTCCCACCAAAACCCACAGAGAGCACAGTGCTGGGAAAATGAGCACAGCCTGGGAATCTGAAGGACCTGGGTTGGTGCTAAACTTGCCAGTTGGGTGTCCTTGGGCAATTTATGTAGCCTGCTTGCATCTGAGCTTCTTCATGGCACACCCATGAACTGGCATTGTACATTAACACCCCCACACAGGACTGTTATATGAGGAACAGAACAGATGGGACACGAAGTGCCTTTTACATGTGGGGTGCTGTGCTAGTGCTTCCCCCATTATCTCATTCAATCCTGACTGCAGTATTCCTATTTCCAGACATAGCAACTGAGGCTTAGGGAGGTGAAGCACTTTGTTCCAGATCATGCAGTTGGTTAGTACTGTAACTAGGATTTGAATCCAGATGGGCAAACTGTAATGCCTGTGCTATTTCCAACATAGCATGCTGCATACAAAGGGCCCAGCTTGTTGTATGTTTATAGCGAATGCTGGCTACTACTTTGTGATGTTGACACTGTAAGTCTACCAGATGAAGGGCTGGTGTTGCCTAATTAGTTTAATCGTCCAACTGGTAGGCTTGCATAAGTCACACATTTGGTATGCCAGGGATGGAGAGAACAAAGTAAAGTTCAGTGTTCCTTTCAGGAAATGAGTCTGTCTCCTTATTTTTCACCAGACTGAGTTCCAATCCACTGGTCACAACCCAAAAATATCTTAAAAGACTGGGGTTAGGTTTTGTGGAGCTCTAGAGAGGGACTTGAGTACAAATTAAGGATTTTCCCTACACACATCCCACACCACAATTCCATTAACAGAATTGAGTCATACCTGACATTTATGGACAGGGAGAGCCAAATAAAAGGATTAACAATGGAACCTGCCTTAAATTTTCCTATGACTCGATCCCCATCAAGACCATGGTCATCTTCTGTAGACTTGCCTCTGAAGAGCTCAAAAGTTTTCACCCAGTCTTCAAAATTGTTGAATTCACTCTCGAGATCACCATCATATATCTTTAGGGCAAAGGAAGAAAACTGTGCTAAGAGGAAGGAAAGCCCAGGATTGATTTAACAAGAAATGCCAAGATTCTCCAAAATCAGCCTTGATATGTGTCCTTTGGGAAAATCTGAGGCCATTGGTAATTTATCTTCAGCAAGATAAGGAACATGGATTGGCTCAGCACTCCTGAAACTGCTACTGTGAATTTTATGAAATGTTTTGATGAACTTTTAAATTCTAAAAAGTATAGGTAAATTTTTAAAAATTATAATATATAAGTATAGATACAACAAACCTTTTAGAGCTAGTTGATGCCATTGGTTGTTGGATATAGACTATAATGCTTTGAGGAGATTCAAATCAATAATGTTCATTAAATATCTAATTATTAACATATATAAAGCGATGGAATACTTGTTTTTATTGTAATGCATATAGATATGAAGTTTCCAAGTGGAAAATTATATACATGCTTTGGAAATGCAAAATTGAGTTGAGTTTTACGTTTGGTAGTATAATTTACTTATTCAGCTTTCCTATATAAATTGTTTACCTAAATTGGTTATCTATATATATAATTTTCACACTTCAAATTTTCATAGCCATCAATATACCTCTAGCTAATACCCTCTGACTAATATTAAGATTGGCCTAATGGAGCTGACTTTAGTTGGAGTTAAATCTCCTGCTACCTTGAGTGTGTATACATTTGCATGATGATGACAAGCACCTAGAGATGAGCCAAAGGGAGCTCAAATGCTGTAGATTAATTTGCAAGGTCCACACTAAACAATTTAAGTTGTGTCCCTTCTCCATGAGGGTATAGAAAATGGAAAATGAACAAGCTTCCTGTCTTGGCTTAAATGCACATCAAAGTTTACTTCTCTACATCGATGATAATGAAGACAAAATAAGTCAGTTAAACAAAGGCATGACTAGGGTTGACCCAAGCACTAACAGAACCTCATTGCTGAGCATCCCTCCCCATCCGTGGCACAGATGCCTGTGTCCCCACATACCTGCAAGATGGCCAGGTTGGGGATTCCATCATCTTTGAGTTTCTTCTTGAGCATTTTGTCTTTTTTCTTCTTTGGGCCATCTTCTATATCTACCACTACCTCATCTGGCTTTACCTCTGTGGATATTCAGCAGAAATTAGACTTCTCATGGCGGTTGAGATGAGAAGGAACAAAGCCAAGCTCCTTCTTTCCCTTTGCTCTGACATGTCCTATGTTGTGACCCTTCAGAAGTAGTAACTTGTGACCTTTCTTTTTAAAAACAAATAGTAACTTTTTGCCGTAGGATCGTTACATACAGTCGGTACAGTGCCTGACTGCAGGGCACCCCATGCATATATAAATCCAACGTCAGTGGATCCCCTAGGGCTGCTCAATAGGAATAGGGCAATGGCCCTATTCTATGGGCCAATGTGTTACAGTACATGTAAGAACTCATTAAACTAGGCACAGAGAGAATAATTTGCCCATTCACCCAACTAGCAAAGAACAGACTTGGAACTTGGACTGACTCCAAAGCTTTTTGGAGTCACTGTCTCTCTCAGATCCATTAAGGGACTTGAGATACATCTAGTTCAATATGAGGCTCAAATATCCTAAGGGTCTTGTGTGCAAAGTTGTTAGTGGGATTACTCAGTAATTTTTTAGCAGCAGGCTCTGCAGGGGAGAAACCGCCTGATATGGACTCTAGCTCTGTTATTTTCTAGCTGTGTGATGTTGGACAAATTACTTGACCTCTTTGTACCTCTGTTTCATCATTTGCAAGGTGAAGATACTATTTCCTATGACAAGGGGTTGGTCTTAGAATTACACGTACTAATTAGGAGTGGTCTGAGGAACTGAGCCTGGCTCTGGTTTTTCCACCTCTATCAGCATCAAATGAAAGAACATTGACTGCTTAGTGTTACAATTGTATTTAGGCTGAGACCTACTGTTGGCCTGAATTGAGTTTGTGGTCATTTGAAATATGAGGCCTCTCATTTGACCTTCTGCCAAACAAGAGTTGTCCAATCCTGTAGACTGAGTTTTGGAACCCAAATCCAGGTCTTTATACTCACCTCTAATCAAGTTTATCATGTTGATTTTGACCGGTCATCCAGATTGCTTCTATTTTTATTCTATGGTTTCTACATTAAGACTGTCAACATAGGAACTTGAGCCAAAGGGTCCATTCCAGCACTGAACTGAATTCAGAAGAACTGAGGTCTGGTTCCAGTCCAGCACCAAGAGCTACATGACCACATTTTAGAGTGCTGTCATCTTCCTGAGATTGTTTCTAAACTCAGGAAAGGAGGGAGTTGAGCTCTAATACACCTCCCATGGCTTCCATTTTACAATTTTCTTGTAACAATGGCCCTATTCTATGGACAAATGTCCCCAGAATAGCTGCTTACCTGTATTGCCTTTTTTTCCCTTGGGATTTCTCTCCTTTGCCTTTGAAAAAGGAGGAGACAAGATTATTGACACCGCAATACTTGATTTATTAATTCTGACTAACAATTCTAATTCAATTATCTCAGCCCTCTGCATTCCCAGAGAACACTATTTTAAGAGTATTCAAACAGTCTCTAAGCAGTCCCCCAAAATGAAGCCTCACTGTAAAGATCTGGGGGTTAAGCCCAATAGGATGCCCTATCCTAGAAAAGAGGTATCCGCACATCCAAGAAAACTGTGATCAAGCTGTAGACATCTTTGTCCCCTATATGCAGGACCCTCTCAGCCACAAGGCAAGCAAACTATCTCCCCAATATTTTTCCACCTCCCTAGAGCATCTCCCTGGTCTGCACCATGAGTTGTGTCTGTTGGCGTGTCTGGTCCTTGGGATGGTACCATAGATTGGGGAGGTTAACAGAGAAAGAGGAAAGGGCTGAGTTCTCACAGGAAGTGATAGTGTCCATTGCAGCAAAAGGAGGGAGGTTGGAAGCAGGGATTAACATTTGCTTTTTCAGTATATATCAATATTTAAGAAATAGTTCTAGATGCAACCATAGACTTTCCAAACTAAAGAATCAGAAGAGCATTCAATTAAATATAACATCCGAGTAATTTTTCTTCCCTTCCGTACTTAGGGGTGAGAAATCTTACCACACCCAGTTGCCGAGTTTTCGCCAGACTCTCCAGGCCTACTCCCCACTGGCTCTCCACCTTTATAACTAGATCTGTCTCATTCCATGGACAAGAGGCCCTGCTCTTCCTATGCAAACCCACTTATAGTACCATTTGCTAAGGTCATATGAACTTAGAATCCTGCTGGTGACTTGGGGTCCTTAGACTGGGGTATCTCCTGAGGCCCCAATAATTGATGCCCACCTGTCCAGAGACCCCATTTCTCCCTGCTGGACCCCGCTGAGTCTGGCTGGGGGGCAGATCCTCCAGATGCCATGCTAGACTGAACATCCTTCCAGTATTTACAGCAGAGCTTGTGTCCTAGGGCCAGCTCCAGCCAAAAAGTGGGAATTTTGTAATTCAGGATCTCTGGTTCTTCCAGGCTTCTTACCTTTCTGCAGTTAACAGAACCACACCTGAGTAGGGCCTATGTACAGTGGCATTTAAAAGGAGGTTATGTAGGACTCAGGGTGGGAGAAGGTGCTGTTTTCTTATTGAGTCTCTTGACTGCCACAGGTAGGGGAGACTCTACCTTCTGGGCTTTCTTCAGGGAGGCGTAATACTTAGACCACCAGTCAATCACGTTTTCAGCAGATTCATCCGCTATGGTCCTCTTTCTCCTCTTAGTGGACCTCCGGGAAGGTTTCCTGGGATCCTGGCAAGGGATGGGGGAATGAGTTATTAGTTCAACATCATTTGGCTGCATCCTGGTGGTCAACTGGCTTGTGAGGAAGTAAACATTTAGGTGTCCACTGGAAAACACACAGAAGTATCCACTGGTTTTGTGCTAGCAGCTCTCTGTATCACTTCCACAAATCAAAGTTCAATAATCTATTCATCCATTCATTCATTGATTATTGAGCATATGTGAGATACTGTTTTTGACATTAAGGATGTGTGGAGAATTAGACACAATCCCACACTGGATAGCTTAGAGTACAGGAGCTAGGCATGCAACAAATGAGAACCAGACTATATGATGCAATGCGGTATAGCAGGGTTATAAATCATTGAGCAATTAATATAAATGTTGTAATTGTCAGTTTCCTCAACTAGGGGCAATAATACCCACCACTGTCCTGAGGATTAAGTGACATAATTTAGGCAATTCTTTGGTGTCATTTCTGATTTGAATGGGTACAAGTAAATGACTTCTATCACATAAATGATGGGGTGGCAGGAGAGGGAGTGATAGACGTGTGGTAGAAAGGAGGCATTTGTGGGAGAAGACAGGGGTCCTGCTGGAGCTACGGATGCAGGACTCACCAGGCATTCATCTTCCATTCACTCACCAAGTCATCTCTTGAGTCTGTACCATGATCCAGGCACTCTATCGAGTGCAGGGGATATAGAGATGTTAAAAAATTACCTCTTACCCTGCTGAGGCTCACAATTTTATGATGAATCTGAGATGAACATTGAATGATGAACACTGAATCTGAGAAGTCAACAGAAAGTCACAGGTGCAATGCTAGGGGAATGCAGCAAACCGCGTAAGGCATCACAGAGGGTCGCTGACCAGGCATGAGATGAGAGCAGCCTGTGCAAATATCCGTTCCATGCACCTATCTCACTTTTCCACTCTTTTTTTTTTTTTTTATTTCATCCTTTACCATTTGCTGGGCAGGTTGTTCCTTAAGACCTTTTTGGGTTTTTTAGATGGAGGCTTGCTCTGTTGCCCAGGCTGGAGTACAGTGGCATGATTTTGGCTCACTGCAGCCTCCACCTCCCAGGCTCAAGTGATTCTCCTGCCTCAGCCTCTGGAGTAGCTGGGATTACAGGTGAGTGCCACCACACCTGGCTTATTTTTTTATTTTTTTTTTAGTAGAGATGGAGTTTCACCATATTGGCCAGGCTGGTCTCGAACTCCTGGCCTTAAGTAATCTGCGCACCTCAGCCTCCCAAAGTGCTAAGATTACAGGCCTGAGCCACCATGCCTGGCCCCTTAAGACCTTCTTAAAATGGCCTTCTCTTTTAATTCAATTGGTACACCAAGATTTTTCACTCAAATATATAATTTAAAAAGATTAACCACATCCTTGTTTTGTGGTTCTTTGTGTACTTGTCAATCTCTCCTTCCAGAATCTTTACTAACTATTTTACTCCTCTTTAGAATCCAAAAGATGCATCTTCTTGGTCCCATATGATCTTGTACAAAGTAGGACCTAAATATTTGTGGAACATGCTTGAATGAAGAAGCCCATGGCCTTTCCAAGCTTATGAATTAAGAAGAGTTTCCGTTCAATTAAATATTACTGTCAATTAAATATTAAAGTGACTAGCACTTTAATTTCATGCACATTAACTTTCTGATCCTACAACAAAGCTGTGAAGTGAGTATTAATATCCTCATTTTAGAAAGAATGAAATGATACTCAGAAATGTGAAGCTGCTTGCCCATGGTCACACTACAAGCAACTTCATATTGTTAGAGGCCTCCAATGCAAACTCCCATGAGCCTTGTAAATATGGAGAGGGATTTTGGTCTGACCTTAGGTTTTCCATCTTTTGGTGGCTCCTGGGCTACAGGTTTGTGTTCAGGCTCCAGCATCGGGGATGAGTCAGGGATGTCAACCAGGGTGGCCGGCTGGGCCTGGGCAGAGTCGGGCACCACTGTGGGAGGTGGCTCAACATCCACATAAATGTGATCTGCTGGGGGATCCTGGGAGGAGCTGTGGGCTCCAGAGGACTCAGGGGCTGTTAGCGAATCTGAAGACTCTGAAATGAAAGCACATCAGGTCAGGGAGCTGGGCTGCCTCACAGGGTGGTCATTTCAGGAACCTAATACTAGGAATCAGTCAGATCTGGATTCAAATATGTCAGGTTGCTAATATTTCTGAACCTCATTTTCTTATGTATAAAATGACAGTAAAAATATCCATCTCACTGGGAGGATGAAATGAGACCATGATGTAAAGCGCCTGGCACATAATAGGTCATCAAGAAATGGTTGTATTTGTTATTGATCACTCAAAGTAATTTTAATCAATCATGGTCATTGGGATTATGAAAATAAAGGTTTCGGGTACAGATTCTGTGTCAGGGGGGATTGTCTCCCTGTTGTGTGTTAATCTGGGGAGCCTTTGCAGCTCCAGAGAGCCATGAAGCCCCCAACTGTAGGCAGAACCCTGGGCATATAAGTACATGTGCCTGGCAGGGAGCAGGGGTATGCCCAGAGCTTCATGAGATTCTTAACTGGGCTGCTGATGCCATAGAAAGGTTATAACACTGTCCTTTACTGCCAAAGGTCCTCATCGCTCCGATTTATGCTGTAGGGGTCAGTACTCGGGAACATTTCCCAGTTCGGTACCCCCATGGCTGCCACAAACTCCAGAGTTTCTCTCCCCACATTTGCTGACTTTCCAACAGCAAATTCAACCCAACAAACTCTTATGGGTGTCTACTTCATACTGGCCATAGAGACAAAGAAACCAGTGAGACAGACTAGAAATCTTAGAAATGGACAGGGGATGTATGGCAACTTGGTTTATGAGAAAGATGGCAATACAAATCATTGGGAAAATGAATGATAGGTTAGCAGACCCTTTGGGGGGAAAATGGTGCTCTATATGGAGAAAAATGCAGCTGAATCTCCACTTAAAATCATATATAAATGCAGATGATTAAAGATCTAAATGAGAAAGCTGAAACTATAAAGCTAGTAGAAGAAAATATAAGATAATACCTTTGTGACTAAGGGGTGAGAAAAGATTTCTTAAACAAGACTAAAAATATAAACTATAAAGTTTAAAACATGGAGGGGTCTGATTATATCTCAATCAAGGATTTCTGCTCATAGATAGGAATTATAGACAAGGTTAGTAGTTGCCATACTAGGAAAAGATATAAACAATATCTACAATCCACAGGATTTTAACATCTAGAAAATACAAAGAATTTGTGAATCAAAAAAAATTAAAGCACATAAAATATGGGCAAAGGACATGAACTGGCATCACGGAAGGAAGATGAATATGGCAGCAAGGATATGAAGGGTGTGCAAACAGTAGCAAGCAGAGAAATTCAAGTTAAAATAAAAATTAGATACTAATCTATATCCACAGAGTAGCAAAAAGCTAAAACCAAACCAAAGCAAAACAAAAATCTAGAAAGTTAGAAAATAGCAGGTGCTGCTGAGGAAGAGAAAAATGGGGTTCCAAATGCAGAAATGGCAGTATAGACTGATGTAGACTGGTGTAGATCAGTGCGGCTCTCTAGAGTGCCCCCTGGCGCTAATTAATGAAAATACATGTGCGTATTTCCTGGGACCTAGCGATCTCACCCCTGGGTGTACATTCCAGAGAAATTCCCACATAGCATCTTCCCTCAGGGAACACACACAGGGATATTCATTGCAGCACTGATTATGGAAAGGGGAGTTGAAGCAGCCAATGGGTCTAATATGAGAGGAAAGGAAAAGTAAAGTGTTGTAGATGCAGCAAGTCATAGTAACAGGCTAATGTACACACAGCAATATGGATAGAGCTTAAAACAGAGAATTCAGTGAAAAGAATAGGAAAACAAATGAAAATTATAGCATCATATTATTTAGGTAGATTAAATCGACTTAAATTTGACAAGGATGGCGGTGTAGGGCCTGCAGTGGGGAGGGAACTGGGATTAGAGATAAGGAATAAGGAGGACAGTGGATAGAATGAGAGAATCTTTGAATAGACCAATGATGATTGTACAGCATGAAACGGAGACGTGCAATGAACTCAACTTTGTGCACCTGAGATACAAAATAGAACAAACTAAAACAACGTCAAGCATAGAGCCAAGTGAAATGTCAGCGTGGAGGCAGGCAGAAGCGTAAGTCATATTCAAGGAAGGCGTGTTAGAGTTACTGACCCGATGGTGAGTCAAAGTAAGAATGTGGCAGCCAAAGAAAGCAGAGACCCCTGCAGGAGCAAGCTCATCAGAAAGATCCACCCAGCCACTGGGCTGTGGGGCATCCTCTCTGAGCCAGTCCCATAACAGGCACTCTGTAGGCACCATGACTTTACAGTTACAGCTACAAAATCTAGGAGCAGCTTCTCACCATGCCCAAGTTGGGTTCCATCCACGTGTGAGATGGGGGCAAGGGGCTCTCTGGATTTACACAAAAACTGCTTCAAGTAGTTGATGGTATAGGTGCCCACAAGGGTGCTCCTCCCAAAAGCTCTCCAGTCCACCACGCAGATGCTTAGTGGTGGGTGCAGAAGCTCATTCTCAGGCAGTTCCTGCAGAGAGAGGCTGAGATGAAGAGGGGCCTGGGCCTGGCTGCTTGAGGCCTGGTGACTCTTCCATGGGCAGACCCAAAGCCAGCTGGGCATCCAGCCTACCTTGTCTCTGCCTTGCCATTCCGTCCCTCCTGGCCAGTCCTGCAGCTTGCCAAAACTCTGGAGCAGTATCTTACCAAGCCAGGGAGTAATTCACCGAAATAGGAAGTCTGCCTTAGTAACAATTTGTCCCAGGTTTAAATTACAAAAATCTCTCACTTCTGTACTGTCCCTGACAGTCATTTTCAGACCTCTTTATTTTGTCATTATCTGCCAGAAGAACTCTCATCTCCAACGAAAGCTTATCCAGGCCCGTTATATAAAAGAGATGAAAGTCAAGCCATTTAATACAGAGCTGAGAGTGAAGGGACAGTGTCCCAGCCACCTGTTTTCCCTGGTGGCCCCCGAAATGCAATGCAGCCTGACACAAAAGGTTTGCAAACACCGCGCACATTCTTCCATTGTAGGCTTTGCTAACTGGGGATATATGTCCAGTGGAGCAAGCTGGGCTGCACAAAGCAATATTTTTCTTTGCAATTAGTTTCAAATCAAAGCACAAAAAAGTATGTTGAAATATTGAAATAAATAAAAGCACAGATGTCAAAAAATCACTTTAGAAGCATAAATTCACATGTAAACTCCTGACATTCTAAGTACAAATTCTTTTTTAAAAAATATAGCCATTAAGCCTGTAATCCCAGCACTTTGGGAGGCTGAGGCAGGTGGATCATGAGGTCAGGAGATCAAGACCATCCTGACTAACATGGTGAAACCCCATCTCTACTAAAACTACAAAGAATTAGCCAGGTGTGGTGGCGGGCGCCTGTAGTCCCAGCTACTCGGGAGGCTGAGGCAGAAGAATGGCATGAACCCAGGAGGCGGAGCTTACAATGAGCCGAGATTGCATTACTGCACCTCCAGCCTAGGCGACAGAGTGAGACTCCATCTCAAAAAAAAAAAAAAGAAAAGAAAAAGGAGCCATTAAAATAAATTTTATTACAGTATTTTCTAGGCCAGTGGTTCTCAAATTTTAGTATATATCAGAATCACCTGGAAATCTTGTTAAACTAGACATCTGGCCCTCCCCACAACAGTTTCTAACTCAGAACAGCTGGACCTGAGAATGAGCATTTCTAACAAGTTCTCAGGTGATGCTGATGCTGATGAATTAGGGACCACACTTTGGGAACTGCTATTCTAGGAAAAAGTTTGTCAACCTCCTTTGATTGCTGTATGATCCACACTGGAAAAGTTTCAAAATAAAACAACAACAAAAGTCTATTATATCTCATTCTGAAATTCTGGCTTTTCACTAAATTAATTCTTTCTCGCAGATAGTGGACATCTGAAACCCTAAAATGTCTCATCTGTGGAAAAAAGAGGAATGAGCCAGGTCGGGAGAGTGAGAAGCTCGCACCACTTCGAAAGCATCTGCCTGGACGCTGAAGTTCGGGTTGTTCTTGTAGCTCTGGATCACACAGGACTTCACACCTCGTCCTCCGCACTCGATGAGAACCTGGGGCCGATCCACGGAGAGGAGCTGCACCTTCTTCATTTCCCGAACTCCCCAGAAGAGAACCTGAGGAGACGACCAGCAGAGCCATCGCCACCCCTCCACGGAGGAGCCCCACGCCTGCTCTGGCTCTGTGTGGAAAAGTCAGACCTTCTCCCCAAGAACCACGCTATGTTCCTCCAGGAAAGAACCTCACAGCTTTTTGAGGGCTCATTCTTTTTCTCCAGGTCTCCCGCCCATCCCATACCACCTCTCCTACAATTCAGGCGGGGCCGCTGCCCTTGAGTCCCAAAGAACAACTCAGCTCCTACCCTGACCCATACCTCCACTCGGTATTTGCTCAGCACCGGCCGAATGTTGGCAGGAACCGGGTAGATCTGGGTGATGTCTGGTGGCTCAACGGGTGGGAGGCCTTGCAGCCCGGAGGAAGGGACCTACCACACAAGGCAAGTATGAGTTAGACACGGGAGAGACACACGGATGGCAACAGTGCCACACAACCACCTCATCAGTAAGATGTTCACTGTTTTGCCAACAAAAGTAATGTTTCCAGCTTAAAATACAAGGACCATGCATTTTACCATATTTAATTATGTATTAATTGATAAATGCATTCATTTACAAGGGTAACCAACATTTAGCGAGCACTTAAGATGTGCCACAAGGCTAATAACCCAGAGCTCACAGTATAGAGGGGAGAGAGAAAAACAAATACGGAAGATAGGTCTTTACAACTTAATAAAAATTACACAAGAACCACAGCAGGGTAGTGGAGAAGGAGCTTCTACCAGATTCCAAACGTTTGAGTCTTAATGAGCCCCACTCCCTTCGGACTTGTCAAGATCTCCAGAAAAGCCATTATGCAAAATACTACTACGACTACTACTACAAAAAAAAAAAAAAAATTTACATTTAATCCAACAGAGACTACGTCTTAATCAGTGGAGCAGAAAATGAAATGTTTTGAAGGCAGATGAAAACTTGTCACTTCTTGTACACTTAGGGTTAATGAAACTTCAGGACAATTTCAGCTTTGCTGAAATTTCATACAAAGGACTTACAGAGTTCTACTGAGAACAGGGGTTTTTTCCTCAGTGTAGGCTATCTCACACTGCCCTCAAAACCTGGTTCGACACATACATCTTTCAAGGTTTCCCCGAAGAAAACAAAAAATAAAAGAAGCTTTTTTTCTGACCCGATCCCAGCTGCTTCTACCATTTCAATGCCAGTTGAGTGCAATATGTCCTCTATACAGATTTCGTGCAGAAATTAGGAGACCGAGTTCAGAAATAAGGCTCTGCTGTGTGAGCCTGCACAAGTACCTTTCCCTCTCTGAGCCTCAGATACTGGGCCAGATGACCCACCAAGCTCCTTGGGAATCAGATGTTTTATTAAACACTGCGCTGGAGCAGGTGGTTCTCCTTCCTGGGGCTGTTTGTCTGCCTGAACAAATTACAGGGACTTGGCCAAGAGGAAGTCTTTATTTACTTCATTCTCCATGCCCCTCCATATACAGTGAGTTCTTGATAAATGTTTATTGGTTGACAGACATATTAGTCCACATGCTCCGTATGCTAGAAAAAGTCTAATTGTGCTTCACAATCTGCAAAATGCAAATATATCACCATTCCTTTTTCACAGACATATTCTAGTTGGCAACAGCAGATGTGGTTAAGCTAATTACAAGAAAGCTCAGAAAAAGGAGAGCAGATACTGCAAATGTGAAACAGGCTTAAGGTAATGAAGCTGCAGGATGCACCAGCTCAGATCAAGAAGCTGGTAAATGACAAGGATGGCAATGCCCAATACTGCCTGGCATTGAAGAGGTGAGCAATTTAGCGTGCAAGCATCACCTCACTGGGAAAGTCAATAGCCCCTCTAGCTTTAAAGGGAAAGCCACAAAACAGCTGTGATGGTGGCATAGGAGGGGCTGCCTCTAGATGTGCTTTTAAAAAACCATCATATGTTTTATCCTGGGGCTGCTGAAGTATCAGCTTGGGAAATGGCCAAAGAAGTTTTGCTTCATAAATGCCTGAAAAATGCTGTTAAGAGCTCAACACAGCCCTTAAAGGATCCTATAACATGGTGGCAATTAAATGACTTTGCTACCAGCCAAGATTAAGCTTTTTCCAGTGAAATGGGTTGGTTGCTGGCCTATAAAACCATATGATATGCAGTTAGTCAGCACATAGGGCCAGGGAAAAACAAGGGATTGTTATGAAGGCAAAATAGCAAGAATTGGGGATGAGCAGGGTGGGTAGTTGGTCTGAAAGCCAGACTGCTCTAATATCCCCATGGAAGTAAAATATCAGGACCTCAAAGTAGGTCCAGGACAAGGGTGAACCAGTGTGGCACACAGGGTACAAAAATTAAGGAGGCACTCACTCTTAGGGTCATGCATGACCCTAGTCCCAGCCCTGCCCATCTGAAAAATCACTAATGCTCAGAAGCCTTTCTCCTTTCTGTCTCAGCCCATAATTTATATTTCTATTATATCTCATCTTTAGTACAGTGGTTTCTTGGGCTCCATCACTTAATAGCTCACTACATATTTTTATGTAGAAATGTCTAGCATGCAATAAAATATGGCAGGCACAGAGATAAGACAATGTGATTAACAAGAGAAACTAACCGAAGAAACAGACTCATAGAGGATTCAGATAATGTGGTAATCTGACATGAACTTTAAAGTAACAATGCTTAATCTGTTCAATAAGAAACCAGATAAAAAGTTTCAATAGATAAATGAAATCTATAATAAAAAAAGAAATGGAAATTCTATGGCTGAAAATTTAGTCACTGGAAAGAACTTAGTGAATAGGTTTTAAAAAAGAGGCAGGAGAAATGAGCTGGAAGATAGGCCATATTATGGATAAAATAAAGCTCAGAGAGACAAAATGATAGACAATGCATAAAAGAACGTAAGAGGCACAGAGAATTAAAAGGTCTAATATACATGTAATTGGAGTCACAGAGGAGGCAAAAAGAGGTGAGGCAAGGAGAGGAGAAAGGGGAGAGAAAAGAGGAGGAATAGAATAGGACAGAAGCAATCTTTGATAAAGGCTGACAATTTTCCAAAACTAATTTAAAACATCAAGCCAGGGTTTTAAAAGCTCTATAAAACCCAACAAGATAAAAACAAAACTGTACTTTAGTACAACATAGTAAAACTGCTAAAAACAAAAAATAAAGAAAAATACCTTAAAAACAATCAGATGAGGGGAAAAAAAAACCAAAGATCACTTTTTAAGGAGCAACAATAAGAATGATAACCAACCTCTCAAAAGAGAAAGCACAGCCCAAACAATGGAATAATATCTTCAGCTTGCTGAAAGAAAATTGTTTCCAACCCAGGCAAACAAAACAAAACAAAAAAACCTAAGAGGAAATTTAACGGGCCTAACATCAAACAGTGAGATTATGGCAAAGCCAGAACTACCAGAAGAGGTAAGTGTGAGCTCCGGGATAAAGTTGGTGAGTTGAGGAGATTGTCTGGAGGGCTTGAGCAGGGTCTCTACCGGAAGTTTGTTTGTTTGGTTTTCAACAGTCTCACTCTGTCACCCAGGCTGGAGTACAGTGGTGCGATCCCGGCTCACTGCAACTTCTGCCTCCTGGATTCAAGCAATTCTCCTGCCTCAGCCTCCTGAGTAGCTGGGATTACAATTGCATGCCAACACGCCCAGCTAATTTTGTATTTTTAGTAGAGACGGGGTATCACCATGTTAGCCAGGCTGGTCTCGAACTCCTGACCTCAGGTGATCCACCCGTCTCTGCCTCCCCAAGCGCTGGGATTACAGGTGTGAGCCACTGCGCCTGGCCTGGAAGTTCTTAATATTATGTAAGGATCAGCGAGCTTTCCCTCCTTGACCCTTCACTAAGCCTATTTTAGGGTGGATGCCTTCTGCAAAGTCTTTATTAGCAGGTCAATAATCAGTTAATAACACTTTACCTTTAAAACAGGGAGAAAGCTCACACAGAGATGCTCTCTGAAGCTATTTAAATCATTTAACTCAGACCTCTAATGAGAAGACTTAATGAGTGCCAAGCATCAGAGAAGAATATCTCATTTTTTAAGCCAATAGAACTTAGGTTAAATCTATACCACATAGACAAAGAAGATTAAAAACAAATGAAAAAATTAGAGAACATTCACATGATGGTAAGAGAAAGAGTCCTAGAAAGTTGAATGAAAAGGAAGAATGGATTCTAAGCAGGCGGAGTTAACACATAAATCCACGGAGGCTGCACACGGCACAACTGTAGGGGGTGCCAGCCACATTGACCAAATAGCAGTGGCCCCTTCTGGGGGGGTGTAGTGCACTACCCCTCTAGGAAGGCTGAGATATTTCTAGGAATTAGGAAGTGTGTTGGGCAGAATAATGACTCCCCAAAGATGTTCATATCTTAATCCTCAGAACCTATAAATACATTACCTTAAATGGCAAAAAGGAATGTGGCACATGTGATTAAATTAAAGATCTTGGGATGAGGAGTTTATCCTGGATTATCTGTGTGGGCCCTATGTATCCTTGAGGGTCCTTATGAGACAGCAGCAGGAGAGCCAGAGTAGGAAGAGATGTGGTAATGGAAGTAGATGGGAGGTTCTGGGGAAAAATAGACAATGAGAGAGAAAGACTTACAGAAGCTATCTGGCTGGCTTGAAGGTAAAGGAAGGGCCACCAGCCAAGGAATGCAGGCCATCCCCAGAAACCAGAATAGACAAGGAAACAGATTTCCCCCTAGAGCCTCCAGAAGAAACAGGGACCTGCTGATGCACCGATAAGGGACCCTTTCCAACATCTGACCTGAAGAACTGTAAGATAATAAATTGGGTTGTCTTAAGCCACCACGTCTGTGGTCATTTGTTAGAGCAGCGATAGGAAACCAACACAGGAAGCAAAACATTCTAAGAAAGGGAGGTGGACTTTCCAGAAGGAGAATATTCAAGCAGCAGAGGAGAGGAAAACTGTAATAGGAGAGAGAGGGCTCTGAAAACAAGAGAAACATTATAAAAGTAGGGAAAACAAGTGTTCTAAGTATGGAGAATGGAAAAGAAGGCCAAAGTGTGAATAACAACAGACAGTTCTAAGATTGCAGAAGGGGACACTGCTGTGAGGGGCCTGGGGAATGGCCAGACAGTTGAAATCCGGCTCACACACAGAATTCCATGAATGTTTGTTCATCGAATGAGTAAACAGATGCATTTTTGTTTTTTTTCGAGAGAGGGTCTTGCTTTGTCACCCAGGCTGGAGTGCAGTAGCATGATCATAGTTCCTGCAGCTTCCACCACCATGCCCAGCTAATTTTTTATTTTTTGTACAGATGGGGTCTCGCCATATTGCCCAGGCTGGTCTTAAACTCCTGGGCTCAAACAATGCTCCTGCCTCAGCTTCCTAAAGTGCTGGGATTACAGGCGTGAACCACTAGGCACAGATAAAATATTTCACTGTGAGTCTATGATGTGTAAAATATTGTGGGCTTTTCTGTGTGATATGGAGTGAACCTCACATGTCAAATCTCATCAGCTGATCCAAAAGACTCTACCTTTAAAATATATACAGAGCCCACCTCTCTTCCTTTCCATGGCTACATTGATTCAAGGTGCCTTTATCTCCAATCTGAGTAACTTCAAGAGTCCCCCAATGGGCCTTTCTGCTTCTCTCCTTGCCACTTCAGAATACACTGGATCCAGTATCTTCGCGTTGCAACCTAAGTCACTGTGCCGAGAGTCCTCTCTTGGCTTCCCATCTCTCCCAGAATAAAAGCCAAAGTCCTTACGAGGCCCCATGTGATCTTTTCCCACTGGCCTCATCTCCTTCCCGCTTCCTATCATTTGTCCACTCCAGCCACATTGACCTCCTTGAGCATGCTGGGCATAGTGAGGCTTCAGGGTCTGGAATTCGCTCTTCCCTCTGCATCTAAAGGCTCTATGCCCAGTTAGCTGCATGGTTGCCCAGTTAACCATGCAGCTAAAATGTGAGGCTACAAAAGTAGTCTGAGGACAAATTTCAGGACAGCTTAACAGCCAGGCTACAGAAATGTGACAGCCTCCTATGGGGCAGATTTCCTCTTCAGGGAATATTAACACTTACCATGAAAAAATGTTCTGTGGCCGGGCGCGGTGGCTCAAGCCTGTAATCCCAACACTTTGGGAGGCCGAGACGGGCGGATCACGAGGTCAGGAGATCGAGACCATCCTGGCTAACACCGTGAAACCCCGTCTCTACTAAAAATACAAAAAACTAGCCGGGCGAGGTGGCGGGCGCCTGTAGTCCCAGCTACTCCGGAGGCTGAGGCAGGAGAATGGCGTAAACCCGGGAGGCGGAGCTTGCAGTGAGCTGAGATCCGGCCACTGCACTCCAGCCCGGGCTACAGGGCAAGACTCCGTCTCAAAAAAAAAAAAAAAAAATGTTCTGTGGTCAAATACATTTGGGAAATACCAAGTTTTGAAAAAGAAGTTAAAAAAAGTTCTTTGCTGCAGGACTTCTCAGTTTCTTTACCATGGTAACTGGCATTTCAGATCCCCAAGAGAGACGTGATATAAAGCATTTCTCAAGCTTTCTTGTCACTGTATTTGGAGGGAGGGAATGATGTTCCAAAAAAAAACCCAGATTTTGAGAAATGTTCCTGGTGGTGTGAAGTAAGAGCTGCTGAAGATTTCTGGAGAGAAGGGTGGTAACACCAGCTAGTGTTCGGGAAGGAAGGTGGAGGATGGAGTGAACAGGAAAAGTAAAGGAGGCCAGTAGCCGAGCAAGGAGGCCAGTGTAACATTCAGATGAGAACTAAAAGAACCCTTGGGAACAGGGGATGGGAACCATTCAAGGAACAATCTACGGGGTGGCCCTGGCTATGGATAAAGACGTGATGTGAAGAATTAAGGCTTACTGAATTTTCAAGCTGGAGTGTCTGGGAGAACAATGGGACTATGAGTCAGGATTGGGAGGACAGGGGGCGGCTCACTTGGATAGAGGAAGGAAATGAAAATAATGAATTCATTCTGGTGCATAGGAGAACAAAGCTATTACATCCTTCATGTGTTTTTGAGACGGGGTCTCTTGCTTTCCTGCCCAGGCTGGAATGCAGTGGTGTGATCATGATCTCACTGCAGCCTCGACCTCCCAGGCTCAAGTAATCCTCCCGCCTCCACCTCCCGAGTAGCTGGGGCCACGAGCATGTGCCATCGCACCCAGCTGAATTTTTATGTTTTGTAGAGATGGGGGGTCCCACTATGTTGCTGAGGCTAGTCTTGAATTCCTGGGCTCAAGTGATCCTCCCCGCCTCTAAATCCTTCTGAGCAAGGGCAGTTTCAGTAATGAAGATAGAGAAACTGATGCTAGACATCCACAAATGAAAACTGAGAACAGCTGGTAACAAATGAAGGCATTTTCCAGCCCCTGTCTTCTCAGCGTGTATGAGATCCACATGCTAAGACAGTCATGCTGGTGATTAAAATAGTTTTTGAACAAGCAATCAAATGAGAAGAAGTCCTAATGAAATCCTAATGAATTGTATCTCAGGCTACTTACCTCTGACAGTGCTTACTTTATTATGTCGGCTGTCAGGAAGCAGCAGGGTCTCTCACCAGTGCACCCAGCTCAGGGCCGAGGGAGGGAGGGAGGATGAGAGGTAGGGCTACAGAACCCAGACAGCTGAGCCCACAGACAGCATTTGGGAATCCACTAGTCCAGCCTTCATTGGCAGATGCAGGGTCTCAGACCCAGAGCACTTATTAGGACAGCATTGTGTAGTGAAAAGAGAGTTGACTGAATCCAATTCAGTTAGCATTGAGCCCCAGCTTCCTCACATGCAGAATGGGGGTGCTGGACTAGATCTCATTTTCCCAAGTCAGCCATTCCGCGACCACCTTTACCACTTGTACATCCCACAACCATTTTTTTATTAGACACTTTTAGTTTTAAAAGGGAAACTTCATCTTGCAAGGGAAAACAAGTACTACTTGACAGAAATGGAAAGTCACTTTAAAAAGAAAACCAATGAAACAAAATAATGTTAGTGGAATATGCAATGTGAAGCCTTTTTTTTTTTTTTTTTTTTTTTTTTTTGAGACAGAGTCTCACTCTGTCGCCCAGGCTGGAGTGCAGTGGCATGATCTTGGCTCACAGCAACCTCTGCCTCCTGGGTTCAAGCAATTCTGGTGCCTCAGCCTCCAGAGTAGCTGGGACTACAGACATGCGCCACCACGCCTGGCTACTTTTTGTATTTTTAGTAGAGATGGGGTTTCTCCATGTTGGTCAGGCTGTCTCCAACTCCCGACTTCAAGTGATCTGCCCTCCTCGGCCTCCCAAAGTGCTGGGATTACAGGTGTGAGCGACGGCGCCTGGCCAATGGGAAGCATTTCTTAAACTTTATCTTTACTGTATTTGGAGGGACTGGTGTTCCAAGAGGCAGACTTTGGAAAATGTTCCCATAGGTGTCACTGATCTCTTTGTGCCTGGAACCTGTGCTATCTCTTATTAAAAAGGGAGGTTTCAAGTTAAGAGATATTTGAGACAGATGAACATCAAAAGTGGCTTTCTTCTAGAAGTACTTAGAAGGATAAAACATGGCAAAGCTCCCTTCATATCAATCCAACACTATTTAATGCTGATTTTAACCTAAAATCACTCATGACAGTTTAAAGTCACCAGGATTCTCACTTAAGACTGGACCAACAGTTTTGAAGATTACGTTCAGTTCTGATAGTCCATTTTACTGTGCAACACACATCTATTTGACTAGATCTGGTTCTATTAGAATCCCATTTGGTTTTAAGATTTGTAAGACAAAGATTTTTCTAGTCCTATCCTCCTAGGCTGCAGTCATTATGGAACTGGAGCCAATGCTTGAATTCGTGCTAATCCATTCCCCCAAGAACTCTCACCCAGCCTCAGCTCCCCTAACAGAGAGCTCACTCTTTCTCCAAGGCAGCCTCAAAAAGTTCTCCCTTACATGGAGCAAAAACTAGACCACACTCAAAGTCTTTGATAAGATGAGCTTAAGAACTCACCACTGTAGCCGTGTGCAACCCCCAAGGCTATAGACCTGGGCGGGGTCTGTGTTTGAATACAAGTGTGTCTAACCCCAAAGCTGCTCCCTTCCTCATTACGCTCCCTAGAATCCCCAGCTCTGGTGGGACTCTCTGGATTCTAGACTCTCACCTGCCATATTGAGCAAGTAATTACCTTTCTAGCCAGCTCAGTTCCTTTACCTGAAATACACGGTAGAATTAGACATCTTGCTTTTATATTCTAAGGCATCATTATCATCTTAAATAGCTGTTTGTGGAGTGTTTATTCCATGCCAGGCACTTTAGATAGACTGACTATAATCCCCATTTTGCAGGTGAAACCCAGATTAAGTAGCTCACGCAAGGCCACACACTAATAAGTGGTGAAACTGAGATTTCTACTATGGAATTTAGCTCTAGCACCTTCATTCTTAACTCATTCTCTTTGTGTTAGGAACACTTGCCTTCTGGTTTCTCAACTAACCGAGTTTTGACTTTATTTGATGTTTTTTGTTTTGTTTTTAAATTGGGATATCTGGAAACTAGGCTTACCTATATAAACATTGTTATGGACTGAATGTGACTCTCCAAATTTCATATGATAAAATACCAATCCCAGTGTGATGCATTTGGAAGTGGGGCCTTTGGGAAGTAATGAGGTCATGAGGGCAGGACGCTCATGAATGGGATTAATGCCCTGATAAGAAGAGACACAAGAGAGAGAACTTCTCTCTCTCGGTCAGATGAAGATCCTAGTCATGCCAGGTCTGCTGACACCTTGATCTTGGACTTCCCAGTCCAAGCCTCCGGAACTGTGAGAAATAAACATTTATTGTTTAACCTACCCAGGCTATAGAATTCTATTATATAATAGCAGCCTAAGACAGAGGTGTTGACCTGACTAAAAGGTAAAGTACCACCAGGCACCTCCTGGTGCCTCAGTGAGTGGGAAGTCAAGGGGAGAAATCTCTGATCCAGGCCCCTCAACCTGCTCACTTCTTTTCCAGGTTCTCTCTACATCCTGTGTGTTCCTCTCCTGGACTGCTGGACTTCAGGGACTCAGCTTCTCTTCCCAGTATCTGCCTCTGCTTTCTGAAAAAGTCTTCCTGACACATGTTCATAAATCCCCCTAGGTCTTAGTGGGAAGGACTAAGATTTGTCTTTGCAAAACGGTACAGTGTAAGGAGCAAAAGTCCTTAAAGGTCTAAGGTCAACTCTCAGTTCAACCACCAATCCAGCTGTGTGATAAGTCAGTCAATCACCTCAATTCTAAATTTACTGTCTGTAAAATGGGAATCACAACACCAACCTCAGCAGGACTGAGGGAGCTCTAGTGTGATGAAAGGTATATGAGACAACAATCACCACACCGGACACGTGGTAAGTGCCCACATATGTTTGCTTCCTCTCTGTTTTGTATCCTTTCATGGCCTGCATGGAGCTCAGGAATTTGCACAGAAGGCTGCTCAAGCAACGTTGGCCAAACTCACAAGAATCTTTCATCCTGAGGTTCTGACTTATAAGCTCAGGGGATCTAGGAATAGTCCAAGTCACCTGAGTTCTTAAGTGCACCTCCCAGGTCCCCAGGACACACATTCAGATGTGAGATTGCAGCGAGGGATCAGGCACAGCTTCACTCAAGTGGCACTCGTGGTGAGGCCACTTCTCTGTCCAGGTAGACCTGATAAATATT
This sequence comes from Macaca mulatta, assembly GCF_049350105.2. Classification (NCBI taxonomy): domain Eukaryota; kingdom Metazoa; phylum Chordata; class Mammalia; order Primates; family Cercopithecidae; genus Macaca; species Macaca mulatta. The sequence continues at coordinate 134,464,361 of NC_133413.1, read as the reverse complement.
CGGCGCCACATCTGGTTCACTCACCTGCAGCAGTTCAAATACAGCAAGGAGATCCCCTCCAGAGAGGTTCCCACAAAAGATGGGGTGATAGCATAACCTGGGGGGCTCATAGTCCTGGTCAGCCAGCTTCACAACGGGAGCAGCCACTGTGGCACCCAAATATTCTGGCTTCCCCTAAAGAAGAAAAGAAATGAGTTTTTATTTCCTGATCATTAATTACCTGGTTCTGATTCACATCAACACAGTTTTACAAATAACCTCCACAAAACCGTCAGCATCCGTGTCTCACTCTCTTCTCCTGCCAAGCTCCTCTTGCCCATTTCTATAGGCCTGGGGGGCAGTGGGTTCCACTCACGCTCCTAAAAGGGTCATCCTTGCTGTGCGCGGTGGCTCACGCCTGTAATCGCAGCACTTTAGGAGGCCGAGATGGGCGGATCACAAGGTCAAGAGATCAAGACCATCCTGGCCAACATGGTGAAACCCCATCTCTACTAAAAATACAAAAATTAACTGGGCGTGGTGGCACACACCTGTAGTCTCAGCTACTCAGGAGGCTGAGGCAAGAGAATCACTTAAACCCAGGATGTGGAGGTTGCAGTGAGCCGAGATTGCACCACTGCCCTCCAGTCTGGCGACAGAGAGAGCCGTCTCAAAAAAAAAAAAAAAAAAAAAAAGGGTGATGGGGGGCAGTTATCCCAGGGGCTTTCTGGCCCAAAGCTATCTTAGGGGCTATCTCTCTCCTCATATATTGAGCTCAGTAGGATATAGTTAAAATAATTATCCAGGGAGGACTGGAAGGGGAAAAGGAAAAATCAGGTAGCAGCCAACATTCCAAAGGATCTCCAGGACAGGGCATCACTGTGGTTGGGAGCACAAGCTTTGGAGCCAGTTTGAGTTCTCACATCTGCCACTTTCTAGCTCTATGCCCTTGGGCCAGCTGCTCAACCTCTGAGAGCCTCATGCCTAAAAAAGAGTTAAAAACAATACCTTTCCGTAGGATCATGAGGACTAAAGGAATGTTGTATAGGCTTTGCATAGTGACTGGCATACAAGTGCCCACACCTAGTAATGATGAAGATGATCGATATGTTTAAGTGATGGGGGAGTCCTGCCCTATTTTACTTGGTAGTAGAAAAGGATATTAAAATATTTTTGTATGTATGTATGTAGGCCGTATGTTTCTATAAGAACTATGCAATGCGATGGCTCTGCTTCCTGCCTCTTTTGCAAGCCTGTGTGCACATCCCCCCAGAGGCAGCATGGGGCTGGCGCAGTCATTCTGCTGTGCTATTTATCTCAAGAACTGCTAGAATATAAGCTCCCTGTGGGCAGAGTTGCCTGTACTATCCACTGCTGTGTCCCCTGGCACAGGGCAGATACTCAGTGCATGTTGGTTGAGTGAAAGCTGTTGGATAAATGACCTCTGCCATCCAACACCAGTGCCCTTGCTCTTTTTGGCTGAGGCTGGGTTTTAGCAGTCACACTGCTTCATTGTCTCTGGACTCCTGAAGTAACATGTGCAACCCCAGCGGTAGAAGGAAACTGGATTGAGGTGGAAACAAGGCTTTTGGTTCAACCACACTTGAAAACAAGGCTGCCCACTGGTGTCGACTCGTGGAGACAGATCTGTTTTGGGGATGGGTGGAGTTAGGGCAGCTGGCTAGGAAATGAGTGATCTGCCTAACAATTTGTTCATTAACCCAGCTGGGATTGGTTAGTTCAAACTAGCCCTGGAAACAAAAGAGTAAACATATCTCAAGCAACCAATTTTCCAAATATAAACTCATTTATTCCAGAACCAGCAGACTCTTATGAGGACACAAGCCACTGGGAAATGAGGTAAGGTTCTAGACTGGAAGCATAGTTCGAGCAGATTCTGATTCCATTAATCTGAGCATCACCGTAGTTTGGGCCCTGTTTAGCTGCAGCACACAAGGGTGAACAAAAGTTTTTGCATGTCTACATGCATTTCTCTGGGAGCAAAGAGCACATTTTCATATCCCTTTCTCTCCCACATTTCCTTTTCCCTTTAGAGTCAATAATGTCGCTGAATTTCTCTGTAAAGGGCTTGGCTTAGGGTTGGGCCAGGAAAAGCCATTGCGGAATAGAGAACTGGAAGGGAAATGGAAAGCAATGGGGCAGCCAAGGGAAACACAGCCAGCCCAGCAGGTTAGTGTAACAGGACTATAGCCTACATACATACATACAGAAATATTTTAATATCCCTTTTTACTACCAAGAAAAATAGGGCAGGACTCCCCCATCACTTAAATATATCGATCATCTTCATCATTACTATGTATCAGCACTTGTATGCCAGTCACTATGCAAAGCCTATACAACATTCCTTTAGTCCTCATGATCCTATGGAAAGGTATTATTTTTAACTATTTTTTAGGCATGAGGCTCTCAGAGGTTGAGCAGCTGACCCAAAGGCATAGAGCTACAAAGTAGCAGATGTGAGAACTCAAACTGAAGGCTGCCTGGCTCCAAAGTTTGTGCTCCCAACCACAATGGTGCCCTGCCCTGCAGATCCTTTGGAATGTTTGCTCTCATCTGATTTTTCCGAGTAGCGCGTTCAAAGACACTCTACTGCTGTTATTGTTTTCTGCATAGAAAATAAGCACTAACAATTGAAAGCATATTGTTAGGAACAAAACTGAAAAGGTAGTTATTTTGTGGTCCTCCCTACAGAGCATCTATACTACATGCTAAATAGTAGAAATCCTCTTCCATAAATATACACATCTATCCCCAACTTATAGATAGGGGAATGGGGCCCAGAGGGAGGGAGTGGCTTGAAGGACTAGAATGTGGTTGTATAGGGGAGAGACTGCTACACTAGCCTCCACCACCTGTACAGGCAAAAGTGGGCACAGGGGACCTGGTTCAGCCTCCAACCAGCTGTGACTTTAAATAAGGTATTTGAGCTTTCTTGTCTGTTTCCTCCTGTAGGAAGCAAGATGGGAGCGTCATGGTCTCAAAGGTCTCTGCTCCCCTTCTGTGATGCTCACTTCTTGATTCCCTGCTGACCTTGGCCCAAAGACAGGGGCTGTCAGGAGTACTGCAAGGAGGTGGGGCAGCTTTAGGAAGGCTTCCTGGAACTGTTTTACTTAATATATTTGTGCTCCTGCAACCTCATGAGGAGATGGAGACATTAAATAAAGAAACAAATCCTTTCCTTTCATTTTAGACTTCCTAATTTAAGAAAAGAATATTTGTGTAAGTTAAAAAAAAATCCTCCAGTAAGCTTTTGACTCTATCCAAGGGTTCAGCACACAAACGTCTTTGGAGAACAAGAGGTTTGGTCCACATCATAAAAGAAAAGGGACAGAGATGGATGTGTTGTGTAGGGCGTAGAAGCAACAAGCGAGAGAGGAAGAAACACAGTTAGAAAGGCTAAGAAAATACCCATCCATTTCTTTTCAGCCAGGTGAGATCAGTAAAAACCTCCCGTTTCCAAAAGGTATGAACATTTTTATTAAACAGCAATAGGACCTGGAATTAGCTGGAGGCTGGGTACGGTTGCAGGTTGCTTTATACAAGTATCACATTCCTGAAGAAGTGTGAAGTATCACAGTCCTGAAGAAGACTGACGTTCTGCAAACCAGACCCAATTTTAATTGCCATTTAAATGGAAATCAGTGAAAAACTCTTTTAGTAAAGCAAATGACCATCACCAATCTTTTTGGTTCTGTGAACTGTTTTCAGAGGTCAGGTTTGCCTCGAGGTACATCTAGTGTTCTCACCACTCACAGCGTCAGGACTTTATTTACTTTAAAATAAAGTGAGTTAGTTCAATGTGGCATTTTATGAGGTGTGGTCAACGCTGGCCCAGAGGGACACTCACCACGGCGTCGCTGTCATACAGCTCCACCACCACTAAGGGCGGGGAGTCTGCCAGCTCATTCACGTCTCCGTGCAGCACCAAATCATTGAACAGCAGCATCTGGTTCCAGGTAGGAGAGAGGGTCTGGGAGATTATCTGGAAGGAGGGACCAAAGAAAAGCAAAAGTTCATTCAGTTGAGTTGTAGGGGCTCTAAGGTTCATTCATCAAACACTTATACAGGGGAAAGAGAACACAACATCATTGTGATTGCTCGTTCATTCAATATTCAAGTAACTATGTAAACTGAGCAGCTACTATGCACTAAGCAATGCTGGGGAACACAAAGACTCCCGACTGCAGAGGAGCTTATATTCTTAAGTTTCATGAGCAGAGCCTCGACAATGTTTAACACCCTCTTTGAGTCCATATTTTCAGCTCAGTTCTCACAGTAGTGCCAGTGAAAACACTAGCTACTTTTTTGAGCATTTATAGTGTACTGGGCACTGAATTCACAGGCACTGTCTCATTCAACCCTCACAGTAATTCTGGGAGGTAAGTTCAGTTATTTACACACATTTTCCAGATCAGGAAACTGAGGCTCACTTGTCCAGAGCCAGCAAGTGGTAGAGCTGAGATTCCACCTGGACCATCTGGCAGCAAAGCCCAGGCAGTCTGCTAACCTCATCCACTCTCGCCACGTAGATGCTAATATTATCTCCATTTTATGAATGAGAACACTGAGGATTGGAGAGATTCAGTGATTCTTGACTTAGCAGCAAATAAAATTTTGTCATCAAGTATCTTAAAGTTGGGTATTTGACCTAATATTCCTTATGTGGAATTCTACTGTTTTGTGGTTATTGACTGAATTAAATAGATCAAGGTTTTCAAAACCACCCTCACCATTTTGCATGACATCTTTCTTACACTGATAGTAGAAGTGGCTCACAGCCCCCGCCTAGGCCATTTAAGTGGTGCCCTCAGAATGGAGGGCATATTTGGTCTTGCATTTTCTTCTCTGATTGGATGTTTGGAAACCTGCCAATTTCACACAGCCAAAGACTGGAGTTGTTTGCAGGGCAAGAGAACTCTGCACCTGGGCAGAAGCTGTTCCATTAATGCAGGAGACTAGTCCTGGAGAGAGTTCAAAACCACATTTCTTTCTCTTCCAGGCAAATGAGTGATTTCATAGGTGAATGTATCACAGCAGCCACTGGGTCCAGGGGAAGTTTCTGAACTGTGCCTCTGTCTGTCACTGTTCAACCTGGGAGGAAAGTCTGGAGAGAGACCTGGCCTGGACTCCAAAACTCACAGCAAACTGTCATCTCAACATTTTCCATCGAGTCATTTCTAGTCACAGCATTAAGTCATTTGCACTGGGGTCACAAAGGAATATTTTTATTGCTCTTCTTTATGTGGGTCATAAAAATATTGTGCATATTCATGATTTCTTTCTCTTCTTGCTTTTTCACTTTTATAGTATTTTATGTCTGAGACACAACAAGATTTTAAACATTTCAAAGAAAATCTAACTTTTCCAATAGGAAATGAATGGCTTCAACCAACTAATAACAGGAGTTAAGAAGCTGCACTGCAAAGTTACCCTGTGTCAGTGACATCACAAAGAACCATGTGTTTTATGTTGCTTTTCAAAATAGAAATGTGATCTGTCTTGTAGCATGCACTGGACAGTGTGATACCAAAGCAATTTATGATTTTCACAGCATCTTTCCAATAGAAATATTTTGGTATCTTCTTTGGCACTGGGCTGTAAATACCACTTGATAAGATTCCAGAGGTCAGAATTTGTTCATTCACTCATTCGTCATATAAATATAGGATTCAGGACCTACAACGTGCTAGGCACAGCATTAGACACTAACACAGCACTCTGTGCATAGCAGATGCTCAATAGCTATTGGCGTGAATGAGTGTGTATTGACCTGTCCCTGGAGTTGCTCCCATGAGTAAAAGGACAGCATGACCACCTTCAGGAGGTACTAAAAGGTTCACCCAAACAAAAATCCATTCTCTACTTCTCTGCCAAGGTGTCTATGATTCACCTCATTTCTTAAGGGCTTTCTTAAAGAGTTATGCATTAGAACTGAATTAAATGACATTATCTGGAAGTTATGGTAGCACTTAGCTAACATTTTGATGAGGGAGCCAGCTATCATGGACAGAGTATAGCTTTAGAATCAGATAACTCTGGAGTGAAATTCTAGTTTCATTACCTACCCGATGTTGGACTTGGGCACGTTGGAGATTAACCCTCCAAACCTTAGTTTTCCTCACGTAAATGGAGTTAGCACCTACCCTCCGGAGTTATGACCACTGTCCAAGAATAGTAAGTGCTTGGCACACATCGGGTGCTCAATAATTGCTTGTTATCCATCCTACCTGATCCCAGCCCATATTCTTTTATAAATGAGTAAACATTTACTGAACGCCTGCCGCATGGCAGCCTTGGTGCACTGGGGTAAGAGACCATCCATGTCCTCAGGACTAAGCCCCAATCTGGTTGTTGGAAATAGCAGTTTCCATGCTCTACCCTCTAAGATTTCCTCCCCTTCTCCTCTAATGCTCCCTCTTAGCCACTTAGTCCGTTTCCCTCTTTCATGCCAGAAGCCTCGCTCTGCGGGAGCTTTCCTCTCTTTCCTTTGTATTTCAGTCGCAAGATTTCTATGTCCCATGTCCCCAGTGATGTTGGGAATGACTGGATTCCCCTCTTTGAAATATTTCATTCCATTAAGTCACTTTACAAAGCATTGGTTTTCAGGAGCAGCATTCAGAGGCTTTTTCCCCCTGAGCCCTCTGTGGTTCAGGTGAGTGCTACCAGCTGAACAGTGGCACTTGGCTATGACTGCAGGGGCCCAGGTCCAGCTTTCCTCATCATTAAAAATACATAAAGGGGGCATGTCACCTGCAGACAAGTCCCTCTGTGTTAGCGCAGAAGTGAAACAGGAGAGGGAAATTGGTACCCTTTCTTACCAAAATGGAAGTGGAGTGGTTAAGCAAAGTGACTTTGGTTAAGCAAAGGGACCTGGGTTTCCATCTTGGTTCCACCATCTTCTAGCTATATCGTTTCCAAGCCTTACCTGCCTCATCTGTAGAATGAAGACACTACTAACATCCAGCTTTGGGCTGCAGTGAGATGTAGCAAACAATGCATAAAAAAATGCTTAGCACTGCGCCCAGCACGTGGGGAGCTTTTAGTAAATGGCAGCTATTACTATTTTCAAAAATGAGGTACTTGGCTTAAACTTATGGAAACAAAGTCCAGAACTCAACAGAACCTATTTTCCCTTTCAAATAATTATTTGATAAACAAAAGTCATCTGTTCCTTTGAGATATGGATCTAAATCAAATGAAGGTGCTGTATGGAGATACAAAATACAAGGATAATTACACAGCAGACCAAGGATTTCATCCAAATCCTGTACTCCACTCAGGGCCCTGGAACTCCACAGTGTTGTGGCAGGTGGAGGAGGGCTCCGGGGGTCCATCCTATGAGAACTCCCTTGCTGTTGGAAGGAAACCTCAATGACAATAACAACAAGCAGTCACATAGAAGCCTTAGTTTTAAGCAAGGTACTGTCCTGGGTGTTTTATCCTCTGGAAGGAATGTACAAGGTTATCATCCCTATTTCACAGATAAAGAAATTGAGGCACAAGGAGAGGTTTGTTTAAAGTCACACAAGTGATAAATGGAAGAGCGTGGATTTTGACCCAGGCAGTGCAGGTCCAGAATCTATACTCATCATCACCACGCTCCATACTAACTCTCAAAACATAGGAAAGAGAAAGTCATCTGTTATCATTTTTATGCTCAGTCACTGAATGAGGATGAAGTCATCTTCCTGCTGAGGTTTCTCCTGACTTCTCTCCCAGGTAGAACTAACCCTTTCTCTACTTGGCTCTTGTAGGACTCTGTACAACCCTGTACCCTGGGGCTTATCATAGTGCAGTGACTCATGTGTCATGAGGCCTGCATCCATGCCTGGATTGCATATTACACTGGAGCAGAGTCTGGCTCCTCTCATCCTCCAGAGTCCAGCATGTGACCTGGCAAAAAAGCCAGCACCTGACAGGCATTAGGTTCAATGAATGTGAGACTGGTTCACATCACGCTGTCAGTGTGCGAGTCATAAATCAAAATGCAATCTACTCTATCATCCAGGTCATGGGCTTTGCCCTGGAGAACAATGTTAGCCCTCTCAACATCAGCCAATGTCATGGCCAGCATTTATCAATCATTTTATAAACTTAACTATCTGCTTCTTCATGACAGTCCCATTTTAAGATGACAAACCTGAGGTTTAGTGAGTTGCGTTACTTGCCCAAAGACATGCAGGCAGAGAGGAGATGAGCTAGAAAGTAACCTTATGGCACTCTGTGTCTAACCCATGGTGCTTAACTCCCTGAGATGGGCAATTCTTTACTGAGCGTCCCTCTCTTCAAACAGCAAATCAGAGAACAGAATAAATTTTTAGAGAATAGAATCTAATGAGAAAAGCATCCTACTGGATTTTTGCTGATTAGGAATCCTTTTCTCATTTTAGTACTTGTTGTATAGGAAAGGGAGAAAGAGAGGAAACAGGCACAGACTGACACTATAGTTTGCATATTTGTCTTTTCCAAAACTCATGTTGAAATTTAATCCCTAATGTCATGGTATTGAGAGGTGGGGCCTTTAAGAGATGTTTGGGTCATGAAGGATCTGCCTTCACAAATGGATTAATCTATGGATCAATAGGTTGTCATGGGAGAGGAACTGGTAGCTTCAGAAGAAGAGGAAGAGAGGCCTGAGCGAGCATATTAGCATGCTCCGCCCCCTCACCATGTGATGCCCTGCGCTGCCTCGGAACCTGCAGGGTCCCACCAGCAAGAAGGCCCTCACCAGACACAGCTCCTCAACCTTGGACCTCCAGCCTCCATAACTGTAAAAAATAAATTCCTTTTCTTTAGAAATTACCCAGTTTCAGGTATTCTGTTATAAGCATGCTAAATGTATTAAGACAACCCATCTCCCTTAATACTCACAACCTCCATTATGCAGTAGTATTCTCCAGAAGAGGGGGACTGTGAAGCATCGAGATGTTAAAAGCATGCAAAGCTCCCCAGCTGGTGAGTGCAAAGTCTAGAGCATCTTGACCACAAAACTGGCAAATGTTTCTCCCCACTGAGACCCCTCCATGATTGGATCATAAACCTCATGCATGTTGATCTGTGCTGTTTCCTCATTTGCTCCTTCCCCACTGCACATTGCCTTGTGCCTGGCACTTCAGCCTTCTCCTCCTCACTCCTCTTTTTCTCCCAGCCTTCCTTCACCTCAGGGACTTGCATTCTTTGCCCTAGGACAATGATCACAGTGAAACAATAGACCTTCCCCCACGTAAGTCCTTGTGGGCACATATTCCCTTTTCAGTATGAAACATCTACACACCCAGAGATGCAGGTATTTGCAACATGTCCCCATTGTTTCTTTCCTGGGCTCTTCTGTGGGTCAGTTGCAGGCTGCAGGAAAGAAGCAGGCTGTCTTGGTTACCCCGGTTACCTTTGTTGTCTGGCAGTGAGAAAGGAACGTGACTTTGGCAAAAGGGTCTGAAAGTCCATTGCTGTCAGCCGCGATGAGGCTCCGGGCTTGGTACATGTGAGCTCTCAGCTGAAAAACATGCTGTTCTGTGGACAAATCATGGAAGGGGGCAGGTGTTAGTGGGGTTTTCAAGAACAGTGTGTACACATGTGTGTCTGCATGTGATGTCCATCTACGTATCCACAGACAGACAAAAGAAGACCACCAAAAACATCCACCCTCCTCTGAGACAAGAATGGAAGCCCTGAAGAAAAGGAAGAAGTGATATTTACAGGGTACTTTGAACCCAGGCATCTTCACCAGGTTATGTGTCTTATTCTTCACTAAAACCCTGAGAAATAGCACGATCTCCATTTTATAGATGAGGAAAAATGGCACACAACAAGGTTAAAAGACTTTCTAAAGTTTGCATAATTAACCATGCCAGAGCCTAGATTTTATTTCTGATTCTAAAATCTTTTTCTCTTTCTAAAATACCACATTTTACTCTCTAATAATTCTCCTGTTTCTACAGGCATGAGTGTGTGCACATGTGTTCATGTGGGCACGTGTGTGTGTGTGTGTGTGTGTGTGCAAGGGACTGCTCCACATAGTTTTCACTTCAACAAACACAACATATGTCTCAAGTCATCCATTCACTCATTTTCCATTCAGCCAGGGTCATTTTGAGCACCTAGTGCGTACAGTCGTGATCTCTGAGGATTCTGTGGTAACTAAGAGAGTCCCTGCCCTTGGGGAGCTCCTGAGAGAAGGCAGAAGATAAGACAAGCACCCACATCACAGTGGCAGAGGGCCAGGGATAAGTGTTCTGTGAGAATGCTGGCAAGGGACAGGGGGACAAAGGGCAGGAGTGAGCACACCCTGTGCCTGGATAGGAGGCAGAGAGAAGGCCTCAGGTTGGGGCAGCTCAGGGTTCAGTGGGGAAACCTCAAGTAACAGTTGAGTTCATCACAGTCCTTGGTCCATGGTACTTTCTGATCACTGCCCCTTGCAGGGTGCCTCTTGGTTTTTATATTCACTTATCCCTTTTTACTTCTCTACCCACTCCCATTTCCCGCACTCTCCCAAAGCCACTGTGTTCAGTGTGTCTGTTTTTGTGCTGACTTGGGGAGTGGTATACAGAAACTCTTGTGCACTAATATGAATAACTCTACTTAGTTAAAGTAAGGGTACAAATACCCTGTGAATTCCCCCGCCCGCCACAATGCGATCCCTAGACTTACCTCACACAGGTCCATATGGGAACTTGTACATGGCTACGAACCCTTATTAGTGTGTCTTTATTTCCTTATTTGTAAAATGGAGGAAATAATAGTTCCTCATAGGGTTATTGAAGGGAACCGAAAGGCTGAGAATGGTGCCTGGCCCATGGGAAGAACTCTAAAAGTGGGGTGAAGATGCTGGAGTGCTGTTACTCTTGCTCACTGCAATGTGACCTGTGGGGAGCACCTGGAAGCAACCTGCATGTCCATCACTGTGGTAGTGCCCAGGAAAAATGTCAGGGAGTTTGGGAAAGCAGTTAGAGGCAACGGATTAGAGGTACACTTGGCAAAATGGATGGATCTCACGAATCTAAGTGCTTATAAATGAGAAAAAAAAAAAAGCATGAGATAGGAGACACAGTACTATTCATGTAAAATGAGAATATGTGCACACAAAGGAATCATTCATATTTGCCAAAGCACACTCGAAGAAAAAGGGGTAGACCATAGTGGAGGTGGTGCTGCCCTTAGAGCAGAGCCCCTAAAGGTTGGTAACATTTGAGAGGCAGGGATGGAGGTGCCAAGACACTGGAGCAGGATGAGTCAAGACAGGGGCAAAAACACCAGGCTACATGGGGCAAGAATGTAGTCCAGAGTGTCTACAGTCTAGGGACACAGACATCTGTAGTCATATCATGGAGGACCTATGAGGCTTGAACGAGGCAACAAGGAGCTCTTGAAAGTCTGTGCACAGGAGCTGGTGCTAGCAGAGCAAAGCTCCAGGACGATAAAACTGAGTCAAGCTAGCCATGGACAGAAGAGGTGTCGGGGAGGGAAACCAACAGGGAGACAACACTGCCCCCTCTAGGCCAGAAGTTTAAGGGCCAGAGCTTATGCACTGGTAGAGGGGATGGAAATGAGGGGGTGGGACAGATATGACAGTCCTGGGTGCTATAGGCCTTGAGCCCTGATTGGCACGGTGAGGAGGGACAGGAAGGGCAGGGGGTGCCAAAGACAACTCCTTACTATATTATCTTGAGGCTCACACATGTTTCTGTCCCTCCACCCTATGCCACTGTCTGGTTGCATGGGGACCAATATGGAACCTGAGAACATAGCAAACATATCAGACCCACTCTAATCCTGCAAAGGATTTGGAAACTTGAGCCCTGCACACCTCCAGTTAAGTCCGGTATTTGCAGTGGAAGTTCTCCACACTCTGTCAAGGCAGGGGGAACCAGAGAAGTGATTCCTTTGGACTCAATTCTAAGTCCTCCCTCTGTCCCCACTGCCACATACACCAATAAACCCTCACATGACAGGCTGGGCCCTGCTGGCAAGGGAGCCCCTTAAAATGGCAACAGTAAACGATGGAAATGATGCCATCAGCAGATGGCACAGGGATTTCCCGACAGGAGTGTTTCTAGAGATGGCCCACGTGTTCCTTAGCATGCTACATCGTTTGGCAAATTTCTCTGCTGAGAGTGAACTTGGAAATGGTTCACCCGATGAAAATGTTCACCAGCTGCCCCTGAAATGGCTAACCCTGTAATTTAGCAGACCACCCAATGGCAGCCACACAAGCTATGCCCTACACAACTCCAGGGAGCACCATTTACTCAGTGTAGGTTTTCATTTTTCTGAAACCTTGAGTCTTACTAGTTATGTTCCTGGGACTAATCTAGTCACCCTCCTCACACTTTATTGGTACCCCTCTTATGCTATGGCTTGCTTTTTACTTGTGGTTATGAGAGATGTGTCTGTTATCCCCACTTGAGGGCCAGAATCACCTCTCACTCATCTCCATGTCACCCACTAGTTTTTCCACCATGCCTTCCATATATGGGTGCAAACTAATTATTTGCTGAATGGGTATTTTCTGGAGCACAAAATTCTCCAGTAGGTGTGGAAGGCAGCCAAAGCCACCAATGCCAGTGCACGGCAGGAAAAGTTTATTAGGTCACTCTACGAACACACACTGCAGAGGATCAGAAGCATTGGGAAAAGTCTTTCCTCTGAATTGTTAGTAGCTGGGATAGCAATCACATCTAGGTCCTTGGGTCTCTAGAGATAATCTATAAAAATAGGAAGCCAAGTTAGCTTCCTATTTTTTCCTATCAAGTTAATGTGGATGTTTTTTACCCAAAGATGAAAACTCTCTCAAGGTATGGTGGAAGACAGTAGAAAGAAAGTAGGGTTTGGAGACCTTTTATTTTCCCCCATCCTTTACTAGCTGTGTGATCTTGGGCAATTTCTAAGCATCTTTGATACATAACTTTCTTCATCTGTAAGATGAAGAGTCTTCCCAGGGTTGATTTGAGAAATCAATGAGATCTGATGCATCAAGTGTAAGACACAATGCTTGGCATCTGGTATTATGCATTTTCCAAAAAGACAATGCTCTTATGCATTTATATCGAGCATGGAAACCATGAGCTGAACTATTAGATATGTATTTCCAGAACCTTGTATTCTCTGACTATTGAGCAACTTTGACTCCACTGGCAGTCTAGGTTCAACCAACATCAGAGGAGCCTTGGGCCACAGAGGAGACTTGACTGTATAGACAGTTCTCCAATGTTTCCAACACTGGCTCAACCCAAAACTCAACTTCAGCAGAAATGAAGGTAAAACTGCAGGCTGCTTGATCTGAACTCAGCAGCAAGAGATAACATAAATGAAAGTAATTTGGAAGCAGAAAGTCAAATGCAATTGTAATGAATATTTATAATAAAATTCAAAAATGTATTAAAACATAAACATGATGGCACTTACAGAAAATAACTACATAGAAAGGATTCCATAAAGCATGCTGAATTTTAAAAGCAGCCGAGCCAAGAACCAAGCTGGAGAAATATGAGTGAACCTACTGATACCAGTTTCCACTGGGTTACTACTAGGAAATGTGAATATCTGCTGTTGATAGGTAAAAATCCCCATGCCACATGAAAGTAAAATCTGCCTTAATTCCACAGATCATGTAAGCACAAGAACTTACTGACATTCTGACATTTTTTTGTTTAAAACGCAAACTCAACCTACATAATCTGCCTACAAAGAAACTCAAATTACTTCCTCTCTATTAACAGAGAAACATAAGTGTTTATTCCAGATGCGTTTAATGATTTTATTCTTTTTAGATGGGACATTGAAAGGTAAGGTAGAACACTTAGGAACTGCACTAAAGAAGGCCAATAAGTTGGCCCTAAAATAATGTGCAAAAAACTCATGCATGCTGCCCTCCTTATTATCTTTTCAGAAGCCCACCTGAGACCTCGAATGACCCTCTTTGCCCAGTGGGGACCCTACCTTGGTAGAGGAGGTTGGATGGGGGGTGATTGGCGCCAGCCCCTTTGGAGGACGTTTCTGCTTCATAGCCTACTGGCAAGTTGTCCAAGATGGCACTGGCATGCTTGATGGAGCCCAGCCACAGGTACACGTCGACTTTTGCTTGCACAGACCAACCAGCCGGTCGTTTTCCAGGCGGCTGGAGAAAGGTTACAAAAAAGACTGACTTGTTAGGAGGAGATAATTATAGGCGTCCCCTTTTGAGAAAAGAGGTCCTTCCTGGAGACACACCCGGAAGTATGTTCAGAGAGCAGTTCTCAAAAGCTCCTCTTAAATCCAAATAAAAGCAATGTCCTCAGTTGCCTTGATGCACAACTCCAGATCTCCAGAGGAAGATACAGGTTTAGTGGGACCTAAAGCTTAAACCTGCACTGTGATAAGCTCTTCCAAGCTGTGGGTCACTTCAACTTAATAGGTAGTAGGTATGTTTATCACCACCATTTGATAAATGTGGAAACACAGGCTCAGAGAGATAAAGTAAGTTGCCTATGATGCTCAGGTTTTAAGTGACAGACACAAAAGTGAAAAATAAAAGAGAGTCCACATTTAGACTCTAGACTCTGAACCCCATAGCTTGACTATCACTCTGAGCTGAAATCTTCTTCCTGGAACTTCCAACTGTCTGGGGTTCCAACCTGACTTTTTACCTCTTTGCTTCATTTAGAAGAATCCTAGTACTTCTTCCATAAGTCAGGACTCTATGGCTTGGAAGAACCTACCTGGCCTGCCATGCGCTTTCTCCCTGGCTAAACAACTTCACCCCTCCCTCAGGCAGTGTGGTCTCAGATTCCCTTACTGCTCTGCTCTCTCTCTTTTGAATGTGCCCAGATTTGTATTTTTATTTATGTTTGCTTTAATTTCTATGTTTATGTCTGTATTAGTGTGGGTAGTATGAGTATCACAGGAAGTGTGTGCATGTCCACATGTATGTGTGTACATATGCCTGTGTGCACATATGCCTGTGTGTGCATGTAGTTATGTATATGTGTGTATATGCCTGCATGGGGGTGCATGTATTCTCAGAATCTGAAGACAAAATGTAGGCAGTGTGGCTCCTTTATTTTTCAGTCACCAGGATAAAGGTACTCCCTTACCCCTCTAAATAGTCCCAGGCCCCAGTCTTGGCTGTTGCCAGCAAGGCCATCATTCTAAGAGTAACCTATGGCACTTAACTGCTACCTCTCAATATGTTGTCAACCCTTCTTCTAAGTTCCTCTTCCTGGTGTTTCTTAGAATTTCCTGTCAGTAATTTTCTTTTTTTTCTTTTTTTTTTTTTTTAACATCACTTCCTTTCCATTGAGGGTCACAAAATCCTATTATGAAAGGCCACAACTCGCTCTGTCAATTTCCAAGGACCCCATGGAGAGCCTCTGAATCTGAAATTGAACATGGCTGTATGCCTTTCTATTGTGCTCTGCGGGTTCCACAAATGGATTTTGAGCAACTCAGCTTAGCAACTACTACCAGTGCTGCTAGGCCCTTGCTGAGGGAGTGGGGCCAGAAGACTTGGTCCTGGCCCTCCCTCCAGGGCTCACAAAGAGGCCACTCCACTTGGCCACTTAGCTTCACCTACTCAAATGCAAAGAGAGAAAGTGCTGAGGAAGCAGAGAAGTAGCAGCAGTGATTTCCATCCTTCCTTTGAGATTCAAATATTTAGCTGGGCTTTAATGGGCACTTTGGAGTTGGATCCCAGAAAGAGAGGAAAGTGCATGAACAAAGATTTGGGTAATATGAGCTAATATTTAGCAAGTGCTTACTCTGTGCCAGGAATGATGCTAAGAGCTTTCAGGAAAGAAGTCACAACCACTGATCATGAGAGCTAGACAGAGAATGACACAGATGAAGCTGAAGAATCCTGCTTAGTATATGGACGAGCTGGGACTGTATTCTTTAAGCGGTAGGATGCCAGTATTTGTTGAGCTCAAAAAACAAATAAGTTTATTTTGTTGTTGGTAAAGGCAACCACTCTACAACCTGTAATTTACAAAATTATAATAAGACAAATAATCCTTGACTCATCAATTATCTAATAATAATAGCCAAAATGTATTGAGGAATACATTTGTTCAATAAAATTAATATGTATTGAAAGCCTAAGATTATTTTCCTATAATAAAAGCAATCCCTCTGCCATTTGTAGACATCACTAAGACATCGATTCATAAAGAAGGGAATTTTTGTCTGTTGCTTCACTGCCATGTCCCCAGTGCCTAAAAGTGTTCTTGGCACCTAGGAAGCATGTGGTAAATGTATGTTGAGTGAATATCCTTTATTTTCTTTTCTAACAATAATAATATTTAACAGATGTTGAGCAATTATATTGTTTCAGGCCCTGGTCTAATGTTTCTCTCTTCACACCGAATGTTCTATTGCCTGCCAGCTATCACCAAATCATAGGTTATCAGGGTTAGAGCCCAGACTCTCAGTCAATGCTCCTCACACACTGCTATGAGCACATGGATTGCCAGGGCATCTGGTTAAAATGCACACTCAAATTCAGCTGGTCTCTGGGACAGTTTGACAATCTGATTTCTCCTCATGGACACTAATCCTGGGGTCTACAGATCTCAGTTTTAACTATTTGAGTGGCAATGCTCTTAACCTAGTGTGCTACATTGCCCTAAGCAAAGCAAATCTGAGATTCTGCAGGGTTTTCTTTTCTTTTTATCCCCGTCCTGCCCTGCCCCCATAGAGTCTTGCTTTGTCACCCAAGCTGGAGTGATGTGGTGCAATCTCAGCTCACTACAAACTCTGCCTCCTAGGCTCAAGCCATCCTCCCACCTCAGCCTCCCAAGTAGCTTGGACCATGAGCAGGCACACCCCCATACCTGGATAGTTTTTGTATTTATTGATTTTTGGGGGGTAGAGATGGGGTTTCCCCATGTTACCTAGGGTCATCTCAAACTCCTGGACTAAAGCAATCTACCCCCTTCGGCTTCCCGAAGTGCCAGGATTACAGGCAAGAGACACTGAGCCTGGGCCTGTGTTTCTTTTCTTTTCTTCTTCTTTTTTTTTTTTTTGAGACAGAGTCTTGCTCTGTCACCCAGGCTAGAGTACAGTGGTACAATCTCAGCTCACTGTAGCCTCTGCCTCCAGGGTTCAAGTGATTCTCATGTCTTAGCCTCCCAAGTACCTGAGATTGCAGACGCATGCCACCACACCCAGATAATTTTTGGATTTTTAGTAGAGATGGGGTTTCACCATGTTGGCCAGGCTGTTCTTGAACTCCTGACCTCAGGTGATGCACCCACCTCGGCCTCCCAAAGTGCTGGGATTACAGGCGTGAGCCACCATGTCAGGTTGGCCTTGTGTTTCTTAAAGTAAAACAAAACAATGACAAAAAACATCATTCATTTCTACTGCTGCTAAACAACATGTGTGCATTTAAACTCGTGGTTAAAACCAAAGACTCAGCTAACGTCTTGGGAAAATGTTCCATAAAGACCATTGCTGCACTCCTAAAGTTAGCAGCTTGTACATTTTTAAAAAAATATACGCAAGTTGGAATTGCTGGCAAGATGATGCAGAGTGTCTCACTTAAGTATCTAAGTTGGATTCATTCAACATTATTGAGCACCTTCCCAGGTGCTTTCAGGAACAGAATCCCATTTTTAATTTCACGTGTACTTTCAGCCTGGTTACATGTCTGCCCCTGCCTTCCCTCGACTGGGGCTCAGAAAACAATACCCCCAAATGAAGGCCTCAGAAGCAAAAGTGTTTCTCTGACCTTCTCCTGCCCTCCTCTCTTTCAGTCCCATTCGCCCCCAGGTTAGCCATAGAAACTAGAATCTCTCTTCCCTAGTGCAGGTCACAGACACCAGAACCCCATTTCCCAAAAGCCAGCTATAAAACCTAAAAATATGACTCTAACTTTCCCTCTGCCTTTCTATGTAAAAATTGGCCGTAAAGAATTTATCTGACCTACCTTGTCTAACTGTAGCCCATTCCAGAGAGGGTTCTACCCCACACCCAGAAAGAGAGAATGCTATAGACAGGCCAAGAAGTAGCTAGGCAGACAGACCTTGCTGGGTTTCCCAGCTCAGTCCACTAGCATTAGATTATACCATTTTTATTGAATCATATTTCTATATGTCCATCCATACTTTGTTGAGCCTAACCATAAAAATGGATGATTTCCCCCTATTTTTGGATCTTCCTTCTAAAGGCTCCCATCTATTAATGTGTATATTTAATATATACATTAAATAAATTTGTAAGCCTTTTCTCCTATTAATCTACCTTTTGTGAATTGATTTTTCAGCAAAGCTTCAGAGCGACAAGGGAAAGCTCTCCCTTGGCTCCTACACCAGCTTCCCCACTCTCCTGCCTCTGTCATGTGCCCCTGACCGACCACAGCCAGGTATTTCCCTTTGAGAATAGCATGGAAAGGTAGGAAGAAAGAAAACACAACAGAGAAAAACAATTAAGAATACAAAAATATATCAAGAAGCTGTGATCATTCATATATAAATATTGCATGAGACAAAATGCTAAAGTCTCAGTCTCCCCTGTGCCTCCCCGACTTCCCACGGGGTCCTGGTGCAAGACAACCAGCTCAAAAGGAAGAGGAAGCTTGGCAAGTGAGAGAAAAGAGAGAGAGAGGTAGTAACTCACATGAACTGTGTTGGAGTTGGTCAGTATTAGCAAGAGTGAGGTTTGTTTATGTGGTAGAGGTTTTACTCTGTGGCAGGACAGAGAAAGGTGCTTTTTAGCCATCACTTCCTGCTGCATCCTAGGAAAAGCTAGATGGAAACCTGGAACCTGGAGAACAGGAGATGGACTCCCTGTTGTGGAAAGAAGGTAGGATAGGGATGGCAAAGGGAGTGAGAAGGAGTGGACTCAGCACAGAGTTAACCCCAGGAGAAGAGGAAGGTTGAGCGCCACCCTCTGGGCTCTGAGAGCATCTAGCTCCTTCCTTAGGAAGGGTTTCCTTTTGGTGATAAATTTCCATTTCCACATTTCCAGCCCTCAGGAGCACAGTGGGGATAAGACTAAAAGGAAAGGATCCTAAACTTTTGAGTGGTGTGTTGGGCTGAGTTCTGCAAATTCTGTTCCATCATTTTTAGTAGCATTGTGAGTATGTTTAAATTAGAGAAAAAGAAAGATCATGCAACCCAGGACCGCAAAACCTTCATTGCTGTTACTGATCAATCATTATTTAGCCATGTGACACAGATGAGGCACTTTGTTTCTTGTATTAATAGTTCTCAAACAGGGCCTTTAGGAAGAGAAGCTTCCTAAAACTTACAAATACTATTCTGGATGCATAAGCTTGACAAACGTGGGCTTAAAAAGTTAAAGATGTTTCACATAGTACTGGTACCAAAACAGACATATAGACCAATGGAACAGAATAGAGACCTCAGAAATAACACCACACGTCTACAACCATCTGATCTTTGACAGACCTGATAAAAACAAGCAATGGGGAAAGGATCCCCTATTTAATAAATGGTGCTGGGAAAAATGCAGAAAACTGATACTGGACCCCTTCCTTACACTTTATACAAAAATTAACTCAAGATGGATTAAAGACTTAAATGTAAAACCCAAAACCATAAAAACCCTAGAGGAAAACCTAGGCAATACCATTCAGGTCATAGGCATGAGCAAATATTTTATGATGAAATCACCAAAAGCAACTGCAACCAATGCAGAAATAGACAAATGAGGTCTAATTAAACTAAAGAGCTTCTACAAAGCAAAAGAAACTATCAGAGCGAATGGGTAATCTACAGAATGGGATAAAATGTTTGCAATCTATCCATCTGACAAAGGGCTAATATCCAGAATCTACAAAGAGCTTAAACAAATTTACAAGAAAAAATCAAACAACCCCATCAAAAAGTGGGCAAATGACATAAACGGACACTTCTCAAAAGAAGACATTTATGCAGCCAACAAACATGAAAAAAGCTTAACATCACTGAAGTTTAAAATTCAAAACCACAATGAGATACCATCTCACACCAGTCAGAAAGGCAATTATAAAAAAGTCAAGAAACAACAGATGCTGTCAAGGCTGTGGAGAAATAGGAACACTGTTGGTGGAAGTGTCAATTAGTTCAACCATTGTGGAAGACAGTGTGGTGATTCCTCAAGGATCTAGAACCAGAAATACCATTTGACCCAGCAATCCCACTACTGGCTATACACCCAAAGGATTATAAATCATTCTACTATAAAGAGATATGCACAGTATGTTTACTGCGGCACTGTTCACAATAGTAAAGACACGGAACTAACCCAAATGCTCATCGATGATAGACTGGATAAAGAATATGTGGCACATATACACCATGGAATACTATGCAGCCATAAAAAAAAATGAGATCATGTCCTTTGCAGGGGTATGGATGAAGCTGGAAGCCATCATTCTCAGCAAGCTAACACAGGAACAGAAAACCAAACACTGCATGTTCTCATTCATAAGTGGGAGTTGAACAATGAGAACACATGGACATAGGGAGGAGAACATCACACACCAAGGCCTGTCAGGGGGTGGGGGACAAGGGGAGGGAGGCCATTAGAACAAATACCTAATGCACGCAGGGCTTAAAACCTAGGTGACAGGTCGATAGGTGCGGCAAACCACCATGGCACACGTTAACCTATGTAATGAATCTGTACATTATACACATGTATCCCGGAACTTAAAGTAAAATAAAATATAAAAAAAGTTAAAGATGTTTCCCAACTGCAGAACTTCTTGGAACCTTCCACTGGTTAATGGGCACTGTGAAACTGCAAGAGTTTCCAAGGTTACAACTGCAACTTCTTAAAAGCATTTGAACATGGAACATTTACAGAGCCACTCAAAGAACAGTAGCTCCACAGAATAAAGCTTGAGGAAACTTTGGCTTAGAGAGTATAGAGATTTATATTCTATGTTCCCCCCCAGCCCCCGCCCACCTTCACTTCCTACTTCCCAGCTAAAAAATTGGAGTGAGTGGCAGATGAGGGAATACTCAGTGTCCCTGGTGCTGCCTTTGTTTTTTCTGGTCTTGCCCATTCAGTGAAGAGAAAGGGGCATGAAGAGAGATGGTGGGTGAGAAGGGACTTAAAGTCAGGAGTGAAAATCAAAACAGAAATGAAAATTGTCTTACTGAATCATCTTATCAAGATATTTTATCAAATTCATATGACTGGATTCAACAAGATCCAGAAAGCTGCTGCCCAGAGCAATTCCAATGGCAGAAGGAAAATACAAATAAAGAAATAAGCTAAGGCCTACAGAAGAAGATAATATTCAGATGATGAATGCTCCACGGCAAAAGTTCTGCATTTTCAACTCTTCTAACCTCTGACTTTATTTGACAGCTGTTCTTTGTTCTAATTTTAAATAGTGCCAGGATACATCAAAATATTTAGAAGTGAGTAACTTTATACCACCTTTCTAGTATTTTTAGCACAGGGCCTTCTGAAGTGATTTGCTATTTTTAAGATAAATATTTCTTGCCTCCTTAGCATTCTTTGAATGGAGAAAGTGAAAGAAAATTCTTGATAATTGTGGTGAATGACTTGGGTGGAAAACTTTGTTTTTCAGTTATAGTTTTACTGGAGTGGGTTTAAAAGCCATTTTAGGCCAGGCACAATGGCTCACATCTATAATCTCAGTGCTTTGGGAGTCCAAGGAAGGCAGAAGAATTACTTGAGGCCAGGAGTTTGAGATAAGCCTGGGTTACTTAGTAAGATCCCATCTCTATGAGAAATAAAAATTAGCCAGATGTGGTGGCACATCCCTGTAGACCTAGTTATTCAGGAGGCTGAGGTGAGAGGATTGCTTGAGCCTAGAAGTTCAAGGCTACAGTGAGCTGTGATTTTACCACTGCACCCCAGACTTGGCAACAGAGTAAGATGCTGTCTCTAAAACAAAATCATTTTACATACATGACAGAAAATAACACAGAGAGCCTCAAACAACTCGCTGGATATGAGGGGGACGTAATTACAGCAACGTCCTCTGGGAATGTGGATGTCTAGTTGTTCGAATGCTAGCATTTATTGAGTGATTATTCTGTGAGGCACAACTACATGTTATTTACTTGCATTTATTCACTTGTTCCTCACAATAATCTCCATTTCATGAATGAAAAATAGGATGAACATTTTTTATCCGTTTGAAGGTTGAAGAATATTAAGTTGCCCAAGGTCATACAACTAGTATATATTGGCTCTGGAATTCTGTTATGGGTTTAATTGTGGTACCACAAAATTTATATGTTGAAGTTCTAACCCCCAAAACCCAAAATATGACTTTATTTGGAAGTAGGGTCAATGTAGACATAATTAGTTAAGTTAAAATTACATTGTACTGCAGTAGGGTAGGTCCCTAATCCCATATGACTGGAGTCATAAAAAGAAGGTCAGATGAAGGGATAGACACAGAGGAAGAATGTCATATGGAGATTGGCGCCATTCTAGTAAAAGCCGTGCAACCAACCAGAAGCTAGAGGAGAGGCCTGGAACATGTTCCTCCCTAACACCTTCAAGGGAACATAGCCCTGCCAACACCTTGACCTAGGACTTCTAACCTTTAGAACCATGAGATAATACGTTTCTGTTGTTTAAGCCAGTCAGTTTATGCTACTTTGTTACAGTAGCCCTAGTGATCTCATACAAATTCCAGCCCAAATTCACCTTATTTCAAAGCCCATGCTTTAAACCATTATCCCACACTGCCTCTCATGCTTAATAGGGCCCTTCTGTCTGCACCATTGAACGATCACATCTACAGTAAACTCTTGAGATTGGACGGCACTTAGAGGCTATTTAATTTAGCTGCCTGCTGCCATGTTTGTATCAAATAGTTGCCTAGGGTGTGCTAACACCTCTAAGGATGAGGAATGCATTATGGACTTCCATTTAGGAGACTATTTCCTTGTAATGTCTTTGTAGGGCCTGATTTTTACCTGCTGGGTCTCTCTCTCCCCTATACCTCCCCTCCATCTATGTACTAGCTCCTAAAACACTGAAACTACTCTCTCGTGCTGTCAAATCTTCTCAGCTAAGAATTGCTATCTCTTTACCTGTTCCTCTATGGCATGCTTTTGAACCTTTTCTCCCTCCTTGAGTTAGTAAAGGAATGATTATTATATAGCAAGAAACCAGAACTGATATTGGGAGGACAGTCAACTATGGGTTAGGAAAAGTTAATCAGTTAATTTGTACTCTTGTCAGCTGCTGGTGGGGGTAAAGACTTTGGACACATTTTCCTCTTATTCATTGATTTCTACTTACTGGGATAAAAATGTATTTGTAGGGGAGGTAAAATACCCAGGGCCTCCAAGCAAAGCTCAAATCTTGAGTTAGAGACAGTAGAATCTGTCCAGAGATACACGTCTTTAAGGGCCCACCCAGAAGGCATCTGGGGACTCTGTCTTGATGAAGAGTGAGGGACCCTCAAGTGGAAAATTTTATATTTTTACAATTTAAAGTCACAAGGAATCCTGAACTAGCTGTTCTGTCCTTCTTATAGTTTTCTTTGAAGCTATTTTAAAATACAGATTAACTCATGTGAGAAGATGCCATGGACAAATTACACAAGTGAAAAGATAGTGAGGAAACTGATAGAAAAACGTTTATTCTAAGAAATCATAGATAACACAAACAAATGCAAATACCTCCAATGCTCATGGATTGGAAGAATCAATATCATGAAAATAAACATACTTCCCCAAACAATCAACAGATTCAATGCCCTTCCTATCAAAATACCCACATCATTTTTTGCAGAATTAGAAAAAACTATCCTAAAATTCATACAGAGCCAAAAGAGAGCCCAAATTGCCAAAGCAATCCTAAGCAAAAAGAACAAATCTAGAGGCATCACATTACCTAACTTCAAATTATACAAGGCTATAGTTACCAAAACAACATGGTACTGGTATAAAATAGATATATAGGCCAGTAGAATAGAATAGAGAACCTAGAAATGAAGTCAAATATTTATAACCAATTGATCTTCAGCAAAGCATACAAAAACACAAATTGGAGAAAGGATGCCTTATCAATAAATGGTACTGGGGAAACAAGATAGCCACATGTAGAAGAATGAACCTGGATCTCTATATCTTTTTGTTTGTTTGTTTGTTTTGTTTTTTTGAGACGGAGTCTCGCTCTGTCACCCAGGCTGGAGTGCAGTGGCATGATCTCGGCTCACTGTAAGCTCCGCCTCCCGGGTTCACGCCATTCTCCGGCCTCAGCCTCCCAAGTAGCTGGGACTACAGGCGCCCGCCACCACGCCCGGCTACTTTTTCTTATTTTTTAGTAGAGACGGGATTTCACTGTGTTAGCCAGGATGGTCTCGATCTCCTGACCTCGTGATCCGCCCGTCTCAGCCTCCCAAAGTGCTGGGATTATAGGCTTGAGCCACCGCGCCCGGCCTGGATCTCTATTTCTCACCAGATACAAAAAATTAACTCAAGATGGATTAAAGACTTAAATCTGAGACCTGAAACCATAAAACCTCTAGAAGAAAACCTAGAAAAAAACTCTTCTGGCAAAGAATTTATGACTAAGACACCAAAAACAAATGCAAAATAAAAATAAAAATAAAAATAAATGACACCTAATTAAACTAAAAAGCTTCTGCACAGCCAAAGAATCATCAGAGTAAACAGAAACCTACAGAATGGAAGGAAAGATTTGCAAATTATGCGTCCTATAAAGGACTAATATCCAGAATCTACAAGGAACTCAAACAAATCAACATGAAAAAAATAATTCCATTAAAAAGTGGGTAAAAGACATGAATAAATATCTCCCCAAAGAAGATATACAAATGGCCAAGAAACATATGAAAAAAATGCTGAGCATCACTAATCATCAGGGAAATGCAAATTAAAACAATGATTGAGATACCACATTACCCCAGCCAGAATGGCCATTATTAAAAAGTCAAAAAACAGTAGATGTTGGCATGGATGCAGCTAAAAAGGAATGCTTTTATACTGCTGATGGGACTGTAAATTAGCACAACCTCTATGGAAAACAGTATAGAGATTTCCCAAAGAACTAAAAGTAGATCTAGCATTCAACCCAGCAAGCCCACTACCCACTACTGGGTATCTACCCAAAGAAAAAGTTTAAAAAGGTACCAGCATGTATATGTTGTGGCACAATTCAAAATTGCAAAGGTATGGAATCAACAACCTAAGTGTCCATCACCTGACGACTGGATTAAGAAAATGTGATATATATACACCATAGAATACTACTCAGCCATAAAAAAAAGAATGAAATAATGTCTTTTGCAGCAACTTGAATAGAGCTGGAGGCCATTATTTATTCTAAGTAACTCAAGAATGGAAAACCAAATACTGTATGTTCTCACTTATATGCAGGAACTAAGCTATGGGTATGAAAAGTCATACAGAATGGTATAATGGACACTGAAAACTCAGAAAGGGGGAGGGTAGGATGGGGATGAGGGACAAAAAACTACCTATTCATACATTGTACACTACTCAGGTGACAGTTGCACTGAAATTCTGGATTTCACCACTATTCAACTTATCCATGTAATCACAAACCACTTGTACTCCTAAAGCTATTGAAATTGAAAAAAAAAAAAAATGGCCAGGAACAGTGGCTCATGCTTGTAATCCCAGCACTCGGGGAGGCTGAGGCAGGTGGATCACGAGGTCAGGAATTTGAGACCAGCCTGGCCAACATAGTGAAACCCCATCTCTACTAAAAATACAAAAAATTAGCTGGGCTTGGTGGCGGGCATCTGTAATCCCAGCTCCTTGGAAGGCTGAGGCAGGAGAACACTTGAATCTGGGAGGCAGAGGTTGCAGTGAGCCGAGGTCACACCACTGCACTCCAGTCCTGGTGACAGTGCAAGACACCATCATCTCGGGGAGGAAAAAAAAAAACCCTTAAGGTTAATTGTTATTACTACTAGCAATCAAAAAGGTAAAAATTAAAGTAACCCATTAGATTAAAAAAGAAACTTACGTGTGTCTGGTGATGTAACAGTTAAAAAATTTGAAAGAATTCCACCTAAAAGTGGTCTACTGAATTGCAATTTGAACCAAGAGACACCAAGGTGTTTTAGTTATCCTCCTACCTTTGAAAGCACTGGGGAACGGTGAGAGCCATGGACACACACTAGAAAGTCTGAGCCACCCTAGAGAAACAGAAATCTCCCTTCTTTTAGTTACAATACTGCACACTTACTTTGAGGAAGTGAGTTTTGATCTTGCCGCAGTGTTTGCCCATCTGCCCTGTGACCGGGGAATAGAGGAGGTCTTTGGAGGCGATGCGGGCGTAGGCCACTCTCCTGTTGTTGCTGAGCATCCAGATGAAAACATCAGGGATGGTGTGCTGGGGCTGTAGGAGTGGGATTTGAAAGGTTGGTACCGAACAAATGCACTTGCAGAGTTCTGCTATCCTGAAACAGTCCCTCTTCAACAAAACAAATGCTGTGACTGACACCATCTAGGCACTGAAACATCTATGCCATCAGGCAAATTAAGCGCAGTTTCCTAGAGAAGAGAAAGCCTTATTTAGGTCATGAATTAAAAGTGCATACAGCCGGGTGTGCTGGCTCACACCTGTAATCCCAGCACTTTGGGAGGCTGAGGTGGGTGGATCATGAGGTCAGGAGTTCGAGACCATCCTGGCCAATGTGGTGAAACCACGTCTCTACTAAAAATACAAAAATTAGCCAGGGGTAGTGGCACTCGCCTATAGTTTCAGCTACCCAGGAGGCTGAGGCAGAAGAATCGCTTGAACCCAGGAGGCGGAGGAGGTTGCAGTGAGCCAAGATCATGCCATTGCACTCCAGCCTGGGCAACAGAGTGAGACTCCATCTCAAAAAATAAAAAATAAAAAAAGTGCATACAAACCCACATGTCAAACTGCCCATATGAGAACATGCAAGTCGGACCTGTGATCTGGCATCTTTGGTAGCCTACTTTTCTCCATCTGCAGGACAAACACTTTTGCACAACTTCCCATGGATTTTTTCCAGTCTTGTAATAATGATTTAGTTTTAAGCACTCCTCAGAGCCAGATAACATTTCCAGAATATTCAAATGAAACAACAAAAACAAAAATCTATGCATGTCTTTGAATGACTTTACTTACACTTGCTCTTAGGCAAGTATTTCTGCAAGGAACTGTGTACCTATAATATGATTGCAAAATATTTTATTTCCATTTTAAGTGGTTATTCAGCAGGAACTCAGCTAAATTGCATAGGAAATTAGATTTTAAAGTTGAATTAATCAAGATAGAAAGAGTAGAATTCCATGCCAAGTGGCCCATTAGGTTGTAAATGTTTGAAATGCACATTTCTGAACAAACAAAACTCTCAAAACAAAAAGAGGTATATTGTTATAAACAAGGCTTTGACATTCCTGGACTGGAAGCAGATGCTCTGTGTTTCCAATCCCTAGTGATCGGGTGTAACTAATCCCCGAAGAGGGCATCCCTTCTCTCTTCTGAGTGCTTATTCAAATTCCTATGTCTACTGACTGCTTGTCTCACCGAGTAATATGCCGCCAGGGAATGACTGATTTGCAATAAGAACTGCAATTTTCAAGAAAAACAGAAACAGTAAATCTCTCTCCCTGAAATCTTTCCACAAAAAAAAACCCTGTTTTAGAAGTTTCTACACATTTGCAGGCTTCAAGAACGAATGTCAGTATCTGACAGATGCAAATATGAGGGCTCTTTTTAAACAGGTCATTCTAGAAGTCACCAGAAGACACTGTTTACAACTAACTTTAAAACGAGAAGCTGCCGTGCCCTTTACTGGGCACGAATTTAAATCCTTTTATAGTTGAAAACCTATCAAAGTTCCCGGTGCGTATGTTGACTTCACCCAAGCCCATTAGCAAATGTGCCTTTTACTTTGCTGAATGCTCAGGTTTTGTTTTTTAAAAAAATCAATAAAGCTGTACATTTTTGGTTTAATTTAAAAATCTCTTCTCTAAACTAGGAGTGCCTGCGCAGCCCACTAGGGCTGGGGAGAAAAACATTGATTCGTATTTCACCCGTACCAACCATTCAAACCTCCTTGGAAGACATTCAGTCTAACCTTCCAAATGAGGTTTGCCTTTAGAGTCAATTACCTCGTCAACAAGAAAGCGGATTTTTTCCACAAAGTTTTGGGCTTCGTGAATCATTTCATCAAGAGGTAACTTTTTCTTCTGCTGCTGAATGATCCCCTTGGCCTCCTTGCGCATTGCTTCCTAAAACAAGACAAGAGTCAGTGTAGGTCTTTCTAGAGATCTGGACAAGAAGAAGCATCCTGTTGCTGAAGAGGCCTGAAGGTCCTGGTGAGCTCCACACTGAGCCACTCACGTGGACTGTTCCAGGGTCTGCCGCCGTGCACGCTGCCCCCTTAGTGGAAACTTCACAGGATTATGGAGGCAGTAATATCATCTCACCTCCGCTTGACAGATGAGAAGCTGAGGTCCAGAAAGGCCACAGGCTTATCAAGGTTACATGGCTTATTAACCAGCACCTGAATCTAAGTTGATATGGTTTGGCTGTGTCCCACCCAAATTTCATCTTGAACTGTAATTCCCATAATCCCCACATATCATGGGAGGGACCTGGTGGGAGGTAATTTAATCATGGAGGCATTTACCCTCATGCTGTTCTCGTGATAGTAAGGTTCTCATGATATCTGATGGTTTTATAAGAAGCTTTTCTCCCTTTTGCTTGGCACTTCTCTTGCCTGCCACCATGTAAGACATGATTTGCTCCTTCTTGCCTTCCACCATGACTGGCGGCCACCATGGCCTCCTAGCCATGTGGAACTGTGCGTCAATTAAACCTCTTTCCTTTATAATTACCCAGTCTTGGGTATGTCTTTATTAGCAGTGTGAGAACAGAGGCTTTCTGATATTTAACAACAACAACTACGATAATAGCAGCCTAAGGTGTACTGAGATGTTCCTCTGTGCCAGGCAATATTCTAACCACTGTATTAATCCTTTGTTACTCCTCATAACAGTCTTATGAAGTAGGTTCTATTAATTCCATTTTACAGCTGAGGAAGCAGTAATGCAGCTACTGAATGGCAGAGCCAGAGCTGACCCCCAGCTACATCCAGAGTCCAGTGCTTAACCACTGCACTCACCACCTCTTCCTGGAGGTATGGTGGCTGCTTTCAGACCAAGAAGACATCATATGAGAAATGCTGCCAGAAAGTTCAATGTAAGTGGTTGGAAAACCCAAAAGTGTTTGATTCATTTGTTTAGCTCACATTTATGTGCTTAGGAAAAAAGTATTTACAGTGACTTCTAAGGCCCTGTGTGAGTTGGCCCTGCCACTGTCTGTTTCATCTTATAATATTCCTTCCTCGCTCACTGTGCCTCAGGCACACTGGTCCTCAGAAGCCCTAGAACATGACAAACTTTCTCCATCCTAAAGCTGGTGTATTAGTCTTTTCTCATGCTGCTAATAAAGACATACCCGAGACTGGGTAATTTATAAAGGAAAGAGGTTTAATGGAGAACTCATACTTCTACATGGCTGGGGAGGCCTCATGGGGAAAATCATGGTGGAAGGCAAGGAGGAGCAAGTCACGCCTTACGTAGATGGCGGCAGGCAAAGAAAGAGAGCTTGTGCAGGGAAACTACCCTTTGTAAACCATCAGATCTCATGAGACTTATTCACTATCATGACAACAGCATGGGAAAGACCTGCCCCCATGATTCAATCACCTCCCAGCAGATCCCTCCCACAACATGTGAGAGTTCAAGATGAGATTTGGGTGGAGACACAGCCAAACCATATTAGCTGGTATGCTTGGTGTTTCCTCTTGCTCAGATGTTCTTCCTAGTCTCTACATGGCTGGTTTCTTCTCATCTTTAAGGCCTCAACTTAAATGTCACCACTGTATTATATACCCCCATGTTTTCCTGATCCCTGTGGCTTTTTAGAATTTCCTTTTGAATCACAATCTGTAATAATTTTTATGTATTTTCTGTTTACCTGTCTCTCTTTTATCTTAACCATTAATGTGTAAACTTCAGTAGGACAAGGACCTCCTCTGTCTTGTCCTTATTGTATGCTCAGTGTCTAACGAGTTTCTGGCACATAGGTGTTAAATAAATGTTTATGGAATGAATGAACTACTCAATCTAGAAATTCCTCAAGGACAAGCACCAAGTTCTTCTAGCTTTGTTCCCAGCATCTAGAGGAGTGTGTGGCACGTAGGAAGCCTCTGCTAATGCTGACTGGAAGAAATGCATACCTGTTATCTACCAGGCACTATGCTTGGAGCCCAGGTCTGGGACAGAGA
Source organism: Macaca mulatta (assembly GCF_049350105.2). Classification (NCBI taxonomy): domain Eukaryota; kingdom Metazoa; phylum Chordata; class Mammalia; order Primates; family Cercopithecidae; genus Macaca; species Macaca mulatta. The sequence goes on along the minus strand of NC_133413.1, from coordinate 134,434,117 downwards.
GAAGAAATAATGCTTCATTTCCCCAAGACATTGACAGGTTGGTGAGGTGAAAACAATACATGCACATAATTAAAATGCATGAAGCACTGTGGTACTAGACAGGGGCAAAGCTGGTTACCTGGAGAGTATGACATTTGAGCTGAATTTTAAAATGTGAATAGAATTCATCAGAGAGTAAGAAGACAGAGGGAACAGTTACATGTGAATATACATAATCATCGAGGATTCAAAATTGTCAGAGCATAGATACATGGGAACAAACTAAAGAGGGATAAGACTGGGATGCTAGGTTGGGGCCAGACATTAAACAGCCCAATATATCATGCAAAAGGGATTTAGACTTTATCCTATGAATGATTGAGAGAATCCAATGCTTTTTTTGAATAATGATCTAATCAGGTTTGTGTTTTAGAAAGATCATGCTGGTTGTGGTATGGAAGATGGATTAGAGGAAGACTTTTGCAATACTCTAGAACAGAGATGCTAAGAAACTCAGTTTAGGCAGTGACTGTGAAGATGAAGAAGTGGAGTTCATTCCAGAGTCACTAAGAGGCAGAATCTACAGGACCTAGTATTCAAATGGCTACTTAAGGTGAGAGACAAAGAGCCAATGTTGAAGCTTAGCCCTCTTGTTTGAGCAGTCAGTCTAGCTGGTGGTACCAATGCAGGATGTTGAACAAGTTGAGATAAGGTGATGGGCTCAGTAGGATACACAGAGTTTGGGGTGATATAAGCATGGAGATGCCCACTAGGAGGCTGGAAATGCAGGTCTAGAGATGAGGAGGGAGACCTAGGCCACTAAAAAAGATATTGAAATAATCAGGCCAAGGGCTGTCAGACAATGTGAAGACAGAACTCTGCAGAAAACATGGAGCAGAGGGAAGCTGCAGAGACAGCACTTCAGCCAGAGGTGCTGAAAAAAGCCAGCATAGGAAGAAGGTCTTATTGATGGTGAGAATCTAGCCTCCCTGAAATGTTCCAGAGGACAGAAAAGCAGCATTCTGGGAAGAAGGATGGATGAGGAGTTAGGAGACCTGGGTTTTAGTTTTTGGACTACAGTTAACTAGCTGTGATCTTTAGAAAAAGTCATTTAATCTCTCTGAGCCCCACTCATACTTTAAAATGTCCCTGAGAAGTCAAGCACTGAGTAATCTTTCTTTGCAGAATTATCCTGGCCTCACATGAAATGTCCCTTGGTGCCCTTGCTGGAACTGACATTTCCAATTGAGATAATCCAGGGCCTGACTTGGTCTGGCAATTCTAGTCACCAGTCATTAAAGAAGAACTGGGCAACTATTAGGCACCTAGTACATGCAGGTTCCCAGGACACAGAGGGGTATCAACTCCTGACCTGTTCTCAAGAAGCGCTTACAAATTTTAACACAATTCTCAATAGGAAGAACCTGAAGTCAAGGAGCACAGTTATTTCTTTTGATCTCTTGGCTTGTGGGGCACAGGGCCAAGCAAGTCTACTGCCTTTAACAAAATATGAAGGTCAAGAAAATGAGCTAGAGGGCACCTATTCTCCATCAGAATAGGAAGTAGGACCAGTGGGCTTCTAGTTCATCCTTATAAACCTTCAATAAATGTTCATTTCTTTCCAGCTTAACAAATGTTCCCTTCTCACTCTTGTCTCTGCATCCCAAAAATGTATGACCTTTAAACCTTATCCTCATTTGGTCTGTGAACTATGCCTCATCCGTGAGGTTTATTTTTAACTCTGTCCACAAAGTATAAATAGATTTTCACATACCAGCTCCTGCCAACAGAGCGTAAGTCGCTTCTTATCTAAAGTGGTTTGGTTCAACATCTTGGGTTTTTTTTCTGCTTCAGAGATAAAGGCACTGTAAGAAAAGAATAACAATTTTGAAACCTACTTAGTGAAAATCCATTTATATAATTCTAGAGGTTTGCAAATATCATTTCTGCAATACATTGGAAATCTTTTGAAGCCATAAAACCAATATTTTTAATTTAGGATTAAGCCACAATGTATTAACTTTTCCAAGAGACAAAATGAGAACTGGAAATGATGCCCAGACCCAACATTAGTTTTGGGGAACAGGTGTTTTTTCCACTTACTTTCAGTACAATCCATTGTGATTGCTACAAAAATTCATAACAAAACCCACAAAATGCTGTTTTTCTTCATCTTACAAATTTAACACACACCAAAAGTTTCCTGAAAAGTTGTATGTAAAACAAATATTTTAGATTCAATATTTAGATGTATCCCTACCATTTAAAAACAATAGGAAAGACTGAGTAGTAACATTTTTTGGAGATGAAGTTAAACATATATTCAAAAGAAAAATAGTAAAGATTGTGAATGCAATTCAAGAAGAAAAATGTAAATGGACTAAACGCTTGGGGAAATAAGATATTTTCCTTACTAGTGATAACTTAAATGTAAATTAAAATCAATACCATTTTACCTATAAAAATGAATAATATTCAAGGTTGGTGAAGATGTTGGGAGATAGTTACTCTTCTACTTTATTGAAGGTGGGTGTAGATTCTTACAGTGTTTTAGAGGCTACTTGATAGCACCTATCAAAATTTAAATTTGATTCAAAATTAAAGTAAATTATGCTAGAATTCTTACCCTTAAGATTATGTTTACACAATCATATGTATTGTAGCACTGTTCATAGTAGCAAAATAAGTGGGAACAACTTAAATGTCATTAGGGACTAGTTAAATATATCATGGCACATAAAAGCAATTGAATATTCAGGATATCTATTATGTGCACCTGTAGAAAGATGCCTGTGATATTTTGCTGAATGAAAAGGCAACCTGCTGAGCAAATGTGTGATATCATTTGTGAAGAAATGTGTTATTTTATGAGTGTGTACATGAGGATGTGTGTTTCCAAATGCACAGAAAAAAGTCCAGGAGGACAAATCAAACTCTTCTCACTGGAGAGTAGGATTGGAGAGAGAATTGAGAAGAACTTTCATACTTGATATATTTGGTTTTTTTTAAATGATGAGCATGATCATTTCAATGATGAGCACTTCTGATGAAAAAAATCAATTATAAAGGAAACAAAAAGGAAAACCTAAGATGCCACACCACCTAGGACAAGGTCCCATACCAGACTCTACCCACTGGTGGTTGGAAGTCTCACCAGAAATCCTCCTTGGACACACTAGTAACACTACCTTTTCTTTAAATTTTAAAAAGGAATAAAAAGGATTATATTTTGAAGAGGGAATCTTGTTGCCCCAATTCCTGCCTTTTCTTGTGGCAGAAGGAATTCCATGTCACTCTCCAGAATGGATCAGTACAGGTAGACATGATCACTTCTGATCCCTTTCCTTTCCCCACAGGGAGAAATAATTTGTTTCCTCGTTAAAATTGGGGTAAATGACCATGGCACACGTTTCTGTTCATTCTTCATCTTTCAGACCCAGCCTGCCTGCTAGCTGTGAACACCCCCCTTACCTTCACGTGTCCCATGGCGAGTGCCCTGTCCCTGTGAGAGGCAAGGGCGAGATGGAGGGAGAAGCCCTGTTGAGCTGCTTGGCCATGAACAGGCTCAGGGAACAGGAAGCTTGCCTTGACCTCAGGTCCAAGCTGCTTTCTCAAATCCAGCTTTTCCAATTATAAAACATTTTGATCTCTGTCTTATTCTAATATTTTTTTCAGTTGGTTATAAACTTGAAAAAGGGTGAATGATTAACTGTCATCCCAAGTAATCCCCTAACATAGAGAAGTTATTGAGCTATTAATTTGCTCATAAACAGTTTCTAAAAGTATGCATTGTGAAGTTTTTTCAAATGCTTAAAGGGAATTTCAGGTGGCACTAAACAGCTCACAACAGCAGTAGCACTAATGTGTGTTTCTGTGTGTGTGTGTTTCTGTATGTGTGTGTGTTTCTGTGTGTGTGTATATATATCTTTTATAATGAAAAACAAGAAATAAAAACTATTTATTTGCTTTCCCTTTTTTTGTAAAGTAAAAATTATTGAGTAGTTGAGAGATTGGGAAGGCAGAACTTAAAAAGCTGAACACCAGAATTTAGCTACTCCCTGCCTTTCATCAGATGAATCTCCACTCCCTTTCCATTAGTTCCATTGTTCCATTATGACAAGTTCTCATATTTGCTCAAATCTTAACCTAGTTAATTTCAAGGGTTAGTCCAAGTTGTTTCCTTAAAGTGTCAGCCGCCTCTAAGACGGCTCCAGCGAGTCCCACCTCCTTCAATTCATGTTACTGTGTAATCTCCTCCCTTTGAAGATGGGCTGGGCCTAGTGACTTGCTTCTAACAGAATAGTCAAGAGTGATGGGCTGTCACTTCCAAGACTAGGCATGGGAGACTCTGACTTCTGTCTTGCTGGGATGTTCTCTCCAACTCTTTGTGCTTGCTGGCTCGAATGAAGCCAGCTGCTCTGTCATGAGAGGCAGCTTAGAGAGGCTCACATGGCAAGGCAACAGCTAGTGAGAAGTCCTCAGCCCAATGGCCCATGAAAAACTGAATTCTGCAAATGACCACATGAGTGATCTTGGAAGTGAATCCATCCCAGTGGAGCCTTAATATGACTGCAGTCAGGGAAGAGACTCTGACCCAAAGGACCCAGCTGAGCCACACCCGGCCCCCTGGCCCACAGAAACAGTGAGATAATAACTATGGTGTTAAGCCACTGAGTTTTGGGGAAATTTCTCAGTAAAAGATAATTAACTATATAGCCTATTTTTTTTTTATCTTTTATTATATTGTCTGACCTCTAGAATAAGGGTTACTAATTGGTACTCAATATGTTGTATAAAATTTTCATTAAATTGTGTTGGAACACAGAAAACAATTCCCTAAAATATGGTGCTTCATCATGCCGAGTGCTTTGAAAATTGGAAGGCCTCAGAAATAAGCCTCAGAACCAGGGTTTCTCTCTGACCTTTTCCATGTCTCCCTGTCTCTCTGATCCTCTTTTCCGAGGCACCAGCAGAGACTCTTTACATTTTCCTCTCAGACTAAGAAAGCTTAAAAGTGATTGTCTTAAGACTCCCTCCCTAGAGATCTCATCAAATAACCAGGAAAGATCAACCAACAGAGAAGAGACTGGAATCATCACCTGCCCTGAAAGACTTTGCATCTGTTCTTCTAAGGACAGCTCCAAGAGATTACCTGGGGGACTTTGTATAAAAACTAAGACAACCTGTGTTCCTGTGCAGCTTCATGCCTCACCTTCCCCTAAGGTTGGCCTCCCATCTCCCTGGTCCATTCATTCTTCCTAATGATTTACTGTCCCTCAAAAGAAATGTCTAGATTCTCCATCTCCCCCATCCCGTCTAAAAAAGGATATATAAGCTTCTGTACTGCACTGGGTAATTGAGTAATCACTCTGTGGTTCTCCCCTGTGCACGTTAATACATTTGCATGCCTTTTCTCCTATTAATCTACTTTTTGTCAGTTGATTTCCACTGAGCCTTCAGAGGGGAGGGAAGGTTTTCCCTCAGCCCCTATAATAGTATATTTAGTATAATAGTTGATTTTCAGAGAGCCTTCAGAGAAGAGATGTTTCCCCTCAGCCCAACAACAGTATTTTATATATTAATAGCTTATGCTTCTAACCATCTAAGTGTCACATAGTTGCTGAGTGTCTACCACATGCACAGCACCATGCTGGTACACTAACACTACTAGCATTTTTCTTGTTTCCTACAGAGTCTCTGTAGTAAGTCTTCCTTTGCTTTTTCCACCTTTGATTTATGTTTGAGTTAAGTGTCAAGAAGCAGTAGTCAGTCCACAAGCACCAGTGAAATTACTGAACAAAATTAAGATGGATACAGCACTCTAAAACACCCATTTGAATGCATAGGAAATCGACTCCTCTCTCAAGGTAATGAAAAGCTGAGTCCACAGAAGCTCAGCTCTGCCTATGCCGGCTGTCTCTCCCGGTACCTGCTCTGACTGATGAAGTCACTGAACACTGTTTTCATTTTCTCTTCAGGTGCCTCCTGTGAAATCTTGATCAAATCTCTCACTTCTTCTATACTTTCTTCCTGAAAACAAACCACAGAGGTGGAGAGATGAGGCAGTGGGAATGAGATTGGTAGTAGAGATACTAATTGTAATGTACTAGAAAGAACAGCTAATTTTTTGTTTTGGAAATGAAGGAAGATTTATCTAGTTTTCTTGTACTTGAATTGGAAAATGCTACTGCATTCTAACTTTGAACCTTTCTTTTAATAAGTGGAATTGGTCCAGACACAAGTCTTCTCCCATACTGTTCAAACTCATTGTTTCTGTTATAGATCCATTCCCTAATGGGTACCATTTATTTAGAATCTACTCTCTGGGGAAACCTAATAATGTGGGAAATAGCTAACAATGTAGAGTAATTAGATATAATTACCCAAAACTTCAAAAGTAATGTTCAAGTCAATTTTTTACATAGGGATATAATCATATTGAATAATCCCTGAAATTAAAGGGTTCCCTGTTCTTCTGATTACATGAGTTTTGGGCCACGTAATGGGACAGATTGTACATGGCAATGGCCCTATGCCTGTATACTTAATAATCACACTTTTCCTTTGGGACTAAATTCTAGAATTCTATTTAGTGACCTGGAGGAAAACGGCACCTAAGGGGAAGTATATGTGTTACTACGCCTTTGCTAGAATTTATGAAACTGTATTCTCTACCATATCTCAAAGTCTGGTGCCTGGGGACATATGTTCCCCCTCTTTACACCTTCACTATAAGAATAGGAAACATTGTGGCATAGTTAAGGATTTGGGCTCCAGAGTCAGATTGCCTTGGTTCAAATCCAGGCTCTATAACTTACAAGTGAATTAATCCATTTATGCCCAATTTCCTTATCTGTAGAATGAAATAATAACAGAACGCACCTACAACACTATAGGGGGTGTGAATATCCTCAAACAGCGCTGGTAGTTAGTAAACATTCAGTCATGTCTCTCATGGTAGTTAGCCATGATATGCCAAGCATGGCAGGGATGCCAACATTGATAAAGGAATTAGAAATGAATGTCACTATGGCCTCTAGGAAAAAAATTCTGATTTGCTTTGTCAAGACTCTTGGAGATAAATGTCAAGACTCTTGGAGAAAAATGTCAAGACTCTTGGAGATAAAGGATCTGTTTTGTCTGAAGGAGAAGTAAGACCATCCTAACCAAGACAGTCTGGGACCTCCATGTGCTGTGACCCCAGACTAGGTCTCCTGAACACTCTCAGAGTTTATCTCCATGATGCCTGGAATCCCCATGGTCAGAGACAATACTTTGTTTTACAAATTTGGAGACAAGGATTATAAAGCAGATGGGACAGAGAAATTTGTTCTTGACTTAGCATAGGTTTTAGTGGAACAGGAGGGTCAAGACAAGGATGATCTGGTAAGGCATGTGGGACAGAGTAGTGGGAGCACGGGAGTAGGAGAGAAGAATTTATAAAGGGAAGGAGCAAGATATCAGAGAAACAGAGGTCCCAGCTTTCTCTCCCTCCTGGGGCTGAGGTGGGAAAACCTAGCATTGATTGGATATTGATTGGCACTGTTTACAGTATAAAATACTTTCAAACATTCAATTCCATGAATAATTATTTAGCCCCTATCAGGTGCCAGGCATTATGCTAAATGCCATAGAAACAGTGGCAAATCGTTATTGAACAAAGAAACACACAAATATATTGTAAAGTATAAGTGGTCCAAAGGAAAAGAACAGGGCGTTGGCCAGGCACGATGGCTCATGCCTAACACCCCAGCAATTTGGGAGGCCAAGGCAGGAGGATTGCTTAAGCCCAGGAATTCCAGACCAGCCTGGGTAACATAGTGAGATCCTGTCTCAAAAAAAAAAAAAAAAAATCAGGCATGGTTGCATGCGTGCACCTGTAGTTCCAAATACTTGGGATGCTGAGGTGGGAGGATTGCCTAGGAGTTCCAGGCCATCCTGGGCAACACAGTGAGACTCCATCTCTACAAAATATTTAAAAAATTAGCCAGGGGTGGTAGGACATCCCTGTGGTCCCAGCTACATGGGAGACTGAGGCAGGATGATTACTTGAGCCCAGAAGGGCAAGGCTGCAGTGAGCTGTGATTATGCCACTGCATTCCAGCCTGAGTGACAAAGCAAGACTGCCTTCTCAAAAACAAAACAAAACAAAACAAAACAAAACAAAACAAAACAGGGTTTTATGTAAGAAGATAAGGGGGTAGAAGGTGTCACACTCTTCCCTGAGGAAGTCTGAAACTAAACGCTGGAATTTGGCTGGGTTACAAGAAGACTAGAGAGGGGAAAAGTAACAGAGGAAAAGGCATGGTGGTGGCTGGGAGGCTTAAAGGAATTTGGCTTTTTCAACATATTCAAAGGAGACCAGTGTGGTTGGAACAAAGTAAGGGAGGAAGAACATAGGAAAGACGGGGCTGTAGAGGCAGGCAGGGTCTGATGTTGTAGGTAGTTGTCCACCGTGCCAGGGACTTAGGAATTTCTATTAGTTGAAGCCAGGATCTATCAATTTTGTGAGAAAGTTGTCAATTCCTGCCCTTCGGAGATTAGAAAAACAGCCCATATCTAGATCCTATAACAGCCAGAAGCAGGGCAGGGATTTGAACTTAGGTAGTTTCATTCAAGTCCAGGGATTTTACAAAATGTTATCTCATTCCCCTAGATACGCATGGTAGGATCCACATGCCCTCCAAATGCACCATCCCCCATTTGTTTGTATTTAAACTGAGGTTAACATCCTCTACTAGGTGGATTTTAAAAATCCCTTCCCCGACCAGCTTCCCAATCCTCTAATCCATCACCTGTCAGAGTCACCTACCAGGAAGTCTGCCATTTTCTCCAGCATGTTAGACCAGTGCAGCCTGAAGGTCTGGTCTCCCCAAGAGCTGACGAAGTAGACACAGGGCTTCTTAGCCTCAAATGGCAAATAGTTGTAATTCCTGTGAAAACAATTAGGTCTGGAAGTTAGCTGGTAATCAGTGTTTTCCAGGCAACCCCAGTCACACGTTAATGTTTTGTATGTTCTGGGCAGGACTCGGGAGGCATGGTAACAAAACTATCAAACTTTTAACACCATCCTTAGTCTATAATTGGGGACCTGTGAGCAATGAACAATGAACAGTTAGATGGCTACAATGGAGAGGTATTAACAGCCACCATCAGAACTGGAAGCAAGCTTAGAAACGATCACTAGAGGACAGGATTTTTTCAGGCAGGCCTTTTTCAAGAAGGATGGCTTTATTTTTATTTAATTAAGTAATTAATTTTTAAAAGGCAAGTTCTTGCTCCATCACCCAGGCTGGAGTACAGGAGGAGGATGATTTTAAATGAGAAGGAAAATGGGAAGAAAAGTAACTTTTCCTTTCTGGTCACTATGTGCCAGGCATGTGTGAAAGTCAAGGTAACAGATGTATTCCACAGTGGTTGTACTAGTTTCATTCCCAACAGCAGTGTGGAAGTGTTCCCTTTTCACCGCATTCATGCCAACATCTATTGTTTTTTTATTTTTTAGTAATGGCCATTCTTGCAGGAGTAAGGTAGTTTTGCGCATTTTGAGTATTTTTGCATTTTGTGCGTTTTGAGCATCGTGGTTTTGATTTGCACTTCCCTGATTATTAGTGATGCTGAGCATCTTTTCATATGTCTGTTGGCCATTTGCGTATCTTCCTCTGAGAATTGTCTATTCATGTCCTTAGCCCACTTTTTGATGAGACTGTTTTCTTCTTGATAATTTGAGTTCCTTGTAGATTCTAGATATTTGTCCTTTATCACATGTATAGATTGTGAAGATTTTCTCCCACTTTGTGGGTTGTCTGTTTACTCTGCTGCCTGTACCTTTTGCTGTGCAAAAGCTCCTTAGTTTAATTAAATCCCACCTATTTATCTTTGTTTTTGTTGCATTTTTGGGGGGGGGTTCTTGGTCATAATATCTTTGCCTAAGCCAATGTCTAGAAGGGTTTTTCTGATGTTATCTTGTAGAATTTTTATAGTTTCAGGTCTTAAAGAACTAAAAGCAGAACTATCATTTGATTCAGCAATTCCACTACTGGGTATCTACCCAGAGGAAAATAAGTTATTATACAAAAAAGATACGTACATGCATGTTTATAGCAGCACAATTCACAACTGCAAAAATGTGGAACCAGCCCAACTGTCCATTAATCAATAAGTGGATAAAGAAACTGTGGTGTGTGTGCATATATATGACGGAATACTACTCAGCCATAAAAAGGAATGAATTAATGGCATTTGCAGCAATCTGAATGTGATTGGAGACTATTATTCTAAGTGAAGTAACTCAGGAATGGAAAACCAAACATTGTATGCTCTCACTCATAAGTGGGAGCTAAGCTATGAGCTATGAGGATGCAAAGGCATTAGAAGGATACAATGGACTTTGGGGACTTGGAGGGGAAAGGGTGGGAGGAGAGTGAGGGATAAAAGACTACAAATTGGGTTCAGTGTATACTGCTTGGGTGATGGGCAGACCAAAATCTCACAAATCACCACTAAAGAATGTACTCATGTAACCAAATACCACCTGTTCCCCCAAAACCTATGGGAAAAAACAATTTTTTAAAAAAGAAAACAGATATAAATGCATTATATAGGCTGAAATTGCTAGAGAAATGTAAAAAGATAATCATACTATCAATGAGGGTAAAGGCTTTTGTCCCAAACTAAACTTCAGCATTTCATGGCTTGCCCATCTAACCACCTTTCCTTCCATCCACTTTTCATTCCATCCTTCTTTTCTTCCACCCATCCGTCTGATATTTTGTGTTGTCAGGAACTAATGCCAATAATGTAGGTTACTTGCTTGGCTAAAAGGGACAAGAGGGATAGCAAAGTAGCTAAAAGGGGAAGCCGTGGAGCCAGAAGGAATATTTGAAGACGGCAGTTGGAAATGTGAGCATGCCGATGAGAGGCAGTTAACAGAGTGAGAGAGATGACAGAAAAGAAGCAGCTAATTTATATGTTTTAATCTCATGAAGGAAGGGGATGGGTGTGGAGGTAGCTAAGTGGGGAGAAATATGGCAAAAAGTTGAAGAAGCTCCCTGCCTAATGACAGCTATTTTTTTGACCAGGTTTTCCCCCAAACCCAGTGTAATTTTTTCTCAAATACCTGGGACTGTGTGAAGAGAACTGTGGAAAGCTAAAGTCCATGGGATGGGTGTGACAGGATGACACATGGAGCAAGAAGCCTTTATAAAGTGGTAGTGGGGGAGAGAGACAGAGAGAGTGAGAGCGAGAGCAAGAGAGAGAGAGAGAGAGAGAGAGAGACCTTTGTTTCCATTCCAAAAAACTAAAGAGAACCTCAGCCTGAAAGAACGGATGATTGTTCTTTTTAGCTCTTCCACACAAATTTCCTCTGAAGGAGACAGTAAAATTAGTGAAGGTGTCCCATGGTCTGTTCTGCAGAAAACAGACTGGCAGGTGTTTACTCAGAAGAGAAGCCATGTAAGTTTTTGGAAGAAACTGGGTTTGTTATTACAGCAGGAGAACAAAAACAAGTTTAGAAACCAAACTGCTCTATTTTATCCCTTTAAAAATCATTGCACTAAGAATCCTGCAGATAAATAAATTCCCACCCCAAATTTTACTTTATCTCAAGGTTTCTTTGGTTTGGGTCATTTTGTGCTAATGATGTTCAACAAGGCCTTTGTCTCTTTGGTTCTCAGGACCTTCTAGTCTTAGTATGTTTACATGGACAAGGATGCTGTGGCTTCTTAGGCAAACTGCAGGGCAGCTGGAGGGCAGCAGATGGGAAGGTGCTGTGCTGCTTGTGGAAAGAGGAGACTGTCAGTCTAAATGGCTGTGCTGATACAGGACCAGCCTTGTGACTTTGGGTCATCACATGATGACCTGCCATTGGATATCTTATTCTCCAGTCCCATTCCGGAGCTCCAGCCTAGTAAATTAGATGCATGTGAATGCATGTGCTTTGTAAAACTGGAAAGCCCAGAACAAATCCAAGGTGACATTTTAATGGGGGCAGCAAATAAATTGTGTGTGTTCAAATATATGTGCACATGCATGCATATATGTGTATATATGTATAGGGGTCTTTTATAGACATAGACTTTTCCAACTCAGCTGCTGCCTCCCTGGCTTGTCACTATATAGACAGAGCCTCAGTATGGTGACTGAAGAGTGTATAGAAAGCCCAACTGAACCAAAAAAATACCAGCATGACTTATTTTGGTTTCCTTAAGTCAGCAGGACAGCACTAATATGAGGTGCATCCAAGGATGCTTTGAAACCTCTCATCTCCTCCTAAATCCTTCCCTTGCCATCCTCCCCTGAAATCCCCACCAATAGTCATCAATGGCTAATCCATCAAGGTAGAGAATGTCTTCACTGCCTGGCCTCAGTGCAAAGATGCAGAGTACCTCTGAGTAGTCTCAGAACAGTCCCCCAGAACTGCAGAGCCAGCTGTTCACTCACTGATGGTCTCAGTTTTGAGAATAAAGTTAAAAGACAGAGGAATTTGGGGTTGTCTCTGGTGTTGTAAAGAATGACAGATAAACAGGTATGGCATTCAGGGACCCAAAAAAATACCCCAAAGAAGGTGATTCATGGAAGGCCCATGGAAGCACAAGGTTTAGAAAATTCAGGGAATGCTCAAAAACAAGAGGACAAACAGCTAAGACTATTTCAATGGACTCCATTCTGCTTTGTCCTAAATGCTTTCCCTCAATCCCTTAAGCACATTCTCATCCTTTAGGATGTTACTCTTTCTGTGCCTTTTCCCAACTCCTTACCTCCTCCTCAGTGGGATTACTCACCTGACTCTGTTCCCATAGTACTCTGTACCCAATCCAGTTATAGTAATTCCTTAACTTACTCAAAAACACTTATGAGCACAGAGATGAACAGATATGCGTGTGAAGAAGGCACAGTCCCTGGCCTCAACATGCTCCCAGTTTAACAGAGGAGAGAGACAGATAAAAACGTCTTCAATCAGTGCTTGGGGACGTAAGGACAGAAATCCAAATCAGACTGGGGATTCAGGGAAGGGAACCGGGCTTTGTCTCGAACCTAGCAGTTCTGAGGAGGGGGATTATTGCCAGGCATAAGGAAGAGTGCGTTCAAAGGTCCAGAAGCAGTACACAGCAGGACATATTGGGAAACTGCCAGGGGCACCGCAGTTTGGAATGGAAGAGTTTGTAGAGTGGCCAAAAATGAAGGTGGAGAAGTAGACTGGGATCAAATCCATAAGCTATGGCCTCTGGAATTAATCCTGAAAGCCACAGGTCATCAATGAGTGAGGTGAATCAGGGGAGTAAATGGTTCTCACAGTTTAGCGAAGGTCTTGAATAAGATCCAAGTCAGGTAGGAGGTGTTGTTGCTGTTGTTTTCTAGTAATTCAGGCTGAAGGTGCCAATGGCCAGAATTTTTAAATGGCAATAGATTTGAGAAATACTTAAGAACTGTATTGACTGACTTCATCACTGAGCAGATGCAGGTAGGAAGGACAAGAGATCGGTTGACCTTTTTTTTTTTTTTTTTTTGGAGTCTTCCACTGTCACCCAGGCTGGAGTGCAGTGGCACGATCTCCACTCACTGCAACCTCCGCCTCCCGAGTTCAAGCGATTCTCCTGCCTCAGCCTCCTGAGTAGCTGGGATTACAGGTAACTGCCACCACACCCTGCTAATTATTTGTATTTTTAGTAGAGACGGGGTTTCACTATGTTGGCCAGGCTGGTCTTGAACTCCTGACCTCGCAATCCACCCACCTCGGCGTGAGCCACCTCACCCAACCAACAGTTGACAATTTTCTTGCCTGTGGCTTGGAGGACTCAGAAGGGTGAGCTCGGTCTATGAGACAGGAAAATAGGGAAAGAAGAAAAGCTGTCTGTGAAGACAATGGGCCTGGTGAATAATCTGGGACATCCAAGCGGAAGTGCTTAGATCTGCTGCTCAGGAAAGAGGGCTGTCTAGGAAGACAGATTTGGGAGTCCCTGTTATCCTGAGAGTGGTCATGGTTCAGTCCCCAGAGAGTGTCCAGATTGAAAAGAGCAGAGGGACTGAGGAGCATAGAGATGTAGCCTTGTCGGGGCCATGCAACATCTTCATTCTCTTCGCATGCAAAATGTGGGAAGAAACATGCTATTATGAGAATCCAATAAGATCATACATATTTCAAGATCTGGCAATAAAAGACTGTTACTACACTATCCCTTCTCATTTGATCGGTGCTTGACACCACTTTCTTTTAAAAAATTCTATAATTTTACTTCTATTTGCAGGTTGAAAATTTGCATGGATTAAAGGAGATCAGTGAGAGTACGTGTAAGTGCCCCCAGCTGTTTTCGGAAATTATCTTTTCTGGTGCCTGACAATTGTTTTTTTTTTTGAGTCTTTCAGTTTGCAAATGACTGTGTCAAAAATAAGATAAGAAATGATGTATTCAATAATCCCATCAAATTGAATTTACATAATAGCACAGAACTCAGATGAATATAATAAGAGGGTTTGGATTGAAATTGTAAGTTCTGACCTTCCTACCTTATTTTGCTTCAGTTACAGAATAAAGGGTGCTTTAGATATGATCATCATCATCATCATTGCTCTGCCCTTAAATGAATTACCTAGGTGTGTTAACTGGAGGGTCGTCATGTTGCTAAAGATTCAGTTGAGTGGTACTTACCCTCTTGCTCCAATTTGCACCTTGTTCTCATAGCTGAGATTAAAAAATTATGTTTCTGGCCGGGCATGGTGGCTTATGCCTGTAATCCCAGCACTTCGAGAGGCCGAGGCGGGGGGATCATGAGATCAGGAGATCAAGACCATCCTGGTCAACATGGTGAAAACCCATCTCTACTAAAAACACAAAAATTAGCCAGGCATGGTGGTGTGTGCCTATAGTCCCAGCTATTCAGGAGGCTGAGGCAGGAGAATCACTTGGACCCGGGAGGCAAAGGTTGCAGTGAGCTGAGATGCGCCACTGCACTCCAGTCTGGTGACTAAGCAAGACTCCGTCTCAAAAAAAAAAAAATTCTGATTTTAGTGAAGAACTGAAGAAAACAGTCCTAGAAATTGGACAAAATCCCATACCAAAATCCTTGGCTGTTCACCCAGGCTATGTCTCCTACCTGTTCCCTTCCGTCACCAGTGGCTTCTCTGGGTGAGTGGTGGAGGCCATAGGAATGGGAACATCATGGGCCACATCCTCTTGTCCTTCGTGAAGCAGTGGAAGGAGGTCTTCTTCAGCTGATTCAGCTGACTTCTTACTCCCTTGATGGGACCCTCCATCAATCAGGTTTCCAAAATTACCTGCAGAGGCAGTAGCAAGAGGAAAGGGGTCAGGTGTTGGTAACCAGAATCAGTCTGCTTGGCATAAAGGATCCAAGCTCATGTTCTCCCACGGCAATAAGGTAAGCTGTCATTATGAAGGTAGAAAGAGCAATGATCAGACCAACAAGACTGACAATGACGATGAGCTATCAGTTCTATCCATCTTATTTTCTCTTTTGTAATAACTACACAAATGACAGATTAGAAAATACAATCAACTAAAAAGAGTCGCTAGAAATCACAAAACTGTTATAACCATTTAAACATTAGAGTGTATAACCTTGCAAAACTTTTAATAGAGATGTTGGTAAAGAATCATAGATATGTCATTTTGTAACTTGCCTTTTTCACTAAACAAAATATCATGAACACCTTTCCAAACCTGCTTCTTCTCTAAGAGAAGACTTCTTGTCTAAATCCCCAAAGACAAAATTATGTTTGAGAGAGAGAGAGAGAGAGAGGGAAGCAGAGTAGGGAGAGAGGGAAGGAAAACATTATTTTTTCCCCTACAAATAGGGCAGCTTTTGTGCCACAAATATCTTTGTATAGGAATAGATATTCCCTGAAGCCATATTGGTGTCATTGATCTTTCCATTTTATAATCTAATGTCAAATGCTTTAAAAGATTTAGATGAACATTTCTCTTTTGGAAGGAGCTGCAAAGTTAGCCATATTACAGAGTTGGTTGACTGTTCAAGAAAGGTTCAGGATCAAAAGTCCACAATCACGTGGACCCCTTAACTTGGAAAGCCTTCCTAACTTCTCCTTCTCTAACCCCTGCCTCTCCTCTCCAGGCAGGCCAGGTATCACTATTCTGTCTCCCTGCAGTAGTCATTGGTGGTGCCCCACCCAGATCCTCTTTACCAGGAAGGAGCCCTCAAACCCCAGATACTGAGATCACTGCTAATAGCTTACAACAGCCACTTTCCATGGAGAACTGCCTTCCACTGATGGAGTCTGCCTCTCCACGGAAGATTATAAGGCCCCCTTCTTGTGCCTGAAGCCACTCACAGCTTGGTGTGGGGATGTAAAAGCCCAGCCCACTTGCCTCAAAATGGGGCCAAGTCTGTGATGCCACTCACTTGAGAGCACCTCACAGGATCGGGCTGTGGCTGGTCTCCCTGCCCTCAGAGACCTGCCCTATGCTCCATCACCCGCTTCTCCCGAGAGCATGCCACCCAAACCTCACATGTATGAGAATCTTCCCAAGTTTCGTTTCTGGGAACCTAACCTAAACAGGTCCCTAACATCACATCATATTCCCATCATTCCTCTACCATCTTGTTTTCAGATAATTTACTTAGATGTCTACAAATGTCTTGAGAATGAAAATAGTATCTTGCTAATTTTTGTGTCTCCACTGGTCATGGAACAAACTCAGGGAGGGTCTTGATTCGTATTTAGTGAATCAGTGACCTCAATGTGTTTCTATGTCCATAAGAGTCTTTCTCCCAGTTCATTCCAATACATTCTTTTCTTCCCTTCTCCATTATTCTTACCTTAGGAAATACTAAAATACCTGAGAGAGGCATAATAATATCCTAGAAAGAGAAGGAGACTTAGAGTTAGCAGGCCTTGTTTGAGTCCTCTTTTTAAAATTCACCAGCTATATAAGCTGAGGTGGTTATTCGACCTCTCTCGATATCCATTATGGCTGAAACCATTGAAATTGTTGTAAGTCAATCACGAAGGCAGAGCACGAGAGCAGAGAACTAGGATAATTAGATGGGGTTTTAATAGCACAACAGGGAAGAGAATTGAGACAACTGGGAAGAGTGTGGCTAAAGGGATGAACCATGTAGTCTGAGATGGACAGAGATGAAAGTGAAACAGAAGAAAGGGTTGGGTATCTTCATGAGTCAAAGGGAAGATATTATAGTAAGAGACAATCAGAAGAATGGAGGGCAGGGCCAGAGAATAGGCTACTGGAGAGAAGGCCAGAGCGGGGGACACTCCCATATGCAGCTCACTACCTCCCTGTGGAACCCAGTCAACTAAGGCAATTTACTGCCTATTGGCAAGTTCTTCCTTGGATAGACCCCCAAGTCACCCCACTTTTCACATATGTCCATGTCTTCTTAGACCCATCCTAGAGCCCCACATCATAAGCCTCCTTCCTCTTCTCTGGTCCTTTGATGCTTAAAGCCAGCCTCCAGGTCTCTCTCAGTCCCCACCCAAACCTGTCTTCTCAGAGCTAACCCTCCCGGGTCCCTCTGCCCTCTCGATAAAGATACATGTTCCCAAAATGTATCTCTACTTTCTGGTCATGCAGACAGGAGATTCTTTGTGAGGTTTCCAGCTGTATGGCTTAAAAGGGCTGTATTTCATCTCTATTTTTTTTCTGCTCTGTTCAAAGAGAGCTTCCTGAATATAAATCATGACCTTCTATGATGGAATGCTCTTTCTGGGAATGGCTTTCCCAGTTGCACAATAGCCCAAGATTTGGGGAGTTACAAAATAACATCTACCGTATGCATGGCACTTTGTATGCCTTAACTCCTTAAACTTTTGCAACAACTCTATGAGGAATTCATTTCACACATGAAGAAACTGAGACTCAGAGACATTAAGTGAACTCTGGGTAATGGAACCAGGATTAGGAATCCAAGTATGTCTGAATCTAAACCTACAGTCTTAATCACTTTTGTGAAGTATGAAAATAAATGCAGAGAGAAGGTGGAGCAAGATAGCCAAATAGAACCCTGAAGTGATCACCCCCCACAGGAAGACCAAATTAAACAACTATTCATACAAAATAAGCACCTTCATAAGAACCAAAAATCAGGTGAGTGATTACAGTACCTGGTTTTAACATCATATTAAGGAAAGCAGCACTGAAGAAGGTAGGAAAAACAGTCTTGAATTGCCTATAGGCGATTCATTCCTCCCCATCCCCCAGCAGTGTGGAGAGAAATTTTCTCTCCAAATGGTGTGGAGAGAAAATCTGAGCACTTGGGGATGAAAAAAATGCAGTGATTGTGGAATTTTGTATTGGAACTCAGTGCTGCCTTGTCACAGTGGAAAGCAATACCAGGCAGAACCCAGGCATCGCCCAAGGAGGGAGCATCTAGACCAGACTTAGCCAGAAGCAAATCGTCCATCCTAAGTTCCAGCAAGCTTCGCCACTACAGGCTGAGGTGCTCTGCGGTCCTAAATAAACTTGAAAGGTAGTCTAGGCCACAAAGACTGCCATTTCTGGAAAAGTCCTGGTGCTATGCTGGGCTCAGAGACAGTGGACTTGGGGTGCACATGCCCTAGGTGAGACATAAGCTGGGGCAGCCAAGGAATTTTCACTCTTCTCCCAACACTTAGCAGCCCTGGGAGGGACTCCTTCCCTCTGCTTGAGGAAGGGAGTGAGGAGAATAAAGACAACCTTGTCTTGCAACTTGTATACCAGGTCAGCCACAGAATTAGCACCAGGCAGAGTTGTAAGATCCACATTTCAGACCCTAGCCCACAGATGACATTCTTTTTTTTTTTTTTTTTTTTTTTTTTGAGATAGAGTCTCACTCTGTGGTCCAGGCTAGAGTGTAGTGGCTTGATCTCAGCTGACTGTAACCTCTGCCTCCCAGGTTCAGGCAACTCTCCTGCCTCAGCCTCCCGAACAGCTGGGATTGCAGCCACGCATCACCACACCTGGCTAATTTCTGACACCCAGGTATTTTTAGTAGAGACAGGGTTTCATCATGCTGGCCAGGCTGTTCTCAAACTCCTGACCTCAAGTGATCCACCTGCCTCGGCCCCCCAAAGTCCTGGGATTGCAGGCGTGAGCCACCATGCCCGGTCCCAAGATGACATTTCTAAACACACCTTGGAACAGAAGGGAACCCACTGCCTTGAAAGGAAGAAACCAGTCCTAGCAGAATTAATCATCTACAGACTAAAGAGCCCTTGGGCCTTGGATAATCAGCAATGGTAGCCAGGCAGTACCACCACAGTCCTTGGGTGAGGCTCAGCACCATGCTGACTTCAGGTGTGACCCAACACATTCCCAGCTGTGTTAGCTATGGGGAGAAACCCCTTCAGTTTGAGGAAAGGAGAGGAAAGTATAAAGGGGACTTTGTCTCACAGCTTGGATACCAGCTTGGCCACAATGAGGTAGAATACCAAGCAGGCTCTTGGGGCTCCTGATTTCAGGCCTTCACTCTCCTAGACAGCATTTCTGGACCTGCCTTGGGCCAGAGAGGAGCCCATTGTTGCAAAGGGAGAGAACTAAGCCTGGATTCATCATAAGCAGACTAAAGAGCCCTTGGGCCTTGAGTGAACATTGGTAATCACCAGGCAGTACTAGCTGTAGGACTAGGGTGGTGGTGGTCATGGGGAGAGACTCTGCTGCTTAAGGAAAGGAGAGAGAAGAGTGGAAAGAATGTTGCCTTACAACTTGGATGCCAGCTCAGCCACAGTAGAATAGAAAACCAGGTAGATTTCTAAGGTTTTAGATTCCAAGTCCTGGCTCCCAGATGACATCTCTGGACCCACCTGGGGCCAGGGGTGAACTCATTTCCCTGAAGGAAAGGACAGGCACCTGGCTGGATTAAGCACCTGCTGATGTACAGCCCTTGGTCCTTGAGTGAACACAGGCAATAGCCAGAGAGTGGTCACCGTGGGCCTTAGGCGAGACCCAGGGATGTGCTGGCTTTGGGTCTGAGCCAGCCCAGTCCCAGTGGTGGTAGCAACAGAAGTGCTTGTGTTACCCCTCCCCCAGCTCCAGGCAACTCAGTACAGAGACAGAGAGTTTCCCTCTTTTTCAGGGAAACTAAGAGAACAAGTGTCTCTGCCTATTAATCAAGAGAATTCTTTTGGATCTTACCCAAGATCACCAGGGCAGTACCTCTACAACTCTGCAAGAGCCACGGTGTTACTAGGCTTGGAGTTTCCCCCAATTCAGATGCAACTGCAGTAACCAAAGAATTAGATCACAACTCCCAAGTCCCTTCAAATATCTAGAAAGCCCTCCTAAGAAGGATGGGTGCAAACAAGCCCAAACTACAAACACTACAAGAAATACCTAACTCTTCAATGCCTAGACACCAAATAATATCCACAAGCATCAAGACCATACAGAAAAACATGAGCTCACCAGGCAAACTAAATAAGGTACTTGTGACCAATCCCAGAGCAGCAGAGATATGTGAGCTTTCAGAGAAATCAAATAGCTGTATAGAGGAAACTCGATAAAATTCAGGAGAACACAGAGAAGCAATTCAGAATACTACCAGGCAAATTTAACAAAGAGATTGAATAATTAGAAACAATCAAGCAGAAATTCTGGAGCTAAAAAATGCAACCAACATACTGAAGAATACATCAGTCTCTCTTAACAGCAGAATTAAGCAGAAGGAAGAATTAGTAAGCTTAAAGATAGCCTATTTGAAAATACACAGAGGAAACGAAAAAGAATAGAAAAGAATAAAACACGACTACAAGATCTAGAAAATCACCTCTAAAGGGCAAATCTAAGAATTATTGGCCTCAAGGAGGAGGTAGAGAGACAGAATTCAGGGTAGAAAGTTTATTCAAAGGGATAATAACAACAGAGAGCTTCCCAACCCTAGAGAAAGATTTCAATATTCAAGAACAAGGCTATAGAACACCAAGCAGATTTAATCCAAAGACTACCTCAAGACATTTAATAATCAAAGTCCCAAACCTCAAGGATAAAGAACCTAAAAGCAGCAAGAGAAAAGAAACAAACAACATACAAAGAAGTTCCAATACATCTGTCAGGAGACTTCTCAGTGGAAACCTTACAGGACGGGAGAGAGTGCCATGCCATATTTAAAGTACTAAACAATAACAACAAAAACCCTTTTATCCTAGAATACTATATTTAGCAAAAATATCCTTTAAACATGGAGAAATGAAGACTTTCACAGACAAACAAAAACTGAGATTTCATCAACACTAGACCTATCCTAAAAGACATGCTAAAGGGAGTTTTTCAACTTGAAAGAAGAAGATGTTAATGAGCAATAAGAAATCATCTGAAGGTACAAAACTCACTGGTAGTAGTAAGTACACAAAGAAACATAGAATATTATAATACTGTAATTGTGGTGTCTAAATTACTTGTATCTTTAATAGAAAACTAAAAGATGAACCTATCAAAAACAAATAACTACAACAACTTTAAGACATGGACAAAATACAACAAATATTTTAAAGTGAGTGAAAGAAATTAAAGTGTAGAGTTTTTATTCATTTTCTCTTTGCTGTTTTTTTTTTTTTTTTTTTTTTTGCTTCTTTATACAGTGTTACCATCAATTTAAAATATGGGTTATAAGATCATATTTCAAGCCTCATGGTAACCTCAAATCAAAAAACATACAACAGATGCACAAAAAATTAAAAGAAATTAAAACATGTCAGAGAAAATTGCCTTCACTAAAAAAAAGGAAGGAAGAAAACGAAGACCATGAAACAACCCGAAAACAAATAACAAAATAGCAGCTTCCAAAGCAAGAATCAGACAGGTACACTCGCTGTTCAGAAATATTCTATCTTCTGCAGCCTCTGCTGCTGATACCCAGGCAAACAGGGTCTGGAGTGGACCTCAAGCAATCTCCAACAGACCTACAGCTGAGGGTCCTGACTGTTAGAAGGAAAACTAACAAACAGGAAGGACACCCACACTAAAACCCCATCAGTACATCACCATTATCAAAGACCAAAGGCAGATAAAACCACAAAGATGGGGAAAAAGCAGGGCAGAAAAGCTGGAAATTCAAAAAATAAGAGGGCATCTCCCCCTCCAAAGGAACGCAGCTCATCACCAGCAATGGATCAAAGCTGGATGGAGAATGACTTTGACGAGATGAGAGAAGGCGGCTTCAGTCCATCAAACTTCTCAGGGCTAAAGGAGGAATTACATACCCAGCGCAAAGAAACTAAAAATCTTGAAAAAAGAATGGAAGAATGGATAATTAGAATAATCAATGCAGAGAAGGCCACAAATGAACTGACAGAGATGAAAACCATGACACGAGAAATACGTGACAAATGCACAAGCTTCAGTAACTGACTCAATCAACTGGAAGAAAGAGTATCAGCAATTGAAGATCAAATGAAAGAAATGAAGTGAGAAGAGAAGTCTAAAGAAAACAGAGGAAAAAGAAATGAACAAAGCCTTCAAGAAGTATGTGATTATGTGAAAAGACCAAATCTACATCTGATTGGGGTGCCTGAAAGTGAGGGGGAAAATGGAACCAAGTTGGAAAACACTCTTCAGGATATCATCCAGGAGAACTTCCCCAACCTACTAAGGCAGGCCAACATTCAAATTCAGGAAAGACAGAGAAAGCCACAAAGATACTCCTCGAGAAGAGCAACTCCAAGACACATAATTGTCAGATTCACCAAAGTTGAAATGAAGGAAAAACTGTTAAGGGCATCCAGAGAGAAAGGTCGGGTTACCCAGAAAGGGAAGCCCATCAGACTAACAGCAGATCTCTTGGCAGAAACTCTACAAGCCAGAAGAGTGTGAATATTCAACATTCTTAAAGAAAAGAATTTTCAACCCAGAATTTCATATCTAGCCAAACTAAGTTTCATAAGTGAAGGAGAAATAAAATCCTTTACAGACAAGCAAATGCTTAGAGATTGTGTCACCACCAGGCCTGCCCTACAAGAGACCCTGAAGGAAGCACTAAACATGGAAAGGAACAACAGGTACCAGCCATTGCAAAAACATGCCAAAATGTAAAGACCATCGATGTTAGGAAGAAACTGCATCAACTAACGAGCAAAATAACCAGCTAATATTGTAATGACAGGATCAAGTTCACACATAACAATATTAATCTTAAATGTAAATGGACTAAATGGTCCAATTAAAAGACACAGATGGGCAAATTGGATAAAGAGTCAAGACCCATCAGTTTGCTGTATTCAGGAGACCCATCTCACATGCTGACACACACAGGCTCAAAATAAAAGGGATGGAGGAAGATCTACCAAGAAAATGGAGAACAAAAAAAAAAGCAGGGAGAACAAAAAAAAATGCAATCCTAGTCTCTGATAAAACAGACTTTAAACCATCAAAGATCAAAAGAGACAAAGAAGGCCATTACATAATGGTAAAGGGATCAATTCAACAGGAAGAGCTAACTATCCTAAATATATATGCACCCAATACAGGAGCACCCAGATTCATAAAGCAAGTCCTTAGAGACTTACAAAGAGACTTAGACTCCCATACAATAATAATGGGAGACTTCAACACTCCACTCTCAACATTAGACAGATCAACGAGACAGAAAGTTAACAAGGATATCCAGGAATTGAACTCATCTCTGCAGCAAGCAGACCTAATAGACATCTATAGAACTCTCCACCCCAAATCAACAGAATATACATTCTTCTCAGCACCACATCATACTTACTCCAAAATTGACCACGTAATTGGAAGTAAAGCACTCCTCAGCAAATGTACAAGAACAGAAATTATAACAAACTGTCTCTCAGACCACAGTGCAATCAAACTAGAACTCAGGATGAAGAAACTCAATCAAAACCGCTCAACTACATGGAAACTGAACAACCTGCTCCTGAATGACTACTGGGTACATAATGAAATGAAGGCAGAAATAAAGATGTTCTTTGAAACCAATGAGAACAAAGATACAACATACCAGAATCTCTGGGACACATTTAAAGCAGTGTGTAGAGGGAAATTTATAGCACTAAATGCCCACAAGAGAAAGCTGCAAAGATCTAAAATTGACACTCTAACATCACAATTAAAAGAACTAGAGAAGCAAGAACAAACACATTCAAAAGCTAGCAGAAGGCAAGAAATAACTAAGATCAGAGCAGAACTGAAGGAGATAGAGACACAAAAAACCTTCCAAAAAAATCAATGAATCCAGGAGCTGGTTTTTTGAAAAGATCAACAAAATTGATAGACCACTAGCAAGACTAATAAAGAAGAAAAGAGAGAAGAATCAAATCGACGCAATAAAAAATGATAAAGGGGATATCACTACCGACCCCACAGAAAAACAAACTACCATCAGAGAATACTATAAACACCTCTACGCAAATAAACTAGAAAACCTAGAAGAAATGGATAATTTCCAGGACACTTACACTCTCCCAAGACTAAATGAGGAAGAAGTTGAATCCCTGAATAGACCAATAGCAGGGTCTGAAATTGAGGCAATAATTACTAGCCTACCAACCAAAAAAATCCAGGACCAGACGGATTCACAGCTGAATTCTACCAGAGGTACAAGGAGGAGCTGGTACCATTCCTTCTGAAACTATTCCAATTAATAGAAAAAGAGGGAATCCTCCCTAACTCATTTTATGAGGCCAGCATCATCCTGATACCAAAGCCTGGCAGAGACACAACAAAAAAAGATAATTTTAGACCAATATCCCTGATGAACATTGATGCAAAAATCCTTGATAAAATACTGGCAAACCGAATCCAGAAGCACATCAAAAAGCTTATCCACCATGATCAAGCGGGCTTCATTCCTGAGATGCAAGGGTGATTCAACATATGCAGATGCAGAAAAGGCCTTTGACAAAATTCAACAGCCCTTCATGCTAAAAACTCTCAATAAATTCGGTATTGATGGAACGTATCTCAAAATAATAAGAGCTATTTATGACAAACCCACGGCCAATATCATACTGAATGGGCAAAAACTGGAAGCATTCCCTTTGAAAACTGGCACAAGACAGGGATGCCCTCTCTCACCACTCCTATTCAACATAGTATTGGAAGTTCTGGCTACAGCAATCAGGCAAGGGAAAGAAATAAGGGGTATTCAGATAGGAAAAGAAGAAGTCAAATTGTCCCTGTTTGCAGATGACATGATTGTACATTTAGAAAACCTCATCATCTCAGCCCAAAATCTCCTTAAGCTGATAAGCAACTTCAGTAAAGTCTCAGGATACAAAATTAATGTGCAAAAATCACAAGCATTTTATACACCAGTAACAGACAAACAGAGAGCCATATCAGGAATGAACTTCCATTCACAATTGCTTCAAAGAGAGTAAAATACCTAGGAATCCAACTTACAAAGGATGTAAAGGACCTCTTCAAGGAGAACTACAAACCACTGCTCAGTGAAATAAAAGAGGACACAAACAAATGGAAGAACATACCATGCTCATGGATAGGAAGAATCAATATTGTGAAAATGGCCATACTGCCCAAGGTAATTTATAGATTCAATGCCATCCCCATCAAGCTACCAATGACTCTCTTCACAGAATTGGAAAAAACTGCTTTAAAGTTCATATGCAACCAAAAAAGACCCTGCATTGCCAAGACAATCCTAAGTCAAAAGAACAAAGCTGGAGGCATCACGCTACCTGACTTCAAACTATACTACAAGGCTACAGTAACCAAAACAGCATGGTACTGGTACCAAAACAGAGATATAGACCAATGGAACAGAACAGAGTCCTCAGAAATAATACCACACATCTACAGCCATGATCTTTGACAAACCTGAGAAAAACAAGAAATGGAGAAAGGATTCCCTATTTAATAAATGGTGCTGGGAAAATTGGCTAGCCATAAGTAGAAAGCTGAAACTGGATCCTTTCCTGACTCCTTATACGAAAATTAATTCAAGATGGATTAGAGACTTAAACGTTAGACCTAATACCATAAAAACCCTAGAAGAAAACCTAGGTAATACCATTCACGACATAGGCATGGGCAAGGACTTCATGTCTAAAACACCAAAAGCAACAGCAGCAAAAGCCAAAATTGACAAATGGGATCTAATTAAACTAAAGAGCTTCTGCACAGCAAAAGAAACTACCATCAGAGTGAACAGGCAATCTACAGAATGGAAGAAAATTTGTGCAATCTACTCATCTGACAAACGGCTAATATCCAGAACCTACAAAGAACTCAAACAAATTTACAAGAAAAAAAACAAACAACCCCATTAAAAAATGGGCAAAGGATATGAATAGACATTTCTCAAAAGAAGACATTCATACAGCCAACAGACACATGAAAAAATGCTCATCATCACTTGCCATCAGAGAAATGCAAATCAAAACCACAATGAGATACCATCTCACACCAGTGAGAATGGCAATCATTAAAAAGTCAGGAAACAACAGGTGCTGGAGAGGATGTGGAGAAATAGGAACACTTTTACACTGTTGGTGGGATTGTAAACTAGTTCAACCATTGTGGAAAACAGTCTGGCGATTCCTCAAGGATCTAGAACTAGAAATACCATATGACCCAGCCATTCCATTACTGGGTATATACCCAAAGGATGATAAATCATGCTGCTATAAAAACACATGCACACATATGTTTATTGTGGCACTATTCACAATAGCAAAGACTTGGAATCAACCCAAATGTCCATCAGTGACAGACTGGATTCAGAAAATGTGGCACATATACACCATGGAATACTATGCAGCCATAAAAAAGGATGAGTTTGTGTCCTTTGTAGGGACATGGATGCAGCTGGAAACCATCATTCTCAGCAAACTATCGCAAGAACAGAAAACCAAACACCTCATGTTCTCACTCATAGGTGGGAATTGAACAATGAGATCACTTGGACTCGGGAAGGGGAACATCACACACTGGGGCCTATTATGGGGAGGGGGGACGGGGGAAGGATGGCATCGGGAGTTATACCTGATGTAAGTGACGAGTTGATGGGTGCTGTCGAGTTGATGGGTGCAGCACACCAACATGGCACAAGTATACATATGTAACAAACCTGCACGTTGTGCACATGTACCCTAGAATTTAAAGTACAATAATAAAATAAATAAATAAATAAAAAGGAAAAAAAAAAAAGAAAATACACAGGCCACCAATGCTGAAGCACCCAGATTTATAAAGGAATTATTATTAGAGCTAAAGGGAAAGATAGACCCCAACACAATAATAGTTGGAGACTTCAACACCCTACTTTCAGCATTGGAAAAATCATCCAGACAGAAAGTCAACAGAAAAACATTGGACTTAATCTGCACCATGGAACAAATGGACATAATAGATATTTATAGGACAGTTCTTCTAATGGCTACAGAATACACATTCTTCTCAGCACATGGATCATTCTCAAGGACAGACCATATGTTAGGCCACAAAACAAGCCTTTAAAAATTCAAACCAATTAAAATTATATCAAGTATATTCTCTGATTACAATGGAATAAGACTGGAAATCAACAACGAGAGAAATATTGGAAATTATATGAGCACATATAAACAATATATTCCTGAATGGCCAGAGGGTCAATAAAGAAATTAAGAAGGAAACTTAAAAAATTCTTGAAACAAGTAATGGATATACAACATACCAAAACCTATAAGACACAGCAAAAGCAGTACTAAAAGGAATGTTTATAGCAATAAGCACCTACATCAAAAAACTAGAAAAACATCAAATAAACAACCTAATGATGCATATTAAAGAATTGAAAAAGCAAGAGCAAACAAACTCAAAGTTAGCAGAAGGAAAGAAATACAGAGCAGAGCAGAAATAAATGAAATCGAAACAACAAAATAAAAATAATACAAAAGATCAACAAAATGAAAAATTGGCTTTTTGAAAAGATGAACAAAATTAACAATCCTGTAGCCAGACTGAAAAAAGAGAAGACCCACATAAATAAAATCAGAGATAAAAAAGGAGACGTTACAACACATACCACAAAAATTCAAAGGATCATTAGAGATTGCTATGAACAGCTATGTGCCAATACATTGGAAACCCTAGAAGAAATGGATAAATTCTTAGACATCAACAACCTGCCAAGATTGAATCATAAAGAAATGCAAAACCTGAACTGACCAGTAATAAGTAGTGTGATCCAAATCATAATAAAAAGTCTCCCCACAAAAATATGTCCGGGACTCCATGGCTTCAGTGCTGAAATTCACTAAACATTTAAAGAAGAACTAACAAGTTTTTCAAGATGGTGGACTGAAGGCATGGTTACCATGACTCTCCCACTTGGAAAGGCAAAATAGTGTATAGAGATTCACACTGTGAGCTTTCTTTTTCAAGAAACAATGCAGGAACTTAACAGGAAAACTGAAAGAAACTACAGACCCTTTGAAAGAAACAGTGGGCTGCAGCCTAAACTGTGAGCCAGGCAGAATATTTTAAGCCCCCAGACTGTGAGGAGGGGATAAATTGCCTCTGGGATACACACTCCCACCAGAGAATCTCATAATCCAGGCCATGGAGGAAGACCTTAACCCTACCAAGTGCTGGAATTATTTAGGGAGCAAAAAGAAATGTAAAAGTAGACACAGCCACAGGAATAGTTACACATACATTTCCAATCTCCAGTACAGATGGAGGGAAGCGATTACTGATCCTACCTCACAGGGGACCTTTTAGAAGCCTGCCAGCTAACTCAGGTGATGGTTGCAGGTTTACAGAAGCCCCCAACTGAGAGGTACAAAATAATCTCAAGTGGGGACAAACTCCCTCGGCCAGAACTGGGGGACAAGTGGGAAATGTGTTGCAGCCACAAGTGCTAGAGCTGGGAGCCTGAGTTTTGTGGGTGAACTGGGAGGTGTGTGGCCTGCAAGCTGTAGTTGCCGTCTCTGCCAGGGAAGGCTTATGACCTGGGGCAGTTATAAGTTCTGAGTGCAGACTGCCTGGAACTTAGCTAGCTGCTGCTGGTGGAATACCATGGGTGAAAGATCTGTCTTGCCAATGTGTGGGAGCTGGGTGGGGCTTACTGCTGCATGCTACCCCCGACTCCTTCTTTGGACTTTTCTGTACAGAAAAGGCAGCTGTGCTCTTCCTTGAAACATTGCCCCAGTGATCAGAGAACTGTTTCCCTAACTTCCCATTGGAGCTGCTGCTTGTCCTGCATGTGAAGAGCCAGAGTATGCACTTGCCAGACCCAGACCGTACCTGTCTTTGAGCCTCCACCCACCATGGTAACATAACACAAAGGACAAAATTTGGAAGCTCTGTGGTCCCACCCATTGCCTGAGACACCAGAGTACCTCCTCTGGGCAACATAAGGCAAGCACAAATCCCACCGCCACCACTGCAGCTGATACTTTCTTGCAAGCACCACCTCCTAGCTGGAGGCCAACCGACACAGTCTATTACAGCACCTTCAGGTAGAATAAAACTTGCTTTTTATTCTTCAGGAAGGAGAAAACTCGTGCATGGCCTTAACTAACAACATTGCTGGGCACCCTGGATAAACAGGCGGTCCTAAGTCTGCCTACATGATCAGTTCATTACTACTACAACCGGAATTTGAGAAAGCCAACACATTAAGGCTATTTATAACCAGAGAATCTCACAGAGTCTACATCACTCCCCTGGCCACCCTCATTAGAACTGGTGCTGGTAGCCACTGCTAGGAGACTTGAGGACAGACCACATCACTGGATCATTTGCAGGCATTTTCACAAACAAGCCTGGATTGTGGCAACCCCACTGGGTGTCTAGACCCAGAGGAACAGCAGCATTCACAGTAGTTTGGCTCTCAGGGACTCCTACTCCGAGGCAAAGGGGCAGTGCATCATATTAAGGGAGCACCCTGTAGGGCAAAAGAATCCACACAGCAGGCCTTGAGTTCCAGAACTTTCTGCTAGTGGGAAGTTTCTTTTAACAGAGGCACAGCTGCAGCGCTGGGCTTAGCAGGGTAAGCCTGTAACTCTACCCCAAAACAGTCAGGCAGCCCTGGTGCTCATTCAGGGTCTTGGAGAAGGGAATGTCTTTTCCCCCTTGTCCACCACTGCAGGCATAGCTACAGCTTCTCTCACAGAAGCTCTGTATGGGTGTACCTATTGACAGACTTTCTGGGTGTCTGCATCCTCACAGGAGAACCGCCCTCAATGTTCAGGCTTGCACGAGGAGTAGTTTCATAATCTCTAACTTCTTGGAATATCAACATTCCTGCAGATGAAAATAGGTGCCTATCTGATCTGAATAGCTGGAACACTGGTTTAGGAGTGTGACTGGGAGGTGGATTGTTTTTGTGCTTGCCTGGCATGGAAGCTGAGGTGGCTTCCACTTTTCCCCCTAATAAGTCCTCAGTTCATTACACTGAGAGCTCCCCTAGCCACCTCTGTCAAGGTTGGGACCTCTGCCGATCATTGGGTATTGCATTTACCCACCTGTTTTAGCCAAAACCGGTTACTATTCATGGACACCTCTCCTACTGGCCTGAACCTGAACTCTTCAACCCAGTACATAAAATACTGGGGAAAAAAGTTAATTTAAAAATGCACACCACAGGGGAATGAGATAGGCTTCAAGAGACCTCTGCCATTTCAGCCCCATAGGAGACAGTGAACTTGCTTACACACCGAGCACATGGCTACTACAACCAGCCTCTGAGGAAACCGTAATACAAACTGTCTACAACCAAGGAACTCATACAGAGTATTCACCATTCAAGCCACCAGAGCTGACTTAGGCTCCAAGAAACAATAATTATTAAAGTCTAATTCTTAGAGGGTAAAAAATATTTAAAGAAACACAGTCAAATCAAAATTAAACCCAAGAATAATTAGAGGAAATAGTCTACCCAAATGAGAGGAAACCAGAAAAATAATTCTGGCAATATGACAAAAGAAGGTTCTATAGCACTCCCAAAAGATCGTACTAGCTCTCCAGCAATGGATCCAAACCAAGATGAAACTTCAAAATACTAAAGAATTCAAAAGATTGATCAAGCTACTCAAGGAGATATAAAAGAAAGGTAGAAAAACAACATAAATAAATTTTAAAAACAATTCAGAATATGAATGAAAAATATTCTAAGAAGATGGATATTTTAAAGAAAAATCAATCAACTTCTGGAAATGAAGGACGCATTAAGGGAATTACACAATACAGAGGAAAGTTTCAACAGTAGACTAGACCAAGTAGAAGAAAGAATTTCAGAGCTCAAAGACAAGGCTTTCGAATTAACCCAATCAGACAAAAACAAAAAAAGAATTGAAGGAAATGAACAAAGTCTCCAAGAAATATGGATTATGGCGAAACCTAAAAATAATTGGTGTTCCTGAGGGAGAAGAGAAAGCAAAAAGTTTGAAAAACTTATTTGAAAAATAATTGAGGAAAATTTCACTGGCCTTCTTAGATATCTACATTTAGATACCCAAATATGAGAAGCTCAAATAACTCCTGGGAAATTGATTGCAAAAAGGACATCATCAAGGGATATATCAAGCAGAATATACATTCTTTTCATCAGCATGGAATATTCTCCAAGATAGACTATATGATAAGACACAAGTCTCAAACTTTTTAAAAATTGAAATCATATCAAGTATGTTCTCAGACCACAGAACAAAACTAGATATCAATTCCAAAAGGAATCTTCAAAACTACAAATACATGGAAATTAGTCTGCTCCTGAATGATTTTTGGTTTAACAATGAAATCAAGATGGAAATTCAAAAATTCTTTGAAATAAATGGTAATAGTGACACAACTTACCTAAATTTCTGGGATACAACAGAAGCAGTGCTAAGAGGAAAGTTTTTAGCACTAAGTGCCTACATCGAAAAGTCTGATAGATCACAAATTGACAACCCAATGTCACACCTCAAGGAACTAGAAAAATAGCAAAAAACAAAACTCAAAGAGCTAGCAGAAGAAAAGAAATAACAAAGATCAAAGCAGAATTAAATGAAATTAAAACCAAAAAAATAGGAGATCAATGAAACAAAAAATGGTTCTTTAAAAACATAAACAAAATCAATAGATCATTATCTATATTAACCAAGAAAAGAAGAAGATGGAAGATGCAAATAATCTCAATTAGAAATTAAAATGGAGACACTACCACTGACACAACAAAAATACAAAAGATCATTCAAGACTACTATGAACACTTCTATGCAAACAAACTAGAAAATCTAGAGGAGATGGATAAATTCCTGGAAACATACAACATTCCTAGATTAAAAAAGGAAGAAATAGAAACCCTGAAGAGAACAACAACAAGCAGTGAGATTGAGTCAGCAATTAAAAAAAAAAAAAATGCCAACAACAAAAAAAATCCTAGGGCCAGATGGATTCACAGCTGAATTCTACCAGACATTCATAAAAGAGTTAGTACCAATTCTACTGAAACTGTTCCAAAAGATTGAGAAAGAGGGAATTCTTTCTAACTCATTCTGTGAAGTCAATATCACCCTGATTCCAAAACCAGAAAAGGACATAACGAAAAAAGAAAACCACAGACCAATATCCCTGATAAACACAGATGCAAAAATCTTCAACAAAATACTAGCAAACCAAATCCAACAGCACATCAAAAAGAAAATACACTATGATCAAGTGCGTTACATTCCAGGGATGCAGGGATGGTTTAACGTATGAAAGTCAATATAAGTGATACATCACATAAACAGAATTAAAAACGATATGATCATCTCAAGAGATGCAGCAAAAGCATTCAATAAAATATAGCATCATTTTATGATTAAAAAAAACCATCAAAAAAGTAGGCATGGAAGGGACATACCTCAAAATAATAAAAGCCCTATATGAAAAACCCTCAGCCAACATTATATTGAACAGGGAAAAGTTGAAAGCACTTCCCCTAAGAACTGGAACAAGACAAGGATGCCCACTCTCACAACTTCTATGCGGAAGTCCTAACCAGAGCAATCAGGCAAGAGAAAGAAATAAAGGGCATTCAAATAGGAAAAGAGCAAGTCAAACTATTGCAGTTTGCTAATCATATAATATACCTAGAAAACCCTAAAGACTCCTAGACTTGATAAACAAATTCATCAAAGTCTCAGGTTACAAAATCAATGTACACACATCCGTAGCACTGCTATATACCAACAACTTCCAAGTTGAGAATCAAATAAAAAACTCAATCCCTTTTACAATAGCTGCAAAAAAAGAAAAAAAAAAAGCAACTAGGAATATACTTAACCAAGGAGGTTAAATATCTCTGCAAGGAGAACTACAAAACACTGCTGAAAGAAATCACAGATGACACAAATGGAAGCACATCTCATGCTCATGGATTAGAAAAATTAGCATTCTGAAAATGACCGTGCTACTCAAAGCAATCTAGAAATTCAATGCAGTTCCTATCAAAATACCAAATCATTTTTCGCAGAATTAGAAACAATCCTAAAATTCATATAAAACCAAAAAAGAGTACAAATAGCCAAAGCAATCCCAAACAAAAAGAACAAATCTGGAAGCATCACATTACCTGACTTCAAGTTATACTGCAAGAATATAGTTACTAAAACAGCATGTTATTGGTATAAAAACAGATACATAGACCAATGGAACAGAATAGAGAACCCAGAAATAAAGCCAATACTTACAACCAACTGAATTTTGACAAAGCATACAAAAACGTAATTTGGAGAAAGAACACCCTATTTAATAAATGGTGCTAGGAAAACTGGATAGCCACACATAGAAGAATAAGACTGGATCTGTATCGTATACAAAAATCAACTCAAGATGGATCAAGGACTTAAATATAAGACCAGAAACCACAAAAATCCTAGAAGAAAACATAGGAACTAAAAGTAGATCTACCATTCAATTCAGCAATCCTACTACTGGTTATCTACCCAAAGGAAAAAAGGTCATTCTATCAAAAAGACCCCTGCATGTTTATGCTTGTTTCAGCACAATTCACAATTGCAAAGATATGGAACTAACCTTAATGCCAATTGACTAATGAGTAGATAAAGAAAATGTGTTATATATACACCATGGAATATACTTAGCCATAAAAAAGAATAAAATAATGTCTTTTGCAGCAGCTTGGATGGAGCTGGAGGTCATTATTCTAAGTGAAGTAACTCAGAAATGCAAAACCAAATACCCTATGTTCTCACTTATAAGCAGGAGCTAAGCTATAGATAGGAAAATCATACAGAATGGTATAATGGACTTTGGAGACTCAGAAGGAAGAGGGTAGAAGAGGACGAAGGATAAAAAACTACACACTGGGTACAATGTACACTACTTAGGTGACGGGTGCAGTAAAATCCTAGACTTCACCATAGATGAATACAATTCATCCATGTTACCAAAAACTACTTGTATTACAAAAGCTACTGATATTTTTAAAATATTTTTAAAAAGAATTCCAATACAGAAAATGGAAGAGGACAGAATACTTCCAAACTCATTCTCCAAGGCCAGTATTACCCTGAGACCAAAACCATACAAAGACATACCAAAAAAGAAAATTACAGGACAATATCCCTGATCAACATTGATGCAAAAATCCTCAACAAAATACTAGCAAACCAAATTTGACAACACATTAAAAATGTGACCAAGTGGGATTTATACCAAGGATGCAAGGACAGTTCAATGTACACAAATCAATATGATACATCACGTCAACAGAATGGACAAAAACCATATGATCATTCCAATTTATGTTGAAAAAGCATTTGATAAAATTTAACATCTCTTCGTGATTGAAAAACTCTCAAAACACTGAGTACAGAAGGAACATACCTCAATCCAATAAAAGTGATATATGACAGACCCACAGCTAGTTTCACACTGAATGGAAAAAAACTGAAAGCCTTTCCTCCAATAGCTGGAACAAGAAAAAGATGCCCACTTTCATCTCTGTTACTCAACATGATACTGGGAGTCCTAGAGAGAGAAATCAGACAAGAGAAGGAAATAAAGGGCATCCAAATAGGAAATGAAGTAGTCAAATAATCCTTGTTTGCCGATGATATGATCTTATATTTGGAAAAACCTAAATACTCCACCAAAAAACTGTTAGAACTGATCAACAAATTCAGTAAAGTTGCAGGATGCAAAATCAACATTTAAAAATCAGTAGCATTTCTATATGCCAACAGTGAACAATGTGAAAAGGAAATCAAGAAAGTAATCCTATTTACAATAGTTGTAAATAAAATAAAATACCTAGGAATAAACTTAATCAAAGAAGTGAAAGATCTCCACAATGAAAACTATAAAACACTGGTGAAATAAATTGAAGAGGACACAAAAAAAATAGAGACATATTCCATGTTCATGGATTGGAAGAATCAGTATTGTTAAAACATCCACACTACCCAAAGCAATCTACAGATTCAATTCAATCTCTATCAAAACCAATGACATTCTTCATAGAAATAGAAAAAATCCTAAAATTTACATAGAACCACAAAAGACACAGAATAGCCAAAGATATTCGAAGCAAAAAGAACAAAACTGAAGGAATCATACTACCTGATTTCAAATTATGCTACAGAGCTGTAGTAACCACAACAGTATGGTACTGGCATAACAACAGACACATTGACCAATGGAACAGAATAGAGAACCCAGAAAAACTATTCATCTATAGAGAGTTTTTTTTTTTTTTTTTTTTTTTTTTTTTTTGAGACAGAGTCGCTTTCTGTCACCCAGGCTAGAATGCAGTGGTACTCTTGGTTCACTGCAACCTCCGCCTCCCGAGTTCAAGCGATTCTCCTGCCTCAGCCTCCCGAGTAGCTGGGATTACAGACATACACCACCATGCCGGGCTAATTTTTGTATTTTTAGTAGAGACGGGGTTTCACCATGGTCTCGAACTCCTGACCTCATGATCCACCCACCTCAACCTCCCAAAGTGCTGGGATTACAGGCGTGAGCCACCACGCCTAGCCAGTAATTTTCTACAAGTCTCAAGAACATATGTCGGGAAAAGGACAGTCTCTTCAATAAATGGTGCTGGGTAAACTGGATATCCATATAAAGAAGAATGAAACTAGACCCCTATGTCCCACCATATACAAAAACCAAATCAAAATGGATTAAAGACTTAAATCTAAGGCCTCAAACTATGAAGTTACTACAAGAAAACACTGGGAAAACTCTCCAGGGCATTGGTCTGGGCAAAGATTTCTTGAGTAATATACCACAAGCATATGCAACCAAAACAAAAATGGACAAATGGGATCACATCGAGTTAAAAAGCTGATGTACAGCAAAGAAAACAATTCATAAAGTGAAGAGAAAACCCATAGAACAGAAGAAAATATCTGCATCCTATCTATCTGACAAGGGATTAATAACCAGAAGATATAAGGAGCTCTAACAACTTTATAGGAAAAAAAAAAAACAATAATCTGATTTTAAAATAGGTAAAAGAGCTGAAAAGACATTTCAGCAAACAAGCATATGAAAAGGTGCTTAGCATCATTAACCATCAGAGAAATGTAAATCAAACTTCAATTATATATCATTTCACCAGTTAAAATGGCTTGCCTCCAAATAACAGGTTAATAACAATGCTGGTGAGGATGTGAAGAAAAGTGAACCCTCATACACTGTTGATGGGAATGCTAATTAGTACAACCACTACGGAGAACAGTTTGGAGGTTCCTCAGAAAACTAAAAATAGAACTACCATATGAGCCAGCAATCCCACCGTTGGATGTATATCCAAAAGAAAGGAAGTCAGTATATCAAAGAGATGTCTGCACTCCTATGTCTGTTATAGCACTGTTGACAATAGCTCAGATTTGGAAGCAACCTAAATGTCCATCAACAGACGAATGGATAAAGAAAACGTGATACATATACACAATGGAGTACTATTCAGCCATGAAAAAGAATGAGATCCTGTCATTTGCAGCAACATGGATGGAACTGGAGGTCATCATGTTAAGTGAAACAAGCCAAGCACTGAAAGACAAACTTCACATGTTCTCACTCATTTGGAGAAGCTAAAAATTCAAACAATTAAACTCACTGAGATAGAGAGTGGAATGATGGTTACCAAAGGCTGGGAGGGGTAGTGGGAGGCAGAGGAGAAGTGCAGATGGTTAATGGGTACAAAAATATCGTTCAGGCCGGGCGTGGTGGCTCACGCCTGTAATCCCAGCACGCTGGGAGGCCGAGGTGGGCGGATCACGAGGTCAGGAGATCGAGACCATCCTGGCTAACACAGTGAAACCTCGTCTCTACTAAAAATACAAAAAATTAGCCAGGCGTGGTGGCGGGTGCCTGTAGTCCTAGCTACTGGGGAAGCTGAGGCAGGAGAATGGCGTGAACCCGAGAGGCAGAGCTTGCAGTGAGCCGAGATTGCGCCACTGCACTCCAGCCTGGGCGACAGAGCAAGACTCCGTCTCAAAAAAAAAAAAAAAAAAAAAAAAAAATCGTTCAATAGAATGAATAAGATCTAGCATTTGATAGTACAACAGGGTGAGTACAGTCAACAACAACTTATTGTACATTTTTAAATAACTAAAAGAGTGTAATTGGATTGTTAGTAACCAAAGAAAGGATAAATGCTTGAGGTGATAGATACCCTATATATGCTAGTGTGATTATTACATATTGTATAGCTATATCAAATCTCATGTATCCCATAAATATATACCCCTACGATGTACCCAAAAAACTTCAAAATTAAATTTAAAAGAAAATAAATCTATCCCCTATATATTGACAATAGGGTAGACAAGGAATTGTTCTTCTCATTCTGAGATGCAAACCTCCACCAGAGTGCTATTATCTTCATGTAAGGCACTAACTCATTTATTCAAGAAATAGGTACTAAATCCATGCTATGTGCCTGGCACTGTACTTATCTGTACTTACCAATAGAAACTTCAAAGCTGATGGGTTTATCTCCAATCTTCCGGTCAATCATGGTAGCTTCAAAAAATGCTCCAAAGAGTAAAAATTCCTCATTTTTTTCTGGTATAATCTACAGAAAGAAAACAAAATTATTAGGCAGAACTGGCTTTTTCTCATTAGGAAGGTGATTTTGCGATGCTGGCCTCATCCAGCATAATTTATAAACATTTGGGTCTCTGTTTCAGCCTGAAATGGCACAGCATTTCTCCCCAAATCAAATGTATGAATCAGGATCTGCAAACTGCAGATCCAAATTTAGTCATTCATCTAGAATGATGCCGTCTCAACCTTCTGAGCTTCTACCTTACAACAAAACTCCTTTTATTTTAACAAATAAACTGGGTGTGCACGTCTTTCTAGGATGCCGCTGGTGAAACACGGGTTTGGAATTACCTTCTGGAGATTGAGGTTTCAGAAAACAGAAAATCAAAGACAAGAAACAGAATTACAGTATAAAATCCTCAGATTTGAGCATAACTTTATGGCTTACACAGGGTAGTCAGATACAGTATGCTATTTGTTCCTCCTTGCAACCTTAAGAGGCCAAAATTTGGATCATTCCCATTTAACAGATAAGAAAACTGAGGGAACTAAAGCTTGAGGTTGTCAAGTAATTTTCCCAAGTATACTCACCACAGACCCAGTGCTCTTTGAATTCGAACATGTATTAACCCAATGCATTAATGCTGACCAGAATCAAACCTTACTTCCCCAAATAAGCAAGCCCAGAAAAAAAGAAACAGCAGATTAGTCACATGTATAAGCACTGGCCAATCATGTGTATCCAGGGTGGGTTACATGCACTGTGGTTGCTGCTGTGAAGGGTACACAGGTCCCAGAATCACAGGTGCCTTCATATTGAAAAGGATCTTAGAGTTCATCTACTCCAACCTCTACCTTTTACCCGAATAAACTAATGCTCAGAGATACTAAGCAGCTTCCCAAGGTCACACACAGCAAAGTAAAGTCAGCGAAGACTCAAGGCCTGGTTTCCAACAAGGCTGCCTTCTCAAGAAGCCCACAGTCTGGAAGAGTAGACTATAACAAGTCATAAGACAGTAGTCATCACAAGGGAATACACAATTATTTGCAAATGACTCTTATTGACAAGGAAAAAGGCTGATGCTTCAGGGAGTGGATGTTGCTGGATCCACTGACACAGCATTTCATTTCTGAGCTAAGAGGTTAAGTCAACTGGATCCATACATTCTGTTCTTCCTGGTTTTGCAACTGGATTTGTTGAACTCTGCAGAAACGGCCATAAGGACAATCTAAGGAAATAAAGCAATTGTGGCCCCAGGGATCAAGAGCTCCATTGGGTTGAGAGCCCGAGACAGGTGCCTCAAAGAGCCAAAGGGTTTCCATACCATTAGGTGAATGATACCCCTTCTTTCATACAGAAGCTACTGTGGTGCCAGTCTTCCTAGGAAATGTTCGTTGTGACCAGAAAATGTCGAACAGGGTGAGGCTCAGTGCTGGATCTTAGTCATCCAGCATACCCTCCTCCTAACACTCTATCCACTGACTATTAACTAGCCTCCTATCTCACCTTCCTGAGGCTGAGTTTACTCTCTAGGAGGAAGTTAAAAACCATGGAGAGAAGCTGGGTGTGGTGGCACACGCCTGTAATGTCAGCTACTCAGAAGGCTGTGGCAGGAAGATCATTTGAGCCCAGGAGTTTGAGGCCAGCCTGGGTAACATAGCAAGACCCTGTCGCTAAAAATAAAAACAACAAAACAAGGAACTACTAAGAGACTTGGAGGGAATGTAGGCCATGTAGCCGAGAGAAGAATTTCAGGATCCAGAGCCAGACAAAAAAATCCTTCTTCAAATCTCAACCCTTCCGCTCCCAGGCTGATTGACTTTAAGCAAATCATGTCTATTCTCTGGGTGTCATGTTCCTCACCTGTGAAATAACCACCATTATTGGGCTTTCAGGGAGGAGAGGGGGCAGAAATGATATCATTCATGTCAAGCACCTAGTAAAAAGCCTACACTTATCACCATAAATGGCAGTGAAAATAAGTATTTCAGCAGGGCAGAATTGATGTCTTAATTCCACCCATCCTACAAGGTTTAACTCAAATGTCTTTCCATTCTGGAAGCACATCTCAGCTCCTCAAGCTGGTAAAATGATGATAGGTAATGTTTACTGACCTCTTACTATGTGTGAGATATGGTATTAAGAATTTTGCCCACATTATATCCTGTAATTCCACAACTACACCAGGAAAGAGGCATTTCTACTTTACTCACTCACAGACGATGACACTGCAGTCTAGTGAGAGATTAAATCTCTGCCCCAAATTATTAAGCATATCTAAAATTTATTGAGCACTATGTATGAGGCTGTGTTCTGAGCATTGTTGCATATATTCATTTATCAAATCCTTCGTAAGAGGCTGAGAAGCAAGAGGTTATTCTTGGAAACAAGCATAAGGAGGTTAAGTCACTTACTCAGATTCAAATGCAGGCAATGTTTCTTTAGAGGCCAAGCAGTAACCACTGCACCATACTGCCACAATTTACATCCAGCTATCTTACTTGGGGGCTTGACATTTTAATAATCATACTTCACTCACTCCAGGAAATAATAGCACTTTTTCTGTACCTCCTTAAAGCACTTACCACTTTCTACTTCCTGTTACATTTATATTTCATACCTCTCCTTCTGTATCATAAACTCCATGGAGTTAGGCTCTATTTTTATTCTTACCAATATCAAGGATGACATTTAAGTAAGAAGCTAGTCAGTGTGTTCACAGAATTTTAAAAATGAACCCGTTTTTAGATTGGCTATGATCTGTGAAAATTTGGCACAGGGGAGATAAGCTTTGAGGGGTAACGAGGGTGAATTGACAAAGTCAGCATCATAGGATCTCTCAGCTGTCCGGATGGGCAATGAAGGTTCAGCTGCAGCTGAGGAGATTGGAGCTTGAGAACCAGTTGAAAAAGAGGATGCCGCAAGAAAGGGCATCATCATGTTGATGAGGGTGAGCCATGAGCTGTTCAGGTGTGAGGAAGGTTGAAGCCCAGTGTGGTGGCTTTAAAATATATCCACAAATGCTTTGCTAATCATCCCCTCAAAAAGTGAAGCCTAATTCTCCTCCCTTTGAGAATGGGCTGGACTAAATGATTTATTTCTAACAAACAGAACATAGCAGATATGTCAATGTGTGGCTTCTGTGGCCAGGTCATGAAAGACAGTTTCAGCCTTGCTCCCTCTTGGATCACCTGCTCTGGGGAAGGCCAGCTGCCATGTCACAGGATCCTCAGTCTGTAGGAGGAGGCACAGAATGAGGATGAGGCCTCCTGCCAAGAGCCAACAAAGAATCACAGTCTCCTGCCATGTGAGGGAGCCATCTTCAAAGTGGGTTTTCCAGCCACAGTCAAACCTTCAGATCACGACAGCAGCCCCTGCCAACGCCTTGATGGAAACTTCATGAGATCCGGAGGCAGAACCACTGAGCTACGCTATTGCCAAATTCCTCATCTACAGAGAAAATAAATGTTTGTTGTCTTAAGCTGCCAAGTTTTGAGATATGTTGTCATGCAGCCGTAGATAACTAATAAACCCAACAAGATACTGG
The DNA here is from genome assembly GCF_049350105.2 of Macaca mulatta. NCBI lineage: Eukaryota > Metazoa > Chordata > Mammalia > Primates > Cercopithecidae > Macaca > Macaca mulatta. The sequence continues at coordinate 134,392,666 of NC_133413.1, read as the reverse complement.
CCACAAACAAGAAGTCAAGATGAAGAGAGGAGGGAGGGGAAATAAGGGTTTAAACAGTGTCTGAATTTTACCTCTCTCCTATTACCTATTGCACAATAGCCAAGATACACCCCCACAGCCTGCAGAGAAATGTACTTTCTACCCCAAATAAGTTCACAACTTCCCTTGCTTTCTGATAGAATCTACTTCAAGTCTTCAGCAAAATATCTTAAAGATATTTCTACTTGGATTAAGAAAATATTTTTCCAGCCTCTTTCTACTTGGCAATCCTTGTCTAGAAAAGAATAGACAGCTTCAACCCACAGCAGGAAAAACGACTACAGGGATAGATGGAGATATCAGCTTAGGTAGCTACTAAGCCACCCACAACTTCTGGTGAAGTTCAAAGTTAAGTCTCCAAAGTTGGCATGTATTCTCAAGAAACACCCCTAAACACAATCCCATATAGATAATGTAAGTTCTAACCATAACAAACTGGCACACACGTTTTCAGACAATATTTTCCAATACAGTATGTGAGCTCAGAGGAGAGAACTGGGGAGGTCCACTAAATTTCCAAAGTCACAAACAGATTGGAAAGCTCTGAATAGCTGCTCCCTGGGGGTGGGAGAAAACCATAGCGACACTGACGACAACAACAACAAACGCATTGCCTGCTTCCTATGTATGTGCTAAGAACTCTGCGAACCATTTTACATGCATTTCCTCATTTAACCCCCGAAGATGCCTATGGCAGGGTAACTATTAACTATCTCATTTTATTGATGGGTAAACTAAAACACAGAGAGGTGTTAGTATCGGAGCCATAACTACAACCCACCCCAAGATTTCTAGCTCTGTGCTCCAACCGCTCACCTACATGGTTTCTTAAAATGTATTAGTGCCACAATAAACATACGTGTGCACAATAGCCAAGACTTGGAACTAACCCAAGTGTCCAACAACGATAGACTGGATTAAGAAAATGTGGCACATATACACCATGGAATACTATGCAGCCATAAAAAAGAATGAGTTCATGTCCTTTGTAGGGACATAGATGAAGCTGGAAACCGTCATTCTCAGCAAACTATCGCAAGGACAAAAACCAAACACCGCATGTTCTCACGCATAGGTGGGAATTGAACAATGAGATCACTTGGACACAGGAAGGGGAACATCACAGACTGGGGCCTGCTGTGGGGTTGGGGAAGCAGGGAGGGGTAGCATTAGGAGATATACCTAATGTAAATGACGAGTTAATGGGTGCAGCACACCAACATGGCACATATATACATATGTAACAAACCTGCACGTTGCACACATGTATCCTAGAACTTAAAGTATAATAAAAAAAAAATTTATTAGATCCCAGCAACAAAAACAAATGCCTCTTCCAAGGCTAAGGTGACCTGCTGCTATACTCCTTTGGACTCTCCAGTCTCTCCTAGAAATGAACAGCTCTGGGATTTCAGGCATCGCCTCCCTTCCCTACTCAAAATTATTGCCTAGCCGACCGAGAAGCACACTTCCAGAGGCAGAATTAGCCAAGCTGGGAGCTGGAATCTACCTACCACCATTACTGACAAAACATGAAGCTCTCTCATTTGCTTAACTGCAAGTTACCATTGATAAACTAAACAGTAAAGAGAATATTCACCATTTGTATTCCTCTTAGAGTCTCAGATCTCTTTCCCATAAGACAGTACCGGGCTGGGAAAGTGCTAACATGCTTCATGGTGAGTAATAAGCATTCCCTAAAGTTGTGATTTCCCCCGCAGGTTTGGGGTAGGGGAATAGGTTTCTTAATTTCTTATATCCCAGCTTGTCACCTACTCTTCCTCCTCTTCATTCCTCATCCAAAATTATCTCCCATCCGGAGCTTACTCCAAGCTAACACAACTGAACAAAATTAGGCCACAGATAGAGTTTAATCAATCCCATACCACCCACTCCCACCAACTCCTCCGGAGCACTTTTATTTCTCTTTACTTGGGTTTCCATGGGAATTGTATTTGGGGGAGTGGGGGATTCAAAGGAATTTATCACAGGCAGATGGCTGTGAAGTGTGCAAGAGGGGGCAGCGGACCAGCCTCAGAACACAGCGCTGGGCCAACACAAATTTTTCAGGGGGAATAAGACATATTCTGACAACACCTTCAGGAACCTGTGGCAGGGGCAGTCGCTGCTCTGGTTCACCTCACAGGTAAATTGCCATAAAGCAGTGCCCAGACCTACCTCTGGGGGGACATCAAACGGTTCCACCTCCACCTCGGTTGAGTTAGTTTTGTTTGAAGCCTGTTGGGATTTTCCGTCATCAGTTTTGTCAGCCTTGTCTTTACCTTTGGAAGATTTGGAGTCTTTGTCCTTGGAAGGCAACTTGAGCTCCTTCAGGGCCTTGGAAAATTTAGATTCCTGTGCCCCTCCTGAGAGGATTTCCACAGCAATTTCTACCAAGATTCTGCCCCTGAATGACACGCCTTCCCCAAAGCCTTCGTTCATTTCCTGGTAGTCATCCATCAGACTGTGGTTCCTGGGCGAGCCATACAGGTTAATCCAGGCAGGCCCAAAGGTGGGCAGAAAGCCTAGAGAGACCCCAGGTTTTAGTTATCTCATTATGCTTTTGCTTTATAAAAGTTGCATACATTCATTTCAAAATGTAGAATATCCAAGAAAGACAAAAGAAAACATTGACAGGATATCCCATCACCAAAAGACAACTATGATTGCCATCTTGCCATATTTCCTTCTAGTCCTTTTTGCATTCATGTTTACACTTGTTCACAGTTGTACTAATATCATAAATGCCAATCTGCATTCTGTTCTGTTCACTTATTCATCAAATATTTACTGATTCCCCCATGTTCTCCAGTAGGCTCTATGTTTAGTGCCAGGTACCATGCTAGATACTAAACAGAGCCTGCTGGAGAACAAAGCAGGTGTAAACATTAAACAAATAATTATTTGCAGTGCAAACACTATGGAGGAAACACACTTTGTGTTGCAAGAAAAAGTAACAGGCTGATGTAACATAGAGGGGAGTTAGGCAGGCAGAGAAGAGAGTGAGTGTCTATTCTGGCTAGAGGGAGCAGCATGTGCCAGCTAGAAAGAGTTTGGAGCCAGAGATGAACTCTGTGGGAGAGTTTGGAGAGGTAGGTGGGTCTTGGGGACTTGATAAAAATTTTGTCCTTTATCCTAAAAACTACAGAAATGTTTTAAAGGAATTTAAGCAAAGATGTGACATAATCAGATGTCTTAAGATCACTCTGACTGTTACATGAAGGGTTAGAAGAATGCATGTGGGCTAACTGGTTCGAGGACCACTTCAACATCAAAACTGAAGATCAGTGTCTTGAACTAGGGTGAAGGTAGAGGAGACTGAGATACGTAAATGTTTCGAGATACGTTCTGAACGTAGAATTAAAAAGACCTGATGATTTGAACTTACTGCTGATATTTTCCCTTCTTAATACATAGTGTCTGAGAAAATGCAGTGTCTATGGGAACATCTCTATGGCAACATCTCAATGACAGGCAGTTCAGCCTGGTAGCTCTGAAGCCTGAGTTCAAATCTCAGCTCTGTCACGTTCAAGCTGTGTGACCTTGGGCAGTTTTTAAACTTTCCCGTGTTGCAGTTTCCTCACCTCTAAAAGGGAGATGCTAATAGTACCTGTCTCATCAATCAAAATTAAAAGAAACTATTAATTGAGTGTTTCACACAGGCCCTTAGAAAGTGCTAAGAATATAGGCTATTATTATGAAAAAGCAAATACATCATGATCTGCTTAACAATCCCCCAGTGTTGACAATTAGGTTTCCATGTATGTTACTATTATTAATAGTTTTATGCCTACACATTTCCGATCCCCTACTCCCATAAACTAGATTCTAGCCCTCCCTTGAGTCGACTTAAATATAAGAATGCTGTATTAAAAAGGATAGAAAGATTTTATGGTCCTGATGTCTATATTTTAAACCACTGACGTTTATCTTCCTGAATGCCATCAAGATGTTCCTAAAAGGTTGTAAATAAAACATGTTTACATCTAGCTGAGAAATTGTATACATGGGCCGAGTGTGCTTTCTGCCTACAGCAATCTTGTGGCAAACACTTCCATAATGTAAAGATTTAGACAAAGGTATTTATTTACTGAGGCCTCTCTATGGTATCTGTTAGGGACACAAAAATGTGTAAATCTTGTTCTCTGCTCTTGACACGCCTTTAGTCTAATCAAGGAAAAAATTAAAATAATTACATTAACTTCATATACAGATGATAGGTGATATATTTATGTATATATATTTGTACATATATGTATGTGTGATTGTATGTATGTAGATATACAAGCATGTGCATGTATGTGTGCAAAAAAATGTCAATTAGTATAAATTCGTAGCACAGAGAAAGATTGCCAGGGAATTTAAAGAAGGGAGGGTTTGTTGGGCTTTTTAGAGAATTATCTGCTAATTTGGGTTTTGCAAATAAAGAGCCATATACTGAGTGGAAATTCTTCTACCTGACCTCCGCCTGGCTGGCTCGGTGGATTAGCTGCGGCTCTCAGCTCCCGCCCTGGCTCACCGTGTCAGTGTACCTCGCTGCTATTCCTGCGCTCTCATGTTCCCATCATTGGGTTGAAGACACAATTTTTGTTGGTACCATTTATTTTGTGGGCCACACTAATAGATGTAGTAGGCCATATTTGGCCCATAGACCTTAGTTTACTAATCTCTGATTTACTCTAAATGTCTCATTTTTCAATTATGGGAAGACTGACTTCCTCAAGGACACATAGCAGTGTTTGTGGAAGACCTGGGACCAGGAGCAAACCTCCTGGCTCCCAGAGCCCGGTGTCATCCATTGCCCTGAACCAACTCAAACCACAGACCCTACAGTAGCATGGAAAGTGCCTAATACATGGAAGGTGCTCTAACCCAGGGGCCCCTAATCCCACAGAGCCACGGGCCAGTATCCATCCTGTTAGGAACTGGACCACAAGAGATGACCAGCAGGCAAGTGAGTATTACCACCTGAGCTCCACCTGTCAGATTAGCGGTGGCAATAGATTCTCATAGGAGTACAAAGCATACTGTGAACTGCACATACGAGGGACCTAGGTTGCATGCTCCTTATAAGGAGACTCCTAATGCCTGACGATCTAAAGTGGAACAGTTTCATCCTAAAACCATCCCCCTACCCAACCATGGAAAAATAGTCTTCCATAAAACTGGTCCCTGGTGCCAAAAAGGCTGGGGACCACTGCTCTAGCCCACCCCTTTTAAAGATGAGGGCTCTAAAGCAAGTATTTTGAGACATTTTCAAGTCAGATGGGTGGGACTTTACCTTTGTCTCCATCCTGTTCATTGGAGATTTTCTTCAGGTCAATGAAATGGGTTGCCAGTGCTACATCATTCATGCTGCCTTCATCCCACACCTGGATTTTCACCCTCCGACACAAGGGAGGGAACATTTCCTTGAAGATCACCTGTTCATGCCACACAGGATCAGCACAGTTCTTTTGCACTGTGGTTCGCCCCTAAAAACACAGCCAGGAGGACATGAGTCATGGAAGGGAGTGACCGACTACAGAAAACTCTTCAAGCCAGTTGGAAATACAAAGTAAGTTTTCAAAGATAATGAACCTGCTTCTGACACCCACGAAAATCAGTTACACTCAGCGAACATGACTGATGACCTGCTCTGTGCCGGACACCATGCCAGGTACCTGGGACAAAGGCAAGTGACAGCCCTCAGGGAGTTCGGATCAGCATACTGGGGTTGGGGTGAAACTAACACCCATATTACAAATGGGAGTTCTGTGCATCTCCAGGAATGCAGTGGATGTAGTTAGACTGTGAGCTCATATTTTGTAGAAGTATGACCTTGTGTGAATCACTTTTCCAGTCTGGACCTCAGTTTCTTGTCATAAAATGGATGTAATGTCTTATATGATCTCCAAGTTCAGCCCAAGTCAAAAATATTTCAGCATTCACCCCTGCCAAGGGGAGACAATCAGGGTAGGTCTGTATTTTAATGGCAGAGACAACATGTGTGTCAGCTGAAGCTTCAAAATCCAGCCAACCATAGTTAATCTCTGACCACGTACCCAGACCCTGATACTTCCAATGGCTTCTGAGCAGCGAAAAGCGATGTCCAGGCTTACATAGGACAAGGACTACCTGGGGAGACTGTGGAACAGGTCAGGACGTGGGTGGAAATTCTACAGGACCTGGGGACTGAATAGCTCAGAGAAGCAGCCGGGGGTGAGGAAGGATGCCTGTCTGCCTGGTTCCTAAACCACAATCCACCCATAGCTCCTTTCCATTTTCTCCAGTGAAGAGTGAGTGGGTAACGCCCCCCTATTTCCCTGCCACATCCCGTTTCCTTTTTTTTTTTTTTTTTTTTTTTTAAAGACAGAGCCTTGCTCTGTCGCCCAGGCTGGAGTGCAGTGGTACAATATCTGCCTACTGCAACCTCCGCCTCTCAAGTTCAAGCAATTCTTATGCCTTAGCCACCCAGTAGCTGGGATTACAGGCATGCACCACCATGCCCAGATAATTTTTTGTGTGTTTTCAGTTGAGACAGGGTTTCACCATGTTGGCCAGGCTGCTCTTGGGCTCCTGGCCTCAAGTGATTCACCTGCCTCAGCCTCCCAAAGTGCTGGGATTACCGGTGTGAGCCACTGCGCCTGGCCCCATTGCCTTTTAGTGACAAGTTTTTGCTTTCAAGGCACTTCCTAATGTTTATTTAATTTGATTTGATTAAACATATCTTGGATAGAGAGCAGGGCCCTGGCCCAGGCGAGGCAGCGTTAGTGACAATGGTTCCTCACCATCTGCCCAGCAAAGGAGACCTCCACAAAGGGATCCACCAGGTCCTTACTGTCACCCACAAATGCCTTGGTGACGTTCGCCATGATGCTTGAATTCATTTTGGGCAACCCTTCTGCTTTGTAGAGTCTCACGTAGAATCTGGCCCAGGGTCTCTCTGATGGAAACCCATTGGGGATCAAAAGGTTCCTTAGAGGGAGACAAAAACAAATGAAAAGCTCTCTCAATTGAAGAAACAGAGAGAAAAGACAGCAGCAATTTGGAGGCAGAAAGATAGATCCCAATATAAGAAAAATCTGAAAAGAGTTAAGATTCATTGCTGAAATTTTCTTTCTAGTGTAAATGACGGAGAACAGAATGAATAGAGCAAACGCAAACTCATTCAGGTCCTAGGATGATAGGATAAATACTGTCTCCCACTCTGAACCTTAAAAGAGGTGCATTGAAGTCTTCCCACATCACAAACCAGTGATTGAAATTATAATTCCTTTAAAGAACATTCAGTTACATTCAGAAAAATTGGATAAGCTTAGGAGTAGCTTATCTATTATGGGTTATGATAGGCAGACAGACTGTTCCTGTCCTAGAACCTGACCTCCCGAAGGAGAGTCATACCTTAATAAGACACATCTTGGTGCCTGATAGAGCAGAATCCCAGGTGGCCAAGCTGAGGACAAGCACGGTTCTCATGTACCCATAAGAAAAGGGGTGAGGGAGGGGAAAGAGATTAAAACTGGACATATCATTTCTATGCACAGCCCTGGATGGACCTGTCTTACTTTTCTATTTGCTCCTCGGTGTCAGAAGTTTTAGGGCTGGTCTTCAAGATGTCGCCTTTCCCCATCACGCTGATGTCACATTTCAGGTATCCCTTGGTGCCAGTCCTGATGTCACCAGGGTCCGTGAGCAAGGCCCACTTGTCGCAGAACTGATGACCTGTGAAAGCACCCTGACAGCTCACATCCTTCACAGATGGGCCCATCAGCCCCACCCCTTTCTCTCCCAGGTGCCAAGGGCCCCAAGGCTCTCCTCCTTCTGTTGCTCTGGGTGGTAAATCATCTCAGTTATTTCTAAACCTCATGCTGCTTCCCTCTTCCTTTCCCTCCTCTCCCTTTGCTTCCCACTAGTTCTCCATCTTTTCCCCCAATTTACCATAGATTCTTGGGAAGCCATTGACCTAGTGGAAATCACTGAGACAAGGGTCCATCTTTGATGGGATGGGGGGCATTAATGAAGTGTAGAAGTCACATACATATTATTTACCCACAGGATGTAAATGTGGCTCCTAGGTCTTTTTGTTTGGCCTCACTGTAAGTCAAAACTTCCAAGATGGCTTACATAATCTAGACTTCTGGCTTTTCTTTAAAAATGATAAGTTCTGGCAATACTGGCTTCACATTTATTTCTTTTATTTCTTTTTTCTTTCTTTTTTTTTTTTTTTTTTTAGACAGAGTCTCGCTGCAATGCCCAGGCTGGAGAGCATGGCATGATCTTGGCTCATTGCAACCTCTGCCTCCCTTGTTCAAGCCATTCTCCTGCCTCAGCCTGCCAAGTAGCTGGGACTACAGGTGTGCACGACCATGCCCAGCTAATTTTTGTATCTTTAGTAGAGATGGGATTTCACCATATTGTCCAGGCTGGTCTCAAACTCCTGACCTCAAGTGATCCACCCGCCTCGACCTCCCAAAGTGCTGGGATTATAGGTGTGAGCCACTGTGCCCGGCCACTGACATCACATTTCTACATGACAGTAAATACCAAAGGCGCTGAGCAGCCACTGCCCTTGTATATAGAGCACAAGCCCTCCTGTCTCCTTTCCCAGACTCCACTGTTCCTTTATGCCTCACACTCAGGCTGCTGCACACAGCTATGCTCCCTGTCTGGCCGCCGCAGTCACGGGAGTTAGAATCCCTGTTGAAGATAGGGGGCCTTTCATAAAAAGATCTGTGCTGGCTCTGTTACTTATTTCCTCTTGACCTTGAACAAATTACATTGCTTCTCTGAGTTTCTCCTTCCTACAAATCAGGGATAATAATAATTACAGCAAATCTTTTGTATAAGGATACAAAATGCTGTAGTCATTATTATGTGTGATACTCTTTACTAAGCATTTTGTGTATATTAACTTAATTCTCCAACAAACCTAGGAAGGAAGGAAGTTATCCTCATTTCTACAGATGAGGACACTGAGGCCCAGAGAAGTTAAGTCTTTTGCCCAAGGTTGCACAGCTAGGAAATAGAGTGGGATTTGAACCCAGGCAATCTGACTCCAGAGTCTGCATTCTTAGCTCCTATATTCCATATTCTCCTGTCCATATCTCAATTGCACAGAATTTGTGTGAAAAAAAAACTCCCCAGAAGTAGACATATAATTTTATCATTAGACTGTAAAACATTTGAGGGCAAGAGTCATGTCTCATTCAACTTTGTATAACTGGTGCTCAGTGTTATTGAATGAATGGTTACACAGGTGAGTGAATGAATGGGATGACCTCCAGGTGCTGTAAACCAAAGACAAGTAAGAGAGAGATGGGGAGGTGATGCTTTCTTACCAGGTTGGTTGTACACGGTCCCCAGGTCTACTTTGAAAGAGCCAATCAGTACACTTCCTATCAGCTTGTGGTGAAAGACCTGAGGAGAGATGGAGTAGGGAATATGGCAGATTTACCTTGAGGGTAAGAGGCTTGACCCTTGTCTAGCTTTGACCCTGTCTGGAGCACAGTGGAGTCTGGCCATCAAACCACAAGGCTGGAAAGGATCTCCAGAAGCCTCTCACCCTCACCTCTTGCCCTTAGCAGGATTTTAGCTGATCTTCCATAGAAGAACGCCTGACAACTCTCAGTGCCCGCGAGCTTCTTTTAACCAAAATGAACCTGAGTACAGTTCACCCTTCAATATCCATCTCTTCCTGTTGAAACTTTCCCTATCTTTCAATACCTAGAACATATGTCACCTCCACCATGCAGTACCCCCAAACCAAAAGTGTCCCTTTTCTCCCTTAAACTCCTTCAACTTTGCTCACAACTTTCTCAGAGAAGTCATCACATATCGCCTTGAATCATTTTGGGCATGTACAACAGTGAGAACAAAGGAGGTGATCACCCTCAATATTCCATCTGATCAGGGCCAGCAGAGGGCCTGGCTTGGTTACAGTCACCCATTTTCATGCTACTGCTCTCAAGATGAGGAAGTTCTAAAGGAAGGTTCAGAGCTGGTGCCAGATTGAGAAGCCACAACATATGAGAAACTGCTGAAGAACCAGGAGAAAAGTTCAATCTTTCCCCCGTAAAAGAGAAAACTGACAGGTGTGGAGAAAGGGCAATGGCAACTGAAGTATCTTTAAATCATATAAATGCTGTCATGCAGAAGAGAGAGTAAGTTCCCCTCTACGGTTCCCAAATAACAGGATGAGAGATTTCCGCTCAATGTAAGACCAATGTTTATAACTGTCAGAACTTCCCAGCAATGGAATGAGCTTTCCTAGAGGTATCCACCTCCCTAACACTGAAAATAGTCAAGTTAGGCCCCAAGAACTCCATGTAGTAAAGGAAGAGAAGGATTCTTGCACCAGTTGGAAGTTATACAAGATGTCCTCTGAGCTTCCTTCTAACTATAAAATCCTATAAGTTCCTTAAGTCAAGGACAGTTTCCTCCTGTCATTCACCCATCACATGGCCTTGTTCACAACAGATATTCAATAAACATTCAGCGAATTCGTGAATTATTGACTAATTGAATGACAGATGAACGGTTGGCTTTTGCAGCTCCTAACAGCTCCTTTTTGCTGAAGCAAAAGAAATTTAGTTGACCTCAAGAAATGACAGCCCTCCTCATTTCTCTTTCCACTCTCTCTCCCTAACCTAAACTTTCCACAGATGTCAGAGAACGAAGGTGAAGCACAGGCAGCCTGGCTCAAGTAGAGGAGCTACTGAAGGACGTTCACATAATGCTCACTCCAAAACCCACCATGCTTCCAGTTGCTCACGTGTTTTCCCAGAGGCCTGAGAAAGAATACAAGGCAGTTTCAAGTTCTGTTCTCAGGTTGAGAGTCCCTGTGGGCAAGGTGAAATGCAAGAGCCCCCAAACAAATCTTAAAATAGCATAGGACGCCTCTTAAAGTCATCCATCGAGTACCAGGCAATCCTGGTGTGGTCAAGTGTTAAATCACCAGGACTCTGGGGACATCTCACACGCAGAGTACTGGGAGCCCTGCATGCCTTGGCCACTGAAAAGGGAAGACTGTCTTTGGCAACACCAGGGGTGTGTTACAGGCTGGCTGTCCCAATAGCATCTGTTTACAGCACTCTCCCGCTACTTTTCCCATGTCGTATATATTCTGGGCATACTGATTTTCAGTTCATGGACTAACAGAAAAGTTATGTTAAACTTTCCCCTCTCAAGGGAAGATTTTATTTTATAATCTTTTGTCTCTAAGAGTCTTTTAGGGACACTAAAGTCTTCTCTTCTTCCAAGTTAGAGAAACAGAGATAGGCAATAGTAGCTTTGACCATTCTGGACTTCTCTAGAAGTCCACATGTCCCACAAACAGTCCTGACCCTAGTCTATGGCACAATATAAAAATCTAGTGATTAACTGTTCATCAGACAGTCCTTAGAAGCCTCCTATGGAGCTGATTCCACAAACAGGTGGTTGCCTGAGCAATGGAACAAAGTCCTGGGCATTGTCCCAGGTCCTGAAATATCACCTGCACCACTTGTCACCATGCCTGAAATTCAAACCTTAAGATTGTTTGGCTCTGGGTGACTTCTCATTCTTCAAGAGTCACATTCTTCAAGTCTCCTGGGAAGGGTAATGTCATAATTCCACTATTACACTGACACACGAAGTAGGAATTGCGTCCTTTTATAACTGTTTGGAAGAGAGAAACTTATTCTCCAGCCATCCTTCCCCACCTTGGGAGAAGCTGTGGTGATCTCTCAGGCTGGTAAGATACATGCAGTCTGTCATTCATTGGTCTCTGTCCCTTTGCTGAATGATACAAAGTCTGTAACAATTCCATTTGGCCTGACTTCTCTCTCATTTGGATCAGTCTGATTTCAATACGGGCACTTCCCCTTCCCATTTCTGTCCTCTGTGTGGTGGGCAAAGTTGGATTGGGCCCTTAAAGCAGGAAGCTCTGCCTCTGCACTTCCCCTGGCAGGGCTGAGGAAGAGTCTATGCAGCAGACTCAATTTCCCAAGGGCAGGTCCTGAGGTCTACACTCAGAGGCAACTTTTGAAAATCCCAATGGCCACCATTTAGTCCAAATCACATCCTCTGATCCAGCATTACCATTGATGAGACTGATACTTTTTCCTGATTCTTGTTCCTATTTCTTTATTCATTACCCAACTAGGAGGAGGAGGAGATATGATTAATGATCATTAGTGTAGATACCAGCCCAAGAGAGAAACACCAACATTTGTTTGATTTAAAAAAACAACCAAAACTGGCAATGCCTTAAGATGTCACTTGAAGCACGTGTCTCACATTCCCACACTAGTAAGCTACACGATTCAGTCAGTAATAGCTTTACAGTAGCTTACCACTTACTTCCAAGAAGCATAGATCTTCTTGAGGTGGTTTTTCTTCCCAGACTCCTCCATACTGGTGATTTCAAGTTCTGCCTGTTGGTTACAAACTTGCCAACTGACACTTGCCTTCCTGAATCTATTCCCCTCTAAGTATGCTGAGTTGTCCCAGAGAGTCCCCAATGCCCAGAATCTCTCCCACCTCTCCGCAACTATCACCACCAATGCTATACTTACTGAGATTTTGATGATCTTGTCAAAAAGATGCACTTGGGGCCCAATGAAGTCGAAGACAAAGTACTGCAAAACAAAGAGTTCATTCTGTCCATCAACCCCAGGCTTGCACCTAAGAATCATGTTCTTGGAGTGGATTTAGATCTTTGTCATTCTAACTAACTGCTGCATGAATATACACCATCAATTGATTGTCAATTTCTTTTTTCTTTTTTTTTTTTTTTTTGAGACAGGGTTTTGTTCTATCAGCTAGGCTGGAGTGCAGTGGCGCAATATGGCTCACTGCAGCCTCAACCTCCCAGGGCTCAAGTAATCCTCCTGCCTCAGCCTCCTGAGTAGCTGGGACTACAGGCCTATACCACCACACCTGGCTAATTTTTTTATTTTTTTGAACTTTTTGTAGAGACAGTGTCTCACTATGATGCCCAGGCTGGTCTTGAATGAAACGAATGCCATCAATCACATTCTTGGACAGGATATGTGGGAGTAATCCTCTAAAATGAACATGAGAAGTGGAATTGTTGGATCATAGATGAAGTTCATGTAACTTTTGAATAGATAATATAAATTTGTTTCCCAAATGGGAATTTTATATTCCCACTGGCAGCATATGAAAATAGCCATCTCTCTATAATCTTACCAACCCTTGATAGTGTCAGCTCATTTTTTTGGTTATAATTATGAGTGAAAATGGTATTTCAGTATGGTTTTAAATTGGAGTGGACTTGACTAAAATCTACTTTTCCCAGGATTTTTCAGTTTCAAACATCCCTATGAAATTACCAGGATTTACCAGGGAGAGAATACAAAAAAACTATGGACATGAGGATTTTTAATATTAATAACATGATTGAATTTTGGAGTTGGAGAAATTATCTAGACCAGCCCCATGTTCTACAGATAAGAAGATTGAAGACTAAAGAATTTGAAAGATGCTACCCAGGTTCCTATTGCTAGTTATTGTTGGGTCTGGGACCAAACCTTACTTCTCTTGACATGATCACACAAGGGGATCAAGTACTAGATACTTCACCATCTGACTCTTGAGTCAAGATCCTCCCAAACTCGAGGTTGTACGATTAAAAGATACAGAAAACTGAAGTGGTGTTTTGTCCTGGTTTGTGTGTTCTGGGAAATGAGGGGGACCAGGAAGGCAGGCCTGGTAAGCTGTTTCCTGGATTTTCTTTTTTGAGCTGTAGAGTGGAGGAATGGCCCCTTAGAGATGGACACAGCCACAGTAGGAAAGGAGGAACTGACCAAGTGCTGATGGCCTGCTTTCAAAGGGCAGAACAGAAAAAGCAAAATGTAGAAACCGAAAAATGTCGTCATACATTATAAGAGATCCACAAAATGGTGGTCCTTAGAGATCAACCAAAGATTCCATTCTGTTCAGTGTCTTCTGTTTAAGAAGACAAGACAATACATAAAACATTTCAGGAAATTTCTCATATACATGCTTAAACTTTTTCGGAGTTCTGGTGTTAAAATTTTATGTGGAAAATTCACTTACACAACATTCTTCATTCTCTGAATACACCAGATGCTGTGGATTCCTTTGGATGGACAAATGAGTTGCAATATTTATTACCTTCTGGTGGGATTCATGTTTCAGACTCAACTACCTCACATAGGCTTCCGAGACCTCCAGGTCAACACATATTCCTCTAGCTGGGAAATATTCCCCAGCTCCAACTAATGGGTTCCTTCAGCATCTGATAAACTTTTGGCTTGAGTATTTAGGTCAAGAGTTGTAACAAAGGTTTTTAGATCAACTTTTGTGTTTCTACATGATTTTCTGCTGGTTATACTTGGGCCCAGTTTAATGTCATTTAGATCCAGGACTTGGATGCATAATTATTATAATTAATAAATCTGTAGAACTTTGCAGTTTTAAAGCATTTTCATATATTATCTCATATTACATCCATGCCAAAAGCTCTTCTAGGGGTAGAGAGTGTAACAAGAAGGGAAAATCTACTGACATTTCACTTATAGTCAAAGGCTTGGAGGCAGAAATGATGAAGAGGAAAGGAGTCATTAGCTCCAATGGGATTTGAGTATTTTCTGTTGATTTCATTACCCATGCTCTCCCTGCCTTCCTTTCAAATGACCACTCCCATTAAGATTTTTTTTTTTTTTTTAAGACAGAGTCTCGTTCTGTTGCCCAGGCTGGAGTTCAGTGGCGTAATCTCAGCTCACTGCAACCTCTGCATCCCAGGTTCAAGCAATTCTCCTGCCTCAGCCTCCTGAGTAGATGGAATTACAGGTGTGTACCACCACGCGCAGCTAATTTTTGTATTTTTAGTAGAGACGGGGTTTCACCATGTTGGTCAGGCTGGTCTTGAACTCCCGACCTCGTGATCCGACTGCCTCGGCCTCCCAAAGTGCTGGTGTGAGCCACTGTGTCCATCCAAGATAATAAGAATTAAGAATGTACTGCATTTTTTGAAATAATTCATTGTGTTAAAGTGCCTACAGGTAAGCAAATGCTCCTGTCCTGTGCATTGTTCATTTGAGTATAAATTGTTACCTCTTTGGAAGGCAATTGGTGACATGGAAATTTTTAAATGCATATACCTTGTGACCCAGTTATATACTATTGTAAGTAGTAGCAAAAGGTTAAAAGCATTTCATATTCATTCATGAAAGACTGACTGGTTTAGTATATTATGGTATATCAAGGCAATGAAAAACTCTTCAGCTAGGAAGGCAAAATGGGGATGAGCTGTACCTCCCCATAGGGTTTTATTTTCAAGATACTTTGTTTTGTGAAGAGTCCAGAACAGTGTGTATAGAATGCTACCATTTGGGTACAATATTTCTTTGTATTCTGGTACTTGCTTGAAGTATCTCTGGAAGGATACACAAATTCCTAGTGAGAATGAATGCTTCCAGGGAGAGAACTAGGGGATTGAGGATCAAAGATCAGAGGGAAACACATTACTCTATATCATGTTATACTTTTTGTCTCTTTTACCATATTTTTTTCACCACGTAATATTTTTATTTTAAAAGGAGAATTTAGCATGTATGATATTTAAAAACCTCTCTGAGATTTTCCTTTACAATTTCTACACAGCTTAGAAAAATGTGACTTTTACTTTGCAAAGCAGTATGCTTGTTTCAAAAACAATAATTAAGTTTCCAATGCCTCTGCCAGGAAAAAGAATGTGTATCTTCTCCCTAACTCATATTCAATCAATTTATTGGCTATAAACCCAGGGCTTATAATGGATGAAAATAAGCTGATAAGAAAACGTGTGTTGAAGACATAGCAATGAATTTAAAATCAGGAGGAATTCCTTGCCTCTCTTTTCCATGACCTTTTCGTGAAAAGCTTTAGGGCATTGTGTTTGTAAGGAGAATCAGTGAGTTTGCCATGGGCTTAACTGGGGGCCTGGGAGGGAGGCAGGAGGGGCACAGCTCTTCTGTTTGACTGAAGGATCCTGCAGAATGGTGGTGAAGAGAATCTTAGTGCAAAGGCTGTGAGTGACCTCCATGACTTACTTCATTATAAAATGGGCTGTTGGTTCCTTCCTTCACTGTGCTTTGCTTCTTCTCATCCCCAATCTCAATAGTCACAACTGGGTCAATGTTCTCACCCACCAGTTGGCGAGCCTCGGTGATGGTTATAGCAATCTACAACACAAAGCAGTGTGGACACCATTCCGGACATTGCCATCCATGCACACAGGAAGCACTGGGGGAGGCTGGGCAGGAAGAGCCAGTCACTTACTTGATAATTTTGGGATCTGACCTCCCCATCATGGATCTTAGTCAACAGTTTTGATCTATTAAAAGAAAGTTTAATATATTTGTTTCATCAAGGAAGAATATCCATAAGTCATGATAATATTCTCCCAAGTATTTCTAAGTCCTTTCATTTAATATTATTACATATTCTCTCTACATCTCTGGGGGAGATAAGTATAAGCAGACAAATGACTTGACCTCTGAGTTTTTTCATCCTAAAAATGGGGCTTATAATAGCATTTCTGAGATGATTGCTAGAATTAAATGATATAATGCATATAAAGGTTTAACACAGCACCTGGCAAGAATAAATGTCAGTCCTTTTTATATGATTATCAGTATTTTTTAAAATTTTAAAATGAGAAACTGAGATGCCTCAGCAAATCAGTGGCAGAGCTGGGTCTAAATAAGGAACTCCCAGTCTCCTGCTTGATTCCATACACAGACCACTCTGCCATGTCCAATAGATATAATCATAATTGCTTTTGAAAGAATTGGTAAAGGAAAAAATTGAAAGGAATAACTAAAGATACCATCTCCATGAGCTTTCACATTCCAGGGGATTTCATTTATCTGGACTGTCACAAGTAATTGTAAACAGATGTGCAACACCTGGGCATTTAGAGATGGATAACAACAGAAAGAGATGAAGAATTCCTGTTGTCATAGAAGCTGAAATCAGTGGGAAATGAACTGAGCTTGAGTTCCTGTTGCATTTTGTCCCCTTGGTTACTAACAATACCGTGTTGCATTTGACTTCATCCCATTTCTGCTAATTATAACTGAGTTCAATAGAGAACAGATTAAGTTAGTAAAAATCTCAGGGTATTGGAGTCAGACTGATCTGAGTTAGAATATTTGTTCTCCCCAATTTTTGACTTTAGTTTTAATTTCTGTAACTGAAAGTAAAAATAAGAATTCCTACCACATAGGGTTACTCTGAGGACTCAAGGAGACAATGCATGTAAGAAAGGGTAAATATCATTTAACTGGTTCATCAATAAGGTGGCAAATTTGTACTGGTTATTTATTATGTGAAAGTCCAGTGCTAGATTCAGGGGAAAAACAAAAATGAATAAGCCATCTTCCTGGTCCTTGAGAAGTAACAATCTATCATCCATGGGAGAGAAGACAGAATTATATTAAAAAAGAACTAGTAGGCAAGTGTAAAATGTATCATAGGGTAAAGAAAATATGACAGAAGAGCTGTTGAGAAAAAATTCTTGAGGACCAGGGTACACAACAAAGATTTCACTGCAGAGGCTGGATTTGAATTGAGCATTGGTGGGTGGATAGAATTTCAATTGCTGGAGAATGTTCTGACCAAGGAAAAAGAAAAAGGCTGTTATTCCTTATTTCTCTTTCTCCTGCCTTCCTCTACTCAATGCTATCACCCTGGTGAACTGAATGGGAAGAAATGCCTTGAGTATTAAAAAATGATTGAAATCCCTATTCAGAGACTATGGTAGAGGGGTGGTGGTTGTCAGGGTGCAGCAAAGGAAGGAAGGAGATATTGCAGTGAGTAGGTGTGTACACATTTCATGTCTTCTTTTGAGTGTCAACTTCTGAGTTACCACCTTCTCTAATTCCCTCTGCCCTCTAACCCATATATTTGCACCCTGCCATCCTGTCACAACCCAGAAACAACAACTCAGGATCAGCCACATGGGGAAGCACTAATTTGCTTTATTGATAGTAACAACTTTGAGTGGAAAAGAAAGGGAAGGGTATGAGGAATTATCACAAGTGAGATATTGACATAAACAAATATGGTAGACTAGAAAGCATTGTTAGCCCCAGTCACTGGCTTCTCTGTATCCAAACTTGTTGCCCTGTAACTTTTAGTCTCTTCCTACTCTTATGTGGGCTGGGCTAGAAAGTTGTATTGGTCAACAGAAGGCAGCAGAAATGACTTTTGCCAGTTCCAAGCCTACACCTCAAGAGACCTTCTGTATTTCCACTCTCTTAGAACCCTGCCATTGCTACCATTGGAACAAGTTCAGACCAGCCTGATGGAGGATCTGGTATCATGTAGAGGACAGCCGGTCTCAGCTGAAGCAGTACCAGGCCAGGCTACCACCAACCAACTCCTAAACTAGTCAGCAGAGCTGCCAAATGACTACAGAAACATGAATGATGCATCTGCAACTATCTGGGATCAGCAAAACTATCCAACTAATTCATTAGCAATAATAAGTGCTTACTATATTAAGCCATAGATCTGGGGGCTGTTTGTTACACATCATTGCTAACTGATACAGCAAAATGCATGCAGAAGGCCAGCTTGTTTTGACTTTTTGTTGGGTAGCATAAGAACCACCTTCTGATTTGAGACAGACAAGAAGCTAAGATAATGAGCACCTTGATGAATCAAAGAACAGGTAAGAGACAGCTCCTGCTGTCATTCCTGAACTGTGAGTGACATGAGCAACTTCACTCAGGAGATTTAAGACCAGAAGCTTGTAGAACCATGATCCTGGCCTGATGAAGGCTGAATAGTATCAGCCTTCTATGGCCAGTCCCTCTATGGCCAGCACTGCCATAGAGAAAACTGAGCTGACAGTCTTCCTGCCTTAGACTTTGCCTGCCTGTAGACAGTGACTACGTCTTACTCTCCTCTCTTCTCCTAGCACCTGCAGAGGTGCTTGGCACATAGGAGATGTTCAGCAAATGTGTGTTGACCACCTGCATCCATACTGTACCTTCTCTTTGGAGGAGCTGAGGGGACAGGAAAGAGAGAAGCATCATCATGGACCAAATCTCCTCTTGGTCCTTCCTGGTGAGAAGGCTCCTCCTGTGGCGCTTCAGTGTCACCTTGACTATCTGTAGAAGAAAACAAAGGAAGAAAATCCTGTGAAATTGACACATGGTGGCAATCGAGCCTCTACCTTATGCCAGCCGGTGGCAGGCACCATAAGTAGTACAAGCAGACTAGAAGGCAGACTCTACCAGCATAAAACTTAACATCTTTTTGGCAGAAATGCCAGATACATCCTTCATTTTTCTAAAACTTATGCATCTTCTGTTTCCAAAAAAGAACAGATTTATGTGGATGGGATTGTGAAAAGAAAAATCAGATTATGAATCTAAAGTGTAAACTGAAAATAAAATCCTAAGAACCCCCCCCCCCCGACCCAAGGGGACCCCAGAAAAATCTTAAAAACTGAGTTTTTGGCCAGGTGTGGTGGCTCACGCCTGTAATCCCAGCACTTTGGGAAGCTGAGGCAAGTGGATCACCTAAGGACAAGAGTTCAAGACCAGCCTGGCCAACATGGTGAAACCCCATCTCTACTAAAAATACAAAAATTAGCCAGGCATGGTGGCGGACGCTGTAATTCTAGCTACTTGGGAGGCTAAGGGAGGAGAATCGCTTAAACCCAGAGGGGTGAATGTTGCAGTGAGCTGAGATCACACCACTTCACTCTAGCCTGGGCAAAAGAGCGAAACTCCATCTCAAAAAACAGAAACAAAAAAAAAGAAAAAGAAAAAAACGCAAAACAAAAACTCTGAGTTTTGGCAATGATGAGACAGGAGGTCAGGCATACTTCGTTATACTTCCTTTTTGTGATTTAGACACAACAACCGACCAGCATTAATGTTGAAATAGAGATCATAAGACTGACAAAATGGACTCTTTGTGGCAATAAGATACCAAATTACAAACAGAACCTAAAGTCATGACAGGCAAAGGTTAAGTCATGCACGCCTACACTTAAAAAAAAAAAACAAAAAAAAAAAAACTATGTTCTAACTGCCACAGGTTTTTCTTTTTCTCTAGCAGCTGCACAAGCACCAGCCTCAAGATAAGCAATAAACAATTTACTGCTTGCCCACCACTGACAGACACTGAATAACTGACTCCCAGCCCCTGTTCCAGAAGCTATAACTACAGCTTTAATTAGACAAGAGACTGACTTCAGTGACCTTCTCCTGATGAAAAGATCACAGACAGGCCGGGCGCAGTGGCTCACGCTGTAATCCCAGCACTTTGGAAGGCCGAGGAAGGCAGATCATGAGGTCAAGAGATCGAGACCATCCTGGCCAACATGGTGAAACCCCATCTCTACTAAAAATACAAAAATTAGCTGGGCGTGGTGGCGTGTGCCTGTAGTCCCAGCTACTCAGGAGGCTGAGGCAAAAGAATCGCTTGAACCTGGTAGGTGGAGGTTGCAGTGGGCCCACATTGAGCCACTGCCCTCCAGTCTAGGGAGACAGAGGGAGACTCCGAGACTCTGTCTCGAAGAACAAAACAAAACAAAAACCCACAGACCATAGACTGGTTCTGGCTGTTTAAAGAGTCTGCACACTTGAGTGCTTTTTTTTCTTAAAAAGATCTTTTTACATATAGGGCCTAATTCTAATACATTTAAATATTAAGTCTCCACTCCAAGGTAAATATTGGTCATATATAACATGCATGTGTGTTTAGTACACATGCATCAAGACCACCTTCATGAATATTCATAGCTCCTCCTGTAACCTGTAAATATTTATATCTGGCCAACCCTTTCAGTTTGAATTCCTGTCTTACTCTTCCGTTTCTTGAAGTGTCTGTCTCTGCGCTCTGTGGGAGGCTATACTTCCCAGACCATTAACATGGGCACCCGGCAGGCCGTAACCCTTCATAAAAAATATAAAGTCTACTTTCTAAATTTATAAATTGTATGGTTTAAGTTAACAAAAGACATGTTTCAAGTCATGGCCTTGCCGCAGTGGAACTTCAGATGCATCATCTATTCTCTGAGCCTCATTAGCAAAATCTGATGTGCATGAGCATCATCTAGGAAGCTGCTAAAATGCAGATTCTGATTCAGTAGGTCTGGGTGGGGCCCAAGATTCTACGTTTCTTTTAATTTTTTTGGAGACAGGGTCTTACTCTGTCTCCCAGGCTGGAGCTGGAATGCAGCGGCAAAATCTCAGCTCACTGCAGTTTTGAATTATTAGGCTCAAGGACCCTCCCGCCTCAGCCTCCTGAGTAGCTGGGACTACAGGCACACCCCATCACACCCAGTGAATTTTGTCTTGTTAACATTTTTTTGTAGAGACGAGGGGGTCTCTCTATGTTGCACAGGCTGTCTCAAACTCCTGGGTGCAAGCAAATCTCCCACCTTAGCTTCCCAAAGTGCTGGGATCACAGGCATGAGCTACCATGCCCAGATAAACTCTGCATTTCTAACAGCTAGATGCCAGACAAGGTTATTCCTGCCGTCTGCAGGTCAATTTTGAGTAGCAATGTGTGATATTCTGAAAAGATGGCCAGTCCTACTCTCTGAAGCCTGTAAATGTTACCTTATTCAGAAAAAAGGTCTTTGCTGATGTGATTACATTAAGAGTTTTGAGATGAAGTGATCCAGGTGAACCCTAATTGCAGTCACCTGTATCCTTAAGGGAGATTTTGCATAGCCAAAAGAAAAAAAAAATGGGGGGCAATGTGACCATGGAGGCAGAGATTGCTCCATGCCACAGCAATGCTGCCACAACCAGAAGCTAGAATTGGCAACCAACAGATTCTCTGGAAGGAGTGAGGCCTGTGATTTTGGCCCAGTGATACTGATTTCCAGCATCTGGCCTCCATAACTGAGAGAACACATCTGTCTTCTTCTAAGTTACTGAGTTAGTGGTAGCTTGTGACACACTAGTCTAGGAAGGATCAGTTTCCTAGGAAGCCCTAGGAAACAGTACACACGCATTAGGAAACTTAAATGAACAGATAATAAACATATTCCTTAGAATCTTTTCCTCTCCACCCTAGATTCTAATTTAATTCATCTGGAATGTTGCTCGAGATTGTTGAAATTCCCCAGGTGATCCTAGATGTACAGTAAAGCCTGAGAACCGCTTCTCAACCAGACTTTCGGCAAAAACGAGAGTGGCTGAGCCTTCCTAATAAACCGAGAGACTCTGCATGATGTGGTTCAAAGACCTGAATCCAAAAGATTTGGGTTCAAATTCCAGTCCTTCCACTTTCTAGTTCTATGATTTGAAGGAGTTACTTCTCTCAGCCCCGTTTTCCTCATTTGTAAAACAAGGCAAGGTTAACATCATTTACCCCCACAGGTTTGTCAGGAAGATTAAACAATCTGTATGAAGCCCTTAGGTTTATACAGGGTCTATGGTAGACATTCAAGTCTATGGATTCCCAGTTGCATGACTTGAACAAGTCACCCAGAATTTCTTGGCATTTTTTTTCCTTGCCCATAAAACAAAAGAAATGGGCAAGAAAAGTGGTTTTAAAATTTGTTAAAGCAACAGAATCCTTTTATAAATGTAACTTGATATGGAACTTCAGTATATAACACAAGCCTGTTTATATCACACAGTTTTATGTTCCATGGAATGGAATGCGGACAGGGGCTTCCTGCAGACTGTCACAGCCACCACCTTCAGACACTCCCGAAGCCATGGTTCAGAATCCCAGGGATCCAGGGGACTCACCTTTCAAACCCATCCATTTAATACTTTCTAAAGTACCTTCCAGCTTTGATGCATGTTGGTTCTCTGATTTTAAACAGCAAACCACACACAACAGTACTGCATCCGAAGAAACACAGCCATGTCCAGGGAGCTCATGCACATAGACCAGGCCTTGTAGGTGCTCAGTAGCTACAGAGAGGATCTCTGCATGCATGGAAGTCTGCTTTTATTACCCTTTCACTCAGGAAATAAAGACAAGCCCAACACTACAGAGCTGACAGAAGGAATGCCAGTGCCTGGCTGTGCTCCCTGAAGCAGCAAGACAAAATACCTGCTCCCCTCCTTGACTGCAAGGGCCTTCAGGCTGGGCCTTGCTGTCAAGTTTCAAGTTTCCAGTGAACATTCAAAGACACCTTACATATGCAAGAAAAGGTGCTAGGTTAGATGCTGAGGATGCAGGAATTAGCAAATCACGTACACCTCCCTCTAGGGGCATACATTCTGTTCATTCTGGAGGGTGAGACAGACCTCGAGGTAGAAAGGCAGTCAGCTAAAGCTTCTTGTACAGCATTCATTCACTAATTTATTGAGTTACTACTTTGTTCTCTTCAGTCTCTCACCGTGGAGCATCCAGGATGACCTTATAGACAACAGATCGTGTCACTTTTCTTAAAACCCCTTAATGGCTTTCCATTGCAGTTAGAATAAATCTGAAGTCCATATACAATCTGCAATTAGAGACCTGCCCCATCTGGTTCTGCCCACGCTTCCTGCCCACGTGGCCCTCTCATCCACTTCATGCACTCTATCCACAAGGCCCCCTTTCAGTTCCATCTAACCTCGCAAGCTCTCTGCTGCTTGGAATTTTTCACAGGCATCCCCTCCCCCTGCACTGCTCTCCTCCCTGCCCGTCGCCCAGTGGGCTTCCTCTCATCCTTGAAGTTGTAGCTTAAATGTTACCTCCCCGGAGAATTCTTCTCTGCCTGCACTGAGAGACTACCCAGCAGCCCACTGTCTGTTTTGGGGTTGTTTTTTTTTAATAGCACTTTTCTCAACTTGCAATGCCATTAATTACCTCAGCCATAGTCCCAATAGGTAACAGATGGTATAATCAGAGTAAGATGATTTGAGGACGTTTTACAAAGATGTTTGTGTAGGAATACCACAAAGGGTCTTGTCATCATCTGGGGCTCGCAACAGCCAAGCTGTTGCCACTCCTAGGCACCCCGCAAAATTAGCAGAGAGAGCGAGCAGCTACCGGAACCCCGAAGGAAAGGAAGTCTGGTGGGGTCAGCCTCCCTGTGAGGAGCAGTGACCCTCCTGTAGGTGAGGGACAGGGTCACCTGGAGCCTGACTCATGCTCCTCCCTCCCACACCTCCTGCTGGGGCACCCCATTGGCCACAGCCAGCCCAAAGGCAGAGGGTAACAGACCTGGTCCATGCCCCCATAGAGGACAGAGAGCAGCTGGCTAAGGGTGGAGAATAGATCCAGAGGGGCAAATAGAAAAGTCCTGCACAGAGCTGTCCTCCCCTCGGACCATCCAGTCTTTGCCATTAGATTCCTAGAATTTAGCCCAGGGCTGACACTTAGACATTCCACTAATACATTTTGAATAAATGAGCAAATGGATGATTGTGAGAGGTACCCAATAACTATTTGTTGTGTAACTAATGGCTAGGTTAGGGTAGGGTAAAGAGAATTTTAAGAATTTAAGATGTAACTACGATGCCTCAAAATACACAGATAAAAAAAGCAAGAGACTTAGAAAGTTTCCAAACATTTCACCCCAAAAAGCCATAACTTTCCAGGCCAGGTCAAGAAGGCAAGACCAAAGTCTCTGTTCTGTGGGCTTTGTTTCTTCAGTCTCCCACAGGGCTGGCCTCTGGACAGCAGGATGGATGCTGTTTGCTTTCTAGGAAGGGCCGGGTTCCTCCCTGCGCTGTTTGCTTTGTGGGCTGCAGACTCTAGAATGAGCCACAGGAGCAAACTCCTCCTCTGAAATGCCTGTGGTCAACTGCCCTAGGTATCAGCTAGCTTCTCAGGGAGGGCTCTTAACGGGTGGCCGCCCATGGGGTAGGAAACCCAGGCTCTGATGTAAGACTCACCTGGGACCAGGAGCCAGCTTCTCCACTTATTAGCTGTGTGACTTGGGGCAAACCACTTGCCTTCTCTGAACCTCTGTTATCAAATGGGGGCAACAGAATCTACTTTTCAGAGTCATGAACAATATATGTGAAGAAAAAGCAGCAGAGACCTATTAAATGTGTCATAAATACTAGTTTTCATAAGGTCCTAGAGGGAAAGGACTATGCCTGATTCGACCTTGTGTCACAAGGCCTACCACAGTGTTATAGTTTCAAAGACACCAGGAATAACCCCAAAGTCTTTTCCACCCACTCCCTGCTACAGTTTCACTGAATCAACAGGAACTTTTAAGCCTTAAGCCTTGTCCCCACTGAAAATGCAATGTCCCTCATTGTCAATCCAAGGCTCTTAATCATGATCAATACCTGTGTGTAAATGAGTTTCCATACTTTTCTACCATAAGGATAGGTTCTACCTGAGGGCAAGGAGTGAAGTTGTTACAACATATGGCTACAGGACATCTGCAGTAGATGGCAGTGCAGCAGGCCCCCCAGGAGACAAGAGGGGTGAAGATTAACGAGACCCACGGTACAATTTTGATTTAGGAATGGTCCAGAAAACTAGCCTTGAGCTGGTTTTTAATCAAGGCTATGCAGCAGGAGAAGTCTCCAGAGGACCACCCCATCTGTCCACTTGGAAACCATTGATCCAGTTTGATTCAACAAACACTGAAGATCTACCCAATGCTGTGCCTGGCCTCTACGGATGCAGTTCATGCTATAAACTCAAGACTTTGCCCTGTTGGAGAAGGAAGTAGCCCATTCTAAGAGCAGAAAGTGAGATAGCCTGGATTTACATCCCAACGCTGTTGCTTCCTGGCTGTGTACCTCCCATGCTCAGGGCCGGCCGGCTTCATGGATATGTGGTCTGTGCAGCCATACAGGACCCCAAGCTCAGAAGAACCTCATTGCACTTGGCTTAAGCTCTGCTGTCACCATCTTGACACTTTTAATAACTCCTTAACAACCGCTGTGCATTTTTATTTTTCACGGGGCCTTGCAAATGCTGCAGCGTCTCTTCCACACGTTATTTACTCTCTCTGCATCACTGTAAACTCATTTGTAAAACCGAGGTGACAGTACCTACTGGGAATCAGTGGAAGGATTCAATGAGATGATGTGTGTGAAGCCTCCCCCACAGTAGCTGCGATCCTCTTATTTTCAAATTCCTGCTTGATCCTCCCCACAGCTGTGTGAGATCAGCCCAGCAACCCACATCATGACATTAGACAAAGGAGAAGCTGAGACTCAGAGCCACCCATCCTAGGTCACAGGACAAATAAGAACAGAAACAGAGTTTGAACCCTGCTGCTGCTTTCTCACGGGGACCCCTTCCATCCCCACTCACCTGTTTGGCCCAGATGACCAAGGGCCTTGGGGGTTATCTTGGGCCCACACCTGGGACTGGCAAGACCTAAAGGGTCCGGGGGCGGCACACTCACACTCCCCCTCACTCCCATTGAGAGGGAAATGCATTTTCAGCCAAGCAGGGGTCCGCTCTGTGACACTCACAGGCCCCAGTGGTCAGCGCCCCACCCCCAGCCTCACCTTTCGCAGCCTTGTTGGCTAGGATTAACCCCTTCTCTGCCTTATTTCTCTTCTTCTTCAGCTTCAGCCCAAACATCCCCTTTCTGAAAGAAGAAAAAAAAGAAACAATAATAAAAACTGAGTCATTCAGGCGTGTTAGGAGAAGGCAGACACACAAACACACCGAGCTTCATGAAGGCCATCAGCCTCCTCATCCACCCAGGATGGGGGCAAAAGACAAGTGTCAGGGGCACCCAACAAGCTCTCCAGGGAGCTCTCCTTTTGCAGAAACCACAAAAATCCCCCCCCAAATTGGAATCGTGAGGTCCACCTGGAATTGCATGTAGGTGAGGCAAACTGAATACTAATAGCACTAGCTGACATTTCTGTTTCTCCTGGCTCACCAGGCACTCTGCTAGGCATAAAAAAGCAGTCACATTGTTTAATCACCACAGCAAACCTCTCCTGCCCATCTTGCAGATGAGGAGCCAAGGCCCAGAGAGTCCAGGCAATGTTTCTAAGGTCACACAGTTCTGAACAACAGAGCTACCACTGGATCCCAGGCCTGCCCGATTTTAAAGTCCAGGGTCTAACCACTGGGCAACCGCAGCCTGTCTGCTCCCTTCAGCAGAGTGAACACTGTTACCAGACCTGGGCTCTCGAGACCAAGGTCAAGAAGGCCTGGAACTTGCTGAGGTCCCACCACAAGCGCACAGCTCAGCTGACACATGGCACATGCCCAAAATGTCCCCTGCTATTATCATCATTAGCCACGAGCAGGAAGCCATTTCTAAGCCTTTCTCCCCACCCTCCACCTGCCCCCAGATGGAGTCTTGCTCTGTTGCCCAGGCTGGAGCACAGTGGTGTGATCTCAGCTCACTGCAACCTCTACCTCCCGGGTCCAAGCAATCCTCCTGCCTCAGCCTCCCAAGTATCTGGGATTACAGGGGCCCGCCACCATGCCTGTAAGCCTCCTTCTCATCACAGGAAGCTCCCCAGTCCATGGTCTCTGACAGATAAGAGCATTCCTAATGCTCTGCCAGCCTCCCACAGAACCCCTTTCTGAGCTAGGGGACTGCTGAGAACAGGGCTCTGGGACACAGACGGATGAAACTGGGCTGGAGGAAAAGTCCTGGCCTTGACGCAGGCAGACTGGCCAGCCTTGGAAAGAGGAGAGGAAGGAACAAGGAAGTGAACATTTGGAGGCAAAGGGAGGAGATGGCAGCAAAGGCTCAAACCCCATTCAGTGAACATCTGTGGGCCTGGAACGTGAAAGGCAGTGGAACAATCACAGTCTCCCATTTTGCTTGTATGTTTAGGACTTAGGATGTGTGGAGTGCAGTAGTTAAGAGCAGCCTCCACAGTCGGACTGCCTAGATTCTAATCCCAGCACTATCTCTGCAACTTTCAACAAGTCACTTAGTCTCTCTAACCTTCAGAGTCCTCAGGTGTGAAATGAGATAATAAACGGAAAGCATTTAGCACAGTACCTGGAACATACTATCTGCTCAATAAACCTTAATTATTCTTATTGTCCTAAGGGTAAGATTAAGACCAGTGAGTGGAAGGCACTAGGAGATAGATGTTCACTCAACTCTTTCACTTATTCTATTCACTTATTTGCTCACTTATTCTATGTATGTCCTGCTTTAATTCAGATAAGGAATTAAGGAGCCCCCACATCAGTGCTGTCTGAACAGTGGAGTGAACTGCTTTGGGAGGAAATGAGGTTCCCATTACTGGAGGTGTGCAAGCAGAGGTCTGAACACCACTGTTAAATGATGTTGTAGGGAAGACAAGCATCAGAAGGGGGGACTGGCCTAGGGGAATTCAGGGGTCCTTTGAGACCATGAGATACATTAGGATGGAAAGAATGGACTCTGAAAGCTCCCAGATGTGGACAGGACCCCGAACTCCTTGGGTAAGACCAGTACCTGCCTGCGCCTCAGTTTCCTCCTGTGTATAATGGAAATAACTGCTCTATAGGATTGTTGTGAGAATAAAATGAGGTAACGTAGCAAAGCACCTAAGACAGCATCTGGGATATAGAAAGTGCTAAATAAGTGCCCTTGTTGGAGGTAGCATTTTCCCCTTTGATTTGCCATTATCCTCTGATGAGAACATCATCCTATGTCTCCCAGCAATCTCTGGAGAACATACAGAAGGACGACTTCCAATAACAGTTTTCACTATTCTGTTTTCAAGGGATGCTTCCCAAGCCAGGGACCTAAAGCCAGTACCTTCCCAACCCTGAGTCGGCATTTGTGGTCCCCAGGTGCCCCCTGCCATGAGCAGTTCAAAGATGCAGAATCTCACGTTCCTGGGAACCTGGCCAATGGGCTCTGGAGGCTGCTTGAAGCAGCTAAATGACTTCCATCCACAAATAGGAAGTTGCTAATAATAAAAGACAGTATCTGCCAAAGGAGACATAAGGTTCCTTTCGGGAGCTGACATCCTCGTCATGGGTGGCCTCAGCCTTCTGAGTTCTCCTGTAGGGAAGCCAGTGCCTGAGGCACTGGGGCATGGCTGAAGATGCTGTCATGGGCCGGGGAAAAGGAAGAGATGACCCACCTCATAAAGACAGGCACCCCTGCCCTTCTGAAACCGAGAGCTCTGGACCCTGCTGCCCATTGGAGTCACCTAAGGAAGTTTACAAAAGTACTGATGTCTCAAACCAACTTCAGAGATTTTTAGTTACTCTAGGGCAGACCCAGTGTTGAGAAGCAGTGGTCTAGGCACAGCTCAGGCCTCCTGAAGAGTAAGTCAAATAAACTTCCAGGAATGCCCAAAGGATTTACAACCAGCGTGGCCCTCTTGGGTGGGCTGATGTTAGTATCACAAACACACAAGGTTGTTTGCCTGAAACTGTGAGTCAGTCATCAAGGGCACACCCAGCATGACTCCCAGCATGAAAAGGTTTCTTAATGAAAATTGATTTCTTCTCCACAGCCTTGTGTCGTCAAGCAGTAAGAGGAGGCATGGCTCACCAGCCCAGAACGATCTGCCACTGGCAGATCAGGCGGTAGAAAATGAACCCGTTACACAGGGCTCAACTCGGGCACCTGCCTGAATTCATTGTTAGCTCTAGAATTTGGGGTTGGATACTTAACTCAGATGCATATTTCTTCCCATGTGACACAAGGACATTTCTTACCCAATTCACAGGGTGATATTAAAATAGAAAACAATGTTTGTCAAGTGTAAAGTATGCTACAAAGTGTCACAATATTGATAACAAGGAAATGTGAGTTTGAACTTTTGTTTTGTTTTTGTTTTTTGAGACAGAGTCTCGCTCTGTCGCCCAGGCTGGAGTGCAGTGGTGTGACCTCAGCTCACTGCAAGCTCCGCCTCCCAGGTTTACACCATGCTCCTGCCTCAGTCTCCTGAGTAGCTGGGACTACAGGCACACACCGCCACACCCGGCTAATTTTTTGTATTTTTAGTAGAGACGGGGTTTCACTGTGTTAGCCAGGATGGTCTCAATCTCCTGACCTTGTGATCCGCCTACCTGGGCCTCCGAGTTTAAAATATTTTTACACCTGTATAAAGCACTCGCTATGTGCCAGGAACATCATTTTACACACATTGTCTCCTAGGATCTCCACAGCATACCATGAGGAAGATGATATTATGATGCTTTCTGACAAAGGAGGGGCTTTCAGGCGTTTCCAGACAATGTATTGGGATCAACCATCAAATCAGGAAGACTTACCTGGTAAGTCACTAGGCAGCTGCCACCACATCGCTGACCTCCTCTACTCCGTAGAGAATTCCAGCATGAGAACCCTCCCACTTCACAAAAAGTATGGGGCTTTCTGGTTTAGGATCATAATATCTTCCCAGCGTCATCCCCAAGAAAAGGCAAGAGGTACACAGGAACCCCCATACCAACCTGGTCTCCTCAGGGTGAAAGCTACTGCGACTCCGATATCTGTATCCAAACAATAAGAGTATTAAATGAGGTATGTGTTAGATTTACTCAGCACGTTCAGGTGGCATCACTCAGTGTTTAACCATAGGGCCTGCACTGCAGGGAGGCAGCCAGCCTGGCATAAGAAAGGGGGACTGGACTGCTTGAGTGTGGGTCTCGTGCAGGCCATTTTCTAACTATGTCACTGGAGCTGGCCCTGGGACCTCTCTGAGCTCCAGGCTCCTCTTCGTTCCTCTTGTTCAGGAAGTGGCCATAAGGTTAGTTCTGCTTTTTCTCACTGGGATGTTACACATATGACTTTATTGATCCCTCATGCTGAACTAGTAAAAGCTCTACACATAGCTAATTTAATGTCATGTCCGTGGCTCGGCAGAGCCAGGATTAGAAAATTGCTTGCAGCCAGAGTTGCCATGTGTTCTCCCACTTGTGTCACCAGATTCCCCTTCTGCAATCACCTTCTCCACCTTCACTGCAGAATGGAGGCAGCTCAGGCCAAATGGCCAAACACTAAGTTACTTGTGTCAACAGCATGCCCAGTACTGGCCCATGCTGCTCTCTTCTCTACCTAAGAGGACTCAGGATGCAGGTTACCCGTGCACCTCACCTTCCAAACCCAAAACCATAATACCCAGTATGGGGCGGGGGGTGGGGGGGACTTCAGCTGAGAATTTATTTATGCGAAATCATTACAAACTAAAAACTATATCTATATATTTGATGAGTTCTTTTCATCCAAAGAATAAATTTGTATATAATGAGGTCTATCTTAAAAACAAAACAAAATCACAAAATTTTTCCACCATTCAAAGGTTATCTAAAGAGCCTTTGGGTAAAGTCCCAGTAGCCTGCTGGGAAATACCTTCTTGAGGATGCTCTAACTGGGTCCTCATCTTTCTAAGACTGGGATATATTCATTAACGGCAAACCACTACACATAGAAGCGGCTGTGTTGCAGAATTCAATAGAAATTGTTAAAATATAAAACCATGTGACACCCTGCCTTGCCATGCCTCTGTAAATCTCTCTTTCCATGATCTTCTTATCAAAACTTACTTATTCAATGTTCTAGTTCGTTAAGGCAATGATACCCCAACTTTGGCTACACATCTAATCCATATGGGGGTAGCTTTCTAAAACTGCCCCACACTTGACCAGATCCCATCCCCAAGAGTATGATTTCACTGGTCAGTGATGGGACCAAGGCTCAGTGGTTTTTAAGCTCCCCTGGTGATTCTAATGTGCAACAGGTTTCCAAACCCTCGTGGTTAAGTAGACAGTACCGATGAGCTATCCTCTCAAAGAGAAACCTAAAGGAAATTTAAAAGAATTTCTTAATCAAAAGGAATGATTAAATGTATTAAATTCAGAACCTTTAGTAGATACATTTGGGTACACTGCACTTTACAATCCACCTCCACTTCCTTTCCACTCAACCTCAACCCCTGCAATTAGCCCACAAAATTGGCTACCTTCTCTACTTATACACAGGATTAGCTCAGCCTTGGAGGAACAGAATGCTCAGGTTCAGGAGAAAAACAACAATCCTCTTCTGGATCAAAAATGTCTCAAGCAAGGCTAATGGCCTGAATGGATGGGCCCTGGCTCCCAGTCTCACGGGAAGCAGTTCATTCTTGCCTAATGTGTTTTGAAATCCTTTTATCTCGTTGTGATAGTAGGTGGATGTTTCTGTGTTAGCCCCTCATTTTGTACATTATAGTCTCCTCAACCACTATAATCAGCTTCAAATATCACAACTCAACAGTGATCGAGAATCTTAATATTTCACCTGCAAGAGTCAGCTGCGTCTAGGAAATACACCTCCAAGGATGCTAATTAATTTCTCTTCCTGTGGCTTCTCTGAACCAAGAATGACTTAGGAATAATTCAGAGCCCCACTGTGTAAAGCCCATCCCCGTTAAGCCAGCCTCTCGTAGCCCTTCAGAGAAATTTGCTAAGTGTTCGAGGGCAAAATGGCAAGAGAGCAAGGCTGTAGGACTGCCCCAGGAAAATGGAGGCCTTCTTCTTGCATGCTTCCTGCCCACGCTGGGGCATGCCAACAATGCCCACGATAGAAAGAATCCTCCAAGGGTTGGGGGATCTTTTTCAGCCTGGGTCACTGGCCTCCATCTTCTCCTGCTCCTCGCCCTCTACAGCTAAGCATCAGCACATCACACATGATGGGGCTGTTTAAAGTGCGAGGAAAATAGAAAAACAAATATTGGCTAGTCAACAATGCAGTACAGATAGGACTACTAGATGCCCCCACTGCAGCCTAAAACTTCCTCTTGCCTGGGCCCCTAACGAAATGGTTCGTCTTTCCTATTCCATCTTCTTTATATCCAGGTGAATTAAAGCCCTACTCTTCACTCTCCTAAACATCAAGAAATCAACCTTTAAGCCAAAAATAGACTACAGACCACTTCTCAGCACTTGGAATAAGCAGATCTTTCTCCCTTTGTCCCAGCATAAATGAATCTTCAAACTCCCATCTTTTTTAGGCTTTCTGCTTTTTCTTCACTCCCCAAACCTTCTTCCTCCCATATATTGCCTGATTATCTTTTGGTGGAATTATTAGAATTTGGCATTAGGTTTACATTCCTCACTTGGGAAGGGTTAAGGTCCAAAGCTCTTATTCCCATATGGTCTTTCTTCCTTTGGGTCTACCTGCCCACAGAACATTTGTATTCTACTTTCTGCTCTGCTGTGCAAGTGGAAATAACCACTGAGCAGGGCTTCTCCTCCCTGCAGCTGAGTGGGCAAGTCCATCTGATTCAGAGGGAAGTATTCGAAAATCAATCTGGACTCTAGTCCAAGCAGCTTCCTCAAATTGAGCTTCACCAGCAATTGAGGTAATATTTTGATCCTTAGTGGATGTCTGGGTTTCTTTCTCAATTGGTTTTGAACGTCTAGGGTAAAGAAAAGGATATGGTTATAACCTCAGGAACACCAATACACTGACTAATAACAGATTTTATTACAAATGGGAATCATTAAACTTCCTAAACTTACTAAGAGAGGATCTATGAAATTCCTCTGAACCTCATTTTTTTTTTTTGATGCTGTGGACATTAAAAATAGGAGAATGGGTACTATGTTAAACTAAATTAAACTACTACCTTTGCTGCAGGATTGTCAGAGCCTTGTACACTGTGACTCTCCAAGAGGGTGCTATTGTATTCAGACTTTTCCAAATGGATTTGAGCACCACAACTTTATCATTAAACATCTATTAATATCTTCAAGAACAATACTTAGTAGTGCAGAGAAGGAGAATCCTGACAACTTTCAGTGTTCTTTTTTCTTTTGAAGCTTTCCTGAGATGAGCAATGATCAAGGATGACTGGAGAAATGGAGGAACTCAGGACATCTCTCCCATGCATTCCCTCCTCTGTGTCCACAAGGCTCCTGGTGCTAGTTCAAACTTCACTGTTCTGTTCTGCTTCTGTTCTGCTTCTGTTCTCTCCCTCCTGAAACCTACTCTCTATTCTACAGCCATCTTTGCAAATCAGAAGAACAGAGAATTTTCTGAATCTCACAAACAATATTTACAAAAGTCCTTGAGTCAGTATCATACCAATATCATAAAATATCATATCATATCATATCAGTACACAATGTAAATTGTCCTCTGATATTAAAAAAAAAAGGAGACAGGATGCCTGCTACTTCCCTTCTATTTAACATTGCACTGGAGGCCCTGACCAACTCAATAGTGTCTGTCTAGTTGAATTAGTAACTGAATTTAGCAGGATACCTGGAATCTCTGGGACACATTTAAAGCAGTGTGTAGAGGGAAATTTATAGCACTAAATGCCCACAAGAGAAAGCTGCAAAGATCTAAAATTGACACTCTAACATCACAATTAAAAGAACTAGAGAAGCAAGAGCAAACACATTCAAAAGCTAGCAGAAGGCAAGAAATAACTAAGATCAGAGCAGAACTGAAGGAGATAGAGACATAAAACACCCTCCAAAAAATCAATGAATCCAGGAGCTGGTTTTTTGAAAAGATCAACAAAATTGATAGACTGCTAGCAAGACTAATAAAGAAGAAAAGAGAGAAGGATCAAATAGACACAATAAAAAATGATAAAGGGGATATCACCACCAACCCCACAGAAATACAAACTACCATCAGAGAATACTGCAAACACCTCTACACAAATAAACTAGAAAATCTAGAAGAAATGTGTAAATTCCTGGACACATACACCCTCCCAAGACTAAACCAGGAAGAAGTTGAATCCCTGAAGAGACCAATAATAGGCTCTGAAATTGAGGCAATAATTACTAGCCTACCAACCAAAAAAGTCCAGGACCAGGCAGATTCACAGCTGAATTCTACCAGAGGTACAAGGAGGAGCTGGTACCATTCCTTCTGAAACTATTCCAATGGATAGAAAAAGAGGGAATCCTCTCTAACTCATTTTATGAGGCCAACATCATCCTGATACCAAAGCCTGGCAGAGACACAACAACAAAAAAAGAGAATTTTAGACCAATATCCCTGATGAACATCAATGCAAAAATCCTCAATAAAATACTGGCAAACTGAATCCAGCAGCACATCAAAAAGCTTATCCACCATGATCAAGTGGGCTTCATCCCTGGGATGCAAGGCTGGTTCAACATACACAAATCAATAAATGTAATCCAGCATATGAACAGAACCAAAGACAAAAACCACATGATTATCTCAATAGATGCAGAAAAGGCCTTCGACAAAATTCAACAGCCTTTCATGCTAAAAACTCTCAATAAATTAGGTATTAATGGGACATATCTCAAAATAATAAGAGCTATTTATGGCAAACCCACAGCCAATATCATACTGAATGGGCAAAAACTGGAAGCATTCCCTTTGAAAACTGGCACAACACAGGGA
Organism: Macaca mulatta; assembly: GCF_049350105.2. Taxonomy (NCBI): domain Eukaryota; kingdom Metazoa; phylum Chordata; class Mammalia; order Primates; family Cercopithecidae; genus Macaca; species Macaca mulatta. The sequence continues at coordinate 134,357,439 of NC_133413.1, read as the reverse complement.
TGCCCTCTCTCACCACTCCTATTCAACACAGTGTTGGAAGTTCTGGCCAGGGCCATCAGGCAGGAGAAAGAAATAAAGGATATTCAATTCGGAAAAGAGGAAGTCAAATTGTCCCTGTTTGCAGATGACATGATTGTATATTTAGAAAACCCCATTGTCTCAGTACAAAATCTCCTTAAGCTGATAAGCAACTTCAGCAAAGTCTCAGGATACAAAATAAATGTGCAAAAATCACAAGCATTCCTATACACCAATAATAGACAAACAGAGAACCAAATCATGAGTGAACTCCCATTCATAATTGCTTCAAAGAGAATAAAATACCGAGGATCCAACTTACAAGGGATGTAAAGGACCTCTTCAAGGAGAACTACAAACCACTGCTCAACGAAATAAAAGAGGACACAAAACAAATGGAAGAACATACCATGCTCATGGATAGGAAGAATCAATATCGTGAAAATGACCATACTGCCCAAGGTAATTTATAGATTCAATGCCATCCCCATCAAGCTACCAATGACTTCCTTCACAGAATTGGAAAAAACTGCTTTAAAGTTCATGTGGACCCAAAAAAGAGCCCGCATTGCCAAGACAATCCTAAGTCAAAAGACAAAAGCTGGAAGGATCACGCTACCTGACTTCAAACTATACTACAAGGCTACAGTAACCAAAAGAGCATGGTACTGGTACCAAAACAGAGATATAGACCAATGGAACAGAACAGAACCTTCAGAAATAATACCACACATCTACAGCCAACTGATCTTTGACAAACCTGACAAAAACAAGAAATGGGGAAAGGATTCCTTGTTTAATACATGGTGCTGGGAAAACTGGCTAGCCCTAGGTAGAAAGCTGAAACTGGATCCCTTCCTTGAAAAATTAATTCAAGATGGATTAAAGACTTAAATGTTAGACCTAAAACCATAAAAACCCTAGAAGAAAACCTAGGCAATGCCATTCAGGACATAGGCATGGGCAAGGACTTCGTATCTAAAACACCAAAAGCAATGGCAACAAAAGCCAAAATTGACAAATGGGATCTAATTAAACTAAAGAGCTTCTGCGCAGCAAAAGAAGGAAACTACCATCAGAGTGAACAGGCAACCTACAGAATGGGAGAAAATTTGTGCAATCTACTCATCTGACAAAGGGCTAATATCCAGAATCTACAAAGAACTCAAACAAATTTACGAGAAAAAAACAACCCCATCAAAAAGAAGGATATGAACAGACACTCTCAAAAGACATTTATGTAGCCAACAGACACATGAAAAAATGCTCATCATCACTGGCCATCAGAGAAAAGAAATCAAAACCACAATGAGATACCATCTCACACCAGTTAGAATGGCAATCTTTAAAAAGTCAGGAAACAACAGGTGCTGGAGAGGATGTGGAGAAATAGGAACACTTTTACACTGTTGGTGGGACTGTAAACTAGTTCAACCATTGTGGAAGACAGTGTGGTGATTCCTCAAGGATCTAGAACTAGAAATACCATTTGATCCAGCCATTCCATTACTGGGTATATACCCAAAGGATTATAAACATGCTGCTATAAAAACACATGCACACATATGTTTGTTGTGGCACAATTCACAATAGCAAAGACTTGGAACCAACCCAAATGTCCATCAATGATAGACTGGATTCAGAAAATGTGGCACATATACACCATGGAATACTATGCAGCCATAAAAAAAGATGAGTTAATGTCCTTTGTAGGGACATGGATGAAGCTGGAAACCATCATTCTCAGCAAGCTATCGCAAGGACAAAAAACCAAACACTGCATGTTCTCACTCTCTGTGTGGGAATTGAACGATGAGAATACTTGGACACAGGAAGGGGAACATCACACACCGGGTCCTGTCATGGGGTGGGGGGAGGGGGGAGGGATAACATTAGGAGATATACCTAATGTAAATGATGAGTTAATGGGTGCAGCACACCAACATGGCACATGTATACATATGCAACAAACCTGCACGTTGCACACATGTACCCTAGAACTTAAAGTATAATAATAAAAAAAAGTCAATTGTACCTTTTATACCAAAAACAAAGAATTATAAATCAAAATTGGAAATAAAATATTTTATAATAGCATCAAAATTCAAAAACTCAGGAATAAGTCTAAGAAATACAAATAAGACCTATACTCTGGAAATTACATAATAAGATGAATGAATGAATATTCTACGCTTGTAGATTGGAAACTGCAATGTTAGAAAGAGGTCAAACTTCCCCAGTTTGATTTGGAGATTATTTACTATATTTGCTTTGTAAAAATTTTCAATTCATACACTTAGGATTTGTGAGTATGGCTTTTTATGTTTATATGTTATGCTTCAAGATTTAATTTTTAAAAAGAATAGATTTTCAGACTGAACGCCCTGGCTTTGAGAATCAGTTTAGCCACATGCTAATTATGCAACCTTGAGTAAATCCTTAACCTCGCTGTGCCTCAGTTTCTTCATTTGTAAAATGGAGGATGAGTTATGTCTCTCTTACAGGATGATCAAGGATATCAAATGAGATAATAGAGACAACATACTGTTTGTAAACACTGAAGTGTTACATCCTACACATGTTAATTAAATTTAAAAACCAACTCAACCTACTATGAATGTCTCTTAGGGTTCTCCACACTATAGCCTCAGTTCACCAACGCAGCACTTGACCTTCAAACCCTGTACTCCAGTCTGATGGACAGCTCCTCCTAAACTCATCACACTCTCTTGTCCATGAACCATTGCTCACCGTAGGCCTTCCATTGAAGGCGACTTCTCCAATCTCTACATAGCAATACCCAAATCTTTCTCCTAGGCCCAGCTCAACTGCCTCCTTTGATGTGATATGTTCTCCAATTTTGCAATGGAGCAACAAGTCACTCATTCCTCTGGACTCCGCTAGCACTTTGTTCTTATCTCTATTATATACTTATCACGTGGATCATTACAGTTACTTGAAAAAACAACCTTCTCCTTTATTAGATGCTGAGCTTTTGAAGGCAACAGTCATGCCTAGTTTACATATGCACCCTCAGTATCTAGCACCATGCCTGGCACATAGCAGGGCCCAATGAATGTTGGATTATGGATAGATGAATGGACAGATGGAGTCTACAGACAGAAAGCTCCACAAGAATTCAATGGAAGTTCTTTGGTCCTATTTAAAAATGTATCACATAACAAAAAAAGAGTTAAAATCATTCCAAGTCTGAGAACACAGGCAGAAGATAATAATCCTAATATTAATCTTGGAAATGAGGAGAAAAAGGAAATTATTCACTCTGGGGCCTGAAAAACAATTTGTACTCTGTTAATAGAGCAGCAGCTCTGGCTGTCACCCAGCCTCAGTCTCCATCCATTTTTAAAAATCATTTCGTTTTCTAATGCAACCTCCTTTTTTCTTTCTCTTCATCATACCTACTTTTTTTTTTTTTTTTTTGAGACTGAGTCTTGCTCTGTCGCCCATGCCAAAGTGCAGTGGTGGGATCTGGGCTCACTGCAACCTCCACCTCCCAGGTTCAAGTGATTCTCCTGCCTCAGCCCCACAAGTAGCTAGGACTACAGGTGCGTGCCACCACACCCGGCTAACTTTTTGTATTTTTAGTAGAGACGGGGTTTCAACATGTTAGCCAGGATGGTCTCTATCTCCTGACCTGGTGATCTGCCTTCCTTGACCTCCCAAAGTGCTGAGATTAGAGGCATGAGCCACCGCACCCAGCCCCTAGATACCTTTTATTGGTTGGCTATTTCTCTACAACCAGTCCCTTATGGTCATTCAAAAAAAAGTACACAGAGCCTTGTTGCATTCCAGGCACTGCACTAGGCCCTGCCATTTTGGTCAAGAAGAGATGAAATAATAAAGTCATTTCTATGTCTGACTTTGTGCAGAATGACTACAGAAAAAAAGGTTGAGTTCAAGTAGGAGTTGGAAAACATTCAGTTGTTTGAATGGGGAAGGATTCTAATAATAAAGTCCAGGTGCCTCCACCAAGGGTTCAGATGTGGGAGGAAGAGAGGGAGGACTGAGTATGTAACCAGGAGGCCCAATGTGGCTACCACCACTCCTCTCATACCTGAGGGGATCCATTTTTATGTTTTACATATTAAGGAGTTTGAATAATATGTGAATAAACTTAAGTTTGAAAGTTTGAAAACCACCAATCAAAACCAACCTGTTCAGCCTGGGCACAGTGGCTCACACCTGTAATCGCAGCACATTGGGAGGCCAAGGCGGGAAGATCACTTGAGGTCAGGAGCTCGAGACCAGCCTGGCCAACATGGCGAAACCCTGTCTCTACTGAAAATACAAAAACATTTAGCTGGGTCTGGTGGTGTATGCCTACAATCCCAGCTAATGAGGAGGCTGAGGCAGGAGAATCACTTGAACCCAGGAGACAGAGGTTGCAGTGAGCCAAGATCGCCCCACTGCATTCCAGCTTGTGCGACAAAGTGAGACTCCATCTCAAAAACAAACTAACTAACTAACCTGTTCATTAAACAGATAGCAAAATTGAGGTCCAGTCTAGAGAAAAGAACGCACCAGTTCAAGGTCATAAAATCTGTTCATTGGAAGAGCTAGTACTTCTGGATGTTCCCTTATCCTGTGTTTAGCCACTAGGAATGCTAAGACCTAAGCAAGCATCAACCCCCCTACAACGCTTCCTCTCTAAACCTAGGCCAGGTGACCTGTGATAACAGATACACTTTGAATCCCATTCAGTCAAAAATTGACTTTTTTTCCAATAGAGTTTCACTTCAGAACTCCTATACATTACATAAAATGTTCCAAGGGGTTAAAAGTGACAGTCTAATTATTTTTCTGTATATACTAAAGATGTATGAAAGGAAGTTCATATCTGTTAAAAGCAAAAGCAGTTCAATGTTGAAAATGAATGACTATGTTATTTCAAATGTGACCTGCAAAGGATCTGACTTTCTTTGCATATTTAAGTTCTTTAATAGCTTCTATAACCAAGAGGAGGAAAAATTTACTTCACTCAAGCTGATTAGTTCCAAGAATAAAAGCTTTAATTAGCACAGTCAAATGAAGCTCTCTAAATCAGTTAAAACTTGCAATATAATGAGGCAACTCAATGCAATTGCTCACAAACAGCTTCCAATCATCCATACCTCAGACATGACTTTTAAAAAGTCTCCACCAGAAATTTATTGCTTCAGTTTTCATTGATGTCCTGCATAGAAAAAAATAACCCTGAAGGCTCATCTGTCAACCCATGCAATCAAACATCACTTTGAAGGCATTTTGGAGAGGCTTTATAAAACAACTTATCTTCAGTGAGCCTTTTGTGTGAGATTTACAGGGCCCCCACAACAACAGAATCCCATCAAACCTTCTCTCCCTCTCTGCACCAAGGTTCTGCTCAGGTTCTTTATAAATTACTTTTGCAGAAGCTGAAGTTGGAGCTTCTTGAACAGGGGGAGGAGCTCAGTCCTGTCAATTTCTCCAGGAGTCACTATCCTTGAGATTTCAGCCTCAGCTCAAGGTCAAGATGTAATGATTCCCAAACACACAGGAGCTTCCCAGTCCAGTCCTCTCAGTCTCAACTTGGAAACACAAAAGGAGGTCTAAAGTCATGGCTGGTCTCAGGCCTTGAACTCAGGGAACACAATAAAGATTTGCTACTGAAGATGATAAACTCACCAACTGCACAAACAACGAGGAAAGCTTCATTGATCCCCAATCTATGATGGGAGCAAAATCAGAAATGGAGAAATCCATATATTGCACTTACACATAAACGTGATGCAACACTTCCCGTACCTGCTTAAAAGCTCAGCCTACAGAGAGACATGTGTCACACATGTAAAACAAGGAGAAGGATGGAGCCAAGACCCTGAGTAGATAAATTGTGCCTACAGGTCCTATTCGTACAACGCTTTACACTCCTCCAAGCACTTTGCCATATATGGAACTCTAGCAGAAGCCCTGCGAGGGAAAAGGAGGCTGGCAGTATTTTCACAGCATACTGGGTAAGACACAGGCCCAGGTCTGGTTACCCTCTACCTCATATAGTGTGTGTGACCCAGAGCAAAATGCGTAACTTTTCTATGCTTGTACTTCCTCATCTGTAAGATGGGTATCAACTAGTACCTACCTCATAGAGTGCTAAGGATTGAGAGTGTGTGTGTGTGTGTGTGTGTGTGTGTGTGTGTGTGTGTGTATCACTTAGCTCCTGGCATATGAAAGAAAATAGTTACTATTCTTATTTGAAGACAAGAAAACAGGCTCTGAGAGGTTAGACAACTTGCTCAAAGTTACCCAGTTATGAATTGGCCAAGCTGAGGGCAGAGCTGGGTCTTCTTGTTATTGACTGAATGCTTCTCCTTCTACACCACACTGGGATTGAGCCAATATACAGTTGTTCATTATATATTTGATAATAAAATGGATGACTGTGTGTGTTAAATATATATTAAATATATAATATATATAATAAGATGAATATATTTGTTAAATATATCTAACTAATATATTCATTCATTTTATTATCATTATTCAAGTTGCTCTGGGACAGTCATCATAGCTACCATTCACTGAACATGTAGAATGAGCCATGCATTGGGCTAAAGGCTCTATATACCTTTTTTTCCACTTAATCCTTCCATCAGCCATCTGAATGGGGTGTTTAATCTCTTTTTCAGATAAGGAAATTGTAGTCTAAAAGGTTAAGTAAACTGCCTAAGGTCTCAAGGCTTCAGTAAAACCGTGACCTGTCAGATCTCTCTTCTGTGTTACCTCCCAGATATCCATCACAGCCACCATTTTTCAAGCACCTAGTTAGAGTAGGGTACCATCCAATCCCCACTTACCAAATACAGAACACCTCACCTCGGGAAGGTTAGGGAACTTGCCTAGAGCCACACAGCAGTCTGACACCCAAGCCCAGCCTCTTTGCCCTCTGTCTGCATCCTCACCCATGATGGCCCAGGTTTCTAAGGACAAGCAGAAGAGTGGCATCTCCAAGGGCTTCCAGAAGCCCAGGCTGCAGCAAAGGGTGTGGACAGAGTTCAGTAATGAGAAACAGAGCAACAGACCTCACCTCGACCAGCAAGGCTCCTGACTGTGCCCAGAAGCACTCATACTCACCAGTTCCCTGGACCCCAGGAGGTTGGCCCAGCAGGAAGGGCAGCAGCCACCACTGTCTTGGAAGAAGGAAAGCTCCCCTTGGGAATTCAGCGGTTCAGTGGAGCACAGCAGGCTACCTCCCAGGAAACGCCCTTTCTGTGTGTGTGCGCCTGGCAGCTCCCTATCTCTGTTTGAAATTGAGTGCCCTCTGTTCGGGTTGGCTGCCAGAACCCAACTCTGATCGGCAAACACAGAAGCTCAGAGCAGATCTTGAGAGGAGGGGCCGTCAATAGGTTTTATTTCAAGTCAGGTGCAGGTAATTACAGGTTGATTAAGACTCAAAAGAGCCCCAGCTCCAGACAGTGTCAATGCGCTGGGTCCAGCCACCATCCAGACATACTTGGATTTTCAATCATGTTCACCACCCCCTGCTCATGATTTTATGGTTCATTTCACTACCATGGTTAACATTTATTGAACGCTTTACTTTTGGCAAGTTCTAGCTACCTTTACAAGTGTTATCCTATACAAGCTCCACAACAGCCTTCAAAGGCAGTATTGCTATTGTACCCAAAGTACAGATGACAAAACTGAGCCACAGAGAGATTGGCAAGTGCTGGGATTTGAACTGAGGCCACCTGGCCCAAACGCCTGTGCTCTCCAGCCCTCTAGCCTGCCACCTCCACTCTATGGCATATCTTTGGGACCTGTATTCTGAGGCTATTTCAAAAAGGTAAAGTTTACCAGGGAGAAAAATGAATAAAATAAGTCATTTGGATGGGTCAAATACCTCTGAAATCACCACCTGTAGTGAACTGAATGGTGGTGCCCCTAAAGATATATCCACATGTTGAAACCTGTGAATGTGTCCGTATTTGCAAAAAGAATCTTTGCAGATATAATTAAGGATCTTGAGAAGAGACTCTCCTGGATTACCTGGTGAACCCTACATCCAGTGACAAGTGTCCTTTTAAGATACATAAAAGGAGAAATCACACAGAGAGGAAGACATTGTGAAGATGGAGGCAGAGATTGGAGTGATGCAGCCACAAGACAAGGAACAAAGGAGCCACCAGAAGCTGAAAGAGCCAAGGAAGGATTCTCTCCCATGGTCTTCATGATCCTACCAACACTTTTGACTTCAGACTTCTGACCTCCAGAACTGTAAGAGGATGATGCTGTTTGAAGCAGCTATGTTTGTGGCACATAGCCAAGGCTGTCCCAGGAAAGGAATACGCTGCCCCTTGTCCATTCCTCTAGCACTTCTTTATGGTGTCATGGAAAAGGAAATGCTGGGCACTCTCCATTGTGTACCTTTGTGTTTTAGGTATAGTGCTGGTACAAGAAGAGGACCTAGCGGTGAGGGCTGAAAGGCCACCCCTGTGGGTCGGCAATTGTGTGGGAGCCTCTAAAGTGCAGAGCACTGAGGTAGGAGGCAGCATGCATTGTGGGGAGGGGTTGGGGAGAAGGTTCTGCAGGTGCAGACTAAGCAGTTAAACAGTAGCTCCCGAGGCAGCCTCATCAACATCCCCCACTGAGCTGCCATCCTCCACTCCATACGTATCATAAAAAGACACACAAAGGAAGGGGCGTGGGCTCAGGGGTTCACAAACAGAGTGGGTTCCCTAGTGCATCCCTTCCTGCATTTTCCATCATGATAGAGTTGATTCCACTCAGAATCAAAGATGGTCAGAGTTGTTGAATTCCAACCTCACATGTTACCTCTGGGGGAAGTGATTATTTAAAAGATGAGGTGGTCCAAGCGTACACAGCTGATCATGGCACTGCAAGAGCTGGAACCCCTAATCCGGTACCCATTCAAGGCAGCCAAGCCTCCTTCCCTTGTCTGCTGTTCTTTAATTCTTCACAAAAACAAGATCCCATGGCAACTCTTATCAGAGCTCAATAACCCCACGGGGTCCAAAGCTTTCCAAAGTTCAAATCCCACTTCCCAGAATTTAAGTTTATTTCTCCCTTCATTTTTCTGCAGAATTATATCCTTACCATGATGCTACTGTGTGTGATCCAGATACAGTACACATATCAACAGAAATCATCTCGCTACACAGTAGACATTTAATAAAAAGGATTATTGATGGCACAGCACAGGGAAATACCAAATGGGCAACCGTGTAGCCTAATCTCTCTGCTACATCTCCTACTGCATCCCTGTGGTTTGCTCTGTTCTGACCACACCACCTTCCTTCAGTGACTTGACTGGAACATGCTCCCTCCCTCCAGATCTCTGCACATGGTCCTCTCTGCTAGAATCCAAATGCCCCTCACATACCTCTTTCTCTGGTTAACACTGTCCCATCCTTCATGGGCCACTTAACATCACATTCTCAGAAAAGTCTTCCCTGATCTCCACGCTTTCCTCATCAGACTAAGCAGGTCCCCTGGCTCAATCTAAGCTCCCCAGGTTCCCAGAGCTTTTTCCTTTTATCACTCATCATAGTTTGTAATTTTATTTATGTGGTTTTTATTCCATTACTGTTCACTTTCATTATTAGACAAAAAGTTTCATTAGGGCTTGAGTTGGTTTGCCCTTATCACCCCAGCAACCAGCATGTAGTAGACATATGTAATTCATTCCTAGGTTCACTCCACAAACGTTTATTGAACAAAACACCAAGCTGGTACAAATAAACGTACAAAAAGAAACAGACAAAACTACCACCCATCAGGAGATTAGAGCCAAACAGAAGGGCTACAGTCAACACTTTGAGAATTACCCCATTACAAATCCCCTCCATGTCTTTCCTTTCCCTCTTTCCCAGTGCTTGTGCCTTAAACATTTAGCCCTGACTAGGACATTCCCAAAACTGAGGAAGGATGAGTTGGTAAAACTCAAAGCAGTCAATGCAAACAGCTCTGGAAAATAAACTTCAGAGGTAGCGGGTGATGCCCTACAAGTATCTAGGATAAAGTTTGGGAATTTTCTTTACAATTCAATTAACATCAGAATTATTTTAGAGATGCAAAAGAGAGATCATATTACAAAGCAAAAAGATGTGAAACTCTGACCGGGCGCAGTGTCTTGTGCCTGTAATCCCAGCAGTTTGGGAGGCCAAGGTAGGTGGTTCGCTTGCGGGCCAGGAGTTCAAGACCAGCCTGGCCAACATGGCAAAATTCGTCTCTACTAAAAATACAAAAATTAGCCAGGCATGGTGGCACGTGCCTGTAGTCCCAGCTACTCAGAAGGCTGAGGCAGGAAGACTGTTTGAACCTGGGAGGCGGAGGTTGCAGTAAGCTGAGATCATGCCGCTGCACTCCAACCTGGGAGACAGAGTGAGACTCCGTTTCCAAAAAAAAAAAAAAAATGTTGTGAAACTCTTTCCCTAGCCCTCTTCCCTCTGCCAGGAATAATACCCTTACCATGAACTGCTACACAGGATCCAGATACAAGGGCAGATGATATCAACAGAAATCCCCTGCCACCCTCCCCCATGCTCTGCCTCCTGCCAGAAGGAATGTATTTCAGTGTCTACAATTGTTATCCCACGTACAGCCTTAGTCACAGAGTGTTTCCTTGCAGAACTCACAACAGTTGTTATTGTAATTTAACAAACATTTGATGAGTGCCTATTAGATGCCTAGCACTGTGGTTGGCCTGTGGGAAATCCAGGGCAATGATGAATAAGACAATGCCTTTGGGTCAAGAGCACAGTGCCATGCTAGCAGCTGATACACTTGAAAAGCCTTCAGCCACCCCATAATAGTCCTCTGTGTTTCTGGAATGCTTTATAAGTTGCAAAGAGCTTTCATTTGTAGCTATGTGAGGAAGAAAGGACAGGTCCCCCATTTGATACAGTAACTGTTTAGGTTCCAGAAGCCTTGAGTGACTTATTCTAACAAGGGGTACAACTGGAAATAGGGGTGGTCATGAAAATATGCTGCTCAATCTCCAGCTACAGGGAGCACACACTGACTGACAGCTCCAGCTGCTGAGTCTTCCTGCCGGTCACTGCATCACACTGAGGCCGTGCATCCTGTGGGCTAAGCACAGCAAGCAAACTAACTCAAGCCCCTTCCTGCAAGACATGGGACTCCTCTAATGGGAGACTTGAGACACAAGACTCCCCAGCAACCTGGAGGAAACTTTCTTTGAAGATTCTTCCTATGCAATTTTCCTTCCTTCCTCCTCTGTCACAGGTGTCAGACCCACAAAGCCTAAAGGCCCTTCTTGCTTCTCCTGCTCCTTCCCCTTTATGCTCCCCAAATAAATCTCCAGCACTCCAGCAATGTCATCTTGGAACCTGCTTTTTGGAGGACCTAACAGCACTCTAATTCAGATCTTGGGATTCACAAATAGACCTTCCACTAATAAGGAGGCTCCATTTTGGAATTGCATTTTGAAAACACTGGGGTAAACCTGGTTTCCTAGGACTTCTTAGACTCAACAATATGTAATAAAATTCATCAAAAATACAAAAGTACCACAGAATGTCATGGCTCCCAAACTGAATGGACAAGATGTTTTCTTTAGCTCACCCCAGTGGAGACTGGAACATTGGTTTTTCAGAGACCACAATTTGAGAAATGCTAAGCCATACCTTCCAGCAAGTACAAACCTATGCTTCTCTTGGCATCGCTAAAGAGCCTCAAAACTAAGGGTTTGATATTTTCTTCCCGTGCTATGCTCAGATGAATGTGAAATGCAATTGCTGAAAAGCAGGCACAAAAAAGCAAGTGACTCAGGCAACCCTTGAACAATGTACTCTTCCCTTGAAGAATAGAAAAGTAATTATCCTTTACATTAAAGCTTTGCTCCTATTTTTAGAAAATGTGATACTTTTGGATATTTGAAATAGGTGTCATCTCAAGCGTCAGGTAAAGGCTGGGCACCATGGCTCACACCTGTAATCCCAGCATTTTGGGAGGTCAAGGCAGGTGGATAGCTTGAGCTCAGGAGTTTGAGGCCAGCCTGGGCAAGAAGGTGAAACCCCATCTCTACTAAAAACACAGAAAATCAGCTGGGTGTGGTGGTGGGTACCTGCAGTCTCAGCTACTCAGGAGGCTGAGGCACAAGAATCGTGTAAACCCGGGAGGCGGAGGTTGCGGTGAGCCAAGATCGCACCACTGCACCACTGCACTCGAGCCTGGGCAAAAGAGAGAAACTCCATCAGAAAAAAAAAAAAAAAAAAAAAAGTTATTTAATAGTTAAGACCCTTGTATCAGGATCACCATTTTAACCGACAATGGTCAGGTAAAAGGAGGAGTGAGAGAATAGATTGGGTCTGATCTCTGACCTAGGTATCTAATAAATAGAAGCTTTTATCAATTGTCAGTGGCTCCCTGGAGAACTGGTTCAGAAAGTTTTGAAGCTGGGATAGATTATTTGTGTCTGCTATGGGCAAGATAAAAAAGAACAGTGGTGTGTGTATTTGCTGACTCAACTCCTGAATATCCCCTGGAGTGTGACTTTCGACAGCTTGAATGCTACATATCTGCTTGTTGTATTAATAGTCACCCTCTGAACAACTGGAGGACCAGAAAATGCCAGGTGGCTGTGTCCAAGTAAATGAAATGTTGCAGTACCCTTAATTTGCCTTAGAAAATTCAGCACTGTTCACAAAAAAAAAAAAAAAAGCTGCAATTATCTTTTATCTAAAAACGTCAATGTACTTTCTAAACTCTGAGAGCAATGTCTTAATTAACTCAGCAGATAATATCAAGGACCTTAAAAATTGGGTAAAAAAGTAGGACACCACACCGTCGCGGAGGAATCAGCTGCTCTGCATACTATCCCCGGGATTTAGCCTTCTCATTGAACTTGTCCCCTGAGCAATGTGGTCTATCTTCTGGTTCTATGCTTGAAACAATGGGTTGGGGGATTCAGAGCAATTTCAAAGTGTATGGACCGTTCGCTTAGGCTGTTGGCATTCCTCCTACAGTAATATCAGATCCCATCATACTGAGAGGTTATTTTTCTTCCCATCCTAATACGCAGGCTTATTCACTCCTTTCCACACCCTCAGCTAACATTGCACAGCTGTTTGAGAAACCCTTGCCAAGTGAAATGCAAACCATCAAGAAGTTCCCAAACCTAGGAAATGCTTTGGAAAAACATTTTCCGATTTGATTTGGGTTTTTTTTTTTTTTTTTGCATTAGCCAGTTCACAGGATTTTAAACTCATCACTTTCTCTACTTTCCTTCTACTGGCCCCTTTACTGTGCATTCCCATCTCTACAGACATGACAGCACCAAGAATCAAAATTAGTGCAAGGCAAACATAATCTTATAGTTGGTCTGTTGCTCTCATCATATTGCTCATGAAGTAGAGTAAAAATCACCAGATAAAATCATTTAACTTGCGGTTTTAAATACCATATGCTTTCTGTCTTCCATCACCATGGATACTGCCAGGAGGTGTGCTGAGCAGGTGTTCAGGAGCCTGCACTTCTCTGAGCCCATGCGTCTCCCGATCACCAGCAGGGTCTGCACCCAGAAACCTCTCACAGACAGCAGTGACTATCCTACGATACATTTCTAGGCACTTCAGTGATGGATAAGGCCCGTCAACAACCTGCTGTTTTTGCCAAAGTTCAGAGAGGTATTTGCCAGTGTTGAATCTGCACTTTGATTCTCACATTCCTAGTTTTGTAAACATTTAATCAGCAGAGGTAAGACACTTTAGTTCAATTGCTCTCTTAAAATGAACGTGGAATATCTTATTATCCCAGAAACTAAGGAAGTGCTCAAAAGCTGTTAGAGAAATGTCAAAAGGACATAGCCAAACTGAAGGGGCTCCCTCTGGCAAAATGAGGCAATTTGAATATCAGGATAAATAATAAGAGTGCATAACACGTTAAATAGACAATCCATAAGCTCGTACTGATGATAAAAAGGGAAAGGGGGTTGGAAAGGAGAGGCAAGGAGAAGTATCTTTTTTACATGGAGGAAATAGTAGAAAAAAAAAACTGAAGCCACCATTTTACAGTCTTTATAGTGATCATTAATTAGCTAAGAATCACCAATGAAGGCTGTATTAGTCCTTTCTATAAAGAACTAGCCGAGACTGCATAATTTATAAAGAGATTTAATTGACTCACAGTTGTACAGGCTTAACAGGAAGCATGACTGGAAGCCCTCAGGAAACTTACAATCATGGTAGAAGCAAGCATGTCTTACCACGGCAGAGCAGGAGAGAGACAGTGCAAGGGGTTAAGTGCCACACACTTGTAAACCATCAGATCTCATGAGAACTCAATATCATAGAACATCAAGGGGGAAATCCACCCCCATATCCAATCACCCCCCACCAGGTCCCTTCCCCAACACGTGGGGATTATAATTCGAGATGAGATTTGGATGGCGATACAGAGCCAAACCATATCAGAGGCTAAAACCATTGGATGAAAGGCTGTTGGGAGCAATCTGGTGGTACCACTTAATCAAATGATCACACTGATCCACAATAATGAACAAATTGATATCACATGCCTCCTCCAGCCAACCATTGAGAACATACCATCCAAGTGCTTCTCTAGGGAAAAAAAAAAGTTCAGCCTGAATCTACTTATAAAGAAATAATCAAGCAAATATAAATTGAGGAAAAAAAATCTGCTAAAGTCTCTAAAATGTCAACGCTGACTCTCTAAAAATGTCAATTTAATGAAGACAAAAGCAAAAAGCTGGGAGAACTGCCCTGTATTAAAGGAGACTAGAAACATTGTGACTAAGTGCAACACACGATCTTTGTTTGGATCCTGGACCAAAGATGTAAATTCCCTTACCTATAAAAGACATTGTTGGAACAAATGGAGAAATCAGAACATGTACCATATTAGATAATGGCACTGCATCAAGAGTATCAATAGTTAACCCTGGAGGCAGAGGTTGCAGTGAACTGAGATCGAGATCGTGCCACTGGACTCCAGCCTGGGTGACAGAGTGAGACTTTGTCTCAAAAAGAAAGTATCAATAGTATAGTATTATACTAATTTCCTGAGTGTAGTGTAGTGAGTATTGTGGCCAAGAGAATGCCCTTGTTCTTAGGAAATGATGAATAATGAATTATTTGGTGATTATGCATTATGATGTCTATGACTAAATGGTTCCGAATAAAAGCAAGGACATAGAGAAAATAGAAAACAGATGGGGAAATGTTAACTACCGTATCAAGGTAAAATGCCTACGGGTGTTTATTACTCTATCTTGAAACGTTTCTGCAGATTCTCAAAATAAATATCAATTTTTAAAAATAAAACTTCATGAGAAAAAGCTGGAAAACAAAGCGAGGAAAGTAGTGAAACTGGATAAGATTGGGAGAAAGGGAGGCTGGAAATGGCCACTGTGCCTTGGTTCTAGATCTGAGTGATAGTTACATGACTTCACTTCGATCGTTTATTTAGCTGTTCATTTTTGTTTCATATACTTTTCCTCATGTTGCTCAATAAGAAACTGATTTTCTAAAATCTTGCCTTGTTCAATTATTTTCCACATTTTTTTCATCAACACACTCAGACCTGTGCATGTGTGTACATGCACTCACATGTGTGTGCACACATATGCATAGGAGCTGGGAGCTGCTTGCTATGTGCCAGACACTGAGTTATGCACTAAAACCTGATCCCTGTGACTGGCAGCTCATAGACCAGTGTGAAGCTACACACACACACACATACACACACACATACACACTTACAGAGAGAGAGAGAGAGAGAGAGAGAGAGAGAGAGAGATGCTATGATAGAAAGATCAGAATATAGGGGGAAGTGGGTGGGGAGCAGACTTCTCCAAGGGCATGTCAATTAACCATGGCTTTGAAAGATGAGGAGGATCTGAGCAACAGGACATGTTACTTTCTGCTCTGGTTTGGAACACTGTATTTACAGGATCCATTAATGACTTCGGTGACATCCTTTAGTGATGAACTTTAGAGTTGTCCAGAGCCCTCCAGTCAAGGAACAGCAACAGCTAGTCCTACACCCTTTGCTGAAAGATGCTCCTCTTCCTCAGAAAAAGTAACCCTCGGACACACCAGGTGCGGGTCAGGGGAAGGACTGATTTAATCAAGAAAAACCTGGGGCTCAGAGAGGTTGAATGGCTGGTATAAAATCAGGTCATTAATGGCAGAACCAGGCCCAGAACCTAGCCACATCCTGTTCTTTGATAGTTGACCCTTTACCTGTCTGTCTCCTCTACTAACCCATATCCTGCTGTACTTCCTAACTGCCCTTTGCCTTTGTAAACCAAGACGATTTATTTTTCTCACAACAGATGTGTACATAGCAAGTGAATAGCTTATTTGGTTGGCCTTATTTTGTCTGTAAACTTCTCAAGGGTAGAATTCATACCATTTTCATCACAGTAGCCTCATATGCATAAGCACAATATTTTGCAAATACAGGTGCTCAATGAATGTGTTTAATACTCCAACCCTCTAATTACAGATAAAGGAAAAGAAGCCCAGAGAACCTGTAAGTTGCCCAGGGTCCTACTGTACTTGCTGAAGGATCTAATTCTAGAAACTAGTTCTCCTTTTGCCCGGTCTTCCCCACCCACCCCTCCATTACACCAATGCTTTCCTGCTTTGGCTAATTTGAATGCCACCTTCAGGAAACTGCCAGATCCAAATCCCTCCTTCACCATTAACTTAATTTTTAAAATTAGCTCATCATTTATTTTTCAAATGAATTTATATTAAAACTTATGTTGTATTTTAAACAGAAAATGAGTTACACATGCCTTAAAAGAAAGTAACTTTAAGAATAAATATGGGGCCTGGCACGGTGGCTCACACCTGTAATCCCAGCAATTTGGGAGACTGAGGCAGGTGGATCACCAGAGGTCAAGAGTTTGAGACCAGCCTGGCCAACATAATGAAACCCTGTCTCTACTAAAAACACAAAAATTAGCTGGGTGTGGTGGTGTGCACCTGTAATCCCAGCTACTCAAGAGGCTGAGGCAGGAGAATCGCATGAACCCAGGAGGCAGAGGTTGTAGTGAGTCGAGATCATGCCACTGCACTCCAGCCTGGCCTACAGAGTGAGACTCTGTCTCAAAAAAAATAATAAAATAAAATAAAATACATATGATAGGGGAAGAAAGACACTGTTAAATAAATTGCAACTCTAATAGAAGCTGTTGCCTGAGATGGTTCTGAGTAAAAGGCCTATTATTCTCTCCTTATTCAAAAAAGAATTGGCAAGTTTTAGAGAGCTAGCGCTGTTAAAGATAATATTTCTTTTGCAAAAACAGAATTGAAAGATAATTTTCAAAATAATAACTTGCTTTTGTGCTTCAATATTATTTAGTTCCATGTTACTGCACTCCCTAAAATTATTGCTTATACCCCCAGCAGGATGTGTCCTGTAATTGGGAGACAGTTCTCTGCCTATATTTTTGTGTTAAGTGCCTTGACTGTTGAGATTTTAATATTTGCAACAAAAAGAAACAGAGACAACAATATTTGATAGCATATAATGAATTGTTGATGATGTCACTTGTAGAGAAATTGGGGATGGAAGAAAACTGCTCAGGCTCTGATCAATCTCACCCTTGAAAAAGAGAAAACAAAAAAAGCATTGTCTTTGCAGTTCAGTTACTAACAGGCCTTTCCTGCACTGGCCTATTGCAGTGGGTTGGGTACTTGGCAGTGTTGTGAGGGTTTCTTAACCCATATCCTGCTGTACTTCCTAACTGCCCTTTGCTTTTGTAAACCAAGACGATTTATTTTTCTCACAACAGATGTGTACATAGCAAGTGAATTTCAGTGGAACCAAGAGAGGTCCAGACACACGAATCCCAGATCAGATTCCTAGTAAACACCCCTCCTTGATCCCACAAAGAGGAAGTGAAAGAGAAAGAGAGCTGATTCTTCCCGTCTCCTACCAGCCTCCATGGAAGAAGCGCAGGCTGGTGTAAAATATATCCATTGACCATGCAGTTTTGGTGGATCTGCTGGTACACAAGACCCTGCCCTGGTTAATGGGCAGATTTACAACTTCCCATTAACATATCATCTTCCCCATGAGATACAATAAGAGATACCATGGAAAATGCAGGCAGGGCCTCCAAAGCCTCAAAGGATGTAGGTTTGCTGTTCTCGCCCTTATGGCTTTGGGGTCTCTTGATAACTTTAAAGCCTATCACCAAAGGATGTTTCCGAAGTCATTAATGGATCCTGTAAACACCATATTCAAAACAATAGCAGAAAGGACACGTCAAGAATAGCAGAACCGCAGTAGGGTGGAGGTGGGAGTCAGCCATGGGAGTCTCCAGGAAGATGCTCAACCCATGCCTCCTCACAAAGGCAGGTGTAGATGTGACCTGCATCCCAAGTCATCAGAGGCTCTCCTCAAACTACAAAGACCAAGAGCATGAACAGCAACATCTACTTATTAAGTCCTACCACGTGCCAGGTACTCTGCCCAGTGTTGTACATGCACCAGCCCCTTCCACCCTACAGCAATCCCTGAAGCAGGTACTAGTGTCATCTCTATTTTAAAGATGAGGAACCTGAGCAAGTTAAGCCACTTCCCTGGGGCCACTCAGACAAAACGTGGTAGAAAGGGAATTTGAACCCAGGCACTCCCTCTCTGAGCACAGGAGATTAGTCACTATGCTCGCCCGTCCAAGTCATGAGTGTCCATGGTGCTCACCATTAAGTCCTGCCCAGCTCAAATGAATAGCTCCTTCCTCTGCCCTCCAAATCCACTATGCATGCGTTTATGTGTATATCTTACGGCACTGTTGGTTCATTTATTCATATAACACAAATTTATTAAGTATCTTTATAGGCACTAAGAACACATGAGACAAAAAAGATAAAGTCAGGGAGGGAGGAAGGTGTCGTTATAAAAAATAGACATGGACAACATGTGGGATCCTTGTGGCAATGGAGCTATTCTGTATCCTGACTGTGGTGGCGAATATACAAACTAATGTGATAAAATTACATAGAACTAAATACACACATTCACATCCACACACATCCAAGAGTACAAGTCAAACTGGGGAAATCTGAATAAGATCAGTGGATTCTATCAATGTCAATATCCTGGTTGTGATATTTTTCTATGTTACCTTTGGGGAAAACTGGTTAAAGGGTACGTGGGACCTGTCTGTATTGTTTTTTACAACTGCATGTTATCTACATTTCTCAATAATTTACAATTATCTCAATAAAAATTTCAATTCTAAAAAAAGAAACTAATGCCATCTAGTAGGAAAATGTACAAGAGCCACAGCCCTGAGGCTAGGAATGACTCAGTCGTGTACATACTTATCTTGCCCACTAGATTGTGGTATCACTAAGGGTGGAACACGCGTCTCTTAGAAGGCTCCAGCCCTAGGGGAAAAAGAATGAAATAAATTTTCATGTGCTTTCATGTGCTTCCTCTCTCCCCAGTTCTCACACTTGACTTTATTTGATGGTACTGACCCCTCATGACAAAGACATCTCATGTACCCCAATGTCTTCCCTTCCTTGCATGTTACCCATCAAGGGCAGCCCTCAATACCATGTCTCCAATCAAGATATAAATGACAGAGTCAGCGTAGAGTAGTAGAATTGAAGGGCAGCAGAAAGACCACCAGCCCCAGAAAGAGGAGACCTGCCTCTGTATTAACCAAGTTAATTCTTCCTTGATGCAGACTTCCTCCCTAGAAAAGGGAAGAAACAGCAAGCATGAGCTCTGGCAGCTAAGAGGCACTAGTGTCCTGGAAAGAAAATAGGATTCTGGAACCAAAAGAGCTGAAGTTAATTCTCAATTCTACTAGTTACTGTCTATATCTCTGTGGATAAATTATTCAACTTCTCCAATTTTTAACGTCTACAGTTGTAAAGGCTGTTCTCCTTTCCCTACCTAAATGTGAAAACACTTTGAAACTCCAGAGCACCAAATGAAAGCCCTGCCCAGTTCACTGCTGCGTCTCATGCATGTGCATGGGGCAGAGTAGCCACTCAATAAAACAGGTGTTAAATGAATGAATCAACGAATCACATCACGGGCCTCCAAGTAAGACTGTATTCTTTGTTTCAACCACCCCCTTAACACCTCTCAAGTCAAGAACCTGGAACATTCCAGAGGACCTCTAGTCAGGACTTCTTTATAGCTCATCTTTTAATCCTCAGGAGACCTCATTCCCAAGGCCATTGGTGAATTCCAAACTCACTGATTCACACTGATGAGTTCCAAGCTCATAATAATACCTATTTCACTGGTAATTAAGTCACCCCCATTTCCCTTAAAAACACCTTGCCTGGGTGTGCCTCACTTTCTCTAGAAGGCTATTCTCAACAGTGAATCAGTTTAAGTAAATGATGACTCCTATAAGAATGACCTTGCAAATAACCCTATTCTACTGATAACTTTCAACAGTGAAGGGAGATATGTATGAAAGAATCTTATTTCCTTGTCATTATTCTCAGATTCCAGTTGTATCCATTGGATTTCTTAATTGCAAACCACAGAAACCCTCTCTGGCTTGATTAAACAGAAAAAGAATGTGTTAAAGGCTATGAAACCGTTTTCAGATTTTCAAGGAGGCGCAGAGAACCAGGCTCGAAGATTATAAAGCCAGGAACAGTGCTAACCTCACCACAGATAGCCCTGGGGAGACCCCACCTCTGGACACAGACACTGCGCATCCACCCCACTGGGAACTGGAGGATGCTGCAGAACCTCTGCTACTCCCCTCTCTAAGAAAACAAGCCTATTTGCCCTTCCCCACACCAGAATGGTTCACTTTATACCTGTTTATTTGTGCCACTAGCTTTACATTCAAAATCTCAAATGCAAGCCATCTGGTTGGTGAAGCCTGTGTAACATGCCTGCATTCTAGCTGCAAGGGAAGCTAGGAGCAAGTTTATGGCTTTTACCTTGGGAAGAATCTACAAACTGGAAAGGAAATTTAAAGGTGCAGAGCAGCCAAAAAGGAAAAGGTCCATTCTACCAATAAAAAACTTCAGTAATTCACCATCAGGCTACAGTGATATTAGTTCATCTAAGTACCATTTTTGCTCCAAAAAAAGTTGAACATATTAGAATATTCATCTATGTTACTTTTGTATGCAAAGGTAAGCATTTATTAAGATTTTGTAAGGAAAATATGAGAATTTTTTTTCAAATGCCAAAGATAATTTACAAATCAATGAAACCTTCTTATATTCCTGCTGATAAATTAACATTCCTGTCTAACTCTCTTACAATCATTTATAACAATTATATAAATAAAATCATCCATTATTCATGATATGCACATTGCATCCATTTCTGGAAAGAAAGAAAAAAACCATGAAAAGAAATCACCAGACAATAAACCCTGTGATATATAAAGTTGTAAGAAGGGATTCAGTAAAGCTTCATAAAGAACAAATCTTGTCAAACTAAACCAATTCAGCTCTCTAATGAGTTTCGAACATTGAGAAGAAGCAATAAATGTGGTCTATTTTTATTTAGTCAGGGTTTGGCATTCTGTCTTACATAACGTGAACATCAATAAAGTAAGATAATACCAGCCTGCACACCCAGCTATTAACTAGAAGTACAAATTCTAAGAAAAACATTAAAGTAAGATTTCTACTAAAACAAATGGTGCTGCTACAAAAAACCAGTGAAAAGGTTTTCAAAACTTAGGGTAATTATTACAAAATTTGACAAGCCAAAAATCCAATTTAACAAACAAAAACTGAACTGCTCCTTGGATATTTAAATACAAAACTGTGAATTCTATCAATGTATCCTGGCTACTCAAATGCCCCATGGTTTTCCCAAAGGGTCAGCACGGATTTTACTGTTGCTGAGCAGCCTCATTAGAAACCTGGATAACAGAAAGAAAATGTCTTTCATGAAGGCTCTTGCCTTACCTAGCAACTGCATTTGCTATTATTACTGACTTGCTGAATTGCTTCAGCCAAGTCATGAGTTTGGATACTTTTTTTTCCCAAAATGAGATTGGTCGTTGATTCTTGTGGAGCTATCTGACTCACTTCTAGGCCATAAAACTAGGCTCCCAAGAGACCTGCTTTTTTTTTTTTTTTTTTTTTTTTGAGATGGAGTCTTACTCTGTCACCCAGGCTGGAGTGCA
Source organism: Macaca mulatta (assembly GCF_049350105.2). Taxonomy (NCBI): domain Eukaryota; kingdom Metazoa; phylum Chordata; class Mammalia; order Primates; family Cercopithecidae; genus Macaca; species Macaca mulatta. The sequence continues at coordinate 134,335,292 of NC_133413.1, read as the reverse complement.
GGGGCAGGATCTCAGCTCACTGCAAGCTCCGCCTCCTGGGTTCACACCATTCTCCTGCCTCGCCTCCCGAGTAGCTGGGACTACAGGTGCTCACCACCACGCCCGGGTAATTTTTTTGTATTTTTAGTAGAAACGGGGTTTCACCATGTTAGCCAGGATGGTCTCGATCTCCTGACCTCATGATCCACCTGCCTCAGCCTCCCAACGCCATTTTTTTTTTTTTTTTTTTTTTTTTTTTTACTGCCTACTGACCATCTATGACCCTGGGCGAATTACAGAAGTTCTCTGGGCTCCAGTGTTCTTACTAGGGCCAATGGTGGGCCAGCTCTCTCTCATAGAGTATCATGAGTATTAACTACATTGATACATGTAAAGTGCTTAGAATAGTGCCTGGCACATAATAAATGTGCAATAAATCATATATATTACAAGCCCACCTCTTTTACCCCAAATCTTTAGAGTCCAATATGTTGTGAAATTTATAATCTTTCTGATTTTAGGAGACAGAGTATTAAGTAATCGTCCATTAGAGTCTATGACAATATTTTATCATAAAATACATTATTATTTCTATAGCAAATATATATATTACTTAGAATATATATTACTTAGACAATAAATAGCCTCACATCAGGTAGTACAACAAGAGTTTGTGCCACACTGAGAGAAAACTTTCAGTTTTCAGAACTGTATGGATTTGGGAATTGTGAATAAGACATTGTGGGTCTGAGTTGTGGCTGTTCACAGTTTATCTTCTGTGCCATTGCCTTCTTATATATTCTACCCCCTGAAGTCTTTCAGGTCTCCCGAGTTTCTGATCGATCCGTGTATTCCTTATATACAACCTTGGCCTAATGTTAGACAACGTTTGCCTCTACCACCATAACCTGAACTTACATCCTGCCCACTCTAGCCTTCCCGGTAATGAACTCCCAGACCTGGCCCCAGGCCACCCTTTCCCCTGTGCATACTCGGGTCCTTGTGCATGGGAGCCAGACAATCTGGCCCAGGGAAACTGCATGGGCCACCTATTTCCAGGCCACGTGGACATAGTCTTTGTCCCAGAATCCAGAGGAAAGTAAGCTACCAGGATTCTTAAACATAATACTAACCTACCCTCAGAAGGTGGTCATGCAAAGAACACTCAATATGACATCACGACACAGATTCTCTTGAACTTCCAGGAATGTATGCCCAGCATCACAAGTCTGAGAAGCACTCCTAAAGCATGCACTAGGGGACTGCTGCCACCACGTCATTAAATTCGAATATCTAGTCCCATTCTGAGTGTTAATTTACTCTGCATTGTTTTATAGATGTTGACTGCCATAATTTACATAGCCATTATAAGAAGTCAGTGAGAACTTTTAATGCCTTTTCTGTCATCTCCCAATAAGAAGTGAGCAGGGCCGGTTTCACAGATGTGCCTCTTGTGCACTGGGCTCCATGCATAGACAAGCCCCATGCTTGCTTTATTGCTCTGCTGTGACCATCTTGAAATTCGAAATCATTGTCAAACAAGGAGTTCCATGTTTTCTTTTGCACTCGGCCCTGCAAATAATGTAGCAGTACAGGGAGCTGATGTTTGTAAGCAAAGCATTCTGTTATTTTCAGAAGGACCACACAAATGTGTCTGAGAAAGACCAAACAACCCCAGAGGGCCATGGTCTCCAAGGAAGGGTAGGCATACTCTGGGGTCTGGGCAAGACCATCCATGGCAGTGCAGGAAGGAAATATTGAAACTTCTATTTATGAACACTTTCTCTCATTGTTTATCTCTGTTTTTGAATGTTGCCTCCTGCTATGCTTTCTTCCTTCCATTTCATGGTAATGCCAATTTCACAGAATTGCCAATTTTCGGCTGGGCACACAGCCACCAAAATTCCAAAACTGCCTTTCCTAGCATCCATTGCAGCCTGGTGCCTGATAGCTGATGTGGCCGTGTGATCATTTTTAACTGATAGGACGTTGGTCAATATGATGCTGTAACTTCTAGCTCTGTCCTGAAAGACAGGTGTCATGTTGCATCCTGCCAAAATTTTCTTCTATCCTGCTACTTGGAATGTGGATAATTCAGCAAACCATCCTGGGCCTCACAGATGAGTGAAACACTGTCAGGATTTCAGAGCTACAGGGACACAGAGGCTGGGTCCCTGTGTTCCCTCATGGAGCAGAGCTGCCACTTTGACCCTAGACTGTCTCCCTCCTAACTATTCCATGACAGAGAAGTCCATTTCCATCTATTGAAGCCACTGTTTTCACTGTCCATTACATATCGATAAATCAACATTCTAATTTGTCAGTACCTTAATACAAGAATTTATGAATAACAAATAATTATAATCCGATGGACAATAAAAAGTTTAGAGATTTCGCTTCTAGGAAATTGAATTTTAGATAGCCCATTGAATTTGAGATACATCTGGATCAAGGTCACAAGTTTATCTTAGATAAGCAAGTAAGTGAGCAAACACGAACAACCGGGGAGGCATTCTATTAACATTGTACTGTCCACTTGGTTTTGACAGTGACCATGAGAGAACAGGGAGGTGAACAGGACACAACTAAGTGAAGAGGAAAGTGTGGCTGCTTGCACCATCTAGCGGCCTTTCTTGCTCAGTGCACCTCATTAAAACCACAGAAAATGACTTGTGCGATTTTTTTTCTCAATTCTCCCAGGAATAGTACATAACTAGTAGCATTCTAAATGCATAGCAGAGAAAATGTATTACATACAGTGGATGCCTCTGAGTGCCAGGGCTTAATCCTCTCATGGAAGCCTGGCTGAGACAGACAGAGTGTGCCCTGATTAACCAAATATTCCAATGCACTATTTTCACTTTTTTTTTTTTTTTTTTTTTTTTTTTGAGACGGAGTTTCAGTCTCATGACCCAGACTGGAGTATGATCTCGGCTCACTGCAGCCTCTGCCTCCCAGGTTCAAGCGATTCGCCTGCCTCAGCCTCCCAAGTAGCTGGGATTACAGGCATCTGCCACCATGCTCAGCTAATTTTTTGTATTTTTAGTAGAGACTGGGTTTTACCATGTTGCCCAGGCTGGTCTTGAACTCCTGACCTCAGATGATCCACCCACCTCAGCCTCTCAAAGTGCTGGGATTACAGGCGTGAGCCACCGCACCCAGTCATATATTTTTTTTTTTTTTCTTTTGAGACAGAGTCTCCTCTGTCACCCAGGCTGGAGGGCAGTGGCTCAATCTCAGTTCACTGCAACCTCTGCCTCCCAGGTTCAAGCAATTCTCCTGCCTCAGCCTCTGGAGTAACTGGGACTACAGGCTCCCACCTATATTTTTAGTAGAGACGAGGTTCTCCATGTTGGTCAGGCTGGTCTTGAACTTCTGACCTCAGGTGATTCACCTGCCTTGGCCTCCCAAAGTGCTGGGATTACAAGCTTGAGCCACCATGCCGGGCCAGATTTTCACTGTTTTTTGTTTGCTTGTTTGTTTGTTTGTTTGTTTTTGAGATGGAGTCTCGATCTGTAGCCCAGGCTGGAGTGCAGGGGCGTGATCTCAGGTCCTCGGGAGTGCAGCCACCTCCCCGGTCCCAGTTCAAGCAATTCTCCTGCCTCGGCCTCCCATGTAGCTGGGATTACAGCCATGTGCCAACATGCCCAGCTAATTTTTAGTAGAGATGGGGTTAGGTTCCTCATCTCTAAAAATGAGGTGATAATAGAATCTACCTTATAGGGCAGTTGGAAGGATTAAATGAAATAATGCATGGGCTTAGCATAGGGCCAGGTATATGTTAAGGGTTCCTTCAGAGTTAGCTGCTATTGTTGATATTGTCATCATCATCATCACCATCATCATCACTATGCTTAAATTACTGATTTTTAAAATAACCTAAAATAGATTAGGCTACTCTTATGCATAACTTTTTCTGAGAACTTGGGAGTACTTGCAGAATTTTGCAGTGCCCTGGGAAGCAGCATGACATTAAGTTGAAACATATGAAGTTGCTTACAGTCAACTGTTTTTGACCCGTTCAGATGGCAATTTCATACGGTTCAACAGAATACGTGGAAAAAAGCAAGGGCATCAAAGCCAATGGCCATGCATTGTATCTCATTCTGTAGGTGACATTGACGAAGTTGCTTCATTCACCTCTCTGTGCCTCTGTCCCATCACCTAGAAAACGGAGTTTGTTTCCTCTCCCTCAAGGATCACAGCTGTAAATATCCATCAGCATCTTGCTGTCTGATTCAGACATTTTCTCTCCACCTTTGGAACCCTTGGAGGGGGTTGGTGCAAAACACCTGCTTGGGCCTCCGGCTCAGATAAGTTTTCCTCTGTCATTATCACCACGCGGCACAGCAGCTCATTCGGCAGAAACGTGGCGAGCAACAGCCCCTCCATAGTACAGGGAAAGATGTGGCTAGACTGAGAGCAGACACGTCAAGACAGCATGGGGATGTGGGGGCTGTATAAATCTCAGCTACTGAGTTCTCCGAAGCCAGGGCCTGGCAATGAGATTTAGTGGGAGGGAGGAAAGTGGGGCTTTGGATTACACACTTTGAGTCCAAATCCTGGCTCCACCGCTTATTAGCTATGGAGTCTTCACCAAGTTCCATTAAAATCTGTCTCACTGGGCTGCTGTGACAGTCAATGAGATCAAGGAGAAAAAAGTAAGGTGTGCCATCGATTTATGAACCACACCACATTAATTATACACATCAGTTATAAGCTAAAAAACCAAGCGCAACCCATAGACCAAAATGTGAACCTTAGAGTCTAGAAACATGTCAGTTTCTCTTGGCAAAGGGGCGTGGAGGATGGAGAGGTGGAGGATTTCCAGGCTGGTGGTGCCTGTGGGAGCCCACGGCTCTGCTGCATTTATCACCAGCAGGGGGCGCTGCCCTCGCTCGCTAATGGTCTGTGAGTCCCTGGCACGCACATCTTAGTTCCCCTCAGGATGGGCGGCTGGGGCTCTGCACAAAGTCCAGACCCAGGCAATATTCAGAGAGCCTAAGCCTGCTTCTGACCAGGTTTAGGCCAGAAGAATGGCACATCAGCTGCTCTTGCTGCAACCTGAGGATTCTTTCCTCAGTCGGAGGTTTTTCTTTTTCCCATTTCCTCCAGTGACTCAGACAGAAACTCTCCTTATCTCTCCAGCCACAGATGTTACCTTCTGTCACGCAGAATAAATGCCCCTGCCCCCAGCAGGCAGTCAGCTGGACAGCCAAGATCCCAAAGCCTCCCACAGCTACAGCTGAGGTCATCTGAGCCACCAGCCAAAGTACTCAGATGCCGGGGGCTGGGAGCAGGGCGCTGGGTACATGTTGGCTTGTTTACGGTTGACCATGAAAAAGGCTCCGTGCAAGGGGCCTGGAGGCACCAGCTCTGAGGGCTTTACACTGGAAACCACCTGGGGCAAAGGTTGAAATCATGGTACCTGGGGCGAAGGGAGATAAACTGGCAGACTGTTTCACAATTCCATACTTCCCTCGTGCTGCAGCCTGACGCAGCCCATCCTCTCAGGAATGGAGAAACAGTGGCTCAGACAGATGAATCAACTTGCCCAAGGTCTCGCAGTACATCAATGGCACGTTACAAGGCGCTTGACAAACACCTTTCAAGTCTCTCAGCCCTAGGGCGGCCTCCACACTAACGCCTTTCTTGATGCCATCATCAGTGAGATCCAACCTCCCCACAGCTGCCCTGTGGTGCCCTGACTTGACATTTATCCAGCCCCAGATACCCAACTGCTTGCATCTGTTGACATGCCTGGCCCTCTGCAAGAGTACAATCCTCACACCCATCAAGATGGCTACTACTCCCTGCCCTGGCACACACGCACAAAAAGCTAAGGTGGGAGAATCACTTGTGACCAGGAATTTGAGACCATCCTGGGCAACACAGCAAGACCCAGTCTCTACAAAAAAAAAAAAAAAATCTAAAAATTAGCCAGGCATGGTGGTGTACACCTATAGACCCAGCAACTCAGGAAGCTGAGGCAGGAAGATCACGTGAACCCAGAGGTTCAAGGCTGCAGGGAGGCAAGATGGCACCACTGCACACCAGCCTAGACGACAGAGTAAAATCTTGTCTCTAAAAACTTAAAAAATAAAAATACAGAAAATAACAAGTGGTGACAAAGATATAAAGAAGTTAGAATCCTTACACAATGTTGGCAGGAATGTAAAATGGTACAGACACTTTAGGAAACAGAATGGCGGTTACTCAAAAAATTAAAAATAGAACTACCATGTGGCCCAGCAATACCCCTTCCGGGTATATATCCAAAAGAATAGAAAATAGAATCTTGAAGAGAGATTTGCACACCCATATTTGTAACAGCACTATTGATAATAGCCAAGAGATAAAAGCAACCCATTATCCATCAATGGATGAAAGGATAAGCAAAACCGTGATACAGACATATAATGTATGATTATTCAGCCCTAACAATAAGGGAAATCTTGTCACATGCTACAACACAGATGAACCTTGAGGACATTATGTTAAGTGAATAAGCTAGGCATGAAAAGACAAATAGTATATGATTCCATTTACACGAGGTGTGGATAGTATAGGTAGTTACACTAAGAAACAGGAAGTAGAATGGTAGTTGCCAGGGGCTGAGAGGAAGGGAAATGGGGAATTGTTTTTCAATGGGTATAGTTTCAGTTTTACAAGATGAAAAACTTTCAGAGATCTGTTGTACAACAGCATAAATATATTTAACACAACTAAACTGTACACTTAAAATAGTTACAATGGTAAATGTTATGGTTTTTTACAGTTAAAAATTCCTCAGCAGCAGACACAGCCTTCTCTGCCTTTTGTCCCCAGCATCTGGAAGAGTGTGGCATTTGAGTGTGTTGAATGAGCACATGAATGAATACTAGTGTTCCTAAAACTTTATTACAAAAATCACAAAATCTCGGAGTAGGGAGAGGCCCCAAAGGTCACTAAGTATATCCTCCTATACTAAGCTGGAATGTTTTCTACACAACCGTAGCCCTGCTAAGTGGTCACTCAGGATAGACATGGGCCCTCCTAACCCAGCTCTGGCTCCCAGACATGGCCACTGTGCCGTAATCTCCCCTTCCAACTCTTGGGACCACAGAACCAGTGTAATCGCGGTTCTTCGTCACAGCCCAGCATAGAACACTGGATTTCTCATTTGACCTGGACTACGACCCTCAGAGGCTAGAGGATGGGGCCATCCAGGGTCAAAGAAGGATCCATGGATTTGCCAGAGGTCAGACACAAGTCACAACTGGCACCAGCCTCTCAGGAGCCTTGTTTCCCATCCACTTGATCCATCAGGAGTCCTGATGACCTCATCATGGTCCTGACGACCAACTCCACTTGCTCCAGCGGAATTAGGGTGAGCCTCCGGGTGGGGAGTGAGTGCAAATGAAGTCCGTCAACCTCAAGAACAAAACCTGCAACCAATGCAATCACAGAGTGTCCCAGGCTCAGAAAGGGACTTGAACTTGGGGTGCAATGCTCTGCAGTCACCACCTTGCAATTCTTCATAAGAATCTGAAATTGTGTTTTATAAGAGAAGTCTGATGGGACAGGGTACATGTGCCAGGGGCTTAGGGCCTTCACTCTTGTGTGTTCCTCCTCCTCCCACTGCCTCCCTGCCTCTCCAGGACAGGTTCTTGGCCACCTGCTCCCCCTCCCTGGCCCAGCCATCTCTCCCGCCTTTCGCAGGTGCAGAAGAGTCCGTGTCAGGCACAGGGACCTTAGGTGATTCCTGTGGAGGGGAGCTCCGGGTACCTGTGAGGCTCTGCACTTGCCCCACAAGCATCCCTGTGCTTCAGAGAACATGACATTATTAATAAACCCAAATAAAAACACCATGACAGATCATGAGAAAGACTGTGGAAAATAGAAAAGACTTTTTTCCTGCCTTTTAAACTTCAGGGGCTCTACGTTTTCATTTTGCACTGAGCCATGCAAATTACATGTCCAACCCTGCCCAAGGACATGGCTTACTGTTCCCAAGGTACTGGACCACGAGCAGAGGTGGCTCCTCCAGCCATTGCAGTACTGTGCTGTGGCAGGCCCCCAGGGCAAGCATTGAGGGGCAGCTGTATCGCCTACACTGGCAGGACGCTTTGCAAGTAGAGGGCCTGCTGTCAAACCAGAGTCCTTCCAAAATTGACCTTTATCACATGCCTCCTAGACATCTTTACTTTACATAAAGAGTAACTGCAAAGCCAGTCCTCCCTACAAGGAAGCCCAGCCTAGACGAGTTAAGGAAATAAGAAAGCCTAAGGCATGAGAAGAGGTGGCTGGCCCGGGTGTGGGAAACAGTCTCAAAGGACCAACCCTCCCATTCCTTGCTTTATGCTCTGGCGAGCCTGGACCGCAGTGCCCCACTCTCTCTCCTGGCCTCCAGCCTCTCTACTGCTGAGACTTGGGGCCCCCTCCCCTCCTGCCTGAGGAGTTCTCACTCATCCTTCAAGTTCCCAGTCTCCTATGAAGTGTTCTCTTTGCCTGCCAGCACTGTGCCCACCTAGAGTCAATGTACTGCCTCCCCTGGGGCAGGATCCCACTGGAGACATCCACTCTGAATTGCAGTTCCTGTTGACCACTGTATGTCCCCTGCTGGACTGAGAGCCCTTGGACGCCAGAAGCCGGTGTGTTTTCCTCCATACCCCACGCCTGACCCTGAGGGGCACTCTCTAAATGTTTGTTGAACTGAAAGGAATCCAGCCCCAAACTTTGCCTTTACACTGGAATCTCCCAGAAATCCCCTATCTGATGCCATCTAGGCTATTCTTAAGAACTCCAAAGCAAGGTAGTTCAATCACTGCTGACACTGATTCCAACGTTCGATGACTGCCCCCCCTCAACCTGCCCCTGCCACCACCAGCTAACAGCATTCACTCTCAGCTTCCTGCTAAACACTTTCTGCCATGTTCTTTGTGCCATGAGACTGAAGTTTCAAGACTTCAGCTAAATCTCAACCTCCCACAGCCTACACTTCTCTTGTCCCTTAATAGCCCCTGACACAAATACAAATTAAAGTTTAAAAACCTTTGACCTCTGCCTTCCCATTCCTAGGAATTTGTCCTGAGGATGCAATTGCACATAGACAAAGCTGAATACACAAGGGTGATAATTATAGAATAATTACGTGGGAAATGTCTCAAATACTTATCAACTGGAGACTAATTTTGTCCACACAATGGAATATCATGCAGTGCAAGCAAGTATTTGTTGAATTTTTTTTTTTTTTTTTTGAGACAGGTTATCTTTCTGTCACCCAGACTGGAGTGCATGGCACAAGCTCAGTTCCCTGCAACCTCCACCTCCCGTGCTCAAGCAATTCTTCCATCTCGGTTTCCCGAGTAGCTGGGCCTATGGATGCGCACCACTATGTCTGGCTAATTTTTGTATTTTTATAGAGACGGGATTTTACCATGTTGCCCAGGCTGGTCTTGAACTCCTGGGCTCAAGCTATCCACTTGCCTCGGCCTCCCAAAGTGCTGGGATTACAGGTGTGAGCCACTGTGCCTGCCCTGTATTGACTGAATTGAAAAGATGCCCACTTCACAAGACCTAAGCGCAAACTTCATTAGTTCAAGGGGAAAATGCAAGAAAACGATTCGACACAATTCTAGAATGCTATGATGAAAGAAAAAAGAGAATATAGTCCATTTTAATGTTAAACAGTTCTTTTCCATCATTTTCCCAGTAATAAAACTTTCAGGGTATGTTGATAATGCTCAGAGGAAAAGTAGGTTATAGAACAGCATGAATAATGTGATACAATTTGTGTATAAAAATGTATATATGCACAGAAAGATGCCTGAAGAGAATTTTACATCAAAAATAAGTATTTCTCTCTGGGATGTAGGATTTGGGATTAATTTTACTTTTTGTCTTTATATTTTTTCCTGCATTGTTTCACATTTTTATAAAGATTGTGCATTGTTTTTACATTCAGCAAAGATTGTAGAGCTCTTTAAGTTTTTTCTTTGGCGGGAAGGAGATAACATCTGGAACACAGAGGCTTTCAACAAATAGTTAAATGAAAACTGACTCATAGACCTTTGGCCCTATGTGAGATTTAGACAAATGTCATGAATACCTGAAGTGCGGAAGGGCCTTACTGAATGTTAGTGTGCACAGCAATGCCCCAGCCTGTTCTTTGAGTGGATATTATTGACGTACTGGACACCTCAACATCAGTCAAGTCCCTTGCACTTTCAAAAGGCTTTCCCTCTCGATGTCTCATTTGACCTTAAAAACTAGATTTATGGTAAGTTCCCCAAACTGAATCCCCTAAATATGTGTCTGGTCACCATCAGTCAACATTTCCAGTTTGGCACAGTTATTTATCAGATGGATAAATGGGTGAGTGGGTGAATGGACGGATGAATGGATGGATAAAGGAATGAATTTATATCCCTCTTTCACAGACAAGAAAACTGAGTAGAGGTGAAGCATCATACCTAAGGTGATGCAGTTAGTAAATGATAAAAATCAGTGGGTTGGAATCGCTACTCTCTGCAATCTCCTGCTCAGCTCTCTTTTATCCAAAATGCCCCCAAATCCTGTTTTCTTTAGCAGGAAATACCTCAGTATCACTGACAGACACACTTGGTAAGCAGAGGTAGTAGTCAAAATACCAATGGCATGGGTATTAACCTATCAAAGTGCCCCAGCCGTGGTGCTACTGCAGGGCCCTGGACCTCCTGCTAAACCAGACATTGATGCATTAATTGCTGGATGCAAGTGGGTCTTGGCTGTCAGAAGGGCACTCAGTGGGCCCAAGACAGGAGCTATTCACTTACTGCTATGGAAGTATTTCATTATTTTATCAACTAATATACCCATCCAAATGCATCATGGTTGGATATAAGCCTTGCTAAAAACCTCCACAACACTAAAAGCGTTGCTAACTACACGAGAAATTTTGTTCTGTCTTCACTCAAAGCAGAGCCCTTACTCCAAGAACTATTTATAATGCCACTTAAAACTTGCGATCCAATGAACTCAGTGTGCATGACTAGATGGAACTAATTGCCATTATCCTCTTCTAAAAATTATCCTGAGTCTGACTGTGGCAAGAGGCAGGGCAAACATATGGAGAGGAAAGCATAATTTGCAATGAAGGAGGCAATACCATGAAAGCTCAAAAAATTCATGAGACAGTAGCACAGATCAGTGCTAGTCATGAGCCAGCATCCTGAATACATGTTTGTGTTGAAGGGCATCTTTGTTCTAGGCACCATCCAAGATTCTGGTAGACAGTAAGACTGTGCCTGATCTCAATTTGTTTATAGTCCAGGAGGTCAGAGGGAGAGAGATTCATTAGCAACTGTTGTATAAAGTGGAAAGTTCCAAGAAGACAGGAGCACTTTGAGAATTCAGAAGAGGGAGAGTTTAATTCTACCAGAGGAAATCTAGGAGGGCTGCCTGAAGAAAGCAGCTTTGACCCTGGGTCTTCTTTCAAAACAGGCAGCATTTACACTTGGGAATGAAAGAAATGCACCCTCAGAGATCAACACAGGCTTACCTTGAAGCAAACATTATTGTCCAAGCATTTACCAGCAAAATATGCAAAATGGACATAGGGTATACTTTACTGAACTTGTCATTCTCAAGTACATCCTGCCTCTCACCTGCCTGTCTTTACTCATGCTGTCTATGCCTTCTACCTGGAACATTCTCCCTCACCCCCACTCTCACGTCCACAATCAAGAATGTTATTTCCTATTCATTCTCCACTTCTCAGTTTAGATGCACATCCTCTAAGAAGACTTCCTTGACCCCCCTAAAATGGATTAAGTGCCTCGCCCTGCCTAGGCTCCAACAGTATCCTGAACTTGCTGCTATTGTAATACTTGCAACACTCAAATTGTGATTGTCTATTTCATTATAGATCAAGACTACTAATTTGTAAATGTTCTGAGAGAGGGATTTGGTCTGGTCCATTTTTGTAGACCTAGTGCCTAGTAAAAGAACATATTCATAACATGGTCAACAAAAATTTAATTAATGATGAATTGAATGTTAACAGTCAATCAGCAGCCCAATTCTATACTAAATCCCGATTCTGTCCCCTGTTTGAACTCACGACATACCCACGTAATTCTACCAAATTACTTTGCAGATGAAAAGAGACAAGTGGAGTCTCGTTTCACTTTAAAAATTGTCCAGACCCTTTGTATCCTGCCACAAACCAATGATAAGCCAAGGCTGCCCCTGAACCACATGACAAACTGCCCCTGACCCCCCTGGCTATCGTGGCCATGAAGCCAAAGTTTTAGCCAGCAGAGCTTCCTAAACAAGCCTGAGTGAGGCCAATGGACATCATTCCTGCAAAAGAACTGAAAGACCTCAACTCTCATTTACAAACTGAGAGAAGAGACTTTGAAGCAAAAAGAAATGGCCAGAGGAAGAAAAGAAACCACAAGCTTGGGTTGGCTTTCCAGTTTAGTGCAAATGAATAAGGAAAAGCCCTAGTTGGGAAAAAGGAAAAGAAAAGAAAAAAAAAGCATGTAATACCTTTACAATATTACATGTTACAGTTCAGGGAATGAATTTTTTTTTTTAGCATTCAGAACATTAGCAACAATTATCTCCAATGACAATATGAGTTATGATTAAATTCCTCTTAGCATCTACATTTTCCAAATAGTCTAGAGTGAAGATTATTTATTTACTCATCAGAAGAGGAATAGTTTCTTTTAGATGCATGATCAGGCCCAGTTGTCCCTCCTGGCCCACTTTTTCCTACTAAGACTTAAGTCTAATAACCCATGAAATTTCTGAAGGGAGACCCTTGCCCCTATCTCCCAGTCCTTTGACTCTGGTCACACCCATAAGCTTTCCTGTTAAGAGAAGGAAATATGTTACTTGGCTTTGGATGGCTTCTCCATTCTTCCTCTTTTTAGTGGCTCCTCTGGGCTAGGAACACAGCAAAATCCTGATGTCTGCCTTTATCCAGATCCTGGTCACAGGCTTCTGAGTTTCTGAGCAATTGAGTGGGTGAGGCTATTTGTGGGGGTTGGGGGTTGGGGGTTGGGGGTGTGGCTGAATCAACACTCATTGCTCTGCATGGCTGTTTGCAGGCATCATGTTACTAAGTGCAATCAAAAGTGCAAAGCAAACTGTCCCACAAAGAGTGGATCAATCTTCCAGGCTTCTTAACCATCCCCACCCACTGATGTATATCTTCTTCCCCGTAAACGACAGAGCCAAAAGCTAAATGCCTTCAGGCTCAAACTCATATTCTTCTAAAAACATCATTAGAAGAGACTGTAAGACCATCTCATGTCAAGGAAAACATACTAATAAGGTCATTCAGTTCTCCTAGAACAGGGATGTCTGATAGAACTTTCTGCAATGATGAAAATATTCTATTATCTACACTGTCCAATATGGTAACCACCAATCTATGTGACTATTGAACATTTGAAATGTGGCTAGTACAACTGATTAAATTTTTTAAAGCTAATTTAGATTTAAATAGCCACACATAGCTAGTGGCTACCATTTCAGAACAGTGCAATTTAGAATCCCAAAATGTTAACCCTAAAAAAGACCCCATAAATCATTCAGACCTTTGCAATTCCAAGACCCATTTCTAATACAGAAGATGTATCCAGACCTTTCTCATGTTAACAGAATGTTTAGTGTGTGTTCATGAAGAATGTCATAATGACCAAAATTAGGAAAAATTCAATTGTATTTTAATGTTTTAATTAAGAAAATGAAGATTACCATTAGGAATAATTTCATAACACTTTTAATTGCATTTTGTTAGCCACAACAGTATCCTCGTGCACATATATGATAGACATGTGTGAGGTATTATTTTGCCCAGCCCTCAAACTTGTCCAACACATGGGTACCCAGATCCTCTCCAATAACTCCACAGTCCCCACTCACCATTCCCAGAGTACAATAGTGCAATGTGGAAACCAATGGCTTAGTCCAGACCCCACTTTGAGAGAGAGAAAAACAAAAACAAAAATGTAGCGCCCAGCAAGGGAGGACACCTGTCCAAATCACATGGCTAATAAACAGTAGAGGCAACCTGGCGGCCAGACCAAGCCTCCTTTCACTGTGCCACAAAGCCCGAAGAGAAGAAACACAGCTGGAAACCTGTAAGGGAGAGGTAGCTGGCTATGTTGAAAATGTCTCTCTTTTCTTTCTCTTAGGAATTGTGGAAAATAAAAAGAATAGATTTTTGTAAATATCAAATATATATATATATGTGTGTGTGTGTGTGAATAAATTATTTAACATGAACAAATAATTACATAAGTTTGTCTGTGAAGGGACTATGGAAAAAATGGAACTAACTCCATTTGTATTTATTAAATACAAATACTTTCTGTAGTTAGTAGGTATTAAGTAAAATGTGATAACTTTCAATATTTTTTCTGAAGCTTTTATAACTTCCCCAGTCTCTGTGGGTTTTGTTAGCATCTGTGAGTATCCTCCCAGAAATAAGCAATAAAATATAAATTATCTCTTAAAAATAAACCAGGTTTATGGGCTCCTTTTAGTGATAGTAATCAAGACGCAGAAGAGCGAGCCAAGATGTCCTCCTCAGTTACCACATTCACTTGGCAAAGAGATGGGTCTAACACCTGGTGATCTGACTGCTCTTCTCTTCCTAGATCGCGCAGACCACGCTGCCTGCAACAGCATACACTGTATTGCTCTTGGTTGGCAGGAAAGTGTTTACTAGAGTCAGTGTTGAGGATTTAGGGAAACAGGCTTTCCATTTTAAATGTCTCTGCCTTTGGATTCCCATAGCATTTGATTTTCTTTTATTTTTAACCTGGATCACAGTCACTATGACCCTGGACTCTGGAGTTAAACTGCTGTGGCTTGAATCAAGACTCTAATACCTACTAATTACAGAAAGTTTGGTGATTTGCTTTACCTCTCTCAGTCTCAGTTTTCTCATTTGTAAAATAAAGATAAAAATTTACCGCATAGCCATGTTGAAAAATTAAGGCTGATTCTCAAAAATCTCATAGAATGGTGACTGCCAAAAAAAAAAAAAAAAAAACTCAGTGCTGTCTCGGAGATACTGTTATAATGAATTATACCTGTGAATGTGTATATTTCCCATGTTAGGCTATAAAATTCCTGAGGGCAAAGACTGTTTTGATTTTCTAACCACCCCAACCCCCTACAGATGCAAAACTTTATAGGTGCTGTGCAGGTGTTTGTGGTGGTTACAAATGTCAGCTTTGATATCATCAAACATACCAGAGAATGAAGGCTATGATCTTCTTACTGTATTTAGTAGGCTTTTTTTTTTTTTTAACATTGACAAGTTTGTTAATGTCCCTGGGTCTCAGTTTCTTCATCTTTTAAATGGGCTATTCCATTAGCTAACTTGCAGTTTCATTGTGAGAATTAAAGGATCCTAGGATGTGCTAAGCATTCCATGAAGGCTGGCTGCTGTGAGCATATTAATATGCCATCCCCGCTCCCACTTTCATGAGTGCTCATGCTAGAAGCTGCTACTAAACAAGAATCTAGGGCTTGGTTTTCAGTGCACTCCCTTATTTGCTTTCTCCATGCCAAACAGATTCCCTATTGCTAATAGAAGCCAGAGGCTAGTCTACCATAAAACCAGGGTGTGCTGTGATAACAGACTTCACGGTGCACATGCCAGCTGTTCCTCCGGGAAGAGTAAATTTGCCCTGTAATTCTCTGGAACAAAACCAACAGCCTGTTTGCACAAGAGCACAGAAATTCAAAACCAGAGATGCAGCCTAGTTTAGATGACAGGTTACGGGTCTGAGTTGGGGGCCTTGAATCTGAGGACTTGATCTCACTAGTAACTAGGTGCATGCTCTCAGACAATCCATTTCACAACGCCAGGACTCTGTTTCCTTTCCCCTATAAAGAAGGGCCTAGATTAGGCCATCTCCAAGGATCATTGCAGCTCCTGTGTTTCAGCATCCTAGGATGAGCTCGCTAAGCGAACAGGAAGTTGGACACAGAATGCAGAGCCAGAAAGACCTGGGTTGAAACCCCTACCTGTTTGCCTTTGATCCAGCTTCTTAATCTCTCTGAAGATTAACAGAGGGTTTCTTGGGTTTCTCATGAGTAAAGTGGGGGGTAATAAACATGACTATTAGAGAATTTGAGACAGTGAATGTGAAGCCTGACACTGCCTGGGCCATTGTAGATGCTAAGTGGTAGCTGTAGTTATTAGCATTATACCATTGTCACTGTTACTAATACTATTACCTTTCTTTTAAAATGTTAAGGCCCAAAAACATTTTATTGCATAACTATCATGTGGAATCAAATGGGAATATCAACTCTTCACAAGTAATTTTTTTAATGTGTTAACTTTCTTCTGTGTATAATTACTATTCCTTTTCCATTTTTTTGTCTTGAATCTTTTCATTTCCAACTCTAGAACTTTACTTCCTTAATAATAAACAATATAGGTAAGTATATGAGGAATTCCATGGACTCCTGGCCAATGATCATCATCCCTGTCATCATGATCGTCACTGTCATGATAACCATCACCTTTACAGCTCCATTTTTCAGTACCTGGGGTTCAGCAGAATGAGTGACTCACCCTAGACCTCACTGCCCATCCAACCAGGAAGTCATAGGACCTGGACTTCAGGTTAAACTTCTGACTCTGAAGCTCATGATTATTCCACCTGACCATCAATTTCATGCATTAACTCAAGTTTTTCCTGTCATTGCCTTGACTAGTCTTAAAATATATCTCTTTTAAAGTAACTGCCCTTTTATATATATGGAATTTGAAATATAGCATTTCTTAAAGTTTAACCCTAACTCCTTGGTCTATCCAATTGCATGCCATCTAACTTAATCACTTTTCTCCCCTACTAGAAGACACTTAAGCAAGTTTTGGAAGACCTCTGTTTTTCACTTCAAACATATCAGGAAGGTTTATTTCGGGTGAATAGAAGCAATGTTTCAGTTAGGTTTTTTGGTCGCAAAAAAAGAGCTAACCAAGTGAGGGATGAAGATTATTTTAAGGATTTCCACTGAATGAAATTATGGTGAACAAAAAGAATGTTAAGTTATCATGAGATATGGCCACACAGAGGATGGGACTGAAAGATGGTTCTTGACCTAAAGCAACTCCAGCTGTGCTGAACATAAAAGGTCTTAGGTCCTCTCCCTAGTGTTCTACCAACTCACCATCTGCCATCTTCTCTAGTGTCCTACCACGTTGCTCCTCTACCCCATTGTCTTCATGCCATTGACTGGATGTCTTACTCTTTCCCCACTCAAGTTCTCTACAGAAGTATATCTCCAGCTCAGCTGATTACCATTATTACCGTTTGAATAGTCTTTTCAACATGACAGCATATCCTAGACCACTGATCAGCAGATGAATCTGCTGCTGCCAGGTCAGACACAGCTTGAGGTATCAAACGTGGCTGCCTAGGATCCAGCTAGGACAGTGGATGGGCCCACTTTACTTAGAAAGGGCTGTAAGCCACAGCAGATGCCATGATTATCACTGCTAACAACAACAGAGTAAATTTTTTCTCTCCAGATGCTGCTACTTATTTCATATCAACCTAAATATGGTGTGTCATTTTTATAATTTTTTGTGTCTCCATATGTTTGCAAAGTCCTGACTGATGAGGAATTTCAGAGTTAACTACAATAATGACAATAAAAATCACTTTCATAGATACAGTCCTTTATGATGATGACTTCCTTTTAATGTCCTCTGTTTCATTTGATTGTTACATCATCCACTAGTTGACAAGGCCAGTTATCATTGTCACCATTTGACAGAAGAAAAAGCTAACGTTTAAGAGAGATAATTGGCCCTAGGTTACGAAACTGGTTACAGATCCGTTTGGGTTTTAGACCTGTTTCCCAAGTTAATTTCTGAAGGCACAGAAAGCAACCTTTTTCCCCTCAACCTTTATGTTTAGCTAATCATGAATATGTTTTGAGTCTTAATATACCTCACCAGTCTCCTTCAGTCTAGGCTCAGATCCTCATTAGTTCTCACCCTGGATTGTGCAGCATCCTCCTAACTCACCTCTGCCTCCACTCAACAACCTTTTTCATCCCTTCCTCCATAGGCAACCAGAGAGGTCTTTTAGAAACTGTTTTCAACAAGTCATCTCCATGATCCCAGGCCCTCACTGCCCGCAGAATAAGGTCCGAACTCCTTGGGAGTATATTCAATGTCTTGGAAGATTTCACTCTATCCACTTCTTTGTCTTATCGCTCGCACCCCACCCCCCACACCCCAGCCACTCATGTCCCCATGCACTCCAGCAGTGCTGGCTTCCAAGCCTGGCTTGCATCTTTCTCCCTCTTCATCTTTCCATAACTCACTGTCTGCAGACTAGAATTAGCCTGTAGATGGACTTGGATCACATTGTTATAGGGTGGTTGCTTTATCAAATGCATTGACAATGTTTATGAAGATCTCCAGCTTCTCTTGAAAAATTAGTGGATCATGTTAACGGTCAACCTGAGCCTGAGAAGTGGTTAATCCATTTACATGGGCCATGCCCCACCAGTTGACTACAATCCCCCCTAGTCCCTATCGCCTTATGTTCAGCTAGCTTCACTCATAATAGTGATATGCTTGACCCCTTTGACATTTGAATTTGCAACCTTTGCCTTATGTTCTTACCATCCAAAATGTGTTTCCTCATATACTTCTATTGAAATCATAATCACCTCTCCAACAATCACTCATCCATAAAGTCTATATTGATTCCCTGAGCTGAAATTAATCTCTTCCCCCTCTGTCCTCCTAAACTTGTTCATTGATTCCTCTACCTATAGCATCTAAAAGACTTCACCAAGTCTATCTCCTCCACTAGGTTATGAGCAATCTTATTCATCCGTGTGTTCCCACACTGCCTAAGATATGGTTATCCTTACTCTTAGTAAATATCATAAAAAAAACTTGTTGAATTAAACCTAATTCAATCAACAGCTAAGCTTTCCAATAGAAGCCAACTCGTCTGTGATAATATTTGCCCATTTGACATCTAGACTTGAGCTTCTGTTAGTACTGATGGCGTCTACCTCTTACTAAAAGTCTTATCTACTGAGGAAACAAACTGTTTTCTAAAGTTCTATTGACTTAAAAATGCAAGCTCTTAAATAAATTATTTTCCAAGGAGAAGCAAGAGCAATACATTTGCTATGGCCCTGAATCAATACCACTCCCAACTGCAGAGTATCTTGTAAGAACCTCAAAAAAGAAGGGACAGAAATGCCCAATCTTCACACCCCCAGGTGAGGATTAAATCACTACATCATGGTTTATTCACAAACTTCCGTTTCCTCAACTAATACGTGTTTCTTACACACATTATTTGCCCAAGAGAACCTATTGTTCTGTCTTTCATGCAAGTTATATTTTTTATGAGTTACTTCCCTGTATTTTTGGATTTTGAGACCTCTTGTAACCTTTTAACGTTTTTTTAACATCCATTTTTCAAGCATCTAACAGTTTATCAGGCATGTTGCTTGGTTCTGGGATGACAAAAAGAAAATACATTTGTTCTCAACTCTGGGAGGTTCACAGACTAGGGTAGAAACAAATACGTCACTTAGATACTGTTTATCAAATGCCGTATGCAAACAGAACAAATTTTTGCTACCACATTTGTTGTGAATGTCCCATGTGTGCTGTGGTGGTACAATATTTGTAAGTTTACTGCCCCTGACATCCAGTTTAGGTAGTAGACACTGGTGACTTATTTCTCTGCCCATTGTTTGAACCTCCTTCCTATGCTCAGTATTGAGGAGAAATTGGGATTACTACCCTCCAGAATGAGAAGAATATGGTTAAAACCCAGAGAGCTTCCCTGAAGGCCTTTCATACAATCATGTCCAGTGAGAGGCCCTCAGGGAAGCCTCCTGGGTTTTAATCATGTTCTTCTCATACTAGGGAGTGGTAATCCCAATTTCTCCTCAATACTGAGCATAGGAAGGATGTTTAGATAATGGGCAGAGAAATATGTCAACAATGCCAACTAAAGGTTGTCCAACAAAGGTTGTTATTGGACAACCCTTCCAGCCCTATACAGGCAAAATTACCAAAAACTTAGACACAGTGAAAGTCGGGGTCACCCCATCAGAGACTGGACCATAACTAGGTGAGTTACTGACTGTCAATAAGGAAGCATGGCATGGGCCATAATGGAGGGTGGTGATAGCAGCAGCTATGACTGTGTGATCTGTTGATGGAATGAAGTCATAGTCCCTCCCTGTACCTATGTCTCCTTCCTTTCTGTATTCTGGATGATGTGTGTGTGAGTATGTGTACACAATAACATTCCTCCTTCCTCTTTACGGTGCCTGATTGTTATGATAGGGTGTGCTGGTGGTAGCAAAGTGTATAACCCAGTCAAGAAGTTAGCAAACTACAGTCTGCAGTCCTAGTACAGCCATCTAGGGACTTTTTTAAATAAAGTTTTATTAAAACACAGCCACAGCCATTCATTTACACATTGTCTATGGCTGCTGTCATGCAACACTGACAGACATGAGTAGTCTAGACAACCACTGTGTGGACCACAAAGCTTAAAATAGTCACACGGTCCCTTACAGAAAAGTTTGCCAGGCCCTGACCTTCCACAGGTTACAGAGTATCAGTTAGGATCCCTAAATGCTAAGGGAAGAACAAGTATCCAAGACTTGAAACTGGACATCAACACAGTTGGTCTTTCTTTAAAGAGGGGGTTAAAGGGTCTTCAGATGTGTGAACAATCTTTTTTTTTTTTCCCGGAGATGAAGTCTTGCTCTATTACCCAGCAGGTTGGAGTGCAGTGGCGTGATCTCGGTTCACTGCAACTTCCACCTCCCAGGTTCAAGCAATTCTCGTGCCTCAGCCTCCTGAGTAGCTGGGACTACAGGCACACACCACCACGCCAAGCTAATTTTTGTATTTTTAGTAGAGATGAGGTTTCTCCATGTTGGCCAGGCTGGTCTCGAACTCCTGACCACAAGTAATCTGCCTGCCTCAGCCTCCCAAAGTGCTGAGATTACAGACGTGAGCCACCGCACCCAGCCACAATCATTTCATTATACTAAATGGGAGCATCTTTTTGTATGTGTTGTTGTTGTCAAACACTAAACATAGGAGAAAGGATGTAGGGTGTCTAAAGGAATAAGCCATACTGGATATGTGTCACTCACCCAGACTTTTCCTATGTTTGGGAATTATCCACAGTGTGGGTTGGGTGGGAGGTAGAGCCCAGCTTCTAGAACAGAGCCTGAAAACACTAGATACTTCATATTACACCATTCCCCTAGAGGTTATGGTGCTGGCATCTAACTGAGGATTGGCCAACTGAAGGTATCTGCCCAAGGCTTTGAATCCGAAGTTCGTTGTGCAAAGAAATGAGCAGAGAATTCACTCCTATGGTTGGGTCAAGGAACAGCAGAAATACCCAGTATTGGGAGCTACAGGGCTAGTGGCAAAGCCAGTTACCCAGGACTGATGGGAGGGGTGGTGTCACTGATGACAGCAATGGATAACCTTACCTGCCTGTCTCCATGACTCTGCCTGAATTCTGGCCCCTTGGCTTCTCTTGGTTCCTGTCTGATTTCTGATCCTGTTCTTCAGTGCAATATCCCCTCAAAAAACCCCGTATTGCTTTATGTAAGTAGGAATTTTTTTGTTGTTTAAACGTAAGACTCTGCTGCTTTTACAGCAGATAACCAATATACAACTTAGAAAAAATAATTTTAAGTTGTACAGCAATAATTTAAAATTATACAGCAATGTACAACTCAGAAAAAAAAAACTACATTTGTTAAGAGATTATCATGTGCCAGGAACCATGGTAATCTTTGTATATGTATTATCACATGTGATAGTTATAAATAACGAAACCAAGGCTTAGAGAGATGAAGTACTTGGTTCAGGGCAACACACTTGGTTAGCACCAGGTTTGTACACAAAACCAGGGAGTTTAACCACACTAGCAGCATTCCTTTAGGTCCTGCATTCTTCTACTACAAAAAGTGGGACTGAGACTATTCACAATAGCAAAAACATGGAATCAACCCAAATGCTTATCAATGATAGACTGGATAAAGAAAATGTGGTACTTATATACCATGGAGTACTATGCAGCCATAAAAAGGAATGAGATCATGTCCTTTGCAGGGACATGGATGAAGCTGGAAGCCATTATCCTTAGCAAACTAACACAGGAACAGAAAACCAACACCGCACATTCTCACTTATAATTGGGAGCTGAACAATGAGAACACATTTACACAGAAAGGGGAACAACACACACTGGGGCCTGCCGGGGGTGGCTGGGGAGAGAGAGAGTATCAGGATAAATAGATAATGCATATGGGACTTAATACCTACGTGATGAGTTGATAGATGCAGCAAACCAACATAGCACACGTTTACCTATGTAACAAACCTGCACGTCTTGCACGTTTCCCAGAACTTAAAATTTAAAAAAAAAAAAAAAATTTAAGTGGGTTGAATTAGTTTTCTAGATCCTAGCTAAAATGAAACTCAATGGCTGGATCAACTATGTCTTCAGGGGTGTGCTGCTAAACGAGCTCTCTAGAGAAAAACTCCTGAGTTGTACTGTTTGCCAATTTCCATGGTGTAAATATTCCCACCATGGCTGATTTCAAACTACCAAACGTTTAACCACTTGTTCACAAATATCCTGAATGTTTAACAACGGACTCTTGAAAGTTAGTGTGAACTGGCACCAACACACCACTGTCCCTACGCCGTTTGTTTCTTGTTTGTGGTTTGCCACTTCAAACACTTTATCTTACGCTCTTGGAATCTCAGAGTGGGGAGAGATCTCAGAGGCCATTTAGACTCACTGTGTAACAGTGGAAGACACCCCCTCAGGTCAGCCCTAACTTGGCATCTACCCTCTGCTCAACACTTCCAGTGGCTGGGAGCTCACCACCTTCTAAGTATCTTGTATAGGTTGAAATACTCACTATTGTCCCAAATAACTAAACTAGCTTTACGAAATAGTTGCTTTTACTCTCTGTTTTAGAGGTAGACTTTGAGTTCCCTCCTGTCCTAGAAGCTCTCTGTCCACATCTCTCTGCTGAATATGGCTCTCATAAGTAGTTGTTTGGCCAGGGCTCCACTTTTCCCCCGCACATCAGAAGGGGATTTAGGAGTGGGGCCTGGAGGATTTAGGACTGGGGCCTAACACACACTGCTAGATGCCTTCCAACCTTCGCTATAGCCTCAAGCAAGGAGGGACCTGCCTGGGAGTGGTGCTTAGCCCCACACATCACACACACACACACACACACACAGACATACACACAGAGTTTATTCTAAAATATGCAAATGCTTCTGTCACTCAGGATCCAGCACCCAGTGTTGTCATAAGACTTACACACCTACATATGCCCCCTAAACCAATCACACCCTTTCAGGCCTCAGGGCAACAATTCTACACATCTACTGCCCTACATTCTTGAAATCAAAGACATGCATGTGCCATGCCTCCAAGTCTTCTGTGTTATCACTGCCAGCTTTGGAGGAGGCCTCTGCTTTGAAGTGTGGGGAGGATCTGATTGGCAGAAGTGCTTAGGTAGGAGAAAAGATAAGTTAATTAAATTGTCAAATCCTTCTTCTCAGAGAACATGAGATTCTTGCATAACTCTCATTTCCCAACAGTGCCTGGCATCCCTCGTCTTGCTTCCTTTTGTGCTATAACTTGCCTTCTCCAGGGTACTCGGGAGTTAGGGCGGTATTCCCAGCAGTGGCACATTCTGCAGTATGAAATGGTCCATATTGCCCTTAAATGTGTACATATGTAAGTGTAGACTTCATATGCCTGACATTGTGCTGATTCTTTACATTGGCAATTAGACGATCATTTCTCATTTAGGAAAAAAAAAGAGAAGTGCAGGTCTCTGCTAGCCCTCATTTAATTTTACATAAACATGCTCTTTGAGGCTGAAGCAAATCTGACTGATTTTCAGTGTGGAAATAAAATATAAAAACTGTTCTTGGAGTTATTTCTAAACAGAACTAATATCAGAATTGTCTGAATCATCAGAATCATCTATTTCAGAAAAATCAGATTCATCAAGTGAACCTTCAGCCAACAACTGTTTGAGAACGATATTACGATCATGCGTAGGAATGCTACGTTTTCTAGGATTTGACATTTTCAGCGATCGAGAATTACTATATTTTGTAAATGGAAATACCACTACTAAAAACAGAATGTTGTAAATAGAATGATGTCTTTTGTTTCCAAAGTCGATATACTAGAATGACACAAACATAATAATAAAAGCAAGATATGTTGTGGCAAATTTATCGCAGGGTAAATGCTGCAGCCGCAAGCACCACCTGCAAGTATTCTCAGGGCAAACGACAAATGGGTTAAACGTTAAAATTGGCAACAGTTTCCTTTTACTAAGATATAATTGCATTAAAAAAATAAATTACTAAGCATTATATATGAAGGAAAGATAGTCCTTTTCAGACAAACAAGCTGAGAGAATTTGCCATTACCAAACCACCACAAGAAGTGCTAAAAAGAGCTCTCAAGCTTGAAATAAATTCTGGAAATACAACAAACAGAACCTCCGTAAAGCATAAATCACACCAGACCTGTAAAACAAAAATAGAAGTTAAAAAGCAAAACCAAAAAACAAACCAAAGTACACAGGCAACAAAGAGCACGATGAAAGCAACAGTACCTCACATTTCAATACTAACATTGAATGTAAATGGCCTAAATGTTCCACTTAAAAGATACAGAACTGCAGAATGGATAAGAACTCACCAACCATCTGCTGGCATCAGGAGGCTCACCTAACACAGAAGGACTCACATAAACTTAAGGTAAAGGGGTGAAAATGGACACCAAAAGTGAGCAGGGGTAGCTATTCTTGTATCAGACAAAACAAACTTTAAAGCAACAGCAGCTAAAAGAGACAAAGAGGGACAGTATATAATGGTAAAAGGCCTTGTGCAACAGGAAAATATCACAATCCTAAACATAGACACACCTAACACTGGAGCTGCCAAATTTATAACACAGTTACTACAGACCTAAGAAATGAGATAGACAGGAACACAATAATAGTGGGGGACTTCAATACTCCAAGTCATCAAGACAAAAAGTCAACAAAGAAACAGTGAATTTAAACTATACCTTGGAACAAATGGACTTAACAGATATATACAGAACATTTCATCCCACAACCACAGAATATACACTCTATTCAACAGCACATGGAGCTTTCTCCAAGATAGACCATGTGATAGGCCATAAGATGAGCTTCAATAAATTTAAGAAAATTGAAATTATTTCAAGCACTCTCTCAGACCACAGTGGAATAAAACTGGAAATCATCTCCAAAAGTAACCTTCAAAATCATCCAAATATATGGAAATTAAATAACTTGCCCCTGAATGAGCACTGGGTCAAAAACTAAATCAAGATGGAAATTTAAAAATTCTTTGAACTGGGCCAGGCGCGGTGGCTCACACCTGTAATCCCAGCACTTTGGGAGGTTGAGGTGGGCAGATCACGAGGTCAGGAGATTGAGACCATCCTGGCTAACACGGTGAAACCCAATCTCTACGAAAAAAATACAAAAAAAATTAGCCAGGCATGGTGGCAGGCGCCAGTAGTCCCAGCTACTCAGGAGGCTGAGGCAGGAGAATGGCTTGAAACCAGGAGGTGGAATTTGCAGTGAGCTGAGATCGCACCACTGCACTCCAGCCTGGGCGACAGAGAGAGGCTCCATCTCAAAAAAAAAAAAAAAAAAATTATTCGAACCGAATGACAATAATACAACCTACCCAAACCTCTGGAATACAGCAAAGGTGATGCTAAGAGGGAAGTTCATAGCTCTACACGCCTAAATCAAAAAGACTGAAAGTGCACTAACTGACATTCTAAGGTCATACCTCAAGGAACTAGAGAAACAAGAACAAACCAAACCCAAACTCAGCAGAAGAAAGGAAATAACCAAGATCACAACACAACTAAATGAAGTTGAAACAAAACAAAACAAAAAGATAAATGAAACAAAAAGCTGGTTCTTTGAAAAGATAAACAAAACTGACAGACCATTAGCAAGATTAACCAAGAAAAGAAGAGAGAAAATCCAAATAACCTCACTAAGAAATGAAACAGAAAATATTACAATTGACATCACTGAAATACAAAAGATCATTCAAGGCTACTATGAACACCTTTACACACATAAACTAGAAAGCCTGGAAGAGATGAATAAATTCCTGGAAAAATACAACCCTCCTAGCTCAAATCGGAAAGAATTAGATAACCTGAACAGACCAGTAACAAGCAGTGAGATTGAAATGGTAATTTAAAAATTACCAACAAAAAAAAAAAGTCCAGGACCAGATGGATTCACAGAATTATACCAGACATTCAAAGAAGAATTAGTTCTAACCCTTTTGACACTATTCCACAAGATAGAGAAAGAAGGAACCCTCCCCTCCCTAATTCATTCTATGAAGTCAACATCACCCTAATACCAAAACCAGGGAAGGACATAACCAAAAGAGAAGACTACAAACCGATATCCTTGATGAACATAGATGCTAAAATCCTTAGCAAAATACTAGCTAACCAAATCCAACAACATATCAAAAAGATAATCTACCATGATCAAGTGGGTTTCATACCAGGGATGCAGGGATGGTTTAACATACACAAGTCGATAAATGTAATACACCACATAAACAGAATTAAAAACAAAAATCACACGATCATCTCAATAGATGCAGAAAAAGCATTCAACAAAATCCAGCACCACTTTATGATTAAAACTCTCAGCAAAATTAGCATACAAGGGACATACTTTAATGTAATTAAAGCCATCTATGACAAACCCACATATTATGACATATATTACTGACAAGTCAACATAATACTGAATGGAGAAAAGTTGAAAGCATTCCCCTGAAAACTGGGACAAGACAAGGATGCCCACTCTCACCACTCCTCTTCAACATAGTACTGGAAGTCCTAGGCAGAGTAATCAAACAAGAGAAAGAAACAAAAGGCATCCAAACCAGTAAAGAAGAAGTCAAACTGCCACTGTTTGCTGATATGATCATTTACCTTGAAAACCTTGAAGACCCCTCCAGAAACCTCCTAGAGCTGATAAAAGAATTCAGCAAAGTTTCCAGATACAAGATTAATGTACAAAATCAGTAGTTCTTCTATACTCCAACAGCGACCAAGCAGAGAATCAAATCAGTATCTCAACCCCTTTTACAATAGCTGCAAAAAATATATATACTGAGGAAAATGTCTAACAAAGGAGTCGAAAGACCTCTACAAGGAAAACTGCAAAATAATGCTGAAAGAAATCATAGACAACACAAACAAATGGAAACACATCTCATGCTCATGGATGGGTAAATCAGTATTGTGAAAATGACCATACTGCCAAAAGCAATCTACAAATTCAATGCAATCCACATCAAAACACCATCATCATTCTTCACAGAATTAGAAAAAACAATTCTAAAATTCATATGGAGCCAAAAAAATAGCCCGCATAGCCAAAGCAAGACTAAGCAAAAAGAGCAAATCTGGAGGCATCACACTACCTGATTCTAAACTATAAGGCCATAGTCACCCAAACAGCATAGTACTGGTATAAAAATAGCCACATAGACCAATGGAACAGAATAGAGAATCCAGAAATAAACCCAAGTACTTGCAGCCAACTGATCTTTGATAAAGCAAACAAAAAGTGGAGAAAGCACACTTTTTTCAACAAATGGTGCTGGGATAATTGGCTAGCCACATGTAGGAGAATAAAACCGGATCCTCATCTCTCACTTTATACAAAAATCAACTCAAGGACTTACACCTAAGACCTGAAACCATAAAAATTCTAGCAGATAACATTGGAAAAACCCTTCTGGACATTGGCTTAGGCAAGGATTTCATGACCAAGAACCCAAAAGCAAATGCAATAAAAACAAAGATAAATAGCTGAGACCTAATAAATTAAAGAGTTTTGCATGGCAAAAGGAACAGTCAGCAGAGTAAACAGACAACCCACAGAGTGGGAGAAAATCTTCACAATCTATACATCTGACAAAGGACTAATATCCAGAATCTACAACCAGTGCAATCAAATCAGTAAGAAAAAAACCAAACAATCCCATTAAAAAGTGGGCTAAGGGCATGAATAGACAATTCTCAAAAGAAGATATGCAAATGGCCAACAAACATATGAAAAAATGCTGAAATCACTAATGATCAGGGAATTGCAAATCAAAATTACAATGCAATACCACCTTACTCCTGCAAGAATGTCCATAATCAAAAAATCAAAAAACAGTAGATGTTGGCGTGGATGTGGTAATCGGGGAACATTTCTACACTGCTGCTGGGAATGTAAACTAGTACAGCCACTATGAAAAACAGTGTGGAGATTTCTTAAATAACTAAAAGTAGAACTACCATTTGATCCAGCAATCCCACTACTGGGTATCTACCCAGAGGAAAAGAAGTTATTATTTGAAAAAGATACTTGCACACGCATATTTATAGCAGCACAATTCACAATTGTAAAATCGTGGAATCAACACAAATGCCCAACAATCAATGACTGGATAAAGAAATTGTGATATATGTGTGTGTGTGTGTGTGTGTGTGCAAGGAATACTACTCAGCCATAAAAAGGAATAAATTAACAGCATTTGCAGTGACCTGGATGAGATTGGGGACTATACTAAGTGAAGTAACTCAGGAATGGAAAACCAAGCATCGTATGTTCTCACTGATAAGAGGGCGCTAAGCTATGAAGATGCAAAGTCATAAGAATGATACAATGGACTCTGGGGACTTGGAAGAGTGGGAGGGGGCAAGGGATAAAAGACTACAATTAGGGTGTAGTGTATACTCTATTCTGGTGCACCAAAATCTCACAAATCACCACTAAGGAGCTTACTCATGTAACCAAATACCACCTGTAACTCAATAACTTATGGGAAAAAAATTAAAATTTTCAACTTTATTTAAATAATTTTTATTCAAAATTGGATAGTTATTATACTCATTCTCCTAAGTTTTATATTCTTCTAAGTTTAATAGTTTTGAATATTTTATAAGAAAAATCTGTTAAAACATATACAAGAACTGATTTATTTTTACACTTACTTTAAATTACGTTTTGATTAAACTACAGTACATCCAGATTTTCATATTTTGAATACAATTGCATTTTTTTAATCCTTTAAATCAGAGATGCACAAACTATGCCTCACCGTAAGTATCCAGCCTGCCACTTGTTTCTGTAACTAAAGTTAAATTGGAACAGAATCTGCCCATTCTTTTACGTTTTGTCTGTGGCTGCTTTTGTGCCTCAACAGCTGAGCTGAGTAGCCATGACAGAGACAAATGTCCCATAAAGCCTAACATATTGATTTTTTGATGCTTTTACAGGAAAACTTTAACAACATTTGCTTTACTGTCAATAGAACACAAATTACATGAAAATCCTAATTATACCAGTAAAGTTAGTGTTAAAATGAAGAAAACACAGTATTATTGAGTAAATAGCCTACAATTAATGATATATTTTTACATTGATTATTCACCCAAACATGGCTGGCCTATCAACAGCACACCTGGACATGCAAAATCATCATTATACTTAGCTGTCCTTGAAGTTGTGCCATCTTTCAGTTCTATAAAAATAATTGCCTTACATATATTTCTGTATGTAATTATGTTGTAACTATGTGTCAAGGCATAAAGGTAGAACATATTTTACCCAGCACTTTGTAGCTTAAGACTTTAAATCTTTACACATGGGAATTCAGGTCTCCATTTGTCAACAGATCTCAGAACCTGCATGTTACTAGCAGGACTAGCACTTTCCCTACCTCATCTCACTGTGTAAACAGACTCATGTGAGGGGAAATATTGGCCCCATTTTACAGATGGGGAAACTCAGTCTGGAACAGAGAGGAGATGTTGGGGGAATGTAGAACAGGGGGTGACATAATTTGACTCATAATTTGCAAAGAATATCCTGGCTGGTATCCAGAGGGGATAAGGGCAAAAACAAGGGACTGGGTAGGAGTTTACTGCATTATTCTAGGTGAGGATTGAGCGACACCTGGGCTGCAGTGGCAGTTGTAGAGGGGTGGGAAAAGATTGTAGATGTATCATGATGCAAGAACCTCTGGAATTTACTCTTTTCACATGTGAGATGTGTGAAAAAGAAAAGGATCAAGGGTGACCAAAAAAAGAATTTTGGCCTGAATAATTGACTGGAAAGAGATGCCTGCCTCCATGATGGAGAACACCTTGACAGAATCAGGGTCAGGACCTGAATTGGGGAGGAGCCAAGAAGGGCTTGGGGGAAGTTAAGTTTCAGAAGCCTATCACCTGTCCTAGAAAAGCTGCAGGGCAGCCATGTTGAGCCTGAAGTTCAGGAAGAGGCTGAGATTAGAGACATGAGTTTGGGAGTTATCAGTATATAGATGGTGTTTAAAGCCATTCTTTTCTACCTAGAGACAGATACCATTTTACATAGTGACAACCACAGACATGGTTTATGTGTCTTTAAGAAGGAAAAACAAATCAAGGCAATAATCTAAAGCAAAGTGGGGTAGAAAAGACATCAAGGTGAAGGAAAAAAAAAATAGAAGTTTTAAAATGAGAGACTCATGACCTTTCAGGCAAAAAGAAAAGTTACAAATCACTACCAAGACATAACCTTCCAAAAATCTTTCCAGAATCAAAGCAGAAGGGCTGGTTCCTTGCAAGAGTCCATGACAACAGTGTCGAATTTCTTGTGAGTTACACATGCAAATACCATAAGGAAATAAATTCCATGTGTTCTGCCTTATTTTGCTGTGTTGCAGAGCAGAAGCAAGGAAGAAGCCATGCTTTCTCAGATGAACAAGTTAGGAGAACTTGTATTCCAACAGGAACTCCAACAGGAACTGAAAATTCTACTTAGAATAAATAATACATAAAGCCAAGCATGTTGTTAAAACTGGAATCTGGAAGCTTTGGGACTGAGTGCATTTCCCTCTGTAACCCACAGCCCTCACCACTCTCCTGTCTATCCCTGGGTTGGCTTCATTTATTTGTCGCCTCCTGGGACAAGGCCATGAGCGCCCTACCTGGTTTTCTCCTTCCTGGGACAGCATTGCTCTTCCTAGAGCTGCTGCCTCCAGAACAAGCCCTCTATTTGACCCCAAGGACCCTGACTCTGAACCACATTCACAGACAGCCTGGGCTATGCGTGGTGTCATCCTGTCCTCCCTTTGAACCCGGTATCAATAAGGCCAAGAATCCATCCTTATTGTCCCTCCTGTTTGTACTGATCTCCTCATTTCTATTTTCTCAGCACAGAACATCAGTGACACTCTTTGTAGATTTGACTCTGCGTATCTTGTTACACTGAGCTGAGTGATGGGTGAGACCATAGTTAATGCTGCCTGTGATTTTCTTAAGGTTGATTTCATGGGTGAGATGAACAATTTCTCAGGGCTCTGTCTTCAGCCCCTTTCAGCACTCATTTAAATCAAACCCAACCCTCTGGACTCCCTACTTTAGTTTTCTCCATTAGCACAAGTTACTCTCTGACTCGCAATATATTCAGCTTTGTTTGTTTGTTGAGAGGCACTATAATGCAGTGGTAAGATCCCAGACTTCAGAACCCAGCAACCCAGCTCTGCTACCTACCAGCTCTGTGACGTTGGGCAAGTTACTTCATCTCTCTGTGTGTCAGCTTTCTCATTTGTAAACCAACAGTTCCTTCCTCATGAGGTTGTTGTGAAGATTAAATGAATTAATATGTGTAAGCCACATAGAAAAGAGATAGGGAATTACAATGACCTGATCCTTAGACCCTATTCAAGTTTCTCCAACTATACCCATGATGTCCTTAACAGCCAAAGGACCTGGTCCAGAATCACACATTGCATTTTGTTGTCACATCTCTCAAGTCTCCTTCAGTTAGCAATGGTTCCTCAGCCTGTCCTTGACTTTCATGCTGTCAACACATTTTTTGAAGATTACAGGTCACTAATGTTGTAGAACATCTCTTAATTTTTATTTGTATGGTGTTTCCTTGTTACTTGATACAGGTCATGCATCTTTGGCAGAAATATCACGAAGTGATGATGCAATCTTCTCATTTCATCCTATCAGTTGGCATACAATCTCAGTTTGCCTTATTACTACATTTACTTTGGTAAAGATGGAGTCGACCAGGTTCCTGCAGTAGAAGGTTACTCTTTTTTTCATTTGTAACCAATATTTTGCAGGCAGCTACTTTTAGGCTGTGTAAATACAGTTTAGCACTTGTTTATATCAATATAGACTTACAGTTTTCTATTTTATTCAGTGGATTATATTCCATTACCATGGCTATTTGATGCCCAAATTGTGCCCAACTTAGTCAGTGGGAGCCCCTTCCAGCTGGCTTCTGAATCCTTTCAGCACATCCCCATCACTTCCAGAGGACCTCCTTCTTTTAGGGGACATCTTGTACTTTCCCTACCTCAGCCTTAGGATTAGCCATTTCTCCAAGAAGTTCTGGCTCTATTTAATGGAAACTTGCATTTAGAAACCAAGACCTGGGTGTTATGTGCTATTGCTATTGGAGTGTCACTGTTCCTAGGCCCTCTCAGTGAACAATGCTAGGGAACATGTATCCATGTTTTAATGAGAATTTTACAATTGTTTAGTACATGGCATCTTCCAAAGCAATTTCTCATGATTTATCTCGCTATAGTTTCATATTGTTACCAAACACCAGGGGTTCAGTATAGGTCCTGCTGCTCACCACACAGAAAGTCAATGACTGAGAACGATTATTGCCAAGGAAGAAGGCTTTAATCAGGTGCTGCAGTCAGGAAGATGGGAAATCAGTCACAAATCCATCTTCCTGACCAACTAAAATTAGGGGTTTATATAGTAGGGAAGAAATGTAACTACGATGGGAAAACAGGAACTCGGGAAGGGTAAGGAAGCAATCATGATGAATGAGGGGCTTGGCATTTCATTGTTTGGATGTGATAATCTGGTGAGTTTCAGTTCTTTGATACATTTTTGAGAGGCCTGATATCTCATTGTCTGAATCTGGTACATTTCAAGCTTCAAAACCAGAGGGTCAATTCTATGTTTATCAGATAAGAACTGTCTATGGAACCTATTGGGTTGACTTCAATTCCCCTTTTCTATTTATCAAGTCCTCAATCATTGGAAATCTGGCTGATGATCTTTCTGACTGCTTCATGCTGAGGAGAGGTGCTGTGGGCAGCTCCATACCAGGGGTGACCACGTGGCCACCTAAGAATCAAAGGTTAATCTAATACTATAGTTTTCTCCTAAAATGCAATCTTTCTCTGTCTAGTCCCCTACTTCCACCAAAGATGAATCACAGCAAGATGAACCCACCTGTAAAACAGGCTTCAGTCCCACATACTTGGCTTGATTATGCTAAATGCAGCAAGAATCATTGTCCACGTAGGTTCTCCTAAATTGGCTTTACTGGAACCTCTCACAAGGCCATTTTAGCCAAAGCTCTGGGGAAATAATCAGTTCCTTAACTGTACTCCATTTTAAAAGAAAACAGGTTCTTGGTTAAATGTATGCAAACAAACATATTGCCATGAATTAGGAATATTCATAAATAGTTTACAAATTCTGGAGAAATTAAGCAGAGACAGAGAAATATGACTCGAATTCTGTTTACATATGTATACTCTCTACTCAATATATTTAAAATGTATTTCAAAACTATAAATAGTTCAAAAAAATTCTCTAATCTCTGAAAAAGAAAAATAATCAAACAGAAAAAGAAAAATATTTCTAACAGAAAAAAGCCATAAAAATTATTTCTGTCCTCCATTAGTTCAGTTCATGCAATCAACTCCTGTTCTGCTTCATATTGGGTTAGCAATCTTTATAAACATATCAGTCTTTTAATTAGAGTCCTGGAAGTTTTCTCTCTAATCTGGTAGCATAATCTCCAAAGTTGTCCAAAACTTGCATTCAAGAGTTCTTTCTGTGAACTCCTCCAAAGAAGCAAGCTCTGGACTAAGTCACTTTTTGAGAACAAACAAAGCAAAACCACAATTGTGGATAATGAAAGCCTTAGGATAGCCATAACCAGTGACCCAGTTGACAAAGAAATTTGGTTGTTTCTGTGGCATACAACAATTTAACATAATAATCATAATTATTACTGACAGCATGTATTAAAACATATCAGAATTTTAGGACTCTCACACAATCCTGGAATGCATATTAACAACACATCTATATAAATATAATTCAAAGGAAGTTAAACACTACCTCAGAACTGACAGTGCTTCCTGCATAATTCTAACCATAACAATAAGCTTAATATGTCGCTCTTGGACTTCAGAAAAACTAATATCCAAACAAAAGTTAGTTTAAGGTTAAAAAGACTAAATTTAGGACTTGAAATTTTGCTGTTGGAAAATCTGTCAAATATAAAAGGTTTAAGCACTTGATACCACAAAATAGAATCACAGGTTATTATAAAATAGTCATTCATTTAGCCAAAATCATAATACAAAAGCATTTACCATTTGATAGGGAGGAGACTCAGTTTCCCAAACAATGAGATCTAATAAAGATAGCATGAGGCCAACTAAATCTGTCTCTCTGGCCAGGCACGGTGGCTCACACTTGTAATCCCAGCACTTTGGGAGCCTGAGGTGGGCGGATCACAAGGTCAGGAGTTCATGACCAGCCTGGCCAACATAGTGAAACCCCGTCTCTACTAAAAATACAAAAAATTAGCCAGGCATGGTGGCGGGCACCTGTAATCCCAGTTACTCGGGGGGCTGAGACACAAGAATCAGTTGAACCCAGGAGGCGGAGGTTGCAGTGAGCCAAGATCATGCCATTTCTCTCCAGCCAGGGCAACAGTGCGAGACTCCATCTCAAAAAAAAAAAAAAAAAAAAAATCTGTCTCTCCTCCATCCTTTTTTTCCCGTTTAACCAAAAGAAACAAAAATCTATTATTATCTCTTACATGAAAATGTTGTTCAAAAGAGAAAACCAAATTTTACCTTTGTATGGTATATTATTAATGTTAAAGCTAATTTTAATAAAGGCTTATAAACATACCTATCTGATTTTAATCAGTTTGACCATAAGGTAAGGTTTCTATAAACCTTTTATAACCTTTTACAACTTTCTACTAAACAGTGATCAAACTCCAAGAAAACCCTGTTATTTTGACACATGGGCCCACCTCTTCTGCCATAGTCTCTGGGCTCAGAAGAATTGAATGGTTGTAATTTATGGCCCTGTGTCTCACAAAAGCAGTTCATTTTTATTGTCACCTTCTCTGGGGTGGGTCTGAGGACAAGGCTTTAAATGTTGTCAATGCTCAAGATTTAGCAGAAGTGAGTGCCTTTTTCAGACCTGGGAGTCAAAGCCCTGTAACTTAACAGCACAAGGATTTGTTAATAGTATATTGATACCACAGAAAGTCTTATCATTCTAACATGTCACCAATTAAAACACTGTGATTTCCTGTTTGGGAGTTACTGCCTGCAGCAGTTCTGTATTAAAGTAGTTAGGTTACTCATTGCATATATCTAATTGCAAACATTCTAATGACAGAACTGTGACCAAAAGCATCAAAAATGTAGTAGGTCCTTTGCCAAACTTATTAAAGTAAGACAACTTTTCTCTCCATCATTAAAAAAAAAATGGTAAATGCAAATCTCAGTTTTGGAACTTCAATATGAGAACAAATCTCCTTTTGTTTAAGTATTATACAACTAAACAGGATAAAGTAAGAACAGGCACACAGTAATTCCTTTTCAGCTATCTTAAAAGATCATCATCACACATTTCCAAGACTGATTTCTAGATCCAGTACTGACAATTAAGTAACTTTCATCACTAAAATCTTCATACCAGTGCCACACTTGTACCTATTTTCTTTTCAGATACACACATGAAAGCCCATCAGTGATAAATAGTTTGGGATCAAAGTTTACTAGAAAGTCTCACTTTTTTATTGTTACTTAATCCAAGTGAATATCACTTAATTTTAATAATGATAAACACGATTAAATTAGTTTGAGAGAAATTCCAATCAGTATAATTTCCTTAAGGGCAAGGTGAATCTTTCCTAAACATTAAAACTTTGTACCCATATCTCAATTTTTTCTTCATTACCTAAAGGAAAAGATCTGAAACCAACTCAAATTATTGATTGCATTGAATTACCTTAGAAATAAACACCATTTAAACATCTTTTATTCTCACCTACATTTAAATAACAAAATTAATAATATACTATTTCTGCTCAAAACTTGTAAAAATGTCTTAATAATTGATACTTAACTATTGGTTATCAATTAATAAATAGTTTTGGAGGCTTGGGGGGATTCTGTTGTTGTTGGGTTTTTGTTGTTTTTGTTGTTGTTTAACCAGGAAACTTAAAGCTCTTGTAGCTCTCTAGATCATTGGAGGTAAAAAAAAAAAAAATCAAATTTTAAATGGCTAGTGTGCTCTATCAATTTTTGCAGGCTTGACAAAGGTAGCTTAGGAATTCTAAATAAACAGAATAAATGATGACTTGTTAGAAATGCATAGGAAACAAAATGATTATTCATAGAGCCAAATAAAAGCCTTCCAATAAAAACTTTAAAACATCAATTATTTTATATATATGTATATATAAGTTAATCCCAAAGGAGAACAGCAAATGAATGAAAATTAAAAGCAAAAACAAAGAGGAAACCAACCCTCAATTTTTCTCCTACTCAGTCAACTTTTGAGGCTAAAGTGTTACCCAGAGCCTAAAGAAAACACGATAGATATTTTGCTCCCAGTATACAAATTAATGTCTTTAAGTCCACCAATACTACTATACATTTTGTGCCATTAAGAAATTTGCGGTAGGCACATGACCAGTAAGTACTTTAGTACTAGTATTATCTATGCAGAAGAGTAAATGGAGTATGGAAAAAAGCAATGTAAACATTTATGAACAATGACTCCATGTTAAATCTGGCCTCATGCTTAACTATATTAAAAAAGAATCTTTCTCAATTTACCTTCAGCAAGACTAAGAGCTTTAACTATGAGCAATGTTAATTAGCCAAATTTCTCTAATTTTCTTTCTGGTTTTAAAGAATATTTTACTATCTAAACTTTTGTAACTTTGTTTTCTCTGGATGTTCACAAAGATGGACATACAGAGAAACAAGAAAAAAACTACATATGACTCACACAGACTATCTATAACATGCTTGGACTTAGTCTTGTCCTAAATTTTCTTTTCTTTATACCTTCCTTTCCAAAAACATATCTTCATATTCATAACTTTCATCACATCTCTCTCCCCTCTGCTTCCTGGTTCCTTTCTTCTGTCATAAATAACCTTCTCAAGTCTGTAATTTAAATTAACTTTTAGATAACTTCTGAATTAGACACAATTATTTTTCTTACCACAAACACATCTCCTTTGGCACATTTTATATACAGAATTATGTATTAACTATAAATTTTTTGGTGTATGTATCTAATACTTATTTCCATTCTTTTTCTTTTTTTTATTAAGTATAATTCTTATCCTCAGTAACCTTAGATTGTTGTGAAACCCTAGGAAGCAAGAAATCCTGAACTATCAGATATTAGCATTTTATGGATGCAAATAATTCCACCACTTTTAGAAACATATTTCCCCATACCATAACCCTTTCTAATTGGAAATGACTCAGGCATTTAATGAGTAGCAACAATAATTTTAAGTTACACAAAAAGTTCAACTAGAGTACTTACTCATTTATATTTTAGGTATTTTATCAGTTTATCTAGATTATTTATACATCATTTCCTTGTTATCTGTTTTATAACCTGTGAATATCAAGGTATCCATCTAGTTAAGAACCTTAAAGTTAACTACATGGACATTCTCACCAATAATTCAGAAGATTTAGCTGTTTTCATTAAACCAACAACATTAAATTAGTCTTACTTATCAAAAAATTTGCACAAAGATCATTTTATTTTGGCTGGGTTTATGGTTTTATAACCTTCTGTGCCAAACCCTGATATCTCACAATTTCTAGCAAAGACAAATGTAAAACCCATACATAAATGTATGTGACAATTCTGAAGACATTTCTATGTTTATGTTGTCAATAATTTTAAAACCAACTTGTTTAGTAAAGTTTTACTTAGGTCGTGTGAACTTGACAATTGCTTGGACTTAATTTATGAGACTCTTTTATTTGTAAGCCAATTTGGTAGACAAGACATAGGACATAATAAATGTACATACACATAAATGCATCTAGACATATACACACACATACACAAAGATCCAATAGCTTTTGCCTTGGAATTCTAGCCATGAGATAGCAGTACAAACAAACCAGTGTATGAACATGTTCACATGGCTGAACTTTGCTAGCCCAAATAAGTAATCCAGTGAAGGCTGTGAATCAAACTTTTGGGTGAAGCAGTTTCCAAGGCAGTTTGATTTTTAAAGGCCAAACCTCCCCAATCTCCAAAGAACACTGGGGCCAAACAGTACCAGAGAAGAACATCACCTGCAACCTACTAACCAGACCCAACCCTGCTTAGAACAGCAGCATAAATGCCTGAATACATGGAACTCCATCCCACTTTCCCATTCAACAGCAAGCTTCCGATTCCAAAGAATATTGGGGACAAAGAGTATTACAAAAGAATATCAGGCCGGGCAAGGTGGCTCACACCTGTAGTCCCAGCACTTTGGGAGGCAGAGGCAGGTGGATCGCAACAGGCCAGTTCAAGACCAGCCTGACCAACACAGTGAAATCCCATCTGTACTAAAACCACAAAAATCAGCCAGGTGTGATGGTATGCACCTGTAGTCCCAGCTACTTGGAAGGCTAAGGCATGAGAATTGCTTGAACCCAGGAGGTGGAGGTTGCAGTGTGCCAAGATCATGTCACTACACTCCAGCATGGGAGACAGAGTGAGACTGTCTCAAAAAAAAAACCAGATTATCAGTTCATTGAATTTGAATTTCCCAAGACTGTATCAAACATACACACACGATCACCAAAACACAATCCTACTGCTGCAGTAACAAACAAGTCCCAAGAATGTCTAACCTGAAACAGTCTGGGTACTTGTTTCATCAAGACTAAGAGTTTCAACTATGAGCAATGTTAATTAGCCAGATTTCTTCCATTTTCTGTCTGGTTTTAAAGAATACTATCTAAACTTTTTCAACTTTCTATTTTATCTGGATGTGCACAAAGATAGAAGCGGGAAAAAATACATATGACTTACACAGACCATCTATAACATGCTTGCAAACAAAAATTCTTTCAGAATTTCTCAAACTAAGAAGAGCTGATCCCACTCTCTGGGACTCGCAAAAGACATTCACTTGCCCAGACACACACACAACAATTTCAAACAAGCCCCCAGAAGTATCTATACCGAAACAGTCAGAGTGCTTCCCTCTCTTAGTTGGACTTGTTCAACCTGCAAATGGAAATTCCTTTAAAAATTTCCCAAGTTGAGAGGAGCAGACCCCACTGCCTGGGCCCACAAAGGACACTCACCTATCTGGATGCAGATGTCAAATTTCAAAGGCAGTTCTTCCAAGGCAATCAGGAACACAGCTGGGGCCAGCCGTGGTGGGGCCAGAGCGAGATGGAAACTGACCTCCAGCCAAGATTAAATGGGCAGCTTTTTACAGGGCTTCTGACACGCCCAGCCCATGACAACTGAGCCAGGAGGGAACCAAATCTGTTCCCAAATCAGGGAACCAAAATCTGTTACCGAAACACCGAGGGTTTGGTCTAGGTCCTGCTGCTCACCACACAGAAAGGCAATTACTGAGACAACAATTATTGCCAAGAAAGAAGGCTTTATTGGGTGCTGCAGCCAAGGAGGTGGGAGATCAGTCTCAAATCCATCTTCCTAACCAACTAAAATTAGGAGTTTACGTAGCATGGAAGAAATGTAACTACGTATGGGAAAACAGGAACTCAGGAAGGGTAAGGAAGCAATCTGATGAATCCCAGGCCTGGTGTCTCATTGTATGGGTGTGATGATCTGGTGAGTTTCAGTTCTTTGATACCTTTTGAAAGGCCTGGCATCTCATTGTCTGAATCTGGTGAGTTTCAAGCTTTAAGACCAGAAGGGTCCATTTCTATGTTTATTTAAAAAAAAAAAAAAAAAAAAAAGCTGTCTATGGGACTGTACTAAACTGTCTATGAAACTATAGCTTCAATATTTGCATAAATACCTGACACTGGTAGGATAACCATTATTGTCCTCACAGATGTGAAGGCTAAGGCCCATTTATTCAACATATTTATGTTAAGTGCCTCTCTGGGACACTTAACATACCAATGCCTGGCTCTAAGCATACAATGGTGAAGTGTAGCGACCACACAATTTATCATACAAATCAGGACACATTAGAGAGTGAAAGAGGGGCTGAGACGATTGGAAATTAAGACTGTCTTAAAGAAACCACAATGTATGGTCTACAAAGTTTCTTAAAGAAACTATAATGTATGTTTTGTGTTGCTACAGCAGAATACCTGAGACTAGGTAATTTAAGAGATTTATGTGGCTCACAGTTCCACAAGCTGGCAAGTACAAGGGGCATAAGACTGGCATCTACTTAGCTTCTGGTGAGGGTTTTTGTGCTGGGTCAAGACAAGTCAGTAGGTCAAAGGGGAACCTGACACATGTGAGGGGCCAAAGATAAAGAGCTTCCATCCTTTATAACAACTCACTCTCTCAGTATAATCCATTCTTGTGAGAGCAAGAATTCACTCAACCCTGGAGAGAATGGCACCAAAGGCTCATAAAGGATCTGCTCCCATAACCCAAACACCCTCCACTAGACCACACCTCCCAACACCACAACACTGGGGAGCAAATTTCAACATGAGTGTAGGTGAGGACAAACCATATCCAAACCATAGCACCCTAAGAGTAAGACACAATTCTTCGTCTCAAAGACTTCAGGATTAGTGGAGAAGACATACAAGGAATTGGGCAATTATAATCTAAGTTGATATTGTCCTGATAGGGAAGTACAGAGTGTTAGGTGCACAAAGGAAGTACTCTGAACCCAGTCTCAAGGCAAATGTCAAAGGGAAGACACATTTTACTCATGTGAAGAAGTACATAAGAGCATCTGAGGCAGAGGAACAAAATGCACAGAGTCCCAGAACTGAGAGAACATCACAATGTTTAGGAGCAAGTGTATATGAGGCCCAGAATGGAAGTGGGAGAGGAAGGTGATGAAAGATGGGACTGGAGAAGTAGCCAGGATGTGGCCATGGAGCCATGCTAAGACCTCATCCTGGGAAATTACTTGCCCCTGGGCTCAAGAATGAGCATGGGCCCCTGCCAGAACCCAGGTCTCCTGCCCATGGCCCAGCCTTTCTCCATTGCTGTGCATCAAGAAAGTCAGAGCCACATACGGATTACAACCACAGCTGTCTGGTTCCAAAGCTCACTCTGCCTCTTACTCACTGTGTGAACCTGAGCAGCTTCCTTAACCTCTTTGTGGCTCGGTTTCCTCATCTGTAAAATAGTAATAATACCTACATCATAAGGTTGTTATGAGAATAAAATGAGTTAATATATATGAAGAATAATTATATCAGTGTCTATCACTGGATGCAAACTAAATAAATGTTGGCTATTACTATTAGTAGAGGAGAAACAGATGCAATATTACCTGTCATTAACTCCTTTATCAGTGCATGGTGGTCAAATGCATTTCTGAAGCAACAACTTGCTGAGAGAGAATGAGACACAAGACAGCAGCAGAAGCTTTGACAAAGGACAG
Organism: Macaca mulatta; assembly: GCF_049350105.2. Classification (NCBI taxonomy): domain Eukaryota; kingdom Metazoa; phylum Chordata; class Mammalia; order Primates; family Cercopithecidae; genus Macaca; species Macaca mulatta. The sequence goes on along the minus strand of NC_133413.1, from coordinate 134,293,484 downwards.
ATGACCAGAATGTCCCAGGAAGGTGAGGCAAGAAGACAGGTAGACCATTCCTCAGCATGGAAAGAGGAAAAAAGAGAAAATCCACACTGCTATAGCAAGGTATCACAAACAGCATGGGCTAAACCAACAGAAATTGATTCCTTCACAGTTCTGGAGGCTGGAAGTCCAAAACTAAGGTGCTGGGAGGGCTGTGTTTCCTCTGAAGGCTCAAGGATGAAATCTCCCCTCTCCTCTTTCTCACTTCTGATGGCTCCATCAGTCCTTGGTGTCCTGTGGCTTGCAGCTGCGTCACTCCAGTCTCTGCCTCCATCTGTACATGGCCTTCTCTGGATCTCTCTGTTGGTTCTTTTCTCTTTTTTTGAGGGTACTCTAGTTGGATTTAGGGCTGACCTTAATGCAGGCTGGTGTCATCTTAACTAATTGCATCTGCAAAGACTCTATTTTCAAATAGGGTTCCATTCTGAGGCTCTGGGTGGACACAATTCCACCCACTGCAATGCCCAACCTCTGGGGCTCAGGTGAAAATGTATGCAGCAGATGGAACAGCAGAGAGGAAATGAGGAGGAGGGGATGGCAAGGCCAGCTGGGGCAGGGATTTCCAAACTGCCTCACTGCAGGGTCAGCCATTCCCAACACCAACCCTGGGGGTTCCCTACACTCTGCTTGTATCCTTGTAAATAGTACCTCTTCTAAACTTCTCTTCCCATTTGAGCCTGCCATCTTTTTCCTCCTGGGACCCTGGCTAATACACACATCATTATAGCAGCATCTAGGATCCTCTGGCCCAGAAAAGCTGAAGCAAACTACCATGAAAGAATTCTAGAACCCTCCACAAGGCCAAAACAGCCTGCACTGTGGATGAGAGCAATTCTGCCTCTGCCTTTCTCTTCCCTCTGTCCTTCCCCAAGCACCTCCCCAGCCAAGCTGTGTGACACTGGAGAGGGACTGTGGCTTTGGGGCAGAGGACCTGTGTGGATCCCAGAGCTCCCCCTTAGCAGCTTCGTGGCTGGAAGCAAGTCACTTACTGCCTCACTTTCCTAATCTGCCCCATGGGGATAATCGTAACTCCATTCTAAGATTGGAGGACCATTTAGAGGGATAATATGTCTCACCTTCCCTGACACACCCACCCAGGAGAACACCATTACTCAACTCTGCAGCAGCACATACATGGTGTTCTTTGTGAATGGCACCCAGGGCACCTGGGCAGAAGTGGCAACACAGCACTAAAGCACAGTGGTGTGATTTGTAGTGCACACAGCCCTCCTTTTCCACTTCTCCAAGAGCTCCAAAGGGCATGCACTGGTCTTTCCCAGTGTTGTATGTCATAGGAGCTCACTTAAAAATATATTTAAAAAACCATGTGCATGCCATGCTCTGAATGTATCCCTCCAAAATTCACAAGTTGAAACTTAACTACCAACATGATTGTATTAAGTATTGTAATATGAAGTATTAAGAGGTGAGGTCTTTAAAAGGCGATGAAGTCATGAGAAGAGAGCCCTCATGAATGGGATTGATGACTTTATAAAAGAGTTGCAAGAGAGCAGCTTATCCTTTTTATCCTTCAATCCCTGACACCATGTTTGTCCCCTCTGGAGGATGCAGCAAGAAGAAATCATCCCGGAAGCAGAGGCTGAACCCTCACCAAACATTGAATCTACCAATGCCTTGTTCTTGGACTTCCCAGCCCCCAGAACTGTGAGAAATAAACTTCTATTGTTTGTAAATTGCCCAGTCTGTAGCATTTTGTGATAGCAGCAGGAATAGCATAAAAGGACCTGAACAGACATCAGCCTGAATCTACCATTATTTTGTCCTCAAATTTCCCTGTCTCACAATTCTTATTCAACAAACACAAGTGAATAAAAATGTTTACTGTGTGTTTACTGTGTACACAAGGCCTTGTGTAAAGTTTCAGAGACTACTTAAAAACCAAGACTTGCTCTCAGCTGATTCCCTGGCCACTAACTAATGCCTGGATTCCTCCAGGCTGTGATATGCCTGCATGACAATGCTTGTTTGCCCCCACTTCCTTCTTTTGAGGCAGCCTGTAAAGCTAAATTCAGTTCAACATCCATGGAGCATCTCCTGGAGTCAGCCCTGGGCAAGACACAGGGAATGCAAATGTCACAGCACAGCCCCACCTCTGTGCTCCTGCACTTGCCCATCCTTCTGACCAGAAGGCTCTTTCCTGGCTTCTTACCATTACTCTTGCCTTCTCATTATTCATATCTCAGCTCAAATTTACCTCTGGCTTTTTAAGGGTTTTTTTTTTTTGTTATTGTGGTGGTGGTGGTGGCGAATTCTTTAATCGACTTTATTTTTTAAGAACAGTTTTAGGTTCACAGCAAACTTGAGAAAAGGTAGAGCATTCCTACACACCCCCAACCCCCACACATGTACAGCCTTCCCCATCAATATCCCTGCACCAGAATGGTTCACTTGTTAAAAATCAATGAACCGACACTGACATGTCATTGTCACCCAGAGTCCATAGTTTTTATTATGGTCCACTCTTGGTGTTGTACATTCTATGGGTATGGATCAATGTATAATGACATCTGTCCACCACAATAGTATCATGCAGAGTTGATTCACTGCCCTAGAAATCCTCTGTGCTCTGACTATTCATAAACATTATTTTAGAAAGGCCTTTGATCACCCTATCTAAAAGGGCCCTCTTCTCATTTCCCCGTCATTTGTTTCATATCTATTTTATTTCCTTTAGAATACTTGGCACTATCTCAATGTTTCTTATTTTTGTATTGTGCTTATTACATGATACTCCCACTCTATCAGCTCTGTGAAGATATCTTGTCTATCCTGATCAACAGCTGTGTTCTCAATGCCTAGCATATGGTCAGTGCTCAGTAAATACATATGAATGAATAAACCAGATAGATGTGGGCCCTGTTCCCAAAGAGAAATCGAAACCTCTGCACCCAACCAAGTAAGCACATCTCCATCTAGTTCTAACCCTAACTCTACTCTTCACTAATCACTCTGATTTCGTCCATTCAGGGGCCGCTAACACAGATGGACATCAGGGAGCCAGGCAGCTGAGGGGCTTCATGTAGGTTTGCTCTTTTGGCTCGCTCCTTTGCTCTAAATGAAAATAAACAAACCTACGAGATAGTGAAACTCTCAAAATATCTTTGGGCATCAGGGACTTTATTTAAAAAAGAAAAAAAAAAATGTATGTGGTTTTGTGGGTCAGAGTTCCAGGGCAATCCCTTTGGGTTCCAATGTTCTTTAGGCAAATATCACATTCACATCAGATTTTCTTTCTTTGGTTCCCTCAAAGAATCCCCTAAATTAGTTGAAATCTGTAAGCCTTAAATTAAAAGAAGGATGATGCCATTTGATTATAATGGGATAGTTCAAATGGAGGTACAAAAGTGATGATAGAAAGGCTGTGAAACAGTGATTAGCTTTTAGCACCAGGATGTGAAAGAAATGGTGGATTACAAGCAGCTCAGTCCCTAAATTCTTAGCAGCTTTAGATGAGCTCCATGAATATGCTCAATCAGCCCCACCAAGAAGGGGACCTGTGACTCCTTTTGCTCTGACACAACTGGAGAAAACAGAACCTGTTGGGACCTGAGGAAGAAATTGTCTCTTCTCCCCAATAAGATGAGGCTGACTCAGCTCCTCAGGGACCTTCAGGCTGCCAGGTCAAGGCCCTTATTAAAATGGGCCACACAGGGTTTGGAGTGTTGAAGCTTTGCCCTTTCACTTTCCTTTGTGTTGGTCTAAGATGGCTGGGAGGTGGCACTAAAGTTTGCTTTTTAAAAACTCATCCCTGGAAAGTCTACATTCTCTGGGCAAAAAGCCCACTTATTTAGAGGAAAAAGAATATTCTCTCGATTTCACTTTTGCAAATAGGAACTCACTCTTCATTTGAACTAAATATCATATAAGTTAATACTCAAGAGTCTTAAAGGAAAGTCAAACTTAGAACAAAACTTAGAACATCAAAACAAAGAGAACATGTGCCCAATAGGTGAAATGGGTACATTCTGCATTCTTGCCTTTCATCCCAACTCCCTAGCATCCCACCATTCCACCCTACCCTCACAAAGATTCATCAGAAAGACAACTACATAGAGAAAAACCATTTTTTCTCCACAGAGGGTGAGGACTTTTTTAGTTCCTTCTTTCATTCACTTTTTTGAAATGTCAGTGTATTTTATGAAAAAACATTAATATCCCCAGGTGGGGAAAAGATATTATTTACATCTCTTAGCATTGAACTCTAACAAAATGATCTAATTAAATAAGTAAAAGATAACTCTCAAATTACGCCCACGGTAAACAGTCACCATTGCACATGACTTGTCATTGCAACAGACATGATTACTTACAAGTCATCTTTCCCAAAGGGAAGGGTTTGGGGTTAAGCTGCAGGTGACATGCAATGAAGCTCAGCTTGCACAGCATCAAGTAACAGGCCAGGGGAGGTTCCAGACCTCAACTGGATCCAGTTATGTATGTTAGGCAAAGCTCCCAGAATTGCATCATAATTAATTGATCATCAGATGTCAGGCAGGAAATCCAGGGTCTCTATTTACATGATAGGAGCACAGCCATCATCTTGCTTTTAAACAAACCAGTGCAAGGAATCAGAGACAATGCTGTGTATTCACCATTCCATTTCCTTTCCCTGGGTACCCAAGAAGGCGGCTTTCCCAGACTCCCTTGTGGTTGAGTTGGGCCTTTGCGGCTGAGTGCCACAAAATTGGGGCCATGGGCTGAAGTGATAGAAACCCCTTTAAGGCTGTCCGGCCATAAAATACCCTGGGTCAGCTTCCTTGATTTTTTTCCTGCCCCAAAGCTCAGTGGGTACTGGGTAGTGAGACCACTCAGTGGGAACTGGAGCAAATAAGTTCTCTTTTCTGCAAAACTGGGAGATCAACTTCCATCACTGCTTGTCCCACTAAAGTCCCTCAAGATATTAACCTCAACTGAATAAACTGGACTTGAAGAAATGGCTGCTGTGGACAGAGGACATAACCAAGGTGCTGAGATAAAGCCAATTCCTGTGGATTGCCAGTTAAATGTCATGAAAAGCGGGAGAGTTAAATACTGTGGGAGTTAGAAGAAGGCTCAGTTGGTCTGTCAGTTGGTCGATCAGCTCGTCAACCAGTTGATCAGTTGGTTGGTTGATTTGATGAAGGAGAGCATCTGGGAAGAGTGGAGGGAAGTTGGGAACTGGAAGTTGGGAACTGGGAGTTGGTCGGGGAAGAGAGGATGTCCATGAGAAATTTCTTACCAAGAAAATTAATTTGGGGGACGCTTTCTCCGAGAACCTTAGGGATAATCATAATTTTCAAATAGCTTTAAAGTGACATGATCTAAAGCTGTGTTGTAATTCTCTTAATTTACCTCCAATCCTTCAGTAGAATTTGAATCTTGGAGGCAATGTCATGGTGAACAGGGGACAGCATGATCAGAAGTGCTGCCTGCCCCCTGGCAACCTTAACCCATGGCAGTAAGGCAGCATCCAATGGACAAACAGCTTCCGAGATCCAAGAGATGCCCAGCAACATGTGCTCCCTGGCAGAGCTTATAAATATACATAAGATATTAGTGGCACTGGGATTATTTTTAAGTGACGTTAAATAATATTGACTCTGGCCAGGCACGGTAGTTCACGCCTGTAATCCCAGCACTTTGGGAGGCCAAGATGGGCAGATCACGAGGTTAGGAGATCGAGACCATCCTAGCTAACACGGTGAAACCCCATCTCTACTAAAAATACAAAAAATTAGCCAAGCATGGTGGCGGGCTCCTGTAGTCCCAGCTACTTGGGAGGCTGAGGCAGGAGAATCGCTTGAATCTGGGAGACTGAGGTTGCAGTGAGCTGAGATCGCGCCACTGCAGTCCAGCCTGGGCAACAGAGTGAGACTCCATCTCTAAATAAATAAATAAATATTGAATTTTTAAGAAAGGGTTTTATTTTATTGCCCAGGCTGGAGTACAGTGGCACAGTTAGAGCTCACTGCAGCTTTAAACCACTGGGCTCAACTGATCTTCCCACTTCAGCCTCTGGATGGCTAGGACTACGGCAGCAAGCCATCACACCCAGCTAATTTATTATTCTTAAATTTGTGTAGAGATGGGGTCTTGCTATGTTGGCCAGCCTGGTCTGGCCTATTGAATCTTATGATAAGAAAATTGTTAGGCACTCTCTTTCTCCCTTGATCCTTGTGGTTACATCAAAGGGAAAGTTTCATTTTGGTGCTACTGTATCCTTAGTGCTTAAACCTTTGCTAATCTCACCTTTTAACAGAGAGAAAGTAGCCTCAGGCAAAGAGCCTAGCCCAGGCCATGGAATAGAGCTGGAATCTATTAACATTGTTTTGTTCTCAATGTTTTCACCAAAAGTGAAAACATTTTTGTAACTAAAATATTGGTTTTCTATTTTTAGCAGTGACAAAGTTTTATTTTAAAATAAATACAGTTAAATGTTTATAAAAAGGAATAGCAAAAATAGTATTTGGACAAGGCAAAAAAAGTATTTTATTAATGTACACACAGTTCTTGTTATGTGCCAAGCATGATTCCACATGCATCATAGATGTTAACTCGTTTATGCTCCGGATAAGGCTCAAGGGTAAGGAAACTTACTCAAGGTCACACAGCTAGTGCAGCGCAGGGCCTGGAGGGAGCACTAAGTGTCGTCCTTCTCCTGAGATACGACTTCTACCCCCAGCCTCTCACAGTAGAAGCGACAGAAGTCAGAAATTATTGAAGTAGAGGACAGTGGTGGCTCCCTGAGAGGTGATGGGTACGTTAGAGGGTTGGGCCACAATGATGAAATTCGGGTGTTAATTAATTGCCCAATATTTCACTTACTCCTACCCAGAGATGGCTCCAGCCTCTCATGACTCTGACTCAGTGAACTCCTGCTTACACTGGGCCACGAAAGAGTTAAAAAGCATATTTGGGAGCAAAAAAATGTCTCAAATGAGTCTCCCAATTTTCCCTGCCCTAATTCTCAGTAGTCAGCCAGCATAGCACGCGTCTTCCTGCCTCTCCTCTGGCCTGCGTCCATGCTGGGAGGTTTGGAACTGGGATATATCACATTACTGTACAGCCCCTTCCCTTCTTCCAGATGTTTTTAATTCTAAGACTTGCCCTCTCTGGGAGAATGATGCACGGTGACTTAACAAATTTAAGCCTGACTTCTTAAAGGAGACCCTCCATTTTATTAGAATAAAACATTAAAGCAATCAGAGCATGCGACTGTTCACAATGCCAAAAAGATTTCTATAGAGCTCTCTCCCCCATCCCCCTTTGTTCATTGTATTTAGAACGATAAATCGACTTAAGTAAAGAACCACAATAATTTATCAGCTTCTACTATGACTGGTGATTCTTTTTCATAGTGATAAAAGCTTTTCTAGGGAAGGAAAAAAAATCAGTCTCACTGGAGTTAATAATTTCTTTCTCTTTTTTTTTTTTTTTGGAGGGACTGGTGGAGAAGCTGAAGCTAAAGGAAGCTTATTTCACATGCATATTCCAGTGGATTTTTTGAACGATATGTTATGGAGGAATCTTGTAAAAATGCTAATCTGAGTCCTGAAAGACGTAGATTCAAGCAAGATGAGGCCACCATTGAGAGTTCTCAGAGAACAGTTCCCCAGACTGCCTCTCGCAGCAGCAGAGGGGATGACGGCTTTCTCACGCCCACCGCTGGAAGGTGTTTGCCATGTCCCCCCACCTCATCTCACTCGATGCCAGTGCTGCCAGCTACAAGCTCCCAAAGCCCCCACAATTCCTTCTGAGCCCCACCTGGGCCCAGAGAACCCAGGCATGAGAGTCCAGGACCTTCACCATTTTATACAGAAAAATACCATCAACCAGAGAAAATTATTTTGCTGTTTTGGAAGCACAGAGGAAATAGGACGTAGAAAAATATGATTAACAGAGGAGGGTTGGATAAAACCGTGGTGGTGAACAAAAAGAAGCCTCACATTTTCAGACAAATCTGGTGAATCAGCAATAATTTAAAAATAAATGAAAGGATGATTCTTGAGTGACGTTTGCCAAGTGCTTTCATGTGAATTTCATCATTATGACCCATGAGTAAACATTTGTATGGTGTTGTGGTGGGCACCAGAGATACCAGGAGGAGGAGGAAGACCCAGTCCATACCTAGGGAAGTTGCAGACCAGTGTGGGTGAGGAGGGAACTGGACAGCAAATAAGTGGTTATGAAGCTCTGAGTGCAGGATGCAGGGGAGCAGGGAGGAGGGAATGGCCAAGCCAGCCTGGGGGCCTCAGGGGTATGGGGTTAGGTAAGGTTCCCTTAGGAAGTAACATGTATTCTGAGTTTTAAGGAATATGCACAGCTTTCGCCCACACAAATGTTGACAGGGACCATTCTCAGTTCTAAGGCTATATCAGTGAACCAGTCCCTGCTCTCATGCAGCATATATTACAGTGGAGAGAGAGAAAGAGAGATCATAAACATACACTTATGGCATGTCAGCCCCATAAGCACTATGGGAAAAAAAAATCAGAGTAAAGGGAAAAGAGAATGATGGGGTGAAAGTGTAGAAGGAATTGCTTTTTTCTATAAGGTGGTTAAGGAAGAACTATTTGCAAAAGTAAGCTGGGCACAGTGGCTCATGCCTATAATCCCAGCACTTTGGGAGGCCGAAGTGAGAGGATTTCTTGAAGCCAGAAATTTGAGACCAACCTGAGCAATGTAGTGAGACCCCATCTCTACAAAACAAAAAACAAACAAACAATGTAGCCAAGTGTGGTGGCACATGCCTATAGTCCCAGCTACTTGGGAGGCTGTGGTAGGAGGATCCCTTGAGCCCAGGTCGAGGCTGCAGTGAGCCATGATCATGCCACTGCACTCCAGTCTGAGCCACAGAGCAAGACTCATCTCAAAAAAAAAAAAAAAAAAAAAAAAGGTGACATTTAAATAGATCTGAGTGAGGGAAAAAGCAAGCCACAAAGAGTATCCAGGAAAGGATGAAAATATCCATATCCCGGGAAGAGGAATGAGCCAGTGCAAGGCCCTGAAAAAGGAGCCTGCTGGGTATGTCCAAGAAAGAGCAGACAGGTAAGTGGGACTGAGATGTACAGAGAGAGGGAAGGGTAGCTGACATGGGGTGAGAGAACAGACAAGGGCTAGACTGCGGAGGGCCTTGCAGAGTGTGAACAGATCTTGAGTTGTATGCTGAGTGAAATGAGGAGGAACTGGGGGTCTTTGAGAAGCAGAGTGACATGATTTGATTGAAGTTTTTCAAAGATCACTCTGAATTCTGACAGGAGAATACTGTAGAGGAGAAGGTATGAAACAGGAGTGAGTTAACAGACCAGAGCCAACAGTGGCTTGGGGCAGAATGGTAGTGACAGATGGTGGATGTGGTTAGCTTCCGGACAGATTCGGAAGGGAGAACCTGCAGGATTTGCTCATAAGTTGGAAATGGTATGCATGAAAGAGTGGAGTCAAGGATGACTGCAAAGCTTTTGGCCTGAGAAACTTGAGAAATGGAGTTGTCATTTATTAATACGGGGAAGACATTTAGAAGAGCATATACCGGTAGCACAGGTGGGAAGCCAGAGCCTGCTATGAAGATCTTGATGTTTGAGATACCTATTAGAGATGTACAAGGAGATCCGGTATAGGCAGTTGTATATACACATATGTATACACATATGGAATTCAGGTGAGAGGCCCAGGCTGCAGATATAAAATTGGAAGACGGTATTTAAAATCATGAAATCAGATAAGCCCCCTTAAAGGATAAATACTGATTTAGAAGAAGGCAGACAGGACGAGGAGCAAGGCTTAAGCCCTGAATGTCCCAACTTTTTAAAGTTGAAAAGGAGACTGGGAAAAAGTAATGCTGAGATCAAAGGAGAATAGATCAAGGGATCCTCCTACCACATGACATCCCAGAAAAACTGACGAGTGAAGTAAGAATTGTTAGAATTCAGCAGCATGGAAGTCACTGGTGACCTCTTTCAGCAGAGTTGATTCAAGAGAGAATTGGAAAATAGAAAGTGATGACAGTGAGTACAGAAGATATTTGAGGTTTTGGAGTGTTTGTTTTTTAGACAGAGTCTTGTTCTGTCACCAGGCTGGAGTGCAGTAGTGCGATCTCGGCTCACTGCAACCTCCACCTCCTGGGTTCAAGCGATTCTCCTGCTTCAGCCTCCCGAGTAGCTGTGACTACAGTTGTGCACCACCATGCCCAGCTAATTTTTGTATTTTTAGTAGAGATGGGATTTTACCATTTTGACCAGGATGGTCTTGATCTCTTGCCCTCATGATCCGCCCCCTTCGGCCTCCCAAAGTCCCAGGATTATAGGTGTGAGCCACCACAACCGGCCTGAGGTTTGCTTTTAAGGAAAGCAGCGAAATGAAATGGTAGCTGGAGGAACATGTAGTATCAAAAAACAATCTTCCAAGGTGGAAGATATTATGGCAGGTTTATATGTTCAATCCACTAGGAAGGGAACGTTTGATGATTCAGGAGAGAGAAGGTAAACCTGACAGAGGAATGGCCTTGAGATACTGATGGAGAAAAACAACTGGAATACAGAGGAGGGGATTGACTTAGATAATAAGATGTACCAGTCATTCAATTCATTTACAGACAAAGTATAGAAAGAAGAGGTATGATACATTACAGATGCATTGGTATTGGTAGTTGTGTCAGTAGATGTATTGGTAGTGGAGTTGAAGCATGTGAAAGTTCTTTTCTGAGTATTACTATTTTCTATGTACAATAGGAAGCCAGCTACCGTTTCTTTAGCACTTACTATGAGCAGGGACCTATCTTAGTAGGGCACATGCATGATTCATTTACTCATAATTCTATGAGGTAGTTAATATTATTACTCCCACTTTACAGAGGATGAGTCTGAGGCATGGAAGACTGAGGGATAGGTAACATGACGCAACTAGTATGTGGCAAAGCCTGGATGCCATCCTAGGCAATCTGACCCTATATTCTAAGACGTGAGAAAAGAAAGTATGAAATAGTCATCTGGGAAAGAAGAAAGAGTGGATTAGGGAAATAAATCAGTAAGAGCTCACTTGAGATTAGTAGTCATGGAAATAAAACCAGTCAACGTGGTGGCATGTTTTTCTCTAGCCTCATTTAGCTGTCTGGGAATAGGCAAAGAATAGATAGAAAGTTGTAATTAACTATGGTTGGAATTTGGCCAGGTGAGTACACTACAAGGAGATAAGAGCAAAAGAGGCAAGGTGGTAATTATAAGATGTTCTACAGAATCTAAACTGATAAGAAGGAAAGTAACAATAAGATTGGCATGAGGGGGTAGTGAGATGATCAGAACAAAGTATTATACGTCTCAGTGTGGTAAATAATTGTTGGATTCAGAGCATTAGAAGACAGAAGCAGAAAGGTCAGAGATTGTGATCAGAAAGGAATGTGATACAGAGGGGATACAATTATTGATAATGACAAGATCAGGGTGTGATTGTGGGAATGGAATGCTGTGGTAGAGCAGAGGATGACATGATCATCCATGTAGACAGAGAAGCCACCAGGCATTGCTGGAGAGGATAATGGTGATCCAGGACCCACATCTTCAAAGAGTGAAGAAGGGTCCTGGGGTTGGGGGGTGTCACCTGTAAAGGGTTGCAACAAAGAGGGCTAGCAGATGCTTTAATCTGATGACATGTACTTCAGAGGTAGGAGAGAGAGAGAGAATGGCTTGAAGCCATCAGTGAGAAGAAAGTAAAACTTTTCCACTTCAAATTTCAATAATACGAGAGATGTTAAGGGGAATAAAAGGTTATCACTGATGAGGCTACAGGAGAAACAGTCTCCTCCATGACGAAACAGATTTTCATTAGAGCAAGAAGGGAAAGGCAACATTCAGAAAAGAGGATGAAGGTGCAGGGGACTGGGATGAGTTCCAAGGAGCACAGTGGATGGATTTGAGGAGTGGGGGAGGAGTGAGAGGTGATGTGAAATTAGAGGAAGTGTGGAGCCACATGGAGATGAGAGTCCAGGTGAGAAGGAATGATCTAGGTGTCCTAGTCTGCCTGAGGTGACTCACATCAACAGGGGTCAGGTACATGGCGGATCCTGATAATCCCCAAAATGGAACATGGTTCTAAGACTGTGTTAGAGGGAGGGAAGAAATGGAATGTCATGCTTCCCAGGATCACACAAAGCTCTGAAGTCCCGTCTTCACTCCTGCTGACTACAGCCTGGAAGCCAGGCAAGAAGAACTCTTAGCAGGATTTTGTGACTCTCTGGGAGACAATGGGGGAAATGAATTCACAGAGGGAACATCATGTCCAACATACAGCAGCATGAATGAGACGAACATTTATAGTGAACCTTGCATATGTTGATATAGTTGGAGGACAGAAGTTACATGAAGAGCACTGGATGACAAAGTTTAGGAGGTTTTGAGTGATCAGATTACAGAGGACCTTGTATACATGTCAAGGAGTTGGTAATACCCAGTAGATGAAGAGAAACATGAGAAAATACTAAATGGGATTTCTCTATCAGGTATGCTTTTTTTAAATATAAGTTTTTCTTTTCAGAATGCTCTTAGATTTACAGAAAAATTGCAAAGATAGTACAGAGTTTCTATATTCCCCATGCCCAGAATCCTATTATCTTACATTAGTATGTTACATTTGTCACAATTAATGAATCAATATTGGTATATTATAAAATTGGATTATAAAATGTATTCAGCTTGTCTTAGTTTTTCATAATGTATTACTTCTGCTCCAGCGTCCCATCTAGGACACCCCATTACATTTAACTACCATGTCTCCTTTGGCACCTCTGGGCCATTTCTCAGACTTCGTTTTTGATGACCTTCATCGTTTTAAGTAGTACTGACCAGGTATGTTGTAGAAGGTCCCTCAATTGTGACTTGTCTGATATTTTTCTCACGATGAGACTAGAATGATGGTGATAAAGTTTGGATACTTGTCCTCACCCAAATCTCATGTTGAAATATAATTCTCAATGGTGGAGGTGGGGCCTGGTGGGAGGTGATTGGATTATGGGGCGGATCTCTCACGAATGATTTAGTACCATCCCCTTGGTACCGTCCTCATGCTAGTGAGTAAATTCTCACAAGATTTGGTTGTTTAAAAGTATGTGGCACCTCTCTGTCTCTCTCACTCCTGCCACGTGAGATGCCTGCTCCCACTACACCTTCTGCCATGTTTGGAAGCTTCCTGAGCCTCCCCAGAAGCAAATACCTGCGTTATGCTTCCCGTACAGCCAATTAAACCTCTTTTCTTTACAAGTTACCCAGTCTCAGGTATTTCTTTATAGCAATGCAAGAACAGCCTAATACGTATGGGTTTTAGAGGGTAGATCACAGAGGTATAGTCCCATTCTCATCATATCATAGCAAAGATATACTCTTAACGTGACTTATCTCTGCTGATATTAACAGTGATCACCTGAATGAGGTAGTGTTTATAAAGGTTCTCCATGATATACTCTCAACGTGACTTATCTCTGCTGATATTAACAGTGATCGCCTGAATGAGGTAGTGTTTATAAGGGTTCTCCACTGTAAAGTGACTCTTTTTGCTCCCCTTATCATACTGTACTCATTAAATGAAAGCCACTATGCACACTTCACCCTTAAGGAGTGGGAAGCTATGCTTTACCTCCTTGAGGTATCTACACAAATAATTTGGAATTTTTTGATTGGGAGATTTATGTATTCTATTTATTTATACATCAGGATGGACTCTTGAATATTTATTTTATACTTTAGATTATGATAAAATACTACTTTATTCCAACCTTGGTCATGCAGACCTCTTTCAATTGGATCTTTCATCCTGTTTACAAACTCTCCAACATTATGTGTGGGGGAGGGGAGTGGGCAGGGGGTTGATGTTTAGCACTTCCTTTTTGGCAATACAAAGTACTCCAGGTTCCTCTTATATAGTTTCTGTGCCGGTCCTGGAATCAACCATTTTTTCCTGAAGAGCTCTGGTTTCTTTTATTGAAAAATGGTGTTAGAAACCAAGATCTGAATGCCAGGGGTGTGTGTTACTACTGGGATGTTATTGTTTCAGGGCCCTGTCAGCTGGCAGCACAAGAAAATATATGTATGCATGAACCTATGAATACACAACCTATGAATACACAAATATTTCTGTATGTAACCATCTGTATGGTAAACACGAGTTCATACTGATGTCACCAACTCTAATCCATTACCAAATGGATTATTATAGACTTCTCCTGTTGCTTGTCTATAACCAACCATTCCAAAAGTGAGAAAATGGCTCCTACCATCTGCCATTCATTTACTTAAGTATTCAATTCCTGTATGCATATATAGTGGTTTTATAATTAACACATACCCCCATGGGAAACAACTTTACCAACCAAAGTACATTGTTTATGTACTTTTGCCTTTAGTCAACATTTTCTTCCTAACCCTTTCAGTGAGGTTGTTTCATACCTTTTTAATATAGGTAGATTATTCTGTCATGTTCTGTGTCCTATCTTGGGCTTCAACCTCTTACATGATTATTTAAGTTTGTATATATTAAGGTCCACTCTTACTGCTGCAAGGTTCTATGGGTTTTGACAATTATGTGGTGTCATGTATTCACGTTACAGAACCAAATAGGATAGTTTCATCACCCTAAAACATCTCCTATGCTTCACCTGTTTAACCATACTGCCTCCCAAACCCTTGGCAACTGTGACCTATTATATCTATCTCACTCATATATATATATATATGTAATTATGCCTTTTTCAGAATGCTATACAAATAGAATCATACTGTACATAGTCCTTTCAGACTGTCTTCTTTCGCTTGGCAATATGCATTGAAGATGTATACATTTCTTTGTATAGCTTAACAGTTTAATAGCTCATTCTTTTTTTACCACTGAATAATATTCCATTGCATAAATGTACTACAACTTTTTTAACCACTCACCTATTGAAAGATATATTGGTTGTTTACTGTTTGAGGTAATAATAAAGCTGCCATAAACATTCACGTGCTGGGTTTTCTGTGGACATCAGTTTTCAAATCAGTTGTGGAAATACCTAGAAACATGATTGCTGACATATATGTTAGGACTATATTTAGCTTTGTGAGAAATTGTCAAATTGTCTTCCAAAGTAGCCATACCAATTACATTTTCACCAGCAACATTTGAGTTTCTGCTGCTTCACATCTCTATCAGCAATTGACTTTGTTAGTTTTTTAGGTTTAACCATTCTAATAGATGAGTACTAGAATCTCATTTTTGTTATACTTTAAAATTCACTAATGACAAATGACTTTGAGCATCTTTTCATATGCTTACTTGCTATCCAAGTATTTTCTTCTGTATAATGTCTGTGTAGATGTTTTGCCCAGCATTGTTTCAGTATTGTTTGTTGAAAAGTCTTTTTTCTCTATCCAATTGCCTTTGCACCTTTGTAAAAGAGCAATTGACTCTTTCTGTATATTTGTGTAGGTGTATTTCCAGGTTCTCCAGGCTATTCTGTTGATCCACATGTCTATTCTTTCACCAGGACCACACTATCTTCATTACTATTACTTTATATTAAGTCTTGAAATCAGGTAGACTAAGCCTTCTAACTTTGTTTCTCTTCAGTATTGTTTTCATTAGTCTAATTATTTTGCCTTTTTATATAAACTTTAGAATCACTTGTCAATATCTACAAAGTGACTTACTGACATTTAAACAGATTTTATTAAATATATAAATTAACTTGGAAGAATTGACATCTTAATGTTGAGTTGTCCAATTCATAAAATATCTCTTCCTTTATTTAAATTTTAGATTCTTTCATATCTTTAGCTTGAGCTTTAGCGAGTGGATAGCACCACTCATCCAGTCAGATAATACAGGATGAAATGGATTTGACAGCAAAAAAGTAGAAATTATGAACTCAGCTTTGGATGTATTTCCTATGTATGAGAAAATGGAAGGATCTCCAGATGAAGAAGCCCAGCCAGCACTTGGATATACAGATACAGAGCACAGGGGAAGAGATGTGCTGGGGGTACAGATTTGGAAGTCACCTATATGAGGTAATGGTTGAAGCCATGGGTGTGTCCAAGAAGACAAGGGAGATCATGTCTGGGCAATAATAAGAATACTGATAATGTCAAACTCTACAATGAGATATAACACTAAAATATTAACTCTTGCAAAGGTAAAAAAGAAACCAGTCTAATCCTTTGCTTTTTCTAATTTTAGACCTGGCCCAGAAGCAATTTCTTTCATTACGTCTTTAGGAAAAATATCCCTTCCTATTACTTTATCTTAGTCACCTTAAACAAGCACATAGTCTCATCTAGTAGCAATTCTAAATTCAGCCCCAAATTAGATCCAGATGCATAACTCAGACTAACCTGATAGATGACAGCTCACAACTCTCCCTACCTGTCTGAACTACTGATTAAATCATTTGTGAATCTCTTTGCAGGGCTGTGCTCTTTATTTCTCTATGCGATACCTCTCTTAAAACATCTGGCAACTCTTTGGTGACTTCTTGTCTGGTGAAACCATTAGGTCAGAATTTGTTTTGCCTCTGTAGTGAAAGAAAGAATGAATTACCTTGATGTCCTGAAGTTAAGCAGACAACGGCTCCCACTGGAGTATAAAAATAAAGATGAATATCAGTTCAAGTCAACAGCCTTTTATTTACTTTTTGCACAAACGTACCAACAGGTCTGCAGGGAGGGCTGCTTGGGGAAGGAAGCAGTGGGGTCACTTGAGGGCACCTTACAAAGTGTGAGCAGGCAGCAGAAAATCATTTTTCTGGGAGTCATTTTTCATGGAAAACAACTTGTACTTTAGAATGCATTTTCGTTATATAAAGAAATGAGCCTTAGTTATAAATAAAATGATCAGGGAAAATGCTAGTGGGAAATGAAAGAGCTCTCTTGAACGGACTCCATCTAGCAAGAGGCCCGCTTTGAGTCATTGCCCTAGAAATGATGCTGCTTTTAGGCTTTCACTTACCATCAATCTTTCTTCGATTCCTTCCTCAAGGTCCAAATCACTAATTCCAAACTTCTTACCATCTTTGGATTTTTAAGTGTCATGATTTTAATAAGCCAGCAAGCCTTTACCAAATTCCTTTCATTAATCTAAGTAGCCTATTTGCCTATTTGAAAACTGATGAAGTCACCCACCCAGATATGTTCCCTCTGTACCGACAATTTATTCCTTTCCAATAAAGGAGGGGAGAGGGAGTGGGGAAGGAAGAAAGGAATAAGGAGAAATCTCACAAATACAACGTTGAGGGGAAAAAGCCAGAGACACAAAAAAGTACATGTTCTATGATTCCATGGATGCAAAGTATAAAAATGGGCAAAAAATAATCTATGCTGCTGCAGTTTAGAATAATGGTTTACTCTCTGAGGGAAATGGACTGGTAGAGAGCAGAACAGGACTTTTTGGGTGATGGTGATGTTCTGCATCTTGATCTGGATGCTGGTAATGAGGGTGGACCCCACTGGTGGGCATTTATTAAGTTGCACATTTATGACATGTGAACTTTTCTATAAGTTCATCATGCTTCAATAAAACCACTTGAATAAGAAGAAAATGCCATCCATCTTCATGAAAACAGCTACACACAAATATTAAGGGCAACAATAACGTCCAACATTTAAGGAGAGCTCCCCATGTACCAGCCACTATTCTGAGCATTTTGCAGATAAATCAACTCATTTTTATTCTCAAAACAACCATATAAGGTAGGTACTAAGAGATTGTTCTCATTTTGTAAGTAAAGAAACTGAATCTTAGATAAGTAATTTGCCCAGCATCACACAGATATAACGTACTAGAGTAAGAATTTCAACCCCCTAGAGCCGGCATTCTTACTCAGTACTACATCTTGTATCAGAAAAGTGAGAACACTGGGGTCAGGGTCAGGCACTGGAATTACTGTCCCAGGTTACACTGTGTGGCCATAGAAGAACATCTTTCCCACCAGGGACTTTGACATCCCTATAAAACCAACAGGTTGAGCTAGTTATTTTTTGTGTGGAACTGCACTGTCCCTAACCAGGGAAGGCCAGTGATAGCCCAGAAATTGTCCTAAATGAAAAGGTCACACTATATACAAAGATCAATTCAAAATGAAGAAAAGACTTAAACATAAGACCTGACATTGCAAAGCTACTATAAGGAAACACAGGAGATGACTGATCTCCACAACACTGGTCTAGGCAACAGGTTCTCAGATAGAACCCCAAGAGCACAGGCAACAAAAGCAAAAATAGACAAATGAGATTGCATCAAAATAGACAGCCTCTGCACTGCAAAAGAAACAAAGAGACAACTCACAAATCTGAAGAAAATATTTGCAAACTATACATCTGATAAGGGGGTAATATTCAAAATATATGAGGAACTCAATTCAATAGCATAAAAACAAATAACCTGGTCAGGCGTAGTGGCTCATGCCTGTAATACCAGCACTTTGGGAGGCTGAGGCTGGAGGATTGCTTGAAGCCAGGAGTTGGAGACCAGCCTGGGCAATATAGAGAGACCCTATATCTACAGAAAAATTCAAAAATTAGCCAGATGTGGTGGCATGCACCTGTGGTCCTCACTACTCGGGAGGCTGAGGCAGGAGGATTGCATGAGCTCAAGAGTTTGAGGCTGCAGTGAGCTAGATGGCACTGCTGCACTCCAGCCTAATGATGACCAGTGTTGGCAAGGATGTAGAAACTAGGAAATCTTGCTATGTTGTTGGTGAGAATATAAATTAGCACAGACATTTCACAAAGTAGCATGATGTTTACTTAAAACACTAAAAATAGAATTACTGTATGATTCAGCAATCCCATTTCTAGGTATATATCCAAAGAAATTAAAATTGGCATGCCAAGGATGTATCTGCACTCTTGTGTTTATTTCATCATTACTCACAATAGCTAAGTTATGAAAGCAACCTCAATGCCCATCAAAGAATGGGTTAAAAAAATGTAGTGTGTGTATATTTACATATTTTTATATATGTAGCATTTATAATTTTTATATATAATATATGTACACACAATGGAATACTATACAATCTTAAAAAAATAAGGAAATCCTGACATTTGTGCCAACATGGATGGAAGGAAGGACACCGTGCTAAGTAAAATAAGCCAGGAACAGAAAGACAAATACCGTATAATTTCACCTATATGTGGAATCTAAAAAAGTTGACCTCATAGAAACAGACTAGAAAGGTAGTTACCAGAGGCTGAGATTTGTAGGAGGAGGATGGATGGGGAAAAGGCAGACGTGGATCATAGTGTAGAAAGTTTCAATTAGACTGGAATTCAAAGTTGCTAAGATAGATTTTTAACATTCTCACCACACACAAAAAAGCAATAAACTGGTGAGGTGATGGATGTGTTAATTAGCTTGACTGACTCTCTGTAATGCACATACAGATCAAAATATCACATTGAAAATAAATAAATGGGCCGGGCATGGTGGCTCATACCTGTAATCCCAGCACTTTGGGAAGCCAAGGCGGGCAGACTGCTTAAGCTCAGAAGTTTGAGACAAGCCTGTACAATGTGGCAAAACCCCATCTCTACCAAAAATATGAAAATTAGCTGGGCGTGGAGGTGCACACCTGTGGTCCCAGCTACTCAGGAGGCTGAGAAGGGCGAATTGCTTGAGCCCAGGAGGCAGAGGTTGCAGTGAGCCTGGGTGACAGAATGAGACCCCATCTCAAAAAAAAGAAAAAAAAAAAAGAAAAACAAATGAATAAATGAATAAACATCACATTGTTCCCTACATTTATGCACACAATTATTATTTGTCAGTTAAAGTTTTTTAAAAGCATTTTTTTTCTTTTTTTTTTTTTTTTTGAGACGGAGTCTTGCTCTGTCGCCCAGCACCACATACTTCCAAATGAGTGGTACCTACAGGGACAATACTGCCCTGGCGGAAAACCTCTGGGCTAAATGACCGCTACCATCCCTTCCGAAGCTGGCTTTCCACTATTCTAACTCTGAAGGTTGATCGTTGAAAGCTTTGGTGCCAGAGACTGATCCACTGCTTCTCAAGCTATCTCACCGCCTTCCTGGACGTCTAGTGAGTCGTGTTTCCCAGTCTCCCTTGCAGTTAGTTGTGATTGCGTCACTGAGTTGTGACCAAAGCATACGAAAAGAAATGACAGATGCCGTGCCCATGTCTGCACTGCTAAACCCTCACATCTGATCTTCCACTTCCTTTCTCTCTTTCTTCATCTGCCAGCAGGTGTTGAAGATGGCACAGTCCCCATCAATCCAGGACCCAGCCTCATTCCACTGGTGACTAGACCGTCAGTCAGCAAGAAATAAGCATCTGGCACTTTAAGCCAGTGGGATTTCAGGTACATCTGTTACAGCAGCTAGCACTGCCCTAACTAATACATCTTCCAAACACTCACAGCCTCTTAGCATATTGACTTTTGTTGTGTCTAAAAATTTTAGCTAAGGCCCCAAAGCTTAAGAGGATAGATAATACATACTCCCATATTCTAAAAAGAACACCAAGAACCTGACAGACGCCATCTCCAGAATTGTCTAGTAGATGCCAAACTAGCCTTGAGACCCTCACCTCACCATCCTTATCAGCCTATGTAACTTTTTTTTTTAAAGTATCGTTTAAAGGAACCTGGTTAAAGCAGGAGAATCCATCAGAGGAGGGAGTCGCCAGAAAAGAGTGGGGAGCATTTCCTCTCCTGTTTCCCATGAAGGAGGGGAAGGGATGACCCCCTAGTCCCTGGCCAAGTGAGGACAGCTCCAAAGACTCTTCAAAAAAATGTGGGGATGCCTGCAGGAAGCAGCTGATGTCTCACTCACAGGTGAGATGCTAAGTGCCAGGGCCACTCTGGAGTGAAATGTGGTCAGCTTTTGGAGAGTTTATCAGTCCCCAGGAGCTTGAGAAGAGACGTGAACACAGAAATCAGTTTCTGCTTTTTGTCTAGAAAATTTTGGCAGTAGGAGCAGGTTAGAACCTCAGGAAGAGGAGAGAGGGCAGTGGAAGGGCAGTGGCCTCCAAGAACCTGCCGTCTGAGGGGCCTCATGGAGGACAGCCATTGCACCACTGCTGCTGATACCCACTTCAGAGGCCAGCCGCTAGGACGAGCCCATCCATCTGATACCCTGGAAGAGCCAGGAACAGGAGGGGTGTAGGGAGGGAGAAACAGTAGAGCGTTCTTGACAGGGTAGTCCTGAACTGGGAGGGAAGGGAAAAGCTTTAAAATTTTTATTTATACTAGCCTGGACTTTTTTCTGAGACAATGTCTCACCCTGTTGCCCAGGCTGGAGTGCAGTGCTGTGATCATATCTCACTGTAACTTTGAACACTCCTGGGCTCTGGTGATCCCTCTACCTCAGCTTCCTGAGTAGCTAGGACGACAGGTACATGCCACCATGCCTGGCTAATTTTTTTTTTTTTTTTTTTTTTTTTTTTTTTTTTTTTTTTGGAGACGGAGTCTCGCTCTGTCGCCCAGGCAGGAGTGCAGTGGCCGGATCTCAGCTCACTGCAAGCTCTGCCTCCCGGGTTTACGCCATTCTCCTGCCTCAGCCTCCGGAGTAGCTGGGACTACAGGCGCCCGCCACCTCGCCTGGCTAGTTTTTTGTATTTTTTTTTTAGTAAAGACGGGGTTTCACCGTGTTAGCCAGGATGGTCTCGACATCCTGACCTCGTGATCCACCCGTCTTATGCCTGGCTAATTTTTAAAATTTTTTTGTAGATATGGAGTCTCTGTCACACAGGCTGGTCTTGAACTCCTGGCCTCAAGTGATCCTCCTGCCTTGGCCTCCCAAAGTGCTGAGATTACAAGCATGAGCCATTGTGCCAAGGCCTGGACTACTTTTTAATAATTAAGTATAAATCATGATCACCAAAACGAAACATATTCTTATAACTAAAACCACAGAGAGCAATGAGATTTTTCCCACAGGGCTGGGAAGAAAAATCCACAAGAGAAGGCAGTAGTTGGAAAAAAGTAAACACATTCCCTACTTGTACCCTTTGTGGAGTTCAGACTTTCCATAAATCAGGCGCTGTGTCAGTGAGGATACCCAGGAGATGAATGGAATCTACTGTCTTTCCCAGGCTTGTCAAGGCATCTCATCTGAGCAGTTACCAACATCAGCACAGTGGGGCTGGTCTGCCCATCTCCATCGGACCCACACAGCTCGCCCAGTGATGCATCACACTGCAATAGTGGGACACTGGTTTCTAACAATGGTTCTACTCCCCTGGCGTAAAAGCAAATAAACGGGAATGGGGTATAACTTGACACGAAATTCTGTGAAAATAACTGATTGGCACTGCACATCGTTAATGTGTGGTGCTAACTTGCTACTCTTCATCCAAGCAGACGGAAGCAGATGTAGATGTGCCCTCTTATACAGAGGTGCCGGACAGTCAGAGACATTTCCCAGTGAGAAAATGTTTCTGAAATCTCTTCTCAAAAGCATTCAACAGGAATGCTAAGAATGGTGACAATAAAACACCACCACACCAAGTAAACAATGTCATTAACTTCATTTTGTAGATGAGGAAATCGAAGCTCAGTGTGACTAAATAACTTACGCAAGGACACGGCTGCTAAGACATGGAAGAGCTTGGAATTGGACCCAAGTTCTCCCTTCTCTCACGGAAAGATATGCTTGCTGAAAGCTCTGCAGATTTGAAGATTGTGTTCTATATGTTAGTAGGAGGCCTAGGGCAGTAATATACATTAGTCATATACTAATATACAGTAGTAATAATAGATATTAGTTATATATATTACAGTAATACATATTATATTAGGGTCATATGGGGCTGGCCCATATGACCAGCCGCACTGTGCTGATGTATATACACGTGTGCCGATATATATACATATATATATGTACATGGTTTTCACTTTAAAAGCCTCCTTCACATCATTCTCTTGCTCCACTCTGTTTACAGCTTTGTGGGGTCTAGTGGGAAGACAGCCCGCCCAAGATCATGTTTTTGGTCCATGGCAGAGTCAAGACATAAACCCACACATCCAACTATTACCCACTCCCTTTTTCCCATTCCATGCTAATGCCCTGGATGAGAACTCAGTGGGCTCTAACCAACCCTCTGCTCCACGCCTGCCCTCCATGGCACCAACCTCTACTTACTGTTTAAGTTAGAACCAGAACTTACCAAGGGTACTCAAGGCCCAGAGCACAAGACACAGCAAAAAATCAAACCAACTCCCTGACTGCCGGGAGCTCGCAGTTTTAAATGAAATGCCCATTTGTGGTTTTGTGGCCAATGACTCTCCATTCCAGTCAGGCTCCCCAAACACAAAAATAACAGAAAGCACGCATCACAGCATCCCTCTTCCATGACGCGTGGAACTGTCCTGGATCCTGAACTGTTTGAGCTAAATTCCAGCCTTTGCATCTGTCCCATGGGCAACCTTCGATTCCATCTACATGAAATACTCCAAAACAGGTAAATCCATAAGGACAGAAGGCAGATTCATAGTGACCGGGGTCTGATTGAAGAGGAAAAGCTGGGAGTAACAGGGTTTCCTTTGGAGCTAATCCAGATAGAGGTGATAATTGTAAGCCATCATGAATGTACTGAATGCTGTGGAACTGTACACTTTGAAATAGTTAATTTTATGTTACATGAATTTCACTTCAAATAATTTTATTTTAACAAACTAGGATACAAGGCAGATTATGGTAAGTGTATAGCAGAAGAATAAACGCAGTGCCAGGAAGCCTGGAGAGACTGACTTTCACTCCCAGTCTCCCACTATGCCCCACCATGCCTGGCAGTCCCACAGCCACCTCTGTTCAAGCTGCTTCCTCCTCCCAGAATGGGCTTCTTTCTTTGTTCTGCTGAGAGCCCATCCCCCAGGCTTAGACAAAATGAGACGGGCCTGTGAAGGCACCCTTGGTAATAAAGTGACAGAAGATACCTTCAGCCCCTGTTCTATTCACATTCCTGAAATGGAAACACCTCCTCCATTGGTCCTCTGTCCCAATCCCCATCGTAGCCCACCACACTCAGAAACACTGTGTGAGTAGACTCTTTCGTGGCAATGAATCTAAGTTTCACATTTGAGTTGACATGATGAAGCTGTGACAGCCCAGAAGGAAAGTGACTGCGACTGCAACCACAAAATCTCCCAGAACACGCGGACATCTGGGTGGGCGCCGTGGGAGGAGCCTTGGATTTCCCCAGAGCTTGGAATGATCTAGAGGGTATCAACACCCTACTGGGAAAGGAGTAACAAAATGCAGGTAATAGATTTTTCTCCTCCTCTCAGTGTTGTCATAAGGATAAAATGCAATAACTTCCTCAAAACAGCTCAGAAAAGCCTAGATCATTTTACAAACGTAAGGCATTGCTCATGTTATAATTGCTGCGGTATCATGTAGGAGCCATAACTGTCCTGAGAAACCATCTCACCAGACACCTTTTCATTTTATAGATGAGGAGACACAGGACTGACAGGAGCCTGCTGGAAGTCACACAGGCCTTTAGTGAAGGGCCAGCACTCAGATGCAAACTTCCTAATCTGGGTCCCTGATGCTTCCGCGAGAGCCACGCCCACAGAAGCCCCACATCCTTTGCTCATCAGAGGTGCACCTTCTGCTGCCCTGTCCGGGCTCTGTGGAGTTGCAGGAGACTGGCAGCTCCGCAGAGTCCCCGGGTAGCATCACTGTGGCTTCATCAAGGCCACAATGCTGTTCCTTCCTATATCTTTCTCAGTGAATGATCCAAACCAGCCTCTGGGCTTGACGCTGTTGGGCTGTCTGCAGCTTTCCGGCCTTTTCCTCCTCCAGGTCTTCATAATAGCCACGAACCTGTCACCTGTATAAGTGCAACTTAGATAGGTTCTCTCGCAATACGTTACCCCACGCTTGCCCGTGGTGAAGCGTATCTGCCCCTTTTTCTCTACTCATCCACCCTTGTAAAATCTTCCCTGATTAATAAAATACCCCACGAAAAAAGTAACAGTTATTCAACTGCCTCGGGTCCAAATCATCATCTGTATCATTTCCTCATTAAGACCTTTCTAAGAACTGTTGAATAAAAATGATTTATTCTATTTTAGGCCAGGTGTGGCGGCTCACACCTGTAATCCCAGCACTTTGGGAGGCTGAGGTGGATGGATCATTTGAGGTCAGGAGTTTGAGACCATCCTGGCCATCATGGTGAAACCCCATCTTCTCTAAAAATACAGAAATTAGCCGGATGTGATGACAAGCACCTGTAATCCCAGCTATTCTGGAGCCTGAGCACAAGACTCGCTTGAACCTGGGAGGTGGAGGTCGCAGTGAGCCAAGATTGTGCCAATGTACTCCAGCCTGGGCTATACAGTGAGACTGTCTCAAAAAAAAAAAAAAAAAAAAAAAAAAGATTTCTTATATTTTAAAGTCTGAAGGTGGGCACAGTGGCTCGCACACGTAATCCCAGCACTTTGGAAGGCTGAGGCAGGAGGATCACTTGAGCCCAGGAGTTTGAGACCAACCTGAGCAACATAGTGAGGCCCCGTCTCTACAAAACTAAAAATAAAATCGATCTCATAGGTAGCTAAATAGACACATATAATACATCTATATCTAATAAATATTTCATATATGATATGTAACCTTAGGGATGATTACTTTTGCCTCAAAATCCAGTTCCAAAAAATACAATGTGGGATTCCATACTGGCTCCTAGAACAGAAAAAGACATTAGTGGAAAAACTTGTGAAATCCAAATAAAGCGTGGAGCTTAGTTAATAGTCATGCTCCATTTTCAGTTTCTTCAGTTTGATAAATGTGCCGTGGTAATGTAAGATGTTCCATTAGGGAAAACTGGGTGAGAAATTCAAGAGAACTCAATTATCTTTGCAACTTTTCTGTAAAATAAAAATTTGTGTTTTAAAAGTCTAACAATCTTTTGAGAGGCCCCACATTTTCTCTGAGTTCCTGAGGCAACTTCCTCATGCTTTTTGCCTCCATAATTCCCCAAAATTCTACCAGTCTCTTTTCTCTCTCCTCCATCTGTCTCACACACACGCACACACACACATGCACACACACACACACATGCACACTCACAACATGGAGTTCAAGCACCAAGGTCAATCTGGCTACGGCGACCACTGAGTGCCCAATCTGCCAACAGCAGAGACCAATGCTGAGTCCCCAGTATATGGCACTGTTCCCTGGGGTGACCAGCCAGCTACCTGGAGGCAGGTTGATTACACTGGACTGCTTCCACTGTGGAAGGGGCAGCATTTTGTCCTTACTGGAATACACAGTTGCTCTGGCTATGAACTTACCTTCCCTACACACAATGCTTCTGTAAAATCTGTTATCTGTGGACTTACAAAATGCCTTGTCCACCTTCACGGTGGTTCACACAGCATTGCTCTGATCAAGGGACTCACTTCACAGCAAATGAAGCACAGCAGTAGGTTCGTGCTCAAGGAATTCACTGGTCTCACTGTGTTCCCAGTCGTTCTAAAGCAGCTGGCTTGATGGCATGGTGGAATGGCCTTTTGAAGTCAGAGTTACAGGCAACCTCACCAACTAGGTGACAGTACTTTACAGAGGTGGGGCAAGGTTCTACAGAAAGCTGTGTATTCTTTGAATCAGCATCCAGTGTATGGTGCTAGCCAGGACTCACGGGTCCAGGGATCAAGGGGAAGGGATGGCACCACTCGCTATTACCCCTAATGACTCACTAGCAAAATGTTTGCCTCTTGTTCCTTTATTATCCTGTTAGCCTAGAGGTCTTTGTTCCAATAAAGAATGCTTCCACTAGCAGATACAACAGTGATTCCATGGAACTGAAAGTTAAGGCCACAGCCAGCCACTTTGGTCTCCTCATACCTCTGAATCATCAGGCAAAGAAGAGAGAGTTTCAGTGTTGGCTGGGGCAATTGGTCCTGACTACCAAGGAGGAAATATGCTACTATTCCACAATGGAGGCAAGAAAGAATATGTCTGGAATATTCTTTCCAGATCCCTTAGGGCATCTCTTAGTAGTACCATACCCTGTGATTAAAATTCGTGATTAAATTCATGGAAAACTACAACAATCCAATTCACACAGGGCTACTAATGGCCCAGACCCTTCAAGAATGAAGCTTTGGGTCATCCCACCAGGTAAAGAACCTCAATCAGCCAAAAGGCTTGCCGAGTACAAAGGAAATTGAGAATGGGTAGCAGAAGGTAGTTCTAAATATCAGGTACAACCATGTGCCCAGTTACAGAAATGAGGACTGTAAATGTCATAGGTTTCTTCTTTATTTTGTCATGAACATTTTGTGATTCTAGAAATTCCCTGGAGATTTGGTGGAGGTTCCACTGCCCAGCAGACCTACAGCACATCACTGTTCCCTCTCCCCTCCTGCTCCCTGGGGGAAATGACCCCACATTTCTTGCACTTTCTTATTAAGAATTGTTATGCAAAAAACAAGTTCCCCAAGTCTTTTCTTCTAGCACACACTTCCTGGGGTACTTTAGCAAACAGAGATGAATTCCAGGGCCAGCTGATAGCACAAGTTTGCTCACAGCAGCTATATTCATAACACACAAAAGTTGAAAACAACCTAAATATCCATCAGCCATAAAATGGATAACTAAATTTCAGTATATTTACACAATGGAATATTGCATAGAAACGAAAACAAACTATGACCACGAGCAACAACATGAATCAGTCTCACAAACTGATGAGGGAAGGAAGCCAGACACAAGAGTACAAACTGTGTCATTCCACGTATATGAAGCTCATAGATACATAAAAGATGATAAAAGTCAAAATAATGGTTACCTCAGCTGGGTGTGCTGGCTCACCCCTGTAATCCCAGCACTTTGGGAGGCCGAGGCGATGGATCACAAGGTCAGGAGTTCAAGACCAGCCTGGCCAAGATGGTGAAACCCCGTCTCTACTAAAAATACAAAAATTAGCCGGGCATGGTGGCGGGCGCCTGTAATCCCAGCTACTCTGGAGGCTGAGACAGAGAGTTGCTTGAATCTGGGAGGCAGAGGTCGCAGTGAGCCAAGATCATGCCACTGCACTCTAGCACAGGTGACAGCAAGACTCTGTCTCAAAAAAAAAAAAAGAAGAAGAAGAAGAAGAATGGTTACCTCTGGAGAGGGACATTAATTAGGAAGAAGCCCAAGGGAGTTTCCTGGGGCTACTGGAAATTTTCATTTCAGATATGTGTAAACACACACATACCCACACAGCCATTGAGAGATTCTTCCAATTCATGG
This sequence comes from Macaca mulatta, assembly GCF_049350105.2. NCBI lineage: Eukaryota > Metazoa > Chordata > Mammalia > Primates > Cercopithecidae > Macaca > Macaca mulatta. Next base: position 134,265,234 of record NC_133413.1, on the reverse strand, counting down.
GGATATCTGAGAAAGGGAAGGGTTGAGGGGCTATTTCATAAATATAGCCCAGCTGGAGCAATGATTTTGGGGGGAGGGGGAATACAGACTCTAGCCAGGATCGTTTTAGACTATTCTCTCTGTAACTTCTCATTAAAAACACATTTTATCTCGGAATAAATTTCAGTTTATTTCATCATTTTTCTTAGTGTTTGAAATGGATCGAGAAATCTCAATAGGCACAAGTTAATTTAGAGGGCTGTATCAGATGGAACACAATTAACTTCTCAGATTTCAAGTTACTCAGATCCCACACATGGGCCTCTTAGTGTCCCACCAGTCTTCTCATTCATATTCAGAGATGCTGGAGAGGTGGCAGCAAGAATGGAGAATCTGAGCTGTGACAAATTCATGTCCCCCGCAGGACACAACAGGTCTGGACATTTGATTACAGCTCAGTCTTTAGAGAGAAATGACGTGTGACTGAAACGTTGAAACCCTTCTTCATGGATTTTTTTTTTATAAAAGGGAACATTTTGGTAGATGACACTGCACCTGCAGAGGTGATAATAACAGGATGCTGAGCTGTGCATATGTGGCAGGACTTACTGAAGGTGATGCTGTTCTGTTGACTTTCTATGCACTGGATGCTCTCACTTTACCTTACTCAATCCTTGCATCAATCTGGGAGGGACTTCTTACTATCCCCATTTTCCTGATAAGGAAAATGAAGCTCAGAATGCTTAGGCAACCCGTCCAGGGTCACTCAGCCAGTATCCTCAAAACTGATGTTGCTCCCCCCATGATTAAAAAGCATGGCTCTGGGAACTGTTATGCCTAGGCTGCTGACAGGGGCTGCTGCCCTGCTGTGATTGACATTCACAGCATGAAAACTAGAGATGGGTAATTTGGGCTGAACTGAGGAACCCTAAAAGGATTAAAGGAAAAGTTCCAGCATGTAGATATAATTGTGGGTGATCCCCATAGTCTAAAGAACGCATTGAATTGATGGACCGTGTTCTTAGATGAATACTGAGGCATTCAAGGGTCTAAGTAGCTCCAAGAAACTGGAAGCTTAGCTCTTATAAGATAAATTCTTAAACTATGCCAGCCTGTTTTAAAATGAGAGAACGATTCATTACTTCCGACAATAAGGAGTAAGTGAAGATTCCTAAGAATAAAAGCACAGAGGCAAGAAGGAAATTTACTAAGCAGTTTTATGCTAAAGGAAGCTTACTAGGCATTCTTATGCTGCTCTTTTTAGTAACACTGTATCTTTAAATCTTTAATACATTATGGTGAGGGAATAGTTACAGCGCCTCTTTGCAGCTGAGGAAGTCAAAGTTCAGAGAAGTGATGTAATTTGCCCAAAGCCACACTATGTGGAAATGCTTGAATTAGTGTAATGGAGAGAGCACTGAAGTCAGATGGGCCTGAGTTTAAATTCAACTCCAATAATTCCTTTTTTACTAACATAGAATAACTTACCTATTTCAGCTTCAGTTTTCTGGTCTAATAATACTTTATCATTTAGGATGCTTTTGGTTACTTGTAATTGAAAACTCAAATGAAAATGGCTTAAATAAGGAAATGTTACTATCTCACAAAGAAAGAAGTTCCAAGGCCAGGTATCTTCAAAGCTGAACTGAGTGGGTCTGCGATATCACCAGAGATCCAGGTTATTCCCAATTCTCTGCTGTGCCATCCTCCTGCAGCCTGCCTGCCCACACGGTTGCAAGATGGCTGCCACAGTTCCAGGTATCACATTCAGACAGGATAATATCCAAAGGAATGAGAGAGGCCAACTTCTCACACGTCTCTTTTAATCAACAAGGAAAAGCCTTTCCCAGAAGTTCAATGTCTGTAGTTTGGTTCTCAAATCCCATTGTCAAGAATTGAGTCACATACTCATGTCCAGACCCATCATAGACAAAGAGAATGGGACAACTCTGGTTAATTTAGACGAATAAGAATTACTTCTGAAATAAACCCACACAGGGAAGGGTAGATTCCCAAACAAAATCAGGTTGTTTTACTCCCAGCAAGGAAGAAGCCTACTGGGTAGACTAACATGAGGGTCTTCTAGACAAGTTGCCTGGTAAAATACAAGACATTCAATTACATTTGAGTTTCAGACCAATTTCAGAGGAGTAGAACATACTTATAGTAAAAAATTTGTTATTTAGGCCAGATGCGGTGGCTCACACCTGTAATCCTAGCACTTTGGGAAGCCGAGGCAGGCAGATCACCTGAGGTCAGAAGTTTGAGACCAGCCTGGCCAACGTGGTGAAATCCCATCTCTGTTAAAAATACAAAAAAAAAGTAGCTGGGCATGGTAGTCACTTGGGAGACTGAGGCAGGAGAATCACTTGAACCCAGGAGGCAGAGGTTGCAGTGAGCCGAGATCATGCCGCTGCACTCCTCAGCAAGACTCCATCTCAAAAATAAAAATACATAAATAAAAAATTTAAAAATGTATTGTTATTTACCAGAAATTCAAATTTAGCTGCATATCTTGTATTTTTATTTGCTAAATCTAGCAAAGCCTACTTCTGGAGCTACCAAGGTAACTGAAGAGGAAAGAAATGTATGGAAAGTAAAATTTTGTGTTCTGAAAACAAAGGCCCTCATTATTATTTAAATTTAGGAAAAAGGATGGCAGGGTGTTTTACAAAAACACAAAGCAAAAGTGTGATGGTGTGGGGCAGCAAGAATGATGCACAACTGGTGTTTTGTAATAGACTGTTATCTCTGTTCTTTATTCATTTCTGATCTCAGTCAAAAGAAAAGCTTCTTTATTTTTGCCAACAACGGTAGCTTTGCTTTGGAATAAATTTAGATATTGCACTTGAAACAAATCATTTTGAAGAACAATATCCAAGCTTGCAATTTTTTCAAAGTATGTATAAAAGAAAATCTATTATTTTTCATATTCCTAATTGATCAAAAAGATAACTATTTAAAGAAGTAATAGAAGTAATTTATTGGGTGATTATGGCATAAATATAAGTAAAATAAATAACAGTAAAGTCATAAAAAATGAGAGGGAGGAATTGGGAATACACTATTATAAGCTACTTGAGTTATACTTGAAGTGGGGTATAATTTATTTGAAAATACATTTAGATTAGTTAAAAATGCAAATAGTAAACTCTAGCACAGTCACTAAAAAACTCTTTTTTTTTCTTTTTTTAAGACAGAGTCTCACTCTGTTGCCCAGGCTGGAGTGAAGTGGCATAATCTTGGCTCACTGCAACCTCCGCCTCCCAGGTTCAAGCCAAGTCTTGTGCCTCAGCCCCCAAAATAGCTGGGATTACAGATGCCTGTCTATCACATCTGGCTAATTTCTGTATTTTTAGAGAAGATGGGGTTTCGCCATGATGGCCAGGCTGGTCTCGAACTCCTGGCCTCAAGTGATCCACCTGTGCCTCAGTCTCCCAAAGTACTGGGATTACAGGCATGAGGCACTGTGCCCAGCTAAAAAACTTTAAGGCATCATAATTGATATGCTAAGAGAGGAGGCATAAATAAAATCATATAAAATACTCCAGAAAATGCCAAATAAAATGGGAGGGGGAGATACAAAAAACAAATGCAATGAACAGAAAACAGTTTGAAACATGGCAGATATTAATCCAACTATAACAATAATTACTCTAAATGTGAAAGGTCTAAATATATCAATTAAAAGACAGAGATTATCAAAGTGGATAAAAAAGCAAGACCTAACTGTATATTGTCTACAAGCAACTCACTAAATGTAAAGACTTGAATAGGTTACAAGTAAAGAGATGGAGAAAAATTATAGCATGCTAACACTAATTTTAAAAAGCTGGAGTAAATATGTTAATTTCAGACAAAGTAAATTTCAGAATAATTAAAATTATCAGGAAAAGAAAAATGACATTACATAATGATAAAAGGGTCAATTCTCCTTTGACATGTATGCACATAACAAAAAAAATCAAAATTCATGAAGCAAAAACTGATAGAACTAAAAAAATAAATCTACTAATCTACCACATAATAGTAGTGGAGGTTTCAACACTACTCTGTCAATAATTGATAGATCAAACAAGCAGAAAATCAGTAAGGATATAAATGACCTGAACAGCGCTAGCAGTGAGATAGACCACATTCTGGGTCATAAAACACACTTACAAATTTAAGAAATAGGCCAGGCATGGTGGCTCACACCTACAATCCAAGCACTTTGGGAGGCTGAGGTGGGCAGATCACTTGAGGTCAGGAGTTCGAAACCAGCTTGGCCAACATGGTGAAACCCCATCTCTACTAAAAATACAAAAAAATTACCCAGATATGTTGGCAGGTGCCTGTAATCCCAGCTACTTAGGAGGCTGAGGCAGGAGAATCGCTTGAACCCAGCGGGCAGAGGTTGCAGTGAGCCGAGATCACGCCACATCACTCCAGTCTGGGAGACAGAGACTCCATCTCAGGAAAAAAAAAAAAATTAATAAAATAGAAATTATACAAAATATGTTCTCAGATCACAATGGACTTAAGCTAGAAATCAATAATAGAAAAATAACTAGAAAATCCCCAAAATCTGAAAATTAACATACTTCTAAATAACCCAGGGGTGAAAGAATAAGTCTCAATTTTTAAACTTTTGGATGAAATGAAAATGAATATACAGCTTATCAAAATTTGGCTACAGAAAAATAAGAATGTATAGCACTGAATGCTGTATTAGAAAAAAGAAATACAATTGATAATTCAAGCTTCCACCTTAGCAAACCAGAGAAACAACAAATTAAGCCTGAAGAAGACAGAAGAAATAAAAATATTATGTGTTATAATTCTTAAAGGGTAGTCAAAGGAACAATTTTCTGAAACAAAAGTTATGTCTGAGGGGCATCTTGCATATGTTCTTGAACTAGTCTGTTATATTCACCTCTCAATGTCCACTACTTTTTCCGTCTCCTTTCCAGCACCCCTCAGCAATGAACTCAAACCAAGAATCTCACATCACCATTTCCCTTGCACCTATTCTGAGAATGCCCAGGCCATGGGCATTATTCTACCAAAACACCTAAGCTCATAGTCTCCACTTCACATCTCTACCTGCCAGTGAAAACTCAAAAATCTGCTTCTTCCTCTTTCCACTAAAGAGCTCATCCCCACCACGCACATCAACTCACCTGTACTTGCTCTTCCACCTCAGCAAACATGTCCTGACATGTTTGAATATAAGTTTAGGCTCAAAGAGATAACTTCTACCCTAAATGTTCTGGTGTGGGGGTCATGGATTCTCACTTACCTCCAAGTTTAATGTCATTTTCAAAAACCAAATAATACTAGAGAATTTTTTTTTAGCATTTTCTATACGCCTTGTACAAAGTAGAGGACTTAGAATATATTGTCTAATATTTGAAATAACTATATGAGGTATATATTATCTCCATTACACACACACACACACACACACACACACACACACACACACACACACACCACTGAGGCTCATTAAGGTAAAGTTACATACTCAAGGCATCACGAACATCAATGATGGAGCTGGGACCAGAGACCAGACTTTTCTGACACCAAATTTTATTGCTTCAGAGAATGCTGAGTGCTTGGATTATGTGTCTGTGAAGCAGTTCTTATGTTGCTATATGTTTTAGATTTGAAAGTTGTCAAGATTATTCACCATGACAACCAGAGTCAGTACTGGTATTCCTTGTGTTCTCTATGAGAAAAACTGACTGTCAGAAAAACACTGAATGCCTGACTTTCCTTTTCATAGGCTTCTTTATGTCATTTTTGTCAGTTCCTTCTATGGTTGATCTAAAAACATTAGGTTATTTTCTTTCTCACAGATGCGATAGAATCTACACCAAAAAAACAGCAAGAATTATTTGAGTACTACGGATAAATAACATTTGGCAATACGTTTAAACATTGAAATTGTCTGAAACACTTTTATATAATTTCAACTGATTGAAAACCTCTGCAGCAAGAAACAGCAATTTTAAATATCTTCACAAGCTGTATTAAGCATAGAAAACAAGACTTAACTCTAAACAGAAAAACAAGTTTAAAATCAGTTTATTAAATACAGCCGAAATGATTGTATAGAATGTATTAGATATAATTATCTCTTATACTAGCCATGTTTTGTGACTTTTAACATCCAAATCACTTGCCGCAAACCTTGACATCCATCAAGCATAGAAGTTTACATTTCAAGAAATAGGAGATGATCTCTGAAGGAGAACAATCTGACGTCAAGAAAGTTCTTATCTCTTTATATAAAGTGTCAGGAAACATAAAAGAAAAACTGATGAAAAACAGACTGCTTGAATTTAATTACAAGACCTTTGTTCCAATCTAGTTAATTATCAAGTAGATTCTTTAACTTTGTATGCCCTTTCGGCTATGTTAAAGGCCAGAAAAGAATATACAACATAGAACCTCAGGAAACAAAGTACTTTTAGAACCAAGTTATTTGCTTCATTTCCCTATAATTAAAGGTGAATCCCTTCTACAAGATATTCATATTTCTGATTTAATATTTTCCCTTTTTGAGAAAGGAGAAGATTAGCAAGAACATCAGCAAGAACATCAGCACAATGATGGAAAAGGAAGTCCCAGCACTTGATCCCCCACAGAAATACTGATTTAACAATGATCTACAGAACAAAATAACTTTACGAGAAGTTCAGAATCCAGTTACGAAGTTGCAGCACCCAAGGAAAGAACAAAATCAAGAACAGTCACACTGAAATGAATAAGAAGAGCAATTTTACTTTATCCACATCAGCCCCTGCCCCAAGAAGATGCAGCTCAGCACTAAGAGCTGTTGCCCTGATCCACAACTTCTCCCTGTGCTAGGGGCAGTGTGGCTGGGGGTGAAAAACAGGGCATACATCCAATGCCCTGTACTTTCAAATACTTTCTGAGGGGCTGGTTCTTATCTTGTCTCACCCAGAGCATTGACAGAACTGGTGTAGTTTTATGGGGGCGATTAAGAACAAAGGAAAGGAGGAGGGCAGCTTTCTGTACCCAGCACAGCTCTACAAGATTAGGAGAAGGTACACAACTAAAGGTTTCTACACAGGGAAACGGAGGATAGTGGAGCATGCTTTCAATGTCCTGGCCCACAGTACAGCAATTAGATATCAGAGGGGGCAAGAGATTATGAGATCACCCACCAAAAAAAACAGTAAGTCCCTCTAATGAAGAATTTACACACACAAGACCAAAGAACACACAACCATGGAAAAGGTTGGAGAAACTCCCAGAATCTCCAGCCAGGCTGACTGACAAAAGTCTTTTCCTATTGAAGTCAGTCAAAAAGACTGGGAGAAGTGGCTGTTAATTCAAATATATGGATACCAACATAAATCCATGAGGAACACAAAGAATCAGAAACATGACACAATCAAATGACCAAAATAAATTTCTAGTAATTAATCCTAAAGAAATGGAGATCTATAAACTGCCTGACAAACATTTCAAGATAATTGTCTTAAGCAAGCTCAGTGAGTTATAAGTAAACATGGATAGACAACTAAATAACATCAGGAAAATGATACAGAAAAAAATGAGAATATCAACAAAGAGAAACTATTTTCAAAAAGAAATTTTGGATCTGAAGACTATAATAACTAAACTGAAAAAATTCACTAGAGGACTTCAACAGCCAATCTTATCAAGCAGAAGAAATAATCTATAAACACAAAGACAGATCATTTCATTTAAAATTATCTAGTCAGAAGAGCAAAAAGAAAGAAGAATAAAAGAAGAGTGAAGAATGCCTACGGGACTTATAAATGTTATCAAGCAAACCACTATAGGCATTGTGGGAGCTCCAGGAGAAAAATGGAGACAGAAGTTGTATTCAAAGAAATAGAAACTTTATGAATATGAGGATACATACATAATATATGTCTATAACAAATATATTTTCCCAAAATGTAGCCTGTATTTTTACTCTTAATGGTGTCTTTTATATTAGCAGAAATGTTTAAGAAAATCATATTTATGATTCATACAAAAATTCCCCTTTAGTGTTTTTGTACCTGTTTTAAAATATTTGCCTACTTCAAGACCACGAGGAGTCTATTCTGTTTTATTCTAAAGGCTTTATTGTTTTATCTTTCATATCTGTGTCTACAATCTATCTGGAATTAATTTTCAGGTATAGCATGAGAAAAGGATCAAGATTTTTTCAGCATGGATATCTAATTGACCCAGTATCATTTACTGAAAAAAAATTGTAATTCCCCCCCCCCCATTTCACCATAGTGTATTTTTTGTCATAAATCATGCTGCTGTGTATGTGTGGATTTTTTGGCACTCTATTCTGTTCCTTTTTTTTTTTTTGTCTAACCTTGCAACACTATCTAAACTATCATAATGACTAGTTCTGCAGTTCTTATTCTATGGTAAGTTAAGTCCTTTGACTTTTTCTGCAAGATCACCTCTTTTGTTCATGGTTCTTTACTTTTCCATATAAATTTTTAGAATCAACTGGGAAGTTACCACTATCACCCACTAAAAACAACAAATACTGAGACTGTGATTAGAATTTCTCCTACAGAACAATTTTAGAGCACTTAACTTATAATATTAAATCTTCTAATCTTTTCATTAAGTCTTCTCTAATTTTACCCAATAATAAATATTGTATAGTTTTCAAACTATGTATTTTATTATATTTATTCCCAGGTAAACTATTTTTTTCTGTCTGTTGGAGACTGAGTTCATTTTTTGTGTTTTGTTTGCTTTGTTGTGTGTAGATGATCTTGTAAATATAAATTCAGCCAATATTTGAATGAGTGATATTAAGTTACTGCATGACTTTTGCTAATAGATTCCCCTTTCTGGGCCCTGATTGCCCATCTTTAAGTCAGTTGACCCACATTATGAGTTCACATCACAGAATATATCTCTTCTCCATAGTTCTTCACATAGTTTGAATTTTACCCTTGTGTAATCATTGGATGACATATGTTTTCCCCATTAGACTATATGCCCATTGAGGGAAGCGACATACCTTTCTCACTACTACATCGCCCAGTACCTGACACAATTCCTATAGCAGAGTAGGTACACAACATGTATTGACAAAAAAAGAACGACTGTAAAATAAGAGCTTTTTTTTTACTCCCAAGATCACATAAGTGGACCAGTGAAGAAAAGATCTAAAAAAGGGTGTTCTGCTATTGAAAAATGTCTTACAGATCATTCTAGTGTCCACCTGTTTAGAAATAATCCCAGTTTAGATGATGTAGCAATCGTTGTTCTCAGCAAAGACAGACCAGAAAGCTCTATTTCTGTGGAAATATTAAGTGCCTCATTCTAACATGGAACTTAGCAAACACATTCATGTCTGTTAAAGCAACAATTTCCAATTAAATCTTGTTCCTTAATCCCTCTATTTGTTGAGGACTCAAACCAAGCTAATGTTTTTATGACTTTGAAGCCTGCCCCTCATCCTGTCTCTTGCAAAATAGTATATAAAATTCAGTACCTTGCCCCAAGGTAATAACTTACCTTAACTCTCACCTTTACAACAGTTGTCAAACCATTTTTGAGATGAAAAAACTGAAGCTCGGAGAAGTTAGGTAACTTAGTTCACATATCCAGAAAATAATAGTGCCAGAATTCAAGTGTAGTTCTGTTAGAATCCAATGTCTAAGCTTTTTTTTTTTCTGCCCACTATACCATGGTTTCCCAACTGTTTGTTTGTAGATTCTCAAAAATGTATAAAGTTTCTCTAAGAGGTTCTTAAAGGTAATGATACCATGTTTTTTGTTTCTAACTTTAATCAATACAATAATTATCAAAAACCTTTCCCTTTAATACAGAATATATTGGAGTGCTTATGTAAGTGAATCAAATGAGCAAGCAACACAATAAGTAGAGATTAGATGAATGTGCCCATGACTCAGTGTATTATTCAACTGAACACTGCTAGCCACCATATGGCTTTGATCATAATACAGCTTTAGATTGTTTTTATTCTTAGACACATATTGCTTCATTTATGCCTCAGTGGATTATTGCAAACAAGAATGAGAAACACAAATGTTGAAATACAGGAAGTTAATGAGGAGCATAAAAGGATTGTAATTCTGCATATTACCCTCAAAATGATCTGCAGAAAGGCTGTAACTCACAATCATCTCATCAGAATTTGTATGTGGTACATTTAACTGTCTCAGGGACTTCAAGAAGTGATGTTTTAAAAATGGAAGGCACAATGATCATCACAATTAACTTTTCATTTATTGGGAAGAAGTTCTCTCCATAGTCCATATGTTAACATGCAGAGAAGTGTAATGATTTAAATATTCATAACATAGTTTTTGATATATGTAATTGTGGAATCAGTTTGTGTGCCACAAAGAGTGAGGAAGTACCACAAAATACTAGAAGATATCACCTGAATTTTCCATTTTTCCCTTTGCCTTGGACAAATGAAAACCAAGGAAAGAATAATTATTTGACTAGACCTAGCCAAAAACATAACTCAGTGGTTTTCAATCCTGACTGTTCATTAGAATCACCTGGGGAGCTTTTCAAGGCCCAGATGACTGGGCCTCAAGATCAGAGCTTCTAATTCAATTCTCCTGGGGTGAGGTCTGACCATAGATATTTTTATCTTATTCCAGGTGATTCTACTGAATGTGCCTTTACTAAACAAACCCTCTGTAAGTAGACAGCAGCATTCCTTACTAGCAAAAGTTTATTTTGTATCTAGTTTATTCTGAATGTAGTTTAGGAGAAAAGAACACAGGCTGAAAAGCCAGGGGTCCTGGGTTGAAGTCCTGACTTGGCCACTGTGTGATCTTGAGCAAGTCACCTCATTTATTTGGTTGTCCTTGCTCCTTGACATTAGCACTTTGAGCCACTTGGTCTGTAAGATCCCTACTGCCTCTAACATTCAGTTACTTATTAAATGTTATAACTTTTATATTAATAACAATATAACAATCAGCAAAGCATAATATTGTGGAAAGAGTTTAAACTTTGAAGTCACATCATGTGGGGTTCAAATTCCAGCCCTGCCAACTTTGTAAGTGTGTGCCTTTAGCCAAGTCACCTGACCTCTCTGAATGTACTGAAATGGAGAAAGAATTGTGATAAAGATTCAGTGAAATACAGAACTTTGCACATTATATATCTCAACAAATTGTAGCTGTTTTTATTGCTGTTTTTAATGTTCTGGTTATTGACATTTCTGCTGTTATCTTATTATTTATATTTATTTACATATATTTAGGCTATTTAATATATTTAAGTACTATATATTTTTTACATAGTCAATATCTTTGTTAACATTATAGATAATATATATAAAATATCTAATGTGGTATACTATATATTTAGTATATTTATATTTATGTTATTCTATTTCCTTGCATCAAGAAGTGAATGAAGATTCATTTGGAAAAGAGAATAATGTCAAAGGGATGATTGACTTGATTGTCCCTGATTCCTTGGGTTTCCCATCTAGGCCAGCAGGAGGCTGGCATCACTCACGTGGAGAATGTTTCTGTTAGACAGCTTTTTCTCTCCTGTGACCTTCACAAACTTGGCTGCCATCAGATCTTGCAGTGGAACTGACTGTTTCAAAGAGAAGAAACCATAACACTGCTACAGAAAATGAGAAAATGGCTTTCTGCCCCCAGGTTTGCAACAGACATGTTCAAATCTCACCCATCCTACCTTTTACACCATCTCCAAGCCCCTCTCTCCCAAACACCATACCTGGGCAAGTATATCAGTTAGAGCATAGATTCAGCTGCTACAACAGAAACCCAAAGTAATAGTGGCTTAAACCAGATGCAAATATTTTATTTCTGATTTATAGAACTGCCCGGATGAGACTAATCCTGGACTAGTAGACGGATATCAGAGATCCTGGTTCCTACCCTTCTTGCCCCATTACCCGCCAACCACATGCTCCCTCCAGGACAGCTCACTCTGACATTCTCATTCCAGCTAGCGGGAACAGGAAATGGGGATGAATGGAACACAGGCCTCCTCTTGAGGACATAACCCATAAGACACATAGGTAAATTCTGCTTGCTTCCATTGGCCAGAATTTAGTCACCTGGCCACACCTGGCTACAGAGGCGGCTAGAGAAAATGTAGTCTTTATTCTGGGAAGCGATGTACCCAGCTGAAAACTAAATAACTACAGAAGCCTGGAAGAGTGGCTATTGATGGACAAATAGCAGTCTCTGCCACATGAGTAAAGACATGGGGTAGAGTTCAGGGATGGAGAAGACTCCAGATCACTGCAGATTGAAAGAGTGGTTTTCAAAGGACATTTGTCCCAGTATACATAACTCTAAAGCATCACTAACTGATGGGGCGCCATTTTTTCTCTGGAAATTTGGAACATGCCCCAACGCAAACACATGGTCTTTTTTTTTTTTTTTTTTTTTTTGAGTTGGAGTCTCGCTCTGTCACCCAGGCTGGAGTGCAGTGGCACGATCTCAGCTCACTGCAAGCTCCACCTTCCAGGTTCATGCCATTCTCCTGCCTCAGCCTCCCGAGTAGCTGGGACTACAGGCACCCGCCACCACACCTGGCTAATTTTTTGTATTTTTAGTAGAGACAGGGTTTCACCATGTTAGCCAGGATGGTCTCGATCTCCTAACTTCATGATCCACCTGACTCAGGCTCCCAAAGTGCTGAGATTACAGGCGTGAGCCACCGCGCCCAGCCAACATGGTCCTTCTTATGTCAGAAATACAGAGTGACAGACTCCATTATGCATTAGTCATGTTTATAAACAGGTTTGTTTTTCAGGCCACGTCAAAATATCTCTTGCTCAAAACAGTTCTAAAACGTCCCGTTGTCTCAGGCCTTTCCTTTGACGCATGAGAGTTCCATGAACACTTGGAGACAGAATAGCTCTGGAGTCTCGGACTCAAGTCAGGAATTGCATGGCTTTCATGGGAACCAGAAAAGCTTGGCAGGGCTGGGTCTCGTGTCATTTACTTCAGCTCTGGTGGGGCGTGAACTAGTTTGGGTCCTCTGGAGTGCTTTGAACCCAACATTTCCCCCACACTGCTGAGCTACCTACCAGTCACGGCAGCTGTATAAGGTCTCTGAACCTCTGCAGAGGCCACATCAGCTACAACAAAGGCCCCCGGTGTGTGCCCCCCACCTCCTGCTCTCAAAAATCAGTCAGGCTTGAAACAGTGCCAGGTGCATGGTGAGCATCATATAAACAATAGCTATGGTTTTTATTATTACCACTGTTTCCTGAAGAATCTTTAGAGTTTGCCTGTGAGTTGCATAAGGGCATAAATTATCTTTTCTCATTCGTGCCTCCTCAGCATCTAATACAGTTCAAGTCTCATATCCAACTCTATTCAACCTATATATATAAAGCCTCTACTATGTGCTAAGTACCAACCTGGGTAATGGGACATAGTGATGAATAAAAGCCTTGGTTTGTGTTGTTACAGAACTTAGAGTTCAGCAGGAAATAGTTGTGGAAGGAAAAAAAACAAGAGAAGGAAGCAGGGAAGGATGAAATGAAAGAAGAAAGGAAAAGTTGATTTTTGACTGTAAGGGCAGGGAATATCACAGGTATTGAGCAAAGCCATGAAATTTAAGAGTGGAGAAATTAAAATGCACCTTGACCCCAGGCCACCTTGAAAGCTCTTCTGAGACAACCCAGCTCTAGCCCAACTGTCCATCAGTGCAGCTTTAGCAAAAATACATCAAACTACTACTACTCCTTGCCCCGAGAGCCCAAATGGTTTGGGGTGAAAAGCAGCCCAGCATAAGTACCTGGATGAGGATTAGACCTAAAGCAATCAGAGCCCTGCAGAATAGGAGCAGCAAAAGGCCAATATTTTACCATAACAAACAGAGGTCCAAATATATCCACAGTTCCCTTGTGTCCCCAAAGTCAAGTGAATATAGATATGCATATTCCTCCAGCAGTAAATAATATATCAATAAACAAAGGTGACAGTGGCTCAAAGCAGATCATTTTTGGGAAGGGACATAGGGTCATCACATGGGAGGGCATATTTGGTTAGAAGTAACTGCTGTGATAAGCAATCCCAGAACCTCAGTGGCACAGTCACAGCCCAGTGTACATAATCAAAAGACTCTGCTCCATACAGTCATTCGATGCCTCAGGCTCCTTCACCTAGTGGCTTGACTATCCCTTAGAGTCTCAGAGTCCTTGCTGGACCCAGCTGGTAGTCAGGAAAAGAAGTAAGAAGGCTTTCTTGCCCTTAGCTTCCTTGGCTAGTTCTGCTCACTCATCTCCTCTTACATTTCATAGGTAACATGGCCTCATCCAGATGCACAAAGGCTGGGAAATCTAGTGATTTTCCCGGCAAGAAGTGGGTTTGAGGGAGCATTTAGCAAGCTTCTGCCAAAGAGGGTTTGAGGAGCTTTTTATGTAACCACATAAGAAAGTGAACTCATGGGCAAGAGTGATGGCACTTCATGTAGGGATACCTCCAGGTTCTCTGGATAAAACTACAAATGAGAAGAGTCCCAGTTAGTGGGGCTCATTCAGTCATTACAGAAACATTTGAGTGCCTACAACATACTGGGCACTGGGTAAGCATTGATAAACACAACAGTGCCTGTCTTCATGGAGCTTACCATTTAGCTAGAAGTACAAACAAATGAGTATTCGCAATTCATTGTGATAAGTGCTCTCATAGTATATATACAGAATGCTCTGAGCTTGCAGAGAAGAGCTCCCAACTCAGATTGGAGTGATTAAGGAAGGTGTCCTGAGCATCATTTGCCCTGTCTACCTGGTCCCACCCATCGTAAGGTGATTTTTCTTCATCTCTCACTTCCATGTTTATTACAGGAGTAGCCAATTTTTCTAGCATGGCCAGCCACAATTGGTGGCATAACCATAATCTCCTTCCCTAGGAATATGGGAATTAGGATAGACACAAATCAGGCTCTCTCTGGGTAGATGAGCCTGTAACATGTAAGCCTTGAGAGTAGTTGGGGAAGCAGAGGAAACAAGTTTGGAGGGAGAATGGAACAGGCATATAGAGAGGAGGAAGATTGGAGAATCCTGATCCTAGTTGTCTCTGAGGCTTAATTCAATCTCTGTTCTCCAGTTCCATCAGAACCCCAGGGTCCTTATAATAAATGCCCTCTCTTTGTAAAGAGCGAAATCAAGCCGGTTCCTCTTACAACCAATCAAGAATTCTAACGAATACAAATGCTGAGGACTCTCATCTTAGCAAAGACCTGATGGGGCAGGAGTGGAGAGCCCAGTGACGAGATGCAGATGGTAGCATGAGGCTGAGCCACGTGTACCTCATAGGAAGATGTTCATGTGATTTTAAGTGGAAAAAAAAAAAGCCAAGTGCATATAGCATAATAGTATTTATAAAGTAAACCAAAGGAAAAAACAACTTTATGTGCTCAAACAAAATTTTGGGAGACATATAATATTGTTTACAATGTAATTCTGGGGAATGGGGCTGGGTATTTAAGGGGGCTTTCATCTCTTTCTAGTTTCCTGTTTTGTTTGAAATTTTAGTGATACGCATATTATTTTTGTACACTGAGACAGACAGGTGGAGAAGGGTGGAAGAGAATTCCAGCAGAAGAAACAGCACATGCAACTTGTATTAGTTACACAGCTATGAAGAAACACCCGAGACTGGGTAATTTATGAAGGAAAGGGGTTTAATTGACTCACAGTTCCACACTGCTGGGGAGCCATCGGGAAACCTATGCTCATGGCAGAAGGCAAAGCAGCAGGCACCTTCTTCACGGGGCAGCAAGACGAAATACGTTCGAGCAGGGGAAATGCCAGACGCTTATAACACTATCAGGTCTCGTGAGATTCACCCATTATCACGAGAACACCATGGGGAAACGATCCCCGAGATTCAATTGCCTCCACCTGGTCCTGCCCTTGACAAGTGGGGATTATATGGATTACAATTAAAGGTGATATTTGCATAGAGACACAGAGCCAAACCATTTCAGCTACCACAGACCATTTTTATTACTAATTTAGCTTCGAGACTCAAAGTTAAAGTGTAAGAGGTTTCTGAAGTTATGCAGTCACCATTCCCTCCTGAGACCACAGGCAGAGCATCCTTAGCAATGCAGAGTAGAGGAGATGGGAGGCTCCAAGGAGTCCAGGACGGGGTGAGTGAGAGGAGAGTGGATGGCAGGCTTGTGGTTGAGGCGTCTCCTCATGAAGCAATACTCAAGGAGAACAGCAAGGACAGATGGGGTTGACTAGGAGACAGGAGGCCCCTTGCAAGGCAGGACAGGGGTGATAGGGTGAGATGCTATATTAGGGTCGGGGCATATGGCCAATTCACCTTTCTCTCATCTTGAGCACCCAAGAAATATTACCCCCCAACTCCTCTCCAGGCACATCCTCCTCTTTGTTCCCATGGCCACTGCTCTAGTTCAAGCCTTCACCACTCACCCTACCCTTTTACAACCTCCGTCTCCCTCTATCCTTCTTCCCCCTTGTAACCCCTAAAAACCACTAATCTGTTCTCCATTTTTAAAATTTTGTCACCTTGAGAATATTATATATAAATGGAGCAGTGTAGTATTCCACGATATGGATATGGCAGTTTAATCATTGACCCACTAAAGGACATTTGAGTTGTTTCCAGAATGGGGCATTCTGGATGAATAAAGAATAAAGCTACTACAAACAATAACGTACAAGGTTTTATGTGGGCATGACGTTCATTTCTCTGGGACAAATGCTCAAGATTGCAACTGCTGGATCATGTGGTAAGTGTGTCTTTAGTGTTGGAAGACACCGCCATACTCTTTTCCAGAGCAGCTGTACCACTTTAAATTCCCACCAGTGGCCGGACATGGTGGCTCATGCCTGTAATCCCAGAATTTTGGGAGGCCAAGGTGGGCAGATCACATGAGGCTAGGAGTTTGAGACCAGTCCAGCCAACATGGCAAAACCCTGTCTCAACTAAAAATACAAAAATGAGCCATCTGTAATCCCAGCTACTCGGGAGGCTGAGGGACAAGAATCACTTGAACCCGGGAAGCAGAGGTTGCTATAAGCCGAGATCATGCCACTTCACTCCAGCCTGGGCAACACAGTGAGACTCTGTCTCAAAAATAAAATATAAAATAAAATAAAATAAAAATAAATTCCCATCAGCATTGTATGCATGATCATTTTCTTGCACCCTTGCCAGCATTTGGTGTTGTCACTATTTATTCTTGTCATTCTAATAAGTGTGGAGTGCTATCTCATTGTGGACTTCACTGTCTTAGTAACAGCTAACAATGTTGAACATCCTTTCACACATGTGCTTACTAAATGTGTAATGGAAAATGGATAGCCCTGCTACTTGGTTGGACCTGGGATAAATGTGCCTTCTTGAAGCTCTGCTAAATTTCTTGACCCTTGGATTAATGATGGGAATTGGAAGCAAGGTGAAGAAACGAGGGGAGGCTGCCAAAAAGTAGAGACCTAATGATTCCTTACCCATCATCACTAACCCTTCTTTTACACACACACACAAAATGTCTTCTGTTCAAGGAGAACCTAAATGATTGGCAACATGATTGACTGGTTGATTGATTGAAGTCGTTCATTCAAGCTGGAGAATAGCTGTAATTGTAGGTTTCAGAACATTCTGATTTGCATATCAAAAAAAATCTCCTTTTCCTTGTTTTCTTAAAGCCTTATTTTTATAAGCAGGAGAAAGATGCTATATTATCAAGTGAAAAACTACCATTTAAGTAAGAACTCCCAAGAAAGTGAGAAAGAATCCTGTTGCCCAGGGTTATTTGATGCATTCTAGCACTGTGAAGCTTGAACTTGGCTCCTTCCCATTGCTCTGGTGTTCACAGCAGTTTTAGAAGCAAAGATGAAGACATTTTTAAAAGGCTGCAAAGTATGAACTGCCTTTGGCTTAGACTTCAAAGCTTCTATCCATCTTATTGCTGTTAGTCGCTCTCGTCAAGTTCTACACACCCAGCTGACTCATAGAGTAGCCGAAATGCTTTCTTCAAAAGGGGAAAAGCGCTGGCCTCAGCAGACTGTCCATGTCTGGAATCTGTAGCATGGATAGGGGCTCAGAGGCTACCCCCAGGATCTGCTGCCGACAGCAGATTCACATCCTCATTAGCACATAGCATTCATTCCTGTGTTGTCGGTTTCTGTGTGATTTCTTTTCTCTTCTTGATGCTTCTCTGTATATTCCAAGTTACCCGCGATTATTTTCACAATCCTACAGATATTTGGGTTAAATTTGTATCCATACTCACTTTTTTCCATTTACTAGGATACAACATAGGACTAGTACATTTTACTGAGGTTTCTAATTACCAGAGATGGAGGCATAAGCACCCAGTTAATGAAAGCTGGAAGCTAATATTCCTAGTATCTGAAAATAGAAAACATGGAGCGACTCTTTCCAAAACGAGAAAGAAATCTGCTTTCCTCATAAAATATCATTGCCTTTCTACCCAAAGCAATAAACAACAAGCATTTACTAAGAACAAGATTGTTTATTGCTATGTTTTCTATTTTCTTTATGGTAAAACCTGGGCAATTCAGAATGGTAAAGGAATGTTGGCTTTTAGCAAATTGGATTTTCTTTAGGGTATGCGAGCAGGGAAGGGGATCGGCCTGACTTAACAAAACAAGCCTCTGCCTGGAGACGTGGTGCCAGTTCTACGATGAGGAAATGATGAGGATGCTTAGTCAGGGATAAACTATACTGCCCAAGGATCCCCTAAAGTAAATTCACTCAAGTAGGAAACCGAATGTCCACTACACAGTGGCAGCAAGGTTTAAACTGGAATTTGCCTTGAAGAGAGAAAGTTAAAAATTATGGCAGTATTTACAATAACCAAATGACAGAAACAATCCATGAGTCTATCAACAGATGAATAATCAAAATGTGCTACATCCATATAATAGAATATAATTTCACAAAAAAGCAGTGAAGTATTCAAATATGCTGCAACATGGATCAGCCTTGAAAACAATACATTAACTGAAACAAGTCAGACACAAAAGGCCACATATTATATTATTCCATTTATATGAAATATCCAAAATGGGAAAACCTATACAGACAGAAAGTAGTGGTGGCCACAGGTTAGGGGAAGGAAGAGAAGGTGTGAGAGTTTAATGGGAATGGGGTCTTTTAGGGTGGTGATTAAAATGTTTTGGAACTAGACAAAAGTGATCGTTGCACAACGTTGTGAATGTACAAAATGCCACTGAAAATGGTTAGTTTTATGTTATGTGAATATCACCTCAATACCTCAATAATAAAACCAGGTTTAGTTTATCTTATAGTTAACAAAATGTGAATTATACAGGCGGCGATTCACTAACTCTTGGAATGAAAAAGAAATGGACTAAGTGTTGATTGTTGCTTGGGTATAGGTATAGTCTTCCTGAAAAAAATAAATTGGGTGATGGCAAATGCACCCAGTAATGAGAATATCTTTATTTAGTGTCTGACTTTCACATAATGGATCTCGCTTTTTTTCCCCATTTTGCGGAAATATTTGTTAAAGCAAGTTATAGGCTCTGGGTACCCCAAAATTTATATGTTGAAGTCCTAAACCCCAATGCAACTGTATTTGGAAAAAGGATTCTTAGGGAGGTGTATTAGAGTTCTCTAGAGGGACAGAACTAATAGGCTAAATGTATACAGAACACAGAGTTTATTAAGGAGTATTGACTCACACGATCACAAGGTGTGGTCCCACAATAGGCCGTCTGCAAGTCAAGGAGCAAGGAGGCTGGTCCAAGTCCCAAAACTGAAGAACTTGGAGTCTGATGTTTGAGGGCAGGAAACATCCCAGCACAGGAGAAAGATGTAGGCTGGGAGGCTAGGCCAGTCTTGTCTCTTCACATTCATCTGTCTGCTTTTATTCTGGCTGCACTGGCAGCTGTTTAGACTGTGCCCATCCATTGGCAACACCCTCACAGATACACCCAGGAACAATACTTTGCATCTTTCAATCCAATCAAGTTGACACTCATTATTAACCATCACAAGTGGTAATTAAGGATAAATGATGTGATAAGGGTAGGGCATTAATTTGACAGGATTGGTGTCCTTGTAAGAAAAGGAGGGGACACTAGAGACATCTCCCTCACCCCCACCACTGCAAAAGGAAATGTCGAGTGAAGACACAGCAAGAAGGTAGCCATCTCCAAGCCAGGAAGAGAGTCCTCATCTGAAACCGAATTTGCCACCACCTTGATCATGGACTTCTAGCCCACTGAGCTGTGAGAGAATCAGTTTCTGTTGTTTTTAGTCACCAGTTTGTGCTAACTTGGTACAGCAGCCCACAAAACTAATATGAAGACCATGTTACACCAAGAGGCAATGTGAGCTAAAATAACAGTTTCTAGGAAGACTTTTGATTATGACAAGAGTCATCACGCACCAAACCCAGTGATGAAAGAAAAGCTCTGAGGTGCGAAGGTGGCTCAGACTTGTGATAGGGACATCAGGGGGACAAATGAGGCTTCTCTCTCCAAACTATCCCATTGTGCTCCTGCCAGAAGCAGTCAAGCGGGCAGATGGCTTTTCCCAGGAGCATGAAATAAAGAGGAAGCCTGCACTCTTTTGATTTCCTCAACATTGTTCATTTATTCCTCAACTATTTCTTGAGTCTTAGCCTGCACCAGGCACTGTGGTAGGACTTGGGGCACAAAGGGGAACAAAACACATAGCCTGCCCTGAAGGAACTCATTCTGGTAAGAATAGACAAGGAAAAAGGCAAATGCATTACAGTATGCTAAGTATTATGAGACCACAAAGGTAGAGCTCCTGCCTCGGACCTGCACAATCTGGAAGACTGCCTGGAGGAGTAAGCCAGGTGACAAACACACTGCATCTGTGTGATAACAGATGCAGAAACTGAAGGGAGGGTGAGAGTTCAAACAATATGTGAAAAGAGACAGAAACAAGGGATCATGATGCACTCAGGAAACCACAGTGCATTCAGAATGTCTGCAGGACACATTTGAAGGAATTTGCAGGTGGTAGAATCCCAAGGGCTAGATCTGGGCCCCAGCAAGGTAGGGACCTTGTAAATTTGGTTTAAGAATTTGAAAGGAAAGGAGGTAATTCACTACCATCTGAGGCAGAGTCCCTTTCTCTATAGGAACTGGTGACAGGAAAAAGCAGAGACCACATGAACTCCATTTGGTAAGGGTAGTGACAGGCAGGAGCTGCACTAAGTTCCAGAAGCAACCATGGCAGAGGTTCTACCAGCAGCATTCATGGCATTTGTGGGTCAATCTGAAGCGTCCATGCCTAGAACTGATGAGTTCTCCAGGCCAGGTCTAAAGCATGATTTAGGATGGAGTCCTTGACTGTGTAGCCTTCAAGCCTGGCTCTGCCCTTTCTGGGGTCTCAGTGAGTTTTGCAATGTTTGGATTTTTCTTTTGTTTTGCTTTTTCTAAGTCCTCTTACTGTTTAATTTAGCCAAACTTATTTCTGTTTTTTGGAGATTAAAAATCCAAATGGATACATAGCATCAACTTCAATACATTTCCATGGCAACAGATGCAGACAGCCCCAGTAAGTGGAAGGTGAGGGTGGGAAAATCTGGCCACTTAAAAGCAGGAGTGGTGTGGGGCCAGGGGCTTATAAGCTGGGCACTGACTGTGCCATCCTCTATTCTGTGCCACACTGTTGACACATCCACCCTCAACAAGTAGCTACCTCAAAAAAGCAAGCGAGAGGCGAAGAGGTCTTCCCCCACCCCCAACATCCTTTTCAGCTTCCATCATGACTCAGGCTAAAGACAGATATTAATATATCAACACAAATACCTACACAATTATATGAAAGGAGGCTTTTAATACATAGAGAAGTATTCTTTCTACATATCCACTTGTAAAATAGTAACAGCTAATGTTTATTGAGCACTTGCTGTATGCGAGGCACACTTGTTCCATGTATTTTTTCATTTAATTCTAAAAATAATTTAGAGGAGTCAGGATCTCCATTTGCCAAAAGAAGAAACTGAGAAATGAGAGGTTGAGCACTTTACCCAAGGTCACATGGAGGGTTGCTCAGGGTAGCCTAGAGTATGCACTGGTAACAAACACTTCCAAAATCTCAATATATTAGTCTGTTTCACACTGCAGATAAAGACATACCCAAGACTCGGAAGAAAAAGAGGTTTAATGGACTTACAGTTCCACATGGCTGGAAAGGCCTCACAATTATGATGGAAAACAAGGAGGAGCAAGTCACATCTTACATGGATAGTGGCAGACAAAGAAAAAAGAGAGATGGTGCAGGGAAATTCCACCTTACTAAGCCATCATATCTTGTGAGACTTATTCACTCTCATGAGAACAGCAAGGGAAAGACCTGTCAATATGATTCAATTACCTCCCACCAGATCCCTCCCACATGTGAGAATTCAAGATGAGATTTGGGAAGGGACACAGCCAAACCATATCACTCAGTGATTAAAACAACAAAGTTTTCTCACTCATGCTACCCTCCATTCATCACAAGTTGCCAGGGGGCTCTGCTCCACAGCATCCTCACCAGGGACCCAGGTTGATAGATCCTCTGCCATTGCAGCCTCATCTGTGGGAGTGACAGATGAAGGGAATGAGCAAATTGTGTACTGGCTTTTAAGAGACTTCTCCCTGGAAATGACATCATCACTTTCACTAACATCTCATTGGCCAAAGCAAGTCACATGACCAGGTCTAACTGCAAGGAGATGGGAAGTAGAGTCCACCATGTGCCAGAAGAGGAGAACTCTTAGTGGGCAGCCCTAATGACTACCACTTGGTGGAGCCACAATTTGAACCCAGCCACAATTTTACTCCACTGCCTGTGACTCCACTCTCCCTTTCTCTCCTTCTCTCCCCAGCTCTCTCCTTTTCATTGTCAATTAACCCTCTAGAGACAAAAGAAATACAGAATAAAGAAGATTCTATTATTTGGGTCCTTCATGCCACACCACGTGTAAATTGGCCTAACTAAATGACTCGCACATTTGTTCTTAGACTGATGTGACAATCATTAATGTATTGCCGCAAATGTCTAACCATCACTCAAACTCTGATTTTAATGCATCTTATTTTCTAAAAGCAGCCCATTAGGGATATGTTGCATAAGTCTTTATAAAAAATTGACTCCCCCTGCGTCCACCAAACCATACAAAGTCATACAAAGTCATTTTAGGTCATTTATACTTTGTAGCTATTCATTTGATTGAATTTTCACTATATTTTAAAAAGCAACATTGGCTGCTCAGAATACATTTATTTGACATGCTTGCATTTTCCAAGCAAAATTCAATCATCTGTTTAAATCTTACAAGGTAGTTCTGTTTCAAGGCAAAATGAAAAAGAACACCTTAATTTTAACAATAAAAGTAACCAAATGTAGTTAAAGATATATGAGATAAATAATGCCAGGGATATACACATCTCACAGGTATATCACCATGTACCTCTAGGGAATTGAGAATTCTTTAGTAACCTTCTTTCTACAAAGATATTGCAAACAGGCAGATTGCATTTGTGGCCAAGGTTTCTATGACAGATATACCCGCTGTACAGCTTTTTGTGGACCATTCTCAGATTGTCTTTCTCAACCATCATCAGACTGGGATTTTGTAACAGTTGGATTGTAGAGCTACTTTCTTCAGAATAACCACATTCACTGAGGCGGAAGTAGAGTTCCACTCTGATTGTGGCTCTGAAGTCCCACTGAAGCCCTGGCTCCGGGCTGCTCCACGACTTCATGGGGCGTAGTGGCAACAGCTTGGGTTTAGTGATCACATGGACTAGTTTGAAGCATCTACCAGCTGAGCCACTGACCCACTTTGGCAACAGTTTTCTCTTTATTGGAATGAGGGCGTCACCTTCATAGGGTTGTTTCAAGGATTAATTTGGTAACCTAAGTATGGACTCTACCTCAGGGATGACAAACATGTTTCAGTTATTGCCGATTCCAACGTCTGGAGCACTGTATTAAGAAGGATTCTGATGAAACGCATCTGGGTTCAAAGGAACGTCTGCTGAACTAGGGTGGTGCTAGGGGCAGGATGCTGGTAGCCTAGGAGAGTGTGTTTTCTCTTTTCCTTTTCTCTCCACACTGCTAGAGTATTCACCAGGACCCTCTCAGTTCCCGGAGATTTCCACTCAATTCAAAAGCTTAAGTCAAAATGGGGCTTCATCAGAAGGATGCTGGATTATCTCAGAGAATTGGAGAAGAGCTGCAGGAACCAGGAGGGCAAGTCCAGTGAACTCAGGGACAAGAACTGGTAACAAAAATCATGGCCAGGATGTCAGGATGCACTCTCTCCTCCTGTTCCTTCTCCCCTCTCCCCTCCTCTTCTCTCCCTTCCCTGACCCTGCTCTGCTTGGCTTCACATTCACTCTCTGGGCCTCCAGCCCCTCACCTGTAAGTTTTGAGGGACGGTCCCCAATCAGTGATCCTAAGACACTCGACGTGCCCTGTGTCAGCCCGAGTTCTCTCCCAGTCCCCTTTCTACCTGTCACACGCAGCCTTCATGGCTGCCCTACTGGACATAGCTGGCCTTTGGAGTAGGTCGCTGCCATTTGTTAATGAGACTGTCCTCGTTACTGCTGGCTTTTCTCACTGGTGGCTGGCACAGGCCTCCCTCCTCTGGTACCAGCCATCCCTATTGGGCTTGTTTGAGATGCCAGTTATTGTTTCAATGCCGAGCCCTTATGGCTCCATCAAGCCCAGACCATAGCTGAAATGACTGCCCTTTTCTAGATTGTTGGCATTTGGCAAAGCAATTGTGTATCGTGTGCTTCTCCAAAGAATAAGTGACTAGGGCCATTTTTAGTGACTGCCATCCAGTTCTGCAGAAGTCACAAGAAAGAGCAACTTAAATAAAGAAGCTGGTAGGACCCAAAGGGTCAGGATCTATGGTTTGACCGCCAAAGAACCAGCCTCTGAGTTTTCTTTCCTGGCTGCATTTTGGAGACTGAGACCATCAAACACTGTGCAGCAATGGCAAGAAGGGATAAAAGCTTGGCAGTCAGCCAACGTCACTGAAAGCAAAGGGAGATCTCTACTGGTGCACATTATATCCCTGGTTTAACAAGTGCCTTATTTAGTTTAAATCACTACTGTTTGAGTGACAGAGTGCTAAGATGGTTTCTGCAGATTCCAATAATCCCATAAAAAGGGACTCCATGTATTCTCAAGGAAAGGGAATAAATTAGCAACTGAAATCACTCATTCATCCACTTCCACATACTGTTCTAGTTGGTGAAGATGCAGCACAGAGAAAAGCGATTGAAACTGCTGACCTTCTGGAGCTTACATTCTAAGCGGGGAGGCTAACAATCAGCGAGACACAGAAGTGAAACACATGCCATGCCAGGCGGGGACAAGTGCTAAGCAGGAGTGGCAGGGCAGTTGCAAGGGGAGGTTTCAGTCAGCGGCTGTCTAGTTTCCTAGGGCTGCTGGAACCAAGAGCCACAAACAGATATTGGTCCTCTAAGAGTTCAGAAGGCCGAAAGACTAAAATCAAGGTGTCAACAGGGTCGGTTCCTTCTGGAGGCTCTGGGGACAGTCCGTTTGCTCTATGCTTCTGTGTTAGTCCATTTCATACTGCTAAAAAGAACTGCCCAAGACTCGGTAATTTATAAACAAAAGAGATTTAACAGACTCACAGTTCTGCATGGCTGAGGAGGCCTCAGAAAACTTACGAGCATGGCATGGGAAGCAAGACACCTTCTTCACAAGGCAGCAAGAAGGAGACGTGCCAAATGAAGGGGGAAGAGCTTCTTATGAGACCATCAGATCTCATGAGAACTCACTAACTATCACGAGAACAGCATGGGGGAAACTGCCCCCATAATTCAATTACCTCCACCTGGTCTCTCCCTTGACACGTAGGGGTAATGGGGATTATAATTCAAGATGAGATTTGGCTGGGGACGCAACACTTAACCATATCAGCCTTTCTCGCAGCTTCCGAGGTTCCCATAAATCCCTGGCGTTCCTTGGCTCTTGGCAGCACAACTCCACTCTCTGCCTCTGTCGTATACAGCCTTCTTCCCTGTGTCCCTGCGAGTCCTCTCCTTTTCCTATAAGAACACAGTCATTGGATGTCGAGCTCACTCTACTCCAGTCTTAACTAATGACATCTGCAAAAACCCTATTTCCAAATAAGGTCACATTCTGAGGTTCCAGACGGACATGAACTGGAGGTGGAGGCAGGCTGGGGGTGGGGTGAGGTTACATGACTCTACCCCAATACTGCAACATTTTATTTTGTAAAGACCCAAAGTGAGTAAACAATCATGGCATCAGCTGGGAGCGAGTATTCCAGACAGGGAAAAGAAGGAATGCCAAGACTCTGAGTGAGTGGGTGCCTGGCAATCCCTTTGGAAAGGAAGTGAATAAAATAGAGACTCCTCTGGGTTACGCTGTGCAGAGTTGTGGGGATTCGAGGGAGAAGGAAGACTCTACACCTTCCCCATCACCGCCACCTTCCCATCTGAAATTAGAAGTAATTTTCAGAATAAATCAGGTAGAAAGAAGAGGCAGAGGATGCTGAGTAGACCAACAAAATGGCCCACCTTAATCATGCCACCCAAATCCATTCAAGTCACTTTCCGAGAATGTTCCCATGGTATCCTACACACAGACACTCCCGGGATAAGGCACTTTCCCCTGGAAGTGTGTTCACCATCAACCTGTCCTGTTAAGTCCTGATGTTCTCCAAGTTTCCAGGTAAACTCACCAACGGGTTAACAAGACTGGGGAAGGCGTGGTAGGGAGGTGAAGGGAGTGGGAATATAAATGAATTCTGCTTAAGAAAAATCTATGCTAGGCTCATGCAAATTGAGAAGTCCCTGATAGAAATGAGGGTTAAAAAGTGAAATACTGGCTGGGCTCATACCTGTAAATCCCAGCACTTTGGAAGGCCGAGGCGGGCAGATCACAAGGTCAGGAGATTGAGACCATCCTGGCTAACACGGTGAAACCCCATCTCTATTAAAAATATAAAAAATTAGCCAGGCATGGTGGCAGGCACCTGTAGTCCCAGCTACTCAGGAGGCTGAGGCAGGAGAATTGCTTGAATCCGGGAAGCGGAGGTTGCAGTGAGCTGAGATCACGCCACTGCACTCCAGCCTGGAAACAGAGTGAGACTGTCTCAAAAAAAAAAAAAAAAAAGTGAAATACTGCCACCCACTGGAAGAGAAACGGCTGCAAGAGATGAGGGCTTTCCAAGCTGCTATAACCCCCAGATCCTAAGCTGTCAACAGAAACATTGGCACCTTGCCAGAGTCCTCACCCCAACAGGCCAGGGAGTTGGACGGTGACATGTTTTAAACCAGCGATAAGAGATAAAATTTTTTTTAAAAGTTTAATTGGGTAATTGTGCTGTCTTGGTATTTCTCTTGGTTGATTAACAACACCATTGTAAATCAATGGTGTTGCTTGAAGAACAGAGAGCAGCAATAATGTAAAGATACATTTCTATTTCAAATTTCTGCCTAGAATTAAGTGGATGCCTGCTTGGAAAACTAAAACTGTGCATTGGTTTATCTCTTAGGTAAAACAGACAAAAACAACAAAACACTTTAAAGAGACTTAGAATTTACAGAGCTTTGTCCCTTTTCTCAGACACTAAGAAAAATCACACATTTGATTATTTAGGCCTAAACAATGAGCCTCGTAAGATTTATCCAGACCAAAGTTCATTATACTTTAATCTGGAGACTTTTGTATTAAGAAAATGAGTGACTCATTCATAGACTTTATTTTAAAAGAGAACAACTTTTATTTTATTCTGTTGGGATTAGGATGCCACTAATCTTCAAGATCTTTTAAGACAATTTACTTGGCTGGAGCTCATAGAATACAAGGTATATTAATAAAAAAAATTTTTGCCAACATTTAAAGTACAAAATACTTGATATATTTTTTAAAACTAACTTAATTTTCCTGACTAAATTCTAACTTTATTTCTGTAAAGTGGAAAAGGCCAGAGATCAAGCTTCACATAGAGTATTCTAAATTGTTTCAGGTGTTGACATGTGCCTGTGCATTTCTGTTTTTGTGTGTGGGTAGGGATCACTGGGGGAAAAGTGCTGCATAGAAATGTACCAAAATGTTTATCTCTGAGTAGCAAAATTATGGTTGATATTTTCTTCCTTTTTTTTTCATTTTGCAATTTGTCTATACTGAATGCTAATTATTTCACAGTCAAAAGAACTCTGTAACTTAACAAGCTTTCTAAAAATAAAAAACTTAAAGTAATTGTATAGGCCATGGCTGATGGCAATTTTTAAATATTTGCACAATCCTAATTGCTGAAACAGCCAGAATTGAAGGTGAGCAGTTCTCAAACATTTTGGTCTCAGGATTCCTTTACCAGCTTACAAATTATTGATTATCCCAAAGAGCTTCTGTTTGAGTGAGTTATAACCATTGTTATTTACTGCACTAGAAATTAAAACTGAGAAAATGTGTTAAAATATTTAATTTAGTTAAAAATTACAATAAACCCATTACATCACGTTACCTAAACAACACATTTTATGAAAAATAACCATATTTTCCAAAGCAGAAGTAACTTCATGAGAAGAACAGCGTTGTTCTACATCTTTGCAAATCTCTTTAATGTTTGGTTTACTAGAAGACAGGGGGATTCTCATCCACTTCTGCATTTCATCTGTTGGGATATGTGATTTTGATTGACATATATGAAGAATATCTGACCTCATAACAAATATGTATTTGGAAAAGGGAGGAATAATTTAGTAACCCTTTCAGATAACTCTGGACCTTCCTCCTCTCCTCTCCTTCCCTCCCCTCCCCTCCCCTCCCCTCTCCTCTCCTTTCCTTTCCTTGAATAATTTAGTAACCCTTTCAGACCTTCCTTCCTTCCTTCCCTCCTTCCTCCTTCTTCCTTTCCTTTCCTTTCCTTTCCTTTCTCTGTCTCTCTCTCTTTCTTTTTTTGAGTTTTGCTCCTGTTGCCCAGGCTGCAGTGCAATGGTGCAATCCCGGCTCACTGCAACCTCTGCCTCCTGGGTTAAAGCGATTCCCCTGCCTCAGCCTCCCAAGTAGCTGGGATTACAGGCATGCGCCACCACGTCCAGCTAATTTTGGAATTTTTTTAAATTTTTTTAAATTACATAGGTATACACATGCCACGGTGGTTTGCTGCACCCATCAACCTGTCACCCACATTAGGTATTTCTCCTAATGCTCTCCCTCCCCGAGTCACCTACCCTCCAACAGGTCCTGGTGTGTGATGTTCCCCTCCCTGTGTCCATGTGTCCTCATTGTTCAACTCCCACTTATGAGTTGAACATGCGGTGTTTGGTTTTCTGTTCTTGTGTTAGTTTGCTGGATAAAGAAAATGTGGCATGTATACAACATGGTATACTATACAGTCATGAAAAAGGATGAGTTCATGACCTTTGCAGGGACATGGATGAAGCTGGAAACCATCATTCTCAGTAATTTTGTATTTTTAGTAGAGACAGGGTTTCACCACGTTGGCCAGGGTGGTCTCGAACTCATGGCCTCAGGTGATCCACCCGCCTTGGCCTCCCAAAGTGTTGAGATTACAGGCGTGAGCCACCACGCCCAGCCGGATATTCTTTTTTTACTACACCACTGTAGGTTCACTACACATTCATGTCTGTCCCAGGCCAAAGGTGGGGTGGAAGGGAAGTCTACTCACTGCAGTCACAGGGCACCCAGGCTGATGAGGCACCCATCATCTTAAATGTTGCCAGTCACCTCCCTAGAGGGAGAGGAGAGTTCTAGGGGATCTCATATTGGTAATTAAATATTTTGTCCAGAAATGACACCATTACTTCTGCTCACCAATGACCACAGGAGTCACTTGGCCACATCTAACTACACAAGACTGGACCTCCTGCCATGGCTCAGGAAGGGCAACAACTGGAAATAGTTGGCAACTAGTCCTAATGGCCATCACAGCTGTGTTTCAAATGAATTTTCATAATTATATATGTGTATATACATATATATAACAATTAATTGTTGGAAAAGGTACCCAAACCGAAGTGATCTGATAAAATTAAAGCCACATCCTTTGCCCTCCCAACTGAATCAAACACCCTCCCCAGAGATAACAACGCTAGTGTCCATGAAATCTCTCAGTACTTACTCTATTCAAGACCAGATTCACCATCCAGCAGCAACAAGGGTGGTTATCTGGCAACCTCCCACTGTTCATTCCTTCAGGATTGGCCTCGGCTTTCCAGCCTGGGCCAGTCTTCTCAGGGTAGTTCCCAGCCAGTGACTGAGCCAGAGGAAAAAGGATCCAAAGAGAGTAGGAATGAGATGGGCACTCTATGTCCAAGCAAAAGGCAGAGATGGCCAAGTGGAAGGTAGAGACAGCCCACAGGCATGCCATCCCACAGGCATGCCAACCCTCTGATTCCCGAGGCTCCATCCAGCACATCCACCACCCCAGTGCCAGTGGCTTCCTCTGAGAGTGGAACTGCTGTCCCCCGAGGAAAGAGGGAAGGTGGCAAGCCTGTGCGTTCCTTAGGGAGCCCTGAGTGTCCAGGACAGGACTGCCCTCACAGGCCGTCCTAGTAGGAAGTTTATTGGTGTGGGAGGTCCACATCCTGGTCCCACGGCTCTCCATGCAGACTCTGCTCCTTCCCTCTCCCTTCCCAGGTGCTACTCCCCAGCAAACCTCCCGCACTCTTAACTGTGTCTCAACATCTGCTTCCTGGAGAACTCGACCTGTGACAGGAAGAAAATTAGTCCATGTCGTATCCAGAAAATATTTTATCTCAGGTTGAAGATTTTCTTCTGACTCAATTTATAGAGTTCTGGCAGGCAGGAGGTTTCATTTTTATTTAGTAGTCATTACCAGTTTTCTTTTTAAATCTTCTGGGGTTGGTGTCATCCTTTAAAAAGTCTTTTTGTATGCCAAATGTATGGAAAAAAAAAACACACCTGTTTCCACTTTTATGTTAACATTTTAAAAGATTTAAACCTTGATCCCTCTGAAGTTTTTGGTGTAAGGATTGAGGCAGAATTCCCCCTATATTTTCTCCAAATATCTGCCAGTTATCCCCAAATCAGTTACTAAATGATCCAGACATTCCTGGATACTAATCTGAAATGCCACATTCGGGTTCTTGTGTATTTAGTTCTGTTTTTTAGTTTTCTGCCTGTATCTGAATAATCTGTCTGTATCTGAATTAGTACCATACCGTTTAATCACTTTAGGCTTACACCTACTGGGATAGATATTTTTAGATTTCTCTTTTACCTTTAAGTCTCCACTGTTTCTTCTTCCAGGTTGAGCTTTAGAATCACTTTGCCAAGTTCCAAAGTTGAAAGACAAAAATAAACAAACAAACAAACAAAAAACCACCCACTGGTATTCTGAAGGAAATTGTGCTTAATTCGTAATATATTTAGGGGGCATTGATAACTTGACGATATTGAGGCTGCCTCTCCAAGAACAGTTATGATTTTCTACACATTCAGGTTTTCTTTTTTGTCCTTCAGGAGTGCTTTAAAGTGTTCCTCAAGGATATCTTGCAAATTTCTCACTAAGCTTCTTGTCAGGTGCTGTGATCTGAATGTGTCCCCCCAAAATTCATACATTGAAATCATAACCCTCAACTTGATGGTATTACGAGGTGGGGCCTTCAGAAGGTGATTAGGTCATGAGGGCAGAGCTCTAATGAGATTGAGATTGGTGCTCTTATGAAAGAGGCTTGCGGGAGCTCATTTGACCCTTCCACCGCGTGAGGACACATTGAGGAGATGGCTATCTATGAACTGGGAAAGAGGACCCTCACCAGACCCTGACTCTGCCAGAGCCTTGACCAGGGACTTCCTAGCCTCCAGAACTGTGAGAGAGAAATGTTTGTTGCTTCTAAGCAACTGTGGACTTTTGTCTACCTGAACTAAACTGAACAAACTAAGACATCCAGTATTTCACTTTATTTTATATTTATGCATGGGTACTTATTTATTGAGATTTTTGTTCTTACTATTAAGATCTTTTTCTTTCATTAAATATATAATTTTTGCTATTAAGGTAGCTCTTTTCTTTCATTATATCAACAATATAACTGGCTGTTGATTACAGATAAGAAAGCTACTTACTGAAGTCTGTTTCTAATGTTTCAGATAACTTTTGCATCTTCCTAGTATACAAGTATCTGAAAAATTGTAATTTTCCCCCAACCTTTTAAATGTGACTACCTCTTATTTTATTCTTTTGCCTAATTTCATCAGCTACTAATTCCAATGTTACATGCCTAGTAATGGTTTGGTGGGGATACTTGTGCTTTTATGTCCTGGGAGACTACTGCTTCCAGAAATTCAGAGTTTTAAATGATTCTGAATTGTTTATAGAATAAACTATGTGGTATGCAAATTTTGCCTTAAAATAATCTAGTGGTTGGGGAAATAGTATTGTTTGTGTGTATGTTTATACACAAACATAGATACACATAGAAGTAGTCTGTTTTGTATATATGAAATGAGGGGCTAAACATGAATCATTGTGGGAACTGCGTGATGGATGCATGAAGCTTCACTATTCTCCCTTCTTTTGTTCCTTAATAAAAGGAAATAAAAACATAATGAGGCTGGGAGGATTTCTGCTTTGAAAATGTTTAAGAACTTTCTGCTCTTCTCCTCTTGGCAACCACCCACTAAAACCACAAGGAGAATGATAAACAGAAACAATCACTGATAAAACTACGAGGGGTTTGTAACCCAAACCACAGGACATGAAGACGGAAAGCAGATACCTGGAACTGGAAGATGGCTTTGCAGAGCAGAGGAAGAGGAATTTAGCAGAAAATAAGAGTTCATTATTAAGAGCATTTAATTCCCTAAATCCCACCTCTTCCTCATCCAGCTAGGATACTAAGGGAAAGCTGAACCAGAGAGGCTGAAATGGAGCGAGGCACAGGACTGGAAAGTGAAAACATTGAAGCTATACCTGTGTTCTTTTTAAATTGTAACATGTTTTTTATATATACATATATATAATGTTTAAAATATATATATAATTAAAATATAACATGTTAAATTTAAATTATAACATCCATTTAATGGATGGTTACAGTATTTTCTAGTTTCTAGTGCTCCCAGCTGTGCTGGGAGTGCTCCTTACTGACATGTAGGCTTGGGTACAGACTGCGGAGACTTCATTTCCCTCCCCGGATCCCAGAATTTTGTAGCTGTACTTAGAATGCCTGGAAAAGGAAGCCAAAGGCTCCCTCCTTGATGTCTCCCTTAGCCTAGGAACAGCACAAATATCCCGCATTATACTGTTATTACGGACATTGCCTGGACCCGTGTAACACCTGCAGATCATAACAGCTGGGAGCACCAGAAACTAGAAAATATTATAACCATCCATTAAATTGATGTTATAATTTAAAAAGAACACAGGTATAACTTCAATGTTTTCACTTCTGAAGTGTATCTAAATATCTACATATAAATGTGACACAATCATTTGTTCATCCTTCTATTTTATGTTCTAAATTTTTAATCGATTTTTTAGAGCTGAGGTCTCGCTATATTGCCCAGGGTAGCCTCAAACTCCTGGGCACAAAGGAGTTCTATCTTCAGCCTCCTGAGTAGCTGGGACTACAGGTGCACGCCATCATACCCGGTCTCCTTTCCATTGACTTTTGGATTGTTTCCAACGTTTTGCTACAATTACACATGATGCTGCTACTTGCCTCTTAAGACTATCTTAGGATTAGAACTGCTGGACCTCATGATATGCAAACGCTCAACTTTACAAGATTGTGCCAAACTGTTTTCTACAGAGCTTGAACCAACTTATAACTCACCAGCAATAACAACTTATAGCTCTCTCAGCTCCGAGTCTCACACATGTGTATATCTGGGGATCTATCTTAGAGCTATTATACAGTATATGCTTTGAATCAGTGACCGGCAAATGGTGCTGCCTCTCCAGGTATTCTCCATAGCCGCAATACACAGGCTCAGCAATAGAAATGGGAGGATCTTACAGTGGAAAAACCTAGCAAACACCATCTTACCCAATAAAGAAACATCACCAGTGATATTGACATCATGTACCCTATGATATGTTGTACTGGTGGGAAGGGCACATCACCTTTGTAGTATCCTTTCGGATAAAACATAGCCTCAATCTGATCACACGGAAACATCAGACAAACCCGCATTGAAGGATGTCTTACAAAATAACTGACCAGTACCCTTTCTAACGTCAAGGTCATGAAACACTGGGAAACTGTTACATATATTGGAGAAGATTAATGAGGCACTGATGACTAAATTCATGCGATGTGGTATCCTGGACTGGGTCTTGACAACAAAAAGACATCAGCGGGAAAACTAGTAAAAGCCAAATCAAGTATACAGTTTAGAAAAATACTAGTAGCAGTGTTAATTTCTGAGTTTTCACAGACCTGCCACAGTTTACAGAAGGTGTCCACATTAGGGGAAGCTCAGTGACGGGTACAGGGAACATCTATCTTTACCACTTTCTGTAAATCTGAAATTACTACAAAATAATTAAGTTTTTTGTGGGTTGTTTGTTTTGGTTTTTTTTTAAGTACAGAAAAGCCACAGCACCAAACCATGGTTGTATTTAAAATTAAGACAGGAACTTTCAGAAAATTAAACACATTTTCATAGTAACTTGATCAACACCACAGTTTATTTGTAAACATGTTATATGTGTCAATAATCAAATTGACAACACTTTATAGATTTCATTGTATAATATTAACATCCTAACAGAAAACGATCCACTGTACTCAAGTTACAGTTTGGTATTTTAAAATCCTTAAATACAAATTGTATTTGAAACACTGAACACAAAAAAGAAACATGAATGGCAGAGAAAACTGAAAACATCAAGTAAAAGAAACCAAGATTCCGTCCCCCCGCAAAAAAATATAAAATCATCTGATTACACAATTTAAAAAAGAAATAAAAGGAAATCAGATATTTTTAATGATATAAAGTTGCATTTCTTCAAACCCATTTTAGACGTGAAATTGTACCATATTAAATTCTATTTCTTTTTTTATATTTGTTCTTTTTTTTCTCTTGGTTTCTAAAGAATGTTTGCCAGGGTTTGAATTACATTAAAGAAGTGGGGAAAGAAAGGAAGGAACGTGATAAAAAGTCAAATGAAATTAACCATTTGCAAAATAATTGTATATAAATTTTTCATGAAATTTCTTTGGTAAATAACAAAATCTGCATTTTCAATTTACCTTTTTGTTGAAATGGATCAACACTTGTAAGATTTAAGAGATTACATGAGTTAATGTATAAGTAAAACACAGCCAAATTCACAAAGCAAAGCGCAAACTTCAGTTTTTCACATTTTGCTAAAAGCTCTAAAAATGCACTCTCCCTCCTTAAGAGTACGAGAGGTCTTTAGCTCGGAATCAGATGACTGCTCTTGCCTCATTCAACACAAGAAACCAGAGGGGACCCCATGGTTTTTCAGTACTTTCCCTAAAATTCATGATCACTATTAGGTTCTATTTCTTCCTCCTTTATCTCTCAAAGGAAATATAGCAGCAAAACACTCCCATATTTTAAGCTTTAAATTCACAAACAACTGGGTTCACTGCCAACAACTACAAATGTTCAATTGTTTATTAGTGTACATGTCATTACAGTTGGTTTAGATGGTTAATATAGGAATAAATAAAATAACTACAGTTCATTCAAACAAAGGAAATTAAAATGAGATTAAAGAGCCCTGATCAAAAAAAAAAAAAATACTTACAACTTTCAGCTGAAAAACTGTAAAAGTTACATACATACATACCTAATGGCACTAGGAATGTACAATATCAATTATTGGAAAAATAAGTGAGTGACTCAGAGTCATAAGAAATTATTTAATATTAGTATTTTTTCTTTTATAGACAAACATAACATACACATGGTTTCTACCTTCTATAAGACAAAGTAGAAAAACCGTTACTGCATTTACCTCAAACACAGCACTGACTGTGCCACAGATAACATGGTCCAAAATATTCAATTCTATAGATAGGCCATGGTATTGAATGCATGGTTAAGTTTTAGGAAAGGCATATATTTCCAGAAGTAAGTATGTTAAATACACAAATATCTATAAATAACAAAAAGTTATCAGCAAAAATGTTTAGGTTATAACATTCCCAAACTTCCTAACATTTTAAGTGTTTTAGATATATGTTGTCTGACCAGTTCGTTTGGTTACAGTTTTAAACTAGCAAACCATTACCCTATAAGAGGAGCTAAACTAAACTATAACACTGCACAAACTTCCCAAGGAAGGTAACTTGAAAAGTCTAAAAAGTGATTCCAATTATTCTAACTAACATTTGAGATGCTAAAAGAATCAATGACTCAAGAAACACTTTGAAATAATTCCATTTTTCTTTATCATTTTCTAAAAAAGTACTCACATAAATTTAAGATCCAGATTGCTTAAGAGTATGTCTTCAAAGTAGGTTTATCACTAAAGCATTCTGATCCAAAGACATAGTCTTAATGCTTCCAATATGTCATTCTAACCTAAAATCACAATCCTTGGTTTGAAAACATCGAAGCTAAGAAACGAAAAAATAAATCAGGGTGAAAATGTGCAGCAGCTCTAGCTACAAGAGTGGAAAATAAACTCTATTTTTTCCATAAAGACTCTATGAAAATATAAAGCCCAAAGTCAGTGACAACAGAAGCCCACATATAAATGGTGTTTAAAAATAGAAAGTTTTCTAAAGCGTCTCATGAGATGTCAATGAATAGTCATAATCTGAGTTAAGACCTTAAAAATCAAGGTGAAGTTATACATAACTATGCTGATTTACATACCTTCTACAATGTCCAACTGACATACATAATTTACAGACACCCACAGGAATTCATAATGCCCTATCATATCATCTCTCAATACTGGATGTTTGTTTTATAGTTTTACTACTTTAAGTACTAAGAAGCCTTTTCAGAGGAAGAGTTCCATCTCTTCCCTTGATCCCCCAAAGTATAGGTAACAAAATATAAAATTAAACAAGATTTATGTTTGATAAACTAACATATAAAATTACCATTGCAATTTTCATAGTGACTGCTTATAAACATAACAGTCATCATAAAGCCTATAAAGAATATACTTAGTTTTATAAAAGAAATGCAGATTGTCTCAAGGTAAAAAACATAGTGCTGGCTGCTAAAAAGCACTTTGTTGCAATAAGATGTGCAATAATGAGCAAAACTTCAGAAAACATGAATATGTCCCCCAAACTTTTTAATATTAGTTAAGCAAGAATTGCACTGCAGCAGCAGGATGCTTTTTAGTGGCTGACACTATAAAGCTAACGTTAGAAAGAAAAAAGGCAGAAAGTGTGAGCAACAAATGGTGTAACCAAATTATTGCAAATGGAGATTAGCAATAAGAAGTGAGGAAGGTGACCGTCCACTCCATTCTGATAAGACACCATCTTTAAATATTAAGTTTTTCGCAGGAAGTGGAACACCCATGTCAGCATACGATGACTGTGAAAGCAAACTTGAAAAACCGGGCTCTGTGTGAATATCCAGTGTTGAAGCACCTTCCTAAAAGATCAAGAAACAAGAGAAATGATATTTAATACTTTACCAAAACCACTTAACTCATGAGAGAGACCTTGATTACCTGAGAAGTGTTAATGGATTGCAAAGCAGTCCAGGAGATGCAAAGATCTACACTGTGAGCCCAAAGCAATCAATGATGGGTATGAATATGTGCAAAAATGACTACCAAAGTAAAGCTGTAAGTCTTTTTAAATAGAAATAAGAGGCTATGAGACTGTGGAAAAAGCAAAAGTTCATTTTTAGAAGACCTGACCTACCCCAAAGTATTACCTAACAGGAGAAAAATCTTTAAAAAAAAAAAAAAAAAACTTACAAAGGCCAGGTGCAGTGGCTTGTGCGCCTGTAATCCCAGCACTTTGGGAGGCTGAGGCGGGTGAATCACTTGAGGTCAGGAGTTCAAGACCAGCCTGGCCAACATAGTGAACCCCTTCCTACTAAAAATACCAAAAAAATAGCTGGGCGTGGTGGCAGATGCCTGTGATACCAGTTACTCGAGAGGCTGAGGCAGGAGAATGGCTTGAACCCAGGAAGCAAAGGTTGCAGTGAGCCGAGATCGTGCCACTGCACTCTAGCCTGGGCAACACTGTCAGACTTCATCTCGGGGAAAAAATAAAACAAACAAAAAAACCTTACAAGACACTAAGCACCAGAATAATCCATCTACTCCACGCTTCTCAGATTCATATACTCTGCACAGATCTCTCCCTAGGACTCCAGGCTCAAACATCCACCTATCTGACATTTCGTTTCAGATGCTTCCCCATGCACTCTATACTTAGCATGCCCATCATTGAACTCTCAAATTTTCCCTCACCTCTTCCTCCCCAGTCTTCTCTATTCACATACCCAGCTAATCAAGAAACACAAGAATCATTCATGATCCCTCCCCTTCCTTCCCTTCACAGCCCTCATCTTTTCCTCACATTTAATTCATCATCAAGTTTTATCAACCTATCTCCAAAATATATCCAAATTAGTTTACTTTATTAATTCACTATGGCCAAGGCCTTCACTGCCACAACAGACAGCCCAGTATTGACAGAATTTTGAAATTTTTCAATTTATTGCATCCTTATAAAATTTCCATTTTTGCCTATTTTTATAAAATAGTCCATCAGAAATAACATCTCTCCCCTGTTTAAAAGTCTTCAATCACTTCTCTTTGCACTCAGTGTAAAATACAAGTTCTCTAACATATGCCAGAAGGCCCTGCACACCGTGCCCTGGCCCTCTTCTTCAACTTCACCTCTTGCTTCTACCCCTCTTTCATGAGGTTTCTGCCACACTGGCCTTCATTTGTTTCATTGTTCACTGGACATTTCCCAGACACAGGACATACAGACCTAAGTTCTGCCGGAATATTCTTTTCCAACTTTTTGCATTCAGCTTATATATTATCCTGCACCTACTGAAATTAGTTCTACCTGCAGATTTCATCTTAGTTGGCTCCTTCAAAGTACTTATTAAAATCTTTTAGAACTTACGTATCTTAATATTTATCTGATTACTGTCTTCCACAACACTCTAAGTTCCATTAGTATTTTACACATCACTGTTTCCACAGCACTCAGCAAAGAGTCTGGCATAGGTCAGGGTCAAGCATTTAGCAACTGAATGAATGAAGTAAAACTCCAAAATATTGACTTCATAATGTTGAATTAGATATTCTGAATAGAAACATTCTATTCTAAAAATTTACCTATAAATCAAATCTAGAATATTCTTTCTTTCCTTGGGGACGGGGGGAAGACAAAAAGTCCAGAGCACTGGCCTTTGCTGCCACAACAGACAGCCCATCCTGGCAGCGGAGAATCGTTTTAGTTATTGGGAAGTGCACTATAACCAAAAACTGGCACCTAGCACAGTACACGGCCCATAACAGACACTTAACACATTTCTGTTGAATAAAGCACCAGCACAGAACAAAGAGATCAAGCTTTGGTCTCCAAAGACCTGGCCAGTGAAATGTGCAAGTAGATTAACTTCTTGAATCTCAATGTCTTCATTTGTACAATAAAATTAATGTTTATTTCATATCTTGCTGCTGTGGTGATCAAAAACAAACAGAAGTGTTGTGCATACTTAAAGCTCCGTACAAGTACCATTTGGACTTTTTGGTTTTTGTTACCTGGAATGAGTGAACAAAGTTAAGGACTTGCAGAGAGAGTTTTCTACTGGAATGTAAGAGGTTTTGAAGGCTGGAAAAAAAAAGACAAGAAAAAGTTTAAACATAAAGGCAAGAATGAGTTTCTCATAAGAGTTCAATTTTTAGCAATTTAAATGCATCTATACATCGGGGCCAATCACAAAACATTTTAAAAAACAATTTCAATGTTTCTTATCAATGAAATTTTTGCTTGTTTTAACAATAGGGAGTAGTCATGCATCAAAAGTCCATTTTGAGCCAGGCACA
Source organism: Macaca mulatta (assembly GCF_049350105.2). NCBI lineage: Eukaryota > Metazoa > Chordata > Mammalia > Primates > Cercopithecidae > Macaca > Macaca mulatta. The sequence goes on along the minus strand of NC_133413.1, from coordinate 134,225,238 downwards.
GTGGCTCACGCCTTTAATCCCAGCACTCTGGGAGGTCGAGGTGGGTGAATCACGAGGTCAGGAGTTCGATACCAGCCTGACCAACATGGTGAAACCCCGTCTCTACTAAAAAAATATAAAAATTAGCCGGGTGTGGGGGTGCACGCCTGTAATCCCAGCTACTCAGGAGGCTGAGGCAGCAGAATCGCTTGAACCTGGGAGGCGGAGGTTGCAGTGAGCCGAGATTGCACCACTGCGCTCCAGCCTGGGAGACAGCGAGACTCCGACTCAAAAAAAAAAAAGTCCATTTGAAATAAAATATATAATGCAACTAAAATCAAAGTTATCGTTTCAAAAAAATTCAACTATTAGTAAACCTAACTACTAAATGAAAGAAAACTTTTCAAATGAAGACTTAGGCACTCTGAGGAATGACAACTACGACATAACCTTCAAACAACCAAAGTAATTGCAAAAGACAACCTGATAACAGATTAAACACATACCAACCCACCTTTTTTCAAATATGTAAGTCAGTAAAAATTATAGTGGTAATCTTTAAAGTTCTATAGTACTTCCATTTTTTATTTATGTATATTATTTTGTTTTCAGAGAATAGATGTTGAAATTGTCAACTGAGTATTCTTCATTTTCTGGTAAAAGCTACATTACGCCACCTAAATGAATTATTGTCCAACTTCATTTTCTGAAATAAGTCAAGAAGATCTTGACTTGTGGATTTCACCTCTCCAAGCCACCTATCGTGACAATTAGATTCACTTATATTCTTTCCTGCTAACCCAGTTTGCCTCAGAACTTTTACAACATTGCCTCTTAGCAGCTACTCACAACGGACCTGTGCTGGCATGTAAGATAAAACCTACATGTCACCTTTAAGGAAGAATACATATTCATTTTAGAAAATGTAGAAAGTGAAGCAAATTTTGTAAAGTCACCATAATCCCACCACAAACACCAATCACTGTGAACAGAATAGAACATGAGTGTGTGTATGTTAGCAGTGAGACAAATGCAGAGGCGTGTTCTGCAGACACACGTTTTTTAAAACCTAGCTTCATACTCCATATTGGCACGCCCATTCCACCACACCCTCACCTCACCTAGATTACTAAAGAAATATAATCAAAACACGTGCCCAAAATGTTTGCCTCTGACTCATTTCTGATCTAGTGAAATTTACTTTTGAAAAATACAGCAAAACCCTTAAACTAGCGATCTCTATTCAATCAACAAATATATACAGAACAATTACTGTGTTCATGTGTGGAATAAAAGAAAGTAAGATATAGTAACTATTCCCTGACAACTTAAAAATCGATATGAAAATATGACAGTGAATATAAACCCTCACCTCTCTTTTCTGCAAAGGCCATGTGTAGCAATTTTCCTACAAACTTTCTGGTTTAATTCAGAACTGAACAGTGGAATTCCAAAGCACAGCTCAAGAGGAACCCAATCTGCTTCTGCTGTGGCACCTAAGAAAGGATACATAAATTTACTTTATCATATATATCTACTTATATATATTATATATAACTGACAAGGGTTTCTTAACCTGAGGTTCATAGATTACTCCTGTGCCACTGATATCCACCAGTGGGCTTGACAGGGGAGGAAGAAATTGGAGGGGGCCAGTTAATCTCTAAACAGGACAGGCATATTTTGGGTATAAACGTGTCTGAGAAGGTACACAGCTTTCATCCAATGTTCAAAGTAGTCATTTGCCCAAAAAAAGAGTATTGCAAGACATCTGTAAGATGAGAGAATGAATCAAAACATTTACCACAGGAATAAGGTTATTAATAAGTTATTTTCAAGTCATAATTTTATAATACTTGAATTATTTTTCTAAGGATGTAAAAAGGCTTCCTAGAAAACTCTTATTTAAAAGTCTATTATGAATAATAAGAACAGACAAATGGCATGCAAATATCTTAACATAAAAGTTAAACCTCAGAAATTAGTCTAATAAAATTGCAAAAAGTTTTAGCACCATACCAGAGGTTTGCTTTGTTGTTGACTCTATAGTTGCTTCCTCAATGACCATTTCAAATGACTCTGTACTCCCATTTACATCTGAGCCAGAAGCCAAATCAGGTTCTCCTTATAATTAAAGTACACACACACTATTAGGATTCTAGCAGTTAGCAGAAGCTGCCAATAAATCAGTCCTAACATGGAAAAGACTTCAGACAATAGTAATGATGACAGAAAGAAAATGCATAATCCTTGGCTTAAAGAAGTGGTTTTAAACAGGGGAGCAATTTTGATCCCCAAGGGACATGAATGAAGACACGGATGCTATTCAATGAACACTAAACATCTGACCATATACAGGACAATCCTCCACAAAAAATTATCCAGCTCAAACTGCACATAGTGCTGAAGTTGAGAAACCCCAGCCTAAAGAAACCAAATTCAAAAGAAGGACACAAGTTACTGAAGCCATTTGCACCCCTGTGGAAATACACAGCCTGATTATGTTATTACTCTTCAAAGTTCTTTTCTGACTCATTATCTTTAGCACAGAAGATTCTCCAAGACCCCTCAGACCTTACCTATTTCTCTACTCTGATCTTCTACTACTGTCCAACAAATTCTTTCTTTTGGCCACAATGAACTACTGTTTCCTAATTCCCTCTGCCTGAAAGGCTGCCATCCTCTAAAAACACATTATCTTTTGTCTACCTAACTCTTCAATTTTCAAAACTCAAACTTCACCTTCTCTAAGAGGCCTCCTCTGTGCTGTGTTAGCGCTTTATGCAGACCCCATCACAGTCAATAACACCACACTGTATACTGACTCATGCATCTCCTCTCCAGGGTTTTAATCCTTGGAACAACATTGTCTTTTTTATTTCTTTTTTTGTGTGTGTTTGTAGAGGCAGGGTCTTGCTATATTGCTCGGGCTGGTCTCAAACTCCCAGACTCAAGCAATACTCCTGCTTTGGCCCTCCCAGAGGACTGGGATTACAGGCGTGAGCCTGTACCTGGCCGTACCTGGCCTGGTCTTATTAAATTGCTCCAGCACCTAAGCAGGTATTCCATAAATGTTTGTGGAATGAATGACATAAAAAAGGACAGCTGTAGTAGACATACTTTGAAATGACTGCTTAATTAATAGCCCTCTTCTCTAGAAAATGCCCCTATAATATTTGGCAGTCAACTATTTGGCCAAAGACAAGTGAGATAGGGGTAAGTACCTATCTCGATGGGAGCCAATCCAATCTACTGGATGGCAAGTAATCCATCACATTTCCTCAGAATTTCAAACTAAGAGGCTCATGAAATACTGTCAATCAATGGGAGATAATGAAAGATCTCCCAAAGTCAATGGACAAGAACTGGCACCATGGCAACCCAAACCACATATATGCCAATATTATGCCAGAGCAGAAACCACCAGTAAGCATGAGAAGGTGACTTGAAAATGGATTTTCAAATTAAAAAAAAAAAAAAAAGTAAGTGGTATCTAAGAAAAATTAGCTATTGTCAATATGTAGGACAGATTGGAGATAGAAAGGAGAGGCCAGAAAGGCTAAGCAGGGAACGGTTGCAACAGCAAACGTTTAAGGTTTAAACTTCAAGACCCAGACAAGAAGAGCAGTCACAGAGAATTTAAAATGAAGAGAAAGGGGAAGAAATGGACATGACAGACTTATCTAAAGCCTAATCCACAGAACCTGGAAACTAACTGAACATAGTGGAAAAAAGGAAAGAATGAGACAAAGGTAAGATTTTAGACCTAGATAATTAAGACAATGGTGCCTTTTGACAGAAAAAGTTGAAAGGGAAAAACTATTAAGTCAATTTTGGAAACATTTGTATAAAGAGACTAGAGTTTTGAAACCATCACCCTATAAAGCTAACTTAATGCAAAGCCTTATAAACACAGATATGACAGTAAAGCGCCCAAAAACCCCAAACCATTCTGTACCCCAATCCTATTTTCTTCATTTGAACAACTGATATTTGTCCAAATGATGTTCTAAAATATTTCCTCATGCTTCAGTGAAAGAATATTGAGTATTCAATAACTCAGCATCCCCACAAAGGTCTGCAGCTTTTCATATAACACTGGGTTAAACTCAAAACCAATTATCTTAATTCAAAGAATCCAACTATTGGCTAACCTCTCTCATCAGAAGCATCACTGAGTTTTCTATTTGCAAGTTGGCTGGAAGCATTCAACATGGTGACATATCCACAGAGATGCTGTAAGTCCACTCTGTTCCTTAGTATCTGCAATGCTTTATGAACACCCATATTGACATGAGTGAACTCTACGAACAGAATGGACATCACATTAGTGAACAGTTTCTAATAACACAACGCCAACAGCTTAAACATACTTTATTAAACAACTCTTAGAACTACTTTTACACTTTAATACATCATAATTGATTCCAATAAAGAAGTATATAAAGTTGTTATTCTTACTGAAACTAAAGCTAACAATGTACTTGAAATCACATGCCTAAATTATTTATATCTTAACTCAAGTTCTCATAAATATGTGAACTTACAAAAAAGAAAAATGCTCTATATTCAAATATAAAGAAACCTCTTTTGTATAATTCACACAATAATCCCCCATGGCAAAGGATCTACTAAGCAGTTTTTGAGATTTTATACATTTTCAGATCCTGTTGTCACTATCTGCATCTCCAGGTAAACAATTTTTTTTTCCCTTAGACTTTATGAAGTATTAGCCAGTTGTGTGAATGATAAAAAAGGAGAAATAGAGAAAAGTCTTCCGTCTAGGCAGATACCTACTTACTCTCTTTATTCCCAAGACAGACTAGTAGTCTTTCAAAAATCCTAAATGGGTCTTATTCTAACAGTTCTTTGTGGATGGCAAAGCACACGACAAAAAACTACCTTTTGCCAACACTCTTTAATAGCAAAGAACCTAGAACCTAAAAATTTTAAGATTTCCTGCCATGTTTTCCACCAAACTGTTGACATGAGTAATAATTTAAAAAAAAAAAAAAAAGTCAATAGATACAATTCAAAAGGTACCTCCTTGTAGTTCTGTTTCATCAAATGGAAATGGGACATGGACAGTTTCTCCTATCCCATGCAAACCATGCCCCTAAACATAAACAAAAGTTAAAAGGTATACAAGAAACCTTCACTTCCAATCACTGATATTCAAAAGTAGATAAGATTGTGTCGCATAATAGTATATTCCATATTAATACCTCATCAAAATTCTTTCAACAATTTTCTATTTTTCTACAGCAAGCAGTGATAACCTTACGTGTGTAATAACCTATAAGGCAATGTTTCTCAAATTGAATGTATAGGCCAATGCAAAAAAAGGAGGCTAATTTAACAGGTAAATCAGGTGTTAGCCAAGTGAAGCATGAATGAGGTCAAGTTTATTCACACAAAGGTTAGCTAGAGTTCTGAGAAGGAAAAGTGGCAGAAGAATCCCCATAATCACATAGCATACCACAGGTTAAGAGTGCAAAACTCAAAAACCTGCCCTGAAATAAAATATATTCAGAATTACTTGCTATAATATTATAATTACATATAATTGGAAACAACCAAAATGTCCACCAACAGGGGACTGGTTAATTAAATTAGGAGACATAACTTCAGTGGAGGTGCATAAATGAAAGAAAGCTATGACCTGCAATGGAAAGATCTCCAGTTGCTAAATGGAAAGGTAAGGAGCATATCTGTGTGCAGATACTTGCATATGCATAAAGACACTCTGGAAGGATACAGGAGAAATGAACAGATGAAATTATCTGATTTGGAAGAGAGATGGGGAGTGGAAACTTGGTAGACAGGGTTAGCAGGGGAGTAATACTTTTCTCTCTATACGCTTTTTTTTGTTTGTTTGTTTTTTTAAGACAGAGTCTTGCTCTGCTACCCAGGCTGGAGCGCAATGGCACAATTTTGGCTCACTGCAACCTCCACCCACCAGGTTCAAGCAATTATCCTGCCTCGGCCTCCTGAGTAGCTAAGATTACAGGCACCCGCCACCACACCCAGCTAACTTTTTTTTTGTATTTTTAGTAGAGACTGGGTTTGTCCATGTTGACCAGGCTGATATCAAACTCCTGACTTCAAGTGATCCACCTGCCTCAGCCTCCCAAAGTACTGGGATTACAGGTGTGAGCCACTGCACCTGGGCTCTATACCTTTAATAATATTTTATTTTTGAATCATGTGAATGTACTATTAGTTCAAAAATTAAATTTAAAAAATCTGAGTCTACCCACTTCACTCTCATGTTGCAAATGGTAATTCAGTTTCATGTACCACGTTCAATTAATATTGTTCATTTGAGTTTTGTTTTAAAGCTTTGCTTATATTTAATTCCAAAATTTGATTTGAATTTGTAGTTGTGTAATAACAACAAGCATGAAGAATTTAACTTAATGTCTACATGTATTTAGAACTGTTATAATAGAAATATAATACTGAGGATCTGTAAATTTTTCCCTTTAAGAGAGACCCATACATTATTCAACTTCAAGAAACCCTGATATATCCGAAGGAAAGCATACTCTTTCCGTTGTTTCATATAACAATTTAAATATATTTCTCAGAGCTCTCTTTTGATTCCCTAAACCAGATGGCTGCAATAAATTATGGTTTTAACTAAAAATCTTAATTTGTAACACGTTTAAAATTCCAATAAGGTAAATTTATTTCCATCAAATTTAATTAAAAAGGCATTTTTCTCTAGCAAAAGCAAAACTCCTTAATAAACACTTTAAAAACAGTACTATCAGCCTGGTGTGGTGGCTCACACCTGTAAGCCCAGCACTTTTGGAGGTCAAGGCAGGTGGATCACTTGAGCCCAGTAGCTCGAGACCAGCCTGGGCAACATGGTGAAACCCTGTCTCTATAAAAAATTAGCCAGGCATGGTGGCGTGAGATTGCAGTCCCGGCTACTATAGAGGCTAAGGCAGGAGGATCTCTTGAGCCTGGGGAAGTCAAGGCTGCAGTGAGCTGTGATCATGCCACTGACTTCAGCCTAGGTGACAAAGTGAGACCGTGTCTCAAAAAAATAAAAACAGGCACTGTCTGCTGATTTGGTTGTTTTTCTATCCATATTTTGCATTAGCCCTCACCCAAAAAAAAAAAAAAAAAACCTAATTTAGCTTGACCTACAGAGTACCACCTACAGAAATGACCGTGGCAACCACCACTCTCATTTTACTTTATTCAAAAAAAGATTTGTTACTATAAATTAAGACAGGGTTTCACTATGTTAACCAAGTTAGTCTCCAACTTTTGGACTCAAGCAATTCACCTCAGCCTTCTGAAGTGCTGGAATTACAGGTGTGAGCCACTGCACCCAGCCACTCTTCATTTTAAAGGTAAGGAAAACTGAAGCTCATAGAATCACCCATTGTTCCTTCACTCTACTTCTACTGCCACTACCAACACAGTAACATTTTCTGAGATCTTCCCATGTGCTAAACACAGTGCTCAAGTCATTCTTTTCAAAAATCTTAAAAAGATAGGAACTTTATCTCCAGTTTATAGGTAAAGACACAAAAGGTATTTAACTTGCCCAAGATTACTAGCAAATGATGGAACCAAGATCTGAGTTTAGGCAGTCTGACTGAAGTCCATGTCTAGCCCATTCTATGATGCTATCTCCCGTGACTACCCCATACTACATATCTTCCCTGGCTAATTTCATCCTCTCATGGTTTCAACTACCATCTCCCAGCTGATGCTGACACACTTAATCACTCTTGTCTAACCTCTCATCTGAATTTCAGAATATTTCCAGTTACCACAGGCACCACATAAACACAATGCATCAACTGCCCCATAAATGTGCTCCTCCTCCTGTGTTCCCTAGAGTAGTGGTATCACCACCTCCCGCGATATCACCTCCTCCCGTGTTCCCTAGAGTAGTGGTATCACCACCTCCCACGATATCACCTCCTCCCGTGTTCCCTAGAGTAGTGGTATCACCACCTCCCGCGATATCACCTCCTCCCGTGTTCCCTAGAGTAGTGGTATCACCTCCTCCCGTGTTCCCTAGAGTAGTGGTATCACCACCTCCCGCGTTTGCTAGAGTAGTGGCATCACCACCCTTCTACCTTCATAAGCCAAATACCTCAGAATCTTTCTTCCCTCTTCCCATCTCTTTCTCAGATATCTGATCAATTCTATTAATTGTGTATTTGTAGTAGTTCTTAAATCCGTTTTTCCTTTCAATTCTTATTACCATGTCCTTGATCCAGGCTATCTTTATCTCTTATCTAAACTACTACACACAGTCCTAACTGGTCTTCTTGTTGCAGGTGTCTCCCCACTCCCTTCCATTCTCAATATCATCCCAAGGTTGATTCCTAAAACACATTTGACCACGTTAATCCCAGTTACCCCCCTGTAATTGCTACCATGAATCTACAGGTCAACGTCTCAGCTCCACAGCAGAACACTCAAGGCACGTGGCACTGCAGGGCCCACCTACTTCTTCAGACTCATCTCTGACCACAACTCCCTCACACTCCAGCTCACCGCTCAAAAACACCGAACAGCTATTGGCCCTGGCATGCTATGTCACTTCATATTCTTATTTATTTATTCCACAAACACTAACTGGACAACTACTATGACCTGAGCACTGTGCTGGGCACTAGAAAAATAGCAGCAAATTAAAAAAAAAAAAAAATTCCTTGCCCAGAGATTTAATCATCCTGACCCCTCCTTTTGTATTCAGCCTGGGTCTCACTTTCTCTAAGGAACCTCTCCTAAACCCTTCTCCTTGCCCCAAGGCTGGACTGGATACTTCTTTTTAAGTCTTCCACTATATGTAATTCTATTCGATAAACTGAAACTGAGTGCTTATGCGCCTTTTCCCACCATCCTTAAATTCCTTGAAGATGGTGGGTCTTGTCTTATTTGCATATTCACACTAATTAGCACAAAATAAGCACATTCAATTGTTAAGATGGATGAACTGACAACATCTTTACAGAGAACCTATTATGTGCCAGAAAAGTGTGCTACACATTTGATACGTACATTTTCATTTCATTCTCTCAATTCTATGAACATAAACTGCCTACCTTACCATTAGCGGCTATTATTATAAGTGTTTGTTATTATACAATAGATATTGGCATCTCCATGTTATAGGTGGGAAATAAAGTGTAAGGTTTATCACAAAAATGCCACACAGCCCAATAAGCACACACAGAGGCTCAACACCAGTAGCCATAGGGAAAATGTAAATCAAAACTATAATGAGATACCACTCTACACCCCCTAGGGTGGTTATCATCCAAAAGCCACATAATATCAAGTGTCTGTGGGAATGTAAAATGACGCAGCCACTTTGCAAGACAGTCTGGCAGTTCCTTAAATGCTTAAACATAGAATTACCATATGACCCAGTAATTCCATCCCTATATATATATAGCCAAGAGAAATGAAAACATATGTCCACAGAAAAACTTGTACACAAATGTTTATGACAGCATTCTTCATAATGGCCAAAAGGTGAAAACAACCCACATGTCCACCAACTGATGGAGGAATAAACAAAACGTGGCATATCCATACAATGGAACATTATTTGGCCATAAAAAGGAATGAAGTATTGATACAACAACATGATGAACCTTGAAAACATTATATTAAATGAAGGAAGCCAGTCACAAAAGACCACGTTATATATGATTCCATGCATATAAATGCCCAGATTAGGAAAATCTGTAGAGACAACAAGTAGATTAGTGTTGTTTAAGACTAGGGGGAAGGAGGGGAGTAGCAGGGAGAAAATAGAAGAGTGATCACGAAAGGATGCAGGGTTTCTTTTTAAGGTAATGAAATGTGCTAAAATTGAGTGTGGTGATGGCTGTACATATCTGTGAACACACTAAAACCCACTAAATGCACAATTTAAATTGGTGAGTTGTACAGTATGTGAATTATATACTCAATACAGTAGTCTCCTTTTATCTGAGGTTTTGCTTTCCATGGTTTTAGTTATTATCTGTGGTCAACCAAGGTCTGAAAATAGCTGAGTATAGTATAACAAGATATTTTGAGAGAGACCACATTCATATAACTTGTATTACAGTATGCTATTTTCTTATTAGTAATTGTTAATCTCTTACTGTGTCTGATTTATAAATGAAACTTTATCATATGTATGTATAGGAAAACGCATACTATATATAGGGTTACTATTGGTGGTTTCAGGCATCCCCTGGGGGTTCTGGAACATATCCCCCACAGATGGGGAAACTACTGTAAAGCTATTATTAAAAAAACAAAATTGTTGTCACGCAGCTAGCAGAAGGTAGGCTGCAATGCAAACCTGGGTCTAACCTTAAAGTTCATGTTATTTCTGCCACTCCCACACTGCCAAAGGGCCAGGACTAAAATCCACATCTCTGACTTTTTACATTCAACTTTATAAATTTCGAATGACTGATATTTTATTACAACTCAATATAGAAAGCTAGAAAAATCATCATCTTTACAATCAAAAGTCAAAATTGATTATTTCAAATAAGATAAATGTACCTGAATTAAAACTGCAGAATGTGTTAAAGCATCATTCAACATCGTGAGCACATTTGAGGTAGGAACTACTCCAGGATCATGACCCCAAGATGTTATTAGCAATCGATCATAACTCTATTGAAAAGAAATTAACAGGTAAAATGGCATTCGGAAATAAGGAAATTATTAAGAAGTTATCTAGTGTACTGCTCACACACACACAAAAAAACCATCCAAACCTCACACACATACCTGAAATATATCTGGCAGTTTTCGAAGTCTTGTACCTTTGGACAATAAAAGGGATGGTGGTCCTTGTCCAGTGATATGATAAATGTACAGTTTAAACCAGACAGAGCTGACTTCTGGGATAGCTGGTCCAATATGCTACAATCATAGAACAGTTAAGATAAAGTTATAATAAAGTGTTACATAAGTGACCGAGAACAGTCTTACAAACAGCAAATCCCTTCACATAAATGTTAACTGTAATTATCCTCATGAAAATAAATTTTAAATGTTTCATTAAAATAGTTTCAATTTTATACTGGAATTAAGAAATTATGTCTTGTCATTTCAATTAAGAGAATGGACTCTGGAGAAGACTGCCTAGTTTAGAATTTTGGTTTTATCCATCCAGCCATATCACCTTAAGAAGATTACTTAAGCTCTCTGTGCCTCATTTTGCTCAATCTATAAAATAGCAATAAAGAATCTACCTCAAGAGGATGTTGTAAGGTTGTTGAAAAAGCTTAAAATAGTACCTGGAATATAATAAACTTGATATTAAAGTGTTAGCTATTATTATCATTAATCACATACAATTTTCACAAAAGAAATCACCTACCCTTCCATCCATTTTACCATTTATTCGGCAGTTCATGGATTCCTACCATGTCTGGAGGTTGTGTTAAAGAATAAGAGGAGGTTGGGGGGTATGCACAAAGAATTATTTTAAAAAGGTTAGTTAGATGCAAATCTCTTGTTGAATATTAAAGACAAAATTGGTGTGAAGACAGGATCCTCACTGAGGCAGCTAGAACATAGGCAAATTAACTGTACAAGAATCCCTTCCTTTCTGCTACATCATTGAACCCTGCATTATCTAGGAAACCAGGTAAGATGTAGCACTGAAGAACAGCAACATAATCTCCACTCTGAAAATGGCACAGGCCACAACTTCCTTGTTAAGTATACAAATGAATGCAACTGATATATATATATTTTTTTCTTAAGTAAAAGTCCAGAAGGAATTTTCACATATAAATTATACAGTTAACCAGAGTTCTAGCTTTCAAGCACCATCTTTTCTTTTCAGCTTATTCAGTATCACAGCCCCACTTCGAAGACATTTAACTTTTCCTAATTAAATTTATCTGATCCCTCAGAATGATGCCAGCTTCCTTTTTGGAGCATCCTAAAACATTCTCTTTAAAATATTCTGTAAAGGAATAAATTTTAATCCAATGTGTCACAAGTCACTAGGTGATACATATATAAAATATACCAATTACACTCCACAAATTGAACATATCATCTTACAAAGGCATAAAATACAAAATTGCTTTCTATGATTCAGTGATTTTAATAGTTGGTGTCTGCAGATAAAGAAAACAAAACTGACGGGACTCATGACACTACCAAGTGGATCCTCCAAGTAGGTCTTTACCTGAGGGGTGCAGCTGCTGACAGGCCGGATTTCATTGGTGAGGGGAGCCATGGAAACAAGCAGCGTGTAATTTTTGTTTAGAACTCTGCTGCAAGTTGCAGGGTCCAGACCAAGAAGGCTTTCACAGCGTAAGAGATCCAGAGGAAAACCTGAGTTATGATCAAGCACACACAGAGAATAAAAGACTGACAGTGTGAAACAAAAATATTGAAGATGCAATATTGATAACTGACTTAAGATTTTAAATTTTCTTTTTAAGGTAGAGTAACTCTATTAAGAAGCACCAAATTTCCTAGGAGACCACCAAGATACTTTAAGATGCAAAGCTAAAACGTTTTATTCTTTGGTCTAGACAATCATCTACTTCAGGTTACTTTTTACTGCAACAAGATGTACTTGTTTTACCGTACTTCCTCTCTCCATCTGGAGCCACTCTACAACAGTGGCATACCACTGACCCTCGAACAGAGGAGTTACAGATGCTGACCCCTGGCACAGTCAAAAATCTGTATATAACTTCAGACTTCCCAATGACTTAACTACTAATAGCCTACTGCTGACTGGAAGCCTTACCAATAACATGAACAGCTGATTAATACATATTTTATATGTTATATGTACTATATGCTATATTCTTACAATAAAGCTAGAAAAAAATCATAAGGAAGAAAAAATATATTACTATTAAGTGGAAGTGGATCATCATAAAGGTCTTTATCCTCGTCTTCACAGGAAATAGGTTGAAGAGGAGGAAGAAGAGGAAGGGCTGGGCTTGTTGTCTCCGAGGTAACAGAGGCAGAAGAGCTGGAAGGGGAGGCAGGAGAGGCAGGCATGCTCGGCGTAACTTTACGGAAACACACTGTAAGTTCCCTCTAACTTTCTTGTTTCTTAACGTTATCTAAAAATGTCTCTATACAGTACCAATTCTTCTTCTGCCATCTGCTTTAGTTTCAGTGTCTGTATCATAGAAGAGTGCACAGAAGTCAAAAGCAGTCTTGAATAATCAGAACCCTGCCAGACGCTCTAATGTCGATTTGTTTTCTGGCACTGCTTTTTCTATGTCTTCCTCACTGTCTGGCACTCATTTGGAAGCACCCATCTCCATCAAGGTGTCTATCTATTAGCTCTTGAATTTCAAGACCCATATCTTTTTTTTTTTTTTTTTTTTTTTTTTGAGACGGAGTCTCTCTGACGCCAGGCTGGAGTGCAGTGGCACCATTTCAGCTCACTGCAACCTCTGTCTCCCAGGTTCAAGTGATTCTCCTGCCTCAGTCTCCTGAGTAGCTGGGACTACAGGTGCCACCACCACGCCCAGGTAATTTTTGTATTTTTAGTAAAGACAAGGTTTTACTATGTTGGCCAGGATGGTCTCTATCTCCTGACCTCATCATCTGCCCGCCTCGGCCTCCCAAAGTGTTGGGATTACAGGCATGAGCCACCACGCCCAGCCAAGACCGGTATCTTAAAATGCTTCAGGCTGGGCGCAGTGACTCATGCCTGTAATCCCAGCACTCTGGGAGGCCAAGGTGGGTGCATCATGAGGTCAGGAGATCGAGACCATCCTGGTCAACATGGTGAAACCCTGTCTCTACTAAAATACAAAAAATTAGCTGGGTGTGGTAGCACATACCCGTTGTCCCAGCTACTCGGGAGGCTGAGGCAGGGGAATCGGTTGACCCGGGAGGCAGAGGCCGCAATGAGCCGAGATTGTGCCACTGCACTCCAACCTGGATAACAGAGTGAGACTCCATCTCCAAAAAAAAATAAAAAAAGCCCTTCACTCCCCACCTTTTAGCCATATCCAAAATCTCTTTCATTATTTCCTAGATTAGCTCTGTTGTAAACCCTGTGAAGTCAGGTACAACATCTAGACAGTTTTCTCCAGCAGAAATTTATTATTTTAGGCTTGATGGCCTTCACAGCTTTTTCTAAAACAATGATGGCATCTTCAGGGGTGTAATTCTTCCAGACTTTCATGAGGTTCTATTAGAGTTCTCTTCCATAGTGCAGACAATCCTTTTAGAGTACTGTGGGTAAAGAGCCTTAAAGGTCACTATGACCCCCTGATTTAGAGGCTGAATCAGAGACTGTGTTTGGGGCAAGTAGATCACTTCAATGTCTTCAGTGTTGAACTCATGCGGGTTCTGCGTGGGTTCACCAGGACCACTGTCCAGTACCAAAAGAACTTTAAAGGCAGTCCCTTACTGGCAAGGTACTTCCTGACTTCAGGGACAAAAACATCAAAGGAACTAGTCCAGAAAAGGGGTTCTTATTGCCCAGGCCCTTCTGCTGTACAGCCAAAAGACTGGCAGCTGGCATTTATCTTTTCCCTTCAAGGCTCAGCAGCTTTATAGATAAGGGCAGTCCTGACCAGAAACCTGACTACATTTGCACAAAACAGTAGTAAGCCTGTCCCTTTCTGCCTTAAATCCTGGTGCTCATTTCTCTTCCTTATTAATAAATGTCCTTTATGCCATTTTTTTCCAGAACAGGACACTTTTGCATGCATTAAAGACCTCTTCAGGCAGATATCCCTTCTCCTCAATGATTTTCTTAATGGTATCTGTATTACTCCATTCTTGCATTGCTATAAAGAAATATCTCAGACTGGGTAATTTATGAAGAAAATAGGTTTAATTGGTTCATGGTTCTGCAGGCTATACAGGAAGCGGAATGGCCTCTGCTTCTGAGGAGGCCTTAGGAAGCTGACAATCATGGCAGAAGGTGAAAGGGAAGCAGGCACATCTTAACATGGCCGGAGCAGGAGGAAGAGAGAGATGGGGAACGTGCACACACTTTTAAACAACCAGATCTCGTGAGAACTCACTATCGTGATGACAGCTTTGGTGGGCGGGGGGGAGGAGGGGGTGTTAAACCATGAGAAACTGCCCCCATGATCCAATAACCTCCCACCAAGCCCCACCTCCAACACTGGGGATTACAATTAGACATGAGATTTGGGTGGGGACACAGATCAAAACATACTAGCATCTGGGAACTCATCTGCTGCCTCTCGGTCAACAGAAATTTCTTCTCCTGCTATCTTAACAGTTTTTAAGCCAAACCTCTTAAAATTATTAAACCATCCTTTGCTAGCATTAAATTCCCCAGCTTAAGAGAATATTATCTTTCATTTGCTTTGTCATAATGACTTTGCTTTTTCTCAAATCATATTAGAGTCTATAGGTATGCCTTTCTTATAGCAATCCTGCACTGACATAAAAGCTGCATTTTCAATATGAGAAAAAGAAAGTATTTTGCAAAAAGTGCAATGTTTTCATGCCTGTTGGCATAGAGGTACAAACAGCTTCATAAATTTCCTTCTCTTATTTAACAATCGTCTTTTACACTGATTTACCTATCCTGAATGATGGGCAACTGCAGCTGCAGAGCTCAATCTGCAGTACATACCATGCAATTCAACTTTTTCTTGTAATGTTACGACTTTTCTCTGCTTCTTGGGAGAATTTCCAGCATCACTAGTGGCTCTCTGTATGGCTCCCCTAGTGTTATTCAAGGTTTATGGTACTGCATTAAATCAATGAAAAATATGAGAGAACCACGAGAGATCACTTTTAACTGTAATGGGCAATTTAACGTAAAGACACATTGCTCACCCAAAGATGATCAGTGTCACAGAGTATTTTAAGCAGGTACTCAAGTAGATACAACACTTGAGCTCATCACAAGAGCAACAAGAGATATCTACAAAATTATTACAGTAGTATAATATGTACTACAGGTAATTTTATGCAGTTATGGCTTAATACTATATGTTTCCATTTATTTACATTTCTCTCAACTGCAATGTCGCTGTGCAATCTGTAAATGTGTGCATTAAGTTCTGATATGTTTGAATGTTTTATAATGGATCTGTATATATTTTATGGTAACAAATGACAAAATAGACTAGTATCTAGATGTATTTTATACATACACGATACATGTAACTTTTCCTTAACTTCTTCAACATCTGGTTTGCCTGCAAGTTTTTTCAAATCATCACAAATTTCCAAAAAATGTTCTAACACGTTTACTCATAAAAATCAGCCCATAAGTGCATGTGTGCAATTCATAGCCATGTTGTTCACTTGTCAACTGTATTACGAAAGCCTAAGTCCCAGGAGAAGCTATGTGCTTCTCTCCTCCAGTTTCCGATCTCTACAAAGAGAATCATGGTCAAGTCCTCATTTTAGTATAGGGGCAAGAGCTCCTCATTTGGAAATGTGTATCCTAGATTTCCGGTCCATAAAGCATGAACTCACTCAACATACAACAGATTTTCAGCATTCTTATTCTTAATCCTTTTGAAAAATACCAAATCCTATTGCTCTCTAAAAAGAGATATTTAACGTTAAAAGAAACTTCCGAAGATCAAGGTAGCTATCTCCTCCTTCAAGCAAGAATATATCTAAAAATATATATATATATATGTGTATATATATATAATGGCCTCCTGAAAATGCCTAGAAGCAATGAGCACAACTAACACCAGTATCTTGGTCTCTAATAGCAATCCCCAGTAAAAGAAATTAGGCTTCTAGGAAAAATGGCTGATTCCAGGACTGAGGCAGAATAAACACACAATAAGATCTTATTACTTGGCCAGAAAGTAAAGAATTGCTTAGGGGAGAAAACTGGAGGCATGTCATAAGGAGAAAGGAGACAGGAGCAAGCTTAAAGGAAATTCTCAGGGCAAAATCTGAGAAAACTGGGGCACAAAAATAATTGAGAGGCAACAATGACTAATCACAGACTACTGAAAAAATAAGAATTCCTAAATTCATACAGAGAATACGAGAGAATGCCTGGTCACAACTGTTAAATACGGCAGAAGTGCTAAAGTGGGGGAAAAATGACCAATCTCCAACCATCAAAATACAGAATGGTTCAGGCAAGAACCACCAATGGATTCTAAATCTAGGAGGAAACACTGATGAGGAGTGGGATATCTGCATGGCCTCAAAGTATCTCCCCACAGATTGCTTATCAGTTGTGAGGGAAAAAAAATAGTTGACGATACAGTGGAAAAATCAGACAATCCATTAACTGGGTGATCAAAATTAACATCACCAATGAAGGGTAGATGGAAAGCACTGGGTGTGAGGAAGGGGGATGACAGGGTGAGGTACTGGATAGCAGATCACAGAATGTTTAACCATAAGGTCAGCATATTTTCTGGGAGGGGTCCTAAAGCAAGGGATACACCTTGCTCAGGCTGAGGGTGAGACAAACTTCACGGAGCTAGAAGGACAGAAGCTTAAACAAGCTTTGGCTAACAAGCATTTTGTTCTGACTGATAATTCAGAACAGGCAGTTCGGCCCACTGCTTATGAGGCAAAGCAAGGGAATGTGGAGGATCTGTTTCTGACCTTGTCACAGGTGAACAGAAAGGAGCGGGGAATTCACCTTTGAATCTCATCTAAGTCATATGGGGAAAAAGTGTGTCCTTGCACTAAGCCCCTTCCCAAAACACAGAAGGGTGAGGGGATGTCTTAACCTTCAGGCAAAATTCAACATTATCAATGTCAAGTATAGATAATACTTAATATATACTAAAACAGGGAAAGTAAGAAGTCCAAAGATTTCATGGTGGTTAGAACACATTTCTAATAGCTTTACAACTGTGATTGCTTTCCTACAAAACGTGGTTTAATTCCTAAACATTTCCACAGTACTAGGCTGCCAAATTATAAACAGTGGTTTTTATGTCTGACTTATACTAATCACAGTTAAACAATGTCTTTTTAAAGACAAAGATACCTGGGGGGAAAATCATGCTTATAAAATGAGAAAAAAATAGACCAAACATCACTTTTATGTACAAGCAGTGTCCCATCCTATTTGAAATCAAAGGATTAAGGACTCTTAGGACTAAGAAACTAGTTCCACGTATAACAGAGTTTGCTTGTATAATATCACAACGCTTTTGTTTTATAATGGATAACAAGTACTACATGATATATTCAAAGTATAAATTATTAGTAACATAAAAATAAAATTCTTTTACTCAAACAAGATGCTTAAAACACCAACACTAGAGGATTTCTTTTTTTTCTTCTGAGACGGAGTCTCAGTCTGTTGCCCAGGCTGGAGTGCAGTGGCGCCATCTCAGCTCACTGCAACCTCAGCCTCCCAGGTTCAAGCAATTCTCCTGCCTCAGCCTCCCGAATAGCTGGGATTACAGGTGCCTGCCACCACACTTGGCTAATTTTTATATCTTTAGTAAAGAGGGGTTTCACCATGTTGGTCAGTCTGGTCTCAAACTCCTGACCTCAAGTGATCTGCCCACCTCGAGCTCCCAAAGTGCTGGTATTACAGGCATGAACCACCACGCCCGGCAGAGAATTTCTTTTCTAAAAAAAGAGTAAGGTTCAGTTACCAAGCCCAGTACCTGCAGAAAGCAACATTTCTCAACAGGGCAAGCATGAAGCCTTAATGCCCTAAGATAACCTCTATATCGAACGAATGACCTTTCTCATGCATTGAGAATGGTACTAATGTACACCATCATGAGAAAAACTGAGAAACAGTCATGCCAATCAGTTTCCATGTTCTGCAATTCAGATGAGGAGCTCAGCTAAGAAGTGCAAGTAGCAAAAATGAAATTTCATAAATAATTGCAGGTTTGGTCTTAAGGGGAGGCATTCATCAAATTTAACTTTGGAGACCCAGCAATTATTCTAAGCAATTAAATCTCCAACTAGTGTCAGGAACAGTCTAACATTAAACCCACCTTAAAGGTTAGGATTGCACGGGACTATTTTCATAGAGAATAGGTTTAGATTTACCATTTAACTTACTTCATGGTACACTGACTATTCATGGGGAAAAAGTTTAGCCCAGATTACCAAGCAACAAATGTTTATGAGTAAATCAATACAAAGCTTAGCGTTCAAGAGAAGGTAATACAAGGGACAGGGCAATGGAAAAAAATTCAACAGACATGGATTCAAGTCTTCCATTCCTGGCTCTTCCATTTACTAATAATATGGGCTTTGATGACTAAAAACAAGCAGAAGATTTAGCTAATATAAACTCCAATTTCTTTATCTATAATAGGAGTTACACTTCACGGCTCACCAGTACTCTCTAACATTCTCAGATTCTGGGATAGGCAGGAAAGGACAATGTATTTCAAGACAGCTTTAACAGAATATTTCAAATCATCTAACGCATTACCTCCATAAAGCACTAAAAAGTCCCAGAAATTCCAGGAGTTTTATATCCAAAGACATCTTCAAGACTGTGCCACTCACCACTGCTTCATCACATGATTTAGTATTTATTAACACAAAAATGGTTATCCACCAACAAATGCCTACCCGTAAGTGCTTCAGACTCTTGGCATTTGGTGATTTAATATTCTCAGTTTAAACTATTTATGAATGATCTCAAAAAGAGCCCCAGTATGCAACAATTTGTAATTCTTCAGATAAGGCATATTAAGGCTGCAGAAGTGTATCACTTGATACTAAGTGAGTCTAGCCTCACTCAAGTAAACTACCCAGCATGTGCTTCTCGGAACTTCAGCAGTGCTCTGAACCTAAACCAAGAGAAAATAGACTTTGCAACAAAAATACCACTTTTATGCCATTCACTCTAATAATCATATAAGAGATATAAGACATTATTCAAAAGTAGTAAATCAAAAACTATGTGACAGCTTGTGAAGTAACAGCTGAATCCTCCCTCAATATTAAAAACTGAGCTGAAAAGAAAGCCGGATGCTAGTGAGAGAATAAATGAAAATGGAGATGATTAAGAAACTGATGTTCTTGGCTAGAAAAATAGCCTTTAGGTAAATGAAACTAAGCAAAATTAAATGTTACAGTGGTATTGAGGACCCATGAAGCCCCAAGACACAACAACTCTTGTGAACTCCTAAGAACTTGGGCCAAGTGCTCATGCGGTGGTGCCCAAGCCTAGCTGAGCACTGGAATCATCTTTCAAAAACACAAATTCCTGGGGGCCACGCCACATCTCAAAACCGACTGAATCCAAATCCCCATCTGGGTGGAAATTCTGACACCATCAATTCAAGTAAAGCTTGGGAACCCCCAACTATCACAAAACCGAGAGTGCCCAGTAAGGCAACAGCTCCATTAAAGTTCATCAACACCTTAAAATTGCCACTACTTCTTTTACTCTTTAAAAAGAATTATCTATTTCCTTTTTAAAAGTAAAATCTTTTGGTAAGTATTGTAGTAGCATTTGAGCAGAAGGCTCCTCTTTATTCTTTTCATTATGATGGAATCTTTCATTCTTGAAATTTTATGCTTCCTACATTAACTAAATGTGTGCCCTTGTTCACCCCTCAGAGCTGATGCCTGTTCTAAATTCCATCCAGCTACTTACATAAATTAACATTCTAACACTTTTGTAGGTATTGAACAGATTTAAATACTACAAATGTTAGTGGCACATGAGAAGAGAAAAACTAAAATAAGGTTAAGAAATAGTTAACACGCAAGAAATTCACAAAACAGGTCTCTAGTTTTAAATTCAATATGTTATCTATACAAGATATGTAAGTGATGATTATATAAGTGAGCATGATCTGTTTAATTTCTTAGAAAAAGGTTTCATATGATCATGTCTTCAAAATTAAATATATTTATCATACCATAATTGGGTTGGTCTGGCTGTGCAGTTTGCGCAACTAGGTCTTTGTTATGACGCAGAAACAGTATTGTGTTTCTCAGAGTAAGTGCATGATCAAAATATCTCTGTGCTTCTCCTTCACCAGTGCTCTGAACCTAAACCAAGAGAAAACAGATTCTGCAACAAAAATACCACTTTTATGCCATTCACTCTAATAATCATATAATAGAGATATAAGACATTATTCAAAAGTAGTATATCAAAAATTTGCCCAGGCAATACTGAAACAAGTTATTAACCTCAGTTTTGGTTGAGTTCCCAATTTTACTGCATCTATGAAGATAGAAATTACTTCAATTAAGACTAACAATTTTAGCAATTGAATAATGCTAAGTTATAGCATTATATGTTACATGTTCCATGTAGGATTCAAATAGAGGGCTTGAACAACTCTAAAACCCATATTCTACTCCATCTAGGAAAGTACCCCAATCCAAGGTCACCAGTTTTACCTATAATTCTCATCACTGTGTTCACAATTCTGCATTACCAGTTACTAGGGACACTGGAGTCTGTGATTCAACAAAGCTGTTCACCATTGCTGAACACACAGCTTAAATTCACTCAACAAAGATTTACTTAGTGCCTCCTATGGACGATGACCTCCCTAGGAGATAAGGATAGAGTAATGGACAAAACCCCTGCCTTCGCTGGCCTTATAGTTCAATGCATGCTTTTCTGAGTAAGTCACCTTTTAATATGTAGAGACACATATATCCCAGAAACAACACAGAAAATGGAATGATAGGTCTACCAATGGGAAAATAAATAAATTAGATTTGCATAAATTTAAAAAAATCAATCTTAATCAAGATCAGACTACTTAAAAAAATAGCCAAGAATCCACTTTAAAAACTAAGCCTCAGACTGAAAGGCTTTCTCAAGAATGACTTTGTGATGAAAAAGAACATAGATTTATGAGTGAGTATAAGAGCAGAAGTGATCTTACGATTTGCTACATTTGATAAAAGACTAGCTGAGGTGAAAAAAAGATAAAAATCAGGAAACCAGGACTTGAAATGTGCAGTAACACAGTAAGAAATTTATTAGTAAAAGATAATATACAATAAGAAATGGGATTAACAAATAAAGAAGCATGAAGAAATAAATGGCAGTATAAAGGTAAAAGTAAAAGAGACCAATTAATAGGAAAGGATTATCTCACACATATTTCTACACTTATAAAAGTAAAAATCCTACAGAGGAGGAGCAGTGAAAAATGTTACTGTGTTTTTTTTTTGTAAGATATAAAGGAGTTACAGAATCATCACAAATTCTCTAAACAGCACATTTAATATACAAAGTTCATCACTAAAGCACAAAAGGCACCAAAATTATTAGTCAAGGAACAGATTAGGCACACAAACTATCTGAATACAAAGAGGACAGAATAAAATATCCAAAGAATGAAAAACACCAATAAAGGGCAATCAGATTTATTTAGAGCTAAGGAAAACTAGGGCTGTACTCACGGGGAAAAAGGTGGTTAAGAGCAAATATGGCTGAAGTCTTCAAGATGCTAAAAGGGATAGTGAGAGCGGACATAAATATGATACCCAGGGACACTGTTCCAGATTCAAGGTAAATGGAACAAAAACTTCAAATCAAACTGCTTAAGAGGTGATCTTAGAGAGTCATACCAGAAAAAAAATTGAAAAGTTATTTTAGAAAAAATTTAACTTAAAAAATTACAGACTAAAATTTCCATACCCCATTTCTTCATTATATCAAATTATGTTAAGAATTAGATGAGGTAGACATATCACTTTAAAAATCACAAAATCAATTCACCCACTCAGTGTTTAAGTCTAAATGACTGTCAGAGTACTAAGTTGGGGAATGAGGTAGGAACGAGCAAGAATACACCAAAAGCCCATTCAAATCAATAGACTGCATAACTGGCATTCTGTCAAGCAAGATTCCAAATGCCCTAACATCCCCTAACATGCAACCTAGATTTACCTTTTCTAGTTCTATGAGAAAGCTGTCCAGAGACTCATCTGAGAGTTTGCCTACTTCAAACATTGTGACTGCATGACTTTTCAAGTTCTGAAAAAAAGAAACAAAATATTAAAGCTTTACCTCTCCATTTTTATGCTAATCATAATATCTAATATTTATATTATCCTTTCAAATATATTTAAACTTAACGATCAGTGGGGTGAGGGGCTAATTCTTCCAATTACAAAAGGACCCTCCCGAAAGTTATCATACTCCTCTAAGTCAGCTGTGCTTCAGGAATAAATGTAGTACTTTAAAAAAGATATAAAAGCATTAAATTATTTTATATCTAATATTTACTTTAAACACCTTCATATTTAAACAAGAATTGGCTTACTGGTGAAAGATTTCCCATCATTAAGAAGGCAGTAAGAGTGGAGTCAAACAGGAATGCGATGCGCTTCGTGTGTCCTGTAGACAGACTCAGGCTGCTTACACTGGCTGTGTCAGCTGAAAAACACCGTAATTTAAAATCAAGTAAATGGAAATTACTCTTTGCTTACCATTTGGAGTGAAAGTATTTAATTTCAGCTTTATTTCATAACCAGAAAGTACGTAATTTTAAAAAGGCACTAGCATAGTCATAAAAGGTTCCAGACATACCTATTTTGAAGTGCAAAGAATATTAAAAAGCATTTAACCCTAGGCCTTGTCCACTATGCTGTTTCCCTTTGGGCTTAGCCTCACTATTCCCTCGGGCTGAAATGGCTTTCCTTCCCTGACCAGCTGGCAGGCTCTTCTTCATTCTTAGCTCAAATAATATCTTCTCTGTGAAGGCTTCCCAAACCTCTCTAGCCAATTAAGGGTCTCTTCCTCTTTGCACCCTACAAGCATCATAATTGGTGCCCGTGTTGTTGTAATTTGTTTGGTCACACTCTCTTCTCTCTCCTTAGATTTAATGCTTAGAAGAAAGGTACCATATTCTTGTCAATTGTAGACACCCAGGACTTAGCACAGTGCCCAAAACACAGTGAAACACTCGAAGACTGCGTATTGAATAAAATCTAAAACAAAACTAGAAGACAACTATAAGAATACATGCCCGGACATGTGCCGTACCTACAGACAGGCTCTATGTTAAACTGAGTTACTGCTAACCTGGATCTTCTTGACTATTTGTATCAGTGTCAGTTGCCGATGAAGCTTCTTGTACAGGACTCCTACTTTCCCCTCCATCCCATGACAAGAGCATCTTCTGTGGATCTAAGGTACTCCTATTAATGGAGAATGCATTTGCTTTTTAAAAATCATATAAATGACCTTACATTAAAATATCTACTGAAGACTTAAATGATGAACAATCCATCAAAATCCAGTCTCATATTCAAGCCCAAAATTAAGACGCAGCCCAAAAATGCTCTGCCTACATACAACAAGTGTTCCTAACTAAGATCCACAGATAGGCTTCAAAAAATTCAAGAACCCTTCAAGATTTTATGTAAAATATGTATTTGTTTTTTTTCTGGGAAAAGGCTTCTTAGTTTTCATAAGATTCCAAAAAAGATCCATAACACACACAAGATCAAAAATCACTAATATATAGGGCTCACCTCAACTGACAGGTTGAATAAATAAAATTTCTGGGCCAGGCGCAGCGGCTCACACCTGTAATCCCAACACTTTGGGAGGTCAAGGCCGGTGGATCTGTTGGGGCCAGGAGTTTGAGACCAGCCTGGCCAACATGGTGAAACCCCACCTCTACCAGAAATACAAAAATCAGATGGGCATGGTGGTGCAAGCCTATAGTCCCAACTACTCAGGAGGCTGAGGCATGAATATCGCTTGAGGCTGGGCGCGGTGGCTCAAACCTGTAATCCCAGCACTTTGGGAGGCCGAGATGGGCGGATCACGAGGTCAGGAGATCAAGACCATCCTGGCTAACACGGTGAAACCCCGTCTCTACTAAAAAATACAAAAAACTAGCCGGGCGAGGTGGCAGGTACCTGTAGTCCCAGCTACTCGGGAGGCTGAGTCAGGACAATGGCGTAAACCCCGGAGGTGGAGCTTGCAGTGAGCTGAGATCCGGCCACTGCACTCCAGCCTGGGCACAGAGGGAGACTCCGTCTCAAAAAAAAAAAAAAAAAAAAAAAAAAAAAAAAAAAAAATCGCATGAAACAGGAAGGTGCAAGTTGCAGTAAGCCAAGATCGCGCCATCGCACTCCAGCCTGGGTGACAAGAGCGAGACTTTCAATAAATAAATAAACAAATAAACAAATTTCTGTATGTAAAATTAAATGTCTTTTCAAAAGGAAACTCTAATATCTCATACTGAATAAATAAGTTACTTTAATCTGTTTACGGATGGAACATTCTTCCATGATGAATGAAGTTGATCCAAATTTATTACTTGTCCCTTCTTATGGGCAAAGCCCAATCGGCAATACATTGAAACAGCATTCTGAAAGGAATACAAAGGAAACTAATTAGCATTTAAAATAAACTAGACATCAGAATATTTGCAGAGAAAAAAATAGTGTAATAGACTAATAGTGATTCTCAAACATTTTCAGCCCGTAACTAGAAACTATTTTCAGTAGACCTGCTCCTCCCTTAAGGTCTTCCTAAATGTATACGAGGAAATGTTTCCACCTCTCTGGCCTTGCCCTCCCTACATCTACCCCTAATGAAGCAGGAGTTGTTGCTTTAATGGACCTCACTACAAGATACTGTTTGGGCTGCTGCTTGCATGAGTGCTCTCTTTTCAGTCCATGTGTTTGAATCCCAATTCAGGGCCCCTTATCCTGCTCTTTACAAGTGCCCCTTTACTGTGCACACTCTCTCAGACAGCTAACAACAATCTCAATGCCTTCGTTTCTCAGTAGCTTATCAAGATAAAAATCTACTAGTAAAATCCACTCAGTTATCACATCACAAATAAATCAGCACAAAAATAATATACCTTAACCAGGGATAAATCAATCTCAAGGACATTTGCAAGCTGGAAGATAAAATTAAAATTTATTTTTACATTATTAGAATCAACAGCACATTACACAGTTGTAATAGACTAATATAATCATAATTAGCAAAATTTTAAAATTATGAATAATTAGAAGACCTGAATAAATTTTGAATTCAGAACTTTCTTCTTTCCCTATCTCTAAGATCCTTATAGTACAAATCCAGGCAGTGACCATAACAATTTAAGATTCCTTACTCTTTAATTTTGTCTCATTTAAAATAAAATTCCTGGATAGATCAATATAGTCTACAATACTTAAGTATAAAAAGTCATATAGAAAGTTAACCAAATTATAAATTATTAACTTAAATGTTAACATACATTTATAAGAATTAACGTAAGAATAATGACATTTAAGTGTAATAATGGTATAATCTCCCTACCTGGAGATTTTAAAAACATATTACCATATTAAATAATTTTACTTGCTTTACACAAACTTACAATCTTGAGATTATATTTTCATGAGATGTCGTCAAACTTACCTCTGCAACATTTGTGTGCTCATCTATTGAAACAAAGATCTTATAGAGTAGAGTTTCAAAATAATCACCTTGCACTCGATTCATTACAAAACCTTCAAGAGGTGGAACTAAAACAGAAGAGATTTTTCTCAGTGATACAATTTTATAAAACAAGAAAGTATAATTTACATATCTAATTAAAAAAAGAAACCTCTAACTTAAGGACTGAATGCAGCTTTTGATTTATTTATCCACTCCACAGCAGTTTTCTGAAACTCTACAACAATACCTACACAGAGAAGACTCTGAAGGTAGACACAAAATCCACAGAGTTCATTTAATTCACCACGAAACTCTCAGAGTTACTGAGACAGGTAACTCAGAAACGCTGGATGACATGGACTTGGTAGAAGGGCAAGGGAACAGGGGCTGCTTCAGAAAGGGGGAGCCTGCAAAGGGTTTCTAATACATTGTTTTTGATGCCTCATAGGCAGCAGGGGTGAGTGGGCCAAAGCTGAAAAGCAAATGACTGCAAGAAAGAGTTGCTATGCTATACGAAAACCAGGTGGATGCAAAGTATTGGCTCTGTCTGCCCATCATCCCTCCTCCATCCTAAAAAGGGAAATTCATCTGCATGACTGTCACGTTTACCAGGAGTCACTGGGCTAACTTGTTCTTTGGGGCTTTCTATTCTGGTATCCTCCCCAGTGGGCCTCAGTGGGAACAGGGTCAAGATCCCCTCGAGCACAGTGGGCAGCCCAACCATCACTCTCCACTCGAATGTTCATTCATACTCACTTCTATCTCTTTGGTCCAAATGTTCTAATCTGATTTACCAAAGTGCTCTGCCCAGCCAATAAAAAACAAGCTCTATGCTTTCCTTTGCCATTCTCCCCTGTGCATACATTTACCCTGAAAATATCCTAAAAGGAGGAATGTCTTAGCCATAGTAGCATTTGGGTATCCTTATGTCCCCTGGCCCTAATATCATCTAATTGTACCCGAAAACTTAAATTATTCCTAACAGTGAAAAATAAGACAAAATTCAAATGGTCAAAATTAAGACACTGAAAAACTACAATGTGCATACATTGGAAGATAGGTTATTCACTTTACAGATCTGGCTCATGTCATTTTCTAATTTAGCACTACCTATATTTCTAGTCATCTAGGTACTTTTAATGATCAATGGTTTCTTTTTAGAAATATTTTAGAAATCCCATATTTGACAACATTAATTATTTCCCTACACTATCAGCTATGTAAATAATAATAGCATTTATTGAATGCTAAGTGCTAGGCTATTACCAAGTACTTTATATATACATTTTCATTTAATCCTCCTAACTCCATGAGTTATACGGTAGTATAATTACCCCTATTTCTAAATGTATTTATTCATTCATTCACTTGCTTATTTATTTATTTGTTGAGACAGGGTCTCACTCTGTTGCCCAGGCTGGAGTGCAGTGGGGGGATCATGGCTTACAACAGCTTCAATCTCCCAGGCTCAAGCAATCCTCTTGCCCCAATCCCCCAAGTAGCTGGCACTACAGTCACAAGGCAGCATGCATGACTAATTATTTTTATTTTTATTTTTGTAGAGAAGGAGTCCCTTTATATTGCCCAGGCTGGTCTCCAACTCCGGGGCTCAAGCGATCCCATGCCTTGGCTTCCCAAAGTACTGGGATTACAGGTGTGAGTCACTGTGCTTGGCCAGTTACCCCATTTGGAGAGATAAAGAAACCAAGGCACTATGCGATTAGAAATTTTCCTAGGTCAAAATTTATATCTAAGCAAAAAGAGTAAGGTGACTCTACATGAAGAAATCTGAAATAGTCTCTAATTCATATTAAATTTCTTTTAAAAGTCTAGAGTACACCATCTGTGTAAAAATACAACCACACACAAAAAAGAATATATACATATATGATACTTCTAGAAGGAAACAGAAGACACTTAACAGTGGCTGCTGAAAGAGAATTGGGTGGCTAAGCACAGAAGTGGAAGGCAGACTTTTTAATACCCCTGTGTAAATTTAGAATTTTGTATCATAATTATTGCCTACTGAAAAATATATTAATAAATTTTTCTTTAATTATAAAAAAATGGTTTGAAGGTTCCTAAAAAAACTAAAAATAGAACTATCGTATGACCCAGTAATCCCACTTCTGAGTATATATCCAAAGGAACTGAAATCAGTGTCTCAAAGGGATATGTGCATTTCCACATTCACTGCAGCATAAGTCACAACAGCCAAGACATGGAAACAACCTAAGTGTCCATTGACAGACAAATAGATTAAAATGTGGTATATATACACAATGGAATACTATTCAGCCATAAAAAAAGAGAAATCCTGTCATTTGCAATGACATGAATAATACTGGAGGAAATTATGCTAAGTGAAATAAGCCAGGCACAGAAAGGCAAATACTGCATGACCTCCCTTATATGTGGAACCTAATAAAGCTGAACTCACAGAAGCAGAGTAGGAAGATGACTACCAGAGGCTGGGGGAGTAGAGAAGGAGGGAATGGGGAGTTATTGATAAAAGGGTACAGTTTCAGACAGAGGAATGGGCAGCTGTTAAGCATATTAAGTTTCAGACAGATGGAATCAGTTTTGAGATTTATTGCACACCACAGTGACTACAGTCAATAAAAATGTATTAAGTATTTCAGAATAAATTTCAGTTGTCTCACCATTAAAAAAATGACAGGTGAAGTGATGAATATGTCAATTAGTTTGATTTAATCATGTCACATTATACACATACATCAAAACATCACATTGTACCCCATAAATGCACACAACTATAATATACATAATATAAATAATATATATATGTATATATACACACACACATATAAATGTCTTGGAATAGCCAAGAAAGTTACTAAAAAAAGACTTACAAGGAAAGTTTAGCCATAACTAATATTAAAAGTTACTCTGAGTTACAATAATCAAAACAATATTGTAGGCTGGGCACAGTGGCTCACACCTGTTAATCCCAGCACTTTGGGAGGCCAAGGTGGGCAGATCACCTGAGGTGAGGAGTTCGAGACCAACCTAGCCAACA
The DNA here is from genome assembly GCF_049350105.2 of Macaca mulatta. NCBI lineage: Eukaryota > Metazoa > Chordata > Mammalia > Primates > Cercopithecidae > Macaca > Macaca mulatta. The sequence goes on along the minus strand of NC_133413.1, from coordinate 134,195,893 downwards.
TGGAGAAACCCTGTTTCTACAAAAAATACAAAAATTAGCCGGGCGCAGTGGCAGGCACCTGTAGTCCCAGCTACTCGGGAGGGTGAGGCTGGAGAATCGCTTGAACCCGGGAGGCGGAGGTTGCAGTGAGCCGAGATCGCACCACTGCACTCCAGCTTGGGCGAAAAGCAGGACACAGTCTCAGAGGAAAAAACAAACAAAAAACAATATTGTATCAGCAGAAGAAAAAGGGGTACCAAAATTAGATCCAATATACAGTGGAATTTAGTATACAACAAAAGTTATGCCTCCATTCAGCAGTAATGAATTATCGAAAAAACAGTGCTAGCATTTGTCCAAATGCTATTGGTTATTCAAAGAGAAGAAAAATAAGTTGAACGCTTACTCCACATCAAATACGAAAATAAGTTCCAAACAAACTACAAATTTAAATATATACAACGAAAGTTCTCAAGATTTTCAGACTATTTCTATATTCTACGGGTATTCCATTCAAACATAACAGAAATCAGGAAGCTATAAAAGACACACAAAATACAGTTAGAAAATCTGATGAATAATGGAATAAATTTATTTAATAAAAGAGCCTTTCATGATTACTCCCTTAAAAGTATTTCTAACCTCCATTTATATTTGTATCACCAACCATAGTGCTTGTTTCTTTTGTCGTTGAAACGTATCTGAAATGCCTCTTTTGAAATCACCTTGAGGTATTATTTGTACTGAATTTGATGCCTTCCACATTGTCAAACTGCTTTTATGTGTTTATTCTAATGTGCGGAACAGCCAAAGAGGTAACATGGTGACAAGGGTAAGTTTAGCAATTAGCATCCCATGGGTCTGTGTGTACCACCAAATGCCAGCAGCTACTAAGTGAAGTATGGTAGAACACATCAACGTAATGGGGCACCATCCATCTGGCCCTTCTCTGACTGCTTTCTTCAAATGAATTTAGTTTAGCCATAAGTAATATTAAAAGTTACTCTAATGTGAGTCAGTGTTCAAACTGACAGTCAAACTGGACTGAAACGAACTAGTCAAAGACTAATCTTTTTATTAAAAGGTGGATCTCAAATGAATCAACGTCAGCTTATCTGATCAGAGTAGGCACTAGAGTAATACTTACATATTTTCCAACTGTGACAGGAAACCACGACCACCTCTGTCTTCAGAAATCATTTCCTTGTCAAAATCTTTCTCATTTTAAAACTAGTATTTTGTTATAGCATCAACTATAGAAACCCAAATTAGTATTTCCTTTACTTTTTAAGGAGTCTTTCCAAGCTTAAAATAGGATGCAGGCCGGGCATGGTGGGTCACACCTGTAATCCCAGCACTTTGGGAGGCCGAGGTGGGCAGATCGCTGGAGGTCAGGAGTTCAAGACTGGCCTGGCCAAAATGGTGAAACCCTGTCTCTATGGGTTTTACCTGTAGAGTAAATTAGCCAGGTGCGGTGGTGGGTGCCTATAATCCCAGCTACTCAGGAGACTGAGGCAGGAGAATCGCTTGAACCCAGGAGGCAGAGGTTGCAGTGAGCCAAAATCATGCCACTGCACTCCAGCCTGGGTAACAGAGTTATACTCCGTCTCAAAAAAAAAAAAAAAAAAAGAAAAAGAAAAAAGAATTCACATATGCACAAGGTTTAAAATGTGTTATTAAAGAATCACAAACATATGCCAACCCAAAGGTCTGGACATGCTACAGCATGATATCTTGTCAAGATTCAACACTGATATAAAGAAGTATTTCTGCAATAAACCCTATCACCACTACTTTGTTAATATTAGGGTCATTCTCTGAAATTTTTTTGACACTTTATATTTGATTACACAAATATTCAACATCTAAGTATGATAAAACACAAGAACAATAGTTAAAAGATATGCCACAAGACATACTTGTAGCATCTAACCTGAACACAGTAAGTGCTTCTATAAATTGGTAAGAAATATAACCTATAGAAAAAAAAGCACCACTCTGTGTTCAAGGATATTGAACATATCAGTATTGTAGTGGCAAAAAACTGGAAATAATCTAAATTACCAGAAATACAAAATGGTTTAATAAACTGATACAGCCATAAAGTGTATGACAAATATACAAGGCTCTTAATATTGGTTTAACTCGGAGAAGCAGGTAAAGGAAGAAGGGAAAAGGAAATAGACAAAAAGACTACAGTAACATGAAAAAATAATGCACTAGTACGTTAACGGAAAGTGAGAACATACAATTCTATGAGATTACCGAACACGTGTAAAAACAGCTACACAATGAACAAGGATTAAAAGGTAACACAAATTTATAAAAATATTGATTTGATTTGGGATTGTTAGAAATTTACCTTGGGTTTCTATTACTTTAGTACAGTGTGTACACACCAAATACAAAAATGAGAATAAGGAATTTAAGTAAAACCATCGTACTGTGTTAAAATGTAATAAAGAAGAAATATTTTTCTTGAAATATCCTAACATCTAAGATCCTAGAATGGATGATATGCAGTGCTTAGTACCTGATATCCATTCAAAACACAGTGGAAAATGTTAGCACAGACTTACCTGCTATACAACTGTCATCAGATATTGGTACATCCAGATAAATAAATCCTTTGTTATATAAACCTAAAGAAACAAAAGCACCTTGTTTTAGATGGAACACTACACAACAGTGATTTTTCTTTTAAAAAAACTGATTCCTGGCTTTCTGTAAAGATTCTAACAAATGAATGCTATGTGACGAAGGAAGAAGTAAAATAGAAGAGAAAAAGAATTAAGGTTTTTAAATCTCGGTTTCCTGCATATGCTTAGAAGTACAAAATTTTTCTTACCATTCAGTTGCATAAATTTCTAGTGTATGTGACTAATTATAGCCACACTGGAAAACAAAAGACTAAGGTCACATTTCAAACAATAACATGCCTTAGAAAATAGCACTATTTGTACCTACTTGATAAGTAATTGCTAGTAATTATTGATGGTTTAAAACAAGTTTTTATGTTGACAAAAGACCATTTCTACTAACCACTTACTATGTACTACATTGTAATCTAGTGATCCAGAGAGTTGAGGGCCTGAATCGATGATCTTATCAATAGCGCATTTCTCAGGCAAAGTGCATATCTAAGAAAAGCAAAATATTTTTAATTAAGTTCTGTCCAAATTAACTAATTTACAAGTCTCCTGAAATTTATTTATGTTGAAACCAGTGATTACATGTTATTAGCTCAATGAACTACATATTTATCACTCTATAATTCAAACAAAAAACTATGCACATAGCCATCAATTAAGGTGCCAAAATATGCAACATACCAACAGAATGTAGAGAACAAACTTACTGTAAGTACCAACATTTGCTGGTGAGTAATATTTGTTCCTTGTCATTGAATTGGAATTAGATCCATCTGCCAACTCAGAATCTCTCTAATCAGAAGTTTAGTTAAACTGCACATGAATATTGTCAGTAAAAGGAAAGTTCACTAGCTTATTTGAGAGCTCCATTAGGAGGTACTTTAGACTGAAGTAAAATTTCTAAGCCTTCCGCTCATTGGATTTAGTACGTACTCTGGAGAAAATTAAATGCAGACTAAAAAGAAGCCTACATACTCATTTACATTGCTTCAGCTACACATAAATACAACCTGGTCTCTAGGTGCCCTCATTACTCCACCCCTTTCCTCTAAATCAATATCCCTTCCAAGATGTGGTCTGACCACTGGGAATATCAACTCTCTTGATCTTGACACTATCGCCCCATAAAAGCACCTACTGCCTCAGTACAACAGTTCTTCACGGTGATTAAGAGTACAAGTTTCATGGCAAACTGCCAAAAAATCCTGGACCTTTACTACTGCTAAGATTTGAGGTGTTACTTAATTGTTCTGGGCTCACTTTCCTTATCTGTGAAATGGGGGTGCAAATAATACATATTAAGTAAGACAATATAAAAAGCACTTGCAATAGAGCCTGGCACATCTAGCATACAGCAGATGTTCAAAAGTGTTAGCCAATATTATTGTTAGTGGTAGCTGTGGCATCATATGTTACTTTACATGAAGTTTCTACCTAATTAACATCCCCAGATAACTGTACTTGAACCAAGTCAGGTCTCCCTCACCATTAGAAAGTATCTCTGAAACTCACCAATATTCTAGTCTACTAAGATCATTTTAAAATTTAAGTTTAAGTTTCATTTTCTTCAGGAAAACAAAATAATGTTACTTTTTTAAAAAGTATAAGCTATAATTAAAAATTGTAAAATAAACTAAAAACTAAAAATCCTATGTTTCACTTTTAAAGATTTCTACCTTGATGTCATCTTCTGTGATATATCCAGCCTGCACCACCCACCACGCCTCTATGGCAATTTCCACCGGCTTTATTGGTAGAAGATCACGGGCTGTTTTCCTTCTGAAGAATTTCTGCAATGGTACAAACACTTGAGAATTTGCAATCTAAAATTATCACTTTCTTCTTTCATCAATCATATCATAAGATTGTTTGTAACGGACTAAATAAGTATCTTCTTAAACCTTCATTTTTTAAAATCTTAATAATTCTAGATATTAACATATTGTATGAAGAAAGTCATTCTTAAATTGTTTCAAAATAAATTATTTCAAAACACTAATTGTTAAATCCAGATTTACTTCCAGAAACTCAAGTGAAACCCAAGCAGTAAAAACTGCATTTGAAAATGCGAACACTTATTTCACCCATTAAGTGAACTCTACAAGTAGAATAAGCAAATAAAAAGACTAAGAGAACAAAAATAATTTTTAAAAGTAAATGTTTTATGCATTAAACATTTTAAATAATCATTTAAGCTATAACCTAGAGAATACCGAGGAGTTCTTTTTGTATTGTTTCTGTGTTAAGTACATTTTATTTGGTCACAGACAAACAATTCATTATTTCTACCGCTTAAAAAAACTAATCAAACTGTGTGATGAGGCCAAAACAATGAAAAAGAAAGGGAAAGTACTAACTTACTTTTGATGATCTACATTGATTCATAAGATCAATATACTGGTTTCTTCCTATGCCAAGAAGCCTTAGACCTGAAAAAAAGTCTTTCCTTTAAAAACATTTAATATATCTTGAAATCTCAATACACTCACAAGTGATTGTAGGAAAAGCCTGAATTTATGTTCATCTTTCAATTACTAATCAAATATCAATATCAAATTAAAAGGAAGTCTTCAAAGAAAACATAAAAGCTAAACTTTGGGAGAGATGAAATCAAGCTGACACTTCTAACAAATAAAAACATTTGTAAAAAGCAGAACTCCTGCCAATTTTAGGGAGTCAAAATGTAATTCTCAGCGAAAGCTTCTTAAACAACAGAATTATGACACATTCAAAATACACACTTTGCCAATGTAAGCATAATAAAACAGCAGCAAGTTACTAAAAACTGACCTGCAAAAATACTGTGTACAAGTTTTCCTCCCACATTTAATACACACACAGCCCAAGTATCAGAAAGAACTTCATTCTCTGGAAATATATAGATTAGTCCTATTTTTCTGATTCTACCCCTCTCAAATATTCCTCTCTTAGACATTTAGAGTAAATCTTATACATGCGTCTGGTATCATCTGATAAAATTCCCACTACTTATGTTGCTTACTGTTTTCATTTTTCACATATTTCAGGTTAAAAACACACATTACAATATTAACAGATGACAGGATGCACAGACACAACCTAAACATTACCTTCTTCAGCACAATTAAATACTTACAGTCAGCAGCAGTAAAATTGGGCAATGAATCATAACTTTTCTCACTGTTCATAATATCCTTTTAAAAAGAAAAAAATTTTTAATTTGAAATCTAAAATGTCCTTAAATAAAAATGTGTATGACTACAATATTATTACAGCCAATAACAATGATTATTACAGGAAGCAGTGAGATCACAGTTTGGCTACCTAGAGCATACATGCCACCCTGTGGCACTTCCCACACATGTTCCCAACCTGGTAATTAAAGGGCAGATTTTCAGGTCTGGGTTTCTTACGAGGCTCTCTACGAATCCCAGACAGCTGCCCCATAACTTCTGCCCTGTGGAAGCTATGTAAGTAATGCCTCTACTAGAGCTCAGGGTTCCAGCCTCTCCATATTTCATACCTGATCCTAGATCCACACCATGAGAGAGAAACAAATAATGTGCCACAGCTCCGTCAACATGCACTACCAATGAAGACTGTAACCACTTAGTGGCCTTTGATCCTATAAGTCCCAATTCGTAGAAGACTTAAACTTCGTATCCAGCTTTTTCTACCCCAATCTGTTTCTCCAATAACAAACCCACTGCTTCCTGGGGGCACAAGGCCCATTTTCAACCCAGGAACTATACCCAATGATATAAGAACAGAAACCAGAATGCAGCAACCATGTGGATGTAACTGAAATGAAAGCTGGTAAATGAAACAAAAACTCCACCTATTTTAGCTCCCAAATGTGTGGACTACACTAGAAAAATACAGAGACAGCAGTAACTATTCTACTTCCTGATTAGCTGCCACCTTCATTGTGCTACCCTGGTTCTTCACTAAGGTACCTGCGCTATCGGGCCTCTCGCTTTCCTCTGGTATTTCCTTCAAAAGAGGAACAAGGGATGCATGGGACTGCAGAAGAAGCCCACAAAGGAGGGGCTTTTGTAGATAAGCGAAGGGATCGAACAGCAAAGGACACATCATAAGCGGGGCTAACCTCATGTTACCATAGGTTCCCAACTCCTTTAGTTCTAGGCTCCTCTCTGCTCTTCAAGTGGCTAGTGAGCCCCAAACAGGAGCACTCAAACATAAATAAAGAACAAATGAATACTAAATAAATATTGCCAATCTTTCATAAAGCTCACTTGAAAACAGTATACAACTAGTATTAAAGTTATCCAATACAAGCCTAAAAGCTGTCTTTGGAAAAAGGCTAAAAACTAAAAGTTAATAATTATAGAAAGAGATTAACAGCCAAGACTACTAACATATTTCTCTTTTCTGATACCTGTATTATATAATGTTGGATCTATGTCATCATTTATTTGTTAGACAGTTAGTGAATATGTAAATATATTAATTTTCTTTTTTTTTTTTTTTTTTTTTGAGACAGAGTCTTGCTCTGTTGCCCAGGATGGAGTGCAGTGGTGCTATCTCGGCTCACTGCAACCTCCATCTCCTAGGTTCAAGCGATTCTCCCACCTCAGCCTCCCAAGTAGCTGGGATTACAGGTGCACACCACCACGGCTGGCTAATTTTTGTACTTTTAGTAGAGATGAGGTTTCACCATGTTGGCCAGGTGGTCTTGATCTCCTGACCTTGTAATCCACCCACCTTGGCCTCCCAAAGTGCTGGGATTACAGGCTTGAGCCACTGCACCCGGCCTAAATACATATAATTTTCTCAGAGCCTAATGTTCAATTCTGTCACCCACATTTTCAGCCTTAATCATGTTTTAAAAAGCAGTAAAATTTACAAATTCTGCTAATATAAATGACTGATCAGTGCTACAACAGCACAAAGGGTCAACAGCACCTTCAAGAACCAGAATAGAAATAGACACCTTCCCAATATAAAAACATCAACAAGGATAAGTACTTGTACAGTGTGGCTCAAACAGTTAACTTGCCACCAACAGTCCTTTTTACACTTATAGTTCAGAAAGAGTGTCCACCGCAGATGACAGCTGAAGAGTTGATGAACACCTGAAAAAGTCCCAGACATGTAGTCCCATCCCATTCCCAATGGCTCACCCACACTATAAACTCACCTCCATAATCCCAGTATAATATGAAAATGGTGTTATCCTCAAGCCCTTCACCATAATATCCGATAGATGGTAAGGGTACAGCATGAGATGATCTCGGCTGTACTTTAGCAGTTCCTCATAGTATCTGCGTTCATCTTTCTTGACATGTTTAACTGCACAAAAGGGGGAAATTGTCCAGTTTTTTTTCAGGTTTCTTACAGTTATATATTAACTATAAATACTTTACAAACCAACAGTAATTTAAAAGAAAAGTATGTAAGTTACAAGAGAACAAACAAAACATTCTAAGTTGGAACAAAGAAACAATTATATCACATGAAATAGATTTTAGAGTATAGAAGTCAAATGTATAATAGGGCAGATTAGTAGAGAATAATTCTTGCCAAACGAGAAAACAAGCAGGGAACTACCAGCATGCTCCCCCAAAAGGTACAAAACAGAGGTTTATTGAATTGTATTCTATTACTTTACAAAAGAGCCAAACTGAATGCTAGTTTTCAATGAAGTCAAATCTATTTTTTAAAATTATGTGCTATTTTTTTAGTTTTTAAATGTAAAAAGCCCTTTGACTTTCATGGAAAATGTTCAGGAAAAAAAGCAATGTCAGAAATATTATGCTTAAAATAAGAGTAACAAACAGGAGTGAAAGACTACCAGGGCAACAGAATAGACTAACCAAAATAATCTGATAAACAATTTTTTTTTAGAAAGAAGAAAAAAAAACCATGGAATGAACTATGTTTAAAATGTGTCCCAATTATTATGGAAAGAGTTTTTCACATTATTTGGAAAATTTATGAAGACAACTCAAAGTCAAAAATTACTAAGAACTAGTATACTTTTTATTTTATGGCATATTTTCTTGCTTCAGGCAAAAAGAGGACATTTGAATTAGGATTGTTTTATAGATAAAATGAGTCTTTAAACAGTACTCTAAAAATAATTTTTATCAGAATTAGAATGAAAAATCTACTTGCTAATACAAATTGTTGTTAGGTGGAATGCATCAGTGTAGAGTTTCTTAAAGTCCGTACATGGAATAATTTCAGTATTACAAAATGTGTATTGAAAAGAAAGATTTACGAATGTGATAAAGCAATGGTCAGTTCCATCCCAATATAAACATGCCTCTACTTACCTAAGTTATTTCTATATCGTAACTGATTGCGGATACTGTACAGGACAACCTGCTTTTCATATTCTCTCTGTGAATTTCCAAGACTCTAGAAGAAATTTCAGAAAGATTTTAAACAACTTCCAAACTGAACAATAGTACTATTTTTCCCATAGCACTTTAAAACCACGACCCCCAGTTTTATCCTGGCATCTCTAATTTCCAGAATTAAATAAAAAATATTTTCTTAAATATTATTATACTACCTTTCCTGCTACAGTATTCACAGCAAAAATTTAATGTATTTTCAGTCTGCCTTCAAGAGTTTACTAAAATTATCCTAAGTATTTAATATCAAATAAAAACCAGTAGGTGAGTATAACTTCACTTTAGTTAACACAGAGCTAAGTTCTGCTTATAAAGATTTCCTTCCGGACTGCTATGTTAAGTGGACAGATAGATGGTTTCCTGCCCCTACATTTATTTAAATTTAAGAATGGCAACTAAGGACAGATATATCCCTCTTTGCTAATGGTTTGTAACTGAGGGTTATAATTATTAAAGATCAGGATTTCTGGAGAATTTACATTTAAATGTACATAAGATTGTTTCTTAAAAATGCAACGTCCTCTGGCCTCATTAGAAAGCATTCAGACAATTTTAGAATTCTGATCTATTTTTAATAAGCTAAAGTCTTTCTAGTTATGCACTTAGTGTTTTGTTGCAGTGTTCATGAAAGCAAACAAGTTTGCCTGATTATAGTTAACATTATTATTCACTGTGTATTATTCACCGTGTATATGTACTATTCATTGTGAGACCATAAACTTAATATATGACTGCTATCCCCCTTCTAATTTCTAGGTATGGTCTTTCCAACATGCTATAAAGTGAAATTAGACATCTTAGGAAAGTAATGACAGAAAGATCAGAGGATTTAGTTCATCATATTTCTTACTCATAGGTAAGCCAAAACCAAAGAAAGGTCCCTACATCTTTCACTTAAGGCAATCTTCACAATAAGACAGATGAAATTCACATCTAAGTAAACTGACCCATAACTGGACCCATTTGTAGGTAATATTTTAAGAAAAATGGAACATGATGTGTCATATTTTAACTGTACAATTATGTGCGGTTGGCCCTTGGACAACATGGGTTTGAACTGCAAAGGTCCACTTACACTGGGATTTTCTTCCTCCTCTGCCACCCTGAACAGCAAGACCAATACTTCCTGTATTTCCTCCTCCTCAGCCTACTTGATGTGAAGACAAGGATGAAGACCTCCATGATGAGCCATCTCCTCTTAATGACTAGAAAATATTATGATTTTCATAACAGCCTTTTCTTTTCTCTAGCTTATTTTATTACAATAGAGCATATATTAACAATATATACAACATACAAAATATGTGTTCATCAACTGTGTTATGGCTGAGGCTTCCAGTCAACAGTATAGGCTATTAGTAGTTAAGTTTTGGGAAAGTCAAAAGTTATACATGGATTTTCAACTGCACAGGGGTGCAGCACCCCTAACCCCATGTTGTTCAAGGGTGAGCTTTCTTCCTGCATCTAGCTTAGTTTATCACAGGCTAAGCCAGAACTCACAGTAGAACCAGAATGTATGTGCTTATCTTATTTTCATCTGTCTTAACATTATAAGGGGTTAAGAGTAGATCTCATTGTAGAGAAACCACTCTACCATCCTCTTTGTAGCATCAATGCCAGGATCGTTGTACTGACAATATTTAGAGGATTCAAAATAGCACACTTTTAAAGGTTTTCTCTGTCTCTACTGCTAAATGAAAATCTCTTTCTCAGGGAGCACAAATACACATGCATACTCACACAAGCACACAATTTTGCTAAAATCTAACTGGAGGTTTTGCTCTTCTGTTTCAAAATAAGTCTCTTAATACACTACCTATCAAATTTGTAAGCTTTGGCTCTCAGCATTAAGCAATGACTGATCCTGAACGTATCAATTAATACACGAGTGAACACAAATTTCTAAAACCCACATTAAAAGTTGGCTTTATTCTTCACTAGCCAAGTATGTAATATAAATTGCTTTATTCTGAGATTCTTGGGCTCCCCTCCTACTCCTACCCCACATCTCCCCCCATTCAAATTTTAAAACACTGTTGCCACTAGAGAAGGTAACTTTTTAAAAGGAAGGAAAAAAAAAAAGTCATCTTACCCCGAGACAACTCTAGCCCTGCAGAAATACTGACCAGGTCTGACAAATGAAGCTGGGCTGCATATAAAAGGAACTACATCAGATGAAACTGCGATGTAAGAATAAGACACTAGCTCTAAAGCGCCCATCACAGATTATGCTAAAAGCACAAAGATTTTCTGAAACCTGTGCTCCTACAGACTCCAATCCCAGCATATACATCCCCAAGTACACCCCCGAGCCCTATCAAAAAATTTTTTAAACTGACCCTTCTTGGATGATACAGAATCTTATCACAAGATTTCCCTTAAAATAAAAGGACTATTAATTATTTTGAATAAAGAATACAAGACATTGGTAAACTACAGAAAAATCCTGATATAATGGCCCCATCCACAATTTTTAATATATTTTTTAAAAGTCTATCATGACCCATACCACATTTTTTTAAATGTCCTCTCATCCACATAAAAATGAATTAGCTTAAAATACATTTTTTAAAAATCTAAATCACCTGTCCCCAGCTTACAGAACTGGAAAATGAGTCATTTCCAAAGTAAACCCATCAAAACTTACTGGAAACGACATCAAAGTATCTAAAAATCTATAATGCCAAAAGACAAATTCTTTCCATACAAGGAATATTGCCCAAGTTTAAACTGACTGAGCTTTAGGTGCTCAGCCACAAATACTTACTAAAAGCCAAGTATGTGAGAGGTGCCCAAGGTACAAAAGCAAAGCCAGTATTGTAACCACAAAATGCACCACAGTGGGGTAAGCTCTATGATGGGTGAGGAATACAATGCAATGGTAAGATAGCCTAGGGGCAACCACCACAGATTTAGGTCAGGGAAACCTCCCAGGAGCAGTATCTGAGTGAGAATCAAAATAAGCTATTAATACAAGCAATATAAAGGAGACAGGCAGTAATAAGGTTGGGTTTGCATTTCAGAAGCCTCAACCCCAGAATAGCATGAAGAATGCAGGAGAAAGTCCTATTCTAAGAGCAAGAGACCAAAGAGAAGGCTGATAAAGTAATCTCAGATGGAGCTCAGCCTAGGGAAACAGTGATTAGGCTAGAGAAGGTCCTTGGAAGTAAACTTGTACAGACGGGTTTTGCAACATCTACAAACAGCCAATCTTATCCTAAGCTAAAATAGCCACTGTTTCAAGTGACCTTAAAAACAAAAACATACTTAATTTCACATTTAGACCTAATTTTAACTGTCTTGTGATTATTTTTAAATAGTCATGACTACGTTTTAGAAACTCTTTTGCCAATACCAATTAAAGTCAAATATTCATGTTGGATATAACCTCATCACTCACCTTTCTTCCAGTATGCTACATTTATTCTGATGAAAAGAGTACAGAAAAAACAGAAACAAAGAAGAATTGTTTGTTCTTCTTGTGTCTTTGGATTTGCCACAAAACCCTAAAGTACAAGTGTCCTTTAAAGCCTTTATTCAAGATTAACAAAAGATATTTATTCCTTCAGGTTTAGAGCTTTGTTCTCCCAGTTAAAGATAAAAGCCACACGGGCAGCCACTGACACCCAAGAATTCAAGTTCTTTAAATTTATCTTTCTTGCTTTTTGCTATATTAAAGTGAAAGCATTTTCTTGGCCACATGATGCATGACTAGAACCTTAATATTCACTTCCTGGCACTAAACCCCCAAGGGAGGAAGGAAGGGAGCAAAGTAAACTAAACTATAATAATCCTTATACCAGCTTGGCACCGTGGCTCACGCCTGTAATCCCAGCACTTTGGAAGGCCGTGGCGGGCGGATCATGAGGTCAAGATATTTAGACCAGCCTGGCCAACATGGTGAAACCCCGTCTCCACTAAAAATACAAAAATTAGCTGGGCGTGGTGGCGCGCACCTGTAGTACCAGCTACTCAGGAGGCTGAGGCAGGAGAATCGCTTGAACCGGAGATGCAGAGTTTGCAGTGAGCGGAGATCACACCACTGCACTGCAGCCTGGGCAACAGAAGGAGACTCTGTCTCAAAAAAATAATAATAATAATAAATATAAATAAATAAATAATCTTTATATACCATCACCACCACCATTCCAAACTTCCCAAAAATGCCACTGCCGAGCGCCAACAGAAAACTGAATTTCACTCTCGACCACGTATAATGTGAAGGTCAATCTATGACCAGAGCAGCAGTGCCTTATCTGTAGCCCATATCACTACTTTTGTAAGACTTAAAACCATCTGCTATGTTACGTATTTATTCATTTATTTGTTTACGTCTATCTTTCTTTAGTAAAATGTAAGCTCCATGAAGGCAGTCTTTGTCTTGTTGACTGTTGCAAATTGCCTGCACCTAGACCAACACACAGCACCTAGTAGGTGCTCAATAAATATCTATTAAACAACTGAGTAAAACAGACGAAAAAAATCGAGCATTAACTTTCAAAAACCTCATGTTACTGTTGTTGAAACATCTCTGATAAACCCATCTTGTCTGGAGGATAAAGTCCAACAAAACAACGCACACGAGCCCCTTCAAAATCTGGCCCTGACCACTTTCCCAGGCTCATCTGCTACCAACCCCGCGCACTCAAAAAACTTCAACTCCAAACATTATCAATCCAAACTCTGGTGATACAGTCACTTGCTACTCATGAGACATGTTCTTTCACTCATCCAAATTTTGTAAAATGACTTTCCCCCACTGGAAAAATCTTTATTCCCTCTTATTTAACTCTTATTTGTCCTCCAAGGCCCAATTTAAGAGCCTGCCTTACAAATCCTTCCAACTCTCCCAGGATAATTTCTCCCTCCTTTTGCTCTCACATATACTACAATGGAGGTGTGTATGAGCTGCTATCACCCTGTATCATATTCGTTTGTTTCCCATCCCTTTTCCACCATCCTGAAATTCTGGAGGTCAAGGACCGTGTTTAAAATCTCTATCGTAGGTGCCCGGCTGAATGGAGGCTGCTGGCAAAGGCGCCAGTCGAGTCCTGTGGACACCATGCTATCCCATTTAGCAACGGCCCAGTCCTGGCCCTGTGGTCCCACAGCCGTCCCCTCCTCGCCCTGGGCTGAGGGTCTGTCTCCCCAAGACCACGGAGGGGTAAAGGAAGGGAGTCAGCCGGGAGCAGCCCGCTCGGGCCCCACGAGCAAGGCAAGCAGGTGACCGCTGGGCGGGCCGAACCCGTCAGGGGCCCAGTCCCAGGTTCCGGCCGTACCTGTCTCACGTTGGCCGGCAACTTGTTCCAGGGGTAGTTGTGCCGGATGTGGAACTCCACGTCTATGTTCATGATGCCGCGGCCAGGGCCGGTGGCGGGGGCCGCGACCGCGACCCACACTACGCCTCCCGCCTGCCCGCCCGCAGCCTGTCAGCGGAGCGCCGCGGAAGGCCCCGTGCCTCACACTGCAGAAGGCCCAGGCTGCCCCATGGCCTAGGCTCCCGACCGTTCTGTGCGGCCCGGGCCAACAGAACACAACAGCAGCAGCGATGGGGAGGCTGGGTCGCTTGAACAGCTACAAGTTTCTTCCTAGTTTCGGCCCGCCGGAAATGGCTCTGGGCACACGTCACTTCCGCCCGCTGGCGCGCGGCCGGAGGGGCGGGTCGCGGACTGGCCTCTAGCCACGCCCTCCATCACGCCCTCTACAGGCTGCGGGGCGGGGCGACGATGAGGTACCCGGAGGTGCGCGGGTGAGCGCCTCGCGTTACGCCCGCGCGCTTCGTCTCGCGGTGTCAGTCTCTGAATGAACTGAGATAGTCGCTTGGGTTTGCGTTGCCGTTGCTAATGACCCAGTTTCCTCAAATTGTGAAGCCGGAGGCACTGGGGTCGGTTTTCAGAGAAAAGCGACCTGGGAAGCGGGCCGGCAATGGCTGGCTTTACATTGGAGTGCCGTGAGCTCGCGGGGGTTCTCCACAGGCCAGCCCTGAACCCGAGCCAGTGAGACGGGGCGTGGGGGTGCGGGGGACCCGTCCAGGGCCCTGGGGGAAAGAAAGAATCTGTAAGTCAGATCTTGCACCGGGTTGAGCGAGAAGCATGGGCAGTGGGAGAACAAAGGTCTGGTAAGCCCTCTTCCCTTCCACGGTGTGCTGCGCGCCACTGGGCTCCACTTCCCAAGAAGATACAAATTCTTACAATGCAGAGATTCAGGGAGCTGAAACTTTAAACAGTGGTGCTGACAGGTGGAGGCAGCCCACAGGCAACCAAGGAGACAGAGAGAGACCCTTGCCAACCTTTGTCATGCAGCCTGTCGGTGTCTGCTTTCTTCTGCTCCACACAAATGCCTCCAGTCACTTTTTAAAAGCAGAGATCCAGCATGTCTTAATTTCAGATGTAGTGATAAGGTCTTTGGGAGTAATTTCTTCCAGAAGTTGTTACACTGCCTTAGCAAACCCAGGACCATTATTCCTGGTAGCAACCAGAGACAAGTTCAGTGTTTCTGCAACTGTTTTTCAGTTTTTAACAATGGTTTTAAATAATGTTTTATTATACACTAGGAGATGTATACTTAGAACTTTTTGTAAGATACCTAGCTCACACCTCAACAGCTAGCAAGTCTGATGCTTAGCAGAAACCCCATTATGTCTGATGAAACAAAGATGACAAGTACACACTGCCGTTGTTTAGATGTTTTGGTCTCCTATTATCCAACTATAATAGCCCAAAGATAAATACTTTGAATCTCATGTTTACAGACCCTCATCAGCATAGCAAAAGTTAACTGAACTCTAACCGCGAGACATTTATTCAACAAATATTGATTACCTGCCCGCCATGTATTAACCCCTTGACTTGGCAATGGATTGTTATTCCTCACAACCCTGATATTCCTACAACAGTAACCACTGTTACTATCCCAGTTTGATAGAGGAGGAGACTGAGGCTTGGCAGGGCTTCGTGACTTGCTTGCAAGATCACACAGGTAGTACTGACAGAGCAAAACTGGAGCCCAAGGCTATCCTTACTCCAGAGCCATCCTTTCAGTTCCCCAACTCAGGCTCTCACTCTCTGAACTCTTCTACCTCCTGTTCCAATTTAGGCAATGTTCATTCAAAGTCAACAACATAAACGTCCTCTAAAATAACGCTTTACAGTTCTAAGTGTGGAAGAACCCATATTCTTCCGAAGTCTAACTTAGTTCTAATGCAATGTAAGTAACAATGAAAATTAAAGTCAACTTAGTTTAAAAAATCACTGTAAACTATTATTTTAGCTAATGATAGCAGTTCAGCAGGTGAATGCCTGATAAACTCACTATATTGAGTTTAATGGATGCATTAAAAACTATAAAAGTGGACATGGGATAAGCAGAGGTGAACCTACACCCATTAAATTAATAAGGCAAACAGACCTTTGAAAATGCGACCCTGTAACTAGAAAAGGTTCTCACTCAGCAAGTAGCTGAGAAAAGCAGACACATGAAGGAGGAAATGGGAGTGAGTCAAAGCTATGTGGATGGGAAGAATTCAAATAACAAGCCTTTATGAGTAGGAACCCGTAATGGACTTTGGCTTAATACACAGTCTTATTAAAATACTGATCTGCCTCATTTCCCACCAAGGAACAGTCTTTGAGAGGATAGCAGTTCAAAGACCGTAAGTTAACCCACAGGGCTCCATGACCCCCTCTGCTGGGAAGTTCAGAAACAAGACTGCTTCCCCAAGCACCAGAAAGCTGAAAACAGCAGCTCACTGGACTGACTCTACGTGTAACACTCATTACAGCACCTCATCTTTTCATTTAGCAATAATGTCCTTCCCTTACGTCCTTGACTGAGGCTCCTACTAATGTTTACTTTACTAGACCTTTGGCTTTTCAAATTCCGCAGAGTTCAGAAACTGCAGAGTGTTAGAAGCTCCATCCCAGAAGCTGCCATTCGAATTAACACTGGGTTAAAGGAAAAAAAAGTGTTCAAAAGCACAAACAAGTACAATGAAATTCAGTGTTATCTGGCTTTACCAGGTCAGATTGAGGAAAACTGTCCAACTAACTTAGGCAATTGGCCCTTTAGAAAGACTATAAAAGTATTTCATTCCCAAAATTCCAACAGAAATAATGAGCAGAAACTACCTGAAAATAGAGAGCCATCTAGTGACCCCACTCATAGACTCAAGAATGCCATGCCCTGTGGTAGGAATAATAATAGCCCCCAAAGATGTTCACATCCTAATTCCTAGAACTTGTGAATTTGCCCCTTATATGGTAAAAAGGACTTTGCAGATGCAGTTAATGATCGTGACATGGGAAGATAATCCTGAATTATCCAAGTGGGTTCAAGGTAATCACGAGGTCCTTATTAGGGGGAGGTAAGGGGTCAGAGTTAGAGAAGGTGATGTGACAGCAGAAGCAGAAATCAGAGTGATGCAGGGCCACAGGCCAAGGAATGTGAACAGCTTCTAGGAGCTGGAAGAAGAAATGGATTCTCCAAAAGGAGCACAGCCCTGCTGAGCCATTTTGAGCTTCTGTTCTCCTGAAATGTAAGATAATAACTGTGTGTGATTTTAAGGCACTAAATTTGTAGTAATTTGTTACATCAGCAATAGGAAATTAATATACTCCCCAACAATAAAATATTCCAACACTCAAATAGCTGGTGCATCAAATGTTATAATTAAAGTCATTGTGATTCAAATGTGAATGCCTTTAGGAGGAACAATTCCTTTTAAGCCTTATTATTTTTTAAGTATACATGAGCTGTCACATCCTTTTCTGAGAGCAAGTTTGAAAGAGATAGAGCTCAGGGATGAAATGAGGCTAGGGAAGCACCTGTAGGGGAGGAAATGGTGTCCAGAAAAAAGAGAGGAAAGGGAGTCACTGTAACATTTTTCTGTTTCACAATTTTGCCTGAGTCCAACCTTAGTCGTGGGTTTCCATACCATATATGCTTTGCTCTGTTCCATGAACCATTTTATCTCCATGCCAGACGCCTTAGCCTCGCTTGTTCCCACCTCCCAGTTTTTACCCTTCTAATCCCCTCCACCTTGAATGCCTTTCCCCAGACCTTTGCACAGCAGGTTCCTTTCAGTCCACCCGCTGTCACTTAGAGTGACCTTCTCCAACTACCTTGTCCACCCTAGCCACTTCTCCCCCCAACCTCCCTCTAACCTCATTACCGCTGTCATTACCTTGTTAATGTCCTTCATTGCAAGGAATTACTGTCCAACATTATCCTGTTTGGTTCCTTGCCTGTTGTCTGTCTCTGCATGAAAGGAAGGACTTTTTCTTGTTCATCAGTATATCTCTAGGACCTAGAATCATGCATCGTATATAATAAGTGCTCAATAAATACCATTGATTGTATTGAATGAATGAACTAGTTATATGATATCTGAGCTCTGAAGTGCTACTTCTCAGTTAAGCCTTTCCTGACCACCTTATTCAAAATCGTAACATATCTCCAACCGTCTGCATCTTCCTCCCCTGCATTATTTTTCTCCATAAAATGGAGATGGCACTTATTACCATCTAATATAGTCAGTAAATGACTTAATCTTTAAAATTGTCTCTCCCATCAGACAGGAAGCTTCCAAACGATAGGGGCTTTTGCCTGTTTTGTTCTCTGCTGTGTCCTCAGGCTTAGGTCAGCACATAGTAGGCACTCAGTAATATCAAATAAACAATAAATGTTGCATAGGAGCAGATTTTCATAAAAGTCCAGATTTGGGAATTCTCTTGAAACTTTAGAAAGTCCTGCAGCATCGCCCTCCTTCATACCAGACAGTGAAGCTGAGAAGAGGCTGCCTCACTTAGGACCCAGGCTTTCCCAAGGGCCATATTCCCCACTACTCCCTACTGCCTCCCTTTCACGGAAGCTGTCAGTTATGCTTTCTTTATTTTGGAGTGAAAAATAATTTTGTAGCCTTGTCTTCGTGGAAAGTAAAGAAAGCTTTTTAGCTAGGCTGGAAAGTTCAGGTATCCATTGTCTCTTGACTCACACACTTCAGAAAGACTAAGACATTTTCAATCCCCCTAAACATGCCCTACAGTTTAATCCCTTTGAATCTCTGCATATAGAATACCAGTTTCTGGAATGCTTATCCCTCCTTCTTTACCTGGAAAACTTTTCATCTGGACACTGAGTAGAATTCTGAAGAATCGAGATGTGAGGACGCAGAGATTGGAAGGGGCAAGAAAATGCAGGGACATTTTTCTTTACACTAAAGAGTTTCTAGGACTTTATTTTGCAATTGATGGAAAACAACTGAAAAACTACAAGCTTGTTTTAGAGAGTCAGAGAGATGCCCTGCCACAGAGCCTTTTGAAAGATTAACATTCTGTATCCATGTATACTATAGAGAACGTTATATTTCTGCCATTTGAAATCAGTTTGTGTTTAGGACGTTTGTGCTCTGAGTTGGTGGAAATGAACATTCCAGTGTCAAGCCCCACCACCTCTACACAAACGCCGAACAATTGTAATAGTTGAGGTGACCACCAGGGGCTGATCTCACACAACAATTCTATATTTAAAACCTGCAAATTCCACTTTCCCGTATCTAACTGTTGACTTTAACCCAAGCCATTCCCTCAGGCTTTAAAGTCCATGAAATTCATTTTCTAATTTGTCTACAGTATCTAATAATCCTTGTTGTACTTAGGCCCGCCCACTGTGAAGTGGTCCAATTGAGGTTTGTACAATCTCAAGGTCACCATTTGTGCCCCTTCGTAGCTCAGGTAGACGGGATAAGTTGGTCAACTACAAAGCATGATTTATCCTTAATTGAAAATATTGTCACAGTATCCATGACAAGGAGTAAAATCACATTTTTAGTGAATAGGGAGGTATTCCACATTGGTACTCTGTTTTATTTTATTTTTATTATCAATTTATTTATTTTTGAAACAGAGCCTCACCCCGTAGCCCACGCTGGAGTGCAATGGCACAATCTTGGCTCACTGCAACCTCCGCCTCCCAGGTTCAAGTGATTCTCCTGCCTCAGCCTCCCAAGTAGCTGGGATTACAGGCGCCTGCCACCACGCCTGACTAATATTTTGTATTTTTAGTAGATACAGGGTTTCACCATGTTGGCCAGGCTAGTCTCAAACTCCTGACCTCGTGATCTGCCCGCATCAGCCTCCCAAAGTGCTGGAATTACAGGTGTGAGCCCCCGCACCCGGCTCACGTCATTTTTTAGAAAAGGTTGGACTAGCTGGAAAAACAGAGGCAAAAGACATAAGATGATGAAGCCCAGTGGAAGTGAATGCCTTCTGGAGAGTTCTCATATTTTTTTACGTTTCTTCCTCAAATTAGTTAATGTAAGTATATGGGTAATCTTGAATGGATAAGATACAGAATGAATAACTTGAATGCCAGTTTTTTTAAAGGGTGAAGGTAGTACTAGGAGCATAAGAATTGCCTGAAAAGTTGTTTAAACTACAAATGTCTAGGTCTCAGAGATCAACTGTGTCAGAGTTTCTGGGGTTAAAGTCTAGGTGCTGCATTTTTTTGCTGGGGGGGATTGCAGAAATTTATTAAAATTTGAAGACATTGTTTAATTAGTCTTCTCTGCCATGAGACTCCATCAGGCTGTCTACAAAGACCACTGGGAGGCTGAGGTTCACTTGCGCTCAGGAGTTTGAGACTGTAATGAGCCTCAAAGGGCTCCAGTTCAGGTGACAGAGCGAAACCTTTCCAAGGGATGAGCTGGGTGCTGCATTTTAAAAAAATATCCCCAGGTAATTCCAATGTACAACAAAAGTTGACCACCATTTATCAGGCCTCTTTGGGCCTCAGGTACTCAATAAGCATTTGCTAAAATGAATTTGTAAAATGAGGAGACTGAACAAGGATAACTTCTAATGTCTAATCCTAACTCTACAACTCAGTAATTCCATGATCATATATAATAAGTTTTGCATATGCAAAACAATTACCCAGTCTAAGATTTTAGTGTAAGAAATAAGCAGCCATCTATTCAACATTTATGTAGACCAAGGACATAATTTCTCTACCCCTTGATAACAATCAGGAAAACTGGGAGATAAATAAAGAATTACACACTATTGGACCAATATGGAAATTATCTGAGTATGTGTTACACAGATGGCACTGGGCCACCTTGGATCTTTTTAGCTTATTTGGGTATATTGTTACAATGCCTTGGAACTTGGCTAAAATGAAATTGTTTTTGTTTCCTTCTACATTACACCATTCAAATTTTACACCTTTAGTAACACGTAATCTCTTAACTGTCTAACAAGAAATACAAATTTGTCTACTAGCTTAAACTGTGATTAGGGATTAAGTTCAAGTAGAGTAGGATTGTTTAGTGGCCTCTATAAACAAGATGTGAGTGAGAGATAGGACACTTTCTTGGCTACAACTACAACTAATCCTGGAAAAATATAAATTGGCTATTTCTTGGCCAGGTCTACGTAAGCATTTGTTCTCTCTGAAGAACAGAAATGTTGACTTCTCTTTCTTTTAGATTTAACAAAGTTATTAATTACCACATGTTTTTAGAAATGATATAGCCTTAATGGACAATATTTTATTTCTCTTTTCTTTTTTTTTTAGGGATATAGAAAGCTAGCTGAATTGTGTACCTGGTAAAAGTAGGCCCAGGAAAACAAAAGTCAGAAAAAGATTAATCAAGAAGCCAGAGACATCTATTTGCCTTTGAGAAAATAAGGCTTATTACAAAGAAAGCCCAAGAGAAAGTCAAAGTTCAGCTTTTGAAATACAACCTAGGATTTTTGAGTCTGAGCAAGACAGTAGTCTTAAAAACCAGGCTTTGTTGAGAAAGGGTTTTCTGAATTCTTTTAGCTCCCATTGGCGTATCTTGGGGAGAAACAGTGTAGGAAGTTGAAATCTTCGAGAGAGCATCTCCCAGTAGAAACCATAGTCCCAGTGAGATGACTGTATTTAAACAGAAAGAGGCCAAATACGAGTCTTTCAATTGATAGATTTAAGCTTCCCCCAACTCCCAGCACTAGCCAGTGGAGTGGGAGTGTAAGAATGATTAGGTCCACCTCAGGAAATAAAGCAACTGCATGTTCTTTGTGTATACGATTAGTCACATACGAACATTTTCAACGCAAAACAACTACCAGCTTTAGTCTGAAGCAAGACCTATTTTCTGCACATGGGAGATAAGGAGCAAGACTGAATTGGAGTGATAATCCCTCGCTATCTGCCTGCTAAGATAGCATCAGTATCCACACATTATCATCCCTGGCTGTCACACAGCAGAGCCTGTCATGAGGTGAAGGAAAGCAGTCTTTCACGGATCACTCAGAAAGATAAATAGCCAAGAAGACCAAAACTGTGACTTACTGAAGAGCCTATCTCTGATGGGAACTGTGAATCTTTTAAAGGATCAAAGTTTTGGTGGGATTATTTGAGGCAGATAATTCTGACCCAGGCTAAAAAGAGTATAGGGATAAAGATTGCTTCATGGACTCCACCACTGAAATGAATACCAAAGATTGTGATTAATTCTCAAGTGTGAAGGAGACAGAAAGCAGTTAAATAAATATTTAGGGCTAAAGAAAAATCCCAGAGGAAAATCTCTTACTCTATAAATAAGGGAAGAGGATGGTGAGGTTGACACTGAGATCCCCCCATAACCCTGATTCTCAGAGTCCAACAACAGAAATAGTGTTTGCAACTGATTATGCCTTGCTGCCAAATATTGATTTCTGATTCTAGAAATCTGAAATCAATCTGAGAAGGATTAATTTAACAAAAGGATACCTTATTTCAGGACTGAATGGTTTCTATGTTCAAGGTGCTACATTAAGCATTTGGGAACACAGAGATGAACAAGGCATGATCTTTACCCTTAAATAATGTACAGTATAGTAGGGTTGAAAATCCAGGTATATAACCCAATGGAATATAAAGTACAAAGTAATGACTGGTACAAGATGCTAGTAGAAGGAAAGGGAGCTTCTCATTAAGGATTCTGGAAGCAATTATGAAAGAGGTGGCTTTTATGCTGGGTTTTTAACATGGGATAGATCTGAAGGGACTGAAGGAAAAGGTGTTTTGGCTGCCAGAGACTATATGGGCAGTATAAGGGAACAAAAATGTACACTAAAATAAAAAGAATAAAGTGATGTTCTTGCTAGACTCTGGTGTTAATGACCAGAAAGCTCCACCTATGTGATAATTTATCCTTTTATTTTTTAGCTCTTCAGTGTTTTATGATATATTATTATATAATGACCATTGTTTTAATTTTTGTCTTTAAAATCCTGACGAACATATTTAAATATGGAGAGTGTACCAAGTTTATAATCTGTCCTATGTTTACATAGAACAAAAAAAATTTCCAAATATGACAAAACACCAAGTCAGGGAAAGAAATGTGGACTGGCTTAAATATTTAAAGAGAGTTTCTTGCTCTGTGTGTGGCCGCTGTATTCAAGGGAAGTAAGAAGCTTATTGTTCCATTGATAAGCAAGCCGTAAAGTTAAAGATTCACCACACATTGCATGGAAAACCAATAGTTGGTACAAGCTGGTACTATATATTTATTTCTGATATGAGAAGCTAAGCACACCTGCTGTTAACAGATAATGACATGATACTGTGAGAGAATACACAAACATACCAGAGCAACTTAGTCACACCATTGCATCATGCTGACGATTGTTGGTGGACTCTTCACTAAGACACTTCAGTACTCCCTAAACCAGTAGTTCTCAACTTGGGGCAGTTTTGTCCCCAGGGGACATTTGGCTATGTCCAGAGACATGTTTGGTTGTTACAACTGGAGAAGGTGCTACTGGCATCTGATGGATAGGGGTCAGGGATGCTCTGCTACAGTGCATAGGACAGTCCCCAAAATGTCAATAGAGCTAAGGATGAGAGCCCTACTCTAGATGACAAACCACTTGGCATGAAAATGTACCGTAAAAGCATTCACTTTATGCTTCTGCGCCCTAATCCCAATTGGTGCTGAAGATATTAGGTGCAATAATTGTGCAGGAACCCATGTCCAATCTATTCATGTCGTCGTCAGGTAGAAAGTAGTGGCCTGAATTCACCTCCCCATTTGACTGTGTACTGAGCAACTTCTGGTTAATTGTTTTGTGCCTCCGTTTCCTTATTTGTAAAGTGGGGATAATAATAGTAACTATCTCATAAGATTGGTGTGATGTTAAAAAAAAAAAAAAAAAAAAAAAAAAAACCTCATGTAAACTGCTTAGAAGAAAATCTGGCCCACAATGCTAAAAAGTATAAACTTTTGTTATCACTGTTATCATCATCAGTATTACTATTACTTGGCACAAAAAGGAATTTAGAGATTCGCATTTACCTAGACCAGTTTCCAAAACCTCAGTCATTTGAAGAATAATATGATTTTTTTAGTATCATCTAAACTATCATTAAGACTCTTCTTTAAATTATCACACTTTGTACAAATCTTTTGTGTCATTCACAAGTTTGATATCTTAATTGTATTTTCCTAAAATGCATGAAATAATGCAGTGCTATCAAAGTAAAGTTTTTTGTATGTTCCAACTAAAATCATCACATGTGATCCATTGGCAGACATGCAGCAATTATTGAAAATCAGTGGCATGCACAGCCTCAGATTTAGAAAGGAACCTAGATATCCAACCCCTTTCTATTGGATTTTTGCCATTCATTTGGCTGAGCCCACCGCCCTATAAATGCCAAATATTCTCACTCCCAGCTGCCTTTGCACCTTACACCTAAGCATGTGACCTCAGCTGCATTGATCAGACATGCTCATGCTGGAGTCTGAATCTGAAGCTGGTGCTGAAAAGAAGCAGGGACTGTGTGAATCTTCTCGGTCCCCATAAGATGAGCTTCTGGAGCTGCAGGGACATCCAGCCCTGAGCAGCTGAGGTGGCAGTGATTTTCTCACTTGTCCAATTTTGGTGTATGGTTTTTGGTGGTGTTCCTGACTCTGAAGTTCCAGACCTAGTTCTATAGCCTTCTCAGAAGTTTGTTGAGAGATCCTATATTGCTTAATAAATCTTTTTCCAAAAATCCTTAATTCAGCCAGCACCAGTTCCTATTGTTTACAAATAAAACCCTGGCAGATATACTCTTACTTTATAGATGAGGAAACTGAGACCCACAAAAGTTGTGTTCTGCACAACACAGCCATGGTTAGGTCAAGATTAGAACCCAGGCCAGTGCCTTTTTGACTTTAGCATACTGTATTTCTAGCTCATTTATGCTGGGTCAAATCTTGACAAAGTTGAGTCTGAAAAAAAAAGTTGGCTCTTCAAAAAAATTTTTTCAATTAACACATAATTGTACATATTTATAGGGTACAATGTGATGTTTCAATACATGTATATATTGTGTAATGATCAAATCAGGGTAATTAGCATATCCATCACCTCAAACATTTGTCATTTCTTTGTGTTAAAAATATTCGAAATCCTCTTCTAGCTATTTTGAAATATGCATCATTGTTTGCTATAATCACCATAGTGTGCAATAGAACAGCAGAACTTATTCCTTCTATCTAGCTGGACCAGCCTCTCCCATCTCCCTCTCCTCTCTCCAGCCTCAGACAACCATTGTTCTACTCTTTACCTCTACAGGATGAACTTCTTTAGATTCATATGTGGATATGTCTGAGGTCATCCAGTATTTGTCCTTCTGTTCATAGCTTATTTCACTTAACATAATGTCCTCTAGGTCCATTCATGTTATTGCAAATGACAGGATCTCATTCTTTTTTATGGCTGAATAGGGTTCCATTGTGTATATTTTTAAGATTTATTTTTCCATTGATATGGTTTGGCCATGTCCCCACCCAAATCTCAAATTGTAGCTCCCATAATTCCCATGTGTTGTGGGAGAGACCTGGTAGGAAGTCATTGAATCATGAGGGCAAGTCTTTCCCATGCTGTTCTTGTGATAGTGAATAAGTCTCACGAGATCAGATGGTTTTATAAAGAGGAGCTCCCCTGCACAAGCTCTCTCTTGCCTGCCACCGTGTAAGATGTGCCTTTCACCTTCCGCCATGATTGTGAGTCCTCCCCAGCCACGTGGAACTATGAGTCCATTAAACCTCTTTTTCTTCATAAATTACCCAGTCCTGGGTATGTCTTTATTAGCAGTGTGAGAACAGACTAATACATCCATTGATGGACACTTAGGTTGATTTTACATCTTGGCTATTATGAATAGTGCTGTAATAAGCATGAGAGTGCAGTTAGCTCTTTGTCATACTGATTTTATTTCCTTTGGATATGTATCCACTAGTGGGATTGTTGGATTATATGGTAGTTCTATTTTTAACTTTTTGATGAACCTCCGTGCTGTTTTCTATAGTAGCTGTACTAATTGACATTCCCACCAACAGTGTATAAGACTTCTCCTTTCTCCACATCCTTGCCAGCATTTATTTTTTGTCTTTTGGTAATAGGTATTCTGACTGGGATAAGGTTGTATCTTATTGTGATTTTGACTTGCATTTCCCCGATGATGAATTATGTTGAGCAGTTTTTCATATACCTGTTGGCCATTTGTCTATCTTCCTTTGAGATATGTCTAGTCAGATCTTTTGCCCATTTTTTAATCTGATTGTTTTTGTTTTTTGTTTTGCTATTGAGTTGAGCTTGTTATGTATTATAGATATTAACCATTCTGTAGGTTGTCTCTTTACTATGTTGATTATTTCCTTGCTATGCAGAAGCTTCTTAGCTTGATGTAATCTCATACATCTGTTTTTGCTTTTGTTCCCTGTGCTTTTGAGGTCTTACCCAAAAAAATTCTTCCCCAGACCAATGTCATAAAGCATTTCCCCTATGTTTTCTTCTAATAGTTTATTAGTTTCTGGTCTTACATTTAGGTCTTTAATCCATTTGAAGTTGATTTTTTCAGCAGTGAGAGATAGCAATCTAGTTTCATTCTCCTGCATATGGCTAATTCAGTTTTCCCAGCACTGTTTATTAAAGAGACTGTCCTTTCCCCATGTGTGCACTTGGCAGTGTGTGTGTTGGCTATAAAAATGTGGATTTATTTCTGTTTAATTTTAATTTTAAATTTTTATTGATAATAACTGAACCTCTTTATAAGGTACATGTGATATTTTGATACGTACATTTATTGTGTCATGATTAAATCAGAGTAATAAGGGATATCCATTGCCTCAAACATTTATCGCTTCTTTGTGTTGGAAACATTTCAAATCTTCTCTTCCAGCTATTTTGAAGTATACAATGAATTATTGTTAACTATTGTCACCCTAACATGAACTTATTCCCATTATCTGACTGTATTTTTGTACCCATTAGCCAACCTCTCTTGTGTGAATTTACTTCTGGGTTATCTATTCTGTCCTATTGGTCCATGTGACTGATTTTATGCCAGTGATGGTGGCAGTGGCCTGTCTGGAGCAGCAGCTGTGAGGATGCCAGCTGCAGCAGGGGAGGCATGGCAGGGGCTGTGCACAGAGCTCTGTGGAGCCAGCAGGGGCAAAACAGGTGGGAGCCCACCCCCTAATGAGTTAAAGGGATGGAAATCCCATGTTCCCTGTCACAGCTGAAGCCATCCACGTGCAGCTTCGGACTTTGGTATCCCTGCTCTCTCAGGGGCCTGGTAAGCCCCGCTTCCCCCACAGGCTTAGAAATGCCTGCTTCCTTTCCCTGGCCTCTCGTGGCTTCCTGCACCCACTCTGATTTCAGAGCAAAGTTGTGGCCCAGCCTTGGGACTGTCACAATCTGGCCAAGTGTGCATGCACTCAGGGTGGTGCTGACACGCCAGCCTCTTGCTGCCTCAGCCCCCTCTGGACTTTGGGCACTGACCAGCACAGGACAGAGACTGAGGGGGGCTGAGGGCAGCTTGACGTGGGGCTACAGGCGCCCCTATGCACGAACAGCCTGGGTACCATGGACAACCTGTCAATGGCAGCAGGAGGGAGACAGGCTCCTAGGTGGAAAGGAGTGGGTCCCTGGTGAAGCTCCACTTTCAAGCCAGGGCCAGCCTGCAGCCTGGGTGCCAGGCTGTCAGTTCCAGGTGGAGTCCATGGCCTGGAGTGAGAACTTATGGTGCTTTTTCCAGGCCTGCCCATGTCCACCCAAGGCCCAATAAGCATGCGCTTCCTCCCTTCTGAGCCCATAAAAACCCCAGAACCAGTCAGACTCACACAGACATTGGGATAACCTGCCTGCAGAAAGGAGCTACCCACTGCAGGTCTCCTCTCCACTGATAGCTGGACACTCATGGGGACAACCTACCTGTGGAAAGGAGCTACCAACGTTGGGTCTCCTGAGAGCTGTTCTGTCACTCAACGAAGCTCCTCTCTGCCTTGCTCACCCTGTAGTTGTTTGCATACCTCATTCTTCCTGGACATGGGACAACAATTCGGGACCCACTGAATGGTGGGACTGAAAGAGCTGTAACACAAATAGGGCTGAAACAGATCCCTGGTTTGCCACGTTGTGGGCAACAAGAAGGAGAGAATAGCTGCAGCCCTTTGGGGAGCCCAGGCCTAGAGGCTTCCAAGCCAGGGCTGTGAAACCCTCTTGGGGCTCTGCGGTTCCTGGCATCTCCAAACTTCCCTTCTGGGCACCACCACATTTCCTGGTGCCCACAGTGGAACCCTTTTGCTGTACACCTGGTCCAGCCACAGCCTAGCACAAAGCCAGTGCTTGTGCCAGAACCTGGAGCTGCCTGCTCTGCCATAGCCAGCACACCTGGCTGTATGCAGTGGCCAGACCCTGCACTCACTCAGACACCCCTTACCACTCCATACCTGGCCCACCCTTTGCAAGCATGGGATCTGGCCCAGCAGCACTCCTGAGCGTAGCCTGCCTGGCCTAGTGGGTAAAATGAGCCCAGTGGGCCCAAGCAAAACTCAGGCAAAGGTTCCACCAGCCACAGAGGTTTCCAGTGGAAAAGTGACACCCTACAGATCCTGTAATACCATGCCATGCTATTTTGGTTACTATTGCTTTGTAGTATATTTTAAAGCCAGATAGTTTGAGGGCTCCCAACTTGGTTCTTTTTGTTCAAGATTGCTTTGGCTATTCAGGATATTTTGTGGTTCCTTATGAATTTCAGGATTGTTTTTTCTATTTCTGTGAAAAATGTCATTTGGTAGTTTGATAGGATTTGCATTGAAGCTGTAGGTCACTTTGGGTAGTATAGACATTTTAATATATTAACATAATTAATTAACATATTCATGACCACAGGATATCTTTCCATTTATTAGTGCCCTCTTCAATTTCTTTCATCAATGTTTTATAAGTTTTCATTGTAGAGAACAAATTGTCTTATTGGCCAAGTAAAACGAATACAGTGGTTTGCAGAATTGTATTGTATATATTTGGGATATCATTGTATCCACCCTCATCTTTGTATTGTATGTCTTTGGGATATGTAGACATGTTTCCTGTAGCTCTTCAAAAGTACCCAATATTGAGTGAATTCCCAGAATTGCAAACTCTGATGCTTGAGAGGCCAGGCAGGTCATGTAATGTGAATGAGTAACAGGAGCCAGATCAGGGAGTGGTGGGGACTGCATGGAATTGAGCACTCATGCTTCATCCACGTGGGCATCTTTCAACATGGGGATTCCAACATACAGCAAAGTTTGAGAACCGCTGTTCTTTTATTATATTACTATTATTATTATTATACTTTAAGTTCTAGGGTGCATGTGCACAACATGCAGGTTTGTTACATATGTATACATGTGCCGTGTTGGTATGCTGCACCCATTAGCTCATCATTTACATTAGGTATATCTCCTAATGCTATCCCTCCCCTCTCCCCCTTCCCTGCACCCCACAACAGGTCCCGGTGTGTGATGTTCCCCTTCCTGTGTCCAAGTGTTCTCATTGTTCAATTCCCACCTATGAGTGAGAACATGCAGTGTTTGGTTTTCTGTTCTTGCGATAGTTTGCTGAGAATGATGGTTTCCAACTGCATCCATGTCCCTACAAAGGACACAAACTCATCCTTTTTTATGGCTGCACAGTATTCCATGGTGTATATTTCTTAATGTGCCACATTTTCTTAATCCAGTCTGTCACTGATGGACATTTGGGTTGATTCCAAGTCTTTGCTATTGTGAATAGTGCCGCAATAAACATATGTGTGCATGTGTCTTTATAGCAGCATGATTTGTAATCCTTTGAGTACATACCCAGTAATGGGATGGCTGGGTCAAATGGTATTTGTAGTTCTAGATCCTTGAGGAATCGCCACACTGTCATCCACAATGGTTGAACTAGTTTACAGTCCCACCAACAGTGTAAAAGTTGTTTCTGTTTCTCTACATCCTCTCCAGAACCTGTTGTTTCCTGACTTTGTAATGACTGCCATTCTAACTGGCGTGAGATGGTATCTCATTGTGGTTTTGATTTGCATTTCTCTGATGGCCAGTGATGATGAGCATTTTTTCATGTGTCTGTTGGCTGTATAAATGTCTTCTTTTGAGAAGTGTCTGTTCATATCCTTTGCCCACTTTTTGATGGGGTTTTTTTTTCTTGTAAATTTGTTTGAGTTTTTGAACCAACAATAAATTAATATCATGAATGTATTTATGTAGAAAAGGAGTCCCCGAGGTTTATCTACATTGTCACAAATAGCAGGATCTCCTTCTTTTTTAAGGCTAAATAATGTCCTATTTTTTTATATATGTATATGTATGCCACAATTTCTTTATCCACACATCCATCAATGGGTGCTTCAGTTGTTTCCATACCCTGGCTATTGGGAATAGTGCTGCAGTGAACATGGGAGTGCAGATATCACAAAGGGAAATAAGCCAGACAGAGACAGAAAAATACTACATGATCTCACTTATGTGTAGAATCTTTTTAAAAGTCAAATACATAGAAACAGAGAGTAGAGCGTCGTTACCGGAGGTGAAGGGAATGAGGAGACAGAGGTCAAATTGTACAAAGTTGCAGCCATGTAGGATGAATAAGTCTGGAGATCTAATGTACAACAGAAAGGCCACAATTAATAATAATATTTTATGTACTGGAAATTTGCTAAGAAAGTAGATTTTAGGTGTTCTTACTCCCGCCCCACACACACACACACACAAAGGTAACTGTGTGAGATGAGATGATCATCACTGTAGTAATCATGTTGCCAGTATATGCAATTCAAAACATAATGTTGTGTACCTTACATATATACAATTAAACAAACTTAAAAAAAAAGAAAAGGAGGCCAGGCATGGTGGCTCACAACTGTAATCCCAGCATTTTGGTAGGCATAGGTGGGTGGATCACTTGAGGTCAGGAGTTCGGAACCAGCTTGGCTAATATGGTGAAACTCTGTCTCTACAAAAATGCAAAAATTAGCCAGATATGGGGGCGCATGCCTGTAATCCCAGCTACTTGGGAGGCTGAGGCAGGAGACTTGCTTGAACCTGGGAGGCAGAGGTTGCTGTGAGCCAAGATCATGCCACTGTACTCCACCTAGGCAACAGAGAAGACTTCGTGCCCCTCCGCCCCCCGCAAAAAAAAGAAAAAGAAAAGGAGTCCTCATTTATGTGGGGATTTTTATATTTGCTAGGAGGAAAACGGTACCTTTTCAATTTTTTTTTATTAACCCAGTTGTAGACACCATGCCTTTTCAATTTTTATCCCTGTTCATTTTTTACGTCCACTGAGCACATGATTCCTCTTTGTGTATGCATTTGTTTTCTACTCAACACCTACTGGGACACGGCAACCAGTTAGGTATCTTCACTCACTGATGGTTTAAGAGGCTTCGTGTTTTCTAACTACTTAACACACGCCTCAAAGGTAAGCTGGAAAGTCTTTAACTTTCTTTTCTCAGGGGGCTGACAAGCCTATGACTGGAATGAAAAAAAAGGAGAATTTCAAAAAATAAATTCAGGGAAAAAAACTAAGTCACTGGATCTAAATTACTTGGTTTGTGCGAAAGTAATTGCAGTCTTTGCCATTATTTTCAAAGACAAAAATCACAATTACTTTTCCACCAACCTAATAATTCCATTTTCTAGTAATGCTTGATTCCATTTGTTACTTTAAGAATTCCATCGCTAAAATAGTCTTGACTACCAGGAAAGGTTAGGAAGTTATCTGTTATCTGTTAAAAAGTGATGGCGACCTTTATTGCTTCAGCCTTCAGCAACTACATTTCCCCAGGGCATAGTCAGCTGGTCGTTCATTAGCTTCCTGTACTGTTAATCGTTTATCTCTTATGACTACACATGACTTAAGCTATTAATACAGTTTTCTACAATTTTTACTATCTGTTTAAAAGATAGTGTGGAAGTATTCATGAGGGCTGAAGCAGACTGAAAAAAAGATTTTTCTGGAACTGCATTTCGTGGTCTTTAGCTTTGCCATGTGTAGATCATCAAAGTTTGGTCAGACTTCTGAGTGTGGCCCACATGGCCTGGTGACAAATCACTTTCAACATGTACCTTCTTGATAGAAAGTTCAGATCTTGGAGTTCGCCAGTACCGTAGAGCCAAAACATGGGGAAGTTCAAAAGACAAGGAAGTCTTATCTTAGGCGTCTTGGTCACAATGTACCCTCATAAAGTAAAACTTAATTTATAACATAGAACAGGCTTTAAGATGCCATGGAAAAATAGCAGTCTGAAAATAGGGATCTTGCATCTTGCTACTGATACTGCTTTGCTTGGAATCATGAAAAGTCAGAAATGAAATTGTTTTCTTTTTTCTTTTTTTCTTTTTTTGAACATTAAGGCAGGGAACACTGATCTTAAGCAAATTTTTGGAACCAAAACCAAGTTTTTTTAAATTAATGTTAATAAATTTTAATAAGAAAAGACTGGATAAATGCTTCTAGCTGGGATCATAGAATCAGAGTAGCCTTAAGATGGAAGGGAATTTACAAGCTGTCTGGTCTACCCCTCCGCTTTAGAGTCATAAAAATGGAAGCCTGTAAAAAGGAAGGGGCTTGCCCACAGTCTTCCAGCTAATTACAGAGAAGCAGAGTCATGTGGTGAGGTGGCCAGGGAGGCCTAGAGGTCCCTGAGTGACAGCTGTCTGCTCTTCCTCATCCCAATTAGGCCGACTGTTATTCTAATTGAATGTCTTTGCACACATTTTTTTTTTCTTCTGAGACAGAGTCTCACTCTGTCACCCAGGCTGGAGGGCAGTGGCGCGATCTCGACTCACTGCAACCTCCGCCTCCCGGGTTCAAGCGATTCGCATGCCTGAGCCTCCCGAGTAACTGGAATTACAGGCACGCGCCAGTCACCATGCCCGGCTAATTTTTTGTATTTTTAGTAGAGACGGGGTTTCGCCATGTTGGCCAGGCTGGTCTTGAATTCCTGACCTCAGGTGATCCGCCCACCTCCACCTCCCAAAGTGCTGGGATTACAGGCGTGAGCCACGGCGCCCAGCCCTTTGCACATATTTAATTAAAGTTTAAGTTAAATTGGTATTTATATTAATTAATTATAAATAAAATTATCTGAGAAAAGATTGTACCGTTCATGTAATACATATGCTCCTGAAAACCTGTGAGGTTAATTTTTTAAAACAAAATATATTTTGGACACTTTGCTCTCTTCCTATTACTGTTGGGACTATTCAAGAGAGCTAACGACTTTCCTTCTTGTAAAACTCTCATCTTGCCTTTCTAGAAACCACACTCTTCTTATTTTCCTCTGCTCTTACTCACCACTCCTTCTCTGCCTCCTTTGCTGCCTTCTTCACATCCTCTATGCAACAAGTAAGTGTGACACACCTGAGTCTCACTCCAGGGCCCCTTTCCCTCCCCTCCACTCCTCTCCCCTCTCTTCCCTTCCCATTCCCTCCCCTCTCCTTCCCCCCTTTCCCTCCCCTCTCCTTTCCCCCCCTTCCCTCCCCTCTCCTTCCCTCCCCTCCTTTCTCCTCCCACCTTCCAGCAGTAATGTCCACCTGGCTCATGACTTGCGCACACTCTAATGACTCCCAAATATGTCTCTAACGCACACATCATTCATCCCAAACTGTAACTTGACATCTCCACCTGGGTGTCTAATAAGTCTCAAACTTAACATGATCAAAGCCCTGCTCCACCATTTCTTCCCTCCACCAAGTCTTCCTTGCCTCCATTAGTAGCTCCACCCACCCAGGTGCTTGGGCCCAAAATCTGGAAGATACGTTCTTGACTTTTCTTTCCACTCCATCCCCATGTCCAACCCATCAGCAAGTCTTCTTGGTCCCACTTCCAAACCTGTCCCCATCTCTAAACCCCACCTTGGCAGTCCAAGCCCCCTGCACCTCTCACCTGGTCTGCAGTGAACGCCTCTTGACCTGTCTCTTCTGCTCTGCCCCACTGACATCCTCACCTATTTATAGCTGGGGCAACCTTTCAAACACTAACTCAGAACATGTCACTCTCTTATCTAAAACACCTGGATGAGTTCTTCTTTCTATACAAATAAACTCCAGCCCTCTCACCATACCCTACACATGAGGCCTGGCTTGGTCTTTTTCCTGTCACTCTCCTTCACCTTCTGACCACATTGACATCTTTTCCGTTCATCACATGTTCCAAAGGCTTTCAGCCTCAGGACCTATTTCTCCCTGCCTGAAATCATTCCCCTAGTTCTTCAAATAACTGTGCCATTCTTGTTCTTCAGGTCTGGCTCCCCTCACACACACACACACGCACTCGCGCACACACACACACGCACACACAGGCCTTTCTTTTCTGCCTTGGCTATTGGCCTCCCCAGTTGCTTGCTGCCATATCACCCTGTTTATATCTGTCACAGCATTGCATGTCCCACAACCTGTAATAGTGCTGTTTGTACATTTGTGTCCTCCTTTATATTTCCCCTTACAGAATATAAGCTCCACCAGGGCCTAGATGTTGTCACCACCAAATCCCCAATGCCTGGCAGAGCTCCTGACACATAGTAGGCCCTCAAGATATTACTGTTTAATTAATGAAGTAGTGGATTTGAATGTGCTTATGAATCTCCTTTAAAAGAATGCTAATGGGAAACAATTGAAGAATAATGGAATCACTCTCACACATACTCATTCATCTTTGAGGGTGTGTGTGACAATTTCAGTCTTCCTGCTCTGCATTGATGAGAAAAACGCATGTGCTTTCCAGCCATACTATCCGTTTATTTATGGAATATTTGCATGAATCAAATTCCTGCCCGAGAAACTTGTATATCCCTTGGGGTTTGTCATAACAAAATCTGGCCTACAACAGACAGATTTTTAAAGAATTTGTTCCTGCCAGTCCCTCATTCAACAAAGACATCTTGCACATCTGGGGCCATTATTTCCATGTGACAAGTGCTATACAAGGCTCCAGAGAGAGAAAGGTGAGGAGGATATAGTCACTGCCCTTGGGGAATCCACTCCGTGTGGACATGTGTAAACTGGAGAGCAAGAAAGACAATACAGAGAGGTCAGGGCTGATGCGAGGGAGACGGCTTGTATCCCACAAGGCTAGTATTTGGTGGTGATTTTGTTTCATCTTGTGTTTATTTCATTACTTTCTCTGATGAACTTTCTGACTTCTTTGAAGGCTTCTTTCTCCTTATCACCTCCAAATGCGCGTTCCTATGCCCCACTCCCAGCCTTCTATTCTCTTTCAACATGTTCCATGCCACCACATCCACCCCTTTAAGACTCTGACACCCACCGTGTGATGACCCCAATCAGGCTCTTGTCCCAAACTTCTCAGCCAAGGCTCATCCCTCTTCCTCCATCTGCCTCTCAACTCTTCCTTTGGGGCTCTCTGGGCACCTCAGCTTCCATGTATCCCACCTAGAGCAGCTCCTTCTCTGATTTTCCTGTCCCTGAAGATGCCTACACAAAAATCCCAGTCACTCTTTGACAGCTCGCCCTTGGCCACCATCCTAGTCCAGGCGTTCTCATCAATATTAACTTCTCAACCTCATTTCCAAGTCTCTTCGACTCCCCTTGTCCCCTAAACACTCCACACTCCTGATCACCTCCTCATCATTCCCCTAGGGCATTCACCACTTCCTGTGCTGTCTCCGTGATGCCTTCCCTGCCCCCCTTTCCAATTCTTGCCACTCCATACATCCCAGGGTAAAGTCCATGTACCTATGAAGCCTTCCTTATTCCTTTTGGCCACCATTTCTTCTTTTACAACTTCTATGAATTACCTTGTTTATAACAGTCATTTGGTACTCAACTACATCTTGGCTTCCAATTGCACTTTTTAATATCTTACTCCTCACACATAAACTTGAAGTTCTTGGAGGGCAAGCTTTCTGTTTTTTGTCTGTCTTCTGTCTCATGGTGTCTAGCACAGTGCTGTAACACCCCATGTTGCGGGAAGTCAGGGATCCCAAACGAGGGACTGGCTGAAGCTGCAGCAGAAGAACATAAATTGTGAAGATTTCATGGATGTTTATTAGTTCCCCAAATTAATACTTTTATAATTTCTTACGCCTGTATTTACTGCAATCTCTGAACATAAATTGTGAAGATTTCATGGACACTTACCACTTCCCCAATCAATATCCTTGTGATTTCCTATGCCTGTCTTTAATCTCTTAATCTCTTAATCCCATCATCTTCAGCTGAGGAGGATGAATGTTGCCTCAGGACCCTGTGATGATTGTGTCAACTGCACAAATTGTTTGTGGAGCATGTGTGTTTGAACAATATGAAATCTGGGCATCTTAAAAAAAGAACAGGATAACAGCAATGTTCAGGGAATAAGGGAGGTAACTTTGAACTGGCTGCCGTTGAGCTGGGTGGAACAGAGCTATATTTCTCCTCTTTCAAAAGCAAATAGGAGAAATATCGTTGAATTCTTTTTCTCAGCAAGGAACATCCCTGAGAAAGAGAATGCACCCTGAGGGTAGTCCTATGAACGGCCCCCTCATGGCGTGCAGTCTTTTATGGTCCAAGCCAAAGGGATGAAATAAGCCCTGGTCTCCTGTAGCGCTCCCAGGCTTATTAGGACGAGGAAATTCCCGCCTAATAAAATTTGGTCAGACAGGTTGTCTGCTCTCAAACCCTGTTTCCCGATAAGATGTTATCAATGACAATGCCTGCCGAAACTTCATTAGCAATTTTAATTTCACCCCATCCTGTGGTCCTGTGATCTCACCCTGCCTCCATTTGCTTTATGATATTTTATTACCTTGTGAAGTATGTGATCTCTGTGACCCGCACCCTATTTGTGCACTTCCTCCCCTTTTGAAAATTGCTAATAAAAACTTGCTGGTTTTATGGCTTGGGGAACATCACAGATCCTGCCGACATGTGATATCTCCCCCAGACACCCAGCTTTAAATTTCTCTCTCTTGTGCTCTTTCTCTTTATTTCTCAAACCAGCCGAGACACCTAGGAAATAGAAAAGAACTCACATAACCATCGGGAGCAGGTTCTCCAGATAATCCCACACTTATCGACCAATACCTGTGCATTAATGAATGAGTGCTGGGTTCTGAAATTCTGCAGTGTGGGCCTTAAGCAGTGGTTCATCTTCCCAGAGGCATTGAAAATGGAGCCCACCCGCTCCACAAACCAGCAAAGCTCACAATGACAAAGTCCACAGATGGAGCAAGTCAGAAGTGGACATTGCATGAGTGCGCGAGCAGATGTTGAATGTTGGGTACTGGCAGGTCAGCTCAAGAAGATTCACAGACGGCTGCCCTGGACGTGGAAGCTCCGAAGGGAAGGACACTTTACTCACCTTTTAGTGTCTCTAATGTCAGGTCTTAGCCTCTGGGGTACCATTTTCACCTTCTCCCATCCTCATGAACTCTCTCTCTCTCTTTTCTTTCTCTTTTGCCCTTCTGTAGTAGACATCTCTTTTTTGGCCAGCCTACAATTACATTCACCCTTCTTTTATTAAAAGCACCCCAATTTTCTCTGGTGACAATCCTTCCCCTACTCTCAGTCCACATGATTTGGGTATGATTGACTCCTCACACAGTTCTAGAGGAGGACATGAAATCTGGTCCTCACAACCTGCCCCCACCCCAACTATGGTGACAAGTTCAGAGATGGGAATGAATCCCAACGTGAGCCAGAGAATCACACCAGGTTGTGTATTCAAACTTACGGGGAAAAGAAGCTCTCATTCCTTTTCACTAGTTTTGGAATTTTTAAGGATGAATACATTGATCCGCTGGCCAACATCTTGCCTTTGAAATGTGGAATCTCTTTGAGAGGGGAGAAACAGCACTGAGAGATGGGGAGAGACAGTGGGTCTCTAAGATATATTTTGAGTAACTGGATCCAGTTATGCCTGAAGGTAGCACATTTTCCAGTTATGTGAGCCAGAAATTCAATTGTTTGCTTAAGTTGTTGTGAGTTAAGATTTCAGTCACTTGCAACCTACTTTCCTAAACCCAAAGTGTTCATAGTAAATGTAGAGATGAAGCCCAGCTGCTCTGTTTACATAGTAGAAAGCCAAGAACTGGACAGAGCGAGTGACTCTGATGTGATCACACACGTAAGTTGTAGCAGAGACCACCCTAAACCCAGGGGGCTTTGCTCTCCCAGGGCTGTGGTTTTTCTGCCACAAAACTAACATTAAATTAAGATGTGGTTTTGTTTATATGGATGTTTCATTTCCCCAACTAGAGCGTAGCATCTAAGAGGGTGGGGTGAGAGTTGTGTCCTATATTTTTCCTATTCCCTGTAACTCTGCGTGGTGTCTTGTACATGGGAAATATACAATCAGTATTTGCTAACACACCCATGAGTTTCAGGTGGCATTTTGTTCTATGTTATTTTTATTTTTATACATACAAGATGAAATGTGTGACTTTCGCGTTTTTACTACTGGAAAAATATAGGAGTACACTTTCAGCAACTCTAATCATTTCCTGCAGATTTCAGTCTTTTCATCTTAGTCAAGCAACAACTTTTATAAAGCAGGCATTATATGAAGACACTGTGGGAATTTGTTAAGCAATAGTTGTGTTTCTGCTCTTAGAAATGTATTAACTAATGGGGAGGGGGGAGACTATGCACAAACATGACAGAAATCTTAACATTTTTGCTTTTTCTATGTGGAAGAAAGTATCTGTCCAAAAATCAACTGTAATTTTGGGGTTGTAGCTAAATTACACTACATAAATAAAATACTATGAATTCTCCCTGCAGAAAAAAAAGATCAGGCAAGTGTTCAGCATTTAGAAAATAAACATTTATGTGCTTTTGTTATTTTAATTAATATTATATGACTATAAGGGAATCTGAAATACTTGTAGTCTTAATATCATCTACTATTTTCCCCAAAGTATTTCTAAGTGGAAATTTTATTAAATGCAAGTTATGCAGCATAATGCAGTTGCTGTGATTCTCACAGCAATCAATGAGCTTTTTGCTTTCTGTTTAAGGTGTTTTGGTTTCCTAGGGCTGTCATAACAAAGTGTCACAAACTGGTGGCTTAAGACAACAGAAATTTATTGTCTTACAGTTCTGGAGGAGAGAAGTTGAAAATCAAGGACCAGCCTGAGCAACATAGCAAGACCCCAGTCTTGAACTCCTGACCTCCAATGATCTGCCCCCCTCAGCCTCCCAAAATGCTGGGATTACAAGTGTGAGCCACCACGCCCAGCCAAGACCCCAGTCTCTACAGAAAAATGGTTTGGAAAATTAGCCGGGTGCGGTAATGCACGCCTGTAGTCCCAGCTACTTGTGTGGCGGAGGACTGAGGCTGGATTATCACCTAAGCCTAGCAGTTCAAGGCTGCAGTGAGCTATGACTGTACCACTGTACTCCAGCCTGGATGACCATGAGACTCTGCCTCAAAAAAAAAAAAAGAGTCCAAAATCAAAGTGTTGACAGGACTGTGTTCCCTCTGAAACCTGAAGGGGAAAATTCTTTCTCTCCTCTTCCTGGCTTCTTGTGGTTGCTGGCAGTCCTTGGTATTCCCTGGCTTGCAGCTGTAGCATGCCCATCTCTGCCTCCATTGCCACACGGCCTTCTCCCTGTGTGCCTGTGTCTTCATAACGCATTTCCCTCTTCTTCTAAGGACATCCATGCAACCATTCTGTTTTTCACTTTCAGTACAGTATTCAATAAATTGCATGAGATATTCAACACTTCATTATAAAATAGGCTTTGTGTTAGATGATTTTGCCCATCTATACACTAATATAAGTGTTCTCAGCACGTTTAAGGTAGGCTAGGCTAAGTGATGATGTTCAGTAAATTAGGTGTGTTCAATGCATTTCCAACTTAATGATATTTTCAATTTGTGATGAGTTTATCAGATGTAACCCCATCATATTGTAAGTTGAGGAGCATCCTGCAGTATAGAATCTTATCCCATCATTCTTTCTACTAACTAGCAGGCTGATGTTGGTTGAGATATGGCCATTTTTCAGGACCAGAATTTTCTAATCTATAGAATGAAGGAGTTGGTCCAAGTGATTTGTCTCTTCGGTCCCACTTGTCCATTTACACATTCTCCATCTTACATACTTTTCCAGTTGCCGCAATTAAGCTTGTAGCGTTGTAACTTCAGATTTTACAGACTTTAAGAGCTGGGAGCACCACAAAAGTTCATAAACTCTTGGTCTGCCGATAGAACCCATCAAAGAAGGAAGGTGGGAGAGGCAGAAGGTCTCCCACCTTTCAAGGGGAGTGGGGCACCATTGGCTTGAGGACTGGACAATTATTTGTTGTGTGGGACTGTCCCATGCAGTGCAGGATTTTTATTATCCCTGGGCTGGGCTCCAATCCCCACTCCACCACTCATTATGGCCACCCAAATACTCCCACACACATTGCCAACTGCCCTGTCAGTGGGCAACATCATGACTTTGAGAACCAAAATCCAAGAGATGTAAAAAGTAGATGTAGCCCAGTTGACTAGAGGAACCTATTACACAGCACCTGTTATAATTTATAATCACTGAATATTTACAACAATACAAAAAGCCCTCCCACCTGTCTTGTGCCTTCTCTTCACCCAGATCGTGTCTTCTCACTCTTCCTTCCCAGATAGCTTCCCTCCTTCTCCCCTCTGGGCCTCCAAGCATTGCATCCTTCCAGAAATGGCCTGAGGTCATAGGAATGTTCCTTCCTTCCCCACTGCTGCTGTTGCTGGTAATTATCCCAGCCAGCTTCCTAAGTACCCATCCACCTGAGGAAGGAGAAAAGGAGGGACACTAGGGATAGCGCCATCTATGTCAAATCAAAACCTGACTATGGCCAAATCTAAATAATCAATAGGTGTCTACGCTGGTAGTGATGTCGAAAAGTAAAAAGACACTTCTGCCTCTCAGCTGTCTGTCTTTCACCTGGAGCCATAAACTGCATTGCTTCCTTAACTAGGCATTTCCTGTGCTCAGTAACTCAGCACTCTTGAACGGTGCTTATCTCTACAACAAGCATTGCACATCAAATTGCCCTGCCCCTCGTGACCTCTGAGACATCACTAATCAGGGGTCCCTGGGGGATGTGGTTAGTGACACAGAGTTGGGGCAGAGAGGAAGTGGCCCTGAGAAGTCTGGGCTGGCAAAAGGAGACAGTGGACAATAAAACAAAAACTCAACACTGAAGAAAAAATAATAGTAAGTGTTCGAGGCAGTGGTCATTAACCTACGTCTTCTTGTCTTCTCCTTCATTCTGCTGTCAATTCCTGGAGGAGAGTTTGTCTTGCCCACCACTGTATTTCCATACCCAGCACCCTGTGTGGTACCCAATAGTCTCCAGTCTCATTGACATCTTTTATTTTCTCCAATTCACAAAGCTCTTTCCTATTTTGAGCCTTAGCACAAGTTAAGAACATCCCATTTGGAGCACTTTCTCTTTTTAAATGATGAACTCCTTTTAATTCACAGCTTCAATGTGAGCTCCTTGAAGAGCCCTATCTCCATTTAAAGCAAAGTACACACATACACACACACACATGTGTGCACACACACGGGTTAGTCTTTATTCTAGCATCCTGCTTATCTTCTCCATAGCCCATATGACAATTTATAATTATTTATTTGGGTTTTTTTTGTACAGAAACTTGACTGCAAGTTCTAGAAAGGGAAAAACCATATCCATCCTGTCTGTCTTTCTTTCCAACAATTAGCGATTCCAAGGCACTCAACAGATAATAGTTAAAAGAACAAAATAATAAATATATAAAATCAGAATTTAATAAACCTATACAAAATTTTAATTCTATGTTACATGGGAAATTAGCTTTAAATAAAAGTGGCATCTTAGACCAACACTGAAAAAGTGCATTATCTAATAACTGTCTAGGATTGACTGAATAACAAAAACTAAGCTGACTCCCTTTGATATAGTTTGGATGTTTGTCCCCTCCCTATTTCCTGTTGAAATGTAGTTCTCAATACTGGATGTTGGACCTGGCAGGAGGTGTTGAATCATAGGGGTGGATCCCTCATGAATGGCTTGGTGCCATCCCTTTGGTGATAAGAGAGCTCTTGCTCTGCGTTCCCACATTATCTGGTTGTTGAGAAATGTGTGGCACCTCCGCACTTCCTCTCTTGCTCCTGCTCTTGCCATGTGACATACTGGTTCTCCATTGCTTTCCACCATAATTGTAAGCTCCCTGAGGCCCTCCAGAAGGAGATGCCAGCACCATGCTTCCTGTATAGCCTGCAGAACAATATGACAAAATAAAACCCCTTTTCCTTATAAATTACCCAGTCTCTGGTTCTTTCTTTATAGCCATGAAAGAACAGCCTAACACACCCTTCCTTCCTTAATCTATATCAAAATCAATTCCAAATGAATCAAAGATATAAGCCTTAAAAAATTAAGCCATTAAAAGAACTTGGAGGAACACGTATACAAGACGATTTAAGCAACTTAATGCAGAAATGGTTTTTCTAAGCAAGTCAAAGAATAAAAGATTGATATATTTGAATACATCAGAGCTAATACTTTCTTCACATATATACCCTCAAAATAAACAAAGACAAAAGATAACAAACTGGGGAAAAATAATTGTTACACTTCACAAAAGCCTAGATATTATTATAAATAAAGTGTTTTACAAAGAAATAATGAAGATACTAATAACTCAAAAGAAAATAAAGACCACAAACAAGCAAACCACAGAAAAAAATTACGCAAATGGCTTTAAATAAATGGGATATACAATTGCAAGGATATCAAATGAAAGAAATGTAAATGTAATAAAACACCATATTTTTACCTTTGAAGTTGGCAGAAATGAAACAGTTTGACAATATTTAGCGTTAGCCAATATGTAGGAAAAATCACACTGGTATATTCATATAGTGGGAGTGAAAATTTCATTTTTTGAAAGTAAGCCTCATGGATCAGCTGGTCTTTGAGAGTGGTCCAGCATTTTATGTCAGTGTGGAGGACCACTTGGCAACAGCTATTGGACTCTTCAGTGCACACAGTCTTTAGCCAGCAATTCTATTCTAAGATTTTATTCTACAGATAAGAAAGCATAGCAAAGATGTGTATGAAATATTCATGCAAAAGACCAAAAACAATCTAAACGACCTTCAACGGTGGACTGATGAAATAAGGTTTGGTTCATATCCATAACAGGTTACTACATAGCCACTTAAAAAGAAATGTGCCAATGTCATGTATCTCTTTAGTGCCAATGTCATGTATCTCTTTAGTATATGAAATATACAACTCATGAGACCACTCTATTAAGTGAAATAAGCCAGGCACAGAGAGACCAATATCACATGTTCTCCCTTGTATGTGGGAGGTAAAAAATTTGATCACATGAAGGTACAGAGTGGATAGATGGAGAACAGAGACTGGGAAGGGTGAGTTGTGGGGGTGTGGAGAAAGAGGAGAAGTGGGTTAAAGGGTACAAACACACACTAAGATGGAAGTAATAAATTCAACGTTGGATAGTAGAGTACGGTGCCTGTACTCAACAGAAATCTATGGTACTCCGGCAAACACCCTCAATATCCTGACTTGATCACTACTCATTATATACATGTAACAAAATGTCTTATGTACCCCATAAATTTGTACACATAATAAACATGTCGGCCGGGCGTGGTGGCTCATGCCTGTAATCCCAGCACTTTGGGAAACTGAGGCAGGTAGATCGTGAGGTCAGGAGATTGAGACCATCCTGGCTAACACGGTGAAACCCTGTCTCTACTAAAAATACAAAAAACTAGCCAGGCATGGTGGTGGGCGCCTGTAGTCCCAGCTACTCGGGAGGCTGAGGCAGGAGAATGGCGTGAACCCGGGAGGCAGAGCTTGCAGTGAGCTGAGATCGCGCCACTGCACTCCAGCCTGGGCGACAGAGAAAGACTCCATCTCAAAAAAAAAAAAAAAAGAAAAGAAAAAAGAAACATGGTGTAATACCTTCTCAGAAAAAAAAGGAAAGAAAAGAAACATGCAAGGCATGGAACAGAATACATTGTACAAACCCATTTGGCCAGGGAGAAAAGACAAGTTGGATAAAGATAAACAGAGAAGTAGGTAACTAGACAGACCGACAGTCGGACATAGCTGAATATGCATGGACCACTTCCGGAAGGACTCACAGAAAACCTCTGGGATCAGTAGGCTGACTTTTCACGGGACCTTTTTGTACTATTAAAAACAAATTTACTGTCTGCACATATTGCTTTTTAAATTCAAAACTAAGTAAAATTTTTTAAATGATCTAGTGTAATGCAATGTGGCCTTCAAAAAATTCTCTGTAATAATAATAACAATGTTAGTAAAAATAGTAAGATTTTTCTATTTGGTTAATGTTTTCATTATTAAAAGGCATACTATTTAAAATGAACACCCAGAATATGAAAGAATAACTCAATGATTCAGAAGTGAGGTAGGTTTAGTCTTTTAGGTGGGAAGAAGCTACTCAACTTTAAAAGCCTAAACTTTATTTATTAAGAAGTACATTATTTTAAAAACATGGGTACCAAGGAAACTT
Source organism: Macaca mulatta (assembly GCF_049350105.2). Lineage (NCBI taxonomy): Eukaryota > Metazoa > Chordata > Mammalia > Primates > Cercopithecidae > Macaca > Macaca mulatta. The sequence continues at coordinate 134,151,064 of NC_133413.1, read as the reverse complement.
GGGCAGTCTAAGTTCATCTGTAGCTAGAGCCACTCCCTACCCATCCCCAACAATGTATTCAAATTCAGTGCCAAAAGTTACTTATTAAACACAAGAGATATTATGCCCGGAGGAAAAACATTGTAAACTTTGTCTGTGGGAGGACTGATCTCTTAGTGAAATACAGAAAAACCATCTCGGAAAAAGGAAAATGGGCAATCATCATGTAAGTACTCATTGCCTTTGGGAATTGGTTTTAATTTTGGTTAGCATGTGGAGGAATTTAAACTATAAAATCATGACTGATACTTGTATACTTTATCACTGTGATTACCCTTTAATATTGGTTTTAGCAACAGCATACCATGCTTTTAAAATGTATTGAGGCGGTGGCTCACGCCTGTACTCCCAGCACACTTTGGGAGGCCAAGGCCGGCGGATCACTTGAGGTCAGGAGTTTGAGGCCAACATGGTGAAACACTATCTCTACTAAAGAAACTTTTTTTGAATAAAAATTTAGCTAGGCGTGGTGGCATGTGCCTGTAGTCCCAGTTACTGAGGAGGCAGAGGCAGGAGAATCATTTGAACCTGGGAGGCGGAGGTTGCAATAAGCCGAGATTGTGCCCCGGCACTCCAGCCTGGACTACAAGAGCGAAACTCCGTCTCAAAAAAAAAGCTTTGGGAATATTTTTTTCCCTCATTGGCCAAAAATCTCTTAAGAGGGTCTAAAGAGAAGGAAGTATGTAAAATAAGGTGGTAAATAGTGCCTTGCAGAGAGCAAATGGTTAATATGTATCTGTGGAATGTATAACTAAAGCTGTTAGTTTGTAGCAAATTTGTATAAAACTTCATAAACTAAGCCCATTCAGAGTTATGTGGGAAAGATAGGTTCATGTTGCAAATACTAATAGACCAAGGTAAATACTCCTGTAAGTCCATACAACTTGGATTGAAAGGTGAAAATATTCCAGTATTATTTCTAAACATGCAGATATATGGAAGGGACTTAATACTTTAAATTTCTTTTGAAATGTTTAGGCTCCTGAATAGTGTGTCTATAAATTGTTAATGACTAAAAACTGACTAAAACACTACCTTTTGGAACCAACTACACACAAGACAGATCAGAGTTGAATCTTGAATATTTTTTACACGGAAGTATATCTAAAGCTATTCCAATACAAATCTTAATAAGGTTTTATGTACCTGCTATAACTTCCCACAGCAAGAATGATCTATTTCATGCACACTATGAGCAGAGAATAAAACTCCAAAACTTTCTGAACCCTGTTACTTTGTCTATAAGGGTTTTCCTTCGCTATATATTAAACTTGCACTCAGATGTTTACAAACTTACAAATATATTCTTAGGAAAGGCATTGTTTTTTATATCATCTACAAATAGCATTTTCATACCAGCAGAGATTATGAACGATCCATTCATTCAGTGTATCTTTCAGAGAAACTGAAGCCTACTTTTCAAATACTTGTGATAGATGCAGAGGACCCCAGGAATAACTGGACCCTGCATTCACAGCTTAGGAGGAGAATTTTGTCTTTTGAAAGTCAACCCAGGGGGCAGCTGGCCTTTAGGAGTGGACCAGCATTTTTATGTATTTTTTTTAAATCCTAGAGCCAGTCGTACACCCTCTCAGAAGGCAGTCAACAGTTGCCCAAAGGGGACACCCAACCCTCGACTGTCGTGCAGCCTCTCAGCCACCCATCAGGGAATGGAAAGCCAGAGGTCCCACAGCCTGTAAGCACTTTATTTTCCCTCCAAATCATAAGTTTGACCCCTGCTCTCTCTTGGGGCCAATATGAGCCCCCAGTGACCTGTCATGTTGGACCCTCCACCAGCCACCAGCCATCATCAGGCGTGACTTCCAAGCAGGGAAATTTTCCCTGCAAAAAGTTTGTTACTGTATTTACAGGTAACGTAAAAACGAACTCTTGTAGGGTCTTAGTTTCTGTTCCCAACAGTGTCTCATTAATAACCCCTTAAAATCAAGCGCATGAGACTACACCAGGACCACTATGACATTTCAGAAAATAGTAAAGGAACTTAACATGTGCACAAGGAATGAATATACGTAAAAAGGTAAATACAAAATCTTTTTAAAGAGCAAAAAATTATCCCAGTAATGGCTTAACTTATTTGCATTAGAAAGTTACTTGAATATGTACAAACATAAAACTAGAATGCTGGTGGTTTTGAAACAACTACATAACCAAAACAAATACATAAATTAAATGATAATGTTATAAGTCAATGCTGTTTAAATGTATGTTATCAACATAGTGTAATAGACAATGTTATTTTGTTGAGATTAAATGGCTGTGCTCAACATGAAATGGTCCCAATGGCTATAATGCTGGGATTTTTTGAGTTATACTTGGTTTTTGTTTTGCTTTGGTTCGTTTTCTGAGTGTCAGCAAATCTAAAATATGGTGTGGTATGTGACTTCTGAGTTCTTTTATCATATTTCTCTATTGAACCTACTGAGACACTTTCATTTGTAAGGCTCCTTGTAAGGCCATGGGACCTTCTCTCAGCTCACACACATGGTGTTTCTATTAAATCTCCCTCTGTTCACTCTTCTTTCTTCATTAGCCTGCAATAATTGAAGTATGACTATTTGGCATATAAACAATCATAAATACAAACACAAATGCAGACATTGAAATCATGAGCCAGAACTTGGTCACCTTGATGACCTAGTGTGCTTTATGTTAATTTTTAAGTTATTATCAGCATGAAATACAAAAGACTCCTAGAAAAGTTTTTATTCCCCCAAGAATATGTCCACAGACCAGGGGCCATAGATAATTGACATCTATTATTGCAGAGCCAGTAGAATATTGGCCAGGAAATTGCGTTTTTCAAGGTACTATCATCTGAAATCTTAACCAATCCTTAAATGAAAATTACTTTTGTGCTATCCTCAGTTCTTTTGCCACTATTACTGATTTTTTTGAACTGAAGACCTAGTGTTGCTAACTAACCTGTTTGGAGCAGCAGCAACCAAGACACTGGGTCATTATCATTCGCCAAATCACACAATGTTCAAAGAATTTCCTTATCCTGGAGGACATGTCCTTGTGTCCAGTGAGCTTTGCAGATAGAGTGCACACAGAGAGAAAGATCAGATCAGTGGAAAAATCTGCTTAGGTTTAGCTAGATGACTTTTCTATTGTCTGGGTTGTTTTCACAAGAATCACTATCTAGAGAAAAATACAGAAGTGAGATCAATATTAAGATTACCATGGGAGTGTGGCTAGAGAATATGGGCAGAACGACAGAGGGAGGGAGACCTCGTAGAGCCATTGATAAATGTGTAAATAATCACAAACTCAACTGGACTCATGATTTCTGGGAAATTACTTGCAAGGCTAATGAACAGGCACTAGAAAGGACTACAGCCCTGCTACTCAAAGTATGGTCCCTGGATTTGTAGCAGCATCCCCACTGCCTGGGCACTTGTTAGAAATGCAGACGCTCAGCCCACTCGGATCTGTTCATTTTAACAGACTCTTCAAGTGATTTTCAGGCACATCAAAATCTTAGAAGCACTGGACTTTGGAACGCATTCTCAAACCTGCCTGCATTGAGATCACCTGAGGAGTTCTAAATGCCACGGATGCGTGGGTCCCAGCCCTAGAGTCTGAATTAATTGGTCTGGTGGTTGTCCTGGGCATCAGGGTTTGTAAGTGCTTCCCAGGTGCCTCTAATGTGCAGCAGAGTTTGAGAAACACTGAAGTGTAGAATATGACTAATCTTACAAGAAGAGCTCTGCACACTGGGGACAAAGGCAGATGGTCATTGCACATGCTCATAACTGAAAACCGATTTGTAAATGTTAGAACATCTGTTCAGCGGTCTGCCACGTTGTTTGTGAACATGCCAAGTTTATGACTTGCTTGTGCCAATGTTTAGCCAACATAAATATTGTCTCCAGTGGGGAACAGTTTGGGACTTGTGGCAGGTGAACACCAGGCGAGCTCAGATGAAGGTGGACCAAGAACACCCAAAAGCTGCATGACAAGTGGGGAAATAGGTCCAGATTCCTGAGAGAAGAAGAGAGGCTCTGGAGGCAGGTAAAAATTGGCTGGGAATTTGAAATTAAAATAAGTATGGTCTTAACCAAGGGTTTGCATGAAACTGTGATCCCAAATCCAGAAGACCCATAGTCAAACCCTAGCAAAAAGCAGTCTAAATCATTTCAAAAGATCTTTCTTCAAAATAAATAAAATCCTTATTTATTTATTTAAGATCCTCTTAAATAAATAAGATCAGGAAATATTTTTTTTTTTTAAACAGGGTCTTGCTCTGTTGCCCAGGCTGGAGTGCGGTGGCACAATCATGGCTCACTGCAGCCTCGACCTCCCTGGCTCGAGCAATCCTTTCACCTCAGACCTCCAAGTAGGTGGGACTACAGGTGTGTGCCACCATGCCCAGCTAATTTTTTGTAAAGATAGGTCATCCTATGTTGCCCAGGCTGGTCCCAAACTCCTGGGCTCAAGTGATCCTCCCACCTCAGCCTCCCAAAGTTCTGGGATTACAGGTGTGAGCCACTGCACCTGACCTCAGGAAATCTTTTATCCCAGAAAGTTAGTCCTTCAGAACATCACCGCAAAAGTGTGGGAGGAAGTGAAAGGGCCTCTGATGTCAAAACATGACATGCACCAAAGCATACCTTCTTCATTTAAAGACAAGTCTCCGAAGGGTAGCTACATTTTAGGTATGATTATGGAATCTTAGCCTTTTGGATATTTTGTCTATGGTGGATTAAAAAAAAAAAAAAAAAAAAGCAGCCATTGTAAGGAGGTGGTAAGAAGTCGGCAGAGGACAGATACACTGATAGAAGGAAGAACCTGCAAAATGAAACCTCAACACAAGAATTCTAGAGCCGCGGGAGTCTGGGGCCACTTGGTGCAGGGGAGAGAATCCTGCATGTCCCAGCAGCGCGAGCCCGCCTCCCAGTGCTACAGCCACAGCAACAAGAACCAAAACTAAAACTCCCAGTGGTGATGGTTGTAACTGGAGGTTTAAATGAGACCTTCTGAAATGTTAATGATAATAACTGACATTTATAAAGTGCTTAGTAGACTGTGAGCTATTTTGAGGGTGTGAACAGTGACCCTGGAAGTTGGAGTCCTTCATGCCACCAAGCACTTCACATGTGTTATGTCATTTGGTCTTCATAACAATCCTATCAGGGAGATACTATCATTAGTCCCCCTTTTAAATATGGGGAAAGTAAGGCAAAAAGAGTTTAGGTAAATTGTCCCTAGTTGGACTGCTAGTAAGAGGTCAAGCATGGATTTGGATTTAGGCACAAATTTTTAACACTATGCCTTGGGTTCAATAAAGTTTCTTTTTATGCCAAATAGAAGCTTAACCTATTGGGATTTCTGAAACTGTTGAACTGAATCATCACCTTGTTATCTCTTTACCCCCTTCCCTGAGCTTTCTGCATTCCTTGCCCCCCAAGCTGGATTGAATGCTCTTCCTTAAGGCTTTCATAGTTCTGTCTGCATAACTATTACTCCACTCCCATGTGGTTTTTTGTCTTTGTTTTGTGTTTTGAGACAAGGTCTCACTCTGTTGCACAGGCTGGAGTGCAGTGGCACAATCACTGCTCACTGCAGCCTCTGCCTCTCGGGGTTCTCCTACCTCAGCACCTCCATACCCCCAAGTAGTTGGGACCACAGGCGAGCATGACAACACCCAGCTACTTTTTAATTTTTTGTAGAGATGGGAGGGGAGTCTTCCTATGTTGCTCAGGCTGGTCTACAACTCCTAGGCTCAAGCAATCCTCCAACCTCAACCTCCCAAAGTGCTGGGATTACAGGTGCAAGCCACTGCGCCCAACAGAACCACCTGTTTTGTACACCTGCCTCACACTGGACTGATGGTTTCCTGAAGGTAGAACTGTATTTTGTTCACCTTTATATCCCCATCACCAACACAATGCCTGCAGCATGGTAGACGCTTAACAAAATTTAGATAAATTCATCGATGCATTCATTACATTTTCTAAATAAATCTTAAACAAATGAGTGTTTTGCCCAGTTGGAGTTCAAATTCCTATATCTATTTGCATTCCCAGACCAATTCATGTGCAAGGCCCTGGCATCTGTATATTTTTAAACTCCCCAAATGATTCTAATGTATCCAAAGTTCAGAGCCATGAGTCTAATGTCAGGTATTCTAGTGCAGTAGTTTTCAAAAGAAGTCTCCCAGGCCTGCATCATTGGTATAATCTAGGACCTTGTTAGGAATGCGAATTCTGGAGCCTCATCCAAGATCTACAGAATCAGAAACTCTGGAGGTAGAATCCAGCAATCTGCATCTGAACAAGCCTTCCACGTGAAACTGATGCATGCTCAAGTTTGAGAATGACAGTTGAAGCATAAGTCTTTCCCATGCCCAGGATGGGGCTATGCCTTGGCATTGACTATGGGGAACTCCCACCATTCAACCTGTAGAGATGCCCAGATGATGGCATTGAAACCCAGGTTAACACCATGCCTTCCTCCCCAGGCTTCTCACCCTGAATGCAGCCTGGAGAACTCCCCCATTCTGCTCCTTTCCCCACCCCACCCAGGCTTCCCTCTCGCCCTGCTGCCATGTAAGATGTGACTTTGCTCCTCCTTCACCTTCTGCCATGACTGTGAAGCCTCCCCAACCATGTGGAACTGTGAATCCATTAAACCTCTTTCCTTTATAAATTACCCACTCTGGGGTATGTCTTTATTAGCAGCTTGAAAACGAGCTAATACAGACAGCAATCGTTAGATTCAGGAATACTCTAAATCCAGGATGATTTCATTTTGAGATCCTTAACTAATCACATCTACAAAGACTCTCTTTCCAAATAAGGTGAATTCTGCAGCTATGAGTAGACCTGAGTTGGGTTGAGGAGGTATAGGCATAGGGAAGCCCAAGTCAGAATCAGGCAAGGGAGTAAAAACTTGAGTGCTGCTTTTAGCTAGACCATGCTGGAAGCTAGTGGAGAACGGCTTGGAGAGAAACATGGCCAGAGGCAAGTCAAGCACTTGGGAAGCAGTGGCCTTGGAGAGAAATGAAGACCCTCTGCCGCCCTCCGCCCTCATCAGCTAAAATAGCAACAATGGAATTGGGGACAAGAAGGCAGATCGGAGTCAAAGGAACATAACTTGCTAAGTGGATGCGGGAGGTGAGGGAAAGGAAGATGACAGAGTGACTCTAGGTGTCTTGTCTGGTTTGTGTGTGTGCACAGGTGGATGGTGGCACATCCCAGGGATGTAAGGCAGTGACAGATTGAATTTGGTTTAGGGATCTATAGAGTTTGAGATATCTTTGGGAAATATGAGTTCACAGTTGTTATTGTTTGTTTCTTGGACAACTAGTATGTGTTTGATCAAAAGTAGCACAGCACAGGACTCACTTTGACTTAAATAACAAAGACATTTAATTGCCAATTCTAACAGGAGCTCTGAATTAAGCTAATTCCAGTGTTGGTTCAGCAGTTCAGTACATCATTAGGGACCCAAGCTATGTCTGCCTTTCTGTCCTGCCACTCTGGATGTATTAGCAATGTCTCCCCGCCTAGGTGCAAGATAACGGTCATGTGTTCAAGTTAATGCTCTCTCAAGATAGTCACAAGCAAGAAGGAAGCAGATAGAGGGAAAAAATACCTTCTTCCTTATGTACCACTCCCCTATCAGGGAGGAGAATCTTTCTGCAAAGCTCCAAGCAGCAGACATCCCTTTCTATCTCATGGGCCAGAACTGGTCAAAAGCCCAACTCAAGACTGGCAGAGAAGAAGAGGAGACCCTTGAATCATAATTCATCCCTGAAGCTGAGCAAATCATCTTCTCAGTTCTCTCTCTCTTCTCTCTATGCATTGGCTTCTTTCTCTCCTACTGAAAATAAGTTTTTTCTTTTCCTGGTGTGGGAAGCAAAAGGGGTTGGTAAGAGGGAGGCATGGCCATAGATAGTTCAGGCACCAAGAGAGCTCCATGGCCTCCCATAGCTCCAGATTAGCAGCCTCAAGGAAAATCTCTTCTTCCTCTAAGTATCTGTAAGATGCCAGGGAAGAATTCTTGTTGACTTGGGTCATGTACCTACCCCATGAATAATCATAGTTGGTAAGGTTGGCTCTATCCTTGGGGATGGGGTATATTGCTTTATCATCACCTCTTTCTTATAACTATTATATTTAATAATATTACTACTGCTATTACTACTACCACTACTAATACTAATACTACTAGATGGACTGAAATAGAAAGAGGATGCAAACTTGAAGATCAGATAGAAAGGGAGAAAAATAATTCTCTTTCCAAACAATGGGGACTTGGATGAGAGTGGTAGGAATGAAAAGGAAGATAAAAATGTTTAAGAGAATTTTAAAGAAAGAATTAATAGATTAAAAAATTAATTAATTAACTAAAAGAATTAATTTTTTTGGATCCAATGTATAAACTCTTCTACCAGGGGAAAGAATAACATTCATTGTTTTGATACTGACTGAGACAGAAATTTGCTCACAGCAAATTTAGCTATTTCCCCTTGTTTCCTTTTCAGCAAATCAGAACTTGTCCACATACTGCTGATTGCATCCTGCCAGACAGCACATTTGATGCCATGAAGGCCCCGCTCAGCCCCCAATATTCTCACTTTTCATTTCCAATCTGCCCACTTATCATTAACTCTTGAGGATTCCTGCAAGTAATGAATCCCAAGTTCATACTCTCACTGAATTGGCAAAAGACGAAATTTGGCAATATAAGAAGGAAATGGATCATTCTTTTCTAATGAGAAACGTGCTTCATTTTTCGTAACTCCTGAAGGCATGGTTCCTTTCATGGTTGAGAAATAGCCATCATCTCCCCACAACCACTTTATCCTCCAAGTTCTCTTTTGTTGATGCAATACAGCAGTAATTGGATATCTGGAAGTTTAGCACTCTTCAGAGGTCTCCAACTCCCTAAACAATCTGTGGACAACCTCAAAGCAGACAGTCATTTTCCCCAGGACACAAAATCTTGTTTCCAGATAATGAATGTTATTCTGCTTCTACTAGAAACTCCAAGTTCTCCAGCCCAACACAGCACTCAAGGGCCCCTAAGAATGAGTCAACAGAGAGATGTCACTTGGCCACATCACCCTGCCAGTGTAGGCTGGGATGTTCACACAATCTTGATGCAGACAAAGAAGCAGGAGGTGACAACAGGTTTCTCACTTTGAACTGATCTCAGCTCACACTCTTCCTCCTAGTTACCTTATCCCAGCACTCATCTTTCAGATTTGTCATCTGGGTTACTTTGCAGAAAAATTAAAGAAAGTAAGACATCATGGTCCATTTCTATTCTTCCCTTTTAAGTTACCACAGCAATTTGCCCTTGGTGACTGGCGTCCTTGCTTTAGTCAGTACCTGTGTGCCATTTACCACCAGAGGCTTGGCCTTCTCCACACTTTTTAAAGAGATCCGTTGACAGAATTGTTACAACTATTTGGCCAGGGTTGTAGACCCTTGGCACATTAGTCCTTGGCACTGCTGACATTTGGGCCCAGGTAATTATTTGTGTGTGTGTGGCGGGGTGGTGGGGGAGACGGCGCTGTCTGTTCTGCGCATTGTTGTAGGATGTTTAGCAGAATCCTGGCCTCTATCACTAGATATTCCAGTAATACTCCCCTACTCGTGCCAACTGAAAATGTCTCCAGACATTGCCAATTGTCTCCTGGGAGACAAAAATCGCTCCTGATTGATTGAGAACCACCGCTTAAATAGGAAAACAAGGCTCCAGGGCAAATGTCCTCAGAGTGTCTTTATGTCTCTGGATCTCTACCAGAAATCACCATTCCTGCCCTTCTGGCCCAGGCATGTCCCTACACTGATTTCTTCTCTTATAACAGGGAAAAGTCAGCTTCTCTTGAAGATTGACCCTTGTCCTCCTGTTGATGACAGCAGCAGCCAAGAGGCAGCAGTTTTCTCAAAACTGTTAGCCCATGAGTAACTTCATCTTCTTCTTTTTAAAAGATTATTTATTTCCGTGGGTTTTGAGGGAACAAGTGGTATTTGGTTACATGAGTAAGTTTTGGGGCAGCAGGTGGTATTTGGTTACATGAGTAAGTTCTTCAGTGGTCATTTGTGAGATTTCAGTTCACCCATCACCCGAGCAGTATATACTGAACCCTATTTGTAGTTTTTTATTCCTCACCCTCTCCCACCCTTTCCTCCAAGTCCCAAAAATCCACTGTACCATTCTTATGCCTTTGCATCTTCATAGCTTAGCTTCCACTTAAGAGTGAGAACATATGATGTTTGGTTTTCCATTCCTGAGTTACTTCACTTAAAATAGTATTCTCCAATCCCATCCAGGTTGCTGCAAATGCCATTAAATTCATTCCTTTTTATGGCTAAGTAGTATTTTATTGTATATATATATATACCACAGCTTCTTTATCCACTCATTGATTGGTGGGCATTTGGGTAGGTTCTGCATTTTTGCAATTGCAAATTGTGCTGCTCTTAATATGTATGTGCAAGTATCTTTTTCGTATAATGACTCCTTTTCCTCTAGGTAGATAACCAGTAGTGAGATTGCTGGATCAAATAGTAGTTCTTATACCAGAGTGAGATGGGTTTCACTGCAGAAACCCTCAGTAACAAGGCTGCTGGGCTGCTGGATTTCCTGTCTAGATGAGCAGTGCTCCCGTGGAAAGACGTGGGCTGGAACCATCAGGAGCTGATTAGCTCACCTCTCCTCTGGTTGGGTGTAGTACCCTGCTTGGACTCCTTATACCAGAGCTCAGTGCATGGCAGGATGACCACATTGTTTACACTCCTGAGTATACCATCAGTACCTTCGGGTACAATGGTGCCCACCACTTTAAGACACAACATATTGAAGGGCCTTCAAGTCAGGTCTCCTACCTCCTACCCCGCCCAGCAGTCACCTTTGATAGGTAAATATCACATCAACACGTGTAACCCAGACGGCATAGCCTAAGGAAGCTTGTCTTTCTGTAAAATGACCTAACTATACCAATTTTCATTAAAAAGCATTGAAGTGCCAACATGGAAGCAATCCCAAATGTAAGAGAAAGGTCATGTTTTAATCTAAAGAATTACACTCATTTTTCAGAACATACACAGTCAACATATGTAAGCAAATCATGTTGAGCTGTGATCCAAATGGATGTTTTTCTAGTTTTAGTTTTATTTGTCAAATGATACAAATATTTCTGCCCCTTTAGAGTGATAGCCAAACACTTAGTCATCATGTATGTCACTGTAACACTGCATCTTGGAAAAGAGGTATCAACAGCAATGAACAATTCTGTAACATTACAGCACCCTACTAAGGTGGGCAGAGCTCAAGTTTCCTAACACACTTTCCCATCAGCTCTCTGATCAACCCCCACAGACGAATAAACCTCTAATGTGGGAAGAGGTTCTAGGCATGAAGGAATTAGCTTGCTTTTAGATGGTGTGAGATCATGGAGGATCCTAATGAAAACAGCAATAACTACATGATGAAATATCAAATATTCTTATTCAAACTGTGCTTAAATATACCCAACAGGTTATACTGCCAAATATATATTTTTCTGTTGGGTAGTTTTACTTTTTGCTCTGGCAAGCAATTAAGTGGATTTTAATTAACAAAAAAAAAAGCAAGGCTTTTTAAAAATCAAATTTATTGTTCCAAGGAAATCATGCCCAAGAAGCAATCGACTTAATGAAACCAATATGTCACTGATCACCCAAGATTCATGCTTCAGATGTGAATGGCCCCTCTATTTTGTTTCAAATTGCCCATCAATCTCTACTAACCATGTCTGTGGAAATGTTACCAGGATATTTTCTGGCTCTGAATTTATGAACGTTAAAAGTACAATAATTTGCATTCGTACTAACTGGCTTCAAAGTGCAAATGAGTAACCAGTTAGAGGTAAAAGAACATTGTTCTGAGAGAGAGAGGAGATGGGTGTCTTCATAAGGTGACCCTGGGCAGGTGACTTAACAACCAGGCTTCAGTTTCTTTAAATGAGGGGATTGGATACATTAAATATCTCCCAAACTTCAGATTTAAGTACAAACTTCATGATTGTTGCCAAATACGTGGGTCACCTCTTCTACTAATTACTCTGTTAATTATTTTAAATACTCACTTTTTAATATAAATTAATTGATCTTAAAAGGAAATTTTATACTGATACCATAAATGGAAAATTAATATCAATTGACATAAATGTAGATAACTAAATGAAAGCAAAAAGAATGTATTAAATTCTAACTAAATTTGATATTGCCAGTTGAAGGGTAAGGTCCTATTCTCTGACTAAAAAAGGACCTGTCTACATGGTCTACATGGGATACAGTGGGAGTCCACAAAGTAAATAATGAGGATTTGTGGGCCACAGAACCTCTGGTGCAAGTAGGTAACTCTGCCATTGTAGTGCAAGAAGCCATAGACCAAATGTAAATGAATGGGTTGGCTGTGTTCCAATAAAACTTTATTTACAAAAATAAGTAATGGGCCAGATATGGCCCTCAGTCTGCAGTTTGCCAACCCCTGGATTAGATGAGTGTGAAAGACCCACTATCACTAAGCACAGACTTAATCAGAAGAGTTGGGAGAGAATTTTAAAAGGAGTTCCTTTCCTAGTTGGAGGTCCAATGGCTTTAACGCTTTCAGCGTTCCACGTCACCCATTTGGAAAAACCTGGGTTGAATTTTCACTTTAAGATTTCATCCTAAACCTCTTCCCTTTATCTTTAGCATCTTGGATAAAGTCAAGGATTTCTTACTCGTGTAAACCCTCAGCACATTTCTAAGTTGTCCTCCTCCTTTACTGGGATGTCAATGGGGAAAGTTTCTAATTTTTCTCAGACTAATGGTTCTCAACCCTGGCTGTTTGTTAGAATTGTCTGGGGAGTTTTAGAAATACTTATACCTGATATACCACTATACCTCAGATTCTGATTTCATAGGATCAGACTGGGAGCCCAAATGATTTTGAGTGCAACCAGGGTTGAAAGGCTACTAATCCATATCTCGGCCAGGTCACCTTCCTCAGAGTCCATTATTTCCTCCATTTGGTATTGAATTCTAAGAGCCCCAAGCATTATTCAGCTCAAACTGTTTCACACCCGAAGGTCTTAGGACTGCACTTTCATTTGTGATTCCCGTTATTTCTCCAGCTGAGGTATGATTGAGCCCTCCCACACACCTTGGTTAAATTTACTATTCCTCTTTTCATTCTCTCTGCTTCATCACCCTAGAAGGCTTGACACTATTCTCAGCTCAAGATTTCCAGCCAAATAAGTTTCCTGTTCCATTCTTCTGTCCCTACTACTGCCACTGACTCTGACATTAATACAAACTGGGTGCAAGACGAGGATGCAAAGGGAAAGGCATTCAGTGTATTCTGTAACATACAAAGGAAGAAGATTCCTCCTCCCATGGAAAGGAAGAGAACATTTACCAAGTACTTACAATGTGTCAGGCATTGTGCTAGGTGCTGGGGATATGAGAATGAACATGAAGTAGACCTAGCCTCCAAAAGGCTTACAGTCTAGGGAAGGAAATAGACTAATAAAAAAGCATGATAATGTACCTGTAAAAGGATCTGATTGATTGAAGACTCCAGAACGGAGTGTAGCACAAAAGAGAAAGTCAGTGGTGTGCTAGAAAACGTCTCACCTCGAGCTCTCTAGGAGAAAACAAAAACCTAATTTGTGGTGCTTGCCAATTTCCATGGTGTAAATACTTTCACCATGACTGATTTCAAGTTACTGGCATGATCTCACTGAGCAGAGTTGGGAAGCGATCACACAATTGGCTCTTGCCAGCTTGCAAAGTCAGCTCCAGCTAGCGTGGCCAACCATCCTGGTTTACCTGGAACTGTCCCAGTTTTAGCACTTAAAGACCCACATTCCAGGGAACCCCTCTGTCCTGGGCAATCAAACAGTTTAGCTTCAGCACACCACTGGAAGAATTCGATTCTTCCCAAGAGGATCAGGAATGGTTTCAGAAAGCGGAGGCTCCAGCTTATTTGCTTAAGTAGAAACATTCTCCACTGTTGCCAATGGAATCAATGGAAACCAAGTGTTTAATAAAAAAGGAGGGTCACGAGGCTCTGTGCTGTCAATCTCAAGTTTCTTTGGTCCTCCGAGGACTCGGGAAGTTGCAGGGAGGAATCTACTTGCAGCATCCCCCCTTTTTCCTCCCCTGCCTTACACTGATGGACCTGTTGGGAATCAAACAACTTCAGCAATCCTTTTGCATAGATTCTGTCAAGCAAGGAGAAGTGATATTTTACCTATAAATATATTTGGCAATTTATCCAGCCAGAAAGCAGGCACCCATAAGAAGTAAGCATATTGGAAACCTTGGCCATCTCACTGGCTTCATGTCTTTTCAGTCTCCAAAATGTGTCTGCTAAAATTCAGCCCCCTGGCACACTGTAGTCCTTTAGCTATGATCCCTCCTCTACTTGAAGGGAAAGATACTTTAGGAAAGGGAGAACTGGAAGATTGGGTGTGAAATGAGGAGGAGAGGAGAAGGAAGAAGCTTCCTAAGGGCAAAAGGGCCACTTCCTCCCCTGCAAGCCCTGACTCATCATAATGAAACCTCCCTGTCCAGCACTCTGACATTGTCTTATATAATCTTCCTGAGATTCTTCAGGGTGGGCAGGTATTAGTCCCAGTTTATAAATGAGAGGCAGAAAACATGATTCCATTAGCATAGGAAGGAATATTGGGAGCAGAATTTGACAACAGTGCCTCTCCTGCATACACACTTTGCTCACTGGGAGATGTCTGTTTTGCCTTGCAAATAGTTGTGACTTCGTTTTCATTTTACTTTCTATTTTCTCATCATCAAGAATATTTATTGATCCGACAGTCATGCAAGAGGTTCTTGGTTTCCCTGGTCACTGGACAAGTCTCAGGTCTCAACTAGTGTTTCTGTAAAAGACTATCATTCTAAGAGTTGAACTGAGCTTTTCTTTCTTTCTCTTTCTTCTTTTCTTCATTTCCTCCTTTCTTCCTTCCTTCCTCCCTCCCTTCCTCCCTTCCTCCCTTCCTCTCTTCCCCCTTCCCTTCCCTTCCCTTCTTCCCTTCCTTCCTTCCTTCATTTCCTTCTTTCTTTCTTTCTTTCTTTCTTTCTTTCTTTCTTTCTTTCTTTCTTTCTTTCTTTCCTTCTTTCCTTCTTTCTTTCTTTCCTTCTTTCCTTTCCTTCTTTCCTTCTTTCTTTCTTTCTTTCTTTTTCTTTTCTTTTCTTTTCTCCTTCCTTCCTTCCTTCCTTCCTTCCTTCCTTCCTTCCTTCCTTCCTTCCTTCCTCCCTCCCTCCCTCCCTCCCTCCCTCTCTCTCTCTTTCTTCCTGAGACAGGGTCTCGCTCTGTCACCCAGGCTGGAGTGCAGTAGCGCAACCACGGCTCACTGCAACCTCCACTTCCTGGCCTCAATTATTCTCCTGCTTCAGCCTCAGCCTCCCAAGTAGCTGGGACTACAGGCACATACCACCATGCCAAGTTAAATTTTTAAAATTTTTGTAGAGACAGGGTCTCATTATGTTGCCCAGGCTGGTCTTAAACTCCTGGTCTCAAGCAATCCTCCTACCTTGGCTTCCCAAAGTGCTGGAATTACAGGCGTGAGCCACCCTACCTGGCCCAGCTTTTCTATTATTAAATTTTTTTAAAAATAATTATTTAGACAATAACCCCCAAAATCGATTAATGAGAAGTCAATAGTAGAGTTTCTGAATCCAGACTGCATGGGTTTGAATCCCTATCTCATCATACTTGTGTGCCTTGGTTTTTCTCATCTGCAAAATAGGAGATAATAATACCTACCCCGTAGGGTTGCTGGGAGAATTAAATGCGTTGTTATTTGTAAACTGTCTGGACCCACGCCTGGCACATATTAAGTGCTCTATATTTTGCTGTCATTCTCAATTTGGAGTTTTCCTCCCATACGTCTCTCTTCAACCTTTAGCCCCTGCTACTCTTTATCTATGAGTACAAAGTGATTTCTAATTTAGGACAAGCTTATGTAAACACACATGTTGAGCTTCCTATAGTAAACTTCCAATTTTAAAGGAACTACACAAAGCACCATGCAAAGGACTCACTCAACACTCAACAGGAATCAGGTCAAGATGGAAGAAAGGAATAAAAATAACACTCAGCACTCGCCACGTGTTGAATATCCTGCCAAACGCTCTTGATCCATATTCTCCTAACAACCCATATGAGGTGGGTACTATTATTACCATCTTTCAGATGGGAAAAACAGCCTTGGAAAAGATACGGAGGGAAAAATAGCCTCATGCTTGGTTCAAAGGTAGATGTCTGTGAGAGAGGAGGTAGAACTTGTGTGACCTCAAAGACGACCCTTCCCCAAACGACTCAGTTTCCCTAACTCTGTAGTGTTCTTAAGATCTATACAAGGCAAGTTTACAATGAAATATTATTCAGCCTCAAAAAAGAAGGAAATTCTGCCATTTGTGACAACTTGAACAAACCTGGAGAACATTATGCTACGTGAAATAAGCCAGAAAAATAAATACTGCATGATTCTACTTACATGAGGTACCTAAAATAGTCAAACTCATAGAAGTAAAGAATAGAACTGTACTTACCGGGGGCCAGAGGGAGGGGAAACGAAGCACTCTTCAACTGGTACAAAGTTTTGGTTATGCAAGATGAATTCACTCTAGAGATCTGGGGTACAGCAAATTGTACCCTATACTTTATTATGCACTTAAAAAATTGTTAAGGTCAAGTGCAGTGGCTCATGCCTGTAATCCTAACACTTATGGAGGCCAAGACTGAGGATTGCATGAGACAGGAGAATTGCTTGAGGTCAGGAGTTCAAGCTTATGTAAACAGACGTGTTGAGCTTCCTATAGTAAACTTCCAATTTTAAAGGAACTACACAAAGCACCATGCAAAAGACTCACTCAACACGCAACAGGAATCAGGTCAAGATGGAAGAAAGGAATAAAAATAACACTCAGACAGGGCAACATAGTGAGTCCCTCTTGCTACAAAAAGTTTTTAGATACAAAGTATTATTTGTTTAATGGGTTGATGTCAAGTTAAATGTTCTTAACACACACACACAAGGGGACAGAAGGAAATTTTCATAGCTGATGAAATATTTATTACCTTGATGGTGGTGATGGTGTTGTGAGTGTATGCCTATGTCCAAATTCACCAAATTGTATAATTAAATATACAATATATTTTATAGCAATTATACCTCAGTAAAGATGTTTAAAATATTTTTCAGGGATTTTGAAAAAAAAAACTATAGGCAAGTTTAATCAGAATTTTAAAATTCTAATAAAATTTTTTATTTTATTAAAATAAAATTTAAAAATTCTAATAAAAAAATTAAAGGCAAGCTTAATCAGAATCACCAATATTGGTGCAAGGTGGCATTAACCAACAGTGGCAATGGTAACAGCTTAAACTGAGGAGAGTCAGGTGTGCCCTCTCCAGCACCCCCTTCACCTGCCTCCATTTTGCTCGTGCTTAACAAGCCCAGGCCACTACCTCGTTCTAATCTTGGCCCTGGTATTTAATCTCATTTCATGCCAGCTCAAACAGCAGCTCTCTGTAGATCAGTGTACAGCGAGCCCTCTGCCCTCTGCTCCCTGGCTCTTCCCAGGGGCCCTCCTGGCTCACAGCCCAGATACCAAGTAACCATTGTCAAATATTTACTGAGCAGAGTGCAGCCAGCCAACGCTTCTGAGGAACTGTACTGGAAATATTAAACAGTCCAAACGCCACTCCCATTGCATTTTGATAGTACTTTCAGAGTTTACAAATGACCCTTACATCCTATGTCACCCAGCGTCCCACCTCCTACGTGCCACCACCTGAGTGCTTACTGTAATCTAGCACTGTGCTACTACATCCCAAACACGAATGCATCTACACCTCATACCACCCCATGCGCAGGCGCATCTCCACTTTAAAGATGAGACAGCTAAGGCTCAGAGACGTGAATCAGCTTACCCAAGGTGGTACAACCAGCAAAGGGCAAAACAGCAATTGAACAGAGTAGGTCTGACTCCCAAGTCCACACTATGTGGACTATTATGTCATGATTAGATGCAATCATGTTAGCACATTGATAGGTCATAGTAAGCACACAAGTACACAGACTCCCAAAGCATCAGGCTGTCGTCTCTCCCTGGCATGTCTTCCTTCCACCTCCATCTCTGTCTTTATTTAATTGCTTGCCCTACTGCCCTTTGAGAACCAGCACTAATGTCAACTCCTCCATAAAAATTCCTTTCTCCTCTCAGCTATTTGCACCCAGAAGTGCTTACTGTATTATAATGCAATTGTCATGTGTCATTTACACGTTTATTTCCCTGGAACAGGGACTATGATTCATAGATCATGGAGTCCACCTCAACTGGGGTAGTGCTTAGCATACAATAGATTTTAATACTTGTTTGTTCAAGGACGATAAGGGAGGAAAGAAGAGGAGAAGAAAGAAGAAGAAAAAGAGAGAGAAAAATAATTCAGAGTCTAATTTGCCTGCAACATATTTCTTCTTAATTAATTCACATGCCTCTCATGAGACAATCTATTCCTACTGTCCAGCCTTGAAGCTATTGAAGTAGAAAATCAGGACACAAGGACTGACAAGTATGAATGTACTTAAATGAGTGTATTTCTGGCTGTGTTCTGGAAGATGCTGGTTACTATATAATACACAGAGCAACCAATTTGCAAATCATATCCCTCAGCAAACTCCTTCACACATTCCATCCCCAGCGTTTGCTGCAACCTGGAAGATGTTCCTAGAATGTTCCATTTCTATTATAAGAGTTAAGACTTCCTTGAATTGGACTGGGACAGAAGGCATTTGATGAGGCGTCTGTTTTTCCATTCTGGTTCTTCTGGCTGGGAGTACCAGAATCTTGATTCAGAAGAGCTGACCTCCCTCCTGGGCAATCTGGTCTGTTGCAGCAGGAACATCCCTGAGTCATTTCTCAGCGTGGGTGTTTTCTGCATTCTTTCTGCCAAGGTGACACCGCTTCCTAGGATCAGAGCATCTCAGTTTATTTTCTATGCTTCCTCCTTTGAGAAAAATGGATCATTCATGTCCTTGTTTTAGAGGAGGGAACACAGGAATGTAGATACACAGAGAAGGACATGTAGACCTACTAGAAGGAAGAAAAAACCAAAGAGGAAGTCCACCCAGCACCAGGGCTGCCTTACTCACGCACCAGGCAGTGCCTTTCATAGAGCTGACAGCACTTGCTTCCATTTTGGACCTGAGGTCCAGGCATGATGGCCAGCACCTCACCAGAGTGGCATCCCACGGAGAGTCTCACACCCAATGAGGTGTGAATTATCACACTCGTCAAATGAGACAGCTAGCAAGGTGTGATGCTGGGACATCATGCCAGGCCACCTGGACTCCACAGCGTGACTGCCTGGTGTAAAATATATGTCTGGAACTTCAGATCCAAGCTGCAGGTGACCAATGAGAAATTGATCTTTAGAGTGCCATTTACAAGGGGAAAACTCCTCAAGCAGGAAAGGGGTTTGAAATATTCTGGAAAGTTTATTGCTGATTGGTCTTCAACAAATATCAATTGTTTGCATTTACTAAGACCGTGCTGTCAGCCAGGCTTGTTTTAGATGCTTGGCATGAATAACTTTAATTCCTCCAGGAACCTTACGTGGTAGGCACTATTATTATCCCCATTTACCATTGGTAGGTTCTAATTGAGATCCGAAAAAAGTCAGTGGTGTGGCACGTAGCTGGAAAAACACTGGAGGAATTGCAGGGAGTTTCAACATGGCTTCTTTCACTGGGTGCAAGCGAGCCTGGGTGTGGGCCTGGGCGTGAGCCCCAAGCCATAGGTACAGCGTTAGCAGCGTAATTGTACCTTGTACCGACAATAATGGCTCCGAGCCAAGCACGAGCGCATGTGAGTGGTTACTTAACGCGCCTCACGTGGTGTGATTACGTAAGTGCAGAGTTGTGCGTCTGCACTCCAAACCCGCGGAGACACACAGCGTCGGAAAGTCGCCTCGGCCTACTGCCAACTAGAGTGCAGCCATGTCCCTTACGACCATGAAGAAAGTACAGCACAGAGAGGTTCTATAACTTGCCCAAAGTCACACAGCTAATAAGCAGTTGTGCTGGGTCTCAAATTTACTTGACAACAAAGCCACATTCTTCAACTTTACTATTATTATATTTTCAATGGCCACCTATTATAAATATGATGTTGCTGGGGCATTATAAGATAAATATTTGACAAGTTTGGGAGATATCTATCCATCTGAGATCAACATATATGAATTAGAAAACTATATATCTACATATGGTACGTGTGTGTATATATCTTCACATACATACCTTCCAAACCTGTTCAATCTAAATATGTAGAATTGAAATCTGCATGAATATCACTTTTATGAGATCTTATAAATATCACAAGGCAGAAAGCCAAGAAATGACCCAAAGAGGCAGGGAAAGGGCTAACATTTCTCTAGCTCCCTGTTTTCTGGCATTTGAAAAGTTATTTCACGTAAGCCTCAAGCCTTGCAGCGCAGAGACTGCTCCCATTTTACAGATGAGGAGATGGTGGCTTAGAGGTTAATGGCCCAAGTTCACACAGCTGCTAAGAGGCAGCTCTGCATTCAAACCAGGCTTCCTGTGGGCTCAAAGCCCAGACCTCTAAAATCATTTTTATTGACGTTTAGTATCTTTTGCTGTTTTTATCTGTCTCCTGAGTGTCAGTGCGAGCACTGTCAAAATATGAACAAATTGAAAGAAAACAAAATAAGGAATGTTGCCCTGGCTCTACAATGTCTCATCGTTGAAAACGAGTGGAATATCCGTGTGGTCTCCTAAAGCCTCATAAGCAGGTCTGACCCCATCCTGGAGTCCCCTGCAGCCCATTCTGGATCTGACTTGCATTCTCACTGTATGCAGAAGTTCTGCTTAGTTGCTTCGGGTTTCAAAAACTAAATCTCCGGATAGGCAAACAGGCCTGAGGCCCCGTCATCAGCTGTCTATCCCATTAACAATGAACAATGGACGTGGAATGTCCATTCCATATACATTCCCGAGAAGAAGCTCGGTACCCGGCTCCTGGGAACAAGCCATAGGACACCCGTTCCTTCAGCACTGAGCATCGCTGATGAATACAGCCATTGTGGAGGCAGCCCCCACCACAATGAGGGGACAACGCCAAACAGACTGTTTGCTTTTTCTCTCTCTTTCTTTTAAAATCACATCACATGATTCTTTCACTTCGACATCAAATATCCTGCTGTTACAAGGAACAAGCCTGGATTATCTTCTCAAGCAGATTAGGAAAGATAACCAACATGGCTAACAGTGGTTCCTGCAGGGATTCAGGGCACTGGGACCTCAACCTGCCCTGCTGATGGTGGTGCCTCTGACAGAGAGTCCTACCCCACATTATTTGTTAAGAAAAAAAAAGAAGGCCGGTTGCAGTGGCTCATGCCTGTAATCCTAGCACATTGGGAGGCCGAGGTGGGTGGATTGCTTGAGCTCAGGAGTTTGAGACCAGCCTGGGCAACATGGTGAAACCCCATCTCTACCAAAAATACAAAAATTAGCCAGGTGTGATGGCACATGCCTGTAATCCCAGCTGCTTGGGTGGCTGAGGCAGGAGAATCGCTTGAACCTGGGAGGCAGAAGCTGCAGGGAACAGAAATTGCAACACTACACTCCAGCTTGGGCAACAGAGTGAGACCCTGTCTCAAAAAATTTAAAAAAAAAAAAAGGAAAAAAGGAAAAATTAAGTCCCAGTGTTATCGTCAGTCATAACACATGACTCAACATTCTCCTGCTGCACCTCCCAGATATCAGTTATTTGGGTTTTTTGGTCTTGGGCATGTTGAGAACATTCGTTTGTCTTACCCCTCAGCTCCTACAACTCTATGATATTTGTATCATGGAACGGCCTCCCTAAAACAGAAAGGGGATCAGGGGCAGGCATGTCATTTAGATCTGCCAGAATCAGAAAATCTGGTTCTAGCCTTGGCTCCCACTCAACCACTGCCTGGCCAGGTGATCTTAGACAAGTCTCCACACGGTCTCTGCAAGCCCTCACAGGTTCTTTGTGCAAATGAGAAAAAGGTGACCGTTGAGGGGAAGCAGTCCTGCCAGCACCAGGCTTGGCAATATGCCCCCAACTCAGTCCTGCCCCAGCCCCTCAGCCAGGGCCTCAGGCAGGGCATAACACGCACAGCCATTTGCGGAGCGCTGCGTCTCTGTTTCAGCGCATTAGTTGTGAAGTGGGACAGATCATGTGTCCCACAAAATTCTCTGCACTGATGAGGCTAACAGGACATAGAGAACAGCTTATGAATTAGCCGAGTGATAAGAGATTTCTGTTGCCCTGATTCAATTCTACCTCACTTCCTGGGCACTCCATAATACTTTGGATGAAAAGCAAAGAAGCCATTACTATTTTGAAGTTGCTTCTTCCACACTCAGAGGACCAGCTCCTTCAGAACTTGATCAAAAGTAGGGTGGCCCTTATAAGTGTACGGCCTCTGCAACTGCATAGGGCCCCATGCTCAGAAGGGCCCTGTGCTTGGCTTAATACTCTGATGTTACCATATTGAAATTCTTGGTAATTTTTGAGCAAGGAACCCTGCACTTTCATTTTGTACTAAGCCCAGCAAATTATGGAACTGGTCCTGCCAACAAGCCTTCAAAAGCACCAAATAGCTTTCTTATATCTCACAAAATATTTGAATAAGGAAAACAGGAGGTATCATTCTGCAACTCCAGCGTCATCCAACCCCTCTGTCGGATCATGGAAGCTCTAGTCATAGAATGTGAGGCAGTATTGTGCGCTGCACAGAGCACAGGCTTTAGGAGGCAAATTGAGCTGGGTTCAGTCCTGCATCCTGCCAGACCTTAAACAAATGATCTAACCTGCCTGAACCCAGGTTTCCTTACCTGGAAGGCAGAGCAGTAATGCCCACTCTTCCCTATGCATAATAAAGAAAGGTCTATAAACTGCCTGGCACACAGCAGGTGTACAACAGTATCAGTCCTCTTCCTGGCTTGTTTCAGGAACAGATGCTGCAAGATGGGGCATGCCTTCACGTTCCAAATGGCAGGGAGGTGATAGGTGGCCCTGACGATCCTTTCAGCTCTAGGAGTCTGTTATTCTCCATTAACCAAACCCTCAAGCCAGCTCACCTTCAGTCCACAGATATTAGCCAGGACACTTTGGGTCGCAAGGATGGAAACCCAACTCATATTAACTTAGACCAAGGAAGTTTGCTAGTTAGTGAAACTGGGAAACCCAAGGACACAGGCGCTGCTGTGTCTGAGGATTTGTACAATGTGTTTCTTTCTCTCTCTCCCTTTATGTAGTGGACAAAATGGCCACTAAGAGCCCTAGACTCACGCACTTTCACTCTACCAGACCCAGTAGGAGGCAGACGTGTATCTCTCTCAGTATCTATGTAGCAACCAAGGGAAAGACTCCAATTGACTCTAATCCTGCTTGGATTACATCTTCACTCCTGAACCAATCCTGATTGCCAGAGTCACAGGGCATGTGCCCACATTGGTGACCAAGGGCAGGACAAAGGGGCTCGAGCCTCATGACCAACAACCCCAATGAGGCCACACAATGGGGGAAGGGGAAATAAGGAAAATAAGGATGCCATGCAGAGACAGGCAACATACCCAGTGAGCTGCATGTGGTTTACTGTTCACTTCCACTGGGTGCCAAAGGAAATGAAAGCGGGGAGACCTGAACCGTGGTGGTACTGCCAGTAGCACTTAAACCAGCCTTCACTGAAGGATGGAAAATATATGGACATGCCAGCCGTGGTGGCTCACGCCTGTAATCCCAGCACTTTGGGAGGCCAAGGCAGGCAGATTGCCTGAGCTCAGGAGTTCGAGACCAGCCTGGGAAACATGGCAAAACCCCGTCTCTACTAAAAATACAAAAAATTAGCCAGGTGTGGTGGCGTGCACCTATAATCCCAGCTACTGGGGAGGCTAAGGCATGAGAATCACTTGAACCCAGGAGGTGAAGGTTGCAGTGAGCTGAGATCGTACCACTTCACTCCAGGCTGGGCGACACAGTGAGACTCTGTCTCAAAAAAAAAGAAAGAAAAGAAAAGAAAATATATAGACACATATCACTTAGGAGAAGCTCTGTGAGAAAAGGTAAAGACAGGAAACTCAGGGTGTTCCTAGCTACCAGCTGCATAACTACAATGAACCTCACAGGTTAATTGCAGTTTTTAAAAGTTATGTGTTTATATTTGTGGTTAACTTCCATTTATGCAAGCAATACTGGGTTTCCATTTTTGTGCTAACAAAGATTTCCTTTTTGAGATAACTTTAAGTAAAAACAAATGTCAATTGAAAGGAAAATAAGCAAATAATAATTATAAGCAAATAGTAATTTGCTTATTAATTAGACATAGGTAACTGTGGACGCAATACTGCATGTATTGTGCCAATGACTGAAGTATGGGAAACAGCTCAGTACAATATATAAACAGGACTTTACC
Source organism: Macaca mulatta (assembly GCF_049350105.2). NCBI lineage: Eukaryota > Metazoa > Chordata > Mammalia > Primates > Cercopithecidae > Macaca > Macaca mulatta. The sequence goes on along the minus strand of NC_133413.1, from coordinate 134,126,524 downwards.
TTTCCAAGGAGCACTAAAACCAGAACTGTGCTTTTACTGGTTCCTATAGTGTCTCCAACAAGCCAAATATGTGTCTCTCATTGTATGGATGGCAAAGATCCAAGTCACCAAATGAACCTGTAATAAGGTCCTAGAACCCTCAGCTTCTGACCTATTCCTTAGACATAACTGTGTCTCCTGGCAAAGGGGGAGGACCAGCACTCCAGTACACTGGCCCAGAGTATTATTCTTTGTTTCAGAGGCAGACACACAAAGGTGGGGTTGATATGAAAATCGCTCATTGCAGAGCTGGCCAGGATGATTGTCCTTGAGGACAGAGGGGCCCATTCTCCTGGTCATCCAAGGCTAGCTGACCCCAAGGAGTACCAGCCACCTCTCTGGGGCCGGAGTCTCCCCAGCCGATGTCCGCATGTACCAGTGTGTGAAGTGACAGCTGGTCCCTGGTTAGGATGACTGTTTGGTCCTCCAGTTTGCTACTGATTTTAGCCAGAGATCATTAAGGAATGTCTATATTGTCATCTCACCTTTTCAATTATTTTCTCCAGGCTAAAGCGAGCAGTCCTCAGGGTTTTGATGTGGATCGAGATGCCAAAAAGCTGAACAAAGCCTGCAAAGGAATGGGTATGAGAGACATTTTGTTGCTAATTTACTTCTGAAGTTGATTAAACTTGGTCTCATGTCCAACTTTCCCATGATGTTAGGAAGCTGACATCTCACTATCTTGTGTATTCCAAGCTAACGCAAGTCAATCTCTTCCACTGACCTCTTTATTAAAGTTCACAAAATTATAGTAGGATCCTATGACTTTTCAGGATTCTATATAACAGCTAGGAGTTGGATATTGTGACATTTAATTTGACCTTGAGGTGAGAGAAACTTCATGAGAAGCGCAGTTCATGCAATCCTGGTGTATTAGTCTGTTCTCATGCTGCTAATAAAGACTTACGTGAGACGGGGTAATTTATAAAGAAAAAGAGTTTAACGGACTCCCAGTTCCACATGGCTGAAAAGGCCTCACAAGCATGGCAGAAAACGAAGGAAGAGCGAGGGACTTCTTACATGGCAGCAGGAAAGAGAGGATTAGACCCAAGTGAAAGGAGTTTCCCCTTATAGAACCATCTGATCTCGTGAGACTTACTACTGTGAGAACAGCATGAGGGAAACCGCCCCCATGATTCAATTATCTCCCACCAGGTCCCTCTCACAACATGTGGGAATTATAGGAGCTATGATTCAAGATGAGATTTGGGTGAGGACACAGCCAAACCATATCACCTGGTATGATCTAAACCCCTCTGATCCTTTCCCTAGGAGATGGTGGGGAATTGAGTCTGATGAGAGCTGGATAAGGGACCTGGAAGCAACAAGTAAAAGTAGATCGGTGGCTCACACCTGTAATCCCAGTACTTTGGGAGGCCGAGGTGGGCAGATCATGAGGTCAGGAGATCAAGACCATCCTGACCAACATGGTGAAACCCCATCTCTACTAAAAATACAAAATTAGCTGGGGGTGGTGGCAGGTGCCGGTAATCCCCAGCTACTCGGGAGGCTGAGGCAGGAGAATCACTTGAACCAGGGAGTCGGAGGTTGCAGTGAGCCGAGATTGCGCCACTGCACTCCAGCCTGGGAGACAGAGAGAGACTCCACCTCAAAAAAAAAAAAAAAAGAAAGAAAAGAAAAAGAAAAAAGAACTAGATCAAGTAACTGGTCAAGATCAACCATCAAGGGTTGAAAATGGAGAAGCTGTTTACATCCTAAGGGTCAGAGTTGGGGACTCCACAAGAAGTCAAAACTAAGGTAGACCAGGGACCAGGGTGGGATGAGGGAGAGAGCATCTAGGTCTAGGGCCATGAAGAGAGGCCCTGAGATCCAAGAAAGCCACTCATGACACAAGGTCTAGTCCCAGAAGCCTGGAAGAGGGTGAGATCCAAAGCACAGATGGAAGGATTTCCCTTAAACAGGACAAGAAGGGAAGGCGCTGAGACTGACAGCTGGAGTAGATGCCTTCATAGGTGTTGTCAGGGCAGAAATTGAAGGCACCCATGCCTGGTAACCTGACATTGCTCAGTGAGTGGGAGGTGAGGTTGTCTGCTGAAGAGAAGGGTTTGACAATGGAATATGGCGCTTGAGTGGTGGCTTGGAATAGCCCTTGAGTAGTAGAAAAGTGGGAGACAACCAAGAGAAGACTGCTGATATGCACTGAGGGCACTGAGTAGGGAGATCATGGTTTCTCATGGCTCCAGCCCACATGGTTGTGTGATTTTTCCCTGTATCCTTGAAGGTAGGACTGGAGACATTGATTGACCCCAGGCTTGCTGATCAGGAGTTCCAGAACAACAAGCAAGTGAAATCATTGAAGGGGACAGAGGGGTCAAGGGGCAAAGTGAATTAATTTCCCAGATTTTCTTTTTTACATTTATTGAGAAACTGTTAAACTTTCAGGCATTGGGCTAATCACTTTATATACAAAATCTCATCAAATTCTTACAAAAATCCATTCTCCAGCTGAGGAAACTGAGGACCTGACATTTTAAGTAAGACAGACAAAGTCACCAAGCCATTAAGTGGGGAACACGGGGATTGAACCTGTTCTTGTCACTCACTCCAAATGTCACCAATTTAGAGACATCCCAGCTAGGGCACCTCAGCTACATGGCTGCGGTCCTGGAGGGGGTGGGGACAGACTGAGAAGACATGGCTCAGTGTCATTACAACAGGTAGGAACCATCTCAGTCCACAGAATGTTTTATTAAATTAATTTTTTGCTTATTGAGATATAATTTGAATACCATAAAATGCACCCTTTTGCAGCATGCAATTCAGAGTTTTAGTATATCCACAGGATTTTGTGACCATCCCCACTAATTCCAGAACATTTCATCCCTGAGAAAGAAACCTCACACCTATTAGCAGCCCCTCCCTCTCTTCAGCTCCGGGCAATCACTAATCGGTTTCCTGTCTCCACTGATTTGCCTATTCTAGACATTTCACTTAAATAGAATCATACATTATGTGGCTTCTTTTACTTGGCATAATGTTTTACAAAAACAAGTGATAGGTTTTTTACGTAGAAGTAGATTAGTAGAGATTTTCTTTCCTAGAATGGGTGTCATAGTAGAATAAATATGGCCACAAATTTATTGTATGGCTCCAGAGGAATAAAACTTGGATCTATGGTAGAAGTTCCAAGGAGACATATTTTGCTTTAATATAAGAAACTTGGCTGGGCGCAGTGGCTCACACCTGTAATTACACACCTGTAATCTCAGTACTTTGGGAGGCCAAGGCAGGCGAATCACCTGAGATCAGGAGTTTGAGACCAGCCTGGCCAACATGGTGAAACCCTGTCTCTACTAAAAATATAAAAATTGGCAAGGTATGCTGGTGCACACCTGTAGTCCCAGCTACTTGGGAGGCTGAAGCAGGAGAATCGCTTGAACCTGGGAGGGGGAGATTGCAATGAGCTGAGATGGCACCACTGTACTCTAGCCTGGGTGACAAGGTGAGACACAATCTCAAATATATATACACACACACACACACACACATATACACATATATATATGTATATACACACACACATACATATATGAAACTTATCTAGCCATAGAATAGTTGCCTTGCCCAAGAAATGTTGAGAAGTCTGCAGGAGTTGGGATTGGGAAGATCTGGTAGGAAAGTAGTACAAGCGATGGCTACTTATTAAAACCCTACATATTATGTCTAGTGTTCCATTATTGGAACACTAAGCATATGGGAGTTATTTATATCCTACTGCTCAAGGTCATTGCCGAGGTCTGATTGCAAAAATTCAAAAAACTGCAACCTCAGGCATAAATAAGTTAAGAATTCTTGAATAAATCAGAGCTAGAGAATGGGGGGAGGAAGAGAAAGAAGGAGGGAGAAAAAGAAAGAAGATAGGGAGAGAGGAGAGAGAGAGAAGAGAGAGGGAGGGAGAGAGTGAAGGAGAGAAAGAAGAGAAGGAGGAAGAGAGAGAAAGAAGAAAGAAGAGAGAGGAAGAGAGGGAGGGAGGGAGAGTGAATGTGCAACCTGTGTTCTCATCTACAAAATGAGGCTAACAATGTCTCCTCACATGGAGACGGATAAAGGAGGCATTGCAGAGCCCAGCACCTCATTGGCCCTCATTGTATGTGGATAGCCTCCTTTGGAACAATATGCTGGGATCCAAAATCTGCACAAAGCCAGTAAGATCAGTATGAGCGTTGAGTAGTCACGTCCTTGTTCTCCATCACCGAGGGTGAACTGGGTTGAATGGGGGCTCCCCAAAAATATATGCCCCCAGAACCTGTAAACATGACTGTTTGGAAAAAGGGTCTTTGCAGATAGAATTAAGTTAAGGATCCTGAGATGAGATTATCCTGAATTACCTGGGTGAGCTCTAAATCTAATGACAAGTGTCCTTAGGAGAGACAGAGGAGGAGACACACAGAGAAGGCCATGGGCAGATGGAGATAGAGACTAGAGAGATACGGCCACAAACCCGAGAATGCTAAGGGTTCCCGGCAGAAGCCAGGAGGGGCAAAATCAGACTCTGCCCCAGGGCTCCTGGAGGGACTGTGGGCCTGCCGGTGCCAGAATTTCAGACTTCCCCCCTCCAGAGCTGTGCGGGAATAGGCTGCTGTTGTTTTAAGCCACCAAGTTTGTGGTCATTAAATCAGCAGCCTCCCCTCCGGACAGTGAGACAGTGGACAAGTGGGAAGCAGTGACTTGCTCAGGCAGGCAGGACTGTGCCCATTCATTACTTCGTCTGTCTTCCCTGCACTCCCATTTCCAAAAGAGAAATGAGGGACCGCGCGGCCCAGCAGAGCTAGCAGAAGAGGGTGACCCTCCAGCACCAGAGTGGGGGCTGCAGCCTCCTGGGCCCAGCGAGGCAGGCCGGGCTGGCACTGGAGCCCAAGGGAAAGCTGAGCCTCCACCACAGCCCTGATCACTGTTCTGCCACACGGGCCCGGGGCCTTCCCACCCTGTCTGGAGCCCCCTTCCTGCTGAAATGTGACTCGGTATCTTCCCAGAAAATTCTGGGAAAAGCAAAACCAAGGAGGCCCGGAGGCACTTCCTGAGGCTGATTATTGTCCCGGCTTTGACCTCTGCTGTGAAATTACAGTGTCCAGTGTGTGGCTCCTTCTTTTCTCATTTTTAAAAAAGCCTTTCCCAGAACCACTGGGGACTGGCCCTGGTGCCTCAAACCATTGTAAGTATTTACAGGAAATCATTCAGCAGCACTGCTTATATGATACACATATTGTGAAATGTAAAGTGAGGTCATTGCTCAGTGACTGGGTAGTAGAAACACCCCCCGGATCAGCCTGAGACTGGACTCAAAGGACTTGGGGGAAATCCAGTGTTGTTTTCACGGCCTTCCCCGACCTCCAGGTTGTTGCTGGGCCATCTCAGGACTGTTTTGCAATCTGGTTTCTCGCCTTTTTTTTTTTTAACTTTAAAATTTCATAGACTTTTATTAGTTTTTTTTATTATTATTATACTTTAAGTTCTGGGATACATGTGCAGAACGTTTAGGTTTGTTATGTAGGTATACATGTGCCATAGTGGTTTGCTGCACCCATCAACCCGTCATCTATATTAGGTATTTCTCCTAATGCTCTCCCTCCCCTAGACCCCGACCCCCTGACAGGCCCTGGTGTATGATGTTCCCCTCCTGGTGTCCATGTGTTCTCATTGTTCAACTCCCACTTATGAGTGAGAACATGCGGTGTTTGGTTTTCTGTTCCTGTGTTAGTTTTCTGAGAATGATGGTTTCCAGCTTCATCTATGTCTCTGCAAAGGACATGAACTCATTCTTTTTTATGGCTGCATAGTATTTCATGGTGTATATGTGCCACATTTTCTTTATCCAGTCTATCATTGATGGGCATTTGGGTTGGTCTCTCTTTTTTTTTTAAACCTTTCCCAGAAAGAACAGCTAAAAAACACTATTATTATTATTATTTTTTTTTTTTCCAAGACAGAGTCTCGCTCTGTCGCCCAGGCTGGAGTGCAGTGGCACAGTCTCGGCTCACTGCAAGTTCCACCTCCTGGGTTCACACCATTCTTCTGTCTCAGCCTCCCAAGTAGCTGGGACTACAGGCGCCCGCCACCAAGCCTGGCTAATTTTTTGTATTTTTAGTAGAGACGGGGTTTCACTGTGTTAGCCAGGATGGTCTCGATCTCCTGACCTCGTAATCCACCCGCCTCGGCCTCCCAAAGTGCTGGGATTACAGGCGTGAGCCCCCGCACCCGGCACTATTATTTTAAATATTAATTTCATTTTCCTGATTATCCAGATGTGGGCTGCACGTGGCATCAGAGTACGGAGGATTTCTATTGATCCTCACTACGCAGACCCATCTGAGTATCACATACAACTTACACCACTTCAGAGACAAGGTTCTGTCGTGATGACATGCAAACTTCCTCATTCATCCATTCATTCATTCATTCGCGTGTGCACACGTTTAAGCATCCGTTCATTCAGCAAGTCATCTGATAAATACTGACGGCCTTCTGCGGGAATACCGTGGTGAACAAACCACTCTGCTCCCGTGGAACTTGCAGTGTGTCCTGGCAGAGACAGGAAGAGCAGGCAGCATGAGAGACACAGAGGGCGAGATGCCTCATCTGTCCAGGAGTGTGCAGGGAGCTGAGACCTGAAGGCGAAGTGGGAGCAGAGGTGAGGATCGGCGTGTTCCCGATGGGGGGAAGAGCCCATGCAAACACCCAGAGGCGAGAAAGGAAGTGTTGTTTGTTCCAGGAGCTGCAAATCATCTACGAGGTGGGTGGAAAGTAGCCTGGGGGAGGACAGGTAGGAGGACGACACTTTGAGCGGCCAAAAGGCCCCCATAGGCCCCACTGCAGAGTTGAAGCCTCATTCTGCATTTGAGAGGCCTATACTGAAGGGTTTGAAGCAGAGGGGTGAGCAGGCCAATGTACACTTCAGAACGGTTGTTCTGGGGGCAGTGAATGCCAACTGGAAAAAGTGAGAGCAACAGAGGAACCTGCATGTGGGTGGTATCCGTAGTTGTGCTGAGCGATGGGGTGGAGATGAGGATGGAGAGAAACGGGTGCATCTGAGAGGCACTAAGGAGGTGGAATGGAGAGACCTTAGTCTGATCGAATGTGGGGTGAGGGAAAAGGGAGAGCCAGACATGAGCCCCAGCTTCCTGGCAGGCCCAGTACAGTGACTGAGCCTCCTGTGGCCAGAAAGGCTCCTTCTGGGCTTGGCACCTGCCAGGATCCAGGCCTGAGAGGCCGAGGCCATCGTCTGGGACAGGGGTGGCCTGAATAGAAAGAAAGGGGTAGGTTCGAGAGATATTTACAAGAAAAAGAAATCCGTTTTGAAGTGAGATTTCTGACGCTCAAAGGTTTTTTTAAAAAATAAAAAAGATAATAATGTCATAGAATGAGCAATTGGATACCCATGATGGAGGCAAAGCTCTGAAGCTCTGGGAGGAAATGAAGGAGGACAACGTGAATCCCAGTGTTGAAACCAAGCCAGCACCAGGCAGGTAACTCACTCCTGCTATTTTTGCAAGTGAGCTCCTCCTAGAATTCTGTTTCTCCAATAGGAACAAAACAGCTAAATGTTCCCCGAGCTGTGGAGGTGAAAATACTCTTTGAGGTTAAGTGAATGATCCAAGGACCCAAAGGTTTGGAACACAGTTGTCACATCAGACCCCTGCTCAGGCCTGTCTTTCTAAGTCCCCTCTCTGTCTTTCCAAAGCGGACTCTGAGGGCTGGTGCTGGCGCAGAGGGAGGATTAAACAGCTCACATTTTTTTTTGCCAGGGCTCCCTTTTGTTCTCTTCCCCATCTCCAGCTAGGTTCCCTCCATTCATTTCCCATCCTCATGGCCTAGATTTTTCCTACTCTCAAGCCTTCCATCAAAATGCATTTGCACGATCTTGTTCCTTCAGGATCCTGATGGCTCAGCTGGGTGGCAGCCATCATCTAGGTCCACCCACCAACCAGAGCAAGACAGCAGTGAGTGGCACCATAACAGCACACACTGCCATTTAGTGGCCACTCCCTAGAGCCCAGGTGTCGGGCTCAGAATGTCAGTACTGCAGTCTTAGATAATCACTGCAATGATCCTGGAAATATACAGGTAAATAGCGTGCTGTGCCAAAACAGAGGAAGCAGAAACTTAACAAGTGTGGCTGAGATTAGGTGAGTAAGCCTTGGGCTGCTGTGTGCAGAGATGGATCTAGAAGAGAAGCATGACACCAAACTGCAGGAAGTCTCAACGCCACCGTAAGGGATTCTGATGTCATTGTAGGAGTCAAGAGGAATCATTAAAGGTATTTAAAGCATGGTGTGAAATGAACACATGCGAGCTTCCCAGGGTGGACTGCAGAGATCAGAGCCTGGTGTCGGGGTGGGGGCTAAAAACACGTAGGGCCTGTTAGGCAGTGACAGTAGGAATGAAGAAAAGGAACAGATGAAAGAGTTGTCTCATAGGTGAGATAGGCAGGACTTGGTAATATTTGAGAGTAAAAAAGACAGGTGGGCCCTCAAAGGTGACTTTGGATTTTCTCTAATCCAGGTGATGCCGTGTGCTGAGACAAAGGAACAGGATGGGGAATGGATTTAAAGATAGACAAAATGAGTTCGGTTTAAGCTACAGCGGAAGTTGAAATGCCTTGGGAGATCTGTAGGAAGCTGGCTACAGGCAGCTGGAAATAAGATCTGAACTCAGAGGAGAGATTAGGGCTAGAGGCACTGATCTTGGAGTCATCAGTAAAAGGGCGAAGGTCGCCTGGGAAAGGAGTGACTCCATTAGAGAGGAGAACTGAAAACCGAGTTTAAAAAGCCAGCAGAAGAATAAAAGCCAATCAAGAACGCTGAGAGGAAGGTGATGGAGAGGAGAAAGGAAGGACTGGGAAAGGAGGTACAAAGTCATCTAGGAAGGTGTTTTACTCAAAGAATTGTCAACCGCAGGCCAGGTGCGGCAACTCATGCCTGTGATCCTAGCACTTTGAGAGGCTGAGGCAGGTGGATCACCAGAGGCCGGGAGTTTGAGACCAGCCTGATCAACTTGGTGAAACCCCATCTCTACTAATAATACAAAAATTAGTCGGGCGTGGTGGTGGGTGCCTATAATCCCAGTTACACGGGAGGCTGAGGCAAGAGAATTATTTGAACCCAGGAGGTGCAGGTTGCAGCGATCATGCCACTGCGCTCTAGTCTGGGTGACATAGCCAGACCCTGTCTCAAAAAAAAAAAAAAAAAAAAAAAAGAACTCCCAACTGCAGAATTCAGATGCTGCAGAACAGTCAGGTACACGCAGGAACCGAGAAGAGGCACTGTGTTGTGCATCAGCTTCCTCATCTGTAAGAGCTTAGACTAGGTAGTCTCTGACGTTTCCTCCAGCTCCCATGATTGCTGACTGCTGTGCCTTGATCCCAGTGAGCTTGATCCCTGGGGTGAGCAATTCATGGAGTCTGGTCCCTGTGCACACCCTGCATGGATGTCAGGCAGTGCAGGGCGCGTGGTCATTTACATCCCCTGGTGTCCCGGGTTTCCGACGTGCACTCTCAGGACCACCACAGACTGGACCCACACTTGGATTCTCGCGTTTCATTCTATTGTATATTCTATTTCTATTCTATTGTATACTATTACCCCCATCTTACAGGTGGGAAAACTGAGACTTAGCAAGACAAATCACTTGCCCAATGTCATGCAGTCAGTACAGGGTGGAGCCATGATTTGAATCCAGCCTGAATAAATCTAATGTGGGGCTTGGTGATAAAACAGTCTTTCTCATTCCCACACTGGAAATACCTGGGTCATCTTTCTGATCCTGGTTTCTGGTTCAAACATGGATATTCCCCCCTTCTTTCTTATTCACTATAGTTTTCAGTACTGATCAAATTGCTGCCATAAGCTTATATTACTTTGAGCATCAGGGGGAAAAAAGCTTTTAAAAAAAAGCATAATTTAAAGGTAATAGGAGTTAAAAGGGGCAACCTCCCTTCATAGTTTCAATCAAGACTTCTCTCCTGAGATTAACAAATGTCCGGGTGGGGTTAATATTGTAACAGTTTGAGCCTATATCTTAACCTTGTTCATGCAATTGTAAGCACCCAGAGGCCAAAGAACAGGCCGTCTTTTTCTTTGTTGTTTTTAAACACATTTTTATTGAGATATAATTCATGCACCATATGATTCATCCATTTAAAGTGTTTAATTCAATAGTTTTTATTATACTCACAGATACGTGCAACCGCCACCATAGTCGATTTTAGAACATTTTTATCACTTCAAAAAGTAGCCCTGGACTCCAGCTACCATCCCCCTAGTATACTTCCAGCCTCTGTGTATTCTACTATTCCGGACTTTCATATGAATGGAATTATATAACATGTGATCTGCTATGACTGACTTCTTTCACTTAGCATAACGTTCTCAAGGTTCATCCATGTTGTAACATCTATCCGTAATTTATTCCTTTTTCTGACCAAATAGCATTCCGTTGTGTGGATACTCCACATTTTCTTTGTTCATATTCAGGTGATGAACACTGGGGCTGTTCCGCGTTTGAGCTATTATGAGTAATGCTGCTATGAACATTCACATACAAGCGTTGGGTGGATAAATGTTTTCATTTCCCTAGGAATAAAATTAAGGAACTGGCCATACTCGTTCCTCTTTCCACCACAATGCCTAGCACTGTGTGCCATGCACTGTGAGGCCTCAATGGCTATTTGACTAAGTGAGTGAAAAGAATACAGTTTTCAGCACAAGGCATCAAAGCTAAGGGTCCATTGGGTTCATAGATGCCTCCGCCCACCTTTAAACTGTGAGTCCTGGCTTCCTCACCCTGGACTAAAATAAACTTCCATCTTGTTTCTTGTTCACTGTGGCTTTGTTTGTTTCTCCTGCATTTTAGGAACCAATGAAGCAGCCATCATTGAAATCTTATCGTGCAGGACATCAGATGAGAGGCAACAAATCAAGCAAAAGTACAAGGCAACGTACGGCAAGGTGATTCCAGGGGTAGTCAGCAAGCACTCACCCAGCCGTGGCCTCGGCCATCTCGGCTTCCTCATGTCCCCATGGCCATACAGAATATCTTTATAGCTTTATTGAGTCAGCCTAGGAGGAAAACTGAAATCACCACTTAAAAGCATTAATGGAGTTCAGAAAAACTGAAATTGCTTTGTTAACTCAATAGCCTGTAAAATCAGTACTCTTAAACTCATTATTTCTTAAATTGACTTCATTTTTCTGTTAAGACCCTAGTGTTTTTTTTTTCACTTAATTTGGACTAACTGTACATATGTAGATAGATCAGTAATTTGAAAATCAGTTTCCACAAGTGAGTCTTTATACAGGAATTTTTCATAAGTGATTGTTACAGAAAACTACAAAAAAAAACCACCCTCCATTTCATTAAGCTATCAACACCTTTTTGTTTTACATTTTCTTTCTTTTCTTTCATTCTTTTTATTGTTGAAAATAATGTTATATAGAGAAGTCTTCAAGTATGCATTAGGCTTTCTTATTTCTTTATTAATATATAATGAACACAACTTAACCTTTTCTTAATGTCATTAGAATGATCATTATGCAAAATGAATATCAATTATTATGCTGTATTCTCATTTGTATTTATCAAACTTTTACCATTTCAATCCCTGTATGTATAAATAGATACATAGAAAGATGAAGATGGGTTTTCCTATTTATTTGATATTGAGCAGGTAACAATTGCTTCAGGCCTTGGTCTTTTCATGGATAGAAAGAAGAAGACAACTTAGCTCCCTTCTCAGGTTGCTGGGAGAACCAGTCAGGATAAGGCCAGTATGTACCAATACAGGAAAGCTATGATAACTATGATTGTTTCCATTTTACAACAACACACATCTAAAAAAAAAGAGAGAGAGAACCAGGACCCACATCCAAGTCTCACATCCAAGTCTTCCGACTTCAAGAACAGTATCCATTCCTGGAGGACCCAGTGCCATAAGTAGAGCTATTTGCTCATACACTAGATGGCCCAAATGGCTGTGCTTTTGTGCTTTTTCTGCTTCTCTCCTTACTCTTAGGCTCATCAATGTAATTTTTGATGAAAATAAGTGCATCTTCAGTTCAATTGCATTTAATTGAATGCATGAAGCTGAATTTTTTTTGTTTTGTTTTGTTTTTTTGAGATGGAGTCTCACTCTGTTGCCCAGGCTGGAATGTAGTGGCATAATCTTGGCTCACTGCAACCTCTGCCTCCCAAGTTGAAGCAATTCTCCTGCTTCAGCCTTCTGAGTAGCTGGGATTACAGGCACGTGCCACCACACCTGGCTAAGTTTTGTGTTTTTAGTAAAATTTTTCTATTTTAATTTTGGTTAGGCTAGTCTCAAATTCCTGAGACCTCATGATCTGCCCACATCAGCCTCCCAAAGTGGTAGGATTACAGGCATGAGCCACCGTGCCCGGTCTGAAGGTGAATTTTTATCCCTGTCAACATCCCTAATTCAAGTACCCTCCCAAGACACATTCACCCTACCAATATGAAAAGTCAGGCCAGGCAAGGTGGCTCACACCTGTAATCCCAACACTTTGAGAGGCCAAGGCAGGAGGATCGCTTGAGCCCAGGAGTTTGAGACGAGTTGAGACCTTCATCTCTACCAAAAGTAAAAAATTAGCTGGGTATGGTGGTAAGTGCCTGTAGTCCCTGCTACTCAGGAGGCTGAGGCTGGAGGGTTACATAAGCTCAAGAAGTTGAGGCCTCAGTGAGCTGTGATTGCACCACTGCACTCCAGCCTGGGTGATAGAGTGAGACCCTATGGAAAGGAAAGAAAGAAAAGAAAAGAAAAAAAAGAGAAAGGGAGGAGGGGAGGAAGGGAAAGAAGGGAAGGAAGGAAAGAAAAAGAAAGAACAAGAGAGAGAGAGAGAAAGAGAGAGAGGAAGAAGGAAAGAAAGAGAGGAAGAAGGAAAGAAAGAAAGAAAACTCAGATACAATGCTTCTTAATCTTTAGTCTAAAGAAGAGTAAATGGGTTCAAAGTGAAAGCCTAGGGATCCTGTTAAAACTTAAATGGGCATGTTCTAGCACAAAACTTTGTGATACTTCATTTGCCAATCATTTGCTTACTTTCTGGATCTCAGCTGTGTTTCAGAGAGCTGAGACTGCCAAAGAGATGATCTAGAATCCTAACATCACGAAGCTAGAAGATATTAGATATGATCCAATCTCAGCCCCGTGTCAGTTGACCTCCAAAGAGAATAACCATCCCATGGTAATACAGAGTTAGCAGGAAAACCAGGAGTAGAGCTGAGCTATCCCGAGCCTGCTACTCTGTCCAGACAGAATGTAAACACACAAGGATTTGTTGTAATGCCTGTGGCTTGTAAGAGTGGGAAGCTGGGATTTCTCTTCTCTGCAGCTGTATATCATGCCTACCTGGCCTGAAAATATATTTCCAATTTTTAGGTGACTCCACACCATAGAGTACTGACCACAGACCTGCCTTCACAAGATGCAGTGTTGGCTGGAGCAGCCACTGTGGGGCAGAGGCATAATATTACAGCCCCCTTGTAGGACTGCAGATCCCAGGGCTTTGGACAAAAATATTCTGGGTTTTTCTCCCAGGCCAAAAGCTCAGAGCTTCATTTGAGAAATAGTCTATTTCCCTCCTCTTAGAAAATTTTTTTCAGCATGGGAGATTAATGATAATAAGCATTTGTTGACCATTTAAAAAGTGTCAAGCACTATGCTCAGTATTGACAAGGATTGTCACATTTAATTCTCCAAATAACCCTGCGAGGTCAGTCTTGTACTGACTCCATTTTCTAGAGCTGAAAACTGACAGCTGGTGGAATTAAGTACATTTCCAAGGTCACAAAGCTGCTGTGGCTGTGTTCCTTGCCATCATACCACACTGCTGGGGAGCTGCCCACCCTATTCTATAGTTCGTGTCCTTGAAATGCCAGCTGGCCTATGGGCCTCCAATCTGAGCTATCCTAGGCTGTCGCTCCACGTGAAGGTCTTTGGTTTAAGTTGGGGCATTAACTACTCTAGGCAGGCTAATGCCCATCCTTGACCATTTATCCTGTTAAACCACATTGTCAGAGGGAGGCAGGGAGAAGGTAGTTAGTTCTCTTGTGAAAAGAAGGTGCTCAAAGAAAAGAGGAAGACAAGTGCTTGTCAGAATAGCTGCCAGGCTGGGGGTCGTGGTGGCTCACGCCTATAATCCCAGCACTTTGGGAGGCTGAGATGGGAGGATCACTTGAGCCTAGGAGTGTGAGATTAGCCTGGGCAACATAGCAAAAACCCATCTCTACACAAAAAGTTTTAAAAATTAGCCAAGCATGGCAGTGTGTACCTATAGTCCCAGCTACTTGGGAGGCTGAGATGGGAGGATCATCTGAGCCTGGGAGGTCGAGGCTGCAGTGAGCCATGATTGCACCACTGCACTCCAGCCTGGGTGACAGAATGAGACCCTGTCTCAAAAAAAAAACAAAACAAAAAAGATGCCAGTAAGAATTCCATGTACTTCCCCTTCTACACACCTGCGTTCTTCCTCATGTGTGTCCCTTCCAGGATATAGCGAGATAACTGAAGTGACGATATAGGCCGTCAGTCTTCCCATGACAATCCTCTTTATCCCTGTTGTCCTCTGCAATTGCTAATAGTGCCCCCTTCCAAACTGAAAAACATCCCGATTTGGATGACAAATTCTCCGGTCCTAGAGATAACAGCCCTGTATTTCAGTCCTTCCTAGCTGAATATTTGGGGAAAATGCTTCATCTTCTCAGGTTCAACAGGTCTTGAGGGTTTTTCAGCGATCTTGAGGACTGGCTGAAAAAGCTCTCTGAGCCCTCAAATGTTCTGCAGATACTGTTGTTATTGTGATGCATCAGCGAGGTCTCCAGCCCTGAGCAGGGAGCTCCTCTTTGCCCGCCCTGGGGGAAGGTGGTTGGGCAGCTGAGAGCAGGTTGCATGTTCTCAGCAGGGTGCAGGTTCTCAGCAGGGTACATGTTCTCAGCAGGTTGCATGTTCTCAGCAGGGTGCATGTTCTCAGCAGGTTGCATGTTCTCAGCAGGGTGCAGGTTCTCAGCAGGTTGCATGTTCTCAGCAGGGTGCAGGTTCTCAGCAGGTTGCAGGTTCTCAGCAGGTTGCATGTTCTCAGCAGGGTACATGTTCTCAGCAGGTTGCATGTTCTCAGCAGGTTGCAGGTTCTCAGCAGGGTGCAGGTTCTCAGCAGGGTGCAGGTTCTCAGCAGGATGCATGTTCTCAGCAGGTTGCAGGTTCTCAGCAGGTTACATGTTCTCAGCAGGTTGCAGGATCTCAGCAGGGTGCATGTTCTCAGCAGGTTGCATGTTCTCAGCAGGTTGCAGGTTCTCAGCAGGGTGCAGGTTCTCAGCAGGGTGCAGGTTCTCAGCAGGATGCATGTTCTCAGCAGGTTGCAGGTTCTCAGCAGGTTACATGTTCTCAGCAGGTTGCAGGTTCTCAGCAGGATGCATGTTCTCAGCAGGATGCATGTTCTCAGCAGGGTGCATGTTCTCAGCAGGTTGCAGGTTCTCAGCAGGTTGCAGGTTCTCATCAGGGTGCATGTTCTCAGCAGGTTGCAGGTTGGCAGAATTCATGTCCACAGCACCTTTCTTGTCAACCATGAGCACTTGCAATGGTGCAAGCAGACACCTGCCCCTCTCCTCCTGGGCCATTCCCAGCAGGTCTCTCACTGTCTTCCACCAGGAGCTGGAGGAAGTACTCGAGAGTGAGCTGAGTGGAAACTTCAAGAAGACAGCGTTGGCCCTTCTGGACCGCCCCAGCGAGTATGCCGCCCGGCAGCTGCAGAAGGCTATGAAGGGTTTGGGGACAGATGAGTCTGTGCTCATTGAGGTCCTGTGCACGAGGACCAATAAGGTCAGTCCCAGCTGAGCCCACAAGGGAGCATCACACACCCGGTAGAGATGGTTGCAGACCCCAGAAGGAACCCTACGTCCCAGCAAGCTATCCATGGAGTGAGCAGGTGTTTGGGGAGACATATGTGTGCTTGGTCCATGTGGGAGGACATCTCTTCCAGTCTTCCAGAGGTCAGTCTTGGTGTTGCTGCCCCTTGACAGAATAGATCTTTCCAGAAGAGCTGTGTCCAGCGAGTTTCTTCTTTTCTAAACGGATGCTTTTATATGCAGGAGGCACAATTCTACTTTCCCCACCCAGCCTGATTTTGTGGCTCTTCCGACATGAAAAATCAACAAGCAGCACAAGCATGTCTGTGCTGCTGCCTGGGCCATGGCAGTCAGCTAGCATAGGGTACAAAAGAGACTATAATGAGGAAGAGAGGTGAGCGGTGCTGGGGGATGCCAGTGAACACCTCAGTGGCTGCCAGCACTACCCTGAAGGGTTGTGTGTCCTTCGGTCATCAGACAGAGGGATGTCCCCCGGGCACATGCCACCTTTGCAGGGGCTGAAGAGAGCGTTTGTTAAGGCACAGGGGAGAACTATTTGTCTCTGGCTCCAGAAGCCAGGAGAACCAAGGGACTCATCAAGAGTCAAGAGGGTTCACAAATAATTCATAGGAGAGACCCCTCCCTCTTCAGTAACCATGCATGACAGCAGAATGCGGCAGCCCAGCAAGGAAAATGCCAGAGAAGCCCAACATTCTTGAGGCCTCTCAGCAGGAAATAGAAGCAGAGGTTGGAGCAGACAGCAGGCAAAATGCGAACAGTGTCCTGACACAAAAAAGGCTGGAGAAGGCCTGGGTGCTGGGCCCCGTTCACGCTGCTGAGCCACTTTTCCCGAAGTGCCACCAGGGTCCAGGCTACCGCTGCAAACCTTTTCCGGAGCATCCCTGGATTTCTTTTCTCCCCACAAGATAATAAAAATCCTCCATTTCAAGGAGTCAGGTTGGGATGGTGCTTTTGAGGAGGGTTAGCACAGGCTCCCCCAGGAGTGTGAGTTGAGGCCAAGAGGCACACAACTTCCCCCACTCAGCATCTACCCTTCCCAGAAGCACCAAGGTCCCAGCAGGGAGGCAGTCAACGCTAGGGCAGTCAGCACCTGCCTTTGTGAAAAGGTTAATTTTAATAGTATTTTTCAGGCCAGGTACAGTGGCTCATGCCTGTAACCTCAGCACTTTGGGAGGCTGAGGCAGGAAGATCACTTGAGGTCAGGCGGAGTTTGAGACCAGCCTGGTCAACATGATGAAATCTCATCTCTACTGAAAATACAAAAATTAGCCAGATGTGGTGCCGTGCATCTGTAGTCCCAGCTACTTGAGAGGCTGAGGCAGGAGGATCGCTTGAACCCGGGAGGCAGAGGTTGCAGTGAGCCGAGATTGTGCCACTGCACTCCAGCCTGAGCGACAGAGGGAGACTTCGTCTCAAAAATACATTCATATATATTTTTCTACTCTTATGTGACCATAGCTTTTTCTAAGGTCCTGGCTTCAACCAATAAGCAAGACCTATCTATCAGTCAAATAGATCTGATGGGATGAGAAGAAAAACCTGCAGAGAGCAGGTGCCAGGTTCAGGCAGCTCCTGGTCGTGGATTGGAAGGAGAAAAGGGAGGGAGCTGCACAAGCACAAGTGATTAGCCTCCCCCAGCACCTGGCCTGCCCCTCCCTCCCGCCCAGGAGTGCAGCAGCGAGGCTCCCCACCGCTTTCTCCCCATCACCACCTTCTCCCAATCACCACCCACTGACTTTCATTTTAACCAGCTTGGTCGGGGCTGGGGGTGGGGGCGGGGACGGGGCAGGAAGCCTGCTCTTACATGCTGCTGGTTCAAGTGTAAACTGAGGCAGCTCCTGAGTGCACCCCTTGGCACTAGACATTGAAATATAAAGCCGTTCCTCCAAGAACACACCCTTGAGAGAAACTAGCACTCCTGCACGCAGCCAGTTTGTTACTGAATGAAGCCTTGTTTGAAGAAGAGAAAACTTGGAAATGACCTAAGCATCCGTCAATATGAGGTTGGCTGAGTAAACCACAGCTTATGGCAGCATGGAATATTGTGTGTCCCTTTAAAAAACTCTAGGTGACTATCCATGTACAAGTAGAGCTGGATCTCCAGGACATTATTATTGAGAGAAAAACTAAGTCAAAGAATCATAGGTACAGTATTCCACCTGCTAAACACACGACACCTATACAATTCTATCTGTTTTCAGTAGCGCATATATATACAAATGCAAAAAAAAAAAATTTGTGTATATCTTTCTGATACGCACCGAACTTCTAACATGGGTTACCTGAGTGGGGGAGAGAGAGTGAGACCAGGTGAGGAGGTGGTGAAAGAGTTAGCCTAGCTGTAAGCTTCTCATATTGAAAGAAGGAGAATGTATGCATTTGTTACTTGTGTGTTTGAGATGTTTGCAGAGAGAGAGGGGCCCGTCACATCCCCAGGGACTCGCTCCAGGCATGCGCCCTGGACCTGTAGGGATGACCATCTTAAGAGGAAGTCTGGAAGGCACCCTGTGTCCAGACATGGTCTCACGCCTCTTCTCTCTGTATCTCTGTGTCTTTTATTGATTAATCCCTCCTTGGAGTATTGATTTTTTTTAATTACCTTTCCTAGGAAATCATCGCCATCAAAGAGGACTACCAAAGGCGTAAGTGACATTTCATCCTGGCTTTGAATAAAGTATGTTTCTTTCAAAATACCTCTGGGAAACTAAATCATCTGCTTTCTTCCCACCTTTTTTACTTCCGTCGAAGTATTTGACAGGAGCCTCGAATCCGATGTCAAAGGTGATACAAGTGGAAACCTAAAAAAAATCCTGGTGTCCCTGCTACAGGTGAGAGTAAAGAGGTATCACCTGTTTTATCATCTTAGGAAAGAATCCTTGGCAACATGGCACCATGACGAAAAAGGGTAACGTAGATAAACATTTCTTTCTTATATTAAAAATGTTATTGAGGGATCATCAACACATGCTCCATCAGCCCAGCTCTGGTGAAATTATATTCAATTGGGATTACTTCCATATAAACAATCTGCCTAGTCATTGGCAGTTTACAATCCCTCTTTGTAAATGAATCAGCTCATTAAGCATCACTTTGTCATTTTGCCAATGAGGAAATGTAGGCCATGAGAGGGTGGGTAACCTGCCCAGGTTCATGCAGCCAGTGGCAAGAACCAGACCATCTGACCCCAAGCAGGGCCACTTCCACAACACAACTCTGCAATTACTCCCAGCATTCACTGGATCCTGGGCCTGTAAGAACTACCACAAGAAACTCAGCCAGGACACCAGGGCTTTCAGAATTGGCCCTGCTGGGACACAGTCCCCCCAGGACCTCTACACAGACACATCTGTATTCTCATGGGCACACCCATCTTTACAAGCTCTGTGCATTTTCTCTGTTTTGTTTCTCCCAATGGGATACACTGACAGCAGAGAACAGGAGAGAGAGGCTTCCACCGCAGCAGGAAGGCTGCTTACGTTTTCTCTTGCTGCAGAACAAATCGCCACAAACTTAGCACCTCAAAACAACATAGATCTATCGTCTCACAGTTTCCATGCGTTAGGAGTCCAAGTAGTACCTTGGAGATCCAGCTGGGGAATATTTGGGTTCGCTTTGGTCACGTTCTCAACAGGCTGAAATCAAGGTGTCGCCCACAGCTGCCATCTCATCTGAAGCTCAGAGTCTTCTTCCAAACTCATTAATTGTTGGCAGAATTCATTTCCTTATGGTTGTGTTTGATGTCCCCATTTTCTTGCTGTTGAGCAGAAGCTACTGTCAGCTCCTAGAGACCGCCAGCAGCTCCCTTCCACACGGTCCCCCAGGGCAGTGTACCACATGGCTGTTGGTTTCTTTCAGTCCAGCAGCAGCTCATCTCTCTGACTTCTTCCACCTCTGACCTTTTAAGAAGAGCTCACTTGATTGGATCAGGCTGACCAAGGATAATCTCCCTTTTGGTGAACTCAACTGATTGGAGACCTGAATTATATCTGCAAAATTCCCCTTTGCCATTGAATATAACACAATCACAGGAGCAACATCTCCTCATATTCATAGCTCTCACCCACACTCAAGGGAAGGGGATTACACAAGGATGTGGACCACTGGGTCATCCTAGAATTCTGCCCACCGCAAAGGGCTCAAGTTAGACTTCCATGACCAACTCTCAGGGTTCTTTAGCACTGGTACCTTGAGTGGTGAAATCTGATCTTTTGAAACGAAGAGGACTTGCTTTCCAATGGACTCACTCTAGGGAAAATCAGAGATCGCTCTCAGTCTGCTCATAGGTCAATGGGGTTTGTGGGTGAGTCTGGTTTCTACAAAAAAAAAAAAAAAAAAAAAAAAGGCAAAACCAAGTGTTACCACAGAAGCTACTCGGTTTATCCATTGTGCCCAAAAGATGGCAGCAAAGAGCGGGTGTTGCCTCCTTGCCAGGCTGACCTGAGCCGAGCTGAGAAAGAACTCAGCTCTTTCTCCAGTACTTTGTCTTTTTCTTTTCTGTGGTCAAGCAGGAATGCAAGTTAATAACAATGTGTCAATTTTTCTAGGCTAATCGCAATGAAGGAGATGACGTGGACAAAGATCTAGCTGGTCAGGACGCCAAAGATCTGTATGATGTATGTGTGCAGACATGCCAGTCTCTGCAAATTCTTTTTCTTTAATTTATTAGCATTATTTTCAACAAATGTTTATTTCATGCAAAGAGGAGTTACTTGGGAAATAAGTATGACCTTTAAGAAACAAAGATATGCTTATATCTTTATAGATCACATATCTAGTCTCCATGAATCTAAATGAGTGCTTCCTATTCTTATACTCTGGGGTTGACCACATCAGATCCGTTTTGGAACAAAGAATGGCATAAACAATATAAATAAGTATGTGAAATACATTTGTGGGTTAGAAGCTGAAAGTGCTTAGTCCATTTGACTTCTATTCAATGCATAGTTTATAATTTCCTGTAAGTGAGGCCTGGTCACGGCACTGTATAATCAGTCTTTTCACAAAAGCCTTTTTCAAAGTGTTTGTATTTGACCCTTGAGGCAGGGGAAGGCCGCTGGGGCACTGATGAGCTTGCCTTCAATGAAGTCTTGGCCAAGAGGAGCTACAAGCAGTTACGAGCCACCTTTCAAGCCTATCAAATTGTAAGTCATAAAGTATTAGGGCAAAAGAGTTCACTCTGAAAGTGTCTTAAGTTATTTCCAAAAGAAGCCAAGATCTGCAATAAGGAATTGGGGATCTTTTACAACAGTAGTTCTCAATTGGAGGCGATTTTCCTACCCAGGGAATATTTGGTAATGTCTAGAATTATTTGGAGTTGTCGCAGTTGGGGGTGGTGGTCCTGGCATCGAGTGAACAGAGGCCTGGGATGCTGCTAAACAGCCTGCAGTGCACAGGACAGCCCACCACAAAGAATCGTCCAGACCCAGATGTAGTACCCAGGCTGGAAACTGGCTGCACAACAGAGCCCAGGGAAGCAAGTGTCCCATTCAGCAGCAAAGCTTCAGAGTCCAAGAGCCCAGGTGCAAATCCTGGGTCTACCACTGGCAAGTGACCAAATCTCTCCATCCTCTTTTGTAGAACAGGGACCATGAACATCATCTTCACACCCCCAGAGTGATTTTAAGGTTAAATAAGATAAAGACTCAGAATAGTAGCTGGCATGTGGCAAGCATACTAACGTTTGCTATTATTACTCCAGTTTCCAGTTGGCTAACAGTGCCCACCATTCTCAAGACAGATATGATGTACCTCAAAGATAGGCTCCAGAAAAGATGCACATACATTGTATTTTAATCCCAGGATAAATTTAAGCCCACAAGGTGAGTTAGTTATTTCAAGGCCCTTAGCAGTAAGTCCTTCCCTGAGAAGCAGTCTTTACTTGCAAAATGCCTGGAGTGGAATATCAGAATTTTTTTTTTTTTTTTTTGGCATCCTATTTTATATGTGTAGAGGCCTTTTACCTATTCAAAGCACTTCTATGTTCTGTGTCTCACTCAATTTCACAACAACACCATAACTATAATGTAGGCTGAACAGCTATTGTGACCCACAACTGCTGGACAGGGAAAGTCTGTTGAGTGAGGAACCATCTGTAACTTATCAGGACCACACAGCAAGTCGGTAGCAGAGAGTGGATGAGAACTCCAAGATTCCCCGACCTGAGCTCCTACCTCAGCTGAAGCTGGCTGCTCCTCATTCCAAATAGCATTTCCTATGTGTTGCCAGCAGATAAAAAGACAATAAAGCTTTGGAATTTTATCATGACTGTATATAAACCTTTAGGGCCCGCTCCTTTCAAAACGTGCCCAGAGTCATGATCAAAGACAGCCGACCCTGCACTCCCCGGGTCTCTGTTCCTGGAGCTGTGTAGCCTCTGAGCTGGAGGACTTCTCTGTGACCGAGAGCCTCTTCCCACACTACAGGGTCCACAGATGGAGTTTCTGGGTACATGCATGTATATGTGTGTGTGTGTGTGTGAGTGTGTATGACTCTCTACCTGAAAGTACAGTCTCCAGGCTAATATCTCAAAGTTGATCCTGAAACAGCAGCATCAGCATCACTTGAGAATTTGTTTTAATTGAGAATTCTCAGTCCCCACCAGACCTACTGAATCAGCTTCCCTGGGGCTGGGGTCTGACCATCTGTGTTACAGCAGGTGCTCCAGGTGATTTGTTTGAATGTATACAGTTTAAGAAGTCAGCTTTAGGCTACAGCCATATGTCCTTGTGCGAGTTATTAAGGGTCCTGTGCCTCGGTTTCCCAAACTGTAAAATAGGGATAATAGTACCTACTTCATCGGGTTAATAAGGATTAAATGAGTTAACGGAAATAGGCACTTAGTACCTGGCATGCAGTAGGCGTTCAATGAACATTAGCAATTGTCAGGAGTCTCCCTGGGTGAACAAACGGTGCCAAAAATCAGAGCTAAAGCTTACATGTACAATAAGGTAATCTACGGATTTGATGATTATTTACATGAAACCAGCGCTAAAATGCTATCTATTCATCCATTTCAAAAGCCTTGCTCAAGCGTCATTCTTGATATTTATTGCTGATGCTTTTAGAGTTCAGCCTGCTCTTAGACCCTGGTTCTATGAGTTTTCTGATGGCTTCTGACCAAAAGCACAGAGATGCTAGTCTGAGATCACTGGAGTTTCTTATGTAGCATGAGTCATCCTGGCTTAGGGTTGAATTTTAATTTTCAGCACAAAAACTCAAGGTTTTGCCATTTATTTATGCTGTAAGCCTGAGTTTTAACTTCTGACACTCCCAGCAATCCCAGGCCAAGCAACAGAGTTTCCCAAACTGCTGCATCATGCAGGATTACATTACAGTCTCCAATGTTACCAAATATGAAAGACTTATATAGCTATAAAGCCAAAGGAAAGTCCCGAAACAGGGCTCAGCATAAATGGCAGGTACGCATACCCATATCCCCCTTTGCTGTCTCCCCACTGTGTGCCTCACGCTTTGCCCCTCCCCTGTACATGTTCCCCATTCCATGCCAGAGGGTTCAGCCCTCTAACTCTATCATCAGTGCCAAAGCACAGAAGGCTCTGCTGTCAGCTGCTGTCCATTTGGGGAAACCGATTTTCAAAGAAAGAAATGTCTCCACTGCTCCTCTAATAACCTCCCTGCAGGCATTGCTGCCTGTTTAACTAGTCTTAGAGACTTGTTTGGAATCTACCCTCATAATGTATTTTTCTATTGAGATCAGAAAACCTGCTTCTGTACAAAGAGCCCCTAAGAATCATGTTGCAGTAACTGAAATGAGAAGTATCCAAAGTTCAGTCCCAACAGCTTGGGCCAGACCATTGTTTCAGATTGTGTCCCACGGAGATGCCTCAGCAGCTACCAGGAGTGGGGTGGGGCAGGAAGGACACAGGGCAGTACCTTCTTGGTGTAGTGTGTGAATAGCGCCTCCTGGAGTTGTGCAAGGAAAAAACCTGAGAGGGCAAAACCGTGGTATTGATGCCAATGGCTAGGGAAAGAAGCCCCCTCCCACCTCCCAGCACAACTCTGCTTTCTGCTTTCATCTGTTTTGTAGGTTGAGATTCTACAGAAAATTTAAAATCCCTGTTCTAGCCTGGTATTAACAATAGAAATGGAAAATGGTTTAATGTGAGGATTTTTTAAAGTAAACAAGACCTGTGTGAACAAAGTGTTCTCTTGAAGTATGATCTCAGTCTACAGAACAAGAACCTTGTTTCTGGGAAAGGGATACCAGTCCCTTCCAAAATAATGACTCCCACATCAAACCCAAGAAAGACTGGGGGCAGCTAAGGAAGGGACAGTTCCCCCACTCTTCTAATCTGCTTTCTATTGCCACACACCAAGGCCTCCAGATACACAAACAATGACTAGGAGATCAAGCAACAGGGCTTCATTCAATCTGGACACAGTTCCTCCCCCGACATATATTGTGCTTACATCACAAAGAACATTTTGTTTACCTGTGTTTTCAAAATAAACCACATCAACTCCACTGGTGCATACTCAAAGTCCCCAATTATTTATAGAATCAATTGTGTCATATCCTCAAAAGATAATTTCTAAGAAAGAAGTTTCAGTATTTGTAATGCGTAATTGCATCTCCCCAAACCCAGCAAAGCATTCTCCTTTCTCTTTATGTGCCTGCCCTGAGCTTGGCCTGGGCAGTATTTGTGTTAAGGATAGTCACAATTTACTCTGAACTTCAGCTTCTGTAAATATTTAGAAAGAAACCTAATGTGTAATGCTGTGCAGAGCGATATGTGAGCCAGTGGTGAATATAGGATTATTTGGAATCACCCCAGAGTGAAGACAAGTGGCATTTTGATGTGGTCAGCTGCTCCCCCCCACCCCCCGCCCCCGTTGGCTTCCAGCTCTTGCAGACCCTCCCTCTTAGGAACTTTAGATCAAGTTGTTATCATGAACTTCACCATCCCTACTTATTTCACTCAAACTGTGACTAAGTCCCTGGTGCCAAGACAAGGGAGAGGATGGAGGTGCATGTCAGATGATCATAACCACAGCCTCCTGGGAAATTGAAACTGGAAAGGGTGAAGAACACATGGGAACTAAACTACACATCAATGTTTAAAAAAAACTATGATTATAGTATACATTAATTGTTTCTCCACTCCCAAATTTTACAGATGAGGAAATTGAGATTGAGGGAGTGGCACTAACTAAGGTCAAATCCATTAGGGGTCAAATCCATTAGGAGTCAAATCCAGACTGACTCCTCAGCAATGAGAGCCCCCTCTCGAATGGATGGCAAACACCCCGATCCTACAAGGCAAGAGTCGGGATAGGAGTTCCCTAAAGCCACAGGACTAAATCTGGAAAAATTTAGTGCTTTTTGTAGAGGAACAACCCCAAGAGTACCAAGGTCAAAGGCAAACCTGGAATAACAGCTGATTTTGGTTTTCTCTGCAGCTCATTGGCAAAGACATAGAAGAAGCCATTGAAGAAGAAACATCAGGCGATTTGCAGAAGGCCTATTTAACTCTCGGTAAAGTAAAGTTCGGAGAGTTCTTGTCTTAGGTTGGGCTGCCTGGAACCAGACTCAGACAGAGGTTTGTGTGTAGGAAGATTTGAGGGAATAGCTTTTGGGGGTCAACACATCTAAGCAGCACCGAGCAAGAGAGAGAGTGACTGTGATGTAGTTGCAACAGGGGCGCTGCTGATCCCACAGAAAGCTTGGAAGCTGGGATGTCCAAAGTGGAGCAAGGGGGCCAGGCTTTTGCACCCCACATCAGCCAGTCATGTAACACTGGCTGTACCAGGGGAGCATGCGCAACTTTGGGCAAGCCAGCTCTCTCCCTTGGAGGGAGATTCCTGGGGAGGGACTCAGCTGTGAATGACTGCCTTGATCCTGAATAGGTGTCTGAGTGGCACACCACAGCATCCATTGCAGTCCTGCTGTATTAGTCCGTTTTCATGCTGCTGATAAAGACATGCCCAAGATGGGGTAATTTATAAACAAAAAGAAGTTTAATGGACTCACATTAAACTTCCACGTGCCTGGGGAGGCCTCACAATCATGGTGGAAGATGGAAGGCACATCTTACAAGGTGGCA
This sequence comes from Macaca mulatta, assembly GCF_049350105.2. Taxonomy (NCBI): domain Eukaryota; kingdom Metazoa; phylum Chordata; class Mammalia; order Primates; family Cercopithecidae; genus Macaca; species Macaca mulatta. Next base: position 134,100,533 of record NC_133413.1, on the reverse strand, counting down.
GACAAGGCAGAGTAAGACCCAAGTGAAAGGGGAAACCCCTTATAAAGTCATCAAATCTCATGAAACTTATTCACTAACGTGAGAACAGTATGAGGGGAAACCACCTGCATGATTGAATTATCTCCCACTGGGTCCCTCCCACAACGTGCAGGAATTGTGGGAGCTATAATTCAAGATGAGATTTGGGTGGGGACACAGCCACAACGTATCACCCACTAACACCAGGGGTCCCTGAGTGCACCTGTCAAAGCCTAGGACCGTTATCCAGTTTCAGGCAGCCTGATGGCTCACAGGTTTCTTTTTCCATTGGGTTCCTTTCAGTGTTTTCAAAGAATGAAGTTTGTTTGGAAAGAGAGGGGAGGGAGATCAGATCTTGATCGTGCCAACCAAACCCCAGGACCTCCTCTCCAGGTGTTGCCCAAAGGCAGGAAATAGCAGAGAGATGGGCATGAAGCTGTGTCTGGCAGGCTCCTTCTTTCTTTCTGCAAGCCCTGGAATGAAGGCATTGTGCATTGTCCACACTCCTGTGGTGAGGAATCCAGGGCCCCAACCCAAATGGCAGGAGCAATGGAGAGACCTGTCCTCCGAAGAGGAAGAACCAAATAAGCAGCCCTGGAAGTTAAAAAATGTGCTCTAGTTGCCAAACTCTTTTGTTTGGTTTCTTTGGGGTTTTTTTGAACAATGTCAGCAATTGATTTTTTTTAATCCATCCTTATTTTGCATTCAACGAGCAAGACCTCTGCTGTGATATCCGGAGGCCTAAAAATCTTTGGTGTTACTCATGACCCATGCTGGGTATATACACGAGCCCTGGTATAAGTGACTGTGCTTAGGGCCTTAAGCCATTTATGCTGGAGGTTGCAATTTTTTGAATTGCAGACATGTGTGAAAAATTCAGACCTTGGCGATGACCTTGAGCAGTAGGATATAAATAACTCCCACATGCTTAGTATTCCAATAATGGAACATTAGGCATAATTAAGAAGAGGCTTGAGTAGATAATGGGATCTACTCACGGCCCAGTTCTGAGGCTCTGCGTCCTTGCTTGTTGTACTTGCAGTATGAAAATCGGGAAAACAACAGAGTGTAGTCAGAAGATGGTATTACAATTATTCAATGATTTAACATTTACTCAACACAGGCCGGGGCCCAGGGTTTGCGCTGGGTGTGGGGATAAGAGGTAAATAAGGCCAGTTCTTGCTCTTAAGGAGCCTAAACTCATGGTGGATTTTAAGCTGGTGGGTACAAATCTATAGATTAAGCTAAAGATGAAAATAAAAACGAAGAGCAAAGAGGGTACGGATGAAGGAAAAGCCAAGTCCCTGGGGTTGGGGACCGCACACTCTAAGAGTGGGCTGTACTCCAGTGGTAGCAAAGGCCAAAGTGATTAGAAGAGACCTTGAGAATAAGCACACAAATACCAGAATACGGCTTCATGACTATTTTCTAGACACTTCCCACCCCACTCCCACCTAACTGATAGCGATGCCAGTTTATGACTAACATCTAGGAGCAGGGAGCTGAGGTCAAATGGCTCCCACCACATGTAGCCTCTGGAGCAGCATTTCTCAAAGTGAGGTCCATGGACCCCCTGCCTCAGAATCACCTGTTACAATGCAGGTTCCTGGGCCCCACTCCAGGTTCCCATTGAGAACCTCCAGGAAGGGAGCCCGGGAAGCCACACTTTTACAAACTGTCCAAGTGACTGAGTTATACTCACTGAAGTTCAGGAACTTGCTCTGAAGGCAAAGGGGAGCAAGATACAGAGCACCGGACTGGCTGTCCTTTCTGCCACTTGCTGTGAAGAGTCTTTCTTTCTTTCTTTCCTTCTTTCTTTCTTTTTTCTTTCTTTCTTTTTCTTTCTTTCTCTTTTTTTCTTTCTTTCTTTCCTTCCTTCCTTCTTTTCCTCCCTCACTCCCTCCCTCCCTCCTTTCTTCCTTCCTTCCTTCCTTCCTTCTTTCAAGACATAGTTTCACTCTGTCACCCAGGCTAGAGTGCAGTGGCACAATCTTAGCTTACTGCAACCTCTGTCTCCTGGGTTCAAGGGATTCTCGTGCCTCAGCCTCCACACCTGGCTAATTTTTGTGTTATTAGTAGAGATGGAGTTCCACCATGTTGGCCAGGCTGGTCTCGAACTCCTGACCTCAAGTGATCCACCGGCCTTGGCCTCCCAAAGTGCTGGGATTACAGGTGTGAGCCACCGTGCCTGGCTGCAGTGAAGAATTTTATTCCACATCTTCTCTGGCTATCCCTGCCCAGCCTTTTGAGGGATTCCTGCTGCTGCTAACAACAGAGGTTGTTCCCCAAGCATAGATTATAGACAGGAGAAATGTTGAGAGTTTTCTTCCCAAAAAGCAGGTAGAAGGAATGTCAAGGGAGAAGACCCCTGGGCACGAGCGGAACACAGTGACTTCAGGCAGACAACGATCCCCGCATCAAATCGCACTGTACAGAAGAGGATTTTCAGGAAAGCTTTGTGGTGCTCACTAGCTCAAATTGTCTGGGGACCACAGTGAGTCTCGAATATGCTACTCCCCAAAGTAGCGTGCAAGTTTCCCCTGAACCACCAATCCAGCAGCTTTTGGGTTGTTCTCAGGAGAAAGAGGCCAGACATTGTTTCTTTTTCAGTGTGATTTTCTTTTCCATTGAAACTGTGGCAGCTGCCACATGGCCTGTAAAAGGAGACTGGTTCCCAGCCCAGACTCTGCTTCCCGAACTCTGCTCCTCTCCCTTGCTTACAAGCATCAATCACACAGACGGTCCCCTAGATAACAACAGTCCCATTACGGGACACAGTAAGGTTGCGCATTCCACATTTATGCCAATCACTTACTGTTAATCACTAACATCATCAAGTGTTCTAGAGAAATGTTAACAGCCTAAAGGGCAATTTTTTTTTTCCTCTAACGTGTTAGTCATGATGGATCCATTTGAGCCTGGGAGGAGGGGAAGGAATTATTTATTCCCAGGAGAAGAGATGCACCCTATCACCTGCTTGATGAATAGAGACCATGCTTCATTAAGCTGTGGACAGATCAAAGCTGGAAGGCAAGGGGAGGCCAGGAAAGAGCAAATAGCAGCATCGTAGGAAAGTGATCTTTAAAAAGGATCAAACATTTCATCAAGTCCACATCCCAGACTGCAAACCAAAAGTTCGTGGGGAACCTGGAAAAGGTTCAGAGATGAGGCTTACAAAACAAACCCAGTGAGGAAAAACAAAGGGTAGGGAGGTTGTTGAGCATAGGAGAGCGGGCGGCTGTCCAACTGGATACATTGTCAAGATGATGAAGTTTTATTCCAGAAGGTTGCTGGCCAATCTGTTTCCCTTCAGAACCCTATGACAGCACCAGAGATTTCACTTCGATAGGAAAAGTTATTTCTGCTGGGAAATAATGAGAATAATGGACGTGGCCGGGAGGGCCTGAGGATGCCACAGCTCTCCTCTAGAAGGTCTTCAGGGGACAGGAGAGGAGCTCTGCCTGAAGTTTCCAGGTGCTCTGACCAGGGAATCTTCTGAATCTCATTTCACAACAGTGTCAAGTCAGCTCCTTTCAAACCTCTGCCTCACCATCCAGTCAGTTCAAAGGGCAGCCAGGTGACACTTAGGGGGGGTCCCCAGGTCATTCCACAAAATGTGAAAGCCTCACACTCTCTTTTCCTTCGTCCTGCCCAGTGAGATGTGCCCGGGACTGCGAGGGCTATTTTGCTGAACGTCTGTACAAGTCGATGAAGGGTGCGGGGACAGATGAGGAGACGTTGATTCGCATAATCGTGACCAGGGCCGAGGTAAGACACTCTCCGACTCCAAAGAGGCGGCTGCAACTTCTCTTTTTTCCACCACTGATGTCATCAACAAATAGTTTCTATTAAGGGCCTATTTACAGAAAAAGTAAAACAGAGACAGCCCTTGCCTTCCCAGAATTTGCAGAAGACATCGTGCTCTGCTTCAATCTGTTTCTTTTTGTAAAAATACAATAATGGTCGTTGCTTCTTTTTTTGTCCTCTGTGGCTCCGGAGAGCTCACGGAGGGGTGCAGAGGCAACCCTGTTGAGCAGTTCTCAGGGGCTGCAGCTATGCACGGCTCCATGTTAAGGAAGACAAAACAAAGACACTTGAAAGAGGTCAGCCAGCAGCAGGGACAAAAAGAGAATGATTTCCGATTTCCTGAGCGAGGCCTTTCCTTAACTGAACACACTGCAGAAGCAAGCACATCAGTGTAAGGCAATGGTTCTCCATCTTGTTAAAAACTATTGCTCCTCTAAGGAGCCCTTTTAGACACATGTGTGTCTTCATTGCCATCCCTTCCCCCCAAGAAATGTTAACACCAGAGATAACACTACAAATCTGTTTATATACCACGTGGATATCAGTGCTTCATACATAAAAAGATTAAGGGTTTTTTCACCCCCTAAAAGTCAATTTGTGCTTGCTCTCGGAAAATGTGTGTGTATAAGGAAGAGAAGGGAGAGGAGGAGCCAACCGCTTGGGAGCAGCCGTCAAGACCACAGCTGGCCGGGCGCGGTGGCTCCTGCCTGTAATCCCAGCACTGTGGGAGGCCGAGGTGGGTGGATCACCTGAGGTCGGGAGTTCGAGACCAGCCTGGCCAACATGGTGAAACCCCATCACTACTAAAAACACAAAAATTAGCTGGGCATGGTGGCACACGCTTGTAGTCCCAGCTACTCAAGAGGCTGAGGCACAAGAATTGCTTGAACCCAGAAGGTGGAGGTTGCAGTGAGCCGAGACGGCGCCACTGCACTCCAGTCTGAGTCACAGAGCGAGACTTGATCTCAAAAAAAAAAAAAAAAAAAAGTCACCGCTAACACTTTGGGATATGGGGCCACAGACAGAAGGAGGTACAAAGTAAAGCGGAAGTGGCATTGCATCGGCAGCAGGAGAAGCCTTGGGGAATGAAGTGGAACTAAGCACTTGAAAACCACAGACATCTGCCCTCAAAAAAAAAAAAAAAAGTTCTTAAATGAAGGGGGAGGTGAAGGGGGAGGGACACCAACCCAAATTCTGATCCATGGCTTCTTAACACATAATACTTAACATCTGACTCTGTTTTTAAATATAACTTTGCAATAAGACAGTTCTTGCGTTTTTATTTCTATTCCTGGAATTTCTTCTCCCCTCCTTTCTCCTCCTCCACAACTCGTCTTTTTCTATTGAAGGCCACGTCTCTCTCTCCCCTCTTCCCCTTTGCCAGTCTCTCTGCTCCTGCCATGGCTCTGCCTCTCTCCTCCATGGTGCCAAACCCCTCTCCCTCCTTCCTCTCCAGGTCTTCTGCCTTGTCTGTATCTCTGTCTCTTAGCAACTCAACCTCCAGCCAAAGTCACTAAGAGATGAGGGATCTTGAGGGACTCAAAGGGGGCAGGTTGAACACAACGAAGACCCAGGATTCCAAAAGACCCCCAGAGAGACTGGATCCATCCAAAGGGCTTGTGAGGGTTCCATGATCACTCCGGCGTGGCCCACAGAGTGTTTTATTCCAAGAAGCTCTGTCTCAGAATCAGCCACACGTCCTGGGCCACCTCAACATGTGGGCAGTTCCCTCCGAAGGCTTCAGACCTAGCTAGATATAGTAGTTTGACCAGATTTCCTAATCTCCCAAAGCCACATGGCACTAGAACACCCCATCCCACCCACCTCCACCTTCCTGCCCCTGCCCCTGCCCCAGCCCCAGCACGGGGCAAGAAACCAAGCAGTGGGGCAGGGGGACACACAGGCTGGGGGAGAGACAGATGCCACCTGTCTCCTGTAGCGTCGGCCACCTGCTCAGCATCCACTGCAAACCCTCCCTCACTCCCCTGCATACTCCCATCCTGATCATTTCTCTCACTCTCTCAGCTCAGCCCTCTCACTGGGGCAGGAGAAGAAAGAGTCAGATCCCTGAGCCACACTTTTTGGGCCTGGTGTACAAGGCAGGGTCTAAGCCAAAAAAGAACAGAAAAGAAAGACTCCTGGTTAAACAGAGTTCTCTGCTTCTTTTATGAGATCCATTATGTTCTACCTGGAATTACATCTTTTCTGATACAAGTATCACCTCCTTTGCTAGGCTGTAAACATCTATTGGCAGAGCAATGTTTGAATTCATTTTTCTCCTGCGTCCTACCATCACTTCCAGCACCTAGGTTGTTCAAGCTTCCGGTGAATTACACTCACAAGAAATCCTACAAGTTGATAGTGATTTGGATTGTGTTGACTGGTACTAATCTCCTTGCTAATCAGGGTATGAGGGAAAAACTGCTTAATTGCTTAATTCCACATCTCTGTGTTGACAATTTTCTTAACTTTATACCAGGTGTCAAGCAACTACAGCCTGCAGGCCAAGTCGGGCTCATGGCCGAGTTGTGTACAGTCCTGCTAGCTTAGGGCGATTCATTTTCAAATAACTCTTAAAACTCAAAAGAAAAACAATACTTTGTAATGTGTAAAAACTGTATGAATTTCAAGAGTTTTAGGGCCGGGCACGGTGGCTCATGCCTGTATTCCCAGCACTTTGGGAGCTGAGGCGGGTGGATCACCTGAGATCACGAGTTCGAGACCAGTCTGGCCAACATGATGAAACCACGTCTCTACTAAAAATATTAAAAAAAAAAAAAAAAAATAGCCAGGCAGTGGTTGACTGTAATCCCAGCTACTTGGGAGGCTGAGGCAGGAGAATTGCTTGAACCCGGGAGGTGGAGGTTGCAGTGAGCCGAGACCACACCATTGCACTCCAGCCTGTGCAACAAGAATGAAACTCCATTTCAAAAAAAAAAAGAAAGAAAAGAAATTTGAGAGTTTTAGTGGAACACACACACACACACACACACACACACACACACACGGACACCTCTGCAACCTTTGGGGAACTGACCTCTGCCTTCCCTTTCCTGATCACAAAATTGAAATAATGTGATAAAGGAAATAATGATAGGAAATAAAGCCCTATCTCAAAGGGCTGTTTTAAGGCGTGAATGAGCAAATGAATATAACGTGTGGAGAAGAGTGCCCACTGTTTGTGAACACACCACAAATGTTCTTGTCTCCATTGCTGTTATTTTTTCTACAGGTAGACCTTCAGGGGATCAAAGCAAAGTTCCAAGAGAAGTATCAGAAGTCTCTGTCTGACATGGTTCACTCAGACACTTCCGGGGACTTCCGGAAACTGCTGATAGCCCTCTTGCACTGAGCCAAGCCAGGGCAATAGGAACACAGGATGTAACCGCCTTTGTCAAGAGCACATTCCAAATCAAACTTGCAAATGAGACTCCTGCACAAAAACCCTCAAGAGTCCCGGATTACTTTCTCGGCAGCTTAAGCGGCGCAGCCAGGCCAAGCTGTTTAAGTTAAGGGCAGCAACGTTAAGATGCGTAGGCAGGGCACCTTGAACTCTGGCTTAGCAAGCATCTGGGCTGCCTCTTCACTTTCTTTTAGCATGGTAACTGGATGCTTTCTAAACACTAATGAAATCAGCAGTTGATGAAAAAAACATGCATTTGTAATGGCACATTTAGAAGAATATGCATCACACAAGTAAGGTACAGGAAAGACAAAATTAAACAATTCATTAATTTTCCTTCTATGTGTTCAATTTGAAAGCCTCATTGTTAATTAAAGTTGTGGATTATGCCTCCATTAACTGCTTTTCCAAAGATTGTCTTGATAAGTTTGGGCTCTTGTCTTGGAAATATGAGACTTGTGAAATTCAAACATACATTTTTTAGTGGTCACTAATCAAGGCTAGTCATAAGGAAACAATTCACTTGCTTTTGTAAAATGTAACTAAGGGTAAAATCCCCTAATCTGCTACCTTGTTTAACTGGGTTTTATTCTCTAGACATTTGACCCACTTGAGTCTTTCGTCTGATCTTCAAATACAATTAAGCTGAGCAAAGTGCCAACAAGATCAAGATCGATGGTCTACCTCTGAAGTGAATTGGTTCCACACCAATAGATTTTGTGTTCCAAAACTTTAGTCTCATAGCCACGTGTTGCTAGACATAGAGGGATCTGTCAAGAGAACCTGGACACCTTGGCCCAATAATCATAGTTGTCATTCATTGGCTGATTATTTGTGCCTGACACTGAGTAGCCCAATTTCATTCTTAATCCTCCCCACAGCTCTGTGAGGTTAATATTACTCCCAATTATCAGTTGAGGAAACTGACACATTAAGTAACCTATCTAAATTCATTTACAAGTGCCATTTTCACACTACTATAAAGACATACCCGAGACTGGGTAATTTATAAAGAAAAGAGGTTTAAGTGACTCACAGTTCCACAGGACTGGTGAGGCCTCAGCAAACTCACAATCATGGTGGAAGGGGAAGAGGCATACCTTACGTGGCAGCAGGAAAGAAAGAGTGGTGAGCAAAGGGGGAAGAGCCCCTTATAAAACCAGCAGATCTCATGAGAACTCCCTCACTATGACGACAACAGCATAGGGGACACCGACCCCATGATCCAATCGCCTCCCACCAGGTCTTTCCTGGGGATTACAATTGACACATGAGGATTACAATTCGTGATGAGATTTGGGTGGTAACACAGAGCCAAACCATATCAACTAACATTTCATCCAGGGCTGGATGACACCAGGAATCATGCTACTAACTGCCTTTATTGGAAAAATCACTTGAAGTACATGAGAATGGGTCTGTAATCATTCACCTGCTTAATTCCTTACTATCTGCCAATCACTGCGCTGTGCTCTGAGGATACAAAGATAAGTAGAACACTGATTGCCCTTGGGGCGGTTCATTCTCAGGTCAATAATGTCTCTTTTATTCAATAGAATGCTGTAAGTGCATTAAAAAGAGCAGTATATTTGTTCATTTTCACACTGCTATAAAGAACTACCTGAGACTGGGTAATTTATAAAGGAAATGGGTTTAGTTGACTCACGGTTCCAACTGGCTGGGGAGGTCTCAGGAAACTTACAATCATGGCAGAAGGTAAAGGGGAAGCAGAGCACATGTTACATGATGGCAGGAGAGATGGGGGAGGGGAAGTGCCACACTTTTAAACCATCAGATCTTGTGAGAACTCACTCACTATCATAAGAACAGCATGGGGGAAACTCTTCCCACGATCTAATCACCTCCCAGCAGCTCCCTCCCTTGACACATGGAGATTACAATTCAAGATGAGATTTGGATGGGGACACAGAGCCAAACCATATCAAACAGGTAAAGGGCTCTACCCATGAGTAAGAAAAGAGAACACACAGCTCTGCATGGGGAACTGGGGAACATTTCCCAGAGATGTGTTTGTGCTGGTTTTAAAGAACGCATAGAAGCTCTCCAGAAAAATTAAGGAAGAAGGGCACAAGTAGAGACTGGAGAAGCATGAGTGGGCAGGGTGTGTTCAGGAAGAGATGAAATCCATTCTCCTGGGGCACAGATGTGTGGAAAGGAAGGAATGGCCCTGTCAGGCAGGCAGGCAAAGCAGCTGTGAAAATAGGTTTGAACCGCATCCGCCATGCTTCTGCCTGCCCAGCATGAGTTTGGTCCTTTGGGCAACAGCAGTCGTTGGAGATGTTTAAGCGAAGAACATGGTCACATTTGGGCTTTGGGAAATCACTTTAGTGGCTGCTAGACATAGAGGGATCTGTCAAGAGAACCTGGACACCTTGGTCCAATAATCATAGTTATCATTCATTGGCTGATTATTTGTGCCTGACACTACTAAGTAGCACAATCTCATTCACACCATTTGGGGTGTGATCAACATATAACAAACAGCCCAATCAGTTAGGGATAGATGTCATAACTGTCTTTTTAGTGGCTGCAAAACAGTGATGGACATATTAAGAAGTTATGTTAACGTCAGTGTCTTCAACATCCTGGTTTATCTACTTAGTAGTCATTGCCATCATTATAAGCTTTAATACATCAAAAAATTATTTCCTAGAACCACGCTCAGTGACAAAACATATTTGTATTTACCTATTTGTTGCCAAAGCTGGTCTTTGCTTTTATAACCAGAAACAAAACAACCAGTTCTTGGGATCTGATCTCATGGTAAGGCCAGAAAAACAAATCAATAGACTGAAAAGAGATCTATTGAAAAACAGACACAGTTTGAGATTGTTGATGGCCATCATTCACACAGAGACAAACAAGAAGATATTTTACAGGTGGAGAAACTGAGGCTGGTAAGATGGAGAAGCCAGGTAATTTACTCAAGATCACCCACATAAAGTACCAGGGCCAGAATTCAACCCACGTCCTTCTGCCTCTAATGCCTGTGCTCTTCGCCGGAACTAGCTCATGGTCCATGAGTGCTTTTGTCTAAAATTTCGCGGAGCGAGACATCAAGGCTCCTTTCTGTGGCTGCTCAATATTGCTCATCACTTGCAAGCTGGAGCCAGTTTCTAGGTACTCGCCTGGGGTCTGGTCCGTCCCAGGTACGCCCCACCCTTCCTCCGCCAACCACAGAGGCAGCTCGGGAACGTCTTCTTTTTTCCCTTCCACACACCCATGCCCTGCCCAGGTCCCTCTGACTTCTCCGAGGTGCCCCCAGCCCACTTGCCTGTGGAGAGAGGGAATGGGGAGGATTAAAACAGAAAGAAGGGAGAGAGGAGAGCAACACTATCTTGGCATCTCCCCACTGCACATCCCTGTTCCTCATACTTGCCCCTTCCTCTAGGGCCACTAAAGGAATGCCAGCTCCTGCCACCCAGATGCTTAGATAGGTAGGGGGCTCCAAACCCCACCTCCAGGGCTGCACAGAGGAGAGCATATCCTGCCAAGGCATGCCGTTCCCCATGGAATTCTGTGCCAGGCCCTGACCGGGCTCCACACTATTGCTCACTCACAGTGAGTCACCTGGGTTTTGTGGGCGAATAGATTCTGGGGAGCTGGTCTGGGTGAACCACAGAAGAAGCTGAAAGTCCTCCCACCCCACCCCAGGAGCCAATGGCGTCCCATGACTTTCTGTGGGAGCTTCATCCCTCCACAGATCCCGCTCAGCAGTGCCAGGGCTTCCACGTGAGTCCCCCATGCAGGCCCACCCCTCAAATGTGTGGGTCCAGCCCATCTCTTTAGCTTCTGCCTCTGTCCTGAACTGGGAGGGACTATGAGGGACTATGAGCCAACCCGGCCAACTTCTTTCCACAACCTGCTATGGACCCTGGGAAGAGACCCTCAGCAACCCTGGAAGCCAGCTCAGGGCTCAGCTGAGGGCTCAGGGCTCAGCTGAGGGCTCAGGGCTCAGCTCAGGGCTCAGGGCTCAGCTCAGGGCTCAGCTCAGGGCTCAGGGCTCACCTGAGGGCTCAGGGCTCAGCTCAGGGCTCAGGGCTCAGCTCAGGACTCAGGGGAGGGCATTTTGAAGTCTCAGGTGCTAGGTCAAGAAAAGAGTGTCCAAGCCACAAGTGGGTGTGTCTCCTGGACCCCAAGGACTTCCCAGCCCATGGGGAGGGGCACAGCAGAGGAAGGCAGGGAGGCATCCTCCAGAGTGGGCCAGGGCAGGACGCCAGGGTCCAGAGTGGGACATTGCTCCCGTGAGCCCTTGGAGTGGCACTGGCCACTCATGTTCTTAGTCTTCTCTGGCCTCTAACTCTCCTATTTCTTCTGCTCAGGTGCTAGGACCCTACATGGGCCTCAATCACATCGAGGCAAAATGCCCTCCTGCATGCATGCACACACACACACACACACACACCCCACTTCCTTCTGCTGCACAGGTGGCACTGCCTAACCTGGACTTCTGAGGCCTGATGGAGACTGGAGGCAATAGCTCTTTGTCATTTTTTTTTCAGCCCCGCCCCTTGTCAGGACTCAGGCTCTCAAGTCCAAATGGCTGGAGGGCAACTGGCCGGTCCCTATTCCAATCATGTAATGAGCCTGAACCGCAAGCCATGCCCTGGGCACTGTGCTGGGTGCTGAGGGTTCCTGGACGAGCCCCTCACACCTCATTCTGCCCTTATGGTGCTGCTTCTGGTTTGCAGGGAGACACACTATTGTCAAGTAAACAAACCCAATCAGAAATTGAGCATGGCTGATAAAGCCAGCCATGAAAGAAAGAAACTGGAGCCTGTGGTGGGTGGTGATGGGGGCTGGGCTGGAAGGGAGGGAGCAGGGAACTTCTTTACACGGGCAGCCAAGAAGCCTCTCTGAGGAGAGACTGAGGGGTGGGAAGAGCCGCCCATACATTAGGCAGGGGGAATCTGGGTCACAGAGCATGTGGGGATGACATATGAAAGAACAGGGGTGGCCGAGGGATGCCTGGACAGCCAGTGGTTGATGCTGTGTGAGGGAGGACAGAGCGAGAGGTGGTCAAAGCCCAGATGGAGCAGCATTCCGCAGGCCACAGTAAGGTGTTTGGGTTTTACTCTAAACGTACTTTTGGGGTCCCACCCCATCCTTGGGGGTGTCCCACACTCAGGCCCCAAGGTTCCACCCCTTTTGGTTCAAGCCCCACATTCCCTATGGTTCCCAGTGTGACTGGGCCCAGGGACCATGTGGTATCGCCCAGCCTTCCCTGAAGCCCTAAACCTTGTGCTGAGCCTGGGTTCCCATTCCAGGGTTCCCTCCCTCTCCTCATGGTGAATTCTTCTTTGAGGATTTTGGTGTCATTTCCCACAAGATGACCTCAGTCAGGACCATGTGTCAGAGAGTTTCTGGAAACACTGGGTCCCATTGGGTCACAGTCAGGGGCTGTGGGGTGTTGGTTGATGTTTAACAATCAGCGGCGGGTGGTGGGAAAGACGGATGCATAGCGTTTGTCCATTTCCATGGTGTAAATACTCTCACCACACCAATTTCAAGAAAGTGCCATGATGACACAGAGCACTGGCTTAGAAAAGCAGAGCAGTAGCACACGGACATACAGTGTTCCCACCAAACACATGCAAGAGACTTCAATGACTTGAAAAGCATAATCAATAGTGAAATGAAGTCAATAATGAGGAATGAATGTTGAGTATTTATTACATCTGTTATCAATATATTTTTATTGTATGTTTACATAACTTAATTTTTTTAAATGTTTAGCAACCAGCTTCTACAAGTGTTGAAAAATCAGCAGTTGGCTCTTATGAACCAATAGGAACTGATGCCGGCATTATCCTTGGTCTAGGTCTTAATCTCATTTCTCCCAGGGGACTCCAAAGACAATCTTCCCCCTGTCCTCAGGTACCAGCATGAGAAGAAATAATTATCCTGAACGCTCTTTTCCTGGAAAAAGCAGCTGCTACCCACTGTACATTTTCGGGTCACAGTGAATCACTGTATAGGCTGTCTACCGTGCAAAGCTGCCTGGCTGAGGGGATATCTGGGGTCTGAAATTGAGCCCTCGTTCTCCCCACACCAAGACTTTGCTGCAGGTCTGCAGCTGCCTAGAGAGGATGCTTTCTGCTAATTTGCACAGAGGGAGCATCTGGGCTGGTTCTGGCATTGCACACAATCTATTTTACCTAAGAGGGGCTGAGCCATTCAAGAGACTCCTCCCTGGACAAAACGCCTTGTTGCCAGTTTCTTATTTTAAAAATTTTAAGTTCTGATGTTCGAGGCATCCCGTATAACCACATCATCAATCCTTGTAAATCTCTCCTTAGGAGAGTGTTGAAAAGGGAAGATTAAGAAGAAAAGGGAGATGAAAATAATGGTCTAAATGAGACAGGTTTTACCACATAAAGGAGTGAGGTAGAGAAGAAGCGAAGGAAGCAGACCGTGACAAGGGACAAATGGCTGCTTTTCGGTGGATGTCGGCCCACTGAGAGTCAGATGTGACAGCCCCCGGAAGACCCCACCATCCTCAGCCACAGGCAACGTGTTCCTGGCCAAAGGTGTGCAGCCTGACTCCTTCAGTCGCAAGAGACGAATGCACAGAACTCCTCCAGATTCCAAACAATGTCTCAAGCCATGTTAGAACCAATCAAAATGCCTCAGATAAGCCCCCAGAAACTAGATAAGCTGAGAAATAAGAGTGCCGGAAAACCAGAAATGGTATTCAGCTCCCTGTGCCAATGAGTAAGAGTCCCCAGAAGAGACATCAAGTCAGGCTGTCTGTATTGAGGCGATTTCTCTCATGATCAGGGCATAGAGTGCAGACCAGTACATTGGGAGACACAGGATCAGGAGAAAGAAAAGAAATGGCCAGGGGTGTGGGAAGATTATTCAAAATAAACTCTTCATTTTATTTTATTTCTGTAAATTTTAGGTTTACAGAGAAGTTGTAGTAACATTAGCAGGAGTTTCTATATACCCACTGCCAATTTCCCATATCACTGACACTAATACGGTACATTTGTCATAACTTACAAATGAGGATTGATACATCATACCTGAGTAAAGCCTGGACTTCCTTTGCTTCTCCTTAGTTTCTACCTAATGTTGCTTTTCTGTTCCGGGTTCCATCCAGGACGCCACGTTACATTTGTTCATCGTGTCTCTTTAGGCACCATCTGGCTGTGACAGTTCCATAGATATTCCTTGTTTTTCATGACCTTGACGGCTTTGAGGAGTATCAGTCAGGAATTTTGTAGAATGTCCTTCAGTTTGGGTTTATCTGACGTTTTTCCCATGGCTAGACTGGGGTTATGGGCTTGAGGAATATCATAGAGGTAAAGTACATTCTTATCACATCAGATAAAGGGTACGTGCTATTAACATGCTACCGATACAACATACCACTGTTGAGGTTGACTTTGAACACCTGGCTCAGATAGTGTTGGTCAGGTCTCTCCACTAAAAAGTTACTCTTCTTGTTCCCTCTTTCTGTACTGTACTCATTAAAAGGAGGTCCCCAGGTGCAGCCCATGCTCAAGGGATGTGGAGTTAGGTCCCACCTCCTTGAGGGGGAGTATCTACATAAATTATTTAATATTCTTCTAAACAGGATATTTGTCTGTTCTTCCCCATTTATTGACTTTTTAAAATCAGTATAGACTTAAGATAATTTATTGTATACTTTGGGTTATAACCCAATAGTACATTATTTATTTTGTTGCTCAAATAGTTCCAGCTTTTTCTGTTGGGAACTCTTGCAGTTGGCTTCTGTGTCCCTTTGATGTACGCTCTCATTTTGCTTTTTCAGTATTTCTTTAGTTTCTGGAATGGAAAACCAAATACCATATGTTCTCACTTATAAGCAGAAGTTAAGCTATGGATAGGCAAAGCCATACAGGGTGATATACTTTGGTGGTATACTTTGGTTTTCCATTCCTGAGTTACTTCCTATGAGATGCTCCAGGCTCATCTTGCATATTCCCTTTCCCAGCCCTAGAATCAGTCATTTCTTCAAGGAGTCCTGACTCTTGTTATTGGAAAATGGGGTTGGATACTAAGATGTGGACCCTGGTTCTGCTCCTGCAGTGTCATTGCTACTGGGGTGTCATCACTTCTGAGCCAACTCAGCGGTCAGAAGTGGGAAATGTAAGTATGCATACTAACCCATGTGATATGGTTTGGCTGTGTCCCCACCCAAATCTCATCTTGAATTCCCAAGTGTTGTGGGAGGGGCCCGGTGGGAGATAATTGAATCATGGGGGCAGGTCTTTCTTATGCTGTTCTCGTGATAGTGAATAAGTCTCACAAGATCTGATGATTCTGTAAAGGGGAGTTTCCCTACACGAGCTCTCTTTTTCCACCTGCTGCCATCCATGTAAAATGTGACTTGCTCCTCCTTGCCTTCCACCAAGATTGTGAGGCCTGTCCAGCCACGTGGAACTGTAAGTGCATTAAATTCTTTTTCCTGTATAAATTACCCAGTCTCAGGTATGTCTTTATCAACAACATGAAAATGGACGAATACACCATGTGTACACATATATCATTTTTTAGTTTCAATAGCTTTTGGGGTACAAGTAGTTTTTGCTTACATGAATGAATTGTATAGTG
Organism: Macaca mulatta; assembly: GCF_049350105.2. Classification (NCBI taxonomy): domain Eukaryota; kingdom Metazoa; phylum Chordata; class Mammalia; order Primates; family Cercopithecidae; genus Macaca; species Macaca mulatta. The sequence goes on along the minus strand of NC_133413.1, from coordinate 134,084,701 downwards.
GTGGAGTTTGAGATTTTAGTGCAACTGTTACCCAAATAGTGTACACTATAAGAAATATGTAGTTTTTGTCCCTCACCCCCTTGCCCATCCCCACCTTTTAGTCTCCAAAGTTCATTATACCACCCTGTATGTCTTTGCCTACCCATAGCTTAGCTCCTGCTTATAAGTGAGAACATATGGTATTTGGTTTTCCATTCCTGAGTTACTTCATTCAGAATAATGGCCTCCAATTTATCTATAATTATTTATACATATATGTAGGTAGATGATATAGACATAGACATAAATAGAGATATAGACATAGATATAAATCCATCTGGATCTATATTAAACTAAACATGAGTTCATACAATGTCTTCAACATTCATCCAATACCATATGGTTCATGCTACAAGTGTATCTTGAAAACAGCACAGCTAAGCAAGATAGAAGGAAAGAAGCTCCTATAAAAAGGGGCCATGAGCCAGGCAGAGGGGCTTATGTCTGTAATCCCAACACTTTGGGAGCCCAAGGCAGGAGGATCACTTGAGTCTAGGAGTTTGAGACCAGCCTGGGAAACATAGCATGACACTGTCTCTACAAAAAAAAAAAAAATGACAATTAGCTGGGCATGGTGATATGAACCTGTAGTCCCAGCTACTTGGGAGACTGAGGCAGGAGAATTGCTCGAGCCCAGAAGTTTAAGGCTGCAGTGAACCATGATTGTGCTAGTGCACTCCAGCCTGGGCAACAGAGCAAGACTCTGTCTCTAAAAAAAGTGGGAAGGCAGGGAGGTCATGAGAAGAATCAAAGCAAATCATGTAATGCCCTACATGTGGACTGATTGTACTTCCATTTTGGATGGCAGAATTTGTGCCCAAGGCAGGCTGTCACCGAGTGCTCCTTGGATCTCTGCTGCCTGGTACCCAAGGAATTGCCCCAAGGTTCTGAAGAGAATGTCCCATGACTTCTTTGTGAATAACCAGAAATACTGATGTCTTTTGTTCATAATGTAAACAACATTAAACAAGCTCAAAATGTGTACAGCCAATGTTAATACCACGCAAGGGAAGGGAAAAGAAAAAACATCCGAGAAATATGAGTAAAAAATGGGGAAACTAAGGAAGCTAGCTTTTCACCAGTCCCTGGGAAGTCTGCAGGGCTTTCATGATGGGATTGGGCCTCTTCCTGGAAAACAGGCCTGCAGCTGGGAGGGCCAGTCTGCTCAGCGAGCATTTGAGTGAGAGGAGTTAGTGGTTTCCACGGGGGCTGCCTACCCCATAGTGTGATGACCGTCTTCAGCATCAGGACAAGTGGGGTTTTATGTCAGTCTCCTTCTGTTCATGATTTTTGGTCTCCAATAAGTGTCATTTTAGGATTGCTTAGAACAGGAACAGTTCAGAACAAAAGAGACCTAAGGCATTTTTAGACTCTGAGCCAGAAGGAAAAGGCACTGGTTTTGAATCATTCCTTGCTATGAGTAATGTGGACCAGGAGAATATGACTCATAAACCAAAATGGACTGCACTAATTGTCTGAACTCTGAACCCAACCCAAGCAATTTTTTTTTTTACTGCTCCGAAAACAAAATCAGCTGTTTTTAAAATCCTACTGAACCAGTTCAAATTAGAACCAGTCTTTAGAAAAGATTGAGCCAGAAGGGAAAAAGAACCAGAAAAGCAAAATCATTTCCACACAAGTATTTCATTCATTCATTCATTTCGAGTGTCTGGCATACACAAATATATACTGTGTGTGTATTTCTATCAGTAGGGGCTCTTTTTTTTTTTTTTTTTTGAGATAGAGTCTTGCTCTGTTGCCCAGGCTGGAGTGCAGTGGCACGATCTTGGCTCACTGCAACCTCCGCCTCCTGGGTCCAAGCGATTCTCCTGCCTTAGCCTCCCATGTAGCTGGGACTACAGGCATGTGCCACCATGCCCGGCTAATTTTTGTATTTTTAGTAGAGATAGGGTTTTGCCATGTTGGCCAGGCTTGTCTTGAACTCCTGACCTCAGATGATCCATTCACCTCGGCCTTCCAAAGTGCTAGGATTACAGGCATGAGCCACCACACCCCACCAATAGGGGCTTTTTTGTATCAGTCTCACTTAACTTACATGCCAGATTAACCAGCACTCTCCATTTACTCTGCAAAGTCTATTGGGGCATGCCCTGGGGTTCTGCAGGCTGTTAGCTGCTGGGGACTGAGTAGGAGCCCTTCTTTCTTCTGGTGGATCCTTCACTTTGCAATAGTAAGTTGGATTTATTCCCAAACCTGTTCTATCTGTTATACTTACTATTGTAATTACCCAATTTAATTAAATATTAAATACACCAATCAATTGTAAGTAAAAGAAAGACTTCCTGTTTCTATGAAAGCTAAATTGGACGCTTTGGAAAGACTAGCTAAAGCTGTGTTGCAAAGGAGGAGGAGGAGGAGGTGGAGAAGAAGGAGGAGGGGGAAGAGGAGGAGGAGGGGGAGGAGGAGGCGGAGGAAGAGGAGGGGGAGGAGGAAGGGGAGGGAGAGGAGGAGGAGAGGGAGGAGGAGGAGGGGGAGGATGAGGAGGAGAAGGAGGAAATGACACTGAATGCCCATCCATGGCTTACTCTTAAAGAAAAGTTCACAGTAAATCAATATACATTGAATGTTTCCTAGAAAAAGTTAAATAATATATGTTGTCTTTTAATGATTCCCAGCTTTAGGCTTAAGTATGAATGGCCAATTGTCTTTCTCAAGTGTGTTAGATCAGAGGGTTTTTACTGTATACACAACTTTTCTTCCTTCTGAAATGTTAGTCTGTCTATTACTATTAATTACACTGGCTTTTCTTCTGGTCAAAGACCTGCATGGTCCTGCCACCACCCTTGTCTCCCCACACCTAACCCTCCATGCAGGAAGTAAGACCAGGGACTCCACTCACAGGCTGTCACTTTGGGAAGCCACCTTGCCCATCTGAAACTCAGTTTCCTCATCTGTAAAATGGGGGTGATGATAATTCCGAAGCTCCCCTACTTAAGGATCAAAAACAAAAGAACGTTTACAGAAAGATGAGAACAAAACTACTTCCAGGACCAACATGGCAACACTGCCTGCTAAGGAGAAACGTCTTTAGAGCCCACTTATTTAGTGTTATTTTCAGCTTACCAAAAACAACAGCAAGAACAATGGCATCTATGCCTTAGCGGAGGAGTGGTGCCTGCCTTGTAGGATCTTTGTGTGGATGAAATGAGATAAAGTATCAGAAGCCCTTAGCACAGGGATGGACCCTTGCCAAGAGCTCCCTCTATGTGGGCTGTATTGTTGTCTAAGCAAGTCACTCCATGCTCTGTGCTGGGTGGCTGGCCCTGAAATGAAATCATGAAGCAGTCTATTGAGCATGGAGGCCACTCTGAGGTGCAGGTGCCAGATGGATTCAGGTCATCATCCTTTCCCATCCAGACTAACACAGCGGACCAGGGTGGTCCCCCAAGCTCCAGGCACCTCCCTCCTCCAGTCTATTCCCACCCCATGTCCAGCCCTGCCTTTCCAACTGCAGCTCTCTCCTGCGCTGTCCTCAGGCATCCTGCCTCCGCAGAAGAATTTGGCAGTCGTATCTCAAGCCTCTATGAGAGCTGCTTCCTCTCCACCAGGACGCTCAATTAGCATCTCATACTAAACACATCCAAAGCAAAAATCTTGATTCCCCCACAAAACCAGCTCCATTCCCAGTCTTCCCCCTCTCAGTAACCACCCCCATCTATCCAGCCAAATGCTTAGGAGTCATCTTGGATTCCTCCCATCCCTCAATCCTCAGGGATCAGGTATCAGAAGTCCTATCAGTTCTATTTCTCCAAGTATCTTCAACTTTCTGTGTTTTACCACCTCTATAGCTACCACCCTAAGCCAAGCCTCTGACCTTTCTAGCCTGGATCCCTGCAATGCCTTCATCACTGAGCTTCCTGTGTCCCCAGCTGCTTTGTCTCTGACTCCTTCTGGAACACCCACTTTCCCCCTCACTCTTCAGGCACCAGCCACCCTGGGCTTTTATGCTGTTGTTCCTCAAATTTGTCATGCTTATTCCTGCCTCGGGACTTCTGAGCTTGTAGTTACTTTTATCTAAAACTCCTCTCCCAAACAGCCCCATGAGCTAATATCAGCACGCATGTCACCTCTCCAGAGGCTCACCCTGGCCACCCTGTCAGGTCTCATCCCCATCAGTGCCCTCAGAACACACCCAAATTCTCTCCATAACATTATCCTGCATTGATTTCACAGAGGTTGTCACCAGCCAATATTATCTTATTTACTTACTGACTCGTTGTCTACCCTGCTCCACTATTAGAAAGTTCACCACTGACACTACAGCACCTAAAACAATGCCTGGCACATAATAGATGCGCAATAAAAGATGATCGAAAAGATGAATGCCTAACACGATGTCCTTCCTCCCTTTCTCCAGCCAAATTTATCCCTTGACTTCCACATTTCCTTTCAGTGGTAGCTCAAGCCTCACCACCTCTTAGAAGGCAAGACTTGCCTGCCCCCTCTCCCATGCAGTTAGTCACCCCCTCTGTGTGCTCCTTTCACACAATCCCATCACAGCACTGACCGTATCTTTCTTTGTCATTCTCTATATCCATATCCCTAATGAGACCAGGAGCTCTGTGAGGCCAAGAACCACGTCTTATGCATGGTTCCAGTCACAACACACACAGCAATTTGAAACCAGCCCAATTGTCCCCTAGAACTGATGTTTATGGTTTCTTTTGAATACACATAAAAATTGACCCCCCCCTCCAACGTCTTAAAATCTGAGAAAGTTACAGTTGTCTTATCTGAGTTCTTTTCTCAGGAACCCAGTCATCACCTCCTCTCCCAAGATAGTATAGAGGAGCTGAAACTTACAAGACCACCACATCTGGGCAATGAGACACCAGACCTCTCACCCATCATGATTCCCTATCTGACCACCTGCTTCCTGTTGACCAACTCCTCTTCCTCATTCCTTCCTAATTTCTGTTTTCCCACACATGGTTACGTTTCTGCCGTGCTATATAAACCCCTAATTTTAGTTGCTTGAGTAGACGGATTCGAGACTCTATCTCCCACCTCCTCAGCTGCAGCATCCGATCAAAGCCTTCTTCCCTGGCAACAGCCGTCTTCTCAGTGATTGGCTTTCTGCGTGTCAAGCAACAGGACTTAGGCAAAATTCTTGGTGTTTTGGTAACAAATTCTCTATGTCTCTGACCTCCTTGCCCACTAGCTATAAACTGGTCATTTCCTCCCACCCCTTCTCCATCACAGGCTATCTTTTCATCTCTTATCATCATCTCAAATCACATCATCTCCATTGATTTGTTCTGTTTATCTATTGTCTGCCTCTTCCACAGTCAGTGCCTAGAACAGTGGCTGAGGCACAGCATGTACTCAGTCAAGATGTGTTTACAAATGGCTCATTCAACATGTTTGTTAAATGAAGGAATCATAAATTAATTAGCAACCACAGCACTATAAATCTCAGGGTCCCCAAAGAGCAGGGAGATCCAATGCCATGTTTACAATAGTTACTCGTGTGTGCCAAAGACAAACAAGACACAGGGACATGCTTCATGAAAATCACATCTGAAACAAATGTTAGGGGAGGGTGAGGGCAGGAGGAGGTTTGGCTAATGAACAAAATGCATCTTGAATGGCTCCAAGGCATCCCCCACCTGAATTACTGACACGTTGCTTCTTTTGTTTGGCACTAAGAGCCCAGCTAGGAGCAACAGGTCTCTCTGCAGTTCTACTAATCCTATTCCAATTATTTCATTAGAAACAGGTCCACAGATAATTACCCAGATGTTCAATTTCATCCGAGGTCACACTGCATATGCAGCCCAAGATTAACATCAATGTTGGCTGCAAGGGGTGACATGCAGCAAAACATGTTTCAAATGGAAATTTTAAGAAGAGTAAAGGAGGTTGGACAGTCCCTTTCCAAGAGGGGGCCTTAGGGTCACCTGCCTTCTTTAGGGCCCTCAAACCAGGCCAGCTGGAGAGTGGAGACATGAGATCTGCTGGCAATGCTGGCATCTTCTTTGTGACATGTAATATCAACATTAAATCACTCTAGGCCCACAGCACTGCTGAAGACACGATAAATCAAAGCTGGGCAATATGGCAGCCACAAGGGTAGCGAAAGGTGAGCCTGGGACTGAGCCAGCCTATGGGGCCAGCAGAACAGAAGCCAGTTCAGGGCTGCCAGCCCCTAAAATAATGTTTCATCAGGATGGCATGTGAGGCCTGGCTAAAGCAGGTCAACCCCATTTCCCAGTGGATGGAAATGTATGGCTGATTCCAAACAGGTTCTCAAATCCAGAAATGCACCCAAGAACTTAGCTGATTGCACTTCACCTTTGGGCAGAGTCTCTGTGAAGAAGACAAGAAGAAAAATTACTCCGTTTTACTTTCTCTCTTACAGTGAGTAAGAGAGGCCAGTGAACTGTGCCTCCAGTCCCTGGGAGATGGGCACAGTGCCTGGCACAGCAGTTCCCAACCTTGGCTGCACAGTGAAATCTCCTGGGAAGCTCATAGAATGCTGATGTCTGGGCACCACCCCCAGAGATTTGCCTTTTACTGGACTTGGATTGTGGTGTAGCCTGAAAATCGGGAATTTTCAAATCTCTCCAGGGACCTTCTTGTGAAGACAGAATGAGAACCACGGCCCTAACACAGCCTCAGGTTGAGGAGGCCCCAAAACCCAGGTTCCATCTTCATCCATGGATACCCCTAGTCATTTCAACCCTCCAGACTCATTTTAAAGCAAAGAGAAAAGAACCACTCACCAACTCCTATCTCCAGAAAGTCCTTCTGAAACATACAATATTCTTCTATCTGGGTTTTATTGAAACCTTAGAATTTTCTATAAAACCTTAACTCCTTAGACTAGCCTTCTGAGGCCTCCATCTACCTGTTCATATACTCATCCAACAAATAGTAATTGGGCACCGACTGTGGCCCAATGCTCTTGTTCTCATGGAGCTTTTATTCTAAAACAAACAATGAAATGATACAAATAGAATCATTTCAAAATCTGAAAAGTACAATGAAACAAAACAGGGTGATACAACAGAGAGAGACAAATGGCAGGGCTGGAAAGGGGCTACATGCTGCTTTAGGTGCTCAGGGAAGGGTCTGTTTGATGAAACAATAGCTGAGCTGAGTCCTGAACATTCGGGAGCCAGCCACGTGAATCCCTGAGGGAAAAGCACTCCAGCAGAGAGAAGAGGCCGTGGGAAGGTCTCAGTGCCCGTCTCCTTGTAGCCCCACTTCAGCCCCTCCACTACCATGCTGGGTGTTACCAGCTCCCCACCTTGGCACTTTGGATTTGCACCATCAGAGGTGCCACCTTCCAACCCAAATCTATTATTTCTTCAAGAAACCCCTCCTCCAAGAAACCTCCAATGAGCAGCTCCTCCTCATTCTGACCACTCCTTGCTTCACCTCTAACGTCTGTGCATGACCTTGGTAAGCTGCATGGGTATAAAAGCATGAGACATGATTGCCACTATTCATGCCTCTTTAGCATCATGCCTGAGTTTACACTGAATCATCACGCCCTTGATTTTATTGTCTTGTTGTTTCACCTGGGTACAATTAGTCTCCTCCTATGGGATCATTGGCCCATCAGGGCATAGATCAGATTTTCTGCTCCCTATCCCCAGTTTCTCTTAGAACAGAGCTAGGCATTCATTCACAGCCCCTGAACATTTGTAGGAGGGGTTGACCAGGTTTTCAATAAGTGCTTAATCGAGTGAAAGAATTAATTAGTAAGCCTTGCCTCAACACCACGCAGCCTTCATTCTATTTTGCACTATCATTATCTCTGTTTTATAGGTGAGGAAACCAAGGCACAGAGAGATTAGGTATCTTGCCCCAGGTCACACAGCTGGTAAGGAGTAGAGCTGAGATTGAAACCCAGGTCTGTCTGGTATCAAATGCTGCACCAAGGTGCATAACATGGCCCCAGTGAAGAATGGAGGTCAGTATTCCCATCCTTGATTTTCAATAAAGAAGATGAAACTCATAAAAGAATTAATAGAGGTGACTTGGTTCATGGATTGAGTTGATACCAGAGCCAGAGCCAGCATTCACAGCTGTGAGAGCCAAGGCCTTTGGCTCTCTGCTTTGCCATGTCCCTTTCAGAAAGGTCAAAATTCTGGTTGGGATTCAACCAAAGGATCTGATCACCACTGTGCCCTCTACTGATTTTAAGTGTCGCCAGGACACCCCTGACAATAGGTGAAAATGTCTAATGAAATGGCAAACGGGCTGAAGGGCAGAACTTGTGCGTTCACTTTAAATAATGTTGTCTTTCTCTCCCTCTTTCTCTCTTTTGACCATCTGAATGGTGGAGACAGGGAAGAACAGGAGCAAGAAGCTAACATTTATCAAGCACCCTAAGCAAGTCACTTAACCTCATTTGTAGTATGGGCTTCATGGAAGGCTGCCAGGTTTTGCAAACAAAGACACAGGATACGCACTTAAACTTAAATTTGAGATGATGAGACAATTTTAACATAAGTGTGTCCAGTGCAATATTTGAGACATACTTATACTAAAAACCTGAATCTACCCCATAATAATGATAAGAGAGAAAAAAATATTATTACCCGTAAAAACCTTAAGAATAATCATGAAGACTGTGAGTTCACAGAAGACTGTGAATAACACAGAGAATGTAAAGTGCTCATAGGTACCTGGTGAGTAAGTGGCAACACTTTGTTCAACCTAGGTTTGTTCAAAGATCACTTTTCTTCCTTTACACAGACTAGAAAATTGGCTATCATGGATTATTGACTTACAGTTTCATAAGTAAATTCACTTGAAAAACACCTGCTCCCTCAGCATGTGGGGCTCTCTGCTCTCGCCTTGCCCACAGGTTCTGTCCATCGAGTGTCCATTGGTTCTCCGGTGAGATGTCTTGCCTTGGCCAGAGGCAGCTTCTATGCAGGAATTGTACCTAGAGAAATGGCCCTTTCCATAAAGCCGCCCCCACCTGCGAGCAGTTGGATGTGCCCACAGAAAGAAGGGGAAAGGAGTGGAATCGGGAGGCCAGGCCATTAAGTCCAGAAAAGTCGATTCCTCATGAGGAGGGATAATAGAAGGGATAACAGGACAGTGGTTTTGCAAACAATAATAGCTTGGCTGAGCAAGAGGAGAAAATGAGATGGGGAGGTAGTGGGAGGTGGAGGTTAGGAAAGGGAAAGGGCCTAAGAAGAGAACACAAGAAGACTATTTGGGGGAAATGTGAAGTGGGAAAGGCCTAATCAGAATATCTAGCACCTTACGTGATGCACTGGGAGGAGAAAAATGTTTTTCAAAGGTCCTTGGACAAGCTTGGGATAGCTGTGAAGCAAAAGAGTTTGTCTCTGATGCCCTCTCCTCCTCCCCATCCAGAGGTAACACCAAGTCAGACCACCCTCCCTGCCCAGCACTTCCTCAATACCTCAGAGGCATTGTGCTAAGAGAAACACCACCTTAATACCCCAGGCCTGGCCCAGATTCAGTACAGCTCCATTTACCTCTCCAAGGTGCCCCTTTGCAGACCCCAACCAGCTCATCTGACAAGCTAATCACAGCACCAGAACCTTCTTTCTAGAGAAAATTCATGTTCTAATAACACCTCTTGGAACAATCTCTTCCCCTCCTTAACCTGCACTTTCCTTTCCATTGTTGTCTAACTCATTATCTGCTCTAATTGGGAGAGAGGGATTTTCAGGTAGAAGAGAGGGCTAGTATATAGCATGGTAAAAATTGGATCTTTGTATGTCTCTCTGAACACACTCTGTGGGCAGGGAATATAACAGGTGTGTAGGAGGGGTTCAATCATTTTGTGTTGGAATGAAATAATCCATTGATATGACCTGGTGGATCTCCCAATTTCAGAAAAGGTTATCCTATGATTGCACAGTGTTCTTATACAATCATTTCTGAAGGAACATCCACTGACATCTGGGACACTCAGTCACGTCATCAGCTTACTCCAACCCTACACCCCACTGTATAACGCTCTACTTTAGGAGCCACAAATAAAGAAAGTCCCCCTGCAGGCACTTGTGTTGAAGAAAATTCTGAAGATGACAAGTGGAATAATGTGCACGTCTCCCAGGCGGAATGGTAGATTCCTGGTTCTATTATTACTACCAATGTTGTGCAATGCCTTTGGGCAACTGGCAAAGCACTGGGTGGAATGAAAAGTTTAAATAGCAGACTCCCCGACCTCCAGCTCATGTCTGAAACTCCATGGCCTGCACTGGCCTGCCCACTGGAATGGAAAACACAAGGAGATACTCCCTACTTCCTTACCCAAAGCCCTGGGGACTCTGGCAAGCTTTCCTAGGAATGGAGGTTACCAAATCAACCATGTTTACCTTTGCCCACTCTTTCTTCTACCTTTTGATTATTCAGGTGTCAGCAAAAGTAAAAAGATGACAAGGGAAGCCTTTATCCATCCAAGGGGCTCCTGAATCCTGGTAGGTTCTGAGGATGTAACCTCAAGAACAAGGCATAAAGCTGGTGTTCTAATACAAAATGGTGTATCTCTAGTAGCACCTATTTGCCACCAAACATTATTTACAAGAAATAGTGAACACCCACCACCCCCTGGAAAAGTAAGACTGATTTAAAAAAAAAAAAAAAAAAAAAAAACTTTATCAGAATCTGGGAATCATTGGAATAGTGGGAAAGCAGATGCCTTTGGTCCAGGAGCCATAGTGAATGACCTATTCACGCTTTGCCTCATGAAGGAGAGGAGCTCCATCCTTGGAAAATCAGTAAGGAGAGAGTTCATTTCTTCCACACTCCTGCTCCTTGACTCAGAGACCCAGAGTACAGACCAACCTTAAAAACAATCTTAAAACTGACCAGCTATTCTCTACTACACAGGTGACATCTTTTGAGGCAGCCAGAGTACACAGTTACACACACACACACACACACACACACACACACACACACACACACCCCATACCATATTTTTCAGAGACTGCAATTCTCAAGCACAGAACAAGGCAAGATGTGGAAGACAGTGAAGAGTGCTCATGTCAAGGGATCGTCTCTCTCCTCAAAGTCGGAGTGGAGTCAGCATAAAAACGAACAAACAAAGAAGGCTATAAATCACTCAATTCGCAGACTTCTATTCTGCAGCACTTCAGCTTTTCCAGAATAAGAGCAGTTTCTAGAAATATTGGAAGAAAAAAATTTGACCCCTAAGTATTACACCAAGCCAAGCTATTGTTCATAGGTGGTAGGAGATAGAGACTCTTGAGGATTCGGAAAATCTACCTCTCCTATGTTATTCCTTTAAAAAAACTGCAATTTCAGCAGAGGTGGGCAGATCACTTGAGGCCAGGAGTTTGAGAATAGCCTGGGCAACATGGTGAAACCCTGTCTCTACTAAAAATACAAAAATTAGCCAGGCGCGGTGGTACGCACTTATAGTCCCAGTTACTCAGGAGGCTGAGGCAGGAGGATTGCTTGAGCCTGGGAGGCGGAGGTTGTAGTGAGCCAAGAGCATGCTACTGCACTCCAGCCTCCCTGTCTCAAAAAAAAAATTTGCAATTTAATGAACTACTATTGAAAGATGAATCAGAATTAAGCATTTAAGAAGGAGAAACTTGTGGCATAAAAAAACTGGCAGCCAAACACAGAGCTAAGTGTGAATAATTGTCATAAATAAAAGCAAATAGCAAAGTAATTCTTAAAAGATACACTACATAAAATTTGATGACAGTAATCCAAGCCTTAAACCTCAGATTATTTTTATAAAAGCCTGGAAATGGGAAGAAATAAAAGTGTTCTAGATTTGTTTTCTTACTAGCAGGCAGTCAAAAAATATTTCTTTACTCTTATTTTTGATCATTAGAAAAACATAGGTTAAAAAATGTTTTTGGAAAAACTTAAAAGACTAACACTTACAAAAATACAAAGAAGTAAGCAAACAGTCCCCAGGAACACTCTGTCACCAAATTCTATTTCATCTCTGCCTTTACTAATAAGGGTCAAAGGGCTAAGGTTTATTTCTTCCCTCAAAGAGCTAAAACCTAAAATAGGAGAGAGAGATGGAAACACATGACAAAAATTCAGGTGATATGAGAGCTTTTCAAAGATATTTGTATAAAGTTTTCCCTCTATGTTTACCAATAATTCATGGTGGGAGGGCGATGAGATTGCAAGGAGGGAGGTTGGGGAAGGCTCTCCTTCAGAACAATTTGGACACTTAAATTATTTATTTGCATGTCTTTCCTACAAGAGTGTAAGTTCCGTGTAGACCGAGACCTTGTCTGATTCTCTAGAGTCTGTATGTATGGATGAATGGATGATGGATGGATGGAGGATGAATGGATGGATGATGATGGATCACTGGAAAAATGGATGGATGAATAGATGATGGATGGATGAAGGATGAATGTATAGATAGATGATGAATGGCTGGATGGCTGGCTGGCTGGCTGGCTGGCTGGCTGGATGGATGGATGGATGCTGGATGGAGGATAGATAATGGATGGATGGAGGATGAATGGATAAATGAATGCTGGACGGGTGAAGGATGTATGTATGGATGGATGGATGGATGGATGGAGGAATGAATGGATAGATAATGGATGGATGAATGGATGATGGATGGATAGATAGATGAACGAACAGATGGATAAATGATGGACGGATGGATGAATGGATAAATGATGGATGGATAGATGAATAGATGCTGGATGAATGGAGGATGGATGGAGGGAGTATAGATGAATGGATAAATGATGGATGGATGGGTGGATAGATGGATGGATGGATCTATAGATGGATAGATGATGGATGGATGGATGGGTGGGTGGATGGATGGATGGATGGATATATAGATGGATAGATGATGGATGAGTGGATGGACAGATGATGGATGGATGGAGGATGGATAATGAATTGATGGAGGATGGATGGATAGATGGATGGAGGGAGGATAGATGGATGGAAGATGGGTGAATGGATGGATGGATGGATGGATGATGGATGGACAATGGATGGATGGATGTATAGATGGATGGATAGATGATGGATGGATGGATGAAAAGATGGTTGGATTGGTGGAGGATGGATGATGAATTGATGGAGGATGGATGGATGATGGATAGATGGATGGATGGATGGATGGATGGATGGATGGATGGATGATGAATGGATGGATGGATGGATGTTGAATTGATGGAGGATGACTGGATGGATGATGGATGGATGGATGGATGATGGATGGATAGACAGATGAATGAACAGATGAATAAATGATGGAAGGATGGATGAATGAATGGATAAATGATGGAGGGATAGATGAATAGATGCTGGATGAATGGAGGATGGATGGAGCATAGATGAACGGACAGATGATGGATGGATGGATGGATGGATGGATGGATGGATGGATGGGTGGGTGGATAGATGGATGAATGGATAGATAGATGGATGGATGGATATATGGATGGATAGATGATGAATGAGTGGATGGATAGATGATGGATGGATGGGTGGGTGGAGGATGGATAACGAATTGATGGAGAATGGATGGATAGATGGATGGAGGGAGGATGGATGGATGGATTGAAGATAGGTGGATGGATAGATGAATGGGTGATGGATGGACAATGGATGGATGTATAGATGGATGGACAGATGATGGATGGATGGATGAATAGATGGTTGGATTGGTGGAGGATCGATGATGAATTGATGGAGAATGGATAGATGGATGATGGATAGATGGATGGATGGATGAATGGATGATGGATGGAGGATGGATGAATGGATGATGGATGGACGATGGATGGGTGGATGGATGGATTGATGGCTGAATGAATGGAGGATGGATGGATGGAGGATGGATGATGAATGGATGGAGGATGGAGTTGGATGATGGATGAATGGATAGATAGATAAATGACCCTTCCTTGCTCAATTCCCATTTCCCAAAGAGATCCTAACTAATCCTACTTTAAGGTAATAAACTTTACCCTCCCAGGCAGTCCTTCCCCTGTAAGCCTCCCACCTTCTATCCCACAGCTTGGTAGCAAATTGCCAAACCATTCCTGAGTGGTCAGGGGAAGGTGATGTTTTTGCCTAAATGCCTATCTTACCACGAGGGAACGCCTGGTCCTGGGGAGCAGAGAGGCCAAGACAGTGTATTATTCTTTGTGACTCACAGTGCTAAAACAGGAGAGTAAGAAAGCATCCTTGGTCCTGTTCTTTCTTTCTTCCCAGTTTGAGAGCCCAGAAAGCTGATCTGTGGCATAAATGATGGATGAGGTCAGACTTTAGTTTGCAGGAAGAAAGAGTGGGGCAGACAGCCGGGTTATACCAACATTCTGCTAGCCGTCCTGACGTCATCTCTGCTGTCCTTTTTTTCCCCCTTATTCTCCCCAGGGGAAAAAAATATGAAGATATTTTCTGGTGATGGAGCAGGGTGGAGGAAGAGTCGGGAATGCAGTCATTTGCACTACTGGCCTAGTCAGAGTAGCCTTAAAATTTTCACTTCTGGAGGATAGTCGTCATGGCAACCCCTGGACTCATGGAGCAGGCCCCCTTTCTGCCTTTGTCTGGAGTACAAAGTCCTTGTTCAGCTTTCCGCAGGCTCCTGAAAAAACACACCCAGCCAGATAGATACAGATACAGATAGGCAGGCTCTCACGTATACTTAAAAACATTTAAAATCTTATATCAAGACACAGGTTTCTTCCTATGGCTTATAATGATTCAGTTAATTGCAACCTTACCTGTCTGCTCCTCATGTTTCTCCTCCACCTGCGGGAACAGGAGATTCTCTGATGCTGGCAGGGGACAGCCTTCCAGAGAGATCGCAGCACTACAAGGGCCTTTATGTGCATGTTTGTCCATCCTTGAAACACAGCACTCACCACAGCTATGTTTCCTAATTAGAGTGAGGGGACTTCTCCCAGAATCAGCAGGTAGGGAGCACGGCCCCGAGTGGGTTGAGAGGACTGAAGGTGGGGTTGTGGCAGAGAGTGTTTTGTGGCTTCCCAGTTGTTGTCAAACCTGCTGCTGACAGGAGCCAGCCTGCCCTTTCCTTGGGGACCCAGAACCCGCACACCCAGACAGGAAAGAAGCCAAGGCCTCCTGAATCAAAGTGCCCACCATGACAATTCAAAACTCCAGGAGGAAAATATGAAGATTGACTTACAAACTCATCAAGGGCACCCGTTGGGAGCTCGACTTGGGTTTCTTCTCTGCACCTGGTTTCAGGCCAGAGCCGTGAGGAAGCTCTGAAGAGCCCTCATCCCTCAGTCTCAGCTTCTCCCAGTCCCCGTTCTAGGCCACAGATTGCAGAGAACACCTCAGGGTACAAACCACAGGAAGGTGAAATGGAAGGGCCAGCTGAGGAAATAAGTGCAGAGAGGTTAAGTGACTCATCCAAAGATGCACAGCTGGTCCATAGCAGAACCCAGACTGAACCCCAGGACTCCTGGAGGCTAAGGAGATCATGAGGAACATAGCAATTGCTCAAGGAAAAGGAAAATGCTAGCATGCACAGGGGACCAACTGAGACACTGAAAACCAGGCACCAAGACCTACCGGAATCCAATGAGATTAATTTTAGAGTAATAATGTAATACTGACCACACTTTACTGTGAATACACACTGTGCCCGGCACTTTACTGCATACTGCACATACATTATTTCGCTGTGACAAGGATGGTTATCCCCATTTAACAGATGGAGAAACGAGGCTGGAAGAATATAAATAACTTGCCCAACACCACATGAATACTGAGGGGAAATGCCAAGATTATCCCCAGCCCTTCTGCCCCCAAAGTTCAGGCCTTGACTTGTTATGATACGGACTTTCATCAGAAGGAGAGCTGTGATTCACGCCTATAATCCCAGCACTTTGGGAGGCCAAGGTGGGTGAATCTGTTGAGCCTAGCAGTTCAAGACCAGCCTGGGCAACATAGAAAAACCCTGTCTCTACAAAAAATAGATGGATGTGGTGGCTCATGCCTGTAGTCCCAGCTTCTGAAGAGGTTGAGGTGGGAGGATCACTTGAGCCTCGGAGTCGGAGGCTACAGTGAGCCGTGATCGTGCCACTGCACTCCAGCCTGGGCCACAGAGCGAGACCCTGTCTCAGAAGAAAAACAAAAGAAAAGGAGGGACAATGAGCTGAATGTCTTCACTGATCTCATTTCTTTTAGGTTGCCATATGTTCAGGCCCTAGACTAAGACATCTTCTAGATGAAAGTTAAGACCAAAAGTATAAACCTCCCTGAGAGAAATCAACTCATGAATGGGCTGGTTGGGTTACATGTGGGTGATAGAGATGCTTTCTGGGTCAGACTTGGGTTTATATGTGTGTGTTTGCCGTGTTGAACACCATGACTCTATGTCTTGACATTTGACATTTGACGCAGAACCAGGATCCTCCTGACAGGCCAGGCCAACAAAACAGGGCCTATTTTTTCTAAACATTAGAAACCGAAAGATTTAGCAAAGTTGGTCAGACATTGATGCTGTACACCAAGATCTATCTGAACAACGGACAGGGCTGGATTCCAGAAGGTTTGATTCGTAAGGGAATGTAGGGGAAGATCCAAGATCCTTCCCAGGGAACGGTGCTGTGTTAATTCATTCCTAGGAGCCTCTACCTATTACCCTCAGAACAAACCCTTGGCTTGCTCGCTGCCTGGAAGAGAAATCACGCAGGCGTTTCAGAGCATTAAGGAAGTTATTTCTTCCTCATGTTCACTCCAAGGTCAAGGACAAGAATGCTAGCTTTGGCATTGGGAGGACCTCAGTTCAGTTCCCAGCCTGAACTTGAGTCTTGCAGTGCAGTATAAAACAAGTGTTTTACTTTTCACTTCATCACATTATTGGATTTGATTATGTGGATAATCAGGGCTGCTCCAGAGCACATTTGCAGGGCAGTCTACACAGGAAGCCGTACATGGCAGCTCTGCTAAACCGGCACAGCAGACGGTGGTGTGAAGTCCAGCCAGCAAAGCTCCCTCTCTTTCCCCATTCTCCATGCCTTTCCAGCTCAGTGCAGGAACTGTATGAAATTCACCCCCTATAAGCCAGGCCCTGTGCTGGGTGCTAGGAATAGAGCTACAATGAAGTCAAGATTCCTGCTGCCCAGAGATTTCCACTCTAATAAGAGAGACACAGGCAAGTAAACATAATTGCAGTGAGGTATGAGGCACGCCATTAGAGGTATGTAGGAGAAAGGAAACTGCACAGAGGAATGTGAAATTAATTGTCTCAGAGAGGGTTAAAAAGACGTGCAGAGAGGGCCAGGCACGGTGGCTCACACCTGTAATCCCAGCACTTTGGGAGGCCGAGACAGGCAGATCATGAGGTCAAGAGATGGAGACCATCCTGGCTAACACGGTGAAACCCCGTCTCTACTAAAAGTACAAAAAATTAGCCGAGTGCGGTGGCGGGCGCCTGTAGTCCCAGCTACTTGGGAGGCTGAGGCAGGAGAATGGGGTGAACTTGGGAGGCGGAGCTTGCAGTGAGCCGAGATCACGCCACTGCACTCCAGCCTGGGGGACAGAGAGAGACTCCTTCTCAAAAAAAAAAAAAAAAAAAAAAAAAAGACGTGCAGAGAAGTATTACACAAACCACGTTTTGGAGGATGAACAGAAACAGTGAAAATGATAGAGCAAGCAGAGGGGAAGAGCTCATGGAAAGGGATAGAGTATGAACCAGAGGATCCCTGGGCTCTTTCAGGAATGTGGCTACTCACTTATTATGTCACCAGCACAGCTCACCAACTCAGACATCTGCAGGAACAGCTCCTCTGGCCTGCTCCCTGCTTGTGCCTCCATGGGTCTCTGACACCCTTAGCTTAGGCCTCCTGCTCCTAATTCTGGCCTCCAGGCCCGTGGCCCCAGTAACATGTTTTGGATCCATTTCCTTGGCCTTGACCTTCTGGACTCTTGGGCATAATCCACTCTACGATCTGCAACTGTGAATGAGAGACCCTCTTCCTTCCACCCTGTCCTGTGGTGTCCCAAAGACCAGGTCAGCCCAGCTTCCCCAACAGCGACCAGATGCATACAAACATCTGTAAGTGTCTCACGGAGCTAAACTACTACACATGAGTGGCAGTAGACGTGGTTCCAGAGGCAGACAGGACACCAGTCCGATTCCAGCTAAGGAGTCCTGCGGACACGGGGAGCCACTGAAGGGCCTGATGCTGAGAACTGGCAAATTCTGAGTTGCCTTCCCAGGGGCTGCTCCAGAGGGGACAGGGTGGATGTATTGGAGAGAGAAGCACTAGGAGCAAAGAAAAAAAAAATGCATGGGAAGCCATCGCACTAGTCTGAGCAAGATTTTGAGTAGGAGACGAAGTCAGGCTTGCCTGCCTTTCGTGGCTAGGACAATCACGAATCTCCCTGACGGCAGGGGCAGGACAGACCTGAGGTCCCCTTCACTCTTTCTCGTGATTCTGATTGTTATTGAAAGCTGCCTCCTACCACATCACTCTCCTCATTCCTCCCCCAATTCTCTACCTCCTTCTCTTCCTCCTCCTCCTCTTCCTCCTCTATTCTCTCTCCCTCCCTCTGTCCCTGCTTCTTCTTCCTCCTCATCCCCCTTTGTCTTCTTTCTCTCTCTCCCTAAAGCAATATGGCTTGCCTCCTGCCTCTAGCTCAAGCTGCCAGACCAGACAAAATGGAAAAGTAAGACAGAAAAGGAAGTCTGAACTATAAAAAGCCAGCTGAAGAGCAATCAGCACGTGTCTGGGAGAGGCAGACGTGACAGGAGGAGCTCGGCCTTGCAACTGTCAATCAGAGGCTCCCGAGTAAGGAGACCCGACAAAGGTCTGGGCCTTCATGAGTCTGGAAACCCTGGGGTGCTCAACAAAAAAAAAACAACTCTTGTCATGGATTTCATCACCTAGGCTCCTGGAGGAGGAAATCACAGCTCTCCCCAGCAATCCTGCCAGGCAGATGGGGGGAAATAGGGATCCATTGAATAGCATCCACAGGCTCATGCTCCGGCTTCCCTTGTGACCACCTGCCACCTTCACTGTGGCCCAGAACCATCTTCAGTGACTCTCCACAGGTCACAGCAACCTGTTTACAGACAGCTAGAATTCCCAGGCACTTTTAGGACAGGGGACTCGGGATGGTTCCAAGCAGACAGCAAAGTCTTCTCTAACAGAAGCCACTCCTCCCAATCTATTTTTGCCGATGTAAACACTTGCCAAGGAAACACGGCATGTGGGCATGCGCGGGCCCTGCAGGCCCTCGGGTTGCTGCAAAAGGCAACTGGAAAGTCACATGTCATAACAGTGGAAAGTACATATGCAACTATTCTTAGCCCTGGAATGTATACACTGTCTCCTTGGCCAGCAGTCCTTGCACAAAGCTCTAGAAAACTATGAAAGTGCCTTCAGCATAAACAAATCCAGAAATCTCCCAGGACAAATCATTTGCCAACTGAAAGAAAGGCCTGGAGTTTATGGTTTCCCTCAGAGCTAGAGGTAGAAACTCTCCAGGGGGACAAGCCAGACCAGGCACCAGTGGATGTCACCGCGGCAAAACAAGGTAAGTATCCCTCATGCTTATTTCTTCTGCAGGTAGACAGCCAGGTGTCATCCAATAAACCAGGGGATTGTTTGGTCTTTCCTTCTATTTATTCCATCTTTAAAGCAAGACTCAATGAAGTTATATTTAAATATATGTATCAAAGGTCCATTTTCTTCCCTCATTTCTGTCCAGTGACCAGAGGGCCACACCTCCAGAGTGTCACCTTTGGGGAATGATTGACACCCAGAAAGAGATGTTTAGACAAGTTTACTCAATAACAGATATGCCATCGATCTGGAAAAAGGCTCAGGAACTTCTGCTGGCCAAATGCATGGACTGTTATCTTGCTTCAGACTAACATTTCAGCTTCTGATAATAGAGTAACTTCCAACAACTTTAGTTTGTTTGGTTGGTTGTTTCTCTCAGATTAGCTGAAGATACTATATGCTTATTACTTTCGAAAATAACCATAACCCAAAAGAGCTCAGGTCTGAGATGTATGTGGCCTTCCTTTCCAATCTTCCCTACACAATATCCGTGGCGACATCCACAAACATCATGGGGAATGGAATAGGAGCACTGGTCTTACAGTCCCCGCAGCTGAACCCTCCAGCACCTGAGCTGAGAAAGACTTGACTCTTGCTGACTCTGGGGGCTTCCTTCCCTCTTTGTAGGATGGACGAGGAGTCTCCAGATGGGGTGCTCTTCAAAGATCATGACTTCTCTTCTGACTTGTTGAGGCAGCTCAACAGCTTAAGGCAAAGCAGGATCCTGACTGATGTGAGCATCTGTGCCGGTGCCCGGGAGATCCCCTGCCACCGCAACGTGCTGGCCTCCAGCAGCCCCTACTTCAGGGCTATGTTCTGCAGCAGCTTCCGGGAGAAGAGTGAAGCCAAAGTGCAGCTGAAAGGCATTGACCCCCCAACCCTGGACCAGATCGTCTCCTACGTGTACACGGGGGAGGCACGCATCGATGCTGACAATGTCCTCCCCGTAATGGAGGCCGCCTCCATGCTACAGTTCCCCAAGCTGTTTGAGGCCTGCTCCTCATACCTGCAGAGCCAGCTGGCCCCCAGCAACTGCCTGGGCATGATCAGACTCTCAGAAATCTTAAGCTGCGAGACCCTCAAGAAGAAAGCCAGGGAGGTGGCACTGACGTCCTTCCCAGAGGTGGCCGCATCAGCCGACCTGAAGGAGCTCTGTGCCTTGGAGTTGAGAGACTATCTGGGAGATGATGGGCTCTGTGGGGAGGAAGAAAAGGTGTTTGAGGCCCTCATGGTTTGGATCAAGCATGACCTCCAGGCCCGGAAGCGATACATGCAGGAACTGTTCAAGCAGGTCAGGCTGCAGTACATCCACCCAGCCTTCTTCCAACACTTCATCGCCAACGATGCCCTCCTGCAGTCCTCGCCTGCATGCCAGCTCATCTTGGAGACCGCCAAAAGACAGATGTTCTCTTTGTGTGGCACCAGCGCCCCAGACTGCAAACTCCTATTGCATGTCCCTCCAAGAAACTCTTACCAAGATTTCCTCATCCTCTTGGGCGGAAGGAAGGACAGCCAGCAGACCACCAGGGACGTCCTACTGTATAGCAAACAGACTGGCCAATGGCAGAGCCTTGCCAAACTCCCGACACGGCTGTACAAGGCCTCTGCTGTCACCTTGCACCGCAGCGTCTACGTGCTGGGGGGCATGGCTGTCAGCTCAGGGAGGAGTCTGGTCAGTCATAACGTCTACATCTTCTCCCTCAAACTCAACCAGTGGAGGCTGGGGGAGCCCATGCTGGTGGCCCGCTACTCCCACAGAAGCTCTGCCCATAAGAACTTCATCTTCTCCATCGGGGGTATTGGAGAAGGGCAGGAGCTCATGGGCTCCATGGAAAGATATGACAGCATCTGCAATGTCTGGGAGAGTATGGCCAGCATGCCCGTGGGGGTGCTCCACCCCGCAGTCGCTGTGAAAGACCAAAGACTCTATCTCTTTGGAGGAGAGGACATCATGCAGAACCCTGTGCGCCTTATCCAGGTAAATGACTGGTTCTTCCCATCACATAACTGCATGAGTATGTGTGCATGGACACACCCACACCTGCATGCACACACATGCACATGCACACATATACACCAACACACACACGTACATACATACATATATGCACACATATACACAAATACACATATGTATACATGCACACACATATATATGCACGAATGTATATTCATGCATACATACATACACGTATGCACATATGTATGCACATACCAACATGCATACATGTGCACATGTGTACACATATGCACACATGTATGCGCATACCAACAAGCATACATGTGCACATGCATACACACATACAATTCATGCACACATACACACATATATCTGCACATACATGCACACATTTATACATACACGTGAACACAAATACATGCACACACATGTACACCCATGTACACTCATACAAACACTTGTCATTTGCAAGGAAAGAAGAGAGGAAGGGAGGGAGGCAAGAAGGATTTTCAGCAAGGGTTTAAGGATATCAAATACCATCTCTATGCACAGAGTTTATCTTCATTTGAGGAGAAAAATACATATCTAAAAATTCAAGCTATTATAGAGAATATTGAATGCCAGATAGTGAAGTCCTACAGGAATTTGGCAGACGCTTCTAACTCAAGTCAGTAAGGCCTTAAAAGAAGATTCCCAAGCCTTGGTCCACACCTCTGTGACCAAATCCCCTGGAACCTGACCTCACATCACTGAATCAAAATATCTTTGTGTGAGATCCTAAAATATATGGTTTACAAAAGTACCCATGAGATTCTAAGGGGCAGCCAGGTTGGGAAACCCCTACTTTTAATGATTGGCAGACATTGATTTCACTAACAAGCTCTCTGAGAAATTGATCAACAAAGGTCACATTTCAGAATATTAAGTGTTTTCCAACTTTATGCTAGTTCCTGGTAATCTCCGCAGTTCATCTAATGATATGGGGAACATGAATGTTGAGCCTGCCTTCACAGATAATCAAGAAGCACCCACGAGATGTACTTTGCTCATTTATAAGAGTTATCTTGAACACCAACGTGTGAAGGGCCTGGAGACCCAGCCATTTACGCATAGCCCTCAGTTGCAATTCAGATGCTGAAGAAAGGGGTGCCCTAAGAGCACAGGCAGGACGCCCTAAACCAGTCTAGAGCAAGCTTGCCCAACATGCATGCAGCCAAGACAGCTTTGAATGTGGCCTAACACAAATTCATAAACTTTAAAACATGAAGAGATTGTTTTAGCCCATCAGCTATCATTAGTGTTAGTGTGTGCTTTATGTGTGACCCAAGACAGCTCTTCTTCCAAAGTGGCCCAGGGAAGCCAAAAGATTGGACACTGCCGGTCTAGAGAGAATCTGAGAGAGTGCCAGGGTTAAGGGAATGTTGGAGCAAACCCTGTGAAGTTGGCTGAAGCTGACTGAGCAGAGGGGCAGGAGAAGAGAGAGGAAGGTGAAGATGGAGAATAAAAGAGGAGCGAGAGGGGTGGGATGGGTGCTAAGAAATCACGTAAGGAAAGATTCGACTTAGAGAGAGATGCAGGAAGCTCCTGCACCACCTGAAGCCGGAGTCAGGGTTCTCTCTTGAGGGAGGGGGAGTGGTCCTGGGTAAGGGAGCAGCTCATATGAAGGCCCTGAAGCACAAACAGGTGCAGCTCATGGCCTTGGGCAGCGGAAAGCAGGACAATGAAGTTGCAAGACATAGCAAAGAGGAGACGGGCAGTGTGCTGAGGGGTCGCTAGGGGCGGGTGTTAGTCCTCCTGCGATTTCCATCAGCCCCCTTCTCAGGTTACCAGGAGCAACCTCCTCCACCCACATCACAGCCCCTGAGCCCCTCCTAGAAAAATCCTGGAACCTTCTTGAGGGATGGATATTTGTGCAGATGAGGCTGGCCTGGCTGGGCTTTCTAGGCCTTGTCAAAGAATTGGGATTAGCCTGAGAGGAACAGAACTTCATTGAAGGCTTTCAAGAAAGGTGGACGAGGTAACACAATTCATATTTTTAGAAGTTCCGTCTGGATGCCTTGTAGAGAAGGGATTGGAGGGGGCCTGTGTGGACAAAGAGGGAGAACTGGGAGACTCTTCTAGACTTCCAGGCATGGGTGGTAATGGCTTGGACTCGGTCAGTTCCAGTGAAGATTTTTTTCTTGCCTTCACTTCTCCAGCCTGTATTTTCAGCTCCTCCCTGACCATCTAGGCAGATTCTGAGTCTTTCTAGAATCACTGTTCCAAATCCCACTCCTCTACTTGAATTGGGAGAGATATTCTGCTCCCCTCCAGGCTCTGACCATACAGATAACAAACTGCTTCCATGTCAAGCGGAAGCCCCTCCTTCTTTTCTATTGTTCAAAATAGAGTCAACAAATACGCTCATTATTTCACATTGCAAAACTGCCATCGACCTTCTGAAAATAAAATGCAAAGTTTAAGCTTCAAGCTAGCATATCAAGAAGTGCATGGTATCATCAAACAAGATATTGCAAAGCCAAGAAAATATTAAACCTCTGAGGGATCCTTTTGGACTTCAGGATTAAGAAGAGGGAGAAAGGGGAAAGTATTCATTTGGATACTTTTCTTATCTACTTCGCACTAGCTTTGAAATAGGCATTCTACTCGTTCGAATATAGTTTAAAATGAATGCCTGGAGTCGCTTGATGGAGCAGGTTGGATTTTCAGGCACAGGTTGAGAGTTTTCTTCATAGGCTCGTTCATCTGTGTGTATGCGTTCTTCTCAGAACTACGCTGCCCGAGGTTACGATGCAAATCGCGCTGTACGTGTACCTTTCTACCTGGCCTTCTCTCTACCTGTTTCTGGATGGCATTAAGCAAATCCTTTACTATAACAAAGTATCGCTTCCTTCAGTGGTCAAAGTTCATTCTGTGTTATCCTTGCCCCAGTCTCTTTGAGGTATTATGAGCATGGTGAGCAAATGT
Source organism: Macaca mulatta (assembly GCF_049350105.2). NCBI lineage: Eukaryota > Metazoa > Chordata > Mammalia > Primates > Cercopithecidae > Macaca > Macaca mulatta. Next base: position 134,060,197 of record NC_133413.1, on the reverse strand, counting down.
TTAATCTATTTTTAAAGCCATACCCAAAGCTGAAGGAGAACAGAAGGGCCAGGAGGCAATTATTCATTCAAGTAAAATGCAACCAGTGTTTGCTTTTCTTCCAAGGATCCCACTTTCCAGAGAGTTTGTCACTTACGTATTTTCCAATGAAACAGCCATTGTGACCGTCCCTTCCTCTAGCACTTGGCCTCCTCCAGGCTTCACTGACTTGTTGAAGGACAGACAGAGACCTCAAGAGGTCTCCAGTCTCAAAAGCCTCCCTCAGGGAAGGCCACAGTTTCATGGCTCCAGGCAGAGCCATGAGTGTGGTGGTGAAGAGCATGGACTCCAGGCTTGGTCAGACCAGCTCTCCCACTCACTGTAGTTGTATGACCCTGGGCATGTCATTTGACCTCTCAGAGCCTCAGTGGTCTAATGTGAAAGATGGAAGAAATAATAATACCTACCTCATAGGATGGTTATGAAGCTCAAATTTAGTAAACTGATTATTTAGACATCTTTAATAATGCTGGTAATCTTACTTTATTTTATTTTATTTTTTGAGAAGGAGTTTCACTTTGTCACCCAGGCTGGAGTGCAGTGGTGCGATCTCAACTCACTGCAACCTCCACCTCCAGGACTCTAGTGATCCTCCCACCTCAGTTTCCTGACTAGCTGGAACTACGGGCGTGCACCACCACACGCAGCTAAATTTGTTTGTATTTTTAGTGGAGATGGGGTTTCACCATGTTGGCCAGACTGGTCTCAAACTCCTGACCTCCATGATCCACCTACCTTGGCCTCCCAAAATGTTGAGATTACAGGCATGAGCCACCCCACCCGGCCTGGTAATTTTATTTTATAGGAAAAGATTTTCTAGCAAAGAATACTATGCCATTTTCCTCTGTAGATAAATGTTCTTGTTCCTTCTTTGCTTATGTGAAATTCATCCTATATCTCTTGGCTAAATTTTTTCCATAATGAACTAATTTACATTTGATATTTAGATTTAAAACTGAGGACACTCACAGGAGAACATGTTCCGGAGTGTTGATTTGACACACTGTTTCAAAGCACGGCAAAAGAGCCTGCTCCCTTCTCTTGGGTCTTTCTCCCCTTTCTCATGCTGCATCTTTCTAGGACTGTAATGACTTTCAGGCATGAACTGTTCAAAAGACTTCCTCACTTAGCCTCAGATTTATTCTTGGCTCTATGACCTTCTTGGATAAACCAGAATATTTAGAAATTTAAACATGAGCTAGAAATAAAAAAATGATTGGAAAACCATTGGTTTTCTGAATACCCAAGTTTCTTCATTTCTCATTAAAAGAAAAACATGTTCCATGCAAGGTAAGTAAAACACGTATTACAATGCAAAACTATTGGTCTATGCTATAGAAATACAGCCACTGAGTTCCTGGGGTCACAATAATATCAATTTTTAATAATACGCTTCTTCCTGTTTTTCAATACTGTTTTGTTTATTGAGCAGTAGCTACATTTTTAAAACTGGAGAAAAGTAGAAAGAAAAATCTCACTCCTAGTTCACCCTCTTAATTACTACTCCTGTCTTTTTTTTAAGAATATTTCACTTTAAAATGCAGTGCCATGATTCTATTTCTCCCTCAGGTTTATCACATTTCCAGAAATTCGTGGTTCAAAATGGAGACAAGAGTGATCAAGAATGTGTGTGCCCCTGCAGTGGTGCTCGGGGAGCGGATTGTCATTGTGGGAGGTGAGTCTGAACAGAGGATCACCGGGCGTGACACAAACTTGGCACGTTCTATGGAAAAAAGGTCACTCATAGACAGATGTTATTCTACAAGATCGTCTTTTTAAAAGCACATCCAACCAACCAGAGGAGCGTGGAGAATCTGACAAAACTCTTTCCTCACCCAGAAGTTTCTCCCTGTCTTTTTCTGTAAACAAGGGATGAAATAACAGCTATCTCCCAGAGCTGTTGTGATAATTAATGTGCTTGTGTATCTAAAGCACTTAACACTCTCCCAGATACACAGTCAATAAAAAATGTTTGCTTCTGCTAATAATATTAGCTACTAATAGTTTGTTTCTCTGTAATCAAAGTATAGTGTCATGGTTAAGAGGACTGGTATTGGGGTCAGATAGACCTTGATTCAAATCCTGGCTCTGTCACTAACTGGCTATATACTTTTTACCAAGTTAAACATCTTTCTGTGCCTCAGTTTGCCCATCCATAAAATGAGGATCCTAAAAGTAACTACCAAGATAGGGCTGTTGTGAGGAACCCACTTCTGAGTTTCCAAAGGATTGTCATAGTTCTTGAGTGGGCATTTGAGAGAGGAAGAGGCCAAGGAGGCTGAGAAAGTTACAGGAATCAGGAGGCTGCTCTCAATCTAAGAATGGCTTATATGCTGCCTTAACTTGGGGTGAAGGTCAGAGTCAGACAGATCTGCGTGCAGCCCCCACTCCGCCACAAAGCAGGCCTTGGCAGGTTAGCTCAACATCCCACGCTCTAGTTCAGGGTCCCAGCCTTAGTCTTGAGCAGTGGCAGGAGTCAGACAGGACTGCTGACCTCCAGTACCAGATGAGCAACGCTGAGCTTGCCCATGTGTCATTTGGTTTTCAGGTTACACAAGGAGGATTCTTGCTTATGACCCTCAATCCAACAAATTTGTCAAATGTGCGGACATGAAAGACCGGAGGATGCACCACGGGGCCACCGTGATGGGAAACAAACTCTACGTGACGGGCGGGCGGCGGCTGACCACGGACTGCAACATTGAGGACTCCGCCTCCTTCGATTGCTACGACCCCGAGACGGACACCTGGACATCCCAGGGACAGTTGCCACACAAGCTCTTTGACCACGCCTGCCTCACTCTCCAGTGCATACCCCGCACATCCGCCCTCCCATGAGGTCGACAAGAAACCTTCTGTCCCAGTCAAAATGCCTTCTGTTGCAAGGGACACAAACCCAGTTCCAAAGGGCTTAACCCTTAAAGGCTGCAGGGAGAGCTCACAAGACTGAGGTACCAGAGTCTGGAGGCCTGGAACTAGGCATTACATTGCCAGAACTCTCTCTCTCCTTCTCTCCCTCTCTCTCTATCTCTCTCCCCCACCTCCATCTGTCTCTGTCTCTCCCCCTTTTTTCTTTCTCTCTCTCCCCTATCTCTGTCTGTTTCTGTCTCTCTCTCTCTCTCTCTCTTTTTTTTTTTTTTTTTTTTTTTGAGATGGAGTTTCGCTCTGTAGCCCAGGCTGGAGTGCAGTGGCACGATCTCGGCTCACTGTAGTCCCCACCTCTCAGGTTCAAGCGATTCTCATGCCTCAGCCTCCTGAGTAGCTGGGATTATAGGCATGTGCCACCAAGTCCAGCTAATTTTTGCATTTTAGTAAATACGGGGTTTCACTATGTTGGCCAGGTTGGTCACGAACTCCTGGTCTCAAGGATCTGCCAGCCTTAGCCTCCCAAATGCTGAGATTACAGTCGTCAGCCACCACACCTGGCCTGTCTCCTTTCTGTCTCAGTTTCTCTGTCTCTCTTCTCTCTCTCTGAGTCTGTCTGTCTCCCTCTCTCTGCTTCTCTCTCTTCTTTGTCTCTCTGCCTCTCTCTGCTCTGCCCTGCCCCTCACTCTCTCTCTCTGTCTCTCTCTCTCTCTCCCCCTCTCTCTTCCTCTCTCTCCTCCCTAGGTTTTCCTCTCTCTCTACCTCATCTCTATTAGGCCTCCTTCTCTAGCAAGCTTCTTCATTTACCCATACAGTGTGTGGACAATAACAAACGATAAACCCAGACTCATTTTCCAACTTTATATCTTCAGGAGAGAACTTTGCTGTTATCCATATATTAAACCTAAAAAACAATGCTTATGGGCCTTTTTTGAATTCCATGACTACCTCTTGAGCCAATCACTGTTGCCAGGACTGGCTAATCCTGGACCACATCCCCACAAACAGAGGTGGGGTTACCTGTTGTAACTGACAGCCCATCCAAACTGCATGTAATGAGTTAGAAGCATTTCCCCAAAGGGAGAAATCCAGATAAAACCACATCTGCCCAGGACACCACTGAAATCTGGAACAAGAGGGCTGAGAGACCCCAGAAGATTCCTGGAACTGCTTGGTCCAGGTGGCAGCGTGAGAAATTGGCCCTGACCTTGTTTTTCTGCATTCTATGGATGTAGTACATTGAAATTCCAGAGACGTATGCAACATTCAGTATCTAACGTTTATAAAATTATCCTGCACTTGCCAGAATAAAGTTTGTTTCTGGTGCCAAATGATGTTTTTCTGCAGCCTCTGGGGAGCTATAAACCTGCGTAATTAATCAGGATGTTCATTTTGGTCAGTGTTACGAGGACTGCTCTTCTGGGGAACGTCAACAAATTCCTTCAGTGCTTACAGCAGTCATTGCCCTCAGATGCCAGGCCTGACTATCTCTATAGCCCCTGTTATCTTGAGGTGCCTCCCACACTGGCTCAGTCCCAAACACAGGAATAAGCTAAAGTGGAGAACAGCAGTTCTCAGCGCTGCCTGCACAACACAGTCATGTGGGAAGATGTTTGAAAACGGGGCCAGCCCCATTTGAGAAAAACGAATAGGGATGATTTTGGGAGGGGGGCAGGACACTGTAGTTTTGGAAAAGCTTCCCAGATGATTGAAATGTACAGTCAGGGTCGAGAATCACTGCCCTGCTCAGCTGTGGGCACAGAAGACCTGCATGGCTGGTTTCATTCCCCTCCTGTCCTGGTCAGCCGTCCCGAGCCCACCGATGTAGGCGAAGTCCTCTCCCCACCAACAGAAGCATCTGCCATCAGTCTTGCTGCCCTGAGCCTGGCACCAGAGTCCACTCCAAGCTGTAGCCTTCCTCCCCATCTGGCTCTCCAGGTTCATGTTCTAGAGTTTTCCTTCTTTCTAAGTTGTCTTTTTTGTACTTTGGATTCTCCTGCTGGGGTCTGAAGCTCTGCTCTGCTCCCCAGATCTCTTGGCTGTGGTTCAGAGACCCTGCTTGGATCGCCAGCCCTGCTCCTCAGCCTGGACACTGTCCCCTTAGCTGCTGGCTGGCATCTTGTTCTTGAGCAACAGTCAGAGTGATCTTTTTAAAACACAGACCTGCTCATATTATGCCCCTGCTTAAAATGATTCCATGGCTTCCCAGAGACCTTTGCATAAAGCCCCCAATCATTTATGTAGCTTCTAGTGCATTCCCTAATCCAGCACCCACCTATCTCTCTGGCCTCATCTTTTGTCACCCTCACTCCTTGAAGCTGTCTCAGCTCCAGCCATCCTTCTTTCCGTTACACCCTCCTCTCTTGCCTCAGGGCCTTTGCACATGCAGTCATCACTACCTGAAACACACCTCTCTTGCCTCGTCACCCTACATAATTTTGACTTACACCTTACACACCAGATTAAAAGTCACAGCATCAAGGTGTCTTCCATGCTTACCCCGCTCCAGTTTGGATCAGCTCTCCTATTAATACCCCTATCATTCCCCCTTTTGTTTTTTGTTTTCGTTTTTGTTTTGGAGACGGAGTTTCACTCTTGTTGCTTAGGCTGGAGTGCAATGATGCGATCTCGACTCACTGCAACCTCCGCCTCCTGGGTTCAAGCAATTCTCCTGCCTCAGCCTCCCAAGTAGCTGAGATTACAGACATGCACCACCACACTCGGCTAATTTTGTATTTTTAGTAGAGACGGGGTTTTACCATGTTGGTCAGGCTGGTCTCAAACTCTTGATCTCAGGTGATCCACCCACCTCGGCCTCCCAAAGTGCTTGGATTGCAGGCATGAGCCACCACGCCCGGCCCCCTATTCTTCTACTTTGAGACTCTCAACCTGTTCGTAATTATTTGATCACTGTCTTCCCCTCTAGACTTCTTATTCTGTTCTGTTCACCTCTGCATTCTCAGGGCTGGCCTCAGTGTCTGCCACATACGTTATAGATCTTCCATAAACACATGATAAATGAATTAGCAAATGAATGAAGAGGCTGGATCTACATTGTCTCTGAGATCTCCATCACAAATTCAGAGGTAAACGTGTTGAGGCACTAGTTCCTGTGCCCCAGATCCTCTGCTCGGAGTCATTCTGTCCTTTCCTCTTTCTTTCCACCTGACCCACCCTGAACTGAGCCTGGCAAGTCTGGGTGGGGTATGAAGTCACATGGCCCACCTGCATCAAGCCTGGTGGGCGAAGGGCTTTATCCAGGACACCCCATCTGCCTGGAATTAGAAGTGGGAGTCTTGTCTATAAATGCTTTCTGTGGCCTCCAGAAATCCTTCTGTTGGAGGCTTGCTTATCCCTTCACTGTCTTTTCCTTTCCTCTCGGTCCAATATTTCATAAGCTGTCAGAGTCTGTGGCTACTCACAGCTTGTCCAAGTCACCCTAGGGTACAAAAGAACTACATAAATTGCCTCCTGGGATTTATAAAGAAAGATGGCACTAGGGCCAGACACATCGCAGGCCAGCTTTGTGTGTCAAAGAAGACACCTTCATGACCGGCGAATCCACCCACCTGGGCATCCCAGAGGCCAAACCCATTATCTGAATTAGGTTACAAAATAATCTGCAGAATATGAGGGCTCCTCTCCAACCTGCCGAGGACAATCTCAGCCCAGAAAGAAAGAGAGACGGTTTTGGCACAAGGCTTCATTGGCCTCACTGGCTGGGTAGAGAGTCACAGTCCATGGCTGAGGTCAAAATATATTTAGCCAGCCGCCGTTAAACTGAAACGCTCTAAGTGAAAAATGTCAAACAGCCTGGCTAATCATCTCAACAGGCAATGAGGGAAGAGAGAAATTGAAGGAGATTTCTTTCTTTCAGCAAGAAAACAGAAAGATCAAACACCCCATGCCAATGCAAAGCAGAGAGCAGAGGAGGAGCCAGCAGAGAAAATAGCAATGGCAGGAAGGAACTGAAGCAGGGAGAGGGCAGTGGGGAGCAGGACCTGGGAAGACTGTGGCATTCAGTATCGCACAATTCACCCGACTCCTAGCCGGCATCTTAAAAGAAGGCCTGACTGTCCTGAGGTCTCCATCAGATCACCCACCGGCCAGGGCATGACCAGCTAGTTACTGCATCAGGCCATCCCCAGGCAGAGGGACATGGCCCCAGCAGCACAGAGTCACTGGAATCCTGGCTCCTCCCTTTGAGACACTTCCTGATACTCTGCCCTTTGAGACCCTCCTGACACTCTGCCCGTAAGCAGTGGTGGCTCTGAGGGCGAACCCTTCCGCCCTGGAACCTCCAATCCCCCTCCAGGTGGCCCCTTCCTATGATCCTGCCTCAACCTCTTCAGCATCCACTCTTTCTGCTAACAACACAAAGGATCAAGTATCTACTTCTTAAAACCAAAGTCCCAGCATAGGCTGAATTTACCACTGCCACCTATAACAAAAGCCTGTCATGTCCCAGAGGACAAGGACTGTGACTGGTCTGACTCAAACACATCATCCTGCCCGGGATGTCTGGGTCCTCCCCTAACCCCAACAAGCCATGCACATCATGCCTCTGTGCCTTTGCACATGTTAGTCCCTCTGCTATGACGCCTTTCCCTACCCTTCCTAGTCAACTCCTACTTGACCCACACCTCCTCTGTGGAGCCTTCTCCAACCTTTCTACCCAGGATCCCTCCCTTGATTCTAGCCTCTGTCACATTGACGCACAATAGGGACTTACTGAATCAGTCTGGAGTGGGAGCTCTTAAAGGGGGCAAGGACAGAGGCTTGGTGCCCTTCGAACTCCCAGGCCAAGCTCAGTCGGTGTTTGGCAGACGATGTTCACATGCTTGTGGGATGAATGAATGGATGCATGAGTGAATGGGCCCCAAACATCATCAGGGTGTCCAGGCTGCTAAGGGGTGAAAACAAGGGCTAAATTATCAGACAAAGTGGGGGTTCGAATCAGAGAGAAACCTAGATGGTGTCTAACCTTTAAAAATGATTGCAAGGCCAGACGCAGTGGCTCACGCCTATAATCCTAGCACTTTGGGAGGCCAAGGTAGGTGGATCACTTGAGCCCAGGAGTTCAAGACCAGCCTGGGCAACGTGATGAAACCCTGACTCTACAAAAAGGATACAAAAATTAGCCAGGCGTGGTGGTGGGACCTGTGGTCCCAGTTACTCTGGAGGCTGAGATGGGAGGATCAGCTGAGCCCAGGAGGTTGAGGGCACTGTGGTTGCACCTCTGCACTCCAGCCTGGGCAACAGAGAGAGACCCTGTCTCAAAAAAAAAAAAAAAATGATTGCAGTTCTATCTGAGAACAGTGAAAAACACAGTCTAGAGTAGTAAAATATGACAGGAAGAAAATAATATGGATTTTTTCCCAGAGAACCTTATTCAAGACCAGCTGAAAGCATAGAGCAGATGGCCTTCGGATGATCGGGACCCCCAGAACTCCAACAAGGTGCTGTCTTCTTAGATCATTTTCCAGAGAATTCCTCCTCCAGTCCCCTGGACTTGGGAGACGTTAAAACCTTTTTCCGCTGAGGTACCCCAACTTCCTTTCCCAACAATCACTCATTGGCAGAAGCAGCATGTTGTACTGCAGAGAACACAAACTTGGGAGCAAAAGAGACCTGGGCTCCATTCGAGTTTGGCAGTTCTACCACTTACTGGCAGTATTACTTTTGACAGCTTCCACCTCTCTGCACCTCAGCTTCCACCTCTCTGCACCTCAGCTTCCACCTCTCTGCACCTCAGCTTCCACCTCTCTGCACCTCAGCTTCCACATCTGTAAAGTGAAGGAATTTTTACCTCCCTGATGAACTGTTTCAAGGACAGAGAGAAAGATCATAGACATTAACGGACACAGTACAGTATCTACCATAGAGTAGGCAATGGACACCGCTCAGTTCTCTTCTCCTTCTTTCTATTCTGGCCCTTCTTTTTGTCCTGATTGCTGCCTAGTCTGCACATCCCCAGTGCAAAACATTCCTAAATACCCACTTTTACCAAGGATCAGCCGTTGGAGCAGACAACCCCAGAACAGCCCCTCCACGGCAGCGGCCATGGCTTTTCACACTGGAGGATCCACTTCGTGCAGCTTGATCCACCTTACAGCCCCTTTCAGAAGGTTTTGATTTTGCAGTTACCCTGACTCTAAGGGTGGCCCTTTTATCTCCACCAGCTAACTGGTTCACCCTTGTTAGTACTACTCCTCTGCTTATTCATTCATTCACACACTCGGTTATTTGTGTATTCAACAAATATTGGCCATAGACTCCTATGTGTCAGACATCACATTAAATGTGGGAGTGGTGGAGTAGGGTGAGGCTCCTACTACCCAGGAGCTCACAGAGCAGTGCAGGTCTCCCAGCCTGATGTGCTAGAACAAGGAAAGGGGCAGGAAAGCAACAGCAAGACTCCAGTGGCTCATCTCAGATGCTTCCATACCGTATTTGTTTCCTGGGGCTGCTGTTGCAAAGTTCCACAAACTGGGTGGCTTGAAAGAACAGCAACTGATTCTTTTACAGTTCTGGAGGCTGGAAGTTCAAAATCAAAGTGTCAGCAGGGCCGAGCTCCCTCTGAAGGCTCTAGGAAGAAATCCTTCCTTGCCTCTTCCTGGCTTCTGCTGGTTCTAGCAATCTTTCACGTTCCTTGGCTTACCGCTGCTTCACTCCCATCTGCCTGAGTCCTCCCACGGCCTTCTCTTTCTGTGCCATTTTCTTTATGAGGACATTTTCACTGGATTTAGGGCCCCCCTTCCCAGCATGGTCTCATCTTGATTCTTACCTTAATTATATCTGCAAAGACTTGATTTCCAAGTAAGGTCACATTCTAAGGTTCTGAGTGGACATGAATTTGGCGGCAGACACCAGTTGACCCACTGCAGATGCTATCTGCCCCCAAGAAGCCATTCTTGGGAAGCCCTCAGCCCAGTCTGCCCCAGGCTGGGCCACCATGACACTGACTCACCTCCCATGTCCCACATTTCATCAAGGGCATCTCATGGGTGGGGACTGTGTCTTTCATCCCTCTATCCCTCACTTCTTGCATGGGACCTGCCACTGAGAAGATGCTAAGCAAATATGTATTGAACCAAACTAAACCATTTCATAGGGACTAGCAATTTTTTAATGGATTCCAAGGACTACAGGCCAATACATACAAAACATAGCTTCCAAGTACCTTCCCAAAAGTCCAAGGTGAGCAACATTCACCAAATACCACTGGAGAAGGAATTAGGGTCCATGAAGAGAAGCCCAGGGCCAGGCATAAGAAATTATATAAGAAGACTAATCTGTTGGCACAATGTCACCCACAAGGTCCTGTTCTCAATCTTGCCAACATAAGCCTTTGGGGTGACGTCATGGGAGGCTGTATGTTAAAGCAGAAGCCGATGTGGAGGGTGCTGGGATGTGGGTGGGGTCTGGTTCTGAAATGTCAGCTCTCACGCAGTCTTATAGGAATTCTAGGCTCCTGTTCAAATACCACGTCATTCTCTTCATGTGGGGAATTTGGGTTTTGTTTTTCCTAAAGATATCCATGAGTCTCTTTTCCTCTTCATTTCACTTCTTTGATTTAATTAGAATGCCAGGGCCTGCGATCCAGAATTCCCCAGTAACCCTCCCATAACAAGTCAGTGGTCCAGAAAATGGTGCTTTGAGGACACAGACGGGGATTCAAGAATCTGAGGTGTTTGTAAGTGAGGAAGACGCAGGCACAGAGGTCTGTCCTATTCAAAATCAGCAGCTGTCTGTGCCGTTTCCCCAAAAGACCTGTCAGCCCTGTCCACAGTCACAGGCAAGAGGGCCACCTCAGGGCAACAGCAAAATCAAAACCTTCTGAAAGAGCCTTTAAGAGAAGCAATGTGGCGACATCTATGCTGAAGATAAGACCAAGGAGAAAAGCAGTGGAATTCGTTAGCAGGGCCTCTGAGACACTCATCTTTCATGGAGTGTTGGAGAAGAAAACAATTAATTCCCACTTTGCCTATGGATTTATTTGGCTTACTTATCTGAAAAGCAAAACTAAGAGTGCTAACGGGGTTGAGGGAGCTGAGATCATTCTCCACCTGGGACTGAGATCACTGGCATTTAGGCACATGAGCGTACCAACTAGCCCTCAAAAGATTTTTGTTGAACAAATGAATCTGTGAGTGACAATGGCTGACGTTTACTGCCTACTTACTCTGCATCAGACAGAATGCTAAGGGCTTCCCTACATGACCACATTCAATCATTGCAAGACCCTTCCAGCACCTCCTCAGCACCCTTTCTGACCACCCTATCAAAAGTAGCCCCCACCCCACCTACCACATTATTCTCTCTCATCCCTTGTTTCTTCCCTTCACCCATTTTATCATAACTATTTATTGTTTATTTACTTTCTGAGTTTACTTAGTTGATGTCCCAAACCAAATGGAAGATCTACACAGAGAGAGAACATGTCTACTTTGTTCATCACTCACGTCTGTTTCCCTGGTACCTGACACAAAGCAGGCAATCAATAATACATGCTGAATGCATGAATGAATGATGGCAGTCCAGACATTTAGGATGTAGCACAAATGAGAGAGAAGATGTGTGTGTAGGATGGCATGGGGGATGCATATGGGGAAGGGGTGGAATGGTCATGGGGACAGTCTTTGCCCCGGTAAGTGCTGTAGGCAGCTGGGGGAAGGATAGAGAAGACTAGAGAGTATGGATCCCAGCCATTCCCATCCCTGGGAGAGATGAGCTTTTCCCTGGGGATGACAAGCTTTGGCCACTTACGGTAACAATGGACAGCAAAGGCAGGAGAGGGGACCTGAAACAAGGAGGCAGGATTCACAGAGAATGGATCACAAAGTGGATCCAATTGACCGATCGAACATCACTGAAGCGGATTGGACATCACTGAAGGAGTGAAGCAAGGAAGCGAGAGGGCAGCTCCTAGCTTGGCTGACCCCAGGATGCCTGCACCATCTGCATGAGGAAGGGGAAGTTTGCCCCAGGGCCACCAACCAGGAGGTGAAAGAACCTAGAGAGCCACTGAAGAGTGAGTCATAGAAAAGTGTCTCCTGAGTTGCAGAAAAGTGTCCCTTCCTACAAGTGTTTCCCAAATCTCTCCCATCTTGCCTCCAATCTGCCTTCCCCCATTGGATCATAGGGACCCGTCTTCCGGAGCCCTTTCTAAAACTCACCAGCCACCACTGGAAACAATTCTGACAATGGTTTGTGTGGTGACCTTTGATGTCAGATTCGGAGCCAATGCGCCTGGGGTTCAACCCTGGCTCTGCTCTTCACTGCTGTGTGACCATGGGAAAATTAATCAACCTCTCGTTTCCTCATCTCTGAAGTGGGGACTCTGATAATACTTCCCTTCTCATGGCATTTTCAAGGGGATTAACTGAATTAATATATGTGAGTGCGGTCAGGGTTAGCCATTATTACCATTACTGTTATCAAATACAGCGTACTGCAAAGAGCAATGGCCATGGAGCCCATCTCTGCCATCTGCTGACTGTGGCCTTGGGAAGGACCCTTCACCTCTCTGAGCTTCAATGTCCTTTTTTAGTAAAATGGAGATGATGACGACATCACCCTGCACTGAGATGAATGATGCTCCCTCCAAAATGATCTCACCTTATTTGAAAAAAAAAAAAAAAAAAAGGTCTTTGCAAGTGTAACTAAGTAAAGGATCTCAAGGTGAGATCATCCTGGATTACTGGGTGGGCCCTAAATCCAATGACGAGTGTCTTTAGGAGTGTCTTTAGGAAAGCAGAGGGAGATCTGAGACATAGACGTATGTGAGCAGACCAAGGCAGAGGTTGAAGTTACGCAGCCCACAGGCCAAGGAATGCCTGAAGCCACTCAAAGCTGAAAGCAGCTCCCCTAGAGCCTCTGGAGGGAATGTGGCCCAACAATACCTCGATTTTGGACTTCTGGCTTCCAGAGCTTTGAGAGAATCAATTGTTATTTGTTTTTAACAATCAATTGCTTTAAGCCACCAAGTTTGAGATAATTTGTTGCAGTAGCCACAGAAAATTAATACGCTCCCTCACAGGGCAAGGATTGAAAGAAGCAGTTGGCAAAAAGTAGCCAGCACTCAGCAACTTGTAATGATGGCGATTATAGTTCACTTCCTTTCTCTGGCCCTTCACTTCTCCACCTGTAAAAGAAGATATGAGATGGGATGAAGATATCCAAGCTTTTGCTACCTTGTGCCAGCTCCTTCACCACTCAACTCCTTCACAAGGTAGGCTGGGACGACGTAATTCTCCATCCCCCTTCCTCTCCCTCCTCTTCCTCACTCCAGGGATCCTTGGAAAAGAATGTACCAAGGCCTCATATCTCTGTGTCCACCACAGAGGGTGTGGGCACTTGTCCATGTACCCAGCTCCTCACTAGAGGTGATGATGAGACCACACAATACTCAACTCTTTTGTAAGGTAGGCTGCAACCTCACCCAACCTAAAGCAGTTGCCCTCCAAATCTTCTAACCTGAATAAAGACTCGAGGCAAGTCATCCAATGCCAGAGACATGGTTGCCCAAATGACACTTCTGAAATTATTGTATTCTCCTCCTTCTCAAGGCTGGAGGAGGAGGAAACACCTAAGATGATCATATGAATGTTAAGAGAAATAATAAAGAGATGAATGGCCAAAGGAATAACATATAGAGGTAAAATGTATAATGAGGATAGCAGAAAGGATGGGAAGGAGGAGATGGCACTGCCTCATGGATGCATTGGTTGGGGATGCAATGATCTCTCACCCAGAGCATCAAAAGAAGCCCTCTCCCTGCTCTCCCTGGCTCCATCCGCTCCTCTTCCAGCTCACTCTCCCCACTGCCACCACTAGGAGTATGGATTGAAGGGGCAATCCTAGTAAGGGTGGGGAGGAATAAACCCACTTATTTTTCTAAAAGGTAGACCTAGCCAGATGACTTCTTTCTTTAATTCCCTTGAATGGTTTCCCGTCTCAAAGAATTCTGACTTCACTTCCAGATCCCTGAGTTCCCTTATGTGTGGGGTTATAAACAGCCTCCACTTGATCAGACAACAAATAAAATGAAGGCAGAGGGTGCACCCAGTAGGCACTTAGTGGGACTGTGATTTTCCTTGTTGCCCCCACACCCCCTGTTCTCTTCAAAGGGCAAAAAGAACTCTTATGGCCTGTTAACAACGCCTAGCTACTAACGATGGCTGTAGATATATAGAACCAGAGACTAAATAAACCTTGGACACTTGGTCACAAGCATCTTATCCCATGGGAACAGAGTGACTTGCTCTTCCATGCCTAAGGCTCTGGGCACTTATCACCTGAGGGCTCAGTCCCCGTGAATGTGGCCAAGTGCTTTGTTTCTCAATACGTTTTCAAGGAAATACTTTTGCCTTCAAAACTGCCCCCTTCTTTTTGTCTGCAATGATGATTTATTTCATTATTCAGTGACTGAAAATTCATGAAATTTTGTGGTTAAAGCAAAAATGTGTCACACAGAATGCCATATGCCCATGCAGTAGAACTGAGAAAATCTAATGATGAACACCATCGTTTCTCCTTCAGAGTTTAATGGGACTCCAACCTGTGGGGCTTTTCTTTCAACTTATAATATTTTTATCTCCTCAATTAGAAGCATTGCTTTTTTTAAAAAGTAGTTCAAGATAAGGCTATATCAACAAAGATAATGGTCAAAATGCTGGAGTTTCTTGGATTCGTTTCAAGACTCATAGGCAAATGTGGCATTTCCTAGTCTTGAAGCTAGATGGAGGTCAGGAGACCAGTTGGTCCAGTCCAGAGAGGCAGCGTGGAGAAATAAAAACACCAGCAGGCCTCATGAAGAGCATCCAAGGACCTGGGCTTGCAGTCTGACTCTCACTGTATGAGACAATGGCCCCTTGGGCAGGTCACTAAGCTATGATGTCTGTGCCTATAAAATGGGTAAATTTCATTTGCCCAACACTCTTGAGAAAATGATGACAGTAAATGTGAAAGCAGATCACGGTCTACAGTGGCCAAGGAGAAATATTCTACGTTCTTCACTTCATCTTTCTAGGCTCAAGGCTTGGGGAAGCAGGGGTAGAGGCAGGATTAGAGAAAGCACCGAACACATGTAACCAGCATCCAGGTCAAGACACAGGACATTAAAGGATCCCAGATGGCCCCTTCACACCCGCTTCCTGTCACTAGACTCTCCAAAGGTAACCACTATCCTGACTTCCAACACCTTAGATGAGTTATGCCTATTTTTGAATTCCATATAAATGGAATTAGATTGTTTGAACTTTTCAGACAGGCTTCCCTTATGCAATGTTAACTTTGTGAAATTCACCCATGATGTTATGTATACTGTTGTCACATATAGTATTCAACTATATGACCATCCCACAATTCATGTACCTGTTTGACTCTTAATGAGAGTTTACGTAGTTTCCCATTTAGGGTTATTATGAACATTCTTAGGTATATCTTTTAGTCAACATATATACATTTATCTGTTGAAAATACAACTAGGAATGAAACTGCTGAGTGGTAGGATGTGCCTATGTTCAGCTTTACAGATACAGCTAATCAGTTTCCCAAACTTGTCATACCCATCTCTACCTTCACCAGCGGTGTCAGAGAGTTCCGGTTGCTCCACATCCTCAGTCACACTTGGTATTGTCTGTCTTTTAAAATTTGGCCCTTCTAGTGGGTAGGAAGTGGTATCACATTGCATAATGATATTTTTAAGGGTAAATCAGATTATATTACTCTGCCATTGGTTTCCCTTCAGCCTCAAAATAAAACCCAAACTCCTTAACGTGATCTATAAAGCCTCAGTTCAGGTATGTCTGACTTTCTCTCCGAGCACTCTGTCTCCACACTGTTCTTCAGCTCCACTGCCCTCTTTCTAGTGTTCAAATATGCCAAAGCCGTTCCCACCTCAGAATTTTTACATTTCTGTTGCCCCTGCCTAGAACATTCTTCCTCCACATATTTCCATGGCTGACTCCTTCTTGTTCATCAATTCATTCAAGAAATATTTCTGAGCCATTATCAGGTTTCTTCTCAAATGTCACCTCCCTCCAAGGATTCTTTCCTGACCACCATCTAATGTTGTCATGGTAGCACATTGCAGCACCTACCACTATCTCCCGTTTCCTCTCTTAAGAATGTTTTCGCCTTATCACACTGCAATACAAGCTAAGAGCAGAGACTGTGTGACGGATGAATGGAGAGTGAAAGGGAAGCAGTTGGCAGATAGCATTCTCAAAAATAATTGTAAAATATTGAAGCTAATGGAGCCTCCTCTTCTCCCCAACTCAGTTGATAAAAATGAAGCTCAAAAGATAAAGTGACATGGCCAAGTTCATGGTCAGCAGCAGAAATGAAGCTTGAACCCAAGCTCATGACTTTTAGTCCTGGTACACTGCATTGCCTACAGGAACAAAGGACAAAGTCTTATTCCATGTAAATTAGTTTCTTATTACTGGATGTTGGACATTAGGAACTGATTCATCCTGGAGAAGTCCCCCCTCATGCCATGAAGTCTGACAACACATCAAGAGGACATGAGATGGGAATCATTTCTGGGTCCCCCAATCATCCCTGACCTTGGTCCAGAAGAAGAGAAGGATGCTGAAAGGGTAAATATGAACAGAAGTGATGCTCAGTCCATATTCCATTCTCCAAAGAGAAGAAAGAGAACCATCGTGGCAGGAACCATTTCCCTGGGCTCAAGGGCCTGAGGTCTACCGAGAGATCATGCTGTACCAGGCGCAGGCCCCATCTCACATATTTAGTCTGGGTGAGAATCAGGTTGTACCACAATGCGGGCCTCGGGGCCAGTTGCATAATTGGATGTGTAATCAGTACCTTAGAGAACTTCAGCCAAAAGCACTCCTGACACCACTTCGAACTTGCTGAATCATCTCCAAACCTCATGACTGGATGATTCACTGGTCTCCTCTGGGGTCATGACTATCAGGTGCCAACCCAGAAATGAGAACTAAATTCTAAGAGGAGAGATCCTCTGATTGGAACTCTGACTTTTCCAGCACTTCAACCTACCATTCTCTGGGTTTCCAAAGAGTGAAGGAAGCCATGTTGGTCTCTTCCTCCTCAATGTGAATAAATGAAAAAAGATAATCAGGGACCAACTAGAAAAGATAGAGAGCTAATCTTCGGGATGAAGCCAACCTGGAATTATAAAAACCATATATATCTACAATCTCTTGTTCCAAAAAGTCCAAAAAGCTCCAAAAGCCAAGTTTTTGGCTTATTTGTTTCTTTTTGTATACTTGCAGCAAATCCACTTGGCAGCAAAGCCTGACAGCAAAAACTGGCATAGAACTATTTGAAGTTTTAATTTATCCCACTCCAGACACATACTAATGAATCTGATGCAGAAATACTATTGTTTGACTATGAGATGATGAATCAGATCCCAATGGGGTGTTGCATAATATACATTGTATTGTGTATCTCATCACCCTTTTAAAAGCTGAAAAATTCTTAATACCCAAACACTTCTTGTTTCTAAGATTTTAGGTAAGGACAGTGAACCTGTATTTTTTCACTTATTATTACTTAATCTTTGCAAAAACCCAGGACAGGCAGTACTATCTCCATTTAACATATGAGTAAACTGAGGCTTACAGAAGTTAAATTACCTAAGTCCACAATTACCTAAGCCCACACAGGAAATCAGTATCAAAAATGGAATTAGAACCCAGGCATAGTACACATCCATCATTTTCCCTGCTGGCCTTCCATGCCCCTGTCTTCTTGTAACAACACCTCCATTTTGCTTTAGAAAACTACCTGCGTCTCCTCTACTGCTTGCAGACTTGGTGGACCCCACTTTCCCCTGGGCAAGGGAAGGGCACATGCTCTAAGCCAAGTCAACCAGACTCTCACTCTCCCTTGAGACTGGATCCAGAGACGAGTTACTCAGGACCAATAAGAGTTAGAGCTGAATGGTCCCACCAGTGGTCCCTGAAGAAGTTCTAAGTGTTGATTGCTGCCTGGACTTTCTGAGGCCTGACTCTATAGCTTGCACTTAGAGTCTAGGTCTTAGCCCATATCCTTCCAGTAAACTCCTTTCTTATATACACTGGAGGGAGGTGGTTTCTTTTGCTTTCAGACAAAGAATCCTGATGAGATACCATATTATACACACAGCATGTATGCATTAGACTAAGTAGACAAATAGATATTAAATATATACATATACATACATAGAAAGTGCTTAAAATGGAACATGGAACCTAAAAAACTTTGTATTTCAGAGTTTCTGTGAACATTAAAGATAAATAATGCAAAGTACCTAGCACCCGGTAGTTCATATTCCCAAGTGATACTCCTCTACCTCCCTGACTTCCTCTCTATATACCATCTTCCCACCATACTTCCATACATCATATTTTTTTCTTTTTTTCCCAATTGCACTTTTACATACACGTTGACCTTCCACTTAGCTTACTCTCACATCTATATGTAGGTATGCATGAGCACTTCTTAACCCTACGAATAATATTAAGGCTTAAAGATGAATCCACGGCTGGCCATGGATTTGAACACCCAAGCTGACATGTACACTGGCTTTTGGGACCTATGTTCTTGGGACCTCCAAAGTTTTTGCTCACACCTAAGGTTATTTTGCAGACTCTCAAGCCTACAAAAACCAGTCAAAACATAAACAGTGCTTGGAGTAGTTGTAATGTTTTTGAAACCATTTTCAGAGTATATAGAATCATAAATACATAAAGTAGAAAAGTAATTGTAGAGAATGTGGAAAATATAAAATAGTTCAGTAAAGAAAATTATCATAATCTCACTCCAGAGATAACTACTCCTAACATTTTGGTATATTTCTTTTTTTTTTTTTTTTTAAGACCAGGTCTTGCTCTGTCACCCAGGCTGCAGTGCAGTGCAGTGGCACAATCTCGGCTCACTGCAACCTCTGCCTCCTGGGTTCAAGCCATTCTCCTGCCTCAGCCTCCCAGGCAGCTGGGACTACAGGCATGCTTCACTACGCCCAGCTAATTTTCTTGTATTTTTAGTAAAGATGGGGTTTCATCATGCTGGCCAAGCTGGTCTTGAACTTCTGACTTGAAATGATCCACCTGCCTCGGCCTCCCAAAGTGCTGGGATTACAGGCATGAGCCACTAGTTTATTTCTTTATACTTTATTGTCTCTAGCATATTTTGTCATATGGATATATGAAATAATATTCATAATAACTAATATATAAAGTGCCTATTATATATTAGTTATATATTAAGTACCAACATATAAAGTATCTATTAATTAAGAGATTATATGCAAAGTATTTTGGAAGCATTGTATTATTTAATCTTTATAACAACCCTATCAGGTGATGTATTAGTTATCTATTGGTACATAGAAGATTACTTCAAAATTTAGTGGCTTAGCTGAACTGTTCTCATAAATAAACATTTATTATTTTGCTTAGTTTCTTCAGATCAGGGATTTAAGAGTGGCTTAGCTGAACTGTTCTTATTCAGGGTTTCTCATGAGGTTGCAGTTAAGATGCTGGCCCATTATCCAGCATGTTTTATCTGAAGGCTTGAATGAGGCTGGAGGATCCACTTCCAAGACAGCTCACTCTTACAGCAGGAGGCCTCAGTTCCTTACTACATGAACTTTTCCATAGAGCTACTTGAGTGCCCTTCCAACACTGCAGCTGGATTTCCCCAGAATGAATAATTTAAAAGAGCAAAATGGAAGCCACAATGTCTAACTCAGAAGTCAGATTCCATCATTTTCATAATATCCTACTAGTTACATGAGTCAACCTCTCCAATATGAGAGAGAACTACACAAGGACATGAACACCAGGAAGTGTATATCAGTGGGGGACATCTATGAAGGCTAGCTACCACAACTGGGTAATACAGTTTGTTACATTTCACAGATAAAGCTTGGAGCAGGTGGTCCAAAGTTGTACAGTTGGTGAATTGCAGAGGAGGATTTGAAGCCAGGCTGATCAACTCCAGAGCTCATACTTTTAACTATGACATAATGCCACCTCAATTTACCTGACCATCCTGCTAATGTTGGATATTTAAGTAAATTCCAATTTTGTATTACTATATATAACACCACAGTGAATACTTTCTACATAAATCTATCTTCATCTCCTGTTACTGCCTTAGGAAAAATGTCTAGAGACAGAATTCCTAGATCAAAAGATAAAACTTTCTTTTTAAATTTTTTGTAGAGATGGGGTCTATGTTGCTCAGGCTGGTCTTGAACTCCTGGCCTCAAGTGATCCTCCCACCTCGACCTTCTAATCATTGGGATTACAGGTGTGAGCCACCACACCTACAATCAAAAAATAGAAACTTTTTTAATGCTCTTGACACATCCTGCAAAAAATAATAATAATTTCTAGAAAGGAAACACCAGCTCACAACCTCAGTGAAAGTTCATGTGGATACCTGTTTTGCTGCATCTTTAAAATGACTGAATACTATTATCGTTTACATCTCTGTTGATTTCATAGGCTAAAATTTGATGTGTATTTCTCGGAACATTTCTTTATTTGCTTATTATTATTATGTATTTGCATCATTTAGGGCTGTTGATTGTAAGGAATAGAATCTAGTTGATTAATTTTAATTGAAAAGGGAAGTATTTAAAGAATGCCAGGGAGCTCTTGGAATTAAAGGGAAGGTTGGAAAACCTGAGGCCAGGGCTCTAGGCAACAGGAAGGGATGAATGATGGTCTTGCAAGTCACTATCACTGGGATAAATCGATTTAACTTTCTATCCATCTTTGTGTCAAAGAGCCCTAGCTTGGGTCACATGACTAACCTTGGTTGGGCAGGACAGAGCAAGGTGCCTTGATTCAACCAAGACAGCATTTAGTAGAGGAGAAGTAAATAAATTGCTATTAGCAAAAGAAAGGAGTACTGGATCCTAGAAAGCTAAAGAACAATAAATGTCTACTACAAGGTTTAATTCTGGTGGCTCCCAAACCCATGTTCTTTTCATTAAGTTAAAAGTTCTCTATTCCCGTTAGTTGGTCAAGTAAAAGACTTTTACTTTGGGCCGAGTGCAGTGGCTCACACCAGTAATTCCAGCACTTCGGGAGGCCAAGGCAGGCAGATCACCTGAGGTCAGCAGTTCGAGACCAGCCTGGCCAACATGGTGAAACCCCCGTCTCTACAACTAATACAAAAATTAGTTGGGCGTGGTGGCACATGCCTGTAGTCCCAGCTACTTGGGAGACTGAAGCAGGAGAATTGCTTGAACCCAGGAGACAGAGGTTGCAGTGAGCCGAGATCATGCCACCACACTCCAGCCTGGGTGACAGAGTGAGACTCTGTTTCAGAAAAAGAAAAAAGGAAAAAAAAAAAGGCTTTTTACTTTGTTTTTACCTAAGAATTTCAGCATCATTAGAGTCCTCCCCATGGATAAGCTGAGGAAAAGTCTTCTTCATTTGGGTGAAAAGTCTGGAAATGCAGAAACGCGGAGACAAGATCCCCTCAACTTTGCCAAGTAAAATAACCAAGAACAAAGGGATCAAGGAGAGCCCTTTACTAGTGGTTGGCAAACTTTTTCTATAAAGAGCCAGATAGTAAATATTTTAGGCTATTCAGGGAGACACCGCCTCTGCCTCAACTACTCAACTTTGCTGCTATAACACAAAAGTAGCCACAGACAATAAGGAAACAGATGGGCATGGCCATGTTCCAGCAAAACTTTACTTACAAAATCAGGTGACCAGCAGGATTTGACTTGGAGGTTAGAGTTTGCTGACCCCTGCTTTAAACCAAACAATAGCAAAACATAATACTACTGTTTATGGCTATTTCAATCCTGGCTCCAAAATGATAAAATTTCTCCTGTGATTTTGAAGAATTTGCCCTCAGTTACCAACATTTAGGACAGTGTTCACTTGATTTAGCACCTGCATTTTAACCATAAATGACGTCAGGTGATTTTGGCTTAGAGAAAGTATAATGACAACGCTGAACTATTTATTTTTATAGGAACTCAATATCCACATCAACGTCAAATTTACCATCCAATTAGATGGAGAAAGGTAAATGTGCTTATTCCTTCAAGAACAGTCAGGATGCTTTTGCTTAGCACCTGTTATGTGCCAGGGACTGAGGCTTGATACACAAAATACACAGGCCCAGGCCTCAAAGAGTCTAAGCCTGGTGGAGAAGCTTAGAATCTAGAAAAACATTCATAGTTGAGTGCTATTCTAGTTGGTGATAGGTGGGTGTTACAGAGAACCAGAATAGGTTTGAATGGCAGTAACTGTCTCAAAATGGAACAGGCTGCCTCATGGAAAGGTCAGAAGAGTTCCAGCAAAGGATGGAAAACCAATGCCCAAAGGTAGTTCCTAATTAGAGTAAGAGCTCAGACTAGATGATCTGTAAGATTGTATAATCATGAGACATCTCTTGGAGTGCCTTCAGGATTTATAAAAACTCCCCCTTCAATATGAGTGCCCTCCTCAATATGCCAGCAGGAGCCCTCAGTGGCTAAATCTGTACCATGTTTCTATTCAGATGAATCGATTGGACGTGGACTGATGGATCCAGGGGTCAACAGCTGACCCAACTAGGGCACAGCAGAAAGTCTTCAAAGATGGCCACCATCAATTCCTTTGCTCCTTCTATGCATATGTTACTTCTCATATCAAAAGGTAAAGACGATTTTGCCTATGCTTGAATATTAGTTGATCTTTTTCTGGACCAATGGAATATGGCAGAAGTGATGCTGTCTGACTTCTGACTTCAGGAGAAGTCTGGCAGCTTCCGTCTTAGTCTCTCAGAATATTCACTCTTGGAACCCAGCTACCGTGCCATGAGGAAGCCCAAGCATCCCCAAAGAGAGGCAGTGAAATCTCTCCACTGATGAGTCAGTTGAGACCCCAGCTGACCACCAGCACCAACCTGCTGGTCATGTGACTATGCTATCCAGGAAGTGAATCCTTCAGCTCTAGTTCAGCAGCCCCAGTTCAGAAGCCCCAGCTGATGCTACATGGAGCAGAGATGAGCTACCCAGCCAAGTCCTGCCCAAACTTCTGACCCACCAATCATGAAATCAAATACAATTTTTTTAAGCCACCAAGTTCTGGGGTAATTTGTTATTTAGCAAGAGATAATAGGAACATAAAGTCAATCAGTCTTTCTCTTTTAAGAATTTGAAATCTGGGGTTAAGTGCAGGGGCTCAGGCCTGTAATCCCAGGACTTTGGGAAACTGAGGCGGGAGGACTGCTTGAGGCTAGGAGTTCAAGACCAGCCTGGGCAACATGGCAAAACCCCATCTCCACAAAAAAAATTTTTAAATTAGCCAAGCATGGTGGCCCACACCTGTAGTCCTAGCTACGTGGGAGGCTGAGATCAGAGAATCCCTTGAGCCTGGGAGGTCAAGACTGCAGTAAACCGTGATCACACCACCTACACTCTAGCCTAGGTGACACAGAGAGACTCTGTCTCAGAAAAAAAAAAAGAATTTGAAATTTTGGTTAGAGACAAATATTGGACATTTTGGGATCTGAGTCTCATTAAAAGCAAGCTTTGTTGTGTATTAAAATCACATAAACTAAAAAAAATGTAAATAAATGTCTAGATCACCTCCCTACTCACCCAAACCTCTGATTCAGTAGGATTGAGGTGGAGCCCAGGAATATTTTATGCAAGGACTTTAAACATGCATTCCATATGATTCTGATATCATGTACTAAAACTATAATGCAGATGCTCAACTTAGAGAACCAACACACATACACATTTAGACTTTCCCTCACCCTGTGTCACTTGAGGCCCTGACAGTCCAGCCTTGGCTATTTGTAGCCTCAAATCTGGTTGAGCCTCAGGGTTAAGAAAAGCCCCTGTCAATAAAAAAGCTCAGCGAAAAAGATGGTGGTGCCTGGACCTTCATTAACCATATAGTTAAATCTAAACTGAACTTGAAGACTTAATCATTTTCTTAATTTTAGAATCCTAAAATATCTAGCAGTGCACGATTAAAGGTCTGTTTTTCAAATACAATGTGAAATGTGTTATAATCCTTGTTATATTTTTCCTCCAAAACGCAAATCTCATCCGACACCTTGGGGATTTTTCTGGATTGTATCACAGACAACAGAATTCTTTCAGTAAGACAGGCCCCATGACTCCGCCATTATCTGCAGACAGAATTTCAAAGGGCAGGTCAGCCTGCGTGAACTCTGGCTATGGCCAGTCACCTTGAGGGAAGAGTTTATTTGAGGCCCTCAGATAGGAAACCTGATTTCCAGGCACTGGACTCCCACAGTCCTGCTTTAGATAAACGTGAATCCTGTCTAGGTATGTGTGTTCTTTCGTGCTTAAAGGTTTATTTGGGAACAAGACAAAGAAAAAAAAAAGTTTCTGGGAGTTTATTGGTGGACTATTCACCTCTTCCCACAGCCAGTCCAAAAAGGCCACTACTATTTAAGTGGCCATTTGCTAGGTCTTCCAGTGACAGGCCTGGAATTTTCAAATGCAGAGTCAACGCTAGCAAACTTTAAAGGAGCTGAATTGAAATTGACTTCAACCTTCTCCAAACTCTAATTTTAGTTCCACTTCTCTCCTCCTTTTACTCTGTGGCATCACGTTGCCCTTCTTTCCCTTCATTATTCCCCAAACTAAGGCTCCCCATCTAGAGGGGGCTTATTCAGGAAGAAACTTAGGCTCGGGAGTGTTTGCTCCTCTTTCTTTGAACTTTCTTTAACCAACCCACCCCTTGCATCAAAACATACCCTGCTTCTTCCCATTCCCTCTGACCCTTCCCAAGCCTCACCAACCTCATAACTCATTCTTTCCATAGAGTTAATAGGTGGTAATTTTATTATTATCCTTCGGGCTCCATTTTTGCAATTTAACGGGGACCTCATAGAGGTAATCTCTCAGGGTAACTAGTGGAAGCTTCATTCACCTGGCAGTGAGATGGAAGGGTTAAAGAAATACATGTGCTCTCTTTCTACCAGGCAGGCTGAGAGACCCAGAGCAGCTGTAGGTACTACCACCTTGGTTACCTGAGAATGCAGGTACTGAGGAAAGAATAATTAATTCTTAATGTAGGTGTAATTAATATGTCTGGAGTTTGTAATAAAAGTAGCCTTTCTGTAACTCAATGTATATTTATTCTTTAAATCTGAAAAATAGAACCACCCCAAAAATTAAACTGAAAAAATGGAAACCTGAGACTCATCCTCCCCAGACATTTCTAGCACATTTGGGACGGTGGTTTACATTCAAGGAACGTCATAGCCTTTGGCTCTGGCTTGTAGTGGAGGAGAAGGAAGCACTAAATCAGTCCCTCTGACTACAGCCACTTTCCAAATCACCTACCTTCACATCTGAGACCAGAAGAATTCTTGACTGGAAATCAGAAGACCCAATTTTTAACCCAGGTCCTACTGCTAACTGTGGGGTCTTGACTGTCACAGGAAAAGGAAGAGAACAAACCTTGAAAAATTCTCTTCACCCTAGAATACCTAGGATTCCAAGACTAAATGTCTCTACTTAAGATACAAACACATTCCCTGAAAGCAGTGACACATTAGTCAACTATTACCCATTACCCCTTGGGTCACAGCTTAACCTGCACATCTTCCCACAGGTCCTAAAGGATGCCACAAAAGACCAGTCATTTAAACAGGGTGGTAAAGAGGGAAGGATTTAGAAGATGGGGTCTGTCTCAAGAGAGGCAAGGAATCCAGCCGAAGACCACACTGGCCCATGGGGAGCATCAGGCTCCGAACCCCCAATTTGGAGGCACCAAAAAGAAAGTGGGGAATGAATGAGGCACAAAAAAACTCATTTTTCCCACTTTATACTTTTTCCTTGGCCGGGCCTAAATAAAAATTGCAAAAAGTCTGTCCTAATGAGAGCTTTTAAAACTTTTGCGGATGCTTATGAAATGGTAAATAGAGTAATAATGAGCCTAAGGACTTCCAATTTCATCACTGCCCTGATACGTGTCAAAATAGCCATTCCCTTTACTGTTCCAGAAATGAGACTCACTTTGTGAGGCCAAAAGGGATCAAGGGGGAGAGAAATGAAGAAAATAACAAACCGGTGCCTTTATTCAGCATGCACTCTGCACTCCGCACTGTGCTGATGCAGGACACAGTCATGGGTTCTCTTGTTGTGGTCTCACGACACGTTTGCAAAGGCAATAGTACCATTCCCATTCTACAGATAGGAAACACTGAGGCTCAGAAAAGGTTCTCTTGCCCCACATCACCCAGTCAGTGATGGGCACAGCCGGGATTTAAATCCACATCAGGGTAACACAAAACCCATACTCCTTCCACAATGATCACCAAAAGTGAGTGTTAGCAAATGAGTTTTAGCTTTCAACTTCAGTGATAAGCAAAGTAATAGTTATGGTTAGCATTCAATGAGTGCCTATTATTTGCCAGTCATTCTGCTAAATGTCATCATTTATCATGACATTTAATCCTCACTCTAACCCTACAAAACAGCTACTAGTGTCCTCATTTCACTGCTAAGGAACCTGAGATTAAGCAATTTACCCAGGGACACATGGTTTGATAGCAAAGACTTAGCCAGACAATCTGACACCAAACACCTTAATGGTAACTGCTGCACACGGCAAACTTATTTTCATTCAATTCCCCATAAATAAAAACTTGTTATTGCTCAGAGTATTCAGAGGGATGAGGATAAAAGAGATTTTAACTATGATCCAGGCTGCTGACAGACCCAGAAATCGCTCTTTGACAGCAGCTTGGAGTGACTAAGAGGTGGATGTTTTCAGAGTGTCAGGCCTGACCTCAAAGTCATTCAGGCTCAAAACAAAACTTTCTCTGAGTCCTGATGTTCTTAAAAAACACAGGTCCATTCCCATCGTACAGGGACACCGTACCCCATCCTGCGAAAACAATACCCTGGCCCTCTCCCCTCAGGGCCTGGAAAATGTTTCTGGCGTCTTTGCAGAAATGGGAAACTGGAGCAGGGAGGAGGTAAGGAGGAAAGGAAAGAAGGTGGAAAACCCAGTGTCTATGTATGTGAAACGTAGCACAGGGCTGAGCTAATGAAAGAACATATTTCCAAAATTGGAACCAAAACATATTTTACAAACTCTCTTGGCCTTGCAGGGGATTAGCTGCTAACGGACATGACCGTGGGTACCACTCTCTGTTTACAAGCTTCCTGTCTGTCCCGCATGTAGACGTGACTTTCTGTGTCCTCCATGAAGGGCTGATTATCCAGTTACCTGGGCTGCATAAACTCAAACAATTCCCAGAGTCTCTTGGACAAGACTCGAGGAGCAAGGTCCAGAGGGGCACTGGCTGTGGACATATTTTCACTGTCAGCTCACAAATGTGTGTCTTCAACGGTGTCCCCACCAGAGACAACAGGACTGAACACTTCAAAAATGCCAGCGTCATGAAAGACAAACAAAGGCTAAGGAACTGTTCCAGATTAAAGGAGATTAAAGGGACATGACAAACAAATACAGTGCATGATCCTTGATTGCATTTGGAGGAGGGGAGTGGAAGTTTCTGTAAAGGATATGATTGGGGCAACTGGCAAAATTCAACTATGGAGTGTCTGTTAGATCACAGCGTTATGCCAAAGTTAAATCTGAACATGATCCTTGTACTGATTCAGGATACGAATGGACAATGGCCAGACCATCTGTAAAAATAGAACTTTGACCCACAAGCTGCAGAAGCCTGTCCAGGAAACCAACCCCTTATCTACAATAACCAGCCCAGAAAACCAGCCTGCTATAATTCAGACTTGCAGGAAGCCAGGTTTCTATCTCTAGTGACAATCCAGGAGGCTAAACAATAACTTCTGTAACAGTCTACTCAAAATGGCCAGGACTTGCTTAGGAACAGACAACTTCCCTGATTTTTGTTCCCACTTCCAGTTTAGGACCAACCAGAGAAAGCCAGAAAGGCACCCATAAAACCAATCATAGAGGACACCCTGCTTCTAGTTCGCTGCCTTCAGCTTCCCCAGGCCAACCCTTTTGTCCACCTGAAACCTTCCTGTTTTCCTCTTTATGAGCATTCCCACTCCTCTGCCTGCTTTTGAGTCTCTGCCAAAAGGCACGTGATGGTGCTGACTCCCATGCCGCAGCAAGCTCTGAATAAACAGACTTTGCTTTTCTCATTTCATTGGTCTTCATTTATTTCCGCAACACCATGGTTATATGAGACAAAGCACTTGTTCATGGGAAACACACACTGAAGTGTTTAGGGGTAAAGAGTGCACCCTTAATCCTCAAATGGTTCAGAAATATGTATGCACACACACATCCAGAGAGGGAGGGAGCAAGGAAGCAAATGTGGTAACCACATAACATAACACATACATAACACATTACAATGGAATGAACTGGTTAAGTCCAACCAGTTCCAAGAACTCAGCTTAGCCTTAAGAAGATGGCCGAT
This sequence comes from Macaca mulatta, assembly GCF_049350105.2. Taxonomy (NCBI): domain Eukaryota; kingdom Metazoa; phylum Chordata; class Mammalia; order Primates; family Cercopithecidae; genus Macaca; species Macaca mulatta. The sequence continues at coordinate 134,031,883 of NC_133413.1, read as the reverse complement.
CTCCAGACATCCTTGCAATCCTGCGTGAGCCATTGGCATCGTGCGGCCCAGGGTACGTGTGAGAACTGATAATGAGAGCAGCCCCCTGATTCTTCTGTTCACATAACAATTAGTGAACCTGGGTGAATGGTATGGGAGTTCTTTATACCAGCAGTCCCCAGGGACTGGTTTCGTGGAAGACAATTTGTCCAAGGACCAGGGGCAGGGGATGGTTTCGGGATGATTCAAGCCCATTACATTTATTGTGCACTTTATTTCTATTATTATTACATTGTAATATAGAATGAAGTAATTATACAGTTGACCATAATGTAGAAGCAGTGGGAGCCCTGTGATTGCTTTCCTGCAACTAGATGATCCCATCTAGGGGTGATGGGAGACAGTGACAGATCATCAGGCATTAGATTCTCATAAGAAGCATGCAACCTAGATGCCTAAGTTCACAATAGGATGTGAGCTCCTATGAGAATCTAATGCTGCCACTGATCTGACAGGAGGCGGAGCTCAGAGGTAATGCAAGCCACTGGGAGCAGCTGTAAATACAGATGAAGCTTCACTCACTCGCCTGCTCCCCACCTCCTGCTGTGCTGCCCAGTTCCTAGCAGGCCACAAACTGGTAGCAGTTCGTGGCCCCGGGGTTGGGGACCCCTGCTTTATACTATTTTTCCAACTCTTTTGTTAAGTTTGAAAGTATTTTAGTATAAAACTTTTTTTTTAAGTGTTTCCAGCTGATGGCTCACATCCCGACCAAACATCTCACACCTGCTTGCCTAAGATGCTGGACAATGGATTTGAGTCTTATCCATGCTGCTTTGTTTCCTTTTGCAGAACCATGAATGCAGAAGCCCAGGCTCTCTCAGCTTATCCCCTGAAAAATGATCATGTCCTCCCCGCCCCCAGCACTCTCCTAACCCTCGTTGGCAGTTCTCTGTTTGGATCACTGACAAGCATAGAGAATCAGGGTGATCTTGAAGTCCCTTCTCCTTTCTTTCTGGGTCAAGAAGAACAGGAGAATCGGGGTGCTGCTCTCATTATCAGTTCTCACACGCACCCTGGGCCTCGTGATGCCAATGGCTCATGAACTGGGATTGCAAGGATGTTTGGAGATTGGCCATCTTCTTAAGGCTAAGCTGAGTTCTTGGAACCGGCTGGACTTAACCATTACATTCCAAAGCTGTTGTATGTGACAATTCCCCAACCTGGGCTCCTGATTCCCCTTTGTTCCTTGCAACATATTGAGGTGTCCTCTTAATTTTCAAGCCTCTCTTATCCCTTAACATAGAGTTTCTTAACTGTGGCTGCACATTGGAATCATCTAGAAGCTTTAAAACAACACTGTGTCCCATGCCCCAGCCACTCTTATTCAACCATTCCAAGGTGCAGACTGGGACTGGATTTTTTTTTTTTTTTTTTTTTTTTTTTTTTGCTTTTGGTTTTGGTTTGAAGCTCCTCAGAAGATTCTTATGTGGAATGAGAGTCTAATGTGTGCAACCAAGATTAAGAACTGCTGCCCTAACATGTTGTTCGCAGGAAATGCACTTTACAACATTTAGAGATAGAAGACCAGGATGTCTGCATGTAATCTCAAATGGTTCAGAAATATATATATATATATATATTTGGAGACAGGGAGGAAGTGATAAAGTGTATATCTATGAAGCTCTTCCCTTCCAGATTTTCCATCATTCTGATAACTTTAGAGAGATTCCTGATCGTTTCCTCCAGGTTTGACCTCCCTGAAGCCCCCACTTAGGGGCAATTTCCCTGAAGTGGTTAGGATTCATTCAACCTTTACAAAAGTGATTTATTTGAAAGTCTTTCTCAACAACAAATTAAGGAAAGATGAGCCAAGTGAAAGCTTGCTCTGATCTATCACAATCAAAGGTAATCATCGCAACAAGCAAACTCACCCTGTCTGTATTTACAAGGTAAAAACCCCAGAAGCACTACAGCACACGTCCCCTCGTGACCCTATGAGTTGTTACAAAGCAAAAAACAACACATCATTCAGACGCAGTTATAAGATACTGAAAATACATGGGGCAAAGAGATGATGAAATTGCACCAGATTTACAGCAACAGGTGGCGGCCTCTCCTCTTAGGCATATATGTGGTCATCTGGCCTCTCGGTCACACGAAAGAGAGAACAAGGAGAGCCAGCACCAGGAAGTCTGTTGAAAGATCTGTGGCTAGGATTCAGAACGGGGGGGCCATGAGACACTGGAAAAGCATGCATTTGCCCAATTCTCAGTCCAAGTGTTCATTAGAGTCATATACGGAGGCTTCTGAAAATGTCTATCTCCAATCCCCAGCCTCATTCAATTAAATCAGTATCTTTAGGTAGGGCCCAGGCACTGGTGTGTTTTAAAGCTCCCCAGATAGTCTGAACGTGCTTCCCGCTTGACTTTAAATATCACTTCCACATGGAATTCTCTTATCTCGCCAGTCAGGCAGGACGCTGAGTTCTTCATGCCTTCTGATCCAAGTTCTGTAGCCACATCACTTTTCTTCCCCCACCCCCATTCCTTCTTCTTCCCCTACCCCCATCCCCTTCACTCTGCCTCTTCACATATCACCCTTTCCCCATTACACACACGTACACACACTCATATATACACACTCACACAACCCTACACACAGGCCAACAGAGCAAAAATCCCAGCAAGCCCATTTGAGTCATTACAGTTTCTGCATAAGAGCCATTTTCTCAATTACACTATGAGTTTCAAGGAGTAGGTATCTCCCCTTACCCTGTGGGGCCCCTGGCAGCATCTAGCAAAGTCTCTAGCTCAGGTAGGAAGATGGCTTGAGCCTGAGAAGCCGAGGCTGCAATGAGCCATGATCATACTACTGCACCCCAGCCTGAATGACAGAGAGAGATCCTGTCAAAAAAAAAAGAAACCAGAAAGAAAGAAAAGAAAAGCACCAATTGGCTAAAGGGTTGGTTGATCTATTCCACCAAAACTATCCAAAAACAGACTCACTGAACCCAAGACTTGGTATCCTAGGGCAGCATCAGACAGCCACTGAATATTAAGTGCCATGGACTGGATTTGAATTCTGGCTCCAACACTTATGAGCTATGAGAGTTTAAATAAATGACTCAAGGCGTTTTCTTAAGCCTCAGTTTCTGTACCAACCAAATGCAAATAATATTAATATCCAACTTATAAGGCTGTTAGACAATATTAATACATGCAAAGCACTTTGCAACTTCAAAGCATCTGACAGATAATAAACATTCAATACACGGCAGCAATTTTCAATAGTCACATCTGTGGACCGAAGTCCACAGAAATGACCCCCAAAGTCCAACTCAATCATGTGTAACATCTTTTCTAAACAGTGACAACGGTTCACAAAAACAGTCTCCAGATGGTACACAGCCCACTGCTCTGTGGTTTGCTCCAATATTCCAGTGTCCTGTCTGAGTGACCCTGCAGCTCAATTCTGACTATTTTCACTTTCAAGAAGCCACCCATGAAGTGTCAATCCATGACTCATCTGTTTCATTCTTCCCTTACAACAAGATACGGAGCAGGTGGGAAGACTACTGAGTTCAATTCTAGAAATCAGGCCAAATATCCAGATTCTTAGGGATGCCCATCGGTCACACAGAAGGCCTTATGCATGAATGAATCGCTTGTAGGGCTTGCCACAAAGGCAGGGTGTGGGTTCCACTCCCAGAGACTCTGTTTCCATGGATCTGGACTCGATCCTTGACCCTTTTTAACAAATGGGCCAGGTGATTCTGAGGCAGGCAGTGGTGGTGCCATTCCTAAATAAACACTGATTTTTTTTTTTTTTTTTTGAAACCGAGTCTCGCTCTGTCACCCAGGCTGGAGTGTAGTGGTGCAATCTCATCTCACTGCAACCTCTGCCTCCCAGGTTCAAGCAATTGTCCTGCCTCAGCCTCCTGAGTAACTGGAATTACAGGCATGTACCACCACACCCAGCTTATTTTTTGTATTTTTAGTAGAGACACAGTTTCACCATGTTGGCCAGGCTGGTCTCGACCTCCTGACTTCAAGTGATCCACCCATATCAGCCTCCCAAATTGCTGGGATTACAGGCATGAGCCACCACGTGTGGCCAGAAGTGTTGATCTTGTAGGGATGACAAACACAGAGAACTCTAAGAAGCAGCATGAGGTTATGAAAAGAATGTGGCCATTGGCATCAGGCATATTAGCTTAAGTTTCAGTTCGTTACTACATCTCAGTTAGCATAAGTTTCATCATTTGTAAAATAAGAGCAATGAAACACATCTCATGAGATTATTATGAGGATTAAATGCAAAAAAAAAAAAAAACTATAAAACACTCAATACAGTACACAGCCCCATTGACCCTCAGTACAAGCTTGTTCATTATGGACTGAAGGACATACCACAAAAACGACACGGCTTTCTAGCCTGGGACACCAAGAGACAGTGGTGTCCTTGACCAAGATGGCAGAAATCACTGGAATGAATAGGCTGGGAGCAGATGTAGGGATTCCAACCCTCACTGACTTGCTACAGACCACACAGCCCTTCTCCTACCAAGAAAGAGAAGCCCAAGGTCACTTCTTTGCCTAAGTGGCTGTTTTCCCTCCCAGGCCCAGGGACTTCCTTTCTTTCATGCTGCTGCCCCACAGCTAGCCTTCCAGGCTTTCCTTCTTCTGAGAATGACTTTGTGTCCCAACCCTTTGTTGCCCTCAAAGACAAGCCCACAGACCCCACTAAGCAATAGACAATAACATAGAGAACACAGAATGCCACAAAGTTCTTAGGCTCCTGACACTGGCTCCTCCCTGGGATGGTCTCTGGAAGCCCCTTCAAGCTCTTCAGTTCTGCTTTCATTCCTGAGGGTGATACTCACCGAACCACGCCACTTCTCAAGATCATTCCTTGGATGAGACACAGCATCATCTTCCTGTATGGAAGCCCCTCTTCTCAGCCCAAGTCTTGGGGTCAGATCACTGTTGTCTGCTAATATCTCTCAGGTGCCAAGCTGTCTCAGTGGATGACTTGCATATTTGAGGAGCCCAGGCCAAAGTCAAACTCATCTCTTTGGGCCCTGGGTTCTGGGGACTTTCTTTCACATGAGAGGGTGATGAGCAGTGAGTCAACAATATTCACTACGTGCCCAGACGTAAGAGTCACTCATATTTTCCCAGCCATATCTGCCATGGGGGTACAACAGGGTCCCAAGGACAGCACCAACACAGAATTTGAGATGCAACTTGTGACTCCTGTTAGGGCTCAGAACATAATATCCCAAAATATGGTGCCTTGGCACACTGAGTACTTTGAACTAAAGGAGATTGGAAGGGCCTCAGCAGAAAGGTCTTTCTGATCTTCTTTAGTTATTTTGTCTCCCACCCCCTCTTTCTCCTGCAAAGTGAGTCACTTAGAAACCAGAATCCTCTCCCCCAAGGCAGGTCATAGAAACTAGAGCCCCTTTCCCCCAAAGCAAGCTGTAAAACTGCTAAGGTCACTCCCTTCTCCCTTGAAGATCCTCATTCCAGAGGGGGTCCAGCCCCATACCCAGGAGGAAAGAATACTCCACAGAGACTCCTAGCTTAAGGAAGAATCTGGACAGGCCTTGTGGGCTTCCCTGCTCCGTCCATTACCATTAGATCACACCCCTTTGTCCAACCACACTTCCACATGACTGTCCATTCCTCATCAACCTAAGCATAAAAACAGGCAATTTCCCTGGGTCCCTGGGTCTTCGTTTCTGAAGGTTCCCACATCACCTAAAACTTTGATTAAGTAATTCATTATGCTTTTCTCTTGTTAACCTGTCTTTTGTTATACGGGAGTTGGCTGTGACCTTTATGATGGGTGAGGAAAGGTATCCCACCTTTTGCCCCTACACCCCCTAACACAACCACCTCTACCTAGCTGTTTTCCAGGAAGTCCCCAAAAAGATGCTCACTAAATAAAGTCATGTTCTGGGCTTTTGTTTGGAGTCTGTCTCCTGCCACAGTCATATTCCCAGAGCTCCGGCTCCATCCAGAAACAAGGTGGTCTGGCCCTGCCTCAGGCCGCGGTGTCCTGGCTCATTGTGTCTCAAAGGCACAACATCCCTTCACCCACACCTCAGCCCATGCTCCACTGAGTGTGCTTCACAGAGCACTCCAGCCTTTATGCTCTGTCCTTCACAGAGCTTGATTCCAGCCCCGTCCTGTAACCACCGGAGAGGGTGTGTGCGCCAGAAAGACATTCCCTGCTGGGCTCAAAACCTCCTTCCTTCCAACACCAACCCTGCCCTTCATACCAACTATTTAGGCACCTCCACCTCCACTCTCTCTCACTCTCCTAAGGGACTCGTCAGCCCCTCCTGTTCACACTCCCTAGAAGTCTGGCCTCATTGGCCTCTAGACAAGCCCAGACATGTCTACAACCAACAGAGAACATAGCTCTTAAGGCTTCAAGCCAGGACCACCACCACCCATAGTTCCCTGAGGAATACCAGGGAAGTTTGGGACCAAGAAGGATGTAGTCCTCAAGGGATTGAATACCTAAAACCTAAAGGAGTACCACAGAAATGTAAAATGATAACATTTGGGGAAACTGAAACTGAATGAGAGAGATATGGGAACTTCTGTACTATCTTTGCAACTTTGCTGTAAATTGAAAATTATTCCAAAATAAACAAACAGAAAAAGAAGGGAAGGAAGGAAAGAGGAGGGAGGGAAGGAAGGAAGGAAGGAAGGAAGGAAGGAAGGAAGGAAGGAAGGAAGGAAGGAAGGAAGGAAGGAAGGAAGGAAGGAAGGAAAGGAAGGAAGGAAGGGAAGGGAGGAGAAGGAAGGAAGGAAGGAAGGAAAGGAAGGAAAGGAAGGAAGGAAGGGAAGGGAGGAGAAGGAAGGAAGGATGGAAGGGAGGGAGGGAGGGGAGGGCGAGGAAAGGGAAGGGAAGGAAAGGGGAGAGGAGGTGAGGAAAGAAGGAAAAAGATATTATCTTTCTGTAGGGGTTCAGATGAGAAAAGACAATATCTAATCAGGCACATCAGCGATTGCTACAAAAAATGTTGCATAATGAACTCTAACATCTTTAAAAACAAAAGAAGGGAGGCAGGCCCTTCTTCCCGGCACATACATTGCACCCTACTTCCCTACACACACACACACACACACACACACACAAACCTACCACCACCACCACCCACCATCAAAAAATGAACTGCAGTCCCTTGGTTCTATCCTCTCAAGAAGGCTCAATCTTGCAATTGCCATTTACAGTAACCATGAATGCTGCTCACCAGGTATCTCTGGCCCTTCACCTGTGTGGTAAGAAAGCACTTCCTGGAAATAGGAATGCTTCTGTACTCATGGTGGGAGTGTAAATTAGTTCAACCATTGTGGAAGAAGTGTGGCAATTCCTCAAGGATCTAGAACCAGAAATACCATTTGACCCAGCAATCCCATTACCAAGTATATTCTCAAAGGGTTATAAATCATGCCACTATAAAGACACATGCACACATATGTTTATTGCAGCACTATTCACAATAGCAAAGACTTGGAACCAGCCCAAATGCCCATCAATGATAGACTGGATAAAGAAAATGTGGCACATATACACCATGAAATACTATGCAGCCATAAAAAAGGATGAGTTCATGTCTTTGCAGGGACATGGATGAAGCTAGAAGCCATCATTCTCAGCAAACTAACAAAGGAACAGAAAACCAAACACCACATGTTCTCACTCATAAGTGGGAGTTGAACAATGAGAACATATGGACACAGGGAGGGAAACATCACACACCAGTGCCTGTTGGGGATTTGGGGGCTAGGGGAAGGACAGCATTAGGAGAAATATCTAATGTAGATGATGGGTTGATGGGTGCAGCAAACCACCATGGCATGTGTATACCTATGTAAGAAACCTGCACGTTCTGGACATGTATCCCAGAACTTAAAGTATAATTAAAAAAAAAAAAAACAGAAAGCACTTCCTAGCCCCTCTGTGGGAGGTAGAGTCATGTGACCAGTTCCAGCCAACCAGGTGTAGCCAGAAGTGATGTGTGCCAGTGAAGCATTTGATTATGAGATGAGTCTCTCCAGAGCTCACTTTCCTTCTGTCTCCGTGATTACCCACATCCTGAGTTTGTGAGGAGACATGGAGGCTAGCCTCCAGGTGACTCACAATAGGCATGTGATTTGAGTGAAAAATCAACCTTTCTTCTTATAATCCACTAAGATATTGGGACTGCTTGTTACCACAGCATAACGTAGCCTATCTTGACTGATACACCCTCTTTTCTTGACAGATATTCTAGTCTTTCTCCCAGCTTAGCGAGCCAGTTATATTAGTGAGCCAGTCATAGCATTCTGCCACCTGCTTTTTCATTCTTCCTAGATACTCTGAATAATGTCTTCATGCCTTTATCTATTTCTTCAACCTGAAATGTCCTTCCTCACCAAATGCTAAAATTAGTTTCGTCCTTTAAAGCCCTGCTCAGAAAAACCCTGAAGCCTTCTGTAAGTCCTGTGTTGGAAAGTACAGCTCCTGCTCCCCCATGATTCTTAATTTGAGTCATTATTATATATCTTATCACACCTCAGTAGAGAGGTGTGTCTTTCTGCTCCGTGGACTGTAAGTTCCTCCAGAACAAAACTAGAGCTGGTTCATCTCTGTATTCACCACACATGCACCCTGGACACAGTTGGTATGTTCCATCATTATCATCCCCAGCCTTAAAATACACTGACTTTGAATCTGAAAAAAAATCAAACTACCTACTTATTAATTTATCTTAGGCCTGTGAACATTTATTGAGGGCCTATTAAGGCGCAGGCACTACATTGGGTGCTGGAGATTTAGAGATGTGAATGGCATGACTCCTGCCTCCAAATCCCTCAATCTAGTGGAAGAAAAAGAGACATAAGCAGATAATTATAATGTACATTTATATTCAGTATAACTTGCTTCATTGACTTAGGGTCAAATGCACTCATTTGATTTTATTTTTCCAATTAATAACTCATACCAGTATTGGCAGAAGGGCTGGTATACTTGTCTTTAGGGCTTCCATGCTTCCCTTCAGACATAACCCTGATGGCTTTAGTCCAGTGGGGTGGGAGTGGGAGCAGGGCCTTGCCATACAGGAGCAGAGAAGAGCAGAGTCATCCCCCGACACTCCCACTTCTGATGTTGCTGCAGACTACAAGGTCTGCAGAGCCAAAAAGATGGTGCTCGTCTGCTGCTGCAGCCAGCGCCCACAGGTCCCGATCCCACCCACCCTGTGGAGCTGCCATCTGAGTGGGTGTCCCTTTCTGGTTTCCACTCCTCCACTAAGTCATGGTTCTCCAAAGCCTAAGCTCTGGGCCCAGGTTCCTTGTTCTGGAGAAACTTCCAGCATCAACCACATTTAGAGCTGGTCTAGCCTCCTCCTCTAACTCTTAGACCCTTGTGTGGAGCCCAAGGTCCGGCCTAGCTCCCATTTCCTTGAAACAATTTTATCTCATGTGACCTGTTGCCTGTTTCCAGCCATGAGCCTCAGTCAGAACCATCCTGGTCCACCCTGAAAGAGCTTCCTATCTTCCACTCTTAAGATTGCAGAAGCTGGGGGATGCACCCTTCCCTCCCTAAGGACCCTGCTCATTATTCAAGTAGGGTGAGGACTGGGCCCTGCCAACAAGGCCCTGCCCCTATGCCCACCACTGCTCCTAGAGCTTTGTGTGCCGAGGATAAAGAGAGTTGTTGCTAAAGTTTCCTGTGGCACTCTGATCTCCGGATCACTGGTGTCCACTCGCCTTTCATTCACATAAGTGAAAGGATGACTCAAGTGTCCCCTCTGGACAAAAAGGCCAGTGGTTCATTATGATACTATAATAGGACAAGCACCCAGTGCTGTGGAGCCCAGAAAAACATCTGATCCAGACTGGGGAATGGGAGCAGGAAGTCAGGGAAGGCTTCGTGTATCATTTACCTGTGCTATGATTCCCCAGCTTGTGCCCATCTTACATGTCTGCGCCTTAGGCCAGGGAGCTGGTCTGAATGAACTCAGGTCCTCGGGTGTTTTTCAGTTTCAAAACAGGTGGAGTCTCCATGGAACTGGAGCAAACCACAGAGCTGGGGAGGAGGTGAGGACTCACAATGAAGTAGAGGTGAGGACTTACAATGAAGTAGAGGTGGGAATGACAAGACAGAAGTTCGAGGAGTCAGCACTTGAGCCCCAGTGCCAGCAGTTAGCGATCTGTGGCCAATTGTTTTCAGACACTGAACAGACACCGAAGTTCAGGAGCTGGTGGGCTGGGCTGAGCAAGGCAGACCCAGGGGCACAGGGCAGGTTTGCCGCTCTGCAAGGGCTCCCACTGAGGAAAGAGTAAGTGCACAGAGGCATGGAAGCGAAGGCCCACCTCTTCTCAGAAAGGCTCTGTGGAGCAGACAACGTTAGAGGTGGGCCTACAGGACCTCAGTTAGTCTAGAAGATGACTTTGGACAAATTTAGAAAAGCCTTCTGCTTTAGGGAGACAGAGGAAAAATATACCTACTCAGGGCTCGACACATAGTCAATACTTGCTGAGAGGAACACAGGCTGGGTTTCAGGCTCCACGCTCTGCCCTGGACAGGTGCCTTGGTAGAGCATGCAAAATGCAAACACAGTTAAATTGACCTGCCCAACAATCCCATTCCTGGGAATACAGCCGAAGGAAAAGAAATTGTTATACCAAAAAGACACGTGTACTTGTATGTTCATAGCAGCACTATTCACAATAGCAAAGACATGGAATCTACTTAGGTGCCCATCAACTAGATGAACAAAATGTGGTACCTGTGCACTATGGAATACTATGCACCCATAAGAAAGGGCAAAATCATGTACTTTGCAGCAATATGGATGCAGCTGGAGGCCATTATCCTAAGTGAATTAACATAGGAAAAGAAAACCAAACACTTGACAGGCCGGGCACGGTGGCTTACACCTGTAATCTCAGCACTTTGGTAGGCCAAGAGGGGTGGATCACTTGAGCCTGGGAGTTCAAACCCAGCCCAGGCAATATGGTGACATCCGGTCTCTACAAAAAATACAAAAATTGGCCGAGTGTGGTGTCACGGGCTGTAGTTCCAGGTACTTGGGAGGCTGAGATGGGAAGATTGCTTGAGCTTAGGAGTTCGAGACTGCAGTGAACAGTGATTGTGCCACCACAATCCAGCCTGGGTGTCAGAGTGAGACCCTGAATCAAAATTTAAAAAAAAAAAAAAGAACTTGTTCAGTGATGGGAAGGTGTATGCGTCCAGGAATTTATCTATTTCTTCTAGATTTTCTAGTTTACTTGCATAGAGATGTTTACAGTATTCTCTGATGGTTGTTTGTATATCTGTGGGGTCAGTGGTGATATCTCCTTTATCATTTTTTATGGAGTCTATTTCATTCTTCTCTCTTCTTTCTTCTTTATTAGTCTAGCTAACCGTCTATTTATTTGTTTTTTCAAAAATACAGCTCTTGGATTCATTGATTTTTTGAAGAGTTTTTGTGTCTCTATGTCCTTCAGTTCTGCTCTGATCTTGGTTATTTCTTGTCTTCTGCTAGCTTTGAGGTTTGTTTACTCTTGGTTCTCTAGTTCTTTTAGTTGTGACATCAGGGTGTCGATTTAGGATCTTTCTAGCTTTTTGATGTGGGCATTCAGAAAAGGAAAGAAAATCAAATACTGTATGTTCTCACTTATAAGTGGGAGCTAAATCTTGGGTACTCATAAACATAAAGATGGGAATGATAGACAATAAGGACTGCTAGAGCTGGGAGGGAGTGTAAGAGACAAGGGTTCAAAAGCTCCTGTTGGGTACTATGCTTAGTACCAGGGTGATGGGATCATTCATACTCCAAACCTCAGCGTCACGCAACATAGCCATGTCACAAACCTGCACATGGACTCCTGAATCTAAAGTAAACGTTGAAATTATAAAAAAAAATAAAAATAAAAATAAAATAACCCTGGCTTCGAAGGAGTGAGAGAGTGCCCTGAACAGAATGGAAAAGGCAATCCAGGCAGACAAACAACGTGGACGAAGTCCAAGGGCTAAGGCAGAACTTGATCCCTAGATGCCTTTAAACTTCCTGCCTCTGCGGGAAGTGGTCCCAGAGTGCAGGTGATTCGGCGTTTACAGGGATGAATTGTAAAACAATTGCCACCATTAGAGAGCAATAAAAAGGCACCACTATTAGAGATCAGTTCTCAATCTATGGAGGATAGGGATGAGAGTTGAAATGACAAGGTGGCTGTCAGTGGCAGAGAAATTATTCAGCAAGCTTCAAATATGTGGAAAACACCTGGGACTGATCCATCCCTTCATTAAAAAAAAAGAAAAAGAAAAAAAAAAAACCTTTCTCTTCTAAACTAGGATTCAGAGACTGAATCTCCAAAAATAACTATTCTTAGCTCTTTTTTTTTTCCTTTGTGAGTTTGGAAAAGAACAAACACATTTTACTTGGCTGGTTTTGACCTTCTCTGCAGTAGACATACCTTCCCCCCCGGCCCCCGCATCAGGGATGAGTCACTAGGAAGAGCATTTTAATCAGACCACCACCATCCACAGACAATACAAGGAGATAAAACACCTGTGAGCATGGACCATTAAAGCCAGTTCTTTAGAAATAAACAAGGCCATTTGCTTACTCTAGGTCTCCCAGAATTAGCCAAGTGAAAAGGTGGAGGAGGCCACCCCACTGCAACCAACGGTGTGATTTGAGAGAGGCAAAAGGTTTGCTAACTCTACCTCAAAACAGTCAAAACAGCCCCCTGCCGAAGCTTTGCAAGTGCTACAAAAATCGCTGTCAGAAAACGGCAGTCTTCGGAACGTCCTATTGAATCTTCTCAAGAGGACCTGTCTACACAGCAGCCATGCCTCCCTTCCCTTGCAATAGTACCCTGATTCCCAAGTACTCTCCCCCAGGTGCTGCAGGGGAGGCAGGGGCAAACCCCAGCTCTGGAAGGTGAGTCAGGGTTGGTCCAAGCAGGTCATGAAGGACCCGTTCCCCTTGCCAGCTTTGGTTTAGCCATGGGCACATGCCACAATTCCAGCCAATGAGCTATAAGCGGAAGTCTGTGGGAGACACGAAGTGGCTTAGAGAAAAGATCTCTTAGCTCTTACAAAGAAACACAAGGAAGGGACAGCCTGTGTTTCTGCCTGGGACCACGTGTGTGTATGGATGTGTTTTCTGAAATTCAATGTCAGTTAGACTGAGCGACACACACAAACGGTGGTGAAGTCAAAAGATACCAAAAACCTGGGTGCATGTTGAATCATGAAGCCATAGAACTAACCAACAAAGAAATGGCCCTTTTTAGAACTCTTGTTATGTGAGTTAATAAGTATTCTTATTTTTTTAGAGATTTTTAATTGAGTGCATTATGCAGTTCTTGCATTGCTGTAAAGAAATACCTGAGACTGGGTAATTTATAAAGAAAAGAGGTTTAATTGGCTCATGGTTCTGCAAGCTGCACAGGAAACAGCATCTGCTTCTAGGAGGGCTTCAGGAAACTTACAGTTATGGCAGAAGGTGAAGGGGGGAGCAGGTATAAGACAAAGAAAGACAGCAAGACTGAATCTTGTGTTTTTAGCCTGAATGATGGTGCCATTACCAAGATAGGAAACACTGGCTGGAACAGTTTTGGGGAGTGGGAGGGTAGCAAGAGTTCCATTTTGGATTAAGTAGGGACTTTTAGACTTCCTAGTAAGGCTAATCATCAGGCAACTGGCTTTGTGAGTTTGGAGTTTAGAGGAGTAGGTGAGGCTAGAGATACAAATTTGATAGTCATTCAGAAAATAGGAGGTGTCTAAAGTCAGGGGACCAGAAGAGAGGATCAAGATAATGTGTACAGATAGGAAAGAAGATGGAGCTGGGGCTCTTCAACATGTTACAATGGGAAGAGGAGGCCAGTGCAGCAAATAGACAAAAGAATCCTCCAGAATCCAGGTGAGGGACATGTTTTGAAGCAGGAAGGATCAATTGTGTCGAAAGCTGTCAATAGGTCATGACAAAGACTCAGAATTGACCACTGGATTTGGCAACATGGAGGTAGCTGGTGACCTTGAAGAAAGCATTTCAAGTTCAAAAATACTCTTAAAACATTGGAGCCGTTTCGAGACAGAAAGATTGGAAGATGGTTTGCATTACAGGCAAAGCTGTGCATTCACGTAACTCACAATCCAGCGATTCTATTTCTAATGTCTACCACAGGGGAACCCTAGCACACATGTACCACCAAACATATCCAAGAGTATTCAGAATGACCCTGTTCAAAATGACCCCAAACTCAAAACAACCCAAATGTCTATCAATCCTAGAATAGTAGAACACATATGTAAATTTGAGTATCGTGATACAATAAATACAATGTCATACAACACAGCCAAGAAAATGAATAAATCTTCAGAGACAACAACATGGATAAATACTAAAAATAAAATGCTGAGCTTTTAAAAGAAATGAGTCACAAAAGAACACATATAATATTATTCAACTCATATGAAATTCAAAAACAGGTGAAACCAAACTACAGTTGATCCTTGAACAACAGAGATTTGAACCACTCAGGTCCACTGGTACACAGATTTTCTTCCTCCTCTGCCGCCCCTGAGACAGTAAGACCAATGCTTCCTCTTCCTCTTCCTCTTCCTCCTCAGTCTACTCAACATGAAGATGATGAGGACAAAGATCTTCATGATGATCCACTTCCATTCAATGAATCATATATATTTTTATCTCTTCCTTATGATTTTCTTAATAACATTTTCTTTTTTCTAGCCTACTTTAAGAATATAGAATATAATATATATGACATACAAAGTATGTGTTAATCAACTGTCTTTGTTATCAGTAAGGCTTCCAGTCAATAGTAGGCTATTAGTGGTTAAGTTTTGGGGAAGTCAAAAGTTATACGTGGATTTTCAACTGCACAGGGGGTCAGTGCCCCGGCTCCCGTGTTGTTCAAGGATGAATTATATATTGTTTAAGGATGCATTCATAAGTGATAAAACTCAGAAAAAAGGCAAAAAATATTTTTTTTAACTTTTATTTTAGATTTGGGGGTACATGTGAAGATTTCTTACATAGGGAAACTTGTGTCTTGGGGGTTTGTTGTACAGATTATTTCATCACCCAGATAACCCAATAGTTATCTTTTCTGCTCTTCTCCCCCCTCCCACCCTCCACCCTCAAGTAGACCCCAGTGTCTGTTGTTTCCTTCTTTGTGTTCATAAGTCCTCATCATTGAGTTTCCATTTGTAAGTGAGAATATGCGGTATATGGTTTTCTGTTCCTCATTAGTTTGCTAAGGATAATAGCCTCCAGCTCCATCCATGTTCCCAGAAAAGACATGATCCCATTCTTTTTTATGGCTGCATAATACTCCATGGTGTATATGCACCACATTTTTTGAAATCCAACCTGTTATTGATGGGCATTTAGGTTGATTTTATGTCTTTGCTATCATGAATAGTACTACAATGAACATTTGAAAGCATGTGTCTTTGTGATAGAATAATTTCTATTCCTCTGGGCATATACCCAGTAATGGCATTGCTGAGTCAAGTGGTAGTTTTGCTTTTAGCTCTTTGAGGAATCACCATACTGCTTTCCACAATGGTTGAACTAATTTGCACTCCCACCAACAGTACATATTTAAAGTAAGGTTAGTCAAAATCATTGAGTATTTCTCCATCTGTGTCCAGCTACTTGATGTAGATAAAGAACAGGAGGAGAGTTGGAATTTTGTCAGTTGAATATAAGGGAGAGAGAGAGTGCAAGGGTGTGGCTGACATAGAAAGGCATGGACTCTAAGCTGGTCAAGAAGAGAGGTACAGACAATAGCAAACTTCGTATTCACTACTGATAACACCATCTTCAACTACCAATGTAATTATTACTGCCATTTTTGTTTTAAAGATATAGCAAGGGAATTTGTTCCAACAGGACTTGGTATTTTATCTGCTTTAAAAAAATTTTAATGTCTATAAAGATATGAAAGTCTTTGGGAAAACTGGGCTTTTAAAATTTGCCCTGATAGGCTCCTGGTTTTATCAGAAAACTGATAAGACACAGGAAAGCCTGGGAACCACTATCTCGTGCAATCTTCACCCAAGTAAGGGTACATTTCATAGGAACAACATGCTCTGCTGATTATCATCGTAGGACAAGGCAAGAGACAGATCTGACCTCTAAGCCCATCTCTAGCCCCAGCTGAGTTTGGCCAGGTTTCTTAGCCTCTTTCAACTTCAGTCTTTTCATCTACACAGTAGGGATAACAATAATATCTTCCTCCTAAAATTGTCATAAGGATTAAATGAGAAAATTCACATAAAGTGCTTAGCAAGGTGCCAAGCACATGATAAATATTCACGAAAAATAATTATAGTGAGTTAGAGTAAGTAGTCAAAAAATGTTAGCTGTTTTGTTTGTTGGTAGTGGTTCTGTTGCTGTTGAGTGATTTAACCCCTAATAAGGAGTTAAATGTTTGAGAAGCTCCAGGATAAGGAAGTCTCAATCTTACTGATATTCTATTCTATAGTTGACCCACCTTAATTTGATTTGAGACATCCTAGAAGCACTTATGTTCTTAGCACTGTTTATATATTTCACTTAATTTGCACAACAGGATTCAAAACCAGATCTTTCTGCTGCTAGAATCTATACTTTTCTCCCAATGAGACACTCTTCTTCCTGACAAAGTCGATCATTTTTTCTAGTTCTGCTCTCAGGAAGGACTTAGAGGAAGTCAACTTCTCTCCTACATGGTGGTTTCCTCCAAATTGAATGGCAGACTCTCCAGAGCTGTTGATCACACTGGGAAGTTGTCCCCTCACCTGGGTAGGGCTATTGGGAAAGTCAGAGGATGGCAATGACAGAATGGCCTGAGGGTTCACTGGCTCCTCTACTTATAGCCAGAAACCTCTTCCCAGAGAGATCTTTCACCTAAGGTTATTTCCATAATGTCTGGGGAAGCAACTTCTCTGCCCAGTAAAATAAGGATCTGTTGATCCCATAGTCCCAGGATAGAATCCTAATACACGATTTTTTGCCTCAAATGGATGTGCTGTGCTTTTCATCATTCAACCAGAAAGCTGTTAGTATTTGCCAAGTACACAGGCACCCAGGGGATTGCCAAGGAAATATGATGTCTGGTTCCTAAGAACATAAGGACACCCTATAAGGACACTCCAAGAGCCTATGTGGCCTCAGATAAATCACTTCACCATCCTAACCCTCAGCTTTCTCTGTGTGAAAAGGGGATAGGAATAATTCCCAATGCAAGGATTGCTGTGAGGATTGAATGAGATGATGCTAGTGATTATTATGGAAGATACTCACATAGATACCCTTCTTCCTTGCCATAAGAACCCCAGTTCAGGAAAGTTTTGTTCAGGAAAGTACCTGCTCCCAGACTATGAATTAAAATGTATCTGATATGGTTAAGACCATCCTCTTCCTCTCCACCAAGATGCTCACTTTCCCAGCTTCCCTGATGCCTAGGGATCCCCAGTTGATCCTGTTCTGACTAATGAAAGGTAAAGAGAAGTCATCTGGAAGTCTTCTGGGAAACTTTTTGGTTTCCTGTAAAAGGAACAGGCATGAGGTCATACATAGAAGTGCTCTCACCTCATCCCACCCCACCTACAAATACACACACTCTTTCTTCTTTGAATTCAGATGCAATGCCTGGAGCTGGGGTAGCCACCTTGTGACCAAGAATCAGCAAGTTTGAAGGCAACAGTCAAAAGCTAAGTAGAGAGAGGCAGAAATGAAGAATGACCCTGGATACTTGATGAGACATTAGAGCTGATAAACCAACCTCAAAATACCTACCTCAGAGTTCTTAAGTGAGATTATAAATGCTTGAGTACTTAAACCACTAGTATCAGTTTTGCTGAGTAATTGATTTGATGCTATCATCTATTGTTACCATTCACTCCAAGCTCCCATCACTGATCCTTCTATGACTTCGAGGGGTGAATCATGTCTCTGAGTACCAAAGGGTCTTTTGAGGGACATTGCTTTAACCAAGGCATACACAGTAAAGTCAGGCCCCTCTATTGTTTTCCACAAAGTCCTCCTGTACAAAGAACCCCAGCAGAGTCTGCAAATGAGGGGCCCTTAGTCCTACGTGGTTTACACAATGCTTCTCAGGGAGTCTTCCAGTGTGACACCATATATGCAGGCTTACGGGCCAACTCCATTCTCCATATGTCTCAGATGTTGTGCTGACACCATTCTGGTTGTATCCTGGGCATTCTGCTCTGTTTCAATGGGAAAACTCCTCCTGACTCTGAGAATCAGGTTTCACAATTGCCCATTGTATTAGTCCATTTTCACACTGCTGATAAAGACGTACCCAAAACTGGGCAATTTGTAAAGAAAAAGAAGTTTATTGGACTCACAATTCCTTGTGGTTGGGGAGGCCTCACAATCATGGCGGAAGGCAAAAGGCACATCTTACATGGCAAGAGAGAATGACAACCAAATGAAAGGGGTTTCCCCTTATAAAACCATGAGATCTTGTGAGACTTACTCACTACCGTGAGAACAGTGTGAGGGAAACTGCCCCCACGATTCAATTGTCTTCCACTGGGACCTTCCCACAACACATGCGAATTATGGGAGCTACAATTCAAGATGAGATGTGGGTGGGGACAGAGCCAAAGCATATCACACACGAAGACAGAGGAGGGATCTGAACATGGGAGCAAGTGCATAGAGATGCTCAGCACAGTGGCTGGCACCTGGCAGTTTCTCAGTAAAAGGCAGCTATTATTCTCATGATGATCAGGACCATTCTCATTATAGAACATGATTGCTGTCACTTCTAAATTCAGCTACTCTGCAAAGGGATCAACAGGCCCTGCATTTCCAAGTCCACCCACCCTCTGTGACTTGGATATTAGGATTATTTCTCACATGGCATGTTCCCAGAGAAGGAGGGGCCTGGCAGGTTATGGTAGGTGAGCAGGTGCTTGAATAGGCTACACAGAGAAGGAGGCAACACTTAGCCTGACCATTCAGAAGATGAGTCAAGGCCATGGTTTAAGAGATCATATACTGTCTTCCAAACCTGAGTTGAATGTCAAGATGAATTATCACCCCACAAGTATTCACTGAGGCACAAGGCAGGTGCTCAAAACTGTACTGAAAAGAAAAACCCTAAAAAACAAGACAGAGAGTGGGATGTATACTGCAGAGAGTATTTGTGGCTTGATTGAAAGAATTATGCCGGGAAAACATCCTCAGGTTTTAGCTGCTCACTTTCCTGGAATTCTAACTGAGTTACTAAGCTAGAGGATCCTGGAAGACACACACCAAGCTTGCCAACAGAGCGCTCCTCTAAAATACACCCTGCAGCTCTGCAAACAAGCCAGCCCCATACATCCAAATGACCATGTGCTGAGACCATGTCTACGTGGTGCTTTCTGTCCATGGGGAGCCACCCTCTTGAGTGGTAGTGCCGATGCACAGAGCGAAGGACTGCAACCAGGAGACCTTTGTCTCCACCAGCCCCCACCCCCGCCACACTGAATTGCTGCCTGTCTCCCAGTGGATCACTGAGCCCCCCAGACCCCCATTTCCCCACCTGTCAAGTGAAGGGGCTGGATTCCATGGCCCCTGTGATGATTCACTTTATGTGTCCACTTGGCTGGGATGCAATGCCAGAAAAGTAGTTAAACAATATTCTGTACGTTTCTGTGAAGGTGTTTTGTGGATGAGATTTACATTAAAATCTGTGGGCCTTGAGGAAAACAGATGACCCTCCATCATGCAGGCAGGCCTCACCCAATCAGTGGAAGGCCTAAATAGAACAGGCTGGCCTCCCTACACAAGAAGGCGTCCTGCCAGCAGACAGCCTTTGGTTGGACTCGGACTGCAATTCTTCCCTGAGCCTCCATCCTGCCGGCCCACTCTACTGCAGATTTTAGACTCCCCAAGCCGCTACAATCATGTGAGCCAATTTCTTAATGTGTGTGTGTGTGTGTGTGTGTGTGTGTGTACCCCCACACATTCTGTTGCTTCTGTTTCTCTGGAGAACCCTGACAAATACAAGCCCCAAACTCCTTTCCAGTTCTAAGTTGCTGGAAGACTGATGGCAGAAGGGAAGGTTAGGTCCATCTCTCAGCCTGAAGCTCCCCCGGGCAGAGATGTTAAAGTGATCGAGACAATGGCCTCTTTTAGGAGGACTTGTGCAATGGGCCTCCTCGGCACAGCAATAAATACCAGTAGTTCCAGAACTGGTACACCAAGTACTGTGGGGTGTGGGGTGAGATAAATTGATGTGAACACAGCCAAGAGGAAATCAAAAATAGGAGGTTATGAAGACAGCCTCACATTCCACAGGTTTTGCCATCCTATGTTGGGAGCTCCCCGTTCACTTGTCACTTGACAGCACCATTATCCCAGAGGCAAGAAGCAAGTTTGTTTTTCACCGGTGACTAATGAGGTCTTGTTGCAGAACTGCAGAGCAGCAAGACACAATTTGGTAAAGATCTGAGAAGGAGGTAGAGCAGAGAACATCCTGATATTCAAATCCATTCGAAGATCACAGTGACTTGGAAGAGCCTGCTCCACGCCAGCTGTTCCTGGGTGCCCTTGGACCTTTGCATGCCTGTCCTTCAACCACACACCCAGCAGATCCCAGCCACAGCTTGCAGAACTAGAGAGGGCACAGGCGGGAGATGGCGACTCATTCTCAGCCTCCTTTGCTGGCTTTTCTTCTTCCTTGAGTCCTGTGTGCCCCAGGTTCCCTCAAAGGCCCTCTGCTCTTCCCTTTCCTCCTACATGCTTCCAGGTTGTCCCACCCAGATCCAAGCCTTCAATTCTCACCACCCTGTGGATGAACCCCAAATCTAGATGTCCATCTCCAGCTGCTCTCCTGTGCTCCTAACCTGAGCTCCCCTAGAACATAAGCTTCATGAGGATGAGGATGGATGTCTCTTTTCTCTGATGTGTCTCCAGCTCCTGGAATATATTTGGTGATGAATAAATATCTATTGAATCAATTAATGAATGTGCATTCAGCCACCTTGAAACATCTCCACTTAGCCTCTCTTGGACTAAGCGTATATAAAACCAAACCCTTATTCTTCTCAGCCGCCAAACCCAGGCCTCCTGTTGT
This sequence comes from Macaca mulatta, assembly GCF_049350105.2. NCBI lineage: Eukaryota > Metazoa > Chordata > Mammalia > Primates > Cercopithecidae > Macaca > Macaca mulatta. The sequence goes on along the minus strand of NC_133413.1, from coordinate 134,010,785 downwards.
GTCCCTCACTTTGCACTATCCATTTCCTAGCTCAATTCTGGAATCTGGGTGTCCCCTCTGTCTCCTTTGCTTGCCACCACCTCCCACTTCCAGTGAATCTCCAGATTCTATCCTCTTAGGCCTCTTGCCTGCTCAGTCTTCTCTTTCCCCACCTGGAGTGAGGAGTGAGCCACCTGTCCTTCTTATGGTATCATAGTCATCTGTTTACTTTTCTGCTTCTGCAGCTAAACAATGAGTCATGTAATCACAAAGACCTGAGGTACTGATATTTACCTGTGTGTATGGGGAGGAAGGAACCCCAGAATCTGAATTCCCCTTCTTATTTTGGGAAAATCCCTCCTCTGTAGTCATAAGCATGTGATCTGGCCTCACCCTCAGAAGCTTCCACCCAGGACTTAGAAACTGGAAGGAGGAAAACCAAGAGGCAAGTTCCTCCAGAGCTTATTCCTGCTCCGGCCATCAGGGTGGCTGTACCAGCAGGGTGGTGCCAGCTCTGAGTCCTCACCAGCAGGCTGCTCTCAGGCAGGCCCTGGGGCTGTGCTCTCAGTGGACCGGCCCCCTTTGTTCCTACCTCTTGCCCGAGCCCAGTTCTCCAGCTTCCCACCAACTCTGAGAAGTGACCACTATCCTTATGTCATGGCCCTTTTACGAATACATTTAGTTAGGGTCAGTTTCTGGCCTTGGAACCAAGGACTTTGACCGACATACCTGGTCTCACCTCTCTCTTAACCTCAGCATCTAGCAGGGTACTTGTTATCTAATAGGTAATTGGTGTGTGAATAAATAAATACATGAAAGGAGGAAGGAAATAAAGAAAAGGAGGAAAGGAAGAAGGGGAAAAAACCATCAATGTTATTCTTTTTTCCCCTTTGACTATTCCCCAGGTAAGGTTGGAAGGAGGGAGAGAAGGACTGGGAAATGATAGACCACTGAATGTGATGAGCCTTGGGTCATTTTTAGCATTAGGACCTTCCTCCTTCTTCACGGGCTGCATCTTAGAGTCCTGGAAGAATGCGAGAAAATGTGTCATTCCCCGACTTTGAGAAATCACCAGTACTTAGCACCCTCCAGGCAGTAAGCTGACAACCGTACTTTGCTTTCTAGAATGATGTGACTCCAACATGATGCCCAGTCTGACTTGGCAGAGAAAGGAAAAAAAAGGAATAGGGTCTGAGTGGTTATGGAAGGAAAGATGAAACAGGGAGCTGGGAATTTGGGAAGGCACACAAAGCAAGCCTATAAAATTCCCATGCTTTACAAAAACCAGCTGATAATAGAAATTGGTATAAGTTTTCTGCAAATCACTCTGGCATTCCCTTTAACCCAATAATTCCACTTCAAAGCATCTACCTTAAGGAAGTAATCAGAAATATGGGCCATTATTTATGTATAAAAATAGTCATGTCAAAAAAATTGGAAGCAACTTAAATGTCTCACAGTACAAAAATGACTGAGTAAAACATGTCTCGTCAATACAATGGAATATTAGACAGCAGTTAAAAATAGTGTTTGCAAAAGAACTATGAGGAAATGTGATGACATAATGTATGCAGAAAAGACAAGAGACATGCAAAACCATGTATATAGGAAAATGTCTATATTTGAACACAGCCTAGAAAGAGACAAAGTTTTCACAGGGGCTGTCTCTTCCTGGAGGAGGGAAAAAAAAATCATAGAATGGTTTTCTCTTCAGTAACTTTTCTATGGTTTTCTACAATGAGTCAATATTACAAAAAGAAAATATAAGATTAAAATGCAAGAGTAAAAATTACAACCGAATATAGACTTGCTCTTTACTCAATAAAGAATGTAACCTTTTTATTAACCTCAGTTTCTTCTTGCAACAATACAATAAATGTTAGAACAAATCTCATATGAGTAATTTAAATACACTGTCACTGAGCAGTTATCCAGCCAAGTTCAACTAATCCTCAGTTCTGCTCCAGCTGGTTCTGAGTTGTATATCAAAGAGACTGTTGGTGTTAACTGCCTTGATAAGAAGATGAAGAGGATTTATAATAATAATGGTTCATTATGTCCCAAGTACTGCACTAAGCTATTTCCTTTAATATTCATGAGAACCCACAGATACTGAATTACAGGGAGGCTGAATAACCTGCCCAAGATCACACAGCTAATAATGGTAGAACTGGCGTTGAACCCAGGACGTCTGCCTCAGAGACACCTGCACACTCCCATTGCTGTACATGGTGTTCCATCTCATACCTTCAGCTGGGTCTTCAAAGGAATGATGGCTGTTACTGTCCCCCAACAAATACCACTCTTAAGTTTCTACTCTCACCATCTTTCTGTTTTGTGACTCACAAAATTAATGGCTCTAAAACCTCATGCCTTCATGTCTCCCAGCCACAGCGCTTTTTATTTTTTCATCTTAAGTATCTGTCTCACTGTCTGTGATTCTTGATCATTATTTTTAGCTTTTTTAAAGGAACTTTTTAAAGTGCCAAATGCCCTTCCCTTAAAATGTTTTTTAATTTTAAAAAGTCTACCAAGAAGCAGCAGGATGGAATTATTACTAGGAGCTGGTTAAATGGTCAAGTAAACTATATTATTTTAATGAAGGGAAATTATTTTTATCAAGCCAAGAGCAGGAATGCCTAGTGGTGGAATTTTGTTTGTTGGCAACAGTCTGACAAAGAAAATATTTTGGATTAGATTGTGTTCTGGGGCAAAGCAAAACAAATCAAAACCAAAAAAATAGTCCTCTTGTCACTTTTCCAGGGTTGGAAAATGGGAACCCAGTGAAATTTCTATCTAATGACTTGGCCTACGAGCAATTTGGCCAGTCTGCTTTCAAAAGTTTGCTGTCCTGAGTCTTGTCATGGTGAAGGTGATGACCATCAAGAAGTGGCTCTGAGACCTTCTAGTCAAAGATCTTTCCACTTTAGGTGAAGAGAAACACCCCTTTCACCAAGATTTATTGAATAGCTATAAGAGAAGACACAGTGCTAAGCCTTGAGGTGCAAAAATGAGTAACTCCAAGAGCTTCAGATTAAGATTAGGGACAAAAATGGAAACGACTAACTATATTACAACACAAATGCAGTAAGCGGCAAAATTCAAGTAAAGGACAATTTACTCAAGGCTATGCAGAAAGAAGCACAAATTACAGGTGTGATCTCTTCCACTGGGGTGGAGGGTGATGGCATCTGTGTTCTGAAAGGCACAGAATTTGAAATTACTTCCACCTGTCTAAAGGTGCAGGACCCGAAATTCTCTCCCCGCTCATCACCTTGTGCCAGCCAGGCTAGGTCAAATCAGAGCCCAGGAGTTCAAACACAAAGAGAAATCCTTTGCCTGCCTCTGCTTCAGTGGAGCTGGGTTTACCTTAGGGGCCAGAGGATTAGAGGACATTTTTAGTCTCCTAGAGCCTAGATACCTGGAAGTCTGGGCTGACAAGTCATTTGAGTCTCCTGGAACCTAGATCCTCACTGAGTGCCTCACTGCTTTTGCTCCAGCTAACTCCAGCAGCATCAACAAGAGAATGATGTGCTAGGCCTTAGCTGTCCTATTCTTTCTCATGAAATGAGGGCTTTTGAAAACAAGAGGAATACAAATGGCCTTATGGATATAAAAAGTCGTGGAAACCTCCCTAGTAACCAGTAAGACATCGATCTGGTGCTTCCATTTTTTACTCATCAGATAGGCAAAATTTTTAGACTGGGAAAATCTGGTGTTGTTGAGGATCTGAGAAAATGGACACTCATTCCCTGCCGGTTGGAGGAAAAACTGACATAATTGCTTGGTAGGGCAATTGGAAGGTTCTATTAAAAATTTGAATGCTGGTCAGGCACGGTGGCTCATGCCTGTAATCCCAGCACTTTGGGAGGCCGAGGCGGGTGGATCACGAGGTCAGGAGATCGAGACCATCCTAGCTAACACGGTGAAACCCCATCTCTACTAAAAATACAAAAAATTAGCCGGGCATGGTGGTGGGCACCTGTAGTCCCAGCTACTCAGGAGGCTGAGGCAGGAGAATGGAGTGAACCCAGAAGGCGGAGCTTGCAGTGAGCCGAGATCGCGCCACTGCACTCCAGCCTGGGCAACAAAGCGAGACTCTGTCTCAAAAAAAAAAAAAAAAAAAAAAATTTGAATGCTAATTCTTTAACCCACAACTTCGTCTTACAGACACATTTATACATATGCATAAGGATATATGGACTAAGACGCTCGCATAGATGTTCACAATAGCAGAAAATTATGAATAACCTAAATGCCCATCAATAAATTATTAAATCAACTATAATATATCTATACTAGTGAATATCATGGGCAGCAGTTTTTAAAAATGAGGCAGATCTCTTTGCCTTGTCATGGACATCTGATCATTGAAGAATGCAAGTATGATAAAAATACAGAGTATGGTCTTATTTATGTTTTTCTTTATATGTGTTTGTGCGAATGCAAATATACAAGAGTGATTGCCTATCCTTTGTTATCTAAAATTCTACAATGTGTATTTATGTTTTACTTATTGAATTTTTTTTAAAGTGAGAGAAAGTTAAAACATTTTAAACTACGACAACAGAAAGTTGAAAGAATTTTCAGTTCGAGGGAGGCACGCTAGCTGTCATGAGCTGTAATCAGGGACTTTGGCAGAGTCCAGATGCTGCTCGTCAGCCTGACAGGCCGAGACTTGATTGCATCATTCTCCAAGAGTGGTTTGGTCTCTCGGCAGTAAATGCAAACTAAACTCGAAAGAGACTGATGGACAAACCGGGATATCCATTTGTCATTTACAGCAGGGTTTCTCAACCTCAGCGCTACTGACATTTTGGGCTGGAGAATTCGTTGTTGGGGTGGGGAAGGGGCACCCTGTGCATTGTAAGACGTTTAGCAGCATCCCTGGCCTCTACCCACCAGATGCCAGTGTCACATCCCTCCTCCAGTTTGACAACCAAAAAGTCTCCAGACATTGCCGGATGGCAAGGATGTTCCCAACATGGCCCCCAATTAAGAACCACTGATTTACAGTGAGCTATACAACCGCCAAGAAGACCAAATGCTGTCACTGCTGGAAAACTACGTGGATGATCAAATCACAACAGAAGGTTGCCAAGAGAACAGGAAGTCAGAACAAAGGCAGTCTTTATTAAAAATATGATTTAAGTATTTGATGGTCTTGGGCCGTGATAGCCTAAAGCACATCCCTCATTCCAGAGAAATCCCTGCCTTTGGACGAAACCTTAGTTAGGCACAACCAGCTTTCTCCTCTCTGGCCCACATTAATTCTTCCCCTTCTGTTTGTCACTTTTTTCCAAAGACACCAATGTTGTTGATTGTCTCAATGCTTCTCAAACATACCAATGGCCTTAAATGGCAGAGGAGCATCCATGTGACATCCGGTGGGGCAGAGCCCCAAATGCCCCTCCACAAGCACATCATTTCCTTAAAGTTGTGTTTCACCATAAAAATCCACCTGATTTTGCTTTCTGTTCTGTATTATACCTATATATTTATCTTAACAAAAAACAAGTTTCCCAAGTTTTAAGTCATACACTTTGGGAAGGCACACAAGTTTATCCTGTGGCTTCATGCACTCCCAGGTACATTCCCAGATGTAAAGAATAGACAAGTTCCCACACTTCTTTCATCTCACCTGAGGAGATTATTTCCATGAGATTGAAAAAGGTTGAAAGAAATTTGGGGGGACCAGGTGCGATGGCTCACACCTGTAATCCCAGCACTTTGGGAGGCCGAGGCGGGTGGATCCCTTGAGGCCAGGAGTTGAGAGACCAGTCTGGCCATCCTGGCAAAACCCCATCTCTACTAAAAACACAAAAATTAGCCAGGCATGGGGGCCTGCACCTGTAATCTCAGCTACTCAGGAGGCTCAGGCAGGAGAATCGCTTGAACCCGGGAGGCGGAGGTTGCAGTGAGCCAAGATCATGCCACTGGCAACAGAGCCAAACTCTGTCTCAAAAAAAAAGAAAGTTACTTGGGGAACCATCTATCTCTGTGATGTCTCCTGCATGTATCTGATCTCATCAAGTGTATTATACACACTCTCAGGACAAAGAAGAGCCCTTTTACAGTCTCTTGTACTGAACGCCTTGCTGCTTTTGCTCCAGCTAACTCCAGCAGCATCAACAAGGGAATGACGTGCTAGACCTTAGCTGTCTCCTCGGCAGAATTCCAGTGAAGACGACTGAGCTGCTTGTTTTGGTTTCAGGCAATATAGCCTCCTGAGATTATTTTTTAAAGAAATTTCTCCTAGCAGGAAAGACATAAGGACAGAAAAAAGCGTGGGAGCCTCTATTTCTGAATCAGACTTCCTTGGGATTTTATCTTCTCTTATTTAAGGGATTTCATGTTTCAATGTGGGAGAAAATTTTAAATATAGAAGTATATTTCAGTAATGACTCACTTAAAGCATATATCAAGACTGACTTTTGCAGGGGACAAAGGACTTATGGATGTATAAGATAAAGAAAAAAACATGGGGTTTGGGGGAGATCGAGACATTTTGATTGACCTGCATTTGTCTCTTGAAGTTACAGCATAGGATCCTGCCATGCTGGGATTAGCTTAGGATTTTCTGAGACACAAGCACTGTGAGGGTGAAGTCGGGGCTTCATGCACCTCTTTTCAGTGTCTTTTGGAAGCCTATATTTTTTCCTCATTCCCATCTCCCCTCTTTCAATCCGTTCATTAGCTAAATGCCAAAGCTACAAAATCTGAGAAAGGACAGAACTAGACACATCCCTTTCCCTCCGATTCTTCCCCAAACTGGGATGGAATTTTGTGTTTTGCTCTTGCTTTCCTTATCCAATTCTATATGTGATTCTGTTGTATTTTCATCCGTAGAGAGTTTCTTAGCAGAACAAGCCTTTTTGTGTTTACACTTCTCTTTAAAAATGACCAAGAAAATGGGCTCTGGAATTTTACTTCTTCCCTCCAGAGTCTTTTTCAAGGAATCAAATCTCAATCCTGGTATTCATCTTCAGTGCCATGATATAGAAGACCCAAAGTCATGATAAATTTGCAGCCCTCTTGAAAGTCAGGCTTGTGGAGAGAGAAATAGGGTGTTGGTTTCTGTAGTTTCCAGGCCCATGAGAAAAAAGCACTCAGGCTCACCAGGGACTATTTACACAGAGGGGAGGCAGGGAGAAGTAAGAGGCACAGTTCCCAGAAATCATGTTCCATGTCAAGAAAAGCAAGGCCCAGCACCAGTTAGGTGGCATTGCCAGAGCAGAAAAATAATCCAGACTACTTCAGCCTAGTAAGAGAAATCAGGCAAGCAAAGTTTGCACCACTACAAGGCCAGCACAGTATCAGCGTTCAAGGTGTTTATTTTGGAGACGTGCAACTTGGGTTTGAACCCCAGCTCTGCCATTATATTAACTGCAAGTTACTTAGCCTCTCCCTGCTTCAGTTTTCTCATATCGGACATAGTGATAACAGCGTTACTTTATTCCACACATGTTTATGAACACCTAGCATATGCCAGACACTCTTCTGGGTGCTAGAGGAGGGGTAGGGCAGTGGTGAGAAAAACAGAAAACGTCCCTGCTCTTGAGGAGTTTACATTCTGGAGAGAGTGACAAACAAAAAATAAGTAGGATCATTTCCTTAACAGATGTTATTTAGAGACAGAAAGTGATGGGGGACAGGGCGGGGGGGGGGGCCGTGAAACGTTAGAAGAAATAATTGAGCTGATGCATGAACGATGGGAACAAGCCAGCCACATGAAGATGAGGAGAAGCACGTTCCAGGCAGAACCTGCTTCAGACGGTATTTCATAAGGGTTTCCTGAGATAAAGTGTGGAAAATATGAGTATAGGACCAGACACCACAAATGTAAATTACTCAACAGATGTAGGCAACCATGATGACTCAGAGACGGTGGAAGAGGTCCCTAAGTCAGATCATGGGTAAGTTGGGAGAAGGAATGTCAAGGGTATCAGGGAGGGAATTAAGGCTGGAGAGTTCATTGTATGCCCTTGATCATAGGAGCCAATGGAACAAAGGAGCCGTGGGAGGACTGTGGAGGTGACTGTGGAAGCTGGAGAGCTCAGGCCCTACTAGAAGGGGCAGCCAGCTTGCCCAGTTCCCTCAATTAGCTGGGTCCTTATGTCTTGAATTTTCCACCCTGGCCTGCCCGTAACCTCCCTGTCAGCTCATTCTACCCATGTACCCCCTCCTAATGCCCGTGCCGCTGCCTCTGCCAGGACTCTGAGGCAGCACATGGGCAAACAAGTCAAAGAGCATCTGTCTAATCTCCACGTGTTATGAATAAAGAAACTGGGTCCCAGGCAGTTTATGAGATTCTTGCAAGGAACCCAACTAGTCAGGCAGCCTCCACTGAAGACTACACCTCATCTAGTTGAGAAGGTTGTCTTCTTCCACCTTGGCTCCTTCTACACTTGTCCTGTAGCTTAAGAGGTGGCAAGAACAGAACAGTATGACAGAGAGGGGACACCTGCCCAGCAATCCACCCTGGCCATCCATGGGGCCACAGATGTCACAATGGGAACATTCCTCCTAGACCCAGAGAAAGCCTGCTCCAGTGTGCCTAGACTTTCAGAAGTGTCAGAAGTATTTTTTGGCAGGGTGTGGGGATGGACAGGAGGCCATGGAATTATCACCGTCGGGGCACTGGTGGGGCAGGCCATCTACACACAAGGCAGGACATTGGAGTGCAGCCCTAGAGAGCAACTCTAGTCAAATCAATAATTCAATAATCCAAAGAGTGTCAATGGTACAGCCTCAAACACAGAACTACAGCAGAACCCAAGAGAATTATGACACCCTCTTCTACCTGCAAATTGCTTTCACATTCCTTGTCCCAGCTGCTTTACAGAGGAGACAACCAAGCCTGAAGAGGCTAACAGAGACGTTGTGACTCCTTCATGCCCTGTTCTCATAGATGTCAAAGCCCGTGATATTCAGGGATGCCTTCCACTCGTGGGAAACAGGTCCCCATCCACAAACCAATGAGAGAATAGCACAACATGCACAACACAACCACCAAGTCCCGACGGTCAATGCTCCAGACTTTTGAACAACTTGTAATTTCTGGACAACACACCACACCCTTTTCATCTGTAGGCTTTTGTAAATACCATTTCCTCTGCCTGAAATCCTATTCCCCACAGTTCTCCCTACCATGACCTTCATCCACTTGGCTAAATCCTATTCATTTTGTCCCAACTTAAGTATCACCTCCTCCAGGAAGCCTTCTCTGGCATCCATGGGGTGGTACCCCATTCATGTGCCTCCTTGGCACCAATGCCTCCCTTAGAGCATCCACCAACCACATTGTCCTGTAATGGCAGGATTGTGTTCTGTCTCCCCCACTAGACTCTGTTCCATGATGGCAGAGGCTAGGTCTTATTCACTGTTACATCGTCTGACCTCAGTAGGTACATGATAAGTTGTTATTTACAAAATCATGAACAGGACCAGATCCCTGCTCTCTCGGAGCTTCAGAGCTCACACCGTGGAAGGGAGTTCACTGCCCAGGATGGTTACTCTACAGCTAACTCTGCCCTTGAGAGCTTTAGGCCTCTTATGGTTCTCTCTCTCTCTCTCTCTCTCTCTCTCTCTCTCTCTCTCTCTCTCTCTCTATACCCTCCCCGACTGTTGACAGTTTCATGTTAGTCGGGTGAGGTCTGAATAACGCCAGCCTGTTCCAGAGTCAGCCAGCTCCTCTCTGCAGAATGGCACCAGTCCATTTGATTTTCTCCCCTCCGCTGGCATGAGAAGCTTAGAGGCAGCCAGGAAATCGGTCTTGGGAATATTTGGCCTCTCCAGGCCCTTGGGATTAGAGCCTAAAAATTGGATCCAGGGAGCCAGGCTACCAATCTATCCCCCTGTTGACTGCGGGGTCTCCTTGCTTTCACTCAGCTCCCTGGGCCCACCTGTCTCTTCTTATTCTCCCCGTTCTTCATCACCACTCATAGGACAATTTCCATTTTTGACGGTGGTTCTGTATATGCTACAGTGAAAATCTTTTGGGGAATTTACCCATTTACTATGACTCCTTAGTTGTACCCCTTACTCACAAGGGCTCTTGGCATCTATATTTTTGCCTCGTATCCTGTTCTCTCCACAGTACTGATTGGACCAAAGTTGGATACCTGAGCCACTCTGAGCCCATCATATTCTCTTACCTAGGAACTGGTGCAACAAGGGTCTGGTTTGGCCTGAATTGGTCTCTTAAATGAAAGTGATGTAAACTAAAGAGCTGTGTGGTGGCTTCTCTCACCTACGAAGTAGAATGAGAAGCATAGAAGGCTGGTCTACAGAAAGCGAATAAAGAACCAGAAACATGTGTATAAGATATCAGGGTCAGTTGTTTCATTCCTGGTTGCAGCTTTGTTCTAAAGCCCAGCCTCATCCCTTCCCACAGGTACCTCCTCGGTGTTCAGCAATTATCGACCGAGCACCTAATGTGTGCCAAGCATGAATTTTTAAAGCACTTAGTCTAAGTGGTGAGAAAAAATAGATACAATCCACGTCCGCATGGAGCATACAACCTAATTAACCAAATACTCACAAAACTAAATACATAATCACAAATGGGTTGAACTGCTCTGAAAGAAAAGTACAGGGTGACTTAAAAATACATCTAACAGGAAGACCTGGTCTAGTCTGGAGAATTAAGGAAGGCTTTCCTGAGGGAGTAACATCTGGATGGATTTAGGAAACAGAGGAGCATCCACGGGCTGATAAGATGATTCCTAAACAAAACCAATGCAGCAGAGGCAGGATTTCAGGGTCAGAGGTGACCACAAAATGCAAAGTGAATCATCCACTGGGAGAATACTGGACCTTCCACAAACTGAGGAACAGGAATCCAAGTCAATCTTATCTAGACCTTAAGAGGCAAGATGATACCTGGGCCTCATCTGATTGAATTGGTTGGGATGTAGCTTGAGCACCAGGAGTTTTTTAACTCCTCAGGTGACTTAACTGTGCAGCCATGGTGGAGAATCACTGACTACCGAACTGCAATGAAAGCCTAGCTGGTGGCAGAAACCCTGACTTTATAGCAATACTGATCCTTGTAGTCACATAACTTACCCAGCACCATCGAGCAACAAATTCCTGTGATTGAATCTTACTCAGTCGGTATCATAACTGATAAGGCCCCTGCCACATAGCATGCCGGGACCTTGGGCAAAAAAAAAAAAAAAGAGAGAAAGTGACCCTGACACAGCCTGAGGTATGATCTAGGCTCATCAACTAGGAAAGAGCTCAGATTCCAAGGAAAACAAACAGTGGTAAGGCCAAGGAAGAGAAAGAGAAAGACTGCTGGGCTGGCATAGAGCTTAAAGAACTAAGAACAATTCTCCTAACCTAGCCACCTACTCTCAATGCTTGCCACAGAATGCCAAGAATTTGGGGGACAGAAAGCTGTGCAATTGTACTTTTGGGGTCTTGCAGGACAGTGAAAGATGCAGTGTTAGTGGCCACAGCAACAGTGTGCCAATAAATGTCTAACAACCTACTCTCTAGGGAGGGGAAAGCCCTGGTTTGCAGCTTTTGCCAATTACAGGAATGTAAATACTCCCATCATGGCAGATTTCAAGTTACTAACATGACATCACTGAAAGCAGAGCTGGGAAGAGATGCACATGATTGGCTCTCGTGAGCTCACATGAATCATCTCCAGCACACCCCTGGCCCCAGCAGATAACCTGAATGAGTTTTGCAGACTGGGGTCATCCAGGAATTCTGAGTATCTGGCATTCACATTTAATTTTTGACATATATAATAAATAGCACTTTCTGTTCATTAACATTCTAAATGTGAGAGGGGAAAGATTATTTGTACTCTCTTCTCCCTATCTTCCAAGGAGAGTGAATCCCAGAGAAGATATGTCTGGATTTCTGGAGAAGTTACCAAAAGGGGTGGGAGAATATTTGGGGAGGGAGGAGTGATGAGGTTGCTAATGTTGACAGAGGAACTTTGGGGAAAGAACAGAGATGCCTTAAAAGGGATTTTTTTGGGTAAGTTTTGCTGTGTGGTACACAATGTTAAATCTGGTACTCCAGATTTCCTTAAGAAATCTTCAGTAAAGTGTGCATTTCTCACAAAAACATTTGGCATTCAATTTGATTTAAGGAGGAATACAGTAAAGTGCTGAATTTGGTCCTGTGGTGGGTATACAGCAAGAGAAGAGGCTGCCTAAAGGGATAGAGTCGTATTCAGATTAGATGGATAAGAGCAATAATAACCTGACAATAACAACCATCCTTGCTGAGCACTAACCACATGCCCAGCATGGCTCCACACATTTCATGAATATTCATCTATTTAATCAGGCAGCAAATCTGTTCAAATCAGAACACAGACAAACTGATCCAAGAACCCAAGCTTGATTAGCTACTACATCATACAACCAATTACAGGGATGTAAATTTTCACATAGTGTATGGAATATGGAACACAATGTGTATTTTTAGGTAAATAGCATCTATTTCAACATAGAACATTTTGGATTTTTGTGATTAGGATGTTTGACCTAGAATTCAGACATTCCCAGGAGACTGGAACCTTATAGTACTTCTAACAAGCATTGCCTTTGAAATGAATGAAAACCTTAGACAGACCATAAGGGGGGTTTCAGGCATCAGTCAGGGAGGTGGGTATTTTCTTTCTGAGGCATCTGAAGTGGCTACAGAAATCCATTATGCACCCACTGCATACAACTTAATTAAACAGATATTATTAAGCACCAATTGGGGTCTGCGATGGTGAGGAAGAGAGTTTCTCTCGCATCTCACTCATCTAGGAGGAGAGTATGGGGAGTGGAGCAAAAAAGCAAGCATGGCAGCTCATACCTGTAATCCCAGCACTTTGGGAGGCAAAGGCAGGCAGATCACCTGTGGTCAGGAGTTCAAGACCAGCCTGGCCAAAATGGTAAAACCCCATCTCTATTAAAAATACAAAAATTAGCAGGGTATGGTGGCGCACACCTATAATTCCAGCTACTCAGGAGGTTGAGGCAGCAGAATCACTTGAATCTGGGAGACAGAAGTTGCAGTGAGAGATTGTGTCACTGCACTCCAGCCTGGGCAATAAAGACAGACTCCATCTCAAAAAAAAAAAAAAAAAAAAAAAGGCAAGTTTATCCTTAACTCTGTGCCAGGGGACAGACATGAGGGTGCATGAGAAAGCAAATGAGTAAGTGCTACTCAGGACCTCAGGACATGGCACAGAAATCATGAGATGTTTTCCCAGGCTAATAAAGTGTGGGCTCAGCTCTGAAGGATTCCAACAGGTACAGTTGGAGAGTGAAAGCAGTCCAGGGAGAGGAAAAGCCCAAGCAGAGAACAGGACAGGGGCAAGACTGCAGGAATGGGGAGGGAGCATGACGAAGAGGCCACAGGCTATTTATCTAGGAGCTCACAGTCTCCTCTGGATTGTCTTAGAATAATGAAAGTAGATAAAATTATAATGACATTATTATGAGAAGCTGACAAATCGACAGGACTATTTTGTTTTGAAAAAATAAAGAGTACCTTAAATAAAAGTTACTATACTTCCACTAATGCTAATTAATAACAATTAATTAATAATGAACCAGTTCATTGAGGCTTAAAATTGAAAAGGCAGACCAGAGTCACTCTGGGCAGATCTGGGATGCAGTCAGTTTATAAGTACCTCCTCTCCTCTCTCCCACTCCCCTAGCTCTATGTTTCCATCCTCCCCCTTGGCTCAGTTCTTGAGGTCCATTATACTCTCAGCTACCCTGGATCTCCTTCCATGATGTCCTTTTGTTTTTAAATTTTACTTTAAGCTCTGGGATACATGTGCAGAACGTGCAGGTTTGTTACATAAGTATACATGTGTCATGGTGGTTTGCTGCATCTATCAACTGGTCATCTAGGTTTTAAGCCCCAAATGCATTAGGTATTTGTCCTAATGCTCTCCCTCCCCTTTCCCCTCATGCCCCCGACAGGCCCTGGTGTGTGATGTTTCTCCTCCCTGTGTCCATGTGTTCTCATTGTTCAACTCCCACTTATGAGTGAGAACATGCAGTGTTTGGTTTTCTGTTCCTGTGTTAGTTTGCTGAGAATGATGGCTTCCAGCTTCATTCATGTCCCTGCAAAGGACATGAACTCATTCTTTTTTATGGCTGCATAGTATTCCATGGTGTATATGTGCCACATTTTCAAGTCTTTGCTATTGCAAATAGTGCTGCAATAAACATATGTGTGCATGTGTCTTTATAGTAGAACGATTTATAATCCTTTGGGCATATACCCAGTAATGGGATGGCTGGGTCGAAGGGTATTTCTGGTTCTAGGTCCTTGAGGGATCGCCACACTGTCTTCCACAATGGTTGAACTAATTTACACTCCCACCAGCAGTGTAAAAGTGTTCCTATTTCTCTACAGCCTCGCCAGCATCTGTTGTTTCCTGATGTTTTAATAATCGCCATTCTAACTGGCATTGAGATGGTGTCTCATTGTGGTTTTGATTTGCATTTCTCTAATGACCAGCAGTGTGATGAGCTTGTTTTCATATGTTAGTTGGCTGCATAAATGTCTTCTTTTGAGAAGTGTTTGTTCATATTCTTTGCCCACTTTTTGATGGGGTTTTTTTTCTTGTAAATTTGTTTAAGTTCCTTGTAGATTCTGGATATTAGACCTGTGTCAGATGGGTAGCTTACAAAAGTCTTCTCCCATTCTGTAGGTTGCCTGTTCACTCTGATGATAGTTTTTTTGTTTGTTTGTTTGGTTTTGGTTTTTTTGCTGTGCAGAAGCTCTTCAGTTTGATTAGATCCCATTTGTCAATTTTCGCTTTTGTTGCAATTGTTTTTGCTGTTTTAGTCACGAAGTCTTTGCCTATGCCTATGTACTGAATGGTATTGCCTAAGTTTTCTTCTAGAGATTTTATGGTTTGGGTTTTACATTTAAGTCTTTAATCCATCTTGAGTTAATTTTTATATAAGGTGTAAGGAAGGGGTCCAGTTTCTGTCGGTGCTCTACATGTTCAGAAAAACTTTTCTAGTAACGAACTATAGAAATGATCCCTGAAAGTATAGTCTTCATGATCAGTACTTTCTTGATTCTGTCTTTTCTTTTCTTTTTTTTCTTTTTTTATTTTTTTATGTTTTTTTAGATAGATTCTCACTTTGTCCCCCAGGCTGGAATGCACTAGCGTGATCTCAGCTCACTACAACCATCTGCCTCTGGGGTTCAAGCGATTCTCATGCCTCAGTCTCCTGAGTAGCTGGAATTCTGGGATTACAGGCAAATGCCACCATACCTGGCTAGTTTTTTGTATTTTTGGTAGAGATGGGGTTTTGCCATGTTGGCCAGGCTGGCCTCGAACTCCTAGCCTCCCACAGTGCTGGGACTTCAGGCATGAGCCACCACGCCCAGCCTGATACTGTCTTTTCTATCAAAAGTTATCACTTTTGTGTGTCAGGCCCAGGGAGCTCGAGATAACCTGAATTGAAACTCAGGTGATAATGGCTAATTATAACCTTCAGTGGAAACATATTGGCTGCAAAACCAAAAGTTCCGGTACTCTGAGAATTTCAGGCCAATAGGAGAGATTAGGGCAGGGTCGTCCAACTCCCCTCAGATCATACCCAATAGGAGACTCCTGATTCCATCTACAGGGCTGGCAATGGTTAGGGGAAATTCTTTAGGAAACCATAGGCCAAATTGTACAAAGGAAAAGATAGAATGTGGCTAGAGGGTACTCTATGCCCTCTTGTGCCCTGGTCCCTGTTTTCCTTCCTCCCCTGAGGAAACGCAGAGATGTTTTTGGAATGTAATTCTAGATAACTCAGGCTATCGAGTTGCATTTCATCTGGCAATTCAGACAGGCCTGAGGAGCCAGCATAAAGGGAGACTGGAGGTGGGGGAGGGAGGGGACAAAGGAAGGTGGTGACAAGAGGAGCTTATGGAGGAAAAGACCTGCAAATCTGGACCCAGCAGGTTCAGCCTCTGAGTCCAATGTCCATCTGAAGGCCAAGAACATCACCAACCACCCAGTGGGAATCCCCAGCCTTTCCTGATTGCTTCGGCCAAAGTCCATGACTCTCATTTCTAGACATTTCACTGTTTACAGAGTGCTTCCCAGAAAGAGTGCCTTGCAGTGGCCCTGGGACAAGGCCTTCTGCTGTTGATATGCCAATTATACAGATGAATACACTGAGGTTGAGAAGTCCAGTGATTTGCCAGCATTGTTCTGAGTGAGAACTGGGACTTCACTCTAGGTCTGCCCATTTTAAAACCAGTCCTCTCCCACCTGCTCTTCCTTCTCTATTGCTGTGGTGAAATGACGATCCAGAATTCTCTTTGATTTCTTTAGTTGATGTCCTCTCAGCATTTACTGTGAACAAGCATCTGGTGCCAAACAATTTCAGGAAATAAAAAGATGGGGAGAAAAATGTCCCCTGCCCTCAAGTTATAAGCATGAGAGATTTTGAAATAGCAGGTCAGAGCCTTCTGGCCTATGTGCTTTCAAAAGCAACCATAAACTCCACTCTCCTTCAGACCTTCGCCTTAGAGTCAGTCATTCATTCAACAAATATGTATTGAGTACCTGCATGCCAATGGATCATATTGTGTGCAAATTCTTGGAGATACTACAATAAATACTGGATTGATATGGAGGGGCCCAGAGAGGACATGGAGGAGGCTGCTGCAATATCCAGTGTAGCAATGATGGAGGTGGTGGGACTAATGGGAAGAGAAGTGGAGAGATTCGAGAGTTATTTAGAAGCACAGCACAACTCAATGCTGGATTCAAAATAGGGAGCAAAGAGGAGAAAGACAAAGGGGCACTCCTGCGTTTCTGTCTTGCCCTATCCTAGGTGCTGAGGTTACAATGGGGACACGGCAGTTAAGGTCCTTGCTTTCATGAAGCTTACATTCTAGACAAGGGAGACAAATTAGAAACCAATAAAAAAAAATAAATAAGTATATGCTGAAACTATAACCAATGCAAACAGAGCTTCTCTTGGGAAAAAAGAAGCTCAGATCATATGAATGTCAGGCTGAGCTTCACAAATCAGCCTACAACCTTCTAAATTAATACCAAGAGTTGGTTCTCTACCAGATCATATAAAAACAAATCCCTTTATTACAAAACCACAAAAAAAGAAAACATATGAAAGCTCAGTCAGGAGTCAGACTTGGAGGGACTTTTGCAAGACCTAAGGAAAGATGTTATTGCTGATAAACCACAGTCCCATCTTCAAGGCTTGGTGGATGCAGAGCCTGATAAAACAGCAGATTTCATTCACGTGGGAATGAGCTGGGAAGATAACATTATCATGATGACTTCAGGGTCAAATTAGAGCCTCTTGTAAATCAAAATTAAATTATGCTTTCAGTATTACAAGCAAGAAGTTCAGATTCCAGGACATCAATATGTGTTTGTTCACATGTGGCTTTTATATTTCAAAGGGCAATACTGTCTGAAATCAGCCCAGCCCACCCCACAGTGTTCTCTCTTTGAACCTAATGCATTTGACATCCATGGTGCCTGTTTGGCAATTAACCACACACCGCCCGTGAACTTGAATTGTTGTCTTGTATTGTTCTTTATCTCTTCCAGTGTTGAACTTATGCAATGATGATTCATCCACCAACTGGTTCACAGGGATTACATCTGACCTTTACACTTTTTTAACCTTGAATGATGACAAGCCTTCATTTAATCCACAGTTTGTTGAATGCCTACTATGTGCTGGCCACATCATCAGACACTGGGGATAGGTAGAAAAGGTCATGTGTAGCGTCTTCTTGGAGATTACAGTCTAGAGGAAGGAAGAGACGTTAGCCATCACTAAAATCAATCTATTGTGACAGACTGAGACAAGTGCAATGAAGGAAAAGAATTCAGTTCCATAAGAATGGCTCACATTCAGGAAACCAGATCTGGACTAGAGGGAATCAAAGGATTCCCTAAGGAAGTGAAACTGTCATTGAGAAGGAAAGCAGAGGAGGAAGAATGTGCAAAGACCCTGGGCAGGAGGAAACGTGGGCCAATATGTGCACTGTGCACGAGTTTGCCCTGCAAACTGCCACTGGGGCCAGAGCAAAGAAAGCAAGGTGCAGAGTGAGGCAAGAGACTTAGGTGAGTCCTTGCAAACTTTCTTAAAAGCAATGGGAAGCCATTGAGGGATATGCAAGACAGAACAACGTGATCAGATTTGCATATTGGAAAGGTCTTCTGACGGCGGCATGGAGCAGACTTCTCTAACCATTTGACTACATACCCTTACGAGTGATAAAGTTTTGAGTACACACACACACACACACACACTGTATTGTTTATGTACATTATAAAACATACAAATACAGAACATTTTTTAAAGTGAGCTAACAAAAAATAGTTTTTGAAGTCTTGTCTTGACACCGTGTTGATAATTGTTGAAGTTGAGTGATAGGCACATGGGGGTCATAATTATATCTTGTTTTTTTCATTAACACATTTTTTTGAGACAGAATCTTGTTCTTTCACCTAGGCTGGAGTGCAGTGGTTTCACCCAGGCTGGACTGTATAACTCACTGCGTTGATCTCCTGGGCTCAAGTGATCCTCCTACCTCAGTCTCCTGAGCAGCTGGGACTACAGGCACAGGCCATCACACCCAGCTAATTGTATTTATTTATTATTTATTTATTTTTGTAGAGAAAGAGTCTTGCTATGTTTCCTAGGCTGGTCTTGTACGCTTGGCCCCAAGCAATCCTCCCACTTCGGTCTCAAAGTGTTAGGATTACAGGCGTGAGCCACCATGCCCAGCCTGGTGATTATATTTTCTATTTTATGTGTGTTTGAACATTTCCCTAGTGAAATGATTTTAAGTCTTGAAAATTATGACTGCATGTTATCATTAGTTAATATCGCCAAAGACAATATATCCTTAGGGTAAGAGTTGTTACTAATAAACAATAGTAGATATTTGTCCATATTTCATCCCGTATTTTTGATTAGCTTATTGTTGCCCTTTCCTTGCCTGTAGTATTACAGTCATGCTTAACGTTCTGAGAAATGTGTGGTTTGGCCATTTTGTTGTTTAGCATCATAGAGTATACTCGTGTGCACCTAGATATTCTAGCCTACTGCACACCCAGGCCGTATGGTAGAGCCTATTACTCCTAGGCTGCAAACCTGTATAGCAGGCTGCTGTACTGAACACTGTAAGCAATTGCAACACAATGGTATTTGTGTATCTAAACACAGGAAAGGTAGTATGTTGCACTACTACCTTACAACAGCAATGACTTCACTAGGTGACAGGAATTTTTGAGCTCCATTATAGTTGTTGTTTTTTGGGTTTTTTTTGTTTTGGCTTTTTTTTTTTTTCTGAGACAGAGTCCCACTATGTTGCCCAGACCAGGGTTCAGTGGCACAATCTCAGCTCACTGCAACCCCTGCTTCCCGGGTTCAAGCAATTCTCGTAGCTCAGTCTCCCGAGTAGCTGGGACTACAGGCACATGCCACCACACCCTGCTAACTTTTATATTTTTGGTAGAGACAGGGTTTCACCATTTTGGCCAGGCTAGTCTCGAACTCCTGACCTCAGGTGATCTGCCCACCTCAGCCTCCCAAAGTGCTGGGATTACAGATGTGAGCCACCACGCCCGGCCCATTATAGTTTTATGGAACACTGTCACTGTCACTGTCATATATGTGGTCCATCATTGACTAAAGCATTATTATGCAGTGTATAATTGTATCTTTAATCTTCAAAACAGATTCAGGAATCCTTTTAGGTTGCTTGTCTATTGTTTGGAAGTTCGTTTAATTGGAACTACTTAATGTAATCCACGAACAGCATTCTCCTGGAGAAGATACAAACGGCAGTTCATTGCAACACAACAAGGGCGAACAAAACCACGCAGGCTCCCTGAGAACGCCATCATGTTCTGGAGTCCCCAGATACCTCTTGAACCAAACATTGACTTTAGACTGGCTGACAGAAGAATTGGGCAAAGAGCCACAGTCAAGTCAGTCACTGAATGTCAGGAAGGCTTGCTTTCTTAATTTTAACATAAATAAAAATCAAAATACTAATGGCTTCTGCCTGCATGACAATGGATCATATTGTGTGCAAAGTCTTGGAGATACTCAATAAATACTGGATTGATACTGGGGGGCCCAGAGAGGACATGGAGGAGGACGCTGCAATATCCAGTGCAGCAATGATGGAGGCGGTGGGACTGCTGGGAAGAGAAGTGGAGAGATTCGAGAGTTATTTAGAAGCACAGCATGACTCAATGCTGGATTCAAAATAGGGGGCAAAGAGGAGAAATACAAAAGGGCACTCCTGCGTTTCTGTTTTGCACAGATAATTGTGTCGTATACAAAAAAAATTATTTCAATGTTGAATTGTTAGCACGTTGACATAAAATTAAAACCAATTTGTGCTATTTAAATGGACTATCTTGCTAACTGTGCTTATGGTGATATTTTCTCTGCAGTGGTTTTTTGTTTTGTTTTGTTTTGTCTGTTTTTGAGACGGAGTCTCTCTCTGTCACCCAGGCTGGAGTGCACTGGTGTGATCTCGGCTCCTCGCAACCTCCGCCTCCCAGATTCAAGCAATTCTCCTGCCTCAGCCTCCCAAGTAGCTGGGATTACAGGTGCCCACCACCACACCCGGGTAATTTTTGTATTTTTAGTAAAGAAGGGGTTTCGTCATGTTGGCCAGGCTGGTCTCGAACTTCTGACCTTAGATGATCCGCTTGTCCTGGCCTCCCAAAGTGCTGGGATTACAGCCATGAGCCACCATGCCCTCTGCTTTGGTTTTTAAGCCATTCTACTATAGAGAAAGTGCAATGGGTTTTCACTTAGCTAATCTTACCTGTGGGGAAGCTTTTGATTTTGAACCCTGAGCCCAGGTAGAGTCTCAGAAACAATAAAGCTTCACAGTGTTCGACCTGCCCGTCCAAACCTGTATAGTGCAGCCCACACCCCAGGGGCTTTGATTCCTCCTTCCCACCACCAAGCAGCAGCTCCTTCAGGCCTGGATTCCCCAGCAGGAAGTCCTCCCTGTGAGAGCACATCACATCCCCAGCGGCCGGCAAGGGGAGCCCTGGGCCTGGGCCAAGCAGATAATCATCTTCTGTAGGCTTACTGTTGGGGCACCAGGAAGATGCAGCCCCAGGATCCAAATTCCCTCTCCCATCCCCCCGGCATTGTTACCCGACACCCCTCCCCGCTGCCCTTGGAAATGAATTCCTTTGCATTAAATATCATCTCCCAGGCATTACTCTCAGGAGTCATGTTTCACTCCCGAGAGGAATAAAACATGATCACTGTCACCTTAATGTGAGTGGATTTAGCAGAATACTTTTCTCAGAGTCAGAAAAAGCCCCGAGTCTTAGTTCATTTTCTGCTGCTATAACAAAATGCCACAGACCGGGTAACTTCTAAAGAATAGAAGTTTATATGGCTCACAGTGCTGGAGGCTGGGAAGACCCAGAAATGGTGCCAGCATCAGGCAAGGGTCATGCTATGGCAGAAGGCACCACATGGCAAGCAAGTGCACGAGACAAAGAGAAAAATGGGGCTGAACTCATCCTTTTTATCAGGGGTCCATTCCAGAGATAACTAACCCACTCCAATTATAATGGCATTAATCCATTTATGAAGGCAAAGTCCCACGGCCTAATTACCTCTTACTACTGTTATAATGACACTTGGGTTGTCTTTCTTTTTTTGGGGGGAGTACATAACTTTTTAAAATTTTTTCATAGGTTATTGGGGTACACGTGGTGTGTGGTTACATGAGTAAGTTCTTTAGCGGTGATTTGTGAGATTTTGGTGCACCCATCACCCAAGCAGTATACACTGCACCATATTTGTAGTCTTTCATCCCTCGCTCCCCTCCCACTCTTCCTCCCAAGTCCCCAGAGTTCATTGTATCATTCTTATGCCTGGCCATTAAGTTTTCAACACATAAACTTTCAGGGAACACATTCAGGGTCTCACAGAACAATATGTCCTGCAGACATGGAAACTAGCATGCAAGGAAACTCCTGCTACAAACACCACTAACGTGCTCTTCCTCGATCTCCAAGTTGCAAGGGGCAGACAAACAGAGAGGGGCCCCCTGTCCCAGAGCTCATTCCCCCAAACTAGGGAGATTATGCAGTTGTAGAGGGGTTCAGGGGGAAGGGAGAATGACAGTATCGGTAAGGATTTTAAAATTCTAATCTACTGAGCAATTTTGTGTGTCTGGCACTTTGAAATGCACGTTACAGGCAAAATCTCATGTACTCCTTACTCCAACTCCATGAGGTAGGTAACTCTTACCGCCTGCATTTGACAGATGATTAAAGAACAGAGAGGTAAGTACTTGCTTAAAGTAACACAGTGAGTGATGAAGCCAAGGCTATATTTCAGATAGCAGGGTTTTTATAAAACTGCCCCAAGAATCAAGAGCATGACCTTGGGTGGCCTCAGAGCCTCAGTTTTCTATTCTTAAAATGAGAGGAGGTTGATCTCAGGGCTCCTCCCAGCTCAAACATCCTACAAATATATTGAAACATGATCTTCCCATCCAGCCAGACACTCTCTCTTAAACAAAGTGTAATGAACAGCACTTTGTGCTGGCTCAGAAGAATAGACAGTTTTCAGGAGGTAACCAGGTGTTAGAATGGCTGTCTTTTTTTAATTCTTAAAAATGAAAAAGTTACGGCCAGGCGCGGTGGCTCACGTCTGTAATCCCAGCACTTTGGGAGGCCGAGGCGGGTGGATCACGAGGTCAGGAGTTCGGGACCATCCTGGCTAACATGGTGAAACCCCGTCTCTACTAAAATTACAAAAAATTAGCCGGACGTGGTGGCGTGCGCCTGTAGTCCCAGCTACTTGGGAAGCTGAGGCAGGAGAATGGCGTGAACCCGGGAGGCGGAGCTTGCAGTGAGCCAAGATTGTGCCACTGCACTCCAGCCTGGGCAACAGAGCGAGACTCCATCTCAAAAAAAAAAAAAAAAAAAATGAAAAAGTTACGTTAGCACTACTAAGAGCAATACCTGGGCATTCAACGTGTTGGGTGGAAAAAGAACTATCAACCTACTGAGTGGATGGGGAAATTTGAAGTCATGCTCTTGTGTTATGGCATTGTGTTGCTGTAACCAAGGCTTGGGGAGGCTTAGTGCCTCAGCTGTTCCATCAGCTGGGAACTATTCATGTTTCTCAATTCTCAGAGTTATTGTGCTTTAAGCAGAATCATTTTCCACAAAGACATTTAACAGGTGGCCTAGAGTCCCTATCTGGTGCCCAGGACAGTCATAATAACCAGTCCTTGCTGCAGACAACTTTTCAGAAGAGGAAGTGCCTTTCTTTACAACCTGGAGCAGACTTCATCTGGGACCTGCCTCTTGTTGATTTATCTTAAGTCTACTTTTATCATTCCAGGGAAGCCCCATAAATAAGCTACTCCTGGCTGTGGCTATGGGTTCATAAATCTCACTTCAGCACTTAAGAACACCACCTTGGTTAGGTCACCTAACACCTCCAAACCTCAGCCTCCTCACCTGGAAAACTGAGATTATGTTAGGCTCATGCAAAAGTAATTGCCGTTTTTGCCATTGTACTTTACAGGCTCACTGACAGTATTAATTAAGGGATTTTTTTATACGAGAATATGCCCAGCATAGGGTTTCTATACATTAAGTATTGCATAAGCATTTGTTAAATCGAAATGGTAAGTGGCAAATCTCACAGCCTGGAAGAGGAAAGTTAAAGATTGTATGTCATGCAGAGGAAAGTTATTTTGGAACTCTATGTAGCCTCCAAAAGTAACTGGAAATTTCATTCCATTTATTCAGCAAGTCTTTATTGAGTATCTACTGTGTACCAGGCACTGTTCAAGGCATTGAGGATACAGAGATGAACACAACAGGCAAGAAAGTGCTCACATGGCACTTAATGTAAGCTACTTGGAATTTTCAAAAGTTTAAATCCACTTGGAAACACAGTATCACTTAAAGCTATTAGGCCATTAAGAAAACCCTGTCCCAGGCCAGGCACGGTGGCTCACACCTGCAATCTCTGCACTTCGGGAGGCCGAGGCGGTCAGATCACCTGAGGTCAGGAGTTCGAGACCACCCTGGCCAACATGGCAAAACCCCGTCTCCACTAAAAATACAAAAATTAGCCAGGCATGGTGGCACACACCTCTAATCCCAGCTCTCGGGAGGCTGAGGCAGGAGAATCGCTTGAACCCAGGAGGCAGAGGTTGCAGTGATCCAAGATCACACCACTGCACTCCAGCCTGAGTGACAGAGTGAGACTGCTTCTCAAACAAAAACAAAAAACAAAAACCACCTCTGGCCTCTAAGCTTGGCATTAGCAAAGGACAGCCACATGCTATTACAACACATTTCTTGATGGCCCTATCAGAGAGCAAATTCCTGGGCTGGAAGGATGGTACTCTCACCCAGTGTGACATTTCCTGTGTCCTCAGGTATCCTTTCTGGCCTCAGTGGACAGGCAGTGTGGCGTAACACAGCCTCTCTTTCCCAACATATGTTCCTCAAGGCATAACTAGATGAGCAATGGAAACTTCCCACATAAGTTCAAGCAACAATGGATTGAACCAAGTTAAACAGGTTTCTTTGCTTCAGGCCTTCTCTGAGACTTTAGTAAGCTAAGTCGCTTATGAACCTCCAAGAGAGGATTTGCAATTTGCAGCCTTCCCACATTGCTTTGACCATGGAATGTTCTTTATTCCAGAGCAATGTGGAATGTGGTTCTTTATTCCAGCATGTTCTTCACTGGAGAGCAAGAGACCCCAAAGGACTCTTTCAGGAGGAAGACTGGTCTTCAACAGCACACATTTCCAGGCTTGGAAAGAAGTCAGGAGCCCCGAGTTCTGGGCCCAGTATGACACTGACTCACTGTATGACCTCAAGTGGGTCAACTTACCTCCCTAGGGCATAGTTTCCTCAGCTAGAAAATATGTTTGTGCTGTTAAGGTGGGCTAGGTAATGAAGAGGAGGGAGGAGGCTGAACTACAACCCCCGAAGGTCTCTTTTAGGAGGAAGACTTCATCACCAGGGAGGCCACCAACCTCCCTGGTGTACAAGCAGGCTCAAGACTTTCCACTGGCCTGTAGGATTCAGTGAGCCCCTCACCACCAGGACCCTGTGTTGGACTGGGCTGCATTCTCCATCCCAAGGATTGTTCCTGCTTCTCCCCTTCAAACCTACTAGAGGCTCTCCATCCTATGGCCTACTAGTTCCCTAAACCCCCTCCATAGCCTGTGCCAGCAGCCAAGTAGAGCCTTTAAGAGGTTCCAGGACAAGCAAAACTGAGCACAGTCCCAACTGAACTGTTTCTAGAGGGCCAGGTGAAAATTGTACAAATAGTATTCCTATTTCTAGCAGGATCAACCATGTACAAATAATATATTGATCTCTCCCCCTTGAGAGAGCTCTCACTCTATGTATAGATATCTATGGAAATATATCTAGAAAGAGAAAAAAACCCTAGAGAAGATGCAGCCAATACAATAAAATATTAACAGTGGTTTTCTTTGGGTTATAGGACAAACCACTGCTAATATTTTATTATTTAAAATATTGAACTCTTTAAACGTTTCTACATTTCCTAAATGGCCTTTAATAAGCATGTATTATTTTTATGATGCAAAAACAAAACTAGCCCCTCCCCTCCCCCTTTGTAAAAGTCATCTAGTGTAGGTCTGAGTGTGGAAGAAACCACCCAGCATTTTGTCAAGTTGCCCCAGCAAGAGTCCTCCGTGTTCCTGTCTCCCATTACCTTGGCTTACTTCCGTGATTCCTAATTTTCAACACCAACACCCAAGAAGTTTTTAATAGCTCCTCAGCTGAGTTCCTGGCATTTCCCTGTGACCTCCTGATATCAGCTGGTGCAGGCCCCAAGGCCTCAGAGTAGCCATATGTAGTCGTGTGGATTGTCCTCTGCACAACTCAAGGAGTTACAACTGAAATATGACAATGTGAATGGCACCTCCTAAGTTGTGCAGTGCACAGTCCACCCAACCATACATGGCAGCCCTGCCTGGTGCTCCGAGCCATTATCATGATTGTCTAAACATTTTATTACATGAGGTGCTACTCAGAAGACGAAAGTCACTGGGCTTGGGAGGTAGCACACTGATCTATCACAGCATGGGCTCCAGAATCAGATTGCCTGGTTTATACACTGCCTCTGCCACTTAACAGATGAGTGATCTCAGATAAATTATTTAATTTCTCTACTAGCACAGCTTCAGTTTCCTTACCTATAAAGGGAGATAACACTAGTACTTACCTCCTACTGTTGCTCTGATAATAAAATAAAGTTAAAAAATAGCTCGTTTAATTTTCTGTCCCATAGTAAGCATTCAGTATGTTAGCTATTATAACTGATTCATTTCCTATGAAGTCACACACAGAGACCTACGACAAGGTCTTCCATGCTAATTACATCTTGTATTTTTATTTAGCTTTCTCTGAGTAGGGTGTGGTGGCAGGCACGCTAGGGTGGGAGTACGTTCCGTAGGACCAGAGCTGACTCACGGGTACTCACCAAAGTCGCACGGAGTCCAGAGAGCCAGGCTGATTCGGGGATGGCGAGGGTTGCCTAAGAATAGACACCAGCAGCAACGGCAAGAGACAAGGGCAGGGACGCCAAGACTGCAGCATCCAATGGGAAAGACACTGGGGGGTGCCAAGGACGGAGTCCTTGAACTTGAACGAACTCCTTGAACAGGAGCTCCTGAACCACCGCTGGGAGACCCTTGGGATGCTCCCAGCTTGTGTGTGGAGACACTGGGTCTGTTGGGCCTCCTTAAATGTCAGAGTTAAGGCCGTTTCTTTCTACAGGAGTTAGGGTTGGCTCCAGCTGTGAGTTTTGAAAACACCTGAAATAACAGTGGCATGGCCGACGCAGTGGCTCGCACCTGTAATCCCAGGACTTTGGGAGGCTGGGGTGGGTGGATCACTTGAGGTCACGAGTTCAAGACCAGCCTGGCCAACATGGTGAAACCCCATCTCTACTAAAAATACAAAAATTAGCCAGGTTTGGTGGCGTACGGCTATAAGCCCAGCTACTCGGGAGGCTGAGGCAGGAAAATGGCTTGAACCGGGGAGGCGGAGGTTGCAGTGAGCCAAGATTGTGCCACTGCACTCCAGCCTGGGTGAGAGTGAAACTCCATCTTAAAAAAAAAAAAAAAAAGGCGGGGGGGCTTGAACAAGATAGAAGTTTATTTCTTGCCCAAGTGAAGGTGTGGAGATGAGAATCCCAAGGCTGGTCTTATGGCGCTGCTCCTTCCAGCTCACGCCTCCATTCTCTTCAGGGTATAGCCTCATTCTTGTGGTCCAACTGGCATCCATGTCTAGGCTGCAGTGGGAAAGAGAGCTGAAGAGAGGGAGGTGGTCTAACATTGCCAGAAGCTGCCACACAGCTGTTCCTCCTATGCCCAGAACTTAGTCATGGCCACACCTGGATGCAGGAAAGCTGAGCAGAGTCTTTATTTGGGGCAGTATATTAGTTTCCTGTTGCTGCGTAGCAAATCACCACAAACTTAGCAGCTTGAAACAACACAGATCTATTATCTTACAGTTCCAGAGGCCTGAAGTCTAAAGTGGGTCTCCCTGGGCTAAAATGAAGCTGTCGGTAGGGCTGGTTCCTTCTGGAGGCTGTAGGGGAAAACCTATTGTCATGCCCCTTCCAGCTTCTAGTTGTCCGCGCTTCAGTCCTGGTCACCTTCCGTCTTCAAAGCCAGCAATGGCTGGGCGAGTCTTTTTCCCGAGGCCCTTTCTCTGGTTCTGCCTCTTTTCTGCCTCCCTCTTTCCCATTTAAGGGCCCTGTGATTACACTAGGCACACCTGCATAATCCAGGTTAATCTCATTAAGAACAGTTTATTAGCATCCTTAATTCAACCTGCAACCTCAATTCTCCCTCCCCACCCTTTCCATGAAACATAACAGATGCCTACGTTCCGGGGATTGGGATGTGAACATTTTTGGGTGGAGTGGCAGGGGATTATTCTACCTACCACAGGCAACTGTGGCAAAAATTCTGTCCCTGTCGAGAAAGCAAGGACATCCCAGATTCTCCAACCAAGCTATGATTTCAGAGATGGTGCCAATCAGAATTCGGGATGAAGCCATTGTTTCAAGAAACGGGCCTGTGGCCCAAGCCAGGTCAGTCATGTCATTCCTCGTAGTTGGGCTGGAATTTTGATATTCTTTTTTTCTAGGATCACCAGTTCTGAGAAGAGTGAAAACAGAGACGTAGCAGTGGCCATCTCTGTCACCATTTGAAAAGCCCCCTGGTGTTGAACCCAGTGCAGAAGTGAGCAAGGATCTAAAATGGAAAGAAAGAGACTGAGGCTCAGGGCGTCCAGCCTTGGCCACAGCCCAAGATCCACCCCTGGGCTTTTCAAGCACGTAGGCCAATACCTCTCTTCCTCTCTTGGGTTTTTCCTTAAACTAATTTGAGTTTCTTTCACTTGCACCCACGTGCCCTCACTAATACACTCAAGAAATATATGTTGGGACATGGCACAACTTCCCAGAACCCTGGGAACCCTAAATTCTAGATATAAAATGCTATCATTCTACATCAATGATTAGGACTGTGAGTCCCTTCCGGCTTTTATATGCCCTAATTAATATTCAAATGTCCTTGAGGTCACTTGGCCTAGCTCAGCCCAAAGGCATACACAATTTCTCCAAGTCCGTTATTCTACATGGGAAATGCCTCATGTAAGCAGAAGGCCCCACCTGACAAACTTGCCTTCTCTCCTCCTTATGCATCTGCTGGGAACACTAACGAACACTCATGGGTAACTAACTGCAGCTCTCCATGGCTCTCGTAGGACATCCATATGGAAACTGGTGGCAGCAGGAAGAAGAGGACCCCAGAGAGAAAGAAGAAACGGCTTGCTTTCTTTGAGTGGCAGCTGCAAAGGAATGGAGGTGTTTCCTCTCTTCCCAAGCCTCTTCCCTAGCACAGCATTTCATGGCCCAAGTCCCTCCCTAAAGTCCAGTTCTTGGCTCTGCTCCAAGTTGTTCCAAGTGAAAGTCACATCTTGAAATGCAGCCTGAAGCAGGAATACTACCTTCCGGGAATTCAGCCATTAAGAAAGACATTTAGGAGGAATAAACGTTACCCAGCGATCTACTATGCAGGGTAATGTCAAAATCAGAGCCCCCTGGAGCTGCCAGAAGGGGCTGTGGAACTGAAGAATTTTCCAAAGCACTGAGAAGCCATGTTCCTAATGTAAGTATCCCATTCCAGAATCCCCTGTGGGTAGGGTCCCTGGCTCATAAGAGCAGGTGTGCACATCCCTCCACAGACTTAAACATGTCCTGGTACCCTTCACATTCTCTCAGGTGGATGGGACCTTCTCTATCATGCAGGGCTAGAGAGCCCTGAAGCTTCATCTGGCTTCTGGTGGCTTTAAGGACACCAACATCATTTTAGGTCACTAATTAAATGAAAAATTAATCCTCATGATCTTAATATTTGGACTAAAATGAAGTGTGAAATCATAGTAATAACCACCATTTATGTAGTGCCTCCCAGGTACCAGGCACTTGACGCCATTACCTTCTCTAAACCTAACCACGACCTACCAAGGAGGCCTTATTATCCCCATCTTACAAACCCAGAGAGGGTAAGTTAGTTGCCCAGGGTCTCACTTACAACAAGAAGGTATGTGCTCAAACATAACTCAATTCTATGGAATTAATTAATAAATTTTAAATGAATTTAAATGAATTAATAAATTTTAAATAATTTAAATTAATTTAAATGAATTAGTTAATACATATTAAATTATTTTAAATAGTTTAAATTAATTTAAATGAATTAATTAATACATACTAAATTAATTTGAATAAATTGATTTATTAATAAATTCATTTAAATTCATTAATAAATCAATGAATTTTATCTAGCAGATAACTCAAAATGAATGCCTCATTGTAACCTATGATAAGGTTGTTGTAAATAAAAGCTCCACATTTATTTACCTTCTATATGACTTTATTCTGAGAAAAATCCCTCGATGACATGGAGTTGAAGACTACTGAGGTTGTGCAAAGACCCCAGATCTTCGAGAGTGGGTTTTGGATGTAATTCTGGCTCCACCACTGACTAGCTGTGCAATTTTGGACAAATCAGGTGCTACGGTTTGAATGCTTGTGTCTCTTTCAAAATTTATATTGAAACTTAATTCCCAATGCAACAGTCTCAAGAGGTGAGGCCTTTCAGAGTGATTAGGCCAGGAGGGCTCCACCTTTATGAATGATGAGTGCCTTTATAAAAGGACTTGAGGGAGCAAGTTCCTTCCATCCCTTCCGCCACTTGAGGATGCAACACCATGGCGCCATCTTGGAAGCAGAGAGTGAGCCCTTGCCAGACATCAAATTTGATGGCACCTTGATCTTGGACATACCAAACTCCAGAACTGTGAGAATTAAATTTCTGTTCTTTATAAAGTACCCAGTCTAAGGTATTTTGTTATAGCACCATGAAGAGAGTAAGCATCAAGTAAGCAAGCTGAGCTTCAATCTTATGTTAAAAATTGGTGCTACAAATACCCACCTCTCTGGGTTTTTGTAAGGATCTTAGATAATTTCTGTGAAGTACCTAGCAATGAGCACATAGTGAGTACTCAATTGCACGTTGTTATAAGAACTGAGATAATGATAACTGATTGACCTGGGACAAAGTCATGGGCTCCATGTATGGGCAGATGGTAAAAGCAAAGAACCCACTGAAAGAAAGCCTGGGAGAGATACAGTTAGGAGACTGGATGGCCAGCCCAGAGCAGAGGTCACCAGACAGTAAGATTCAAGGGCAGGGAAGTGTAGAGAGGATCAGAGGCTGTAGGGGGAGAGCTGAGAGTTATGGAAGTGGTTCCATTACCAACGTGCCAAGGACTCCATGGCCTGGAACTCAAGAGCTGGCTTCAGGTAAAACCCCCTCTAAGACCTCTCCTCCAGAAGGCACACTTGCCCAGATGCTGACCTAACACCAAGGCTCTTGAGTTAACTTCCTATGCAAAGGGGCTGAGGCTCACGCAAGTTCACTTGCTCACTTGCTCTTCCACCATAAGATCAACAGCCCCTCTGCCTCCCCTACCCCCTTCCCCCATCACCCTCCAGGAGGCTGAGTTGAAACATTCTCTAGAGACACCTTTTCTTTGCAAAGGATGGTTGGGAGGCCCTTAAAAAGCAAATATTCAGCCTCATAAACATGTCATAAATCCATAGCCAAGTTCTCCATGTTCTCTGTGTTTTTCTGTGATGCATCTAATATCTTTCTACCCATGACTTTGAACCTACATCTTCTAGGTTCAGGTTACTAAGAAGTGGCTGTTCACAGGAGATTTTATTACTATTTACTACTCTTGTATGGATGGAGCAGTTGCTTCTTTTTTATTCATCTCCAAGAAAATGTATTCCCTGATGATCTCAGATAAAACCTATGAGATAGATTTTCTTTTCTTTCTTTCTTTTTTTTTTTTTTTGGAAGAAGTTCCTTCTACTTCTGGTAGGTTATTTTCTGACCTGGATTTTCCAGAAGCTGGATTGCCTTAGTGGTTTGAAAGTGGTGGTCATTATGTGGGAAACTGTTAATACATCTACTTCCTTCCCTCAGAATGAATGTGCTCAAGACAAGTGCCATCTGATGCCCACTAGGCCCCTTGCAAATTCTGTCCATAAACATCCACAAATGACAAAATGCAGGAGAGCCAACTCTTGGTTAACCAGCATTCCACACACTCAAACTGTCAATTACTCAAAGCTTTGTACTTGACTTGAGAGGAGAAGACTAAGAACATGGAAGAAGCTGATATTAGAAGGTTTGCTCTAGAAACCAAAATCTTCCAGTGGCTGTTTTGATAATCCCAATAATTGCTAGGAGCTTATGGGATGCCAGACACACTGTTAAGTAGCTTATTTTTTATTTATTTATTTATTTATTTATTTATTTTTTTGAGACAGAGTCTCCCTCTGTCACCCAGGCCAGAGTACACAGGCACAATCACGGCTCACAGCAACTTCTCACTCAACCTCCTTGCTCAAGTGCTCAACCCACCTCAGCCTTCCAAGTGGCTGGGACTACAGGCACACGCCACTACACTCAGCTAATTTTTGTATGTTTTATATATATGGGCTTTTGTCATGTTGCCCAGGCTGGTCTCGAACTCCTGGGCTCAATTCAAACCATCTGCCTTGGCCTTCCAAAGAGCTGGGATTACAGACATTAGCCACCATGCCCAGCCCACACACATGATATAATTAAATCCTCACAACCCTTAAAGAAAGTAGTGTTATTGTCCCCATTTTGCAAATAAGAAAACTGAGTCTTACAGTGGTTGAATAACTTGCATCACACAAGTCTGCCCTTGAACTCAGGACACTGACTTCTGAGTCCACAGGTTTAACTCATACTCGGTTGTTCTAGGAAATCAATAAATCCATGTCCAATACCTACAACTACTGCAGAGACCTTTAGAGCTGGTTGAAAAAAGCCTATTCACCTGTCTTTTTATAGTCGAGGAGGCAGATGCCCAAATAGAGAAAGGAGTCCATCTGAACTCAGCCAGCAACCACTAGCACCAGGATTTGAAACAAGTTCATACCCGCAGGGCGTTGCCTAGAGGCTGCATGTTTAGAAAGATGACAGTCTCCTGTCTCCCACAACAGCCTCCCCTACGGTTGCTAGGGCTCCCTAAAAATAGCACAGTGAGATCATATCTTTTGGACCTATTTCCAATAAGAAAATTGGGAGGGGAGTAAGTTAATCACTTAATTAAATTTTTTAATCAATTAAGTAGCAGGGCCAAATTGAAGATTCCTTTGGATGTTAGATTCAACAAGCCAACATGATAGACAACAGCCATTGGCCAGGTGCGGTGGCTCACACTTGTAATCTCAGCACTTTGGGATGTCGAGGCAGGTGAATCACCTGAGGTCAGGAGTTTGAGACCATTCTGGTGAACATGGTGAAACCCCTCCTCTACTAAAACTACAAAAATTCGCCCAGGCATGGTGGCACATGCCTGTAATCCCAGCTACTCGGGAGGCTGAGGCAGGAGAATCACTTGAACCCGGGAGGTGGAGGTTGAAGTGAGCCGAGATCACGCCACTGCACTCCACCCTGGGCAACAGATCAAGACCCCACCTCAAAAAGAAAAAAAAAAAAAAACAGCCATGAAGTACACACAATGGTCCAAGTTCCATCCCAATCAATTTACATACTTTAACTTAGTTCTTCCTCACAGAGCTAATGAGGGGGGACGAATATTACCCCCACTTCACAGGTGATGAAACTGAGGCACAGAGAGATTAAGTACTTGCTCAAGTTCTGTTAACTTTACCTAATATCCATATAATAATGCTTCCACACATATTTTCTTATTTAATATCATAAGCTTGAGATTTACAGATAAATATTTTATTATTTTTATCACCTCCATTTGTGGGAAACCGAAGTTTTTGCCTTAGCCCTGTCACTACTGAGCTAAGGAACCCTGAGCTTTTCCTCTTCAGGCCCCAGTGTCCTCCTCTGCAAAGTGAGAGGCTTGGAACTGGATTGTTTCTGAGGTCTCTCCAGTGTAAATACCCAAGAAAATAAAGAGACAACCTTGTTCTCTGGAATGTCCTTCCCTTATGGTCTGACAAATGTGAGGTTTCTTGGCTTAAATACAGGTAGGTTGGCATCCCCTCCGTGGTTGTAAATAAGTATGTGATTTAATTATCCATGTGCCCAAGGGCAGAGGAGAGTGGATGCATTATTACATTGATCTTATCAAAGCCTGTGTAATCCAGGATGAGGCCTCTCATCTGGCACAACATCTCTGTTTCCACGAGCACTAGATGTATGGTCTGGGCAGGCTTCTCTTGAGATGGTGATGAAGATACAGGAGTTTACTCATGAAAAGTCCTGGGGGCACTAGCCAAGAAATAATCCACATGTTTCTCAATATATTTTCCTTTAGGACAGAGGGTAGAAGAATTTTTGCCATCAGGCCACAACTCTCAAGGGCTAAGGCAGCAGGGAAACTCCCCACTCTCATATGCATGGCAAGATCAGAGTCCTCGTGTTTGTTCTGAGTGTTTTTGTTTCAGTTTGGTTCTTGCTTTTTAAGGCGATTAATTCTGCTTATATTTAAAAGGGCACTGTGTTCTGGCAGGATTTACTTTTAAAACAAAAGGTGAAGGATAGATAAGAAATTAATAGACCCGTTGAGTACATGATGACCTATCATAGCTTTGACACCTGACATTTGGATAGTGGGGAGCACATGGGAAATAATATGGTAAGTCTTTCAATTAATCAAAAGGTTCAGAGAACTGGGCATTTTGTCAGAAACTGTCAAACAACTATAATGTGTTCAAACTTGGCTTTTCACCTATTACTAGAGTGAAGATTGTTTTTTTCTACCCAACATAGAACTTTCCTGCTCTACAGAACTCTCCCACAGTGTGTCATAGGGTAAGGCAAGCCTACTTCTACTATAGAAGCCAAAAAGACCAAATATTCACTGTCCTGGCTTCCCTTGCAGCTAAGTCACAGACAATTAAATAGACATATGGACTTTCAATCAGAAGCTTATGATGCACAGAAGGACCAATGGAAAAGGCATTCTGGTGAGGCCAGCAGCAGTAGCAACAATGTCTGATATCCAGGGACCATGATGGCAGCAGTGGTATACTTGGTAGTGTCCTCTGTTCAGCGGGGATGACAGCAGTATCCTCACTAGACTCTTCTCTGGTACGATTTTGGGCATAGTCTGGGCTGTCATCTTGCTTTCCTTGTTCCAACTCATGTTCCAAGCCTGGGTCTTCCTGGTGATTATGTGAGTTCCCCAGTAGCTTGTCAATAAATTCCTTTTCTTAAATCAGCCACAGTTGGCTTCTGTTATTTATAATTAGGAATTCTAATGGATATACTAGTTATATGACTTGGATAAGTTATTTAATC
Organism: Macaca mulatta; assembly: GCF_049350105.2. NCBI lineage: Eukaryota > Metazoa > Chordata > Mammalia > Primates > Cercopithecidae > Macaca > Macaca mulatta. The sequence continues at coordinate 133,975,862 of NC_133413.1, read as the reverse complement.
TCCCTGACTCAGCTTCCCTGTCTGTAAAACGAGAATCATACTCCTCTGTCTTTACAACAGAATATCGTTCAGTCATAAAAAGAAATGAAATACTGATACATGATACAATATGGATGAACCTTAAAAACATCATGCTAAGTGAAAGAAGACAGACACAAAAGGCCACATATTTCCTGACTCCATTTCTATGAAGTGTCCAGTATAGAGAAATCCACAGAAACAGAAAAGGGATTAGTGGTTTCCAGTGGCTAGAGAGAGAGAGGGAATAGGGACTTCTAAAGGTTATAGAGTTTTCTTCTGGAATTTCCTTCTGGAAATAGTATGAGAGGCTCATCTGGGTTACTGGGGAGCTCACAAAATCACCAGAAGACCCAGGTTTGGAACATGAGTTGGAATAAGGAAAGCAAGATGGCAGCCCAGACCATGCCCAAAATCACACCTGAGAAAAGCCTAGTGAGGATACTGCTGGCATCCCCGCTGAACAGAGGACATTACCAAGTGTACCACTGCTGCCATCATGGTCCCTGGGTATCACACATTATTGCTACTGCTGCTGGCCTCACCAGAATGCCCTTTCCATTGGCCCTATTCTCTGCATCATCAGCTTCTGATTGAAAGTCCATAGGTCAATTTAATTGGCTTCTAATTTCCTTCGGGAATTAGATAGTGGTGATGGTTGCCCAAACCTGTGAATATACTAAAAACCATTGAATTTTACACGTTTAAAGGGTACATTTTAAGGTATGTGGATTATATCTCAAAAGAGGGCTTTCACATTTATTCAGTTCTTCATCACTGTTTCCCTTTATGCCCCACCTACTTTCTCTCCTAACACTGATAGTTGACCTCAGCACTACTAAGAAAGCGTCTGGCAACCTTCCATGCACAGCAGCCCCATCAGACAGAGACCCTCCCTCTCTGGGGGTCTCCCCAGATCAATTCCACAGGAGACTGTGATTGGCCCTACTTGGGTCACATGCCCATCTATGGCCCAATCACTGTTCCAAGGGTAGGAACTGTAACTGACTCAGCTTTGTTACTTGGCAACCCCTGTTGGTATTGTGGGAGGAGAGAGTACTGTGATGAGCAGCCCTACAGGAACCATGTGGAAAAGGGAAAATTTTACCCCAAAGGAAAGGAGGTACGGTTAGCAAAAAAAGGGAAGATGAGATGGTGTACATGGTCACCAACATCTATCCTGATTCACCATGATCACTACAGAAACCAAGCCTGTTCTAGGGGCGCCAGCAAGACTCTCGTTGAGGACATTAAAGCTGAGACCTAGAGAATAAGTAGAAATAATGAAGTACCTGAGCAAGATTGCTATAGGCAGCAGGAATGCCTCACAGCAGGTAATATATGTTAAAATGCATCATCGACACTAAACCACTGAATATGTTATTTTTATTATTTTAAGGCCCAGGAATCCTGACTCCCAGATGAGGTCCCTTTCTACTCGAGAGAGCTGGGACTTAGACAACACCCGGCCTCAGGTTCCCCTGCAGAAGCTCAATGCTGAGAGCCATCCCTGTCAGTGGAGTAACTGCCTCATTCTTGAAGACTCTCCAGCTGTTTAGTATCACAAGCACAGTAAATACCATTTCATGCCTAGTGTTCCAGCCCTCTTCTCACATAAAAGCTATAATCAGATATTTTAATAGTCCTTGCTTTCATCTAGGTAAAACTGCTCTAAGGGATGATAACATCAGCTCAAGCACATTGCTTGGATCTTGGAATGCTCTGCAGAGCGGGCTTTTTTTCTTTTTCTTTTCTTTTCTTTTTTTTTTTTTTTTTCTTCTTTTAACTGCAAAAAGGGATAGGGGAAGATTGCAAGACTGGCCTGATACAGATTCATAGACTTTCTGGGGCTGGAAGAGAACATTAAAGTCAATCGCCTGCTCATCGTAAAGATCAGAAAATCAAGGAGAACTGACTGGAAGGCTTTAGTTGACTTAATCAAATCCACACAGATGTTCCTGTCCCTTGAACTGCCCATTTCTGAGTTAGTCAAGGCCCATTTGGTTGCAAAGAACAGAAAACTTAAGAAGTCCACGGGTGGGGTTGAATCCAGGGGCTCGAACAGTGTCATTGGGACACATGTTCACTCTCTCCTTGGGGTTACCAACTGTCCTGGTCTGCCTAGAACTGAAGGGGTTCCTACGATTTTAAAACTTTTAGTTTTAAAATCAGGACAGTCTCAGGCAAACTGTGATGCATTGGTCACCCAAGTCTACATCTTCGGTTATGCTGTCCTCTGTTAACTCCATTCTCTGGCAGGTTCTCCTCTCACAGAGGCAAGACAGCAGCCAACAGCTACAGGGTTTCACCCCACCCTCTCAGCAATGCCTGTGGAAAGGGGCCTTCCCAGTCTCACTGGCAGAAGTCCTGTAATTGGCTCTGATTGGCCTGATTTGGGTCACATGCCTTGAATGCCCCACTGTATCCAGGAGGATGATTGACCAAGCCTGTGCTCACCCTCCTAGACCTTCTAGAAAAAGACACACAAGCCAACCTACTGGTCACCATTCCATCACTATAATTTTATGCCCATGTGTGATGCCTCTCCAGGATAGCAACCCAGAGAGAGAGACAGAGACCCTCCCTCTCTGGGGACCTCCCTAGATCAATTCCAGAGAATACTCTGATTAGCCCTGCTTGGGTCACATGCCCATCTATGGCCCCCAATCACTGTCCCAGGAGTAGGAACTGTAATTGGCTCAGCTTTGTTACTTGGCAACGCCTATTGGTATTGTGGGAGGAGAGAGCACTGTGATGAACAGCCCCACCAAACCACACAGAAAAGGGAAAATTTTCCCCCAAAGGAAAGGAGGGCCAGTTAGCAGAAAAAAGGAGGATGTATGAAACCATACACATATATGGTTACTCACCGTTTATTTAGGGATAAATATTTGGATATCCCTAATCCAAAAATCCAAAATCTGAAATGCTCCAAAATCCAACATTTTTTGAGTGCTGACATGACATTCAAAGGAAATTCTGATTACATTTTGGATTTCAGATTTTCAGATTAGGGATACTGAACCAGTATATATATAACCATATAAGAAGATACATAACCCAGGAACCCTATAGCAAGATGGCACTGATGATCCAGTGACAAATTGTTCCTAGAACCTAGATGTCAGATCCAGGTGACACAACTTACAGAAGCACTTTTTGCAAGCACATAACACTGCAGTGATTTCAACAGGACTTCCTCAGTCTGTACAGGCAGAATCCCATCACCATAAACCCAAATGTGTCTCCTACAAGAAAAAGCGGTGACCGAAAGAAGCAGTTCCCCCAAAACATCTTCCAGCTTGAAACCCTCTGGGGCACTTTGCTAAGAGTGGAGCCTCTGTGCTTCCCACATCAGTAAGACTGTGACACCTGTAAGACTCACTGCATGTTAAAGCTGCTGCATGCAGAGCAGACAAGGCAAGGGACCTGAACCAGGAATCTCCTCTTTATCCCTGACTGGTTGCACTGGGTATTTTCCATTTTCCTTTCCAGACCCAACACTTTGCCCTTGTCTGCCTCGGTCTGTGCCCTGGGAGGCTGACCCATATGGGCTGCATCAATGGGCTCCTTTGACCTCTAGCTTCTGGTCGGGCTTTGCCAGTGAAGGCACTGGCAAGACATCAACAGGCAGAAGGAGAGTGAGTTCAGAATACTGATATCCCTTTTGGCTGCATCCTTCTACCAAAGGCCACAGCTCCTATCTGGAGACCCCCCTATATCATAGCCCTTCTCTCCAGGGCCCTGTAATTGCTCCCTCTGTCTCCCCCTTTAGGCCTAGGGATGGCGGTGTCCCTCCCCATGGCTATCCCCAGGGTGCCCCCCATCCTTTGTTCATTTCCCTTGCCCTGCCCATTCCACTGCAAACTGTCTTTTCACCAAACTATCCTCAATCCCCGCCATCTGCAATTGCCATGTATTTCCTAAAAGGACCCCGATTTGATATCCCAGCTAGGTGACCTAAAGCAAATTACTCACCTTCCGGGAACCTTAGTCTTACAACTGAGAATGAGGATAACTATACTTATGTCTCAAGGTCATTATGGGATGACATCTATGGAATCCAGCACGTTGCGTGACACACAGCAGACACTGCCTGTAGACATAGCTCCTGCACTAGACTGGTCTGATCTCTCAGACCACAGATGTCATTTTATTCATCTGTGAATCAGTAGCACCTAACACTGAGTGTGGTATACTCCATGTGCTCAATAAATGTGATTTTATATAGTGTCCTTCTCTTTTTGGCCCTTCTTCCTTCCCTTTGGTCCTGGAAAATAGGTAAGAAAAATAAAGCAGCACTGGACATTGATCCCTAATGTCCACCAATGCCAGAAGCTGATTCTTCATGTTGTATCTTACATTTTTGTTATGTTGTAAAAGGAAACTGATTTGGTCACATACAGTCCATGTGCTTTCTCTAGAAGGAACCCAGCCAGGAAGGGATGCTATTTAAACATGACGGTCCTGTCCCAATATTTGGAGACTTTGTACTTCAAGACAATACTCTGGACCCATTGGTTTCCCCTTGCTTAGGGACTTCTAATACAGCTTCAGTCATTTCAACTGTTTAAAGCACAAGAAAGTGGAGTGCTCCTCCCACAGGGATGGGCACACACTGGTTTCAACATGCCTCCAGTGTTCTAGGGTTGAACACCACGGGAGATGCTCACCTCACTCGCATAGGGCTCTCTGCTTCTATTCTAGCTGAAGACTTCATATGGCAGAGGAAGATCTTCGCAGCAGGTCCTAACTTGTCTTCCACTCATTCTCCGTATCTCCTTCCATGCAGCCTCTGCCCCAGCCAAACTGAGTTCACCACCTTTTCCAAAACACCGCAGATACTCTCACTCTTACATGGCTTTGCCCTCTCCCTGGAGTGTCATCCTCCTTGTCATTTGTCCAGTGAAACTATGCTCCTCTTTAATTTTTATTTTTTCAATTTTTTTTTCCTCGAGACAGAGTCTTACTCTCTCACCCAGGCTGGAGTGCAGTGACACAAGCTCGGCTCACTGCAACCTCCACCTCCCAGGCTCTAGCAAACCTCCCACCTCAGCCTCCCAGCCAGCTGAGATTACAGGCACGTAGCACCACGCCCAGCTAATTTTTGTATTTTTTGTAGAGATGGAGTTTCAGATGTTGCCCAGGCTGGTCTTGAACTCCTGAGCTCAAGTAATCCACCCATCTCGGCCTCTCAAAGTGCTGGGATTACAGGCATGAGCCACCACGCCAGCCCCAGGCTCTTCTTTTAAGTGTCACCTCTTCTCTGGGACCCTCCATGATTTCCCCATAACAGAATAAGTTCTTTCCTTCTCTGCACTCCCTTATTTGCACATGTATACCATGCATTACATTTTATTGGAATGGGTCTGTCTCCCCAATAGAGGATCATAATCTCTAGCATTTATTAATCATCTACTATGTGCCTACTGCTTCATTTAATTCTCATCTCATTTAATTCTCACAACTCTGTGAAGGAGATCCCTAGACCACAAATGCCATGACTGCAGAGACAATCTGGTAAGTGGGATTTATATTTGTTTGGGGTAGGTTTTGTGTTGTTTTCTTGCTTTTTTCTTTTCTTTTCTTTTCTTCTTGTTCTGGAGGCTTTTTTGTTTTGTTTTGTTTTGGGGGATTTTTCCCCTCAGTCTTCTACCTCCACTGCATGCATTGTCACATAGCAAGAATTCAGTAACTGTTGAATGAATGAAAGTCAGTATTATTTTTACACATGGAAACACTCTAGGCCGGGCATCGTGGCTCACACCTGTAATCCCAGCACTTTGGGAGATTGAGGTGGGTAGATGACTTTGAGCTCAGGAGTTGGAGACCAGCCTAGGCAATATGGTGAAACCCCGTCTCTACTGAAAATACAAAAATTAGCTTGGTGTAGTGGCACACACCTGTAGTCCCAGCTACTCAGGCGGCTGAGGCTGAAGAATCGCTTGAACCCCAGAGGCAAAAGTTGCAGTGAGCCTAGATCAAACCGTTGCACACCAGCCTGGGTGACAGAGTGAGATCCTGTATCCAAAAAAAAAAAAAGCCTGGGCACGGTGGCTCATGCCTGTAATCCCAGCACTTGGGAGGCCAAGGCAGGTAAATCACTTAAGGACAGGAGTTTGAGACCAGTCTGGCCAACATGGTAAAACCCCATCTCTACTAAAAATACAAAAAATTAGCTGGACTTGGTGGTGGGCACCTGTAATCCCAGCTACTCGGGAGGCTGAGGCAGGAGAATCGCTTGAACCCGGGAGATGGAGGTTGCAGTGAGCCAAGATAGCGCCATTGCACTCCAGCCTGGGTGACAGAGCGAGACTCCAGCTCAAAAAACAAAACAAAACAAATACAAAAACAAAAGCATAAAGAAAACACTTTAAAGCACAGACTTGAATGAATGTGCCCATGGCCTCTCACACTATGCCCAACTTATTCCCGGTGGGCAAAGGCCACAGCTCACTTATCTTTATTTCACCAGTGGCAGGGCCTTGGCGTGGCACTCAGAAACTACCAGAAAAAGGCATGGAGAAGGAACAAATGAATATTTGGTTTCCGCAAATCCCAAAGGATTTTCATTTGATGATAGCCAATAGAAAAAGGTGAAGTAATAGCCAAGTTCTACCACATGTCTGTAGAAGTCAATTTTCTCATTTATGACATAGACATTTTTGTGATAAGTCTGCGAGGAGGAAAGTACATTTGCCTAAGTTTCTTAGATAAAATCAACTTTTAAAGTAGCCTCCTCCCCTTATTTTATATGACTTCTGGCATGACATCTTGGAAGTCTGCATATAAATCAGATGTTTGTAGAGCCAATTGACTTAAATATCACAGAGATTCGCGTTTTCAAAAAATACCATACGTATCTTCTGGGAAAATGAAGACTGCTTCAATAAAATGAAATCCACACCCAATGTGCATCACCCCGGGGCCCAGCAGGTTACAAAACTTTGTTCAAATGCTTTGACTTAAGAGATTTTTAATAAAGGGACCAGTTACAGAGGTGCAGATGATAGGGTTCGTGGAAACTACGAGACTAGCATCTGTGGGAAGCTGTTGCTACCTCTGGGTCTTAAGGGAAAAGGGGAGGAAAGTGCTTTCACAGAATCCAGTGACAGCTGAAATCAGGGCAGAGGGGTGGCCTGGCAGGAACTGAGGTCACAGAAGAACTAAGGCTTAGGTGCTGATGCCTAAGTTCTTCTCATCTTCTGCTAAGTACCTTCAGCGACCAACAGCAACTGGAAACCAGACAGCAAGAGAACCCAGGTGAGGTGGTTTGGAGGGCTCAGCCTCCTTAGGCCTAAAGAAGAATACAAAATGGATTGGAGAGAAGTGAAGGGGAGAGATGCAGAGAATAACCTGCATGGTCCACCCCTTTTGTATCCACTCAGCATCTATCTTGCCCCTCACTCGGGTGAAGAAACTCTCATCCTCAGCATTTTCGAGACGGAGTCTTATACACTGTCACGTCATGGTAAGAGATGTCAATACAGTCATACTCTCACCTGGAACCTAAATTGTAGTGTGCTTTTCACACAACGGAGCGGAAAGGTGAGAGGGAAAAGAAAATTATAATCCATTAGATAAGACGAGCATAACAGTTACATTCCACACCTCAGTAACTGGTCATGTAACGGAAATCAACAGCCATAGCTTCCTCCTTCCCACCTCTCCTTACCCTCAGCATCTCAGATGGGTGGAGTTTTTACCTGATAGAATGACTCAACCCTTTATTTCCCAGGATCCAAGCCCTAGTGATCCTGTATTACTGAGCTGTCACAGTTTGCCATCAACCATTATGATCGCACATAGGAGTGCTAAGAAGTGACCCACTGAGTCTTTTAGGCTCCTAGACATGGTTTTTTTGCCATCGTTAGATAGCAGTGGCCTAATTTCCCTTGATTAAGATCAGTCACTCCAGTCACTACAGTAACCTTCTTGTCTGTCTGTTGATTCAGTAGCATGAGGATCTTAAAATGCCTAGGGGACAGTTTTAGCTTCAGATTTAATAGAAGCATGTCTGTTTCCTCAGTGGCAATCAGAATCTGCAAATGCACCAACCCAGGGTTTCAGGGATGAAAACCCAAAAGGCTACATCTAAGTTACTATGTGTGATAGTCTCAAACGAGATTGGGCTACACCCATTCCTTCCACCCTTGGTTCCAAGACCACATACTCTGGACATAGAGGAAACAACACCATATCGACCTCCTTCTGTAGGGCAGTATCCCTACATTTTTACAATGTTATTTCTTAGTTGGTCTTTAGAAGGTCATTCTGCAGTTCTGCAAAAGCTTCTGAGTGATGAGTTACATATAAGATCAGTTCATTTCACCAATAAGAGCGCGGGCCTGTACTTCTTTTGCTGTAACGTGAGTTTCTTGGTTATTTAGAGGTGATATTGTATGAGTTATCAAGATAATCAAAACTCCTCAGACTACGCAATGACGGCTATGAAAAACCAGTCAGCTATGTCTTCAGTCCCGATTCTCATTTACATGGAAGAAGAATGTTCTTCTAAATTCTAAAGTCTCTCTCTCTGTACTTTTCTCTCCTGTTGACCTCAGGAAATCTTTGAGAGAGGCAGATATGGTAGGATAGGAAGAACACAAGCTTTGGAGTCAAAAGTCCTGGATTCAAATTCCAGTTCTACCACTGGTGAACTGTGTGATTCTGAGCAAGTCACCTACTTAGTTTCCTTGTGAATACAACAGAAATGTTATACCTCCTTTGTAAGGTTTTGAGGTAAATTAAATAAACCAATGTAAGGCCAGGCATGATGGCTCACACCTGTAATCCCAGCATTTTGGGAGGCCAAGGGGGGAGGATCATTTGAGTCCAGGAGTTCAAGACCAACCTGGGGAACATAACAAGACTCTGTCCCTATAAAAAATATAAAAAGTTAGCCAGGTGTGGTGGCACATGCCTGTAGTCCTGGCTACTCAGGAGGCTGAAGCAGGCAGATCCTTTGAGCTGAGGAATTCGAGGCAGGAGTGAGCTATGATTGCACCACTGTGCTCCAACCTGGACGGCAGAGCGAGACCCCATCTCAAAAATAAAATAAATACACAAAGCAACACAGATGAAAGTCATTCACACGATAGGCACTCAATAAATGTTAGTCCCTTCCTCCTGCCTTCAAACTAAATTTCATGTCTGAAGCATGAATTTTAGAAATCATTTGCAACAAAACACGTGCCTTGGGTACATTTATAAAATCTCACCAAATGCACTTTCTCTGGGCTCGCCCTTGCTGCAGTGATGATACTCTTGCCATGGTTTTATAAGCAAAATCTACAGCTCTAAGCTTTTCAATACTTCATCTTTGACTGTCACAGAGGGATAATTCAACATTCTTTTCTGTCTCAGTATTTCTAAATCTGCCAGTTTTGTGCAACACAAAATCCTTTCTCTGGGCTTGAGTCCAGTTTTCTCAGCAGATGATTTCTTTTGGTAAGTCCTAATACAAATCATTCTTTCTGGTCTAATTCAACCCTTGGCCCCAGTACACACATAAGCACGTAAGATTGGAGGGGCTCTGGGGAGTAACGGGTGAAGGAGAAGGTGAGTGTGTGTGACCCTGTCTCTGGATACTTCTCCTGCATGGAAGGTCTACACTGTCAGGACCAGTTTGCAAGAAACAGAAATCAACCCTGGCTCAGGCAAAGATTTTATTAAAAGACTATTTGGGTGCATAGTATCAGCAAGAGGCTGAAGACACAGACTTGAGAAATGCAGGAACTGAGAAAGCTCCGGAGGACCAGGCCGCAAGAACCATAGGAAAGCTCCCACCACAGGAACCATTTGTGGTCAGCACCCCTCACCGATGCTGGCAGGAATGCCCTCCCAACAGAGAACCACCAACCTCCTTCCCTCACTCCCCCAAAAGAATGTGTCATTCGCCAAACCTTTTAGTCACATCCTGGTACCCTGGCTGGACCACAGCAGAGAGTGAAAAGATCAGATCTTTTTAGGTCCTGTTTTGGAAGTGAGTGTGACCTCCCACCAACACTGCACGCAGTGAAGCACCCTCTAAAAATCAGGGGGCTAGCAGAAAATGGGTCCTAACCAGATGGCAAAAAAAAAAAGAGAATTTTTACCATGAGTTCATCGACTTACTGATTTCAGGTCATTTCATTATTTGTTTGTTTGGTTAAAATAAAGTTTATTATAACCACTTTATAGAGAGAACTAGCATGATATATAAAATATATAATTATATATATATATTCATAACATTTTTAAGGCATTTGAAAATGGAACATGTACAGGAGTGCTGTAACCACTGGCACAGAAAGACCATTTTATTCAAGATGGATCAGATAGGTGAAGGTAACAAGAACAGATCCCTTCTGAATGTTGTTCCAAATACAGTTCCTGCCTCTTCCTCTGGGCAGGCCTGGGCAATTAGGAAGAAATCCTTCCAGCAACACAGGCCATCTCCCCAGGGGCACAGGAAGCACAGAATTTGTTCTGTTCTTGGCCTGAAAGCCAGAGAAAGTGAAGTCTCTCTCAGAACAATGAGACTGCAGTCCTCAGGCTTCCACTCAACCATTTATTTCTTCTTTTACCTAAACCAGAATCTTGAAAGGCCCTGCTTGGCGCTTCCCTTTCCTCATCCCTTGCAAGGAGGCAGTCAGGGTGTCCTACAGTGTTTGCATCTTAGGTATGGAGTAAGTCTGTCCCGGCTCTCTGTGGCACTCCCAGTTCTGCTGCTCATCAACTGCTGCTTGGAAACAGCCACATCCTCCTAACTGGTCTCTTGCCCTCTGTCATGTACTTCTTCTATCCATCTCTCTACTCCGCAAGAGAATCTCCCATAGCGCTATCTGCCCATTGGCGGTCTCCTGCTTACAGCTCTTCCATGGCTCCCATCATTTCAGACAAAGCCCGGGCTTTCCAGTGAGGCACATGGAGGCCTCTGCAATCTCACCCTTGCCTATTTCCCCATCACCAGCTATCCTCATGTCCTGCTCCACATACTATTCTTCACCATGTCCTATGCTGCTCCTCTCCTCTCTGCCATTGTTCCTACTGTCTCCTCTCCCCGGAATGCCCACCCACTCCCATCCTTACCTCCATTTGCTTGATTAGTTCCTACCCATCTTTTAAGACCTAACTGAAGACCAACTCCATGAAGCTTCCTCTGACTATTCCAGGCTGATTAGGTGCTTTACCCTCCTAAGTGTTCTAATAGTACCCTGTATCTATCTCTCTGTCTCTCTCTCTCTCTCTCTCTCTCTCTCTCTCTCTCTCTCTCTCTCTCTCTCCCGCTCTCTCTCTCTCCCCGCCCCCCCATCCCTCCCTACCTCCCTCTCTTCTCCACCCCCCTCACTGCACATAGGCTCAGCTTTAGATATACATATTAATGTCTCTCTCTCTCTCTCCTTACAGCCTGTACACTCACTAAGGGTAAGTGTTCATCTTTGTGTTCTCAAAGCTGCTTTAGAAAAGCCCCAGGATCATAGCAAGGGCATGATGCATCCCTATTGAGACAATGAATGAATAATAATTTGTAGTAAATTTTACCACCCCAAGAATGCTCTAAAACAGAACTAAAGATAAGCATTCCTATTGCTTAGCTGATAGAGCAGGGGAAAAAAAAATCTAAGACATGCACCATCTCTTCAAAATATACACAGTTTCAAGACATTTAGCAAAGGTTTTATGGCATACCATTTTTAGCAAAGCAGATGCTTAAAAGACTAAATTATTTCTTAAATTACTATCAACCATGGTTGAAAATATTATGTCCTTTAAGGGACTGAACTTCTCAGGCTGTAGTTGGAATGAAAGAGAAGATGAACATTCTGTACTTCTTTTTAAATCACTTTCTTCTTCCTGAAATGAAGGCACTATTTAAAAGAAATCAAGGATCCATTTGCTTTTTATTCTTATTGAATCGCCTGAGAGAAGCAGTTAAGACGGCTTGCAGTTGATGGGCCACAGTTGACACACACTGAGATCTCCTATGTGCCAGGGATCAGGTATTTTTTTTTTCATAAAATAACTTCTATACAGGATTAGTAGATCTGTTTACATACAAAAAACAGAAAGGACCTCATTACAGTCAGATTTCACATAAATTACACATTGACTTTTAAAAACTACTATTCAATTTCATTTAAAGTCCCTTTTAAGGACAGCATTAGGAGAAATACCTAATGTAGATGACAAGACGATGGGTGCAGCAAACTACCATGGTATGTATATACCTATGTAACAAATCTGCATGTTCTGCACATGTATCCCAGAACTTAAAAGTATAATAATAAAATAATAAAGTCTCTTTTAAAAATTTCATTTTTGCTGGGTACCGTGGCTCATGCCTGTAGTCCCAGCACTTTGGGAGGCCTAGGTGGGCAGATCACAAGGTCAGGAGTTTGAGACCAGCCTGGCCAACATGGTGAAACCCTGTCTCTATGAAAGATACAAAAAATTGGCTGGGCGTGGTAGCTTACGCCTGCAATCCCAGCACTTTAGGAGGCTGAGGGGGGCAGATCATGAGGTCAGGAGATCGAGACCATCCTGGCTAACACGGTGAAACCCTGTCTCTACTAAAAATACAAAAACTTAGCTGGGCGTGGTGGCAGACTCCTATAGTCCCAGCTATTTGGGAGGCTGAGGCAGGAGAATGGTGTGAACCCGGGAGGCGGAGCTTGCAGTGAGCCGAGATCGCGCCACTGCACTCCAGCCTGGGCGACAAAGTGAGACTCCGTCTCAAAAAAAAAAAAAAAAAGAAAAAACAGATACAAAAAATTAGCCGGGCATGGTGGCACACTGTAATCCCAGCTACTTGGGAGGCTGAGGCAGGAGAATCGCTTGAACCTGGGAGGCGGAGGTTGCAGTGAGCCGAGATCATGCCATTGCACTCCAGCCTGGGCAACAGGGCAAGACTCGGTCTCAAAAAAAAAAAAAAAAAAAAAAAAAGTCATTTTGAGGCCAGGCACAGTGGCTCATGCCTGTAATCCCAGCACTCTGGAAGGCCGAGGCAGGCGGATCACTTGGGGTCAGGAGTTCAAAACCAGCCTGGCCAACATGGTGAAACCCCATCTCTACTAAAAATAACAAAAATTTGCTGGGCATGGTGATGCACGCCTGTAATCCCAGCTACTCAGGAGGCTGAGGCAGGAGAATCACTTGGACCCAGGAGGTGGAGTTTGCAGTGAGCCAAGACCGCATCACTGCACTGCAGCGTGGGCAACAGAACAAGACTCTGTCTCAAAAAAAAAAAAAAAAAAAAAAAAATCATTTTCAAGGCACCGTGCATGAAATAAACCAAAGACTGAAGCACTTGAGATAAGTGGGTGTTGGGCACCTCATATAAACAGTTATAGGTTGCTCTGGAACTGGGAGTATCACTTGGAAAAAACTGGAGAGGTGAAAAGTTTGCAGACTACAACTGCAGACTTTTGCTTTCTGTGAAAAAATGACAGACACAACAGGCAAAAATAGACAAACCACCCCAGAAAAAGGACAGGAGGAATTGTGTTTTTCTATTTCCTAATGAAAAATTGTCATCACTGTTAATGATCATCCTTCAATCAATAATGTCAAAGATCCATACAACATGGCTGTGCATGGTGGCTCACACCTGTAATCCCAGCACTTTGGGAGGCACAGGTGGGCAGATCACTTGAGCTGAAGAGTTTGAGACCAGCCTGGGCAACATGGCAAAACCCTGTCTCTACGAAAAAAAAAAAAAAAAAAAAATTAGCTGGACATGGTGGTGCACACCTGTAGTCACAGCTACTTGGGAAACTGAGGTGGGAAGATCACTTGAGCCTGGGAGGCAGAGGTCGCAGTGAGCCAAGATCACACCACTGCACTCAGAGCAAGACTCTGTCTCAAAAAAAAAAAAAAAAAGAACCATACAACCACAACCATCTTTATAATGTGTGTGTGTATAAACGTGAAAACAGAACACCAAACAGGTTACATGACTTCTCCAGAATCCAACAGATCAAGAGCTGACTCACACAAGGAAACACACTTAAATGACTCAGAAAACGCTTCTCCAATCACTAGAGTCGACCAGTCAAAACATGCAGTGGTGACAAAAATGTGTGCAAGAATAACCAGCAGCAGATCTGCATTTATTCTGGTGGTCAGGGAAGGGCTTCCAGGGTGCCTGATTTTCAAATCTGTTGTTTCTCTAGGATTCTGGTTGACTTTGAAGAGTAATCGCTTTTGGGGCTTAAGTACCTGTTACCGTTTTTCTTGTATTCTTTGGACAAAACTCATTAGATGAGAAGTCCTGAAAATATTCAGTTACTGGGATGTGTAAATCAGATGATTTGAATTTTACTTCAACATTATATTTCTCAGGGACATTGGTCAGAACAGTAAGTGTAATGGAATATTCTGTCCCTGTTGGTTTGGTCTCATGGTGTCCAATTCTGCTACTACCAGCTAGCTCTGTGTACTTCAGTGAGTCTCTCTTCTGTGAGCCTTAGCTTTCTCATGGGTAAAGGAGGACTGGACTAGGTCACCTCTAACATCTATTCTGGGTTTTTTAATTTTGTTTTTGTTTTTGAGACAGAGTCTCGCTTATGTGACCCAGGTTGGTCCCAAACTCCTGCTGGTCAAGCAGTCTTCCTGCCTCAGCCTCTTAAGTCGCTGAGATTACAGGCATGAGCCACCACACCCAGCTCCTGTTATGATTTTTAAGCAGACCTATGAGTAAGTTAACACATCTGAGCCTCAGTCTCTTCATCTGTAAAATGGGAATAAAAAGGTCTACCTTGCAAAGTTACATGAACATTGTTGATAAAAGTAAACCACCAGACACGTATCTAGACAAATTTCAGTCCAAGCTATTTTTGCACATGAGAAATCTCAGAACTAAAATATGACACTCACTCATCCAAGATACCATTTGAAGGATTATTGATAGGCTGGTTTTAACCAATTTCAGGCACTAATATTGTATTGAAAGCTCTGCATCCATAACAAATTTAACATACAAAATTGACGGTCACAAATTTAACATCCTCACTTTAAAATCTTTTTTTAAAGATACACTAGAAATTTGACCTATTGATGTAAATGTTGTGGTTTCATTCACTTCCTTATATTACACAAAATTTAGCAGGCTTGTCTTCAAATCCTTTTTGCTACTTATTAAGAGAAAAAAAAAAAGAATTTTCATTAAAACTGAGCAATTGGCCTACAAAGGGGGGAGGAGGATTACAAAATCCCCTTGACTCTCTCTCAGAAACAGAACCAGGCCCACATTTGAGGAATGCCAAATGATTCTCATTAAAGTAATGAGCATACTTTCAGTGACATGTGTCTGACCGCCTTTAATTTAGTTGGCAGGACTTGTGGCAGCCAGAAACCCAAAAATATCACCCAGCTGGCAATTCCTGCTCACACACCTAACAGACGTATTTCACACTGTTTCAGAGATGCCCCACCCTAGACAGATGGGGTGTAAGGTCATATGCAAATTGTTGTGACATTAAACATACATTCCTTGTGACCACACTAACAGGTTGAATTTAATACATTGAATTCCCCTAGTTCCTTCTTTATAAAATTCCCTCTAACTTGAACAGATTTAGTTGCTTTCTGCTCCTGCCCTACCCAACAAGCTAAAGTTATTTTTAACTTACAACTACTACTGATAAGTACTTTTCACCAAAAAAAAAAAAAAAAACCCTTTCAGAAAGAGACACTATGAAAAAACAAAGTATCATTGCACTTCAGTGAGAAGTAGTCAGCCCCTCAGCCAAAGCTATAAACCAAAGTCATTTTGGTTTAGAAGCAACAAAATACTTTATGTTTATGATTTTTTTCACAGTCCTTTCTACAATTTCTGTAAACAGTCTTATGAGGAAGTGGACAGGTAAATTTGTGTTGTGTGTACCTTTGAAAATATAGTCTTCCAGCCGGGTATGGTGGCTCACTCCTATAATCCCAGCACTTTGGGAGGCCGAGGTGGGTGGATCACCTGAGGTCAGGAGTTCAAGACCAGCCTGGCCAAGATGGTGAAACCCAGTCTCTACTAAAAATACAAAAAAGGCCAGGCACGGTGGCTCACACCTGTAATCTCAGCACTTTGGGAGGCCAAGGCAGGCGGATCACCAGAGGTCAGAAGTTCAAGACCAGCCTGGCCAACATGGTGAAACCCTGTTTCCACTAAAAAATTACAAAAATTAGCAGGGCATGGTGGCAGGTGCCTGTAATCCCAGTTACTCAAGAGGCTGCGGCAGGAGAATCTCTTGAACCCAGGAGGCAGATGTTGCAGTTAGCCGAGATCACGCCATCGAACTCCAGCCTAGGCGACAAGAACGAGACTTCGTCTCAAAAAAAAAAAAATTAGACGGACGTGTGGCGTGCACCTGTAATCCCAGCTGCTCAGGAGGCTGAGGCGGATAATTGCTTGAACCTGGGAGGCGGAGGTTGCAGTGAGCCGAGATCGTGCCGCTGCACTCCAGCCTGGGTGACAGAGCAAGACTCTATCTCAAAAAAAAGAAAAGAAAAAGAAAATATAGTCTTCCACATTTTCTACTGAATAAGGCCCATTTCCATAGTTCAAGTGTAATAAATAGTAACTAATAAGATGCAAGGAATTATTTCATTATACTTGTACTCCATTAGACACATTTGTCCCACATCTGGAAATTTGCTGAGTGAGCTATGCTCCATGCCCTTAAAACCTTACAGTTTGATGGGGAAGGTGGACATGACTTAATTGAGTAAAAGATGGAGGTGCAAACTTTGCATAAAGATAATGACAATAAAGAGCCATTAGCATTGGCACTGTTAGAAGTCCTTCATACATATTACCTCAATAAATCCTCAAAACACCTTTTGAGGTAGGTACTATCATTATTCCCATTTTACAAAGGAAGGAAGTATGGTACAGAGATGTTAAGTAACTTGCCCAAGATCACACAGCTTTTTAAGTGGGGACTATGATTTGGACCCAGTGAGTCTGGCTCTAGTCAGGGTTAGAGGTAAGCCTGGGTACCCGCTGGAGTCCCACCACATCTGCTAGGTGATCTCATGCAGGCTATTTAACTTTTCTGAGCTGAAGTTTCCTCATCTATAAAATTGGACTAGCCAGGAGATCGAGACCATCCTGGCTAACATGGTGAAACCCCGTCTCTACTAAAAAATACAAAAAAAAACAAAAACAAAAAAAACTAGCCAGGTGCGGTGGCGGGCGCCTGTAGTCCCAGCTACTCGGGAGGCTGAGGCAGGAGAATGGCGTAAACCCGGGGGGCAGAGCTTGCAGTGAGCCGAGATCCGGGCACTGCTCTCCAGCCTGGGCGACAGAGGAAGACTCCGTCTCAAAAAAAAAAAAAAAGAAAAGAAAATTGGACTAGCAATTTCTAGCTCACAGGTTTATGAGGAGTATGAAACAGGAGTGTGTTTGCAAAGTGACTGGCACACTGTCCTCAGCATGGCAGACATCTATCATCAGTGGAATAGGACATTAATTTTTTTTTTCTAAGATGCCACCTTTTGACTACCTTCCCCATCTGCCTCACTAACCCGTAAAGCATCACTATTGGAGAATGCAGCTATACGAGGCAGGACTGTGGACTGCCAACCCTCCCTTTGCCCCACCCTGCTATGTCCCTAGAAGTAATAAAATGTCAATAGGTAAAGACATAGGAGTTAGCGTTAGTGCCTTCCAGGTCAGCTCAACAACATTTGTTGATTTTTTTTTTTATTTTATTTTATTTTTTTTGAGAAGGAGTCTCACTTTTGTCACCCAGGCTGTGCAATGGTACAATCCTGGCTAACTGCAACATCCACCTCCTGGGTTCAAGCGATTCTCCTGCCTCAGCCTCCTGAGTAGCTGGGATTACAGGCACACACCAACACGCCTGGCTAATTTTTATATTTTTAGTAGAGATGGGGTTTCACCACGTTGGCCAGGCTGGTCTCGAACTCCTGATCGAGGTGATGCGCCCTCCTTGGCCTCCCAAAGTGCTGGAATTACAGGTGTGAGCCACTACGTCAGGCCCATTTGTTGATTTATTGATGTAAATGTACCATGTACCAAGAACCTTGTTAGACACTGTGGCACTAAACTCCTAAGACACAGTCCTGCCATCAAGGAGCTCACACTCCTAGAGGGGAGAAGAAAACACAAAAAATGAAATACCCAGCATGTAATTTGGGTAATGTGTTATACAAAACTATGCAGGAGAGGCAGTAGCTAAGTGTCTAAGCAATGAAACACACAGCCATGGTACACACGTTGTGTACACTGCCAAACCATTATGCTGCATGGGGTCCTAACCAGTCTGTGCTGTGCCTTGTGAAATTCTCTGAGTATCCACCTGTCTCTATGTCTTCAACCTGAAGCTATAACACTGATATTTTGCCTTTGGTGATTCTCAAATGCTCAGCTATGATAGGGTTTACAATCACAGAGCCTTCACAAAGTCAAGCCAGCATCTGATGTGAAGGTAACTGTTCTGGACATAGCCTAGCAAGTTCTTTTTCTTGAGGGGTCCAGCATCACAAAACTTCCCAGTAGAAACCATGTGTTTAAGTAAGTGTCAGCTGCCTGTACTCCTAATGCTTTGGGAGGCCAAGGCAGGAGGATCACTTGAGGCCAGAAGTTTGAGATGAGCCTGAGCAACATAGCAAGACCACATCTCTCAAAAAAATTTTTTCTTAATCAACCAGGCATGGTGTTGCACGCCTCTTGTCCTAGCTGCTCAGGAGGTTGAGGCAGGAGAATCACTTTAGCTTAAGAGTTCAAGGCTGCAGTGAGCCATGAATTGCACCAGTACACTCCAGCCTGGGTGATAGAGAAAGATCCTGGTTCAAAAAAAAAAAAAAAAAAAGTGTCAATTTAGATTTTTTATGGTGGGAAAAATCTAAAACAGTCAATCATACTTCAGAAGAAGCCTGCATTAAGATATGATAGCAACACTTCTGGGTTTTTTTGTTTTGTTTTGTTTTGTTTTTTGAGCAACAGAAAGCTGAAGGACTAGAGACAAACACTGAGGCTTCCTAAGATTAGTTATTAGACAAAAAGACAAGGACAAAAATAATTGTAATCTCCTATTTGTGCTTGAATTTTAGAAGTTAAAGAAACTTTCACCAACTTTGAGCCACTCAACCCTTTATAGTAGTCAGCCATCAACACAATAATGCTGTGTAACAATAAATCACAAAAATCTCAGTAGCATTCAACAAGACACATTTATTTCTTGCTAACACATCTGTGGGGTCAACTGGCGTGTCTGCTCCATGTGTCACATCCTGGGGACACATGAACATCACGCAAGCCACTCCAGGAGCAGTGGCTACTCAGGGTATGCTCTTTTCATGGAGCAGGTGAACACACAAAACATCAAGACCAACCAGGCAAGTACATACATCAGATCCTCTGCTCACATCACATCCATCAGCATCCCATTGGCTAAAGCCAGTCACATGGCCAAGCCCACTGTCAAGAATTAGAAAAATACACATCACCAAAAAGTGTGGGCGCATGATGCTACTGGAAAGGAGGGAAGAATGGTTACTAATAATTCAATCTACCACAGCTTTTAAACCATCCTGAAAGGTAGGCATTATTGGCTCCATTTTTTCATGACAGTTGAGTAAATGGGGCCTTAAGAGTTTAAGTCATTCATCCGAGGGAGGACAGGTAGTAAGTATGCTGCTCCAGCAGAATTAGAATTCAAATCTTCTACCTTCTGGCCCTTTGTGGTTTCTATAGGTATGTAGCTAGCTTACTAACACATAACTAACACACATCTTTAATAATCACATCCCAGCTGGGCATGGTGGCCAACGCCTGTAATCCTAACACTTTGGGAGG
The DNA here is from genome assembly GCF_049350105.2 of Macaca mulatta. NCBI lineage: Eukaryota > Metazoa > Chordata > Mammalia > Primates > Cercopithecidae > Macaca > Macaca mulatta. Next base: position 133,956,046 of record NC_133413.1, on the reverse strand, counting down.
CCAAGGAAGGAGGATCAGTTGAGCCCAGGAGTTCAAGACTAGCCTGGGCAAGATGGCAAAACCCCATCTCTACAAAAAATATAAAAAATTAGCCTGGTGCAGTGGTGAGTGCCTGTAGTCCCAGCTACTGGGGCTGAGGTGGGAGGATCGCTTGAGCTGGGGAGGCTGAGGCTACAGTGAGCCATGATCACTCACTCTAGCCTGGGTGACAGAATGAGATCCTGTCTCAAAAATAATCATAATCACATCCCTTAATTATGCAGATACCAATTCTCTCCAACAGAGACCAGACACAACATTGCCTCATTTGTTAGCACCATCACAGTGTTTAACATTTGTTTGGGACTTCTGTAATGTTTTTACAAGCTTTTTTTTTACTATTATTACACCAATAAATTATTTACGGTGGGAAATCTAAATCAGAAAGCTCTGGCTACTTGAAAACAAACTTTATTAAAAACATCTTCCCAGTCCAACATGTAGCCTCATAGGGCACACACAGTTTCTTTGCCTGAGCCTTAAAGATTACACCGAGTCATTGGACGAGATGATATTGACGGCAGCAGAGAAAGGAGTATGGAAGAATCAAGTTTGAAGCTAATGCTTGAGCGTGGGATTTTTACTCTGCTGCTGCTGTCCTGTGCAAACTAATTGCCAAATAGACCAGGCTGTAAAGCATCATAACTAGAGGTGATGAAGGGCAAGAAGCCACCCTCACGCCAGCAGCCTCCCATGTCCATTCACTTATTCACACAGTTGCTGAAGGCCTGCACCGGGCCTGGCAGTGTGCAGGGGCTGAAATGCCTCCAGAACAAGACAGACCAGCTCTCATGGAGTTCCCACTGCTGACAGGGGTAGATTGTTACAACAACAACATAAAGTAAAAGCAAACAGGGTAGTTTCAGATTGTACTGTAGCATTGGCCCTGGGTACATCATTTAACCCCTGTCTTAGAGTGTTCGGGTAGGGTGGGGGCGCTGTTCTTTTTCTCCACTCCCACCCTGCGGGAACCAGATACCTCCCGGGGCTTCCTCTCCTTCCCCTCCTTTGCTACCCCAGAGGCAGGCCTGATGGAGGACTGGTTAGTGACAGCTAAGAGGTCCGGAGGGCTGGGAGGCTGTCCCTCCTCCCCGCTCCAACCCTCGCGCGCTAGGGCGGGGTTGGAGCTGTGAGCGAGGTCAGTAGGCTGCGCCCCCTACTCTCCGCCCGGCTACGCGGTGCCGGCCACAGCTCTGCGGACGGTCTCGGAGGCTGATCTGGCTGCGGAGGTCCATCCTGACAGCTACAGGGCAGGAAGGGGGCTGGCCCTGCTCCCCACGCCCACCACGCAGGGACCCAGACGCCGCTCCGGCCGCTTCCCTGCACCTCGTCAGCCCGGGAGCTGCAGGAGACCCGAGGACAGCTTTCCGAGCGCCGGGCCTCGCTCTGGGACGACGGTGTCCTGGGGGAGGGGAGGGCGCGCGGAGGTGCCAGGGGCTGCGGCGGACCCGGCCTGGCAGCACCGCTTCAAGTTTCCACCGGCGCGGTTGTGCAACCGGGAGAGGAGCGTGAGCCGCAGGCGCCTCGGAAAACAAGCCGAGCCCATAAACAAAGCCACGTGGCCTCCGGGCCGGGGGGCCGGGCTAAGAGCAGGCGGCTCTTCCGGCAACAAAGAGCAGCGGCCGGCAGCGGGCATAAATACTGCGGCAGCGACTGCCGCGCAGCACTCCCGGAGCCTGCAGCGCCTGAGACCACCCCCCCCGCCCTCCGAGCCCGCCGCCCGGCAGGGTGCCCCGCGCCGTTCCCGCCGCCCCCACGCCTGTTCCCGGCCGTCGTCCCCGTCGCGGGCCCCTGCACCCCGAGCATCCGCCCCGGGTGGCGCGTCCCCGAGGCCACCAGGCCGGCCTCTTTTCCCCATCCGTCCCGTCCGCTCGCGGTGCCATGCCATTCCTCGGGCAGGACTGGCGGTCCCCTGGGCAGAGCTGGGTGAAGACGGCCGACGGCTGGAAGCGCTTCCTGGATGAGAAGAGCGGCAGCTTCGTGAGCGACCTCAGCAGGTGAGGGGACCCGCCACCAACTTCCAGCCCCCGCGAAACTGACCCGGGCTGGTCTAGGGGGCGCAGGGACCGCGAATGAGGCGTAGGCAGGGCTGGAGCGGGCTGAGGAGGGAGACCGTGGCCCGGAGGGTGGGACTGCAGTGCCTGATTTCTGTAGAGGTCTCCGGACCATCGGAGACGGGAAATTCGGTTTCTCTTCTTGTTCAAGGTCAGTGTCTCCAAGTGGACACGACTCCTTACAGAACACCTGGTCCCTCTGAGAGTCTGATGACATTCGCGGATCGTGTCCCCAAACGCTCGCTGAAACTTAATGACACAGCTTTAGTGGTCCATGCTTTAAGGACACAGAAGTCGCGCACTTTGCCCTTGTGGGGGCGCGGGCTGGTGGGCTGAGCCCCTTCACCGCGGGGTGGCCCGGCTCCCAGCGCCCAAGCACTGTGGACGCGACGGGTGACGGGATCCGACGCAGGTCCCGCCTGGAGCGGTTCCAGGCCCTGCCCAGGCACGGGCAACCACAAGTGGCCGGGAGGATGAGTAACTAGGAAGGGACAGACAGATGGTCCCTGGAGCAGCCGCTTACTGGGCGGACTTGGGAGCGGTGGAGGCTCGGGGCTGCAGAGGTGCAGAGGAGGGAAGTGGGCAGGGGATGAAACCCACGACAGCTCTGCTTCTGGGAGGACAGGGCTCTTGCACCTGTTTCCTCGGTGGCCCTCTCGGTCGATCGGCTTTATATAGAGAGTGCGCTCCGTTTCCAGGGGTGCCTGTCAGCTGCGAAAAGCCTGCCTGGCCCCGGTGAACCTCTGGATTTGAGGTCTTACCTGAGCCCTGTGGTCTGATGGGAAACCTGAGGTCCGCTGCGCTCCCCGCTCAGCTTGGCGAACGACGCTAGCGCCCGGCTAGTAAGTCAGGTAGCCTGGAATTTCTCAGCCCCTGATCTCAACAGTTGACTTTCAGAGACTCTTAGCATTTAGTCTCGTGAGGCGGGGGGGCGATGAAAGTGGTTCCAGAAGGGACTGGTGCAGCCAGAGTCACCCTTGGGAGCCTTTTCCTGCCGCCTTTGGTTAAAACCATGGGCCCCTGCACCCTTAAATTGGCTTCAATGGAGAATTCTGTTTCTGGGCCAGGTTCCCGCTTACTGAGATTTACCAGTGGTTGCTTGGAAAAAGCATTGGCAATAAATTTTGAGAAGACTATCAAGAAAATGTGGTTATTTTGTCAGCTTGACCTCCCGTGCCTCCCATTTGTTTGCGATTTGTAATGCATCAAATTCCCATTGTCTCACAATGTAAAGAAAGACATTATTTAATCCTGGTGGTCTGTCCGGAGAGACTTAAGCATATTAACTGCCAGCATATAACCATTTATGTTGTAGTTACTTGGAGGCAGTCCCAGGGGAATTTAGGGACCACCATAAGGAAATCTTATTTACATAAAATCAGGTAATTTATTTACAGTAAAGTAAGACCAACTGCTGTTGACAGACTGTGTCTTTTATCTACTGGAGTTACCAATTATGCCTAAATTATTCTCCCTCAACAAAATGGGAAACTTCCTTCCTCCTTGTTCCTAAGGACAATGATCTAATATTTTGGTACTTTATTTCTGTCTACAAGTTCAGGTTCTTTCTAGAAAAGTGCAGAAAGGGTCTGAAGAGTCATATTAGAGCCACTCACCCAAATATAATTTCAGGATGCTTCTCAGTGGATAGCAGATGATTGCGTTCAGCAGGAGAAGATTTAAAATGTAGGGTTGTATTAATACTCACGCTACTCGGGAGGCTGAGGTAGGAGGATCGCCCAGAAGTTCAAGGTGGCAGCAAGTCATGACTGTGCCACTGCGCTCCAGTCTGGGCCACAGACCAAGACCCTGTCTCTAAAAATAAATAAACAATTAAAATTTGCTTTAAAATACCCTGTACCAGCATCAGGAGAGAAACTGGTGTCACTCTCCCTTAGAAATAAATAGTGGCATCTTTGTCTTCACAGTGTGGAAGACCTGAAGATGGTCTTAACTTACCACAAAAGTTTAGACTGGGCTGGGATCAGGTGGCTTCCTGCACAGCCCCCCTCCCATGTCCCTGTCCCCTTCATAAGCCTCTTTTCTTTCTTCCCATTTCACACCTGAGCTGGAGCTGTCACATCCATCATCATTACCGCAAATAGTCATTGATATACTGACCACCTGTGGTCTCCTTTGAGTCAGCGTTTAGGAATCATTGGGTAGCCTCCTAGCAAAGCAGCTGGCTGTTTGTTTGCAGGGTATTTTTTTTTTCCAGCAACTGTAAACAATCCCTTCCCTACTTAGCATGAGAAGCCTGCCAACTTCTTAAAAGCAGTTGGCCTTCTGTGGTCTGGGTGTGTCATCTTAAATATCCTCAGTTTTTGGTGTTGGTGACGTTTCCCCGTGATGTCAGGTTTGGGCTGCGTGTCTGCCTACACAGGTGAAGCTGAATGCTTCTCCTGTTTTGAGAAAACAAAAGGCAGGCCCTTAAGCGGGCAAGGATCATGAAATAGAACTACAGAGACATGGTAGACTAATTCTCTAATTCCACAGACCATTCAGCAAGCGGCCCGAACAAGAACCCAGGATAAAGGATGCATGTGTTGGTTTTCAGCCTGGGGTTATTATTTTGTGTTGACCAAGGCTTGTCCACACAGCACACCTATTCTGGACTCAGCTGGCCATCTTCTCTGTGGTCCGGGACTCCAACCTTCTCCAGTGTAAAATGTTACAAATCCAGTCTCAGCCTTGTGTCCAGGAGTGAGATCATGGGAGGATTTAAGATAAGCTTAAAGCAGGACCCCTTCTCAAAAATGTTGAAATTATATAAAATAGAAGGGGAATGGCAAGTGTTAAATATGGTGGGGCAGATTTAAAATGCAAGGAAAGAGCTTGGCGTGAATTGGGATGATCCAAGAATGCTTCAAGGAAGTGGTGGTTCAGGCGCCTGCACAGCCCTCCTCAGCAACCACCCCCTCACCGCCCACCCCCAGGATGAGTAACCTAAGCTGTCTGAGCCTCTGCCACTCTTTTCTAAGCCTACACTTCTGTCTTTGAAAACTGACTCAAATGTTGCTTTACTGTATAGCTAAGGCTGGACCCGGAAGCAGGAAGTTTACCTTGGTGCCTGGATAAAAATAATAGTTCAGATTTTATGAGTGCTTACTGTGTGCAAGACACTGTTCTATGAGCGTTATACACTAGGCTGTTGGTTTCACCAGAGCATTCTGGGTACTAGCCTTGTGAGTTTGGCGATCTAGAGATGTGTCAGTAAATTGGCGTAGAAATCTCACTGGCTTTCATCAAGGCTATATAACTACAATTAAGCCTCTGGAGGCACGTCACAGCTTTCTTAAATGGTTTTTATTGCAAATGAAATGAGAAATAGGGCTTTATTTTTTTTTTCATTCCCTTCTTTATCTGCTGCCAAAACAGTCTTATTTATGGTCTTATTTTGAATTTTTTCTACATTTTTAAAAAGTTGCCTTAAAGTGTCTTGGTATGTGGTAATGTGGGGCTGGGGAGTGCGTCTTTTTCTTATTCTAGGCCTGTGCCTATAAAAATCAAGATTAGTAAATAGTGACTACAAAATAGCAACTTGCTGGCTATTATTGAATTTAGTGAAGAAAGCAGCCTCGTTGAGATGGTTTTGCTTATTAAAAAAAAAAAAAATCCAGTGCTCCAATTCCTAAATGGTGGTGGTTTTTCTTGTTAAAAATTTCGGTTGTAATTTTCCATTGGCTTTGCATTTTCTTGAAAAGGACACAATTGAACTCTCAAAATAGCCTCTGACTGAATATATTATTGCTTAAAAGAAAACATATAAGTAGGCAACACAAATAAACCCCATAGGCCTTCTTTCCAGGCCCTACCTCCGGAATCTAATACCAAGTGAAAATATAGGGTTTCTCTTTGGTTAAAACTTTTCTACATTCGACAGTGAGAGAACATCATCAATTATGTAAAATTCTTTCTAAACTAGCTTTTGAAATGAGTCACTCAGGCTTAAAGCAGGTTATTGTAGTTTCTGAGGAAAGTGAGTGCTCCAGTTCCTTTAAAGAATGTTTTCAACTGGAAAAGAAAAAGATGAAATATAAATATTTGACCTTGCTAAGTAATGATCACAGTGTATGGCCCAGGCTCGGAAAATCTGCTGCTGAACCTTAAATGTTGAGAATAAGACAACCTCATTTTATGATTCTCTCTATGTGGAATTTATACTGTAGGTTTTTGTTGTTTGTGGGGGGTGTGTGTGTTCTTTCTAAGGAAGCCTTCATGTGGTATTTTTGCACACAAAATGTTCTAGCTTTGCTTTCTAAAGCTGATCTCAGCTGTGGTACATCACGGACCACTCAAATGACCTTCCATCTTTTGCTGTTTTTCTCAACGTTGATTGAAATGTCTTAAGTTAGCCTCAGGAATTCAGCTCTGTTCTTTGTTCTGTCCCTCTTTTCCTTCTGACCTTGGAGCAGAAAATCAACTGGTCAGTGATTCTATACCCCTATAGTCATGCAAATAGACAGAAACACACTCCTGTGTTATACAAAGCTTGGCCCAAAACACTCATCCTTGGCTTGTTTTCAAAAGTGCCTCTGAGAGGACATTTCTGCAGGACTCTATCTGAAACCTAAAAATATCCTGTTTCCCTGGATGAAAAGAAGGCTATCGAGTTTAGTAGGAAACTCAGTAAATGGTATTAAGCATGGCCTTATGAAGGAAGATTAACAAATGATTATTTATCATGTTAGCCCTTAAGGGTCCAGAAAAGCAACACTGAGTATATTGTTGGAGATGTCATATGTGAGCATATTAGCAAGATACTTGTACTAACTGAAGTGCTACTTAAGACAGTATTGTATTAATAACAAAAAGATACTGGAAGTTGCTTCAAATCTTTTTTTCTCTTCTACCATTTATACAATGCCAAGGAAATAGAGAAGTGCAGATGTACATAATTATACCCAGCAGATGTACATATTTATACCCAACAGATGTATATCCAAAAAAGATATAAATCAAATTGCATTTTAAATTCAGCAGAAAAACTCAGAACATTAAAGGAGTATAAAATATCGGTGGTATAGCAAAAAAAAAAAAAAATCTAATTTATGTTTTACCAGTTGGCATTATAAATCCTGTTTTATATACTTCGTGGGGGTTGAGGGAGTTAGGGAACCTATCTTATCATACTTCAACATTTCTCCTGCATTCCTTCTGTGGAAATTATTCAGATTTACTTTGAAGTAACATTGTATAGTTGAATAGCTTACTACCCCTCAAATGATTGCTCAGCCCACCGAGGGAAATAATCGCCAGGCCCGAGGTGAGCCTGCCCATCCTTCAGTGACCTGTGAATTAGGCAGGTACATCCAATGTCTGTTCAGCCCTTATAAACTTATCAATTATAAGTTTACCTTGTACAGTCAAGACCCAAAGTCTTCGCCTCACAGCATGATGCCTAGTGTGTGTTAGTCAAGGCACTACATGAAACCTAAGCAACTAGCACTATACACAAAGCATCTCCTAGAAATGGAGTTTATATGTCAGATTTTTGTAAATGTGATTGTGTTTTAAAGACATGTTGGAAGGATACTACTTAAAAGCAGCTTAAGTATACTTTAAATGGATGAATTGTATGGTATGTGAAGTTTATCTCAACGAAGCTGTGTTTTTTTGTTGTTGTTTTCTTTTTCTTAAGCAGCAGCAGCAGCAGCTTGGGGTAGAGGCTTTCGCAAAATGAAGGCATTGTGTAGTACAGCGATACCAGTAATCACCCCTCCCCTCCATTCATCGTTTTTGTTTCAAGTAATATTGTAGTACTCTGCATTGCTCTTAGTTGAAGAGTAGAGTGCTGTGTGTCAAATTACAATGCAAGGCACTGTTAAGGAATTCAAAAGAAGTAGAAGCTCCCATCCCTGCCTTCCACACAGATGTGAACTTGCTTCATCCTAAAGGAGAAGTCTGTGCCTATATAGACTTTTTATTTTTTTTGAGTGATCATTTTATTGTTTTATTTTGTTTGAGAAGCCTGTATGTTTGTTTGTCTTATAACTCAGTGAGTTATTTATAGAAACAGCTCAGGTTCATGTATAGCTGTTACATCTCATCCTCTTTGTCTTCTGTTATTCATAGTTACTGCAACAAGGAGGTATACAATAAGGAGAATCTTTTCAACAGCCTGAACTATGATGTTGCAGCCAAGAAGAGAAAGAAGGACATGCTGAATAGCAAAACCAAAACTCAGTGTAAGCCATTTGTTTTGAACTTCAGAAAAAATCTGTTTGAAGATAGTTATGATTGGTTCTTGGAGGAAAAAAAAAAAAAAAAACACCTCCCATGTCACACGTCTGCCTCAGTGTTTTACTGTGTGTCCCTGACAGAGGTTACTGAGATCTTAGCACTCAGAAACCTGGCTGTGCATTTTACAAGCGAGATTAACATATTCTTTATAGTCTTGTTTATAAGTCAGTTGCTAGTTGAGGGCCTTTTTTCCTGCCAGTCATTTGTATTTGGTTATTTTACAGTGATGTGGTCGGCTGAATCAGTTCCAGTATGTATTTTTATTTTGAACTGTTTTGAGGCTTTGAAAACAGATTTTTCTCCCTCTTTCCTTCTATAAATCCTATTAACATTTCTAGATACTATATGTAAGTATCAGCAGAGAATATAAAGTTGTATTAATAGCAGGAATTACAGGTTACTTTATCTGTAACGCATGTTTTCCTCATGTTATCTGTTTGATTTCTACTTTTCATGGGCTTATAGAAGTTTCAGGTTTGGCATTGAAAATAAACTTGTACTTGAGTATTAGGTTTGTGTGGTTTTTTTATTTTTTTATTTTTTATTTTTTGGTGTTTTTTTGTTTGTTTGTTTTTGTTTTTTGAGACAGTCTCTCTCTGTCACCCAGGCTGGAGTCAGTGGCATGATCTCAGCTCACTGCAACCTCCACCTCCCGGGTTTAAGTGATTCTCATGCCTCAGCCTCCTGAGTAGCTGGGATTACAAGCACCTGCCATCACACCTTGCTAATTTTTGTGTTTTTAGTAGAGACGGGGTCTTGCCATATTGCCATGTTGCCCAGGCTGGTCTCAAACTCCAGGGCTCAAGCCATCCACGCCCCTCTGTGCACAGCATGTGACTCAGTCTGTCAAAGCCTAATTTCATTTTTTGGTGGGGACGGAGTCTCACTCCGTCGCCCAGGCTAGAGTGCAGTGGCACAATCTTGGCTCACTGCAACCTCCATCTCCCGGTTTCAAGTGATTTTCCTGCCTCAACCTCCCAAGTACCTGGGATTACAGGCGCCTGCCACCACACCCAGCTAATTTTTATATTTTTAGAAGAGATGGGATTTCACCGTGTTGGCCAGGCTGGTCTCGAACTCCTGACCTCTAGTGATCTGCCTGCCTCAACCTCCCACAGTGCTGGGATTTCAGGCGTGAGCCATTGCATCCGGACTGTAATTTCTTATGGCATAATGTTTTAGAAAATAATAATAATAATTTGGAGCTTTGGTATAGGAAATCTGGCTATCAAAGATTTAGAGTGCTTCAGACAAAGCAACTTATAGCCCCAGTATTTCTACACTGCAGAAATTAAGCACTTGAAACTCCTTAGGTTGTCAGTAGAGTCCTTATCTTTTTTGTCAAAACTTTTAAAACTTTGGAATACATGAAATGAAATGTTTTAAATCTTGAGCATGTTGCAGATATTAAAGCTGTGTATTCTTTTTGTCTCTATAGATTTCCACCAAGAAAAATGGATCTATGTTCACAAAGGAAGTACTAAAGAGGTGAGCATCCATTCATTTACTAAGTTATGCTAAACCTTATCCCTTCCTGATAGCGTAGGGAGGGAGGGATATGGTAGGGAGGGAAATTACTTCAAATCATCAGTGTCTTCTTGGATGTGGGAGACAGCAGCTATTAGTCTATTATCTAGCCAACCATCAGAGTTTGGAACAACAGAGAGAGAAAGAAGCAAAAGTCACCAGGTGGACCCTCTAGACGTTCAATGAAATTATGTATGTAAAAGTGCTTTATAAAGACTGACATGCCCATCTCAACCATATTATTATATCGTCCTGGGTTTTGCCTGAGGGCAATGTCTCCCTTTTGTTCTAAGATCTCTTTGGACTTCAACTCAGTTAAATTTCAGTCCTGGAAGGAATAATCACTAAATATAGTAGAAGTTTTCAGTGCCTGCTCAGTGTGATGTGGGAGGGGACAAGACATTATAATAACTACATTTGTATGGCACTTTATAAAGCCCTTTTATGTATATTTTCTCTCTGCACAGGCATTTGCTAAAATAACTAGGATACAAGCATATGAAAGAATTTCTCTGACTGTCAGGGACCTCAGTGAACATCTAGTTCCCTCTGTGATTTGAGGTCCAGAGGGGGTCACTGATAGTCCCAAGACCACCCAGATACCCAGATACCAGGACTACGAGCCAGGACTTTATACTCCCAATTCCCTCTGTGTTCATAGGTTAAAAGATCAAAACTTCTTTGCTTTCTCCCAAAACCTTAAAAACACTTTTGATGATCACAGTGAGAAAAGCACTATTGGTATAAGGCAAGCTGGTGACACAGTTGGCGCAGGTAGGTCTAATTCTCCTCCTAGGAGTACGTTACAGTCACCAACCATCATGACCTCCCGTATCCCATACCTTGCTCCCAGTCTTCCCTTAATACACAATTACTTATGATTTTTCTAGACTAATATGTGGAAAAATCATAAGCAAGGTCCCAAATGGTACAAGTCAAGAAAAGGGCGTGTTTAACATGTGAGGGGCTGACTGAGGTAGCTGCTGGCTGTGTTACCCACCTTGGTGCCTCTCAAGGGCTTGTGGGTACAGGAAAGAAGCCAGTGCCCCAGGTCACCTAAGACAGGCATCAAGCTCATTTGGCAAAATCCAGTTGGGTTGTTGTAACTGGCTCATTCTGACATGGATGACCTCTGCATGCAGGAGTAACTTCTGTGCCTTTGTTTTCGCGTTCAGCGCCATGGATATTGCACTCTGGGGGAAGCTTTCAACAGACTGGACTTCTCAACTGCCATTTTGGATTCCAGAAGATTTAACTACGTGGTCCGGGTAAGTCTCAAATGCCTAAAGGCTCATCCAGGCCCTTTCCCAAGTTGAATCATCTCTTTGGGTTGTCTTGAAGTGGTTTCCCCAAAAAGTAACTTTTTAGGACCTTAAGAATTTTGAGGCAAGCAGAAAACAGACCCCTCAATCTCCTTCTTCCCCAACATACTTCAAGTTCTTAAGTGGGTCGCACTAGGATGTCCCTGAGATTGGCCAGGACGGGCAGGGGCCGCCATATTACCCCCGTGAGTGGGTTAAAGAGCCAGCCTCTTCAAGTGAAATTTCACGCCAAGCCCCTTCCAAGCCCGCCCTGTGGATACATGGGAACATGTCACAGGCAGCACCAGCCCTGGCAACAGCCTTAGCAAGAGAGAATTCAGCAGGAAGCAAACCCTAGAGCACTTTGGCCTGTTTCAAAACCCAGCACCTCTGACTGTTCTCACTGTCTCCCACTTGTCCTACTTCAGCTGACTCTGGGGGACCCCAAGGCATTCTCAGAAGAGGCCACAAAACTGGATGAGTTAAAGCACCTCCGTGTTTTGTGCCTGTGGTTCCCTTCCACCCCCGTGTGATAACAGTATTCAATCCCATGTCCACCGAAAGCTTAAAACTGCCTGTTTTGGCCAAGTGCAGTGGCTCACACCTGTAATCCCAGCACTTTGGGAGGCCGAAGTGGGTGGATCACCTGAGGTCAGGAGTTTGAGACCAGCCTGGACAACGTGGTGAAACCTCATCTCTACTAAATTCAAGAAAATTAGCCAGGCGTGGTGGCACACACCTGTAATCCCAGCTACTCAGGAGGCTGAGGCAGGAGAATTGCTTGAACCCGGGAGGTAGACATTGCAGTGAGCTGAGATCACGCCATTGTATTCTAGCCCGGGCAATAGGAGTGAGACTCCATCTTAAAAAAAGAAAAAAATACAATTCTGACTGTTTGGATCTGCCATTTTCCATTTTAAACCCATTTTGAAAAAAAAAAAGACTGATTGCGGTGACTCATGCCTGTAATCCCAGCACTTTGAGAGACTGAGGCAGGCGAATCACGAGGTCAGGAGTTCAAGACCAGCCTGGCCAACATAGTGAAACCCTGTCTCTACTAAAAATATAAAAAAAAATTATCCGGGTGTGGTGGCAGGTGCCTGTAATCCCAGCTACTCAGGAGGCTAAGGCTGGAGAATCACTTGAACCTGGGAGACAGAGGTTGCAGTGAGCTGAGATGGCGCCACTGCACTCCATCCTGGGCAACAGTGCGAGACTCCATCTCAAAAAAGAAAAAGTTAATGAGCAAAATATTAATGATGAATATGGTAAAGCAGATCAGCTTAACCATGACTGTCATGTTATTATTTTTAATTGGTTTATTATTTTGTTATCTCTGCCTACCCTCCAAAGCTCCCTTGTGTATTTTTGTCAGCAGTCAACCTGGGAGGTAGCAGCTGTTTGGGTTTTAGGCTCAGAAGTAGGAGGGAATTTTCCCCCGTGGGTGTGGTTGGTTTGGTTTTTATTTTCTTTTTCCTGGATTGTTGTGCTTCTCGGTGCTGTGCCACTGAGTCAGATGATTGCAGAGGCTCAGCCAGGGTGATGACATTCAAGGCCCCTTGAGACCTGGATCCTTCACCTGTCATCTGGGCAGATGCAGGCTTGGCTGTCCAAAGTGACCTGATAAAAACCCAGGCCTGCAAGAAGCAGGTTAGGAGCTGTGAGCTGAGCCTGTGACCAACAGAGCAGATATATTCGCTCTTCAGCTAAGCTCTTCTTCCAATCCAAAAGGGATAAAAATAAGAGACCTTCTTGGGTGAAATGTTCACGCCATTCAGTGTGACTCTGCAAGTTCACGGAGGTCACCTAGTCCTCCTAGGGCCCACAGACTAGTCTAGGCTGGTTGGAAATGGGCCCAGGATGATCTGGAAGCTTCTACTGCTAAGAATACGAATAGTTTCCATCTTCTGGGTATTAGAGGAAGACGCTTAGATCTGATGTCTTATTACAAACTGATCTTCAAAATGGTCAGTTTTTAGATGGCCTTCCTTTCTACCTGCTTTTCCTTTTACAAGAAATAAAGCAAAGGAACAAGCATCATGATAGTGAAAATCTATTTCATCCAATATGTTCATTTTCACCTTTTATCTTTTTAGTAACCCTATAAAATATGGGTGCTTTGATTATCTCTCTTTAAACAAATGCTAGTACAGTAAGATAAAATGACTTGTCCACGATCACAAAGGGATGAAATCAAGATCTGAAATCTGGGCAGTCTTAGAGTCTACACTTTTAACTGCTACCATGAGTTCTCTGTGAGCAGAGGATCTGAAGTAAAACAGCCTGAGGGCAGGTCCTAGCTCCACTGATTTCAAACTGTCTCAGCCTCCCTAGAGACATGGTTTCCTCCTCTGTAACAATGACTTACCTCAACTTTCCAAGGTAACTGGGGAAACTTAGTGATATAAACAGAAGCACTTTGCACAGTAGAATCTATAAGCACTTTGCACAGTAGAATCTATCTACTGTGCAAAGTCAGCCGCTAATGTTTACTATTACCCACTTACCAAAATTATTGATTTCCCCCTAAGATGCCTTTTCAGTTGAGTTGATTAAAATGTTTTCTACTTTTAAAAAAATAATTGGTGAATCTGGCACTTGCGTAAGACGCAGCACAGAGAACACGTATCCAAGAGTATCTAATTGTAAAATACATCATGAGCATTTTGCTTTAAATAATCTTAGAGAAACTGCTGAATGCTTTCAAAGTTGTTAGGCTCAGAAATAGTGGAAAAATATGTCTATTTTGCAAAGAACAATTTTTCCCCATCACTATTAGAGACCTCTGTAATTTGAGGAATAATATGTTATTTTTATAAAGAACTTAAAACTTTTTAATGATAGCCACCGTGTTTTGAGGTTTTCCTTCTTAGGAACTCAGTATACTTCTCATACACTCTTATCCTTAAACCAACTCTGCAAAGTAGCTTGCCAGTATATTATCCCCATCATACTACTTTGACCTAATGGTGTTTAAATGCTACAATGATTACTGGTTTCACTAAGGAGCTAAACTGATTTTAAGGGCCATTTGGAGGAAAAAAAAAAAAGTTCAAAGCCTTGAGAGCCAAATACATTTTCTGAAAATCTGTTATGTTCATGCTGGTTGTCATCTTCCCAAAAAGAGCCATGCAGAGGTAATAAAAGAGACGGCTAACACTGCTATCTCAAAGTGTTATCACTCAGCATGAAAATTTCATGGAATGTTTAGAGTTGGAAAATTTTTTACTATAACTTGGAAAGATGTTTATATAACATTTCTACATCAATTTCACTGGCTACAAGCTACATGTATTGGCCCTGCTCCCTCCCCTACACAGCCCCAGTGACATAAAGACAGTTCTAGCTATGTGTTTTAAAGATTTCACATCTCTAGAAGCAGCAGCTTACCTACTCGTAGAAGGACATTTAAAACATAGTTTACCCTATAGCTCAAGACCAACACATTTTGGAAATTCCCTCGGGGAGCTGGAGAGGATTCCAGAGGCTGAGCCAGTCGGACTGGAAGTTTGTAAACATGAGTAGGTGAGTGCTGACTAACCAGGTCACAGAGAGGTCAGAGGATTGAGTGAGTCTTGAGCATCAAGTCAACCAGGAGAAGGTTTCAGAGACCATCACCCATGTAATGGCTCTGCAGTGAGCCTGCTGTGATCCCAGTGGTTCTTAGCCCTGGCTGCACATTGAAATCACCTTCGAAGCTTGTTAAACTACAGAAGCCCACCTCTGGAGTTTCCAATTTAATTAGTTGAAGGTGGTACCCAGGCATTGCTACTTTTAAAACGTCTGCCTGGTGATCTCAATGAGTTTTCAAGTTTACAGACCAGCTCGGAAACTACTTTGGAGCCCAGATATTACATTTTGCATATTAATGAGAATTTTTAAACAAAGTGCATGGAGACATTAAACTCTAGATATGACTTCTGGTCCTTCAGGAATTTAGTGATGGAAAGAGGACAGCCCCTCCTATATTCCAGCTCAAAGTTCGAAGTTTGTTTTTTGTGGTACCTTCTGCGCATCAATCACTTTACTTCTCTGAACTATAAAACTGGGATAACCATACCATACCTATACTGAAGCATTTTTATGAGAATGAACAAATAAAATGTAAAAATAAAGGCAGTGGGTGTAAACGTGTTATATACATTTCAAAATGCAATGTAACTTACTTTTCAGAAAGTTAAGTAGGATTTTAGCATATGCAACCACCTTTCTAGGGTGACTAAACCTGAAGACTCAATTCATAGGCCAGATACAGTTGGGGACAGAGATTTGCCTATTTGCAGTGGGACTTCTGAGGCCCTTAGAATGGTTGTACATTTTTAAAATCTTTATATTCTCGCCAGAGAGGCTCAATGACAGAAAACACCAACATTTATCCAAACAACTGCCCCTGTTCCCTTGGTCCCTAGTGAGTCCCTTGAGAAACTGCATTATTGGGATAAGATGGAATTAAGATAAAAACTGAGCAGTACCAATAAAAAGTATGGCTTTAAAAGGTCATGAAAGCAACTGTTATTTGGTGTCTGTTATTGCTGAGTACAATGTAATACAGAGCTTAAACTTGAATTCAAACTTGTACTCCTCTAAAACCTGTATTATTTTCTCCAGGCCCTGCCACTATAGCCAGTGAGGGAAATAGATGAAATAAATCTGACTCTACCTTGAAGGTCTGCAGCAGGGGTCAGCCAACTCCTAGCCCTCAGGTCAATAGCCTACCATCTGTTTTTATATGGCCCATGAGCTAAGAATGATTTGTACGTTTTTCAATGTTTTAAAAAATTAAAAGTATAATATTTCATAACACATGGAAATTATGTGCAGCTCAAATTTCAGTATCCATAAATAAAGTTTTATTGGAACAGCTATGCTCATTCATTAGATACTGTCTGTGGCTGTTTTTGTGCAAAATGGCAGAGTTGGGTTCAGAGTTGAGCAACAGAGAGCTTATAGCCTGCAAGCCTAAAATATTTACTATCTGGATTTCTACAGAAAGAAAAAAAAGTATTGCCCCCTGCCATACAGTATAACTGATAGCCTGAGAAGTGTGCATTAGAAGAAGTTACCTACTCTGACACCATGAGAATGAATTTGAAAAGAACCAAGATGTGCTAGAGGCAGATAGGCTATGAAGTTTCGGAAGGGTAGCATTACTGTGGGCAGGATATTCAAGAAAGACTTCAAGGAGAAAGTGGGATTTAAACTGGTCTTGAGTAAGGGTAGAACTCAGGGGAACTGGTTTGAGGCAGGCAGGCAGGTATAAGGTCTGTTGAGAGATCAGTGAGCAGAATATTCAAGTATGGACAGAAGTAGCACAGTGTGCTTTAGAATATAGATCATGGGCTGGGTGCAGTGGCTCATACCTGTAATCCCAGCACTTTGGGAGGCTGAGGCAGGAGGATCACTTGAGGTCAGGAGTTCAAGACCAGCCTGGCCAACATGGTGAAACCCTGTCTCTACTAAAAATACAAAAATTAGCCAGGTGTGGTGGTGCACACCTGTTAATCCCAGCTACTTGGGAGGCTGAGGCAGGAGAATCACTTGAACCTGGGAGGCAGAGGTTACAGTGAGCCAAGATCGTGCCACTGCCCTCTAGCCTGGGTGACAGAGGCTGTTGTTTTAGAAACTCTGTCTCAAAAAAAATAATAATATAAGATCATCGAAGGGTGTTGCCACGAGCTGGTTATTATGATCTTGGGCAGGCCTCTGTTGCCCATCTGTAAGATGGAAATGATGACAATAGCACCCTGCTCCTAGATATGATGAGGACTAAATGAGATAAGCAGTTTATGAGTGTTAGTCATGTATAGTAAGAAGTTTATAAACACTACTGATGATTGTTCATTTAAATATGGCTAGAAAAGGAGATTGGACAGACTTGAGAAGAGGCTTCGAGTGTGAGGCTACATTATCTAGTACGCAGGAGGAAGCCACTGGAAAAAAACAAGAAACAGCACCTTGGCCAAGCAGTGTTTCAGAAGGTCATGACTTCTAACAGGCTCTGGCATCCCCAGATGCCATCAACCAGCAAATTATAAATCTGTTACTTTGTGGTTTACAAATTCCATCTTTGTGTATCTACGTCTTTGATAAGCACAGTCAGGCTGTACAGTAGGCAGATGTTGTTAACCCATTTTAGAGGTGAGGAAGCAGAGGCCAGGGAACTGGGTGATTTGCACAAGGTTGCCTGCCCAGGAAGGGACGTGGAATAGAGGCAGGACCTAAGCCTGGTTCTCCAACTCCTGCTCCAGTGCTCTCTCCTTTCAACCGCATTGCTTAGAAGGCAAAATGCAAAATGGAGCCTGCCTTTTATCACCACTAAAATATTTGCACACATGCACACACGCTATCACAGGAGAGGGTCTTAATGCCAGAATGACCTTTGATCTGATTACTCCTAGCTCTCTCTATGGGATGAGAATGAGCCCAACTCTATAGTAACTGTAGCTGCCATTAACAGCCCAGGAAGGTCAGGGAGAACTTGAGTACCAGTTTTCTCACTGGAGTAAACTGACCCATACATGCTAGTGGATGAAGAAGGACAAATAAAAGCTTGCAACCCCAGTTTCTTTGTCCCTCTGCAGCAGAGCATCACAACCTAAACCGATGCACATTCCTATTTTTTTCTGCGTTACCACCCTAAGTGCATTTGAATGTTTCCAGCAAGTTACTGCATTCCTACCACCCCTGAAAGCATTTTCCAAAAACATGTTTTAGTTTAAGTTGACTGGCGGTTTGGCAAACAAAAGGCTGGAATATGGCACAATGACTCAAATTTAAACCCAATGCCTTAAATTAAAGGCATGCTGTTGCCAAGCCCCTGGTGGGCCTTGATGTGCATCAGCATCCTGGCCCCTTCACACAGGTTCCTCTGCCACAGTGACCTTGGATTCACTGGAGGCTGTACATGCAGAGGCCTTCCTCTGATGGAGGGTGGCCTCAGCCACCTGGGCTTTAAACTGGTGCTATCTGGGATGAAGGAAAGGCCAACCACTGCAGCAGCAATAAAGGCAAAAGAGCAGAATCATGGGCCTGTTTGAAAATGATGCACAGAGTCAGGCGTGGTGGCTCACACCTGTAATCCCAGCACTCTGGGAGGCCACGGCAGGCAGATCACCTGAGGTCAGGAGTTTGAGACCAGCCTGGCCAACATGGTGAAACTCCATCTCTACTAAAAATACAAAAATTAGCTGGGCTGATGACACACTGCTGTAATCCCAGCTACTCTGAAGGCTGAGGCATGAGAATCACTTGAACCCGGGAGCCAAGATCTTGCCACCGCACTCCAGCCTGGGTAACAGAGGGAGACTCTGTCTCAAAACAAGAAAAAAGAAAAGAAATGATGCACAGAAATGATTGTGATCCCACCCTTCTGAAACTTCCAAGCCTATCTGCCTCCACCATATCTTGGTACTGGGAGCATTCACTTAGTCCCAGCTACTCAGAAGGCTGAGGCAGGAGAATCATTTGAACCCAAAAGGCGGAGGTTGAGGGCACAGGGTGGGTCCCTCAGTGACTGCTGGTTAAACTGCTAGTGATTTCATGGGAGGAAATCTGTATCTCCTGGAATTTCTGGCCTTGTTATTCATTTTTATTAGCATTCAGGCAGGCAGATCCTGAGGTGTCTAGGTGCCCACAGAAGTGGAGGCTGCTCACAGACACGGGGACATGGCCACAGCATTAGAGGGGGCTGTGCGGAAAAAGGAGGCCACCTGAAGAAGTGGGAGATGCCCGCACCACCCTAGGTGTAGTAGGGTATTTGCAGAAGTAGGAGGGTACCCACAGAAATGAGGGCTCCCGTGGAAATGGGGGAAGATTAAGAGACTAGAGCATAGACTCCTAATAGTATAAAATAATTTAAGCATGCACTCTCAATTTATGCATATTCATAAATTCACTTAGAACTCATACACCTCTAAAAGATGCCAGTAATGACATCTACCCTGCAGTGTTGCTGTGAGAATGAAACTGAATGTCAACCTGGTAAATGCTGTAGAACCACACCTGGGATGTGGTAACATTCAAGGAGTGTAGTAGTTGTTGCTGTTACTGTCATCATCAACTTGAGGGACCTTATTGTGGGCATTAGAAAATACACAAAATCAGAGATTAAAGATCATATAAAATACTGAGATTTCTGTTTTGTTAGTTTTCTACCTGATTTTCTTTCCAGTACTACTTCAGAGACTGCTGGATTGAAAGTGTGCCCATTTTGTATAATTTTTTTTCTTGATGACTCAGGATCTAAACCTATAGCACTAGCATCCCAGCAGTGTTTTTTCTTTTTTTTTGTTTTTGTTTTTTGTTTTTGTTTGTTTTTTCTTTGTTTTTGTTTTGTTTTGTTTTGAGACAGAGTCTCGCTCTGTCACCAGGCTGGAGTGCAGTGGCACGATCTCAGCTCACTGCCACCTCTGCCTCCTGGGTTTAAGTGATTCTCCCGCCTCAGCCTCCTGAGTAGCTGGGATTACAGATGCCAGCCACCACACCCGGCTAATTTTTGTATTTTTAGTAGAGACAGGGTTTCACCATGTTGGCCAGGATGGTCTCTATCTCTTGACCTTGCGATCCACCTGTCTCAGCCTCCAAAAGTGCTGGGATTACAGGCGTGAGCCACCGTGCCCGGCCAATGTTTTCTATTAAAATTCTAGCTAAGCATCTTGGCCCTGTCGGGGGCTTATCACACCTTGGGATGTGCCAAATTGTTCAGGTGAGCTGGGTTTTCAGTGCCAGTCCCACAGACCTTTTCTCATCCAAGGAGGGATGCTCCTGAGAGCATTTACACTGTGCTCTAAGTATCTGGGACCCAGAATCTAAAGGCCTCATGAGTCCAGTAAAGGAAGAGGTCTCCGACGGCAAGAAGTGGGAATTGACAGCATCCTCCTGCTAGGTCTCCATATGCAGCAAATTGCTTCAAATGAATGCTTTTGAATCCCTGAACAGGTATTTCTACATTGGGCCCAAACACCTAGTGTTGCCATAGCCACTTGAGAATCATGTCAGACCTGGCCCCTGCTTGTCAGGTGCTTCTGGGCTACTCTGGGGGGGACAAAGTATAACTATTCAAATGGCAAATTGAATTAGCACAGTCTGGGAGCCTTGGAGATGGCTTCTTGAAAGAGGTAGAACCTGAAATTCTCCTTCCTTGGGGGACGGCCAGTATTTGGCCAGATGGAAAGACAAGTGGAAGGCTTTGCAGAGACAAGCGATGTAAGCAGAACCTAGAAATGGGAAGGAGCGAACGTGAAGGGGAATGATTTTGGGTCGGGGTCAATAGCAATATGACATTCAGCCTGTAAAACTGTAGGGCAGAGGTGAGCGTTGCTGGAATAGATGGGAGCTCAGTTTAAGGAAGATCACTGCCAAACGTCACTGTTCAGATGGATGCAATGGGGAATCAACGGCCATTATCAATTCAAAAGTAACCAGGGCCAGGTGTGGTGGCTCACACCTGTAATCCCGACACTTTGGGAGACTGAGGCGGGTGATCACTTGAGGTGAGGAGTTTGAGACCAGCCTAGCCAACATGGTGAAACGCCATCTCTGTTAAAAATACAAAAATCAGCCGGACATGGTGGCAGGTACCTGTAGTCCCAGCTACTCAGAAGGCTGAGGCAGGAGAATTATTTGAACCTGAAAGGGGGAGGTTGCAGTGAGCCAGTTCACACCACTGCACTCTAGCCTGGGCAGCACAGTGAGACTCCGTCTCAAAAAAAAAAAAAAGAAAGAAAAGTAACCAGGATGGGTGAAAGATGAAGAGGCAAGTCTCTCTCTGCTGAGAATACAATTAATGCATATAAACTTGGCTCTCCTTATTATTTTAACTCCCTCTGTTAAAAGAGAGCTGTTTCACTTGCAAATAATATTTATCCAATCTTGACATGCCTGCAGATTATTAATGTCGCTGAAATTTTTTTCTCTTTCAACCTGTCAGTGTTCAAGCTCAAAGTCAGAAGAAAACTTTCCAGGTTTTTTATCTGTGTTATTCGCTGAGTAAATAAGGGTCTTGGAAGTACCCAGCACTCAGAGCAGGGAGAGGCACTGCCTAGTCTAACTGAAGGTTTATTATAGAAGACGCCACCTTCCTATAGATGGACACCCAACTTGGGTATTGAGCATGTGAGGCATGGCAAGGCTGCTTGAGGCTGGGCCTCGTTTCTGCCTTTGATAACTCTGGCAGATTTTCCAATCAGACATATACTTCATACTGTAGCACCCCACTTGTATACAAGATAAGGAATTTGGGGATAAATTGTGTTCTTATTCTTAACAATTCTGTATGAGAATGATAGAGTATACTTAGGTAAGAGCCTTGTGGTTTTGTCCTTTTAAACTAACAGGTAGAAGAAGCTGCTATTTTTGTTGATGCTTCTGAAAGCCCAAGTGTTTACTGTCCCTCCAGATCTCAGGCTGCTTGCCCTTCTGGAAAGTGTTTGAGATGTGTTTGCATTATAAGTAATTTACTCCTATGGCCCATGCCACTCCTGGGGCATCAGTCTGGAACCAGTCCCCATACAGATATCAGCCTGACCAGCCAGATGGTCTGCCATGGACCTTGATATGTCATTTGGCCATCATGAGCCGCCTCACCTGTAGCAGGAGGAAATTTGGGTAAACTGTTTCCTGAGTCCCTTCCAGCTACAACACTCTTTGATTCAAAAAGACAAATGTATGTTTAAAAAAAACACTATTTGTTGAGTGCCAGGCTGGGGGTAGAGTGGGAAACAGGACAACACTTGCTGTCTTGAGGGTTCCATCCTAATTAGCCCATCAGCAAGTAAGTGAGCAAGACCAGTTCAGATATGCATAAATGGAACAATGAAGAACAATGAAACCATAGTAAGATGAAGATGGCACCAGGGAGGCTTTCACATGAGATGGCCAGGAAAGGGTCCTCTGAGCCCGGGGCAGGCCACATTTGAACTGAGACCTGAGGGATGGGATGGAGCTGAGCATGTAAAGATGTGGCAGAGGCAAAGGCCCAGAGGTGAGAATAAGCTTGACCTACTCAAGAGACAAATAACCTGTGTAGCCAGAGCAGAATGAAATTGTGCAAAACTAGGCTGGAAAAGGAGTAGAAACCAGATCAGGGAGAACCTTGCCAGTCATGGTAAGGAGCTTGAGTTTTTTCCTAAGTGCAAGGAGAAGCCATTTGAGGATTTTAAGCAAAGAAGTAATGTGAACTGATGGATTTTTTAAACTATGAATGCTATACTAAAATAAATTGTAGGGAAGAAGATGTAAGAAGCCTGCTCTTGACACAAGTGTAGTGAGATAAGAGGGAAATCTCTCTTCTGCCCATTCATCTTGCACACACCACTTCAAACTCTGGTTCATATCCGCTCTGAGATTTGCTAGACGATATTGCTTGCAACTAGATTTGTCTCCTGTTCGTTGCCTCCAGAACTAGCATGAGCCAAAGCTGAAGGGCAGGATGTGGTTTCAGCATGTGGTGACCACCATCCCTCCCTCCAGTAGCTCAGAGCCGTTCCTGCTACTGCACAGCTCGTCACTGCAGATCATGCCGGATGCCCAGAGTGCCCACACGATAATGACACCATGGAATTCCAGAGGAGCCGAGAAGCCTCCTCCTCCTTCCCCTTCCCTCCCCCTGCCTCTCTTTAAACATAGCCACAAATTACTGGCACCTGGGCTAAAATTTGCCCAGTCAAAAACAAGCAGCCACTTCCAAACAAGACATTTTCCTCTGTTCTCTTTTTCTCTTGTGGCTAGGGGCAAAGAATCCAATTGGCTAAGTCATGTTGGTACACAGATTGCTAGATACAAACCTACTTTCCTAGGCACACAGCTCTCTTAACACAAATAAAAGCGATAAATTTGGGCTGTGCGCGATGGCTCACGCATGTAGTCCCAACACTTTGGGAGGCCAAAGTAGGTGGATCACCTGAGGTCAGGAGTTCAGGACCAGCCTGGCCAACATGGTAAAACTCAATCTCTACTAAAAATACAAAAAGTATCCAGGTGTGGTGGCGAGCACCTGTAATCCCAGCTACTCAGAAGGCTGAGGCAGGAGAATCATTTGAACCCAGGAGGTGGAGGTTGCAGTGAGCTGAGATCGCACCATTACACTCCAGCCTGGGCAACAGAGCGAGACTCTGTCTCAAAAATAAAAAAATAATTTGAAAGTCGGTAAATTCTGCTCTCTTCACCACTAGTTCCATACATCACTACCTAGTGGCTCTGGGCCTATAGAGTGATGCTGATGTGGGAAGTAGAACCTGTGGTTTACCTAAAGCAGTTGCTTCATCCTAAATGTGCTCTTAGCACTTTCTGGGCATTATAGCGCCCTTAATATTAAAAGTTGATTACCAGTCACAGCATAATATTATGTAAAATTTCTAGACTCTGTTTCCCCAGAACACAACAGTAAATGGTATTGCTCCATTTTTGGAGTAAAATTTGGCCCTCCATGCAAATTGATTGGCCTTGACAAAC
The DNA here is from genome assembly GCF_049350105.2 of Macaca mulatta. Lineage (NCBI taxonomy): Eukaryota > Metazoa > Chordata > Mammalia > Primates > Cercopithecidae > Macaca > Macaca mulatta. Next base: position 133,932,432 of record NC_133413.1, on the reverse strand, counting down.
TGAAGTCCTGAAACTGTCAGAATATATGTTCTGCCAGGCACAGTGGCTCATGCCTGCAATCCCAGCACTTTGCGAGGCTGAAACAGGAGGATCACTTGATCCCACAAGTTCAAGGCCAGCCTGGGTAACATAGGAAGACTCTGTCTCTACAAATAGAAATAAAAAACTTAGCCAGGCATAGTGGTGTGCCCCTGTGGTCCCAGCTACTTGGGAGGCTGAGGTGGGAAGATAACTTGAGCCTCGGAGGTCAAGGCTACAGTGAGCCATGACTGTGCCACTGCACTCCAGCCTAGGTGACAGAGTGAGACTGTCTCAATTAAAAAAAAGAAAATGTGTTCTCTATTAGACATATCTGGGCTCAAGTCCTGGCTCCACCATTTGCTACTGCTGGTATGGCTTTAGGTGAGTGCTTCTCTGAGCCTCAGTATCCTCATTGGTTAAATGGAGAACCTACCTCATTGGGTTGTTGTTAAAGATAAACAAGATTACACATGTATAGTGCTTAGCGCAGTTGCTGACACATAGTAAGCACCCCATTGTTATTGTTATTGTTATTGTTAGCAAAATAAGACTCCATGGTAGAAAAACCATGCAAGTCATAAAATGTATCAGCATTAACTTTTATCAACAGATAGGGTGCTATTAAATGTATCACCAACATAGTAAAATGATAGAAAGGAATATTACAGTGTGAAAGCATTTATGCATTTGTTTGACAACAGGTACAATTGAAATACAAATATGCATTTGTTTGACAACAGGTACAATTGAAGCAATTCCAAAGGTCTTTAAATGGGTTGTATTTGCCCTGTTAACTCAGTATTTCCTGACTGGCAATAATTTTACTTGGTAATGCTCTGTATTATGGTAAAAGCTAACGATAATAATTTATCGAGTATATTCTTTGTACCAGGCACAGTTATGAATGCTATGTGAACACATTTAATCTTCACTGCAACTCGGAAGTAGGTACTATTACTGTGCATATTTTGCAGGTGGGAAAACTGAAGCGGACAGTTTGCCTCTGGAGCCCTCACTCTTAAACTCTATGATATATACCAGAAACTCTATGATACAGCCCAGGTGCCAAATCTGGCGCTCCACCTGATTTGTAAATAAAGCTTTATTGGAACACACCCACGCCCACTCATTGACACATTGTCTATAGCCATTTCTGTACTATAGCTTCAGGGTGGAGTAGTTGCTCCAGAGACCATGTGGCCCACAAACCTTAAAACACCTACTGTTTAGCACTTTATGGAAAAAGTTTGCCAACCCCTGATGTCAACTTTAAACTTCACAAAAAGACTGGAGTTCAGAAAGGAAAGAAAGAATACCTTGTAATAAAAATGCTTATGTTTGGTATTTACTGTGGATTTGTACATATTTATCTCACTTAATTCTCATAGCAATCCTGTGAAGTAAGTAGTCTTTTTATTTCCATTTTAGAAATGAAGAATCAGGAGTTCAGAGGGATTAAATGATTTACACTGTAGGCTGGAGAGCAAACTCCATGAGTCTAGGGATCATGTGTCTTCATCGTCATGTCCCTGTCACCTACCACGATGCTGGCACAGGGTGGACACTCAGAAAATACTTGCTAAATGAATGACAGTTACAAAGGTCATCCAGCTAGAGAATCCAGGTCTTCTCCTATTCCAGGGTTCTTTCTCCTGACTCCACAACTGTCTGACAGTTAAAAAAAAGGTCCGGCGGGGGGGGGACTTTCCCTTGAGATAGGATGAAGCCCAGAGTGGTTAACATGTCATTATGCTGTCAATTGACAAGTTTTTGCTGCTATGTTCCTCCTTCTCCTTAGTCAGAGAAGATAATCAGACCAAAAGGCAGTTCGTTTCTCCTCCAATGCACAGTCATGGTGTTGAGAGTTTACTTGTCCTTGTGATTGGTGCATATTTTGACAAGATTAAAACTGACACCCTCATGAGATGGTAGTCACATGGAATCTGGGTTTTGGATGGATTTCAGGCAGTGCTCTGGCTGCCTTCCTCCCAACCCCTTGCCCCACCTCCTACCCAGTGATGAGTCACAGTGCACAGCCGATTGCCCTTCAAGAGCTGACCCAAGGCTTTTGTTTTCTTTCATCTGCTTCATGCTGGTCATGTGAGGATCAGGGTATTATTAGACCATCATCTTGGGCTTCTAAATCTTGCTGTTGGTCAGGGAGATACATGAAAGGTTTAGTCAGTCCCTTTGTGCCATTTTCACTCCTCTCTTGACTGTCACATGCTGGTTGGTGGCAAAGCTAAACCACAGAATTCAGTGTGATCACCGCCCATGGCCATGGTCTCTACTGGTGTTTTGATTTCCCGCCTCTTTTAGCAGACACTCGGTGAGCTCCTAACTTCAGACTAGATCACCAGTACTGATTGTAACAAACCACCTCCTCCTCCGGTCAGCTGGCCTCATCTCTCCCTGCATGTGGAAAAGATACAGAAGCAGGGAGAAAAAGGAGTTTGGATGGGGGTGGGTTTTTTTATATGTAAAGTAAAATTACATTCAGGAAATTAAAAGTCTGTGTGTGGTTTAACAGGCTCCTAAAGGACTCCAGAGGGACAAAAATTTTACACAAATGCCATGGAAGCAGAGGTGCTCTGAATTGCCTAGGCTGTTGATCCAAAAGTTTCCATTCTCCTCTGCCACCCAATCTTTAAAATTTCATTTTGCTTCTTCCCTTGGGCTTGATTCCAGCGCCCACCAGAGTGTCATGCTCAGTGTTTATTGACCTGAAATGAAGTCGGGCTGAAACCTAGCCAGGAGATGAAATTCTCTTAGAGAGTTTCCTAACAGCGAAGATTCTAGCTTCAATGTAAAGGAGGGTTCTCGGTTCTCTATGTCTAGTCTACTGAGTCTCAGGCTACTTATTACCCCAACTACTTTTGCACCAGCCTGATAGTTTTCTCTGGGGGCCTGGTGGGTTCTCATGAAGTTAATTACTTTCACTTTATATCCTCCTCTTTTGTTTGTTAACCCTGTGAATGCATGAAGTGTGTTCTTTTATTTTGCTGTGTTGAGAAGGACTCTGCTGAGTCCTCACTGGTTGTGGAGTGGCTCATAAGGTGGGTCTCTTGAGCCTCACTTTGCTCATCTGTTAAGTGGATTGAACTAGATGGTCTCTTAAGATTCCTTCCGGTCTAAAGTTTCATTTTTCAACAATAGGATCTTTGTTTTTTATTTTTATTTTTTTATTTTTTAAGATGGAGTCTTGCTCTGTTGCCCAGGTGGGAGTGCAATGGCACAATCTCGGCTCACTGCAACCTCTGCCTCCTGGCTTCAAGCAATTCTCCTGCCTCAGCCTCCTGAGTAGCTGGGAGTACAGGCATGTGCCAGCATGCCCAGCTCATTTTTTGTATTTTTAGTAGAGATGGGGTTTCACCATGTTAGCCAGGCTGGTCCTGAACTCCTGACCTCAAGTGATTCTCCCGCTTTGGCCTCCCAAAGTGCTGGGATTACAGGCATGAGCCACTGCACCCTGTCTGTATTTGTTTTTTAATCTTGCCACATCGGTAAAGAATTTTGCTATAGAAGGAAAAAAAGACTGGACTAAGTATGCACTAACCTCAGTTATTATCTTCCTTTATTTTTGTCTGGCGATTATGGGGTGGTAGGAATGGGACATACTTTTTCAACAAACAAACTGGCTGGGCTTGGTGGCTCATGCCTGTAATCCCAGCATTTGGAGAGGCCAAGGCGGTCGGATCACCTGAGGTCAGGAGTTTGAGAGCAGCCTGTCCAACATAGCAAAACCCTGTCTCCACTAAAAATACAAAAAAAAAAAAAAAGAAAATTAGCCAGGCATGGTGGCGGGCATCTGTAATCCCAGCGACTTGGGAGGCTGAGGCAGGAGAATCACTTGAACCCGGGAGGCGGAGGTTGCAGTAAGCTGAGATTGCACCATTTCACTCCAGCCTGGGCAACAAAGCAAGACTCCATCTCAAAAAAAAAAACACTCTGTTTAGCACCGAATTAGTGCCAGGCACTTGCTGAGGGCTTTATGTGCATTCTCCTATTATCACTCACAACAACCTTGTATTATTGACTCTACCTTGTATTAAAGGTATTAAATACTCAACCTTGTATTAAAGACTCTAAGTATTACTAGTATAGGTGAACAAACTGGGTAGGGCACCAAGAAATATAGTAACTTGCCCATCATCATGGAGCTAATACATGGTCAAATCAAGACTTGAATCTAAGGCCAAGAGCTACAAGGATCCAAGTTTTTAGCCACAGTGACATCATATAAAATACATCCCTGCATTTCTCTCTCTTTCTGTGATAGGCATCTTTCTGCAGAAATTTAAGTGCGATGAAAGAGTCTAATTAATAGACATGTTTATTGAACACTGCAGAAGCAGGAGGTATCAGGATAAGACTCTCCACTTCCATGGAAAGTGCACGTGGCTGCTGAACATGGGCTTTAGGTGCCTTGTGAGCAGTCAGTGCCAATAAGGAAGAAGTTCAAGCGGGGGCAGAAGAATTCCCCTGGGGAGGTGATTCTGCAGAACTCAGCCATTCACAGGTCGTGGGAGATTTTGTTCCCTTCAGGATACGTCAGCTTCACTTGCTGAAGTAGGACAAATAGAATGAATTAGCCCTGGCTGAAGCCAAAATTCTTTATATTTAAAAGAAGAAAAGCAATTAAATACTCAGCCCAATCCTGGGTTTTGAATTACCCCATTTATCTTTCACTCTGAGCATCTGCTTTTTATTGCATTGTGGCCCTGCCTGCCATTTATCTCTCCCTGTCAGTCTGTATCCACGTGTCATGGGACTCAAAAGTGAAGATTAGAGGAGAAAAATATCTCTGTATTCTAAGCCTGGCAACTTCTATTTTTATCCTCAGCTGTTGGAGCTGATAGCAAAGTCACAGCTCACATCCCTGAGTGGCATCGCCCAGAAGAACTTCATGAATATTTTGGAAAAAGTGGTTCTGAAAGGTGAGCCTTCTGTCACTCTCTCGCCCCTTTTAATAGGCTTGGAGGTGGGCAGATGGGTTTTCCAATAGAGTGGACATGTCATTAGATTTAAAGATGTGTGAATGGATGAAATGAACAACTCCAGCTACATTTCAGAGGCACTAAATTCCAGTTCAGAAGGGGGTGCAGTGCATCCTCATGGCAAAGGGTGAGACCGTCGCCCTCCTGTCCTTCCTTTGGGACCATCTACTTGCCCTACTAAAAGCCTCGTAGGCTTCTCAGTGTAGACACAGGTCCCAACACTGGCTCCCGAGCCTCCAGGTCCCAAATTCCTAGAAAATCGACACGTGTACAAAATCAGAATAGATTCGTAGACTATTCGAGCTAGAAGGAACCTTAGGTCTCTGGTTCACCTGACTCATTATACACATGGAGAAACTGAGGCCCATGAGGAGAAGTGATTTGTCCACAATCACACAGAGTCAGCCAGACAGGATTAGAGCCCAGGCTCCAAACCCCTGAAACTATGCTCCTTCCACTGACTGTCCTAAAGGGGGGGTCACTTCTGGGCAAAAGGAGTGGCTTCTGATCAGGTGAGCCATGGCTGCTGGGAGAACAATGAAGAGAAAGAGGCTTTATAGAAAATGAGAGAGAAGAGAACCAAGAGGGACCTAGATAATGGAAACTCTACCTTTTGACCTCAAGTGCAGAAGTTTGGCCAACCGTATAGTAAACACGCGTGAGGAAGAAAACCGTATCCCCAGAGGCAGTGCCTGGGTAACATGACTGGAATAGAGACAGAGAAAAGCTCATGTGTAAAATACAGGGTGTTCCAGTATCATAACTTTGATTATTTTTTTCTTTCCCACTCAAGTCCTTGAAGACCAGCAAAACATTAGACTAATAAGGGAACTACTCCAGACCCTCTACACGTCCTTATGTACACTGGTCCAAAGAGTCGGCAAGTCCGTGCTGGTTGGCAACATTAACATGTGGGTGTATCGGATGGAGACGATTCTCCACTGGCAGCAGCAGCTGAACAACATTCAGATCACCAGGGTAAGCGGGCAGGCCCAGCCTCCTCCCAGCAGTGGGTTCCTCCACGGAGACACTGAACAGCCTCGCCAAGACTTTGAATTCACTCCCAGGACAGAAGAGTCCGGTCTTTTCTGATGGCTGCTTTGTCCTGGTGCTGAGGGCGGGCTGGGGGACCTCCTGATAAAGGGAGGTGGGAAGAAAAACTTGGCAAAACGGGATCAAAGTACATGAAAGATGGCAGCCTGGTGAACTACTGTGGGAAAGCTGGAAACTGGGCTTTTGGGGAGAAGCAGCCCCGCTGCTGAAATCTTTAGCGGGGTTCAGAGATGTCTGTTTGCTCATTTCCTCATAAAGGATGACTTGCTTGCCGCTTTAGGTTGCTGTCTTGAATATAACAGAGCTGGGAAGGCTTGGAGAACTGGTACCAGCCTTTTAAAATCCTAGTTCCGATTATTGGTAGTTATGACAAAGGAAGCCTTTGATTAAAGTCTGCGAGCTTACATGTGGGAAAATGATGAGCAATTCTCAAAGCACAAAGGAAAAGCCCTATATTACCAGTGAGGTTTGGCGATCTACAGCAGTTGTTCCTTTTGGCTTTCACAACCTAGCTTGGCCCTCAGCTCTTGTCCTCCTAATAGTGAGCAGGAGGACCAAGGCACAAAAAAAAAAAAAGGAAGATGCTGGTGCAATCTCTTAGGACTCACTAATGGACAGACACACTCAGGCGGCTCATGTAGCACTTTGCTTACTTATCTCATCACAGACTGTAACTGGCTTAAGTGGTTTCCGGGACCCACACTGATAAAATTTGAGGTTGCCTCATATCAGGAGAAGGTAGCAGGAAGAAATCCTTTGACTGCTTTTAAATAACTCTTTTACTAGATGAAGTTTTTAGAATGCATGTTCATGACTTTACTGGTAATTACCTCTCTGTCCCTTCGCTTTTTAAGCTGTGAAACAGAATCATTCGAAGGCTCAGAGTTACGTGACTTCCTTAGAGTCACGTAGGTTACAACACCTACACGCTGTTGCCACAGACACACACGCAGAGCAGAGCACAGATGCAAGTCATCTTTCAGAAATCATCTCGCGTATTTGATTTGTTTAAGAGAATGTACATATTTATTATGAACATTCACCTGATTGATTCTAATAATTTACCCCATTCCTACATCTCAAGTGTAGGCACATAGTCTGACCGTGTGAACGTGAGACCCAAGTTCCCAGCTTCTCTCTCACAGAAAACCCACATACACGTTCTACCTGGTTTCTGGCATTCTCTATGGCCTGGACTGACTGACTAGGATTTTTCTAAGACCAGGAGAGAACTGCCAAGCCAGTGATATAAACAAGCAGGTCCCATGTGTCCCAAGGGCACTTCCCTTCAGCAACTTCAGAACACCCATTTAGATGGTCACAGTTGGCCAGGTGCGGTGGCTCATGTCTGTAATCCTAGCACTTTGGGAGACTGAAGCAGGCAGATCACTTGAGGTCAGGAGATCGAGACCACCCCAGTCAACATGGTGAAACCCCATCTCTACTAAACATACAAAAATTAGCCAGGTGTGGTGGTGCACACCTGTAGTCCCAGCTACTTGGGAGGCTGAGGCAGGAGAATCACTTGAACCCGGGAGTTGAAGGTTGCAGTAAGCCGAGATCACACCACTACTTACCAGCCTGGGTGACACACTGAGACTGCATCTCAAGGAAAAAAAAAAAAAAAGGAAAAACTCTAGATGGTCACACTTGCCTGGAGCTTGCCTCTGTTCCCTCTGTCCACCTCCAAGGACCCCTTCTGGCCACATCTGCCCGCATACCCTGCACTGCCATAGGCTTACATGCTCAGAACCCTTCTTAGCTGATCCACCAACGCTCTTCGGAGCTAGCTGTTGTAGCTGTTGTTACCCCTCTTGGAGTGGAGGTGGAGTGGCGACCAGAGATGCCCAGTGACTTTCCAAGCGATATACAGCAGTTAGGGCCAGAGCTGAGGCCAGAACCCTGGATTCCATATTCCTAAAATGTCAAAGCTTGCTTGAGTTTCCAAACTTTTTCAATCCAGCTTTCTTCCAACTATTTATCCAATGATCCAGCTGTTTAAAAAACTCTCTTTGATCCAATGAGATCCCACAAAGAAGAGATCAAACACTGAAGTTCACTCACTATCTCTTCTACATGAGGAGGTCCAGCCAAGCCAAGTCATTCTCTGCACTCTCCAGGCTTGGCCCTGCCTCAGGGTTTTGAAGCTTGCTGCCTTCTTTGACCATCCAATCTATGGACGTCACCATCATATCACCTTCCTCTGAGCAGTTATGATCTGAAATTGTCTATAATGTGTACTTTTCTGTCTCTGTCCACTGGGTTATAAACTCCACAAAGAAAGGACATTACCCATCTATTCCCTGTTCCTGGCACAGAGCAGGAGACAGTCAGTAAATCTGAGTTGAATGAATGAGTGGTTGAAAGGGAGTCTCCTTCCATTGCCTGCCTGAGTACTCGTTCAGTGTTCAAAAGAACACAGTTGGAAAACATGGCCCTGTATTATGAATGATGATGATCATTTACCAGCTGCAGGATTTCTTTTTTTGAGACAGGGTCTCTGTCGCCCACGCTGGAGTACAGTGGCACGATCTCAGCTCACTGCACCCTCCACCTCCTGGGTTCAGGCGATTCTCCCACCTTAGACTCCCCAGTAGCTAGGATTACAGGCGTGCACCACCATGCCCGGCTAATTTTTGTATTTTTTGGTAGAGACAGGGTTTCACCATGTTGGCCAGGCTGGTCTCGAACTCCTGGCCTCAAGTAATCCACCCACCTCAGCCTCCCAAAGTGCTGGGATTACAAGCATGAACCACCACGCCCGGCCCCAACTGCAGGATTTGAGGCAAGTTATTCAGTCTCTCCATGCCTCACTTTCCTCATTTGGAAAATAGTTGCAGTAGTGTCAACTCATAGCCATCGTGTGAGATTTAATAAGTTAATATATAGAAAGCAAATGGCACAGTGCCTAATGTACAGTAAATATTGTAAACATGTCAGCTGTTATTATTAAGGGCTGGCTCTGTGCAGGCCCTCTTCTTTTTTTTTTTTTTTTTTTTTTTTTTTGAGACAGAGTCTCGCTCTGTCGCCCAGGCTGGAGTGCAGTGGCCGGATCTCAGCTCACTGCAAGCTCCGCCTCCCAGGTTTATGCCATTCTCCTGCCTCAGCCTCCCGAGTAGCTGGGACTACAGGCGCCCGCCACCTCGCCCGGCTAGTTTTTTGTATTTTTTAGTAGAGACGGGGTTTCACTGGGTTAGCCAGGATGGTCTCGATCTGCTGACCTCGTGATCCGCCCGTCTTGGCCTCCCAAAGTGCTGGGATTACAGGCTTGAGCCACCGCGCCCGGCCTAGGCCCTCTTCTAAGTCCTTTACATGTATTGATTAACTCACCTAGTGAAGAATTGTTAAGTAGGAGTCATCACAGTGGCTAGCATTTACTGGGCACTACACTGAATGCTTCTATGCATTATCTCATCCGCCCCACCCAACAACATTGGAGGATAAGCTTTTTCTCATGTTATAAATGAGAACAATTAGAACGAGTAGTTAAGAATCATTTGGCTGAGGCCTCATGCTCAGTAGGATGTAACACAAGAACTGAACCCAGGCCTGTCCACAGAGGCTGTGCTTTCAACCACTGTGCCTTCCTCCCGCTGTCCTCTGTCCCAACCCTCCTTGGCTCTGAGCTTTCTTATGTTGAGAGCTGTACTGGAACCCACAGAGCCTTAAAGGGCTTTTCTTTTTTTGTTTTTGTTTTTTTTTGTTTTTTTTTTTTTTTTTTTTTGAGACAGGGTCTTATTCCCATTGCCCAGGCTAGAATGCAGTGTCACGGTCCTAGCTCACTGCAGCCTTGGCCTCCCAGGTTCACGTGATTCTCCCACCTCAGCCTCCCAAGTAGCTGGGACTACAGGCACTCGCCACCACACCCAGCTAATTTTTGTATTTTTAGTAGGGAGGGCGTTTCACCATCTTGCCCAGGCTGGTCTCGAACTTTTGGGCTCAAGCAATCCTCCTGCTTCAGCTTCCCAAAGTACTAGGATTACAGGCGCGAGCCACTGCGCCCAGCCTCCACACACAAGCTTAACTCTCCAGGGGAAGGAGAAATGGAGAGAAAGAGAAAAGACTTAATTACTTCAGTCTGGACTGTATTTTAAAACTTACTTTTTTTTTAACAGTTTGACCCAGAGAGAAGTACATTATTACATGCAAATATGAAGTTGACTTTCAGAGTAAATGCTTTCTATTTTGCCAAAATTCTATCATTCTCCTCCCAGCATAAAATCTTATTTTCCTGCGAAATGTTCATATCTAATTCTATGGAGCCCATTTTTACTGGCAAAATAATATAATAAAGAATGAAGGAAAGAAATTAAGAGAACTGGGTCTTAGGGGGAAAAAAATCAAAGACAGTGACAGTATGTGGTGGGCAGGGCACTGTTTTGAAACATGTGAGGAGTGACATAGACCCGAATGGATGTTAGCCAAATGCTTGACTAGAGGAGCGAGAGTGACTAATTTTTCTTTTATACGTTTATATTCGAAAGGAGGAGGCATGTAAGCAGTTAACCACTTATCAGGAGGAAGGGCTCAGCATGGGGTCTGGGCACGGATTTTGGAAAAGTTCAGGTTTGAAAATTTGACAGAGTGAACTCCGCCAAGTGGGCTTGCCTTTAGTAGGAGTTAATGTAATAATTGGCCTGGGAGTTTTAACCAAAAAAGTAGAGGCTTTGAAGTGTTGGAAACGAAAAGAAAATCTCGTGGCAGTTTTATGAGCTCATATGATCAGCAGCAGATGAAAAACGATAAATAGGTCTAGGGCCTTCTGCGGCTGGCAAAGACCTGAAGTTTGCAAACAATTGAGAGTTCTGCCCAGCAGCCTGGGGTAGAACTGAGCCCTATAAATTGTCAAGTCATGGATACTTTGAATGAAACAGGAGGCTGAAGTCCTTCTACAACTGAGATTGTTGGAGCTGGGAGGGATCCTCAGAGTCTTCTAAGCCATTCATTTTGGACATGGGGAGACTTCCCAGGGGATCCAGATGTGCTGCCTGTCGGTCGGTGTTCCTCCCCTGCACCTCCCATTCTTCTCCGCAGCTCAGCCTTCCCAAGGCCCCTTGCCACCGCTCCCTCCCCACCTCATGCCTACCCAGCCTTGCCGGGACACAGGAGAGAATTGCCCAGACCTAGTGTCTCCTGGAATCCTCCATGTGTTTAGGCTTCGATGTGCTTCATACAGAGTTTGGCTCCTGTAAAAATTTGGGCAGGGAAATTGATACCCATTCTCAGGATATTTTCCCCTGAGCTAAGGGAGGGTTTCTTCATCCTGTATTGTTTTTCTCCTGTGACCTCTCAGAGGTCACAGAACATTGATCTAAAAATGTGAGTAGTCCAAAATCAAGAGCTCACCCAGAACCAGCAGGGGCAGGACAAGGAGCCGCAGTCCCAGGTGGTCTATTGATCTATCTGGATGGCAGCATCCTGTTGCCATTCAAGACACATCAGCAAATACACGTGCGGATTCCCAGGTGCAGATTCTCCCCACGGAGCTTTGTGCTTCCCTCCATGACAGCACTTACTGTCTTATTTTATATTATTTTATGATTATTTGTTTCTGCCTCTGGGTCTCTCACCAGCCTAAAGAGCTTATTGCAGCCACTTCAGCACCAGGCCATAGCAGACGCTCAGGAGAGGTGGCTTGTGCTGGGCTGGTCTACAAGGGACATAAAATTAGACCCTGCCTTCAAGGATGTAGATCTGGGCAGGGTATCATAAGCTCATCAAAATTTAAAACAATAAAGGCTTAAATATATTAGTAAGTTCAGGGGTGTACCAGAAGCTCTTGGAGAAGCTCACAATTAATTGCCAAGGTATTATCCACAGACCAACAGTTTTCACAATGTTCCACGGAGGCCTCGGTTAGAATAGAGATGTCTCAAGGGATGGTGGAGCTTGGGCCAAGGGCTTCTGGACCTGCCATTCCCAATGTGCGTGCGTGCACGCACACACACACACACACACACACACACACACACACACACCCCAGCACAGAGTCTTTGTGTTGTTTTCTACCTATTTAATTATTTGGGCTTCATTCATTCCACCGGTATTTGTTGAGTGCCTTCTATGTGCTGGACACTCCTGTAGACACCCAGGACACAGTAGCGAAAACAGATTAAAATTCCTGCCTTCATAGAACTTAAGTTCCAGCAAGAATGTTCCTTTCAAAGTTTCTTTTAGAAAAAAAGCTCATGTTGCATGACAAAAAGAAGGATATTGCAAAAAGTGTCTCAAAGAGGTCCTAGGAATTCTAGGAAGGTGCAGTGGGTAAGGGAGTCACAAAAACAGAGAAGGCCTTTCAGAGGAAGTAGGTTTGAACTGGATCTGAGCAGGACGACCACGTGGCCGAGCAGAGAGGACTGGGGAGGCGAGGGCATTGAGGTCAGGCTGAGTCAGGTGTGTTTAGGTGCCAGTGAGTAAACCTACTTGGAGGGACCTGAGGTCTGGAGGGCGGCCAGAGAGATGGGTCTTGGGGTGGCTGGCTGGGCCACTCCATCCAGGGCAGTGAGGCCTTCAGGAAAGCAGCAAATCTTGTAACTCTGTGAACTGAGTAAAGCACATGCACCATTTGGAGAGTCTTTAAGAGTGAAAGTTTCAAGCTTTGGAAATGTAGGGAGATCCCTCTGGCACCACTCAGCTCAGCCCACTCCACACAGTTCTTTGTGGCTCACGGCCATGGCCTCGTGTCTGCTTTTGGGATGGGGAGATTTACTCTGCTTTCGAGCTCTTATCAATAAACTGCCTCGAGGGTGGAGGACGGGGGCAGCTGCATGCCTAGAAGGCCTGGTGAATCGCTGCTCTCTGGCATCCCACCTATTGTCACCCTTCTCTCTGCAGCCTGCCTTCAAAGGCCTCACCTTCACGGACCTGCCTTTGTGCCTACAACTGAACATCATGCAGAGGCTGAGCGACGGGCGGGACCTGGTCAGCCTGGGCCAGGCGGCCCCCGACCTGCACGTGCTCAGTGAAGACCGGCTGCTGTGGAAGAAACTCTGCCAGTACCACTTCTCTGAGCGGCAGGTGGGCAAGGCCCAGCGGGCTTTCCTCCCACCCTCCTCTGGCCCCCACCCCAAGCTTCCTTGGTGCCCTGCTCAAGCCTGAGGTCTGGGTTCGCCCTACTCCAGGTTTGACTGAACCTTCCCTGGTTTGACTGAAAAATGACAGTTGAAGGAGTTTTGTGATTTTGTTTCTTGTTTTTTGAGACAGGGTCTTGCTCTATGGCCCAGGCTGGAGTGCAGTGAGGCAATCATAGCTCACTGCAACCTCAGCCACTTGGGCTCAAGCGACCCTCCCACCTCAGCCCCCCGAGTAACTGGGACTACAGGCTCATGCCACAACACCCGGATAATTTTTTTATTATTGTTTTTGTAGAAGTAGGGTCTCTCTATGTTGCCCAGGCTGGCCTCAAACTCCTGGCCTCAAGCGGTCCTTCTGCCTCGGCCTCCCCAAAGCACTGGGATTACAGGCATGAGCCCCCATGCCTACCCAGTCTTGAGTTTTTAAATAGAGATGTTGTCTGTGTGTTTTTTTCAGGTAGTTTTTATGAAAAAAATTGAACTTACATTCTTAACCTATTCTTATTTTACAACTCACTCAAAAAAATCATAAATTGGCACCCATCCTTTTTATCTATAACCCCATAACTTACATTTTCTGAGTGCCTTAAAGTACTTTTTTTGTTGTTTTTTTCTTTTTTTTTTTGAGACAGAATCTCACTCTGTCACCCAGGCTGGAGTAAAATGGTGCAGTCTCGGCTCACTGCAACCTCTGCCTCCCTGGTTCAAATGATTCTCCTGCCTCAGCCTCCCAAGTAGCTGGGATTACAGGTGTGCGCCACCATGCCCGGCTAATTTTTGTATTTTTAGTAGAGACAGGGTTTCACCATGTTGGCCAGGCTGGTCTCGAACTCCTGACCTCAGGTGATCCGCTTGCCTCAGCCTCCCAAAGTACTGGGATTACAGGTGTGAGCCACCGTGCCCGGCCTTAAAGTACTTTCATAGATATTATTTCATTTTATTCTAATGGCCCAGGGAAGGATAGGTATTGTTGTGCCTACTTCAAACAGATGAAGGGACTAAAGCCACAAATGGCTAAGTGACATATCCAAATTAATGAAGTAGCTCTTTGGGTGAAGAAACTGGCCCTGACCTTGAATTTGGACCTTCAGACACCAACTCCAAGCCTGTTTCCCTTCATCATGCTGCCTCAAGTTTGTTGGTCTTTTTCCAGTTTCTTTATATGGATGTGTGAGTTCAACAAGTTCTGTTCATGAAGCCACTAATATTTAGATATAAACTAGAGCCCTGGTGCCAAGCAGTTATTGCGTCTCCCTGGAAATGATCACTCAAATCTATAGCAAAGAAAAGATTGAAGTTGTTTATTGAGATCCCCTAAACTTTAAAGGACCATCCAGCCGCAGTTTAGTAAAGGTCACTAGCAACGTGTCACCAGCCACCTGTGTTTTTGTTTTGTTTTGTTTTGTTTTGTTTTGTTTTAAGCTTGGTGAAAAGCTACTGTTTAACTGAGGAGAGCTAACAAGGTACTTGTTTATATAGTGACAGTTCTCCCCTCGCTATTGTAGAGCTGAAAAGAGGGGGAAAGGGTGAGAGTCAACCTTTTCAGAACCAGAAAACCACAAGCCATCTTCTTGACAAACTCTCTTGCAATTTCTTTTATTCATTTGATTTTTTAGATCCGCAAACGATTAATTCTGTCAGACAAAGGGCAGCTGGATTGGAAGAAGATGTATTTCAAACTTGTCCGATGTTACCCGAGGAAAGAGCAGTATGGAGATACCCTTCAGCTCTGCAAACACTGTCACATCCTTTCCTGGAAGGTATGTGTCTCAGAGGTGGCTGCCACAGACCCCCAGCCCAGTCCCTAAGAGCCAAGAGTGCCAGCCAGCATGGTGAGGCCAGCGCCTTTCCGCCTCTTCCCCATCATAGCCCCCGGCTGAAAGTCAGGGTAAACTGATTCAGTGCCTGGGAGGGTGGGGGTTCCCTTTGTCTGACAGACTTTCATAGACCTCCATTTTCTTCACTTTTCTTATGTTTACATTTTTCTGCATTCCACCCACCCACCCACCCTTAAATCCTCCTCTCTCTGTGTGTACCAGTACACACACTTACACACGGAAACACATGCCTTCGAGTTTTTCCAGACTTGTAAAATGTTTTCATTGATGCGTAATACATAGTTTCAGGGTCCATGTGATAATGTTATTCATGTAATTTGTAAAAATTAAATCAATGTACTTGACACATTCATAACCTTAAGTGTTTGTCACTTATTTATGCTAGAACCATTCCAATTCTTCTCTTCTGGCTATTTTGAAATGTTCAATAGTTTTTTGTTGTTTTTTTTGAGGCGGAGTCTCACTCACTCTGTCACCCAGATTGGAGTGCAGTGGTGGGATCTCGGCTCATTGCAACCTCCACCTCCCAGGTTCAAGCGATTCTCTTGCATCAGCCTCCCTGAGTATCTGGGACTACAGGCACATGCCACCACACCCAGGCTAATTTTTGTAATTTTTAGTAGAGATGGGGTTTCGCCATGTTGGCCAGGCTGGTCTTGAACTTTTGACCTCAAGTGATCCACCTGCCTAGGCCTCCCAAAGTGCTGGGATTACAGGCATGAGCCATCGCGCCCAGCCTGAAATAATCAATAGATTATTGTAAATTACGTTCACTTACTGATCTAACAGCAGGTCTTACTCCTTCTATCATACCATGTATTTGTACCCATTGATCCACTTCTCTGCATCCCCTTCCTTTTCCCTTTCTCTGCACTGGTAACCACCAGTCTACTCTCTGTCTTCATGAAATCTACTTTTATAGCTCCCACATACAAGTGAGAACATGCAACATTTAGGCCTGGGGCGGCATTATTGACAGAGAGTCGTTGCTTTGAAGTTGGAAAATGCCTTTTGGTGCCAAAAGCCAATGAGAGGCCTCTGAGAACTTGAAGCTAACCGTGTGTTCCTTTCCAGGGCACTGACCATCCGTGCACTGCCAATAACCCAGAGAGCTGCTCCGTTTCACTTTCACCCCAGGACTTTATCAACTTGTTCAAGTTCTGAATCCCAGCACATGCCAACACTTCAGAAAGGTCCCCCTGCTGACTGGAGAGCTGGGAATATGGCATTTGGACACTTCATTTGTAAATAGTGTACATTTTAAACATTGGCCTGGAACTTCAGAGATAAGTCACGGAGAGGACTTGGAGGGGAGAAATGCAGTTGCTGACTGGGAATTTAAGAATGTGAACTTCTCACTAGAATTGGTATGGAAAAGCAAAATACTGTAAATAAACTTTTTTTCTAACAATTTGCCAGCAAGACTATAAGGGCAATAATTCTGTTTCAGCGGTGAAAATGGAATCCTCTTAATGGTCACAGAAACTCCCTTATAGTTCCCTAGGAAGAAAAAGGCAAAACTCAAATACAAAATAGGACGCTTTGTTTACAATGTGAAAATGTGTTTAGAAAAGAAAAAAGAAGAAGGAAAGCTACATAGGAGAAATCCCTGGGCTTTGGGGTTTGATCTGGTGTTTGTTTTGAGAAGGCGAAGGAAGCGCCACCCATCCTAAACCTGCATGGGCACAGAGCCTTACCCTACAGAGATACCACACAATGGTCTACCTCTCAAAGTGTAGAGTGCCCTCTCTGACGACGCATGTGATCCAGTAGGCAGTGTCTGTTTTTCTTGTAAGTGTTCTCATCACTATAAAAAGTGATTTAAAATGGAAAGGGATATTGGAGGCAACCCTCATCTGGTTCCACACTTCCTTTTCAGGCAAACAGGGCCCTCCTTGGAGTTATCTGTTTACCAGAACAACCCGAAAGCACACGTTCCTTTTTTCCTGTCATGTTGTAGCTCATTTGGGGGAAGAGAAGGCCAACTTAAAACAGTCCCAGGGGAGGATTGCTTGAGCCCAGGAGTTCGAGGTTTGCAGTGAGCTATGATCGTGCCACTGCACTCCAGCCTGTCTCCAAAACAAAAGCCATCCCAGAGGAAGTCCTGCTGCAGAAAAGATGATAGAATTAGTCACCCAACTGATAGCTGTGAAGACTTTCTTATTCCTGCTTAACTTTCTTCCTTGGATATCTTCATGGATAAGCCTGTGTCTGTGGACAGAGTGGGGCCCAAGTGCTGAGGCTCGGAAGACAGGTTTTACAATCAGCCAGTTAAACATCTTACCAGTCGCCGTTCCCCTTGCCAGGGGGATGAGCTGAGGAGCTTCTTTTCTTTAGGTCCAACATCAAAATGAGTCCATCTGAGCTAAGGCTTTTTGCAAAGGTGATTAAAAATCAAGGCTGGAGTTCCAGCCAAATAGGGAGGAGAGGTACCACAAGTTCATCTTAAACTTGCTTCCAGGCTGGATAGTTAAAACAGGAAGATCCCAAGGGGATTTTGCGAGGCAAATAGCAGCAGGTAACTGTGGAAGAAAGGAAATCTCAGGACCTAGTGAGTTCATTGTAAAATATTCTTGGGAGTAGATGGGGGATCTACTCCCAGTTTTTTACTTTCCACAGAATGTTGTTGCTTTCCTACAACAATGTACATATATTTGCAGTTGTATATGCTTTTCTTTTTTTTTTTTTTTTTTTTCCCAAATAAAGTTGTCACCCTGCATGCCCTTGGCAAATAAGTGAAGCAGAAATAGGAACATGATCCACATGCAAGTTGAGGAACAGTTTATCTTTAAGAACTGACCTTTGGGGTGACCTGGAAAGGGGGAAAGATGGCTAAGCACGGAGAGAAATGAGGCAAGAGACAAGCTATGATACAACACCTCTTCAACCCCTGCCCTCAATAGCACACAACCCATGTATCAGCTTTCTGAAGAGAAGGAACTTACTATTCAGTGCTCCTCACTTTGCAATGTTTCTGCTATGCCAGGATTTCTCCAATTTTTTTTTCATTATCATCCCCCCAAGGAGAAAAAAATTACATTGAATTTAGATTTTCCCTAATAAGGAAAATTAAATATGAAAGAGTAGGATTTTGTTGGGTAAGATTGAGCTTTGGAAGATCACGAACCATTATACTATCTAAGGTGTGTTTTCTTTTTTTTTTTTTTTTTTTTTTTTGCAGTCCCTCTCCCCCCTGAATCAATTTCACATTGGGAATGCGGAACCTAGACTGTTGAATAAAAAGCTACTTCTTCCATAATTATCAGGTTCTCTCCAATTTCTCAGCCTCCTCAAAGACGTGGGGTGGAGTTGGGTGTGCCACCACTGAGAGAGCTCTGGAACCTTTGACTCTCGGTGACATTTTTAGATTTAGGGGTTCGTGGCCTTCCACATGTTGCCACCAACTTGCGATCTCTGCCCCTTCATGCTGATCAAGAAAATAGAAACTCCTTGTCGCCTTCAAGTTTGCAATCCCAGAAACATTGCCTGCTGTGGACTGTCAGCACAAAACTGGGAACTGGTCTCATTTAGACTGTCAGCAGTGCACGTGATTGTACGATAGACCCCAGGCAACCAGGTGCATCTGGCAAGATGACCCCTGCCCCAAGAGAAGGGTTACAGTCTTCTTAAATGTTTACCAAGATGGTGCCGGTGGGCTCTCCCCATGTCCTTTGGTGTTACTGGAGTTGGTGTATGACAGAGTCAAGGAAATGTTTTAAGGAAAATGAAGAATAAATCAACCTTTATGGTTCTCTTTCATTGGAAGAGGAGAATAAAGAAGGAAATGGCAGGTAGAGAGGGAGGGGGAAAGGAATAGAAATGGCATGTCTTTGATGTTGTGGCTTGTGTGGGGATGATGGGAAGAGCACAGCAGGCACAGCGTATCTGTGCTAGTGCCACGTGGTATCTGTTAAGTATGGCCAGAGCCTCACATATAAGTGAAGAGAGTTAAGACAATTATTGCTCTTTGAACAATAATAGTCTATAGAATTTCTATTGGCAAACTGTCCCAGACAATCTGACCTATCAAACAAAAGCAAATAATCCCTGTCTCAGAACTGCTGGTCTAAAAGCCAGAAGGGGCATGACGATGGAAATTGCTAGAAAAGAGAGAATGCTCTACTCTCTTTCCTGGGCCTACCTACCCCCATCCTAAACCCTGTAAAACAGAATTTCAAAATAGATGTCAAATATGAAGTAACTCAGACTTCCAAAGAAGGAAGGAGTTCTGCCCAGGGCAGTATGAGCAAATCCACAGGGATGTTAAGATTTGGTCCAACTCAAAGGTTTATGGGCAGTGAGCCTAGAGTCTCTTGAGAGTAAGCACTTGCATTTGGGACAAGGAGAATATGTGAAGCTCAGGAGTGCTCACACTAGAGCAAGATCTGGAAAAAAAAAAATCCAATGGCATTTTAAACTAGATTGCATTATCACTCAATGCTGTTACTTTGAGCAGACAAATCAGTTGAATGGGAGGGCAAATGGCAGAAATGAACAAAAGCTGTTAGGTGAAAGCATCCCCAATGTATCAGTTGTGAGATGATTTTTGTTTAATGATGATCAGGTTTACATTGAAGTGGCTTGGAAGATGTATTTCAGAGGGACTGGGTTTGCACTGCAAATCTGAACACTAGAGCAGGTTCTACTAGCACTTGGGCAGTAAGGTAGTGGGTGTGTATAATGCTGTTGCCACAGTTCTCATCTTTGTGGATTCACATACCCTTTCCCATGAAGAGCTTGCTACTAACAGAGGCTCCTTGTTTCTGTTGTTTTTATACGGGAGAAGAGAAAGACCTTGGAATTTCAATTGTCTAAACAAGTGGTATGATTTACTAGGAAGCAAACTATTCAAGAGATGTTCAACAGTATATCATTCTTAGCATTCAATACAATGTTTATGATAAAATATACACCTGAGTTTATGTTTTTCTGCCAGGCTGAAAGGCAATAATGTCTTGCTATGCAAACACTATTTTATGTGTGGATTTTTTAACTGCAATTTTATGTGTGAATTTTTTTTAACTAAACTCTATCATCATTTTCTATGTTGACATCTTTTTTTTTTTTTTAATCTGTTTCCAACTCTGAGTCTGTGAACTGTCTCTTCTGACTGGATGCTGGCCTAAAATCCTATTAGTGCTTAAACAGACCTCGAAACACTCTGATCCTCTAGGCCAATACAGAGATGTTGTTATTTGATATATCTTGGGTCCTTGATGGCTTCAACAAACAAGGTCATAATTTGTTTAAATTCAATGTTTTCTGTAGATACTTTCTTCTCAGTTTCATTAAGGAGAGTAACCATCTTTGGTTTTCCAAAGAATGGAAACTCCTACCCCAGACTTCAGACTTAGAGCTTCTGCCTTTCACGATCACGATGAGGAAGAGATCCAGAATGTTTAGGGGACGTGCGTCAGCCCACCTGGTACTCAGTGGCAGAGCTGAATGCCAACTTGAGGCCTCCTGAGGCCTGACCTTGTGTGCCCCCAGCCCTCCACCCCAAGCACCTTTTGGTGTGGCTGGAGACACATGACGTTGGATGTGATTTTTCTCAAGCCCTTCACTGTGGAAGGCATGGGAGACTGCCCAGCACTGGGCATCTGGCTGTTAACGTTTCCATTTCAAGTCCCTGATTCTTACTGGAGAAGTTAAGGAGCCACTTAATGTTTTTATAGACCTCTGATTCTGTTGTGAATGTGGCATTCCAATGAGTACAACCTGCTTGCTATAAAGAAAGCAGCATATTTTGACAACTTTATTTTTTCCTTGGGTACTTACATTTTTATTACAAAAACGGCCCTTATTAAAAAAAAGGGCTGGGCAGTGACTTACTTCCTAGAAACTGAGATTCCAAAGCAGGTGTTTCCTCTCCGCTAGACTCAGAGGTACATTTAATCCATCTTCTCCATTTCCTCCTTCAGGACCAGCTATGAGATTCAGTGCATTTCTGTCCCAGCGGATGTTCATTCTCCGCTAAACTTCATCTTTTACTAAGCAAAGGGGGATTATTCCATGAGGCAGCCAGGAGCAAGGGGCCATGATATTCATGACTTTGTCTGCTGAGCATTTTTCAAAGTGTCCTTGAATTCACTCAGCAAACAAAGCTTTCTGGAGAATCTCTCAAAACAGGCCCTGCTCCATTTGGCCAAAAACGATGGCTGCTCCAAAACTCTGAACTTCTTGAAACTCCATCTGCTACATTATTTCTGGAGTTTAAACACGACTTTTTCTGTCTTTGAGTATAGATGTGTTTGTTTAATTAACGAAGCACAAATCTGTTAAGCAGAAGGCTCCAAGCTGTATTCTATACTTGGGAACCCTTGGTGCCATCTTTATTTTACCAAGTGCCAATCACCATGGCTAAAGTGGGTGTATATTACAGCCTGTGTCCTAAGCTTAGACGCTTTAATGTACTTTTTTAAATGAAAAATATTAGAGGGGGTTGAACATTGTAACTAAAGCATAAAGCTAGACCAATTACATGCAGAGATGTTTATTTAATATTGTGTGAGCTGAGTCCATCTGTATAAATTATTTGCACACTTTTCTTGCATGATGAACTGATTTTTTTATAGTTGTTTGTACCAGACGGTGGCATATTTTTGTAAAAAACTTTTGACACTGAATTGCAATAAATGTTTTTCCAACAACACACACTGGTGCATTTTTAGTATGTCCCAATTCAAGTTGGCTTTTTATCATACTAAATATGTTTATCTTTTGCCTATTGAGACTTATATTCCTTCTCCCAGAAACTTGTCACCATTTTTGTAAAATTTCTAGGAATCCATAGAAAAACAAGCTTGTTGCTGAATACCAACCTGAGTCCATAATACAGCGTTATGCTTAAACTGAAGGTTTTCATATACTATTTGCACAGCAGAATGATTAGGGAATAATGAATTTTGAAGTCAACATCAGTTTATTCATCAACAGGCATTTATGGAACAGCTGCTATATGCTAGACCTGTGCAAGGCACTGGGAATAGGGTGGTGAACAAGATAGAAATTGTCTTTGCCTTTTGTGTGTGGTTTTGTTTTGTTTCGTTTTGTTTTGTTTTTTGGTGACAAGGATGGGATCGTCCTTACCTTAATGAAATTTAGATTTTAGTAAGAAAGGGGGCCGGGGTGCAGTGGCTCACGCCTGTAATCCCAACATTTTGGGAGGCCGAGGCGGGTGGCTCACTTGAGGTCAGACGCTCAAGACAAGCCTGGTCAACATGGTGAAGCACCGTCTCTACTAAAAATACAAAAATTACCTGGGCATGGTGGCACATGCCTGTAGGCTCAGCTAATCAGGAGGCTGAGGCAGGAGAATCTCTTGAACCTGGGAGGCGGAGGTTGCAATGAGCCGAGATAGCGCCATGCATTCCAGCCTGGGTGACAGAGGAAGACTCTGTCTCAAAAAAAAAAAAGGCAGGGGGAGGGAGTGGAGGAGAAAGCAAGTAAAAAAAAATTATTTGTAATAACCAATACGAAGGGAATAAACAAAGGATTGAGATATAGAATAACAAGTGGGACCCAGTTAAGACAGTGAGAACCGAAGCAGCGGGGGCTTCTCTGAAGAAGTGATGTTGAAGGAGCCAGCCCCAGAGGAATGAGGGCAAGAGCATTCCGGAAAGAGAAACAGCTTGTACAAGGTTCAAATCATGGTCCTGCCACTTACCTGCAGAGTGGCCTTTGTCACCTCACTTCACCCCTCTGTGTCTCAATTTCCTCAACGCTAAGAATACCTATCTCTTATGGCTCAGAGGGTTAAGTGAACTAACACATATGAAGTGCTTGGAGACAGGCACAAAATATGAGTACAGCCAGTGTTAATGATTATTGTTATTCCCTGAGCAACAAGAGTCTAAGAATCGGGTTCAGAATTGCACTGTGTTTCCAGGAGGGTATGATATATTCAGGTGACTGACTTGCGGGAGATTGGCTTACTTGATACTTTCACTCTGGTACACCCTTCACTCTGACCACTAACTGTCAATCAGAAAATGACAAAAGGTACATGAGAGTAATTAGAGATCATTTTTTTAAACCTCCACCAGGGTCACAAAATCTCACCATTCCCTAAATATGACAAGTCTTCTTTGCTCAGGTAGTGTGCCTCCTTAGTATGTTCTACCATCTGTCTGATTAGCACCTTTGGGCCACTTCCTCACTAAAGTCTCCCCAAGCCGAGTAAATCTCATTTCCCATCACACTTCTTTGCCTAGGGACTTTGTTACATTGTAGTCTTACTTGTGGCAATTGCATGGTACCTAGCACTGTGCCAGGACTGAATGAATTAATAGGACCATATCTACCAGGGGTCCCCAACCCCCAGACCATGGACCAGCACTGGCCCATGGCCTGTTAGGAACTGGGCCATGCAGCAGGAGGTGAGCAGCAGGCAAGTGAGCGTCACCACCTGAGCTCCACCTCCTGTCAATCAGCGGTGGCATTAGAGTCTCATAGGAACATGAACCCTGTTGTGAACTGCGCATGCGAGGCATCTAGGTTGTGTGCTCCATATGAAAATCTAACGCCTGATGATCTGATGTAGAACAGTTCCATTCCAGAACCATCCCCCCCGCACCCCCTGGTCCACAGAATCCAGTCTCTGGTACCAAAAAGGTTGGGGACCACTGATATATACACTCAAAAAATGCTTTTGAAAGTCTTAGGACCATATACTTACCCTTAACTAGAACAAAAATTGGCATGAGTTTATGTGCATAGATAGAATTACTTACAGCTTTTTGGTTTAAAATTACTGTTTGTTGATAAAGTAACAAATACAGAGACCCAGTTTTCATTAAAGTTTCCTTTAAATTCCACTAACAAATCTTGATATTTACAAGCCTAGTAAATTTTAATACAAAATAGTAGGACCTTTTATTCCTCTTAATAAACTCAAATTTAATAGATCACATTCCCTCTAAAAAGTAATTCTCTTTTACAAACTTAATAAAAAAAATCCTTTAAACATTTTAAAGCTGCAATTATAAATCTGTTACTTTTGATTTGTAAGCACTTCAATTATAAATTGAATGCATTTGCTTTTTTAAAAAGCACTGCAGGCTGGGCGCAGTGGCTCATGCTTACAATCCCAGCACTTTGGGAGGCCGAGGCGGGTGGATCACGAGGTCAAGAGATCGAGCACCAACCTGGCCAACATGATGAAACCCCATCTCTACTAAAAATACAAAAATTAGCTGGGTGTGGTGGTACAAGCCTGTAGTCCCAGCTACTCAGGAAGCTGAGGCAGGAGAATCACTTGAACCTGGGAGGCAGAGGTTGCAGTGAGCTGAGATCGCACCACTGCACTCCAACCTGGGGACAGAATGAGACTTTGTCCCAAATAAACAAAGAAACAAACAAAACACTGCAAATACCTGCTCAGATAAGCTTACAGCCTTAATAAGCAAAACATTCTCAAGTAAGTTACAAATTTAACAAATTAAGCATGAATATATTTTATCTCAAACTCTCTTAGAAACTCTAACATTGTTAAGTAAAATTATCATACCTTTCCATTTAAAATCATATCTTACACTAATTACTTATTTTAAATGGAAATCATAAGGCTACCACGGTAGGCAAAATAATAGCTCCCTAAGGATGTCCACATCCTAATTCCTGGAACCTATGAATATGTTGCTATGTGGTAAAGAGAAAAACGCAAATGTGATTAAATTAAGCACCTTTAGATGTCGGGGTTATCCTGGACTACTTGGGTGGGCCCAATGTAACTTCTTTTTTTCTTTTTTTTTTTTTTTGAGACTGAGTCTCACTCTGGACTACAAGCACATGCCACCATGCCCAGCTAATTTTTGTATTTTTAGTGGAGACGGAGTTTCACCATGTTGGCCAAGATGGTCTTGATCTCCTGACCTCATGATCCCTCCTAGGCCTTCTAAAGTGTTGGGATTACAGGCGTGAGCCATCACGCCCAGCCTTTTTTTTTTTTTTTTTTTTTTTTTTTTTGAGATGGAGTTTTATTCTTGTCGCCCAGGCTGGAGTGCAGTGGTGTGATCTCAGCTCACTACAATCTCCATCCCCCAGGTTCAAGCGATTCCCCTGCCTCAGCCTCCCAAGTAGCTGGGATTACAGATGCCCGCCACCACACCCGGCTAATTTTTGTATTTTTAGTAGAGAACGAGGTTTTGTCATGTCGGCCAGGCTGGTGTCAAACTCCTGACCTCAGCTGATCCACCCACCTCGGCCTCCCAAAGTGCTGGGATTACAGGCATGAGCCAGCGCCCCCAGTCCCAATGTAACATTTACGGAAGGGTCTTTAAAAGTACAAAAGGAGGCCGGGCGCGGTGGCTCACGCCTGTAATCCCAGCACTTTGGGAGGCCGAGGCGGGCGGATCACAAGGTCAGGAGATCGAGACCACGGTGAAACCCCGTCTTTACTAAAAATACAAAAAATTAGCCGGGCGCGGTGGCGGGCGCCTGTAGTCCCAGCTACTCAGGAGGCTGAGGCAGGAGAATGGCGTAAACCCAGGAGGCGGAGCTTGCAGTGAGCCGAGATCGCGCCACTGCACTCCAGCCTGGGCGACAGAGCGAGACTCCGTCTCAAAAAACAAAAAACAAACAAACAAAAAAAAAGTACAAAAGGAATGCAGCAGAGGTCAGACTGATGCAACACAAGGACTCCACTGGCCCTTGCTGACTTTGAAGGTGGAGGGGGAGGCTACCAGCCAAGGAATGAGAGCAGCACCTATAATCCGGAAAAGGCAAGGAAAGGGATTCTCCCCTAGAGCTCCCAGAAGGGAACAGAGCCCTACCAACATCTTGACGTCAGTCTACCAAAACCTGTGTCAGATCGACCTGCTGAACTATAAAAATAACAAATTTGTGTTGTTTTAAGCCATTGAAAGTGTGATTTGTTGCAGTAGTAATAGGAAACGAATACAGTTAAGCTGGCAGCTTCTCTAGTATGTCTACAACATACTAGAGAACAGCTTTTCCCTGCCAGTTCTGCCCCCACCCCAGACAAACTCCCACTGTCCCTACTGCTGCATAGCCCTCAACCCAAGCTGGGCAAAGATCTGTCTGAAAATAAAAGGCACAACCATCTTCACTGCCTAATTCAGCAGCAAGACTTATTTTGACCACCAGATATGTGGAAGTGCAAAAGCTAGACAGGGGGTGTCAGCCTCTGTCCATGGTAGGTGTGAAGTTTTCTCCTTCCTGTTTCACATAGGCTTAAATTGAGGATGACACCAATCACGTTTCTGCCCAAGAAACATCACAGAGAATCGGCGTTGCAAATTATCTCCACTGAGCAATGTTTATGAAGCAGCAGTGTCCTGGGCACTGGAGCAGCCAGGAAGAAGAGTGAGCTTAGCCCTTGCCCTCAGGGAACTTACCCCGCTGGTGGAGGAGTGGGAGGGGCTGGAAAATGTGTATCAATTACAATACAGGAGCCAAAGTTGTAAATGCCCAGAGTCAGTTATGATGCACTAGAGGAGTTCAGATAGGAAGAAGAACTGAGTTCACGCTTTTGAGAAGGAGAACAATGTGGGATGAAACATGAGCTCCTTCATTGGAAGCCAGAAATGGGACTAGGGATCAAAGGCCAGAGAACAATACTTAACACTTCCCAACCAAAGTCCATTCTGTGCATTGATAGATTTCTTGGGAGGGGAAAAAAAGTACTCTAAGGTTTGGACAGAGTTCCCTTTTAGAGAGAATTAAAGCTGTGTCCCTGGGATCTCAGTACCAGAGCTTTCCCAGTGTTCTAGAAAACTGACAGAAGCTCAAATGACCTGAGGTTCATTTGGTTCTAACCAAATGAATCAAATGAACCTTCAAATGGTTCTGTGATGGTTAATTTTATGTGCCAACTTGGCTAGGCCATGGTACCCCAATGTTTGGTCAAGCATCAGTCTAGTTGTTGCTGTGAAGGTATTTTTTACGTGTGATTAACATTTACATCAGCAGACCATGGGTAAGGCCTTCCATAATGTGGGTACACCTCATCCAATCAGCTGAAGGCCTTGAGAGAACAGAGTGACATCTCCTGAAGAAGGAATTCTGCCTTTAGACTGCCTTTGAACTCAAGATGGCAACATCAACTCTTCCTTAGCTCTCCAGGCTGCCAGCCTACCCTGGAGATTTTGGACCTGCTACTCTCACAATTGCATAAGCCAATTTCTTTCCTTTCTTTCTTTTTTCTTTTTTTTTTTTTTTTTTTTTTGAGGTGGAGTCTCACTCTGTCGCCCAGACTGGAGTGCAGTGGCACAATCTCGGCTCACTGCAACCTCCACCTCCCAGATTCAAGCAATTCTCCTGCCTCAGCCTCCCGAGTAGCTGGGACTACAGGTGCCTGCAACCATGCCCTGCTAATTTTTTGTATTTTTTAGTAGAGACGAGGTTTCACGGTGTTAGCCAGGATGGTCTCCATCTCCTGACCTCGTGATCCACCCGCCTCAGCCTCCCAAAGTGCTGGGATTACAGGCGTGAGCCACGGCACCCAGCAAGCCAATTTCTTAAAATAAATCTACATACATACTGTATTAGTCTGTTTTCATGCTGCTGATAAAGACATACTCGAGACTGAGAAGACCATGCTGCTGATAAAGAGATAACCCAAGACTGGGAGAAAAACAGGTTTAATTGGACTTACAGTTCCACATGGCTGGGGAGGCCTCAGAATCACGGCAGGAGGTGAAAGGCACTTCTTACATCCCAGCAGCAACAGAAAAATGAGGAAGAAGCAAAAGCAGAACCCCCCAATAAAGCCATCAGATCTCTTGAGACTTACTACACAAGGATAGCACAGGAAAGACCAGCCCCCATTGTTCAATTACCTCTCCCACAACACGTGGGAATTCTGGGAGATACAACGCAAGTTGAGATTTGGGTGGGGACACAGCCAAACCATATCACATACATACATAGATGATAGAGATAAATAGAGATAAAGGTACAGAGAGAGATTTTTAAAAAAAATTTTTTTGAGACAGGATCTCACTCTGTCGTCAAGGCTGCAGTGCAGTAGTACAATCATAGCTCACTGCAACTTTGAACTCCTGGCCTCAATGGATTTTCCTGCCTCCGCCTCCTGTGTATCTGGGACTACAGGCACACACCACACACTGGGCTATTCTTATTTTTTGTAGAGATGGGGTCTTGCTATGTTGCCCAGGCTGGTCTCAAACTACTAGCCTCAAGCAATTCTCCTACCTTGGCCTCCCAAAGTGCTAGGATTACAGGCATGAGCCATTGTGCCTAGCCAAATATAGGCCAATTTTAAGGAATAAAACATTTCACTTTACCTAATAAAGTAGTTAAAAGAATAAAATATATCAGCCAGGTGCAGCGGCTTACACCTGTAATCGCTTTGGGAGGCCAAGGCGGGCAGATCACTTGAGGCCAGGAAGTCGAGACCAGACTGGCCAACATAGTGAAACCTGCCTCTACAAAAAATACAAAAATTAGCCTGGGGTTGTGGCACGCACCCGAAACCCCAGCTATTCAGGAGGTTGAGGCACAAGAATCGCTTGAACCTGGGAGGTGGAGGTTGTAGTGAGCCGAGATCATGCTGCTGCACACCAGCCTGGGCGATGGAGCAAAACTCTGTCAAAAACAAAAACAAACTACCTATATAAGCATATATGGAGATGATAGATGATAGATAGATAGATATAGATAGATGATAGATAGACAGAGATACTAGACAGAGATTTAGAGACAGAGAGATCATATATATATATACACACACACACACACACACACACACACACACATTATAAATAGAGAGAAAGACATGCACCTCCTACTGGTTCCATTTCTCTGAAGACTAATACAAGCTCCTAGAAAGAGAAAAAGGGCAAGGAAAGTCTAGAGGAAGGTTTCAGAAGGCAGGGGGAAAGGGAGAAAAACCAGAGAGAGAACAGAATCCAGTGGCCGCAAGGGCAGTCGGCCAACCACCACATCCTGAGAAATCAGGCTTGGCAGATGCCAAAGAGCGCAACAAAACAGTCACTCCTGACCCACATAAAAGTGCCTGTGTGGCTCCCTCTTTTTTGTACTTTTAAAACGCCTATTCAAACGTTTTCATTACATTGTACGATTTAATCCTTTCTTAATGTCAAAAGTGTCCCGAAGAGCCCCTACTTCCTTCAGAGAGGCAGAGCATAGCACAGTGGTGAGGGGCCCAGGATCTGAAGCCAGCCCACCACTTCCCAGCTGTGTTGGACAGTGTGTTAAACCTTGACCAGCCTGGCCAACAAAGTGAAACTTGCCTCTACAAAAAATACAAAAACGCCTCAGTCCCTCCATCTGCAAAATAGGCACAATGACAGCATCTGCATCATAGATTTGCCATGAGGAGTCATTGAGTTAGTGCATTTTGCATGATTTGATACGTTATGTGGTTAGAGCAGTGCTTGGCACATAGTAAGCTTTACATAAACATTTATTATTCGTATTCACTAAGTCCACTTTCCATTTTTTGTCTCTGTCTCATATGCTCAAATCTGCCTAGCCTTATACCCAGTGTTGGGGTTTTTTGTTATTGTTGTTTTTTCAGAGACGGAGTATCGCTCTTTCGCCCAGGCTGGAATGCAGTGACATGATCTCGGCTCACTGCAACCTCTGCCTCCCAGGTTCAAGTGATTCTCCTGCCTCAGCTTCCAAAGTAGCTAGGATTACAGGCATGAGCCACCATGCCCAGCTAATTTCTCTATTTTTTTAGTAGAGATGGGGTTTCACTATATGTTGGCCAGGCTGATCTCGAACTCCTGACCTCAGGTGATCCGCCCACCTCAGCCTCCCAAAGTGCTGCGATTATAGGCATGAGCCACTGTGCCTGGCCTACCCAGTGTTCTTTTATGACACCACCGTTGTCTCTCCCACACAGCACCTAGTGTAAAACTTTGGGAAGAGTCTGTGAAATATGTTTCCTGCACCAGATACCCAAGGTCTCTAGGATAAACCTTCATTAGCCTTGCCAACCAAATGAGCTTTCTATTGGAGGAAGACTTGCTGACAAATAACTGAAATATCTCAACTTGTGCTAAGACCCTGCCTCTGATAAGTGGGAATACACTAGACACAGAGCACTGTTCGGCTTCCATTTCCCTCATGTGGATGAACACAATGCTCTCTCCTTCCCCAGCTAGGATTTGTCCCTCTTTCTATGTCTGGCACTTCACAACTATGAAGGGCTTTGATATGAATGTAGTTTTTGCAACAAAGGTGAGAAGAGAAAAACCTTGAAACCAAGCAAACCTAAAACCATGAACTCTATAGACTCAAAGTGATACCTCACAGAGATCTGAAGAGGTGACGTGGTCCAGCTTCTGCCACCTTCCTACAGGCATACCCACCACCCCCATTTCACAGATGAGACAACCAAGACCTAGAAATGTTAATGACCTGCCCCCAAAAAACTGTAATAGGGCATCATACTCTGTAATTAACTAATTACTGTAATAGATGTTGAATGGAGTTTACTTTATTTTCCCAGAACTTTAGTTAAAAGTTAATGCTGGCCGGCCATGGTGGTTCATGCCTATAATCCCAGCACTTTGGGAGGCTGAGGCAGGAGGATCACTTGAGGCCAAAAGTTCCCGACAAGCCTGGCCAACATAGTGAGACGCCCATCTCTACAAAATGTACAAAAAAAAAAAAAAAAATTAGTCTGGGATGGTGATGTGCACCTGTGGTCCTAGCTACTCAGCATGCAGGACTATTTGAGCCCAAGAGTTTGAGGCTGTAGTAAACTATGATCACACCACTGCACTCCAGCCTGTGTGACAGAGGAAGACCCTGTATCTAAAATAAATAAATGAATTTCTTTTAAAACCCAGTTCAGAGGACAAATGGCATTGAGTATCCTCCTGATATTCTAGTTTCCAATTTCAATAGTTGGAGCCAGCCACCTCCCTACAAGGTTTATCAAGAGGCCAGAATTGATCCTACTCATTCCCAGCATCAATATAAAAGAAGGGGTGAGGAGAAAGGACACCCTGGAAAGGAGAATAGTATTCATGGAAAGAGCCTGTCTTATCCTGTAAGTCATAGTGGGGACTCCAGGGGAATCATTCACAAAGCGCCGAAGTGGAACAGCATCGTTCATCTGGGGTGATACCTGAGATTCGTTGTCTCATGGCCACAGAAAACTAGGACACAGACACACAAAGAGTGAGTTTAAGAGCAGAAGTTTAATAGGCAAAAGCAAGAGAATAGCTCTCTCTGCTGCAGAGAAAGGGGTGCCCAATGGGTTTCGGTTCCATGGTGAAATGCAGGGGTTTTTTTCAGATGAGCTTGGGGCGGTGTCTGATTTACATAGGGACAAAAGATTGGTCAGATCAGGTGTGCCATTTCCATAGGGTGTGAATTTCTGGACACTCCACCTTAATCTTTTATTATGCAGATGTTCTCTACCTGGCTGGCACCAGGTTGCTTCTTTCTGTATTGTACATGTGGTAACAAATAAAAGGGAAGATGGAGCCTCCATGTTGAACATACCTGGCCCCCAGGTAGCCCTTTCTATTGGCACAGAGGCCGGCATTCACCTGTTCAAGCTTCCAGCTTGCTTATCTGTTTGCAGCTTGATATTTTCGGTGTGATCTTTATTAGAAAAAAGAATTTCTTAGGCTGATTTTTGTTAAAAGGGAAGCCCTGCAGAGGACTCTTTTACCCTCAATGTCTGCCTAAATAATTCTTTTTCTTTTTCTTTTTCTTTTTTTTTTTTTTTTTTTGAGACAGAGTCTCACTCTGTCACCCAGGCTGGAGTTCAGTAGTGGCACGATCTCGGCTCACTGCAACCTCTGCCTTCCGGGTTCAAGCGATTCTCCTGCCTCAGCCTCCTGAGTAGCTGAGATTACAGGAACCCATCACCACGCCCGGCTGATTTTTGTATTTTTAGTAGAGACAGGGTTTCACCATGTTGGCCAGACTGAACTCCTGATCTCAAGTGATCTGCCTTTCTCGGACTTCCAGAGTGCTGGGATTACAGGTGTGAGCCACCGTACCCAGCATGCCTTAATAATTTCTTTCTGTCTTCTGCACCAGAAGCTCCAGTTGGGCAAGTGTATGGGGAAATAGTCCCAAAGGACTTGCTCCCATGCCCCACGGGATAGCGAGCTTGGAATGCCTACCCCGGGGAGACCCGGCAGCAACAACCCACAGGGAGAGGAGAGAAACCTCTTTTTGAACGGCCAAGTCAAGAGGCAACTCTGCCTACTCCTAACTACCACCCCACCACACTCTTATCCCCCAACACCCATATAAGCTCCAGAAACAGAGACAGCTACAAGGGTCCCAGTGGCCATTGGGAGCTTTGCCCTGCACTGTCAGGGAGAAAAGGAGAACTGCAGATGGATCCAAGATAGACATTATGAAATAATGTTCTGTATCAGAAGTGCCAGCAACATGCAAGCCGGTCAATCATTCTCCTATGCATGGCTGCTGGGTCAACAGACTTGCATATATTGCTTGGGGCTGGGGAAGAGAGACTTGGACAGGACAGAGGCCTGGGAGCTGGAGGGGTGGTGAGGCAGCTTTCATTGCTCCCAGCAGCATACAAGGGTATGAGAGCTTTCCATAAATTGAGAGGATACCAAGAAGGTAGCTGGGTTTGAGCCATCTTTGCTGCTTCTCATTAATGGATGTCCCCCAGTTCAGCGGCCTCAGCAGCCAGTAAAGGAGGTGGGGACTGAAGTGGTGTTTGTGGAACCATCCCAGCTCCCAAACAAGGGCTGCTAGTCACTGTAATTACAGGCTTGCAGCCTGTTACTGGGGAGGAAAAAAAACAAGGATAATAGCTCCATCTGCCTGTGGAATCCAAGCTCTCTCTGAAATCATTCAAAACATCTATTTTTATTCAATAAATAGAATATAGTTGCCCCCTACCTGAAGAGGACCATGGCCTCATAAATGACATCATTGCATCTGGGTAGCATTTTGTGAAACTGAGAGGCTCCTCTGAGGTTCCCAACCATACAAATCCCCCAAAACATATTCTTTAATCAAGAATAGTGAGTTCCACTTCATAAGCATAAGACATGTTCATTAATCCATACTGTGGAGCAGGATTCCAGATGCCCAAATCCTGCATAGCGTCTTAGATCCAGTGAAACAGACTCGTGACTGAGACACAGAGCCCGTCAATTCTAAACACCTTTCCCGGATCAGCCGCCTCCTCTCCTCCACCGCCTGCCCTCTGACACAAGCCCTCAGCATTGCTTGCCTGGAATTTTGCAAGAAGTGCTTAACCTATCTCCCCTCCTCTAGGCTGAAGCCCTCCAATCCACCCACTTAGCTTTCCCATAGGTCTTTCTAGAACACATTCCTAATCGTATCACTCCCCTGTTTATAATTACTCAATAGATCACTGTTGAATCTGGGTAATGGGCAAATAATTCCTTTTACTATTTTCTCTATATTTGGTAGATTTGAAATGTTACATCACAAAACAGGTAATTTGTCAATGAAGATGGCACTAGACCATTAACAATGTCTGTAGCAGGAAAAGTCACAAGCAAAACCCCTCAGACACCAAGTTAAAGAAGGAAGGGCTTCATTCCTCCAGGAGCGCCGGCAAGACTCACGTCTCAAAAACCAAGCTCCCTGAGTGAGTAATTTCTTTCCCTCTTAAGGGCTTACAACTCTAAGGGGGTCCACATGAGAGGGTCGTGATCGATTGAGCCAGCAGGGGGTACGTGACTGGGGACTGCATACACCGGTAATTAGAACGGAACAGAACAGGACAGGGATTTTCACAGTGTTGTTCCATACAATGTCTGTAATCTACAGATAACATAACTGATTAGGTCAGGGGTCGATCTTTAACTACCAGGCCCAGGGTGTGGCGCCAGGCTGTCTGCCTGTGGATTTCATTTCTGCAGTTCAGTTTTTACTTCTTCTTTCTTTGGAGGCAGAAATTGGGCATAAGACAATATGAGGGGTAGTCTCCTCCCTTATATCTATCTACCTCATTTTGGATGGGAGGAGGGATTCGGATGGACACACAGAGGACATCCAAAACAACAAACAAAAAATAACTGCGTAATTTGGAAGTTTGCCAAGAGTTACTTTTTTCATTTTTGTAATAAATGTTAGAATCATTTGGAATCTTCCCATTAACTCTGGTCTAACACCCCAGCTCACTGCCATGGCAACAGGCCAGTACTCTCAAAGCCTCATCGAAAGCCACATGCATCCTCTGTTCCAGCCACACCAAATCGGTGCAGCTCCCTGAACGGATCGCCTACTTCATGCCTCTGTTGCACGTGTTGGTCTCATTGTCTAGAATGCCCTTCCCTGACTCGTCTGCCTGGTAAACTCTCTCCCTCCAAAGCCTAGCTAAATTAAAGGCTTCTCTAAGCATCACCCCCTCCAAGTCAACCCTTTCTTCACTTCTCATTCATTTTCCACCCTTCTTTGTCTTCTTTGTGGCCTGGGAGGTGGACCTGCTGAACGGCATCTGTGGGTTCCTTGGCTGTAGCTTCTGGCCAGGCCTGGCCTATAGAAGGAAGACAGGAAGATTGGAGCATGAGGCAGGGTGAGGGTGGAGTGTTTATTCCAAATGACGCCTCCTTGCCAGCCCGCAAGAGAGCTGGGTGTCGATTGACTGTCCGTGCAGCCTCCCTGGAATCTGGTCACACCCACACCCTTGCTGCTGCTTTATGCGTAAGGGTGTGAAGCCCCTGCATCCACTTCCTATTGCTGCTATAAAAAATTACCTCATATCTGTGGCCTTAAAACAAGACAAATGTGTTGTTTTATAGTTCTATAGGTCAGAAGTTTAAAATGGGGCTGGGCGCAGTGGCTCACATCTGTAATCTCTTTGGGAGGCTGAGGCGGGCGGATCACCTGAGGTCAGGAGTTCGAGACCAGCCTGGCCAACATGGTGAAACCCCATCTCTACTAAAAATACAAAAATTAGACAGGCTTGGTGGTGCCCACCGGGAGGTGGAGGTTGCAGTGAGCCAGTATCTCACCACTGCACTCCAGCCTGGGAGACAGAGAGAGATTCTGTCTCCAAAAAAAAAAAAAAAAAAGTCTAAAATGGGTTGGCAAGGCTCCATTGCTTCTGGAGGTTCTAGGGAAGAATTCATTTTTTGTCTTTTTCGGTTTCTAGAAGCTGTTTTCATTCCTTGGTTTGTGTCCTCGCATCACTCTGGCCTCAGCTTCTATGGTCACATCCCTTTTCCATCTCCGACCTTACAGCCTCCCAGTTACAAGGACCTGTGATTGCATTGAGCCACCTGGATAATCCAGGATAATCTCCTTCCATGAAGGTCCCTAACTTAACCACATCTGCAAAGTCTCTTTTATCATGTAAATTAGCATATTCACAAGAACAGGCGATTTGAACCTGGGGACTCTGGGAGCCCATTGCATTACCTACCATGGCTCTCCATCATTATTTTTGTTTTATCTTATTTGAGACAGTCTCCCTTTGTTGCCCAGGCTGGACTGCAGTGGTGCAATCACAGCTCACTGCAGCCTCGACCTCCTGGACTCAAATGATCCTCTCACCTCAGCCTCCCAAGTAGCTGGGACTACAGGCACACGCCATCATGCATGGCTAATTTTGATTATTTTTTATAAAGATGAGGTCGAGGTCTCACTATGTTGCAGAGGCTGGTCCCAAACTCCTGGGTTCACACAATCCTCTCCTGCCTCAACCTCCCAACATGCTGTGATTACAAGCATGAGCCACCAGGCCCGGCCCACAGCTCCCTATTATTCATTACCTTGGCCACTGCATCGTCCTTGGTTGCTTCTCCTAACCCTGCCCATGGCTTTGTAAACACTCCATTTATACGTTAAGGGAGATGTTATACTCCAAATGATCCAGATGAAGTATTACTTCTGTTTCTTGCCAGGACTCTGACAACAGAACCATCCAAGATAGGACTTTATTCTGCATTTCCAGCCTCATCTGTCCTTTGGTCCCACACAAACCCTCTGAGGTTGTAATTCTCCTCTAAACAACCACAGGCCTTTCTCATGGGTTTCATATCCAGATTACCAGGGAGGAGGAGGGACACAGAGACCAAGATGGGAAGCCCCAGAATCACAGGAACCATGGGAGGGCTCAAGGCTATCACGCAACTGGGGATTCAGGTCAAGCGTAGTGAGATCTCTACGGGGAAGGGAAGCCTCAGGTCACATCCAGGTGACGCTATTGTATGTGCAGTGACGACGCAGGGTGCAAGAGTTGTGTTAGAGGACAGTATGAGACCACCTGAACAGAGTGTACATGATATGTACACTTGGCACCAGGGTATGGTGAAAATGCCTCCTTCCTCACTGAGGGAAAGTTCTTTGGTCCCCACCATCTCTAATAGTTTGTCATCCAGGCTCCACTTTGATTCCAGCAACACTGATTTCCAGTGGCAAGGAGGTGGCTACTACAACACTACAACAGCTCTGGAAGGAAGCTCTTCTCTGGGCTGTGCACAAACCTCCCTGTCATTTGCTCATTAGTCCACTTCTGATCCCAGAAACCACCAATGTAAGTCTAATTCATGTCCGCACTTCAGCCCTTCAGATATGGAAGACAGCCCTTGTGTCATCTGCCCTGTCTTCTCACACAAACCACACTCAGTCAGGATGGAACTCTGAGACTTCTGCAATTATTTCTAAGCTCTTCACCATCTTGTTCCCTGCCTTTGAAAGCAATCCAGAACTTCAAGACACAGGAGCCAGAAGTGACCCAAACAGTGTAACTCATCCCTCTCCACTCTGTATACGCCATGTATGTTAGTATATCATATTTTCATGTGTATATTAAGATGGAATTAATTGTGGGAAGCAACAATGACCTACTGTTGACCCACATTATGTTTTCTGTCAACTAAAAGGCCTGGGACTTCTGGCTCTCCATCACGTTGAACCTTTTTTTTCAACCTACCTATAGGACTTCTCATTTTCATTACTATTACGTGATATCCTGATTTCCATCTCTTCTTCAAGTCTACAAAAATTTTTAGAGGTCACACTTCTGTCATCTGTCTTTTATCTCATACTTTCTGTATCTTTATTCAAGTTGGCAACAGAATATATTGAAGAGGATGAGACAAAGGGAAAAA
The DNA here is from genome assembly GCF_049350105.2 of Macaca mulatta. Taxonomy (NCBI): domain Eukaryota; kingdom Metazoa; phylum Chordata; class Mammalia; order Primates; family Cercopithecidae; genus Macaca; species Macaca mulatta. Next base: position 133,895,407 of record NC_133413.1, on the reverse strand, counting down.
CCCCACCCACAAGTTTCTGAACCTGTGACTCGGCCCATCAGTGTGCCATGGCTCCACCAGCCTTCAAACCATCCGGCTGTGAGTTTAGTGGCCACGTTTCTCCACTGTGCCCACATCTAATCATGAGGGCCTGTGCCAGCTGCTATAATGAAAACAAGACACACTTCATTCAGGGCATTCTCCTTTCTACACTTCATCTTAGCCAAAAGGCCGAGAAGCGATGGGCACTCTCCTTTCTAAGTAGTCTTACACAGTAACACGATAAATTTAAAAAGCAATGAGGTTCCTTTGGTATGAATTTATTCTTGAATTTATGGCGGCCTTTCATGATCATAGGTTCTCTAAGTATGTACGTTAATTTTCCCTCCTGGAAATACTTGACCACCTGTACCACTCCTTCTTCCACCAGCTTCCAAGGTCCCATACACCTTGTGTTGCATACAGGAGGGTTACTGGTTGACGGGCACAGAAGTGGGAAGGAGTCACTGTATACCCTTTTGCAATTTTATTTTATTTATTTATTTATTTATTTATTTATTTATTTATTTATTTTATTTTTGAGATGGAGCCTCGCTCTGTCACCCAGGCTGCAGTGCAATGGCGTGATGTCACCTCACTGCAACCTCTGCCTTCCGGGTTCAAGCAATTCTCCTGCTTCAGCCTCCTGAGTAGCTGGGATTACAGGCACCCACCACCGTGCCCAGCTAATTTTTGCATTTTTAGTAGAGATGGGGTTTTACTGTGTTGGTCAGGCTGGTCTCAAACTCCTGACCTCAGGTGATCCACCCACGTCAGTCTCCCAAAGTGCTGGGATTACAGGTGTGAGCCACTGCACCCAGCCCCTTTTGTAATTTTAGATCTTGATATCTTATAAATGGATGATATGTTAAAAAATAATTATTTAAAAAAAAAAAAAAAAGATGGCTCACACCTGTAATCCCAGCACTTTGGGAGGCCGAGGCGGGCAGATCGTGAGATCAAGAGATCAAGACCATCCTGGCCAACATGGTGAAATCCCATCTCTACTAAAAATATAAAAATTAGCTGGGCATGGTGGTGCATGCCTGTAGTCCCAGATACTTGGGAGGCTAAGGCAGGAGAATCACCTGAACCCAGGAGGCGGAGGTTGCAGTGAGCCGAGATCACACCACTGCACTCTAGCCTGGGTGACAGAGCAAGGCTCTGTCATAAATAAATAAATAAGCTATTTTCTTCTATTTGAGAAAATCCACAAAATATTCATTTCCAAATTCTGCATATCACCTTTCTTTCCTTAGGTAAGGCATATAAAAATCCCTGACATGTAGCACCCCTTCCTTAGTTTCTAACCTAACAAGCCATGTCCTGGAGATGAGTCCCATAACAGTATTTGAAATTGGGGTATTTTATGCTATGGTTCCAAATGATTATCCCTTTGTGTAAAAGAATAATTCTTCCTTGCCCCATTGACATCTCTGACATGTAACTTACTTCTGCCAATGTAATGCAAGCAGAAATGACCTGTGTCACGTTGAGTAGATGTTTTAAGAGCTATTGCATGGTTCCACCACAACTCTTCTCATGTGCCATAGATTGGTGTGGCCCAGATAGGGGCTATTTCTTCAGCCTGAATCCCAATTGAAAAGCCACAGTGGACTCACAGTGGACCTATATATAACACAAATGGAAAATAAGATTTTGCTGTATAAATCACAGAGAATTGAGGGTTACATGTTACTGGAGCAAAACCTAACAAAAACTGACTAAGATAGTAATAAGTGTACATATTTGTTTACTTTAATACCCCATGAGATGGTATTTCCCCAAATTAAAATGTATGAGTCACCTTAATTTCTCCCCTTTCCCTTATCCTCCACATCCAATCCTCATGGATCAAGTCTTGTCAATTCCCAAATCTGTCAATCTGTCAGCTTCTTTCTCCCACAGCTGCTGCTTCATCCAAGCCACCATCATTTTCTGCACAACGAGGTCCAACCACCTTCTTATTCCATCTAGTCCTTTCTCCACATGGAAGCAAATCAGATCACGGCACTCACCTATTCAGGACCCTTTGGAGAGTTTCTATTAAACTTGGAATAAAACCCAATTTCTCATCAAGAACCATGCAGACCCTGCATGATCTGGTTCCGGTCTCCTCTCATTCTGTTAGGCTCCAGCCACACTCATCCTGTAACCCAGGGTCCCTGGTCTTTGGGTGCACGCTATGACAGGGTAACCACTTGTAACTGTTGTGCCTTGAGTTTCCATTGTTCTAGGAAGAAGCCCAGCTATAGCAAAACAAAAACCAGCTGGAAGTAGAGATGCCTCAGTTAGAGATGAACTTTGGTGAACTCTCAGCATCACCACACTAAAAAGCCTGCCCAGGGAGGAGCCTATTCTCCATTTTCTTTTTCTTTTTCTTTTAAGGAGCAGAGAGTTTAATAGGCAAGAAAGGCAAGAAGGAAGGGAGAAGGAAGAAGCTCCCCTGTACAGAGACAGAGGGAGGGAGGCTCCAAAGCCGGGAGAGGGAACTCCACCTACCACAGATACCAGCTAGGTACCTATACAGAGGCTGGAGGAGGTAGTGTCTCATTTGCATAGGGATCAGGGGTTGGGTTTGACTGTGTCATTCACATAGCCCTCAAAACAGCTGGCCCTCCCACCCTAGCCTTTTGATATGCAAATGCAGGGCACCATGATGTTCTGCACACGTGGGGATAGTGGGGGCGCCCATGTTGCCAGGAACATGTGGGGAAAGGGCAAGAAGGCCAGCAGGAATCGCCATGTTTGGGTGGACCCAGTTTCTAATGGCTGGCATTCGCATATCAAAGGTTGCTGACCTGGCTCTAAGAGCCGTGGCTTTACAAGAAACTTTTCTGGGGATGCTTTAAAAAACGAAAACTTCCCAAGGACCTCTTTTCCTCTCTGCCTAAAATAATTTTTTAGTAACTCCTACGACGTTCCCCCCTGTGGAGATGCCACACTAACTGCTGTTAGGGGGTTTTGGGCGATGACTCCTTCTGGCTACTTCCTGCAGAAAAAGGGCATCGAATAGGCAACAGCAGCTAGGGCTCCTCCTGGGGCCCATCTAAGGGTCCTCGGAAGAATGGCGTGTCCATGTGTGGTTCAGTTTACAGCACCATTTGGAATTTGATTGCTTCTAGGCGAGAAGAAGCAATTCGAGTTACAGTATTGTGTATACAGGGTCCAAATATCAATACAAGACATATAAGCAAGAGAGGGCTTAATAAAGGGGTTAGCCAATTCCATAAAGACGACTGGAATTTATTAAAGAGGCATTGTAGGCACTCAAGACTGAAGCCAGCATTTTCCCTGAGCCTGTCAATCATTTTCTCTTCGCCATTTTCAATACTTTCCATGTGTGAAGAAACAGGATCTGCGACTGCACCTGCACTACCTTTACCCCCCCACCCCGCACTATCTTTACCCCACCTTTACATGCAGTGACTCAGCCAACAGCACAGTAGAAGCCCTGCTTTCACCTTCATTCCAGGAGACACTGCTTTGGGAACTATCCCCGGTATTCTTACTTGTTGCAAGTACTAAAACCCCATTGTTGCATTATCCTTGATTGTGGTCACTGGGTTCACAATAGCCCTACAAGGCTATAGCATGCCAACTAAGAACATATGTTATATGGAATCATATCGATTTAGGTTCAAATGTCAGCTGCTACTCTTGCAAATTCCTTAACTTGTCTGTACTTTCATGTCCTCATCTGTAAAGATGTTCACCCACCAACAACTGAACCCACCCATTATATGGATAACAATTCTCCAGCCCCTCGAACTCATCAAGCTCTTTCCCGCCTCAGAGCTTTTGCATGCGTTGTTCCCTCTTCCTAGGCTCTTTCCCATCATCTGGTCTTAAATGTCACCTACTACAGGAAGCCTTCCTTTACTACCCCATACAAAGTAGGATCCAGACCCTCCTCCCCATGTCCCAAATCCACTAACTCTTTGATTATTTTCTTGGTGGCACTTACCACAATTTGCAAAGATTTCTTTTTATTTTTAATTCTCTACTAGACTGTAAATACCACGAACAAAAGGATTAAGTCTTATCTAACATTGTGTCCCTACAGGCTTTGAGTCTGAGAAGCAAGCACTTGGTGCAATATTTGTTACATATGTTATATGGTCATTTTATAGACTCTAAGAAGCAATGGTTAATACAGTCAACATTGCAAACTTTATCTTAGTGTAGACCAGTTTCCTTTACTTGTTTACAAACTCTCTAACCCGATCAACTGTCATCATTATTGTATCTTTGGCCTCACTGCAATGTTGCATAATATAAATACATTTAGCACCAATCATCACTACTGCTATTCAATTCTTTTCAAATCAATAGATACTTAAGAGCATTAAGTGCTGTGTATCTTATTAATACATCAAGAGGATGAGTAGCATCACCTACTTATATGAAAAAACAGCATTATTTTGCTCATACATGTAAGTAATACCTGGAATTAATTGTGATGCTTATCATGGACCAGGGACTATGGTAAGTTTGTTACATACATCATCTCCTGTCGTCTTCACAACAGCCCTACAAGGGTATAGCATACCAAGTAAGAACATAGGTTATAAAATCATATTGATTTGGGTTCATATGCCAGTTATGCTACTGTTGCAAATTCCTTACCTTCTCCATGCTTTCATTTCTTCATTTGTAAAATGGGGGCAATAGGCTGGGCACAGTGGCTCACACCTATAATCACGGTATTTTGGGAGGCCAAGGTGGGCAGATCACTTGAACTCATGAGTTTAAGAACAGCCTGGCCAACATGATGAAACCCTATCTCTACTAAAAATACAGAAAAAAAAAAAAAAAAAAAGCTAGGCGTGGTGGTGCACGCCTGTAATCCCAGCTACTCAGGAGACTGAGACATGAGAATCGTTTGAACCTGGGAGGAACAGGTTGCAGTGAGACAAGATCACGCCATTGCACTCCAGCCTGGGCGACAGAGAGAGACCATGTCTCAAGAAAAAAAAAAAAAAAAAAAAAAAAAAAGAGGGAAACAGTAGCAACCACACCTTAGGAATGGGTGCATTGAGGATTCAATAAGATGATGCATGTAATGTGCTTAGCTCAGTGCCTGACACACAGAAAAGTGTTCCAGAAATGTTAGCTGTCTCTTCTTAACTTGCTGTTCTGGGGGTATTTTACGTCCTAAAGCATCGTGTCCGGCACAGAGGGAGAATGAGTTCCTGCCTCTTAGGAGCACACAGTCAGAGACAGCGTGGAGCACATTTGCAATCAGAATAGGACAGCAAACATGTTTTTAGAATGGTTGCATTCATTTTTATGGTCCAAGCATAGTAAACTCGTGTTCTCATTTCCTTTTCCACCAAAACAGCTATCTCTGCTCCCTGAAGAGGCCTTGGATTATTATAGTTCCTTAAATTCCCTGAAATTCTCAGGAGAGAAGGAATATTTTTTTAAAGCAAGCACAGCTTGGAGCTAGAAAACAAAAGGTTACTAGGACAATGTAACTCATTTCCTGTTTTTCTCAACTGTCTAGACACAGATCTCATAAGCATTAGCCATGAATCCCACCGTCAGGTTAAAAATAGAAGGTTTAAATATGAAATGCTGTGGTGGAGGAAAGATTATAGGTTTCCACCTTTGTCCACAAAATGACTGCTTTGAAATAGGATTTTTTGCCTTTTTTGTTAGTTTTGCCATAAGTTTTGTGAAGCAGTATTTCAATGGCAGGAATAGAGAACACCTTTTTTCTAAAGAATATATTTGCCCCTTGTAAAGCTAATGCAATTTAGGTTTTAAAAACCACTTGAAGACAAGCTTATGGTAGCCTATCCTAACAAAAAATCTGATCACAGTTATAGTACTTGAAACATTTCAGGTTATTGCACATACCAACATTTAACCTCAAAAAAATTTGTGCAACAGAAAATGCATACAGATTTGACATGTCTATTTTTTCTTTTTTTTCTATCTTCTGCCTCCATAAAATTATTAGGCAAGTATTTTGTTTTGAACATAGAATTATTCTGCAAAACAAAAAAAAATTTTTTTTGAGACAGGGTCTCACTCTGTTGCCCAGGCTGGAGTGCAGTGGTGTGATCTCAGCTCGCTACAACCTCTCCCTCCAGGACTCAAGCGATCTTCCCACCTCAGCCTTCCAAGTAGCTGAGACTACAGGAGTGCACACAGCTAATGTTTTTTGTATTTTTTAGAGACAGGTCTTCACCATGTTGCCTAGGCTGGTCTCGAACTCCTGGACTCAAAAGATCCACCTGCCTCAGCCTCCCAAAGTGCTGGGATTACCAGTGTGAGCCACTGCACCCAGCCTGGAAAACAAATTTTTAAAAACTCCTTTAATAATCCATAGGCATGCTGGGGATGGTGTCTCACACCTGTAATCTCGCAACTCAGGAGACTGAAGTGGGAGGAGTGCTTGGGCCCAGGAGTTTGAGACCAGCCTGGGCAACATGGCAAGACCCCATCCCTAAAAGTAAACAAACATATAAATAAAATGATCCATGGGTAGTGTCACACAAGTGTGGAGGATCTACAATGCTGTTTCCCAAACTTACTGAACCACAAAACCCTTTGATCAGGATAATGCTATTAATACCTCCTAAAATAGTACTCCATGGAATACCAGTTCAGGAAATAAGAATTGGATAGTTCCATGATTTCTTTTTCTGGTTCCAGAATTATATAAGGCTAGGTCTCTTCTCTGACAACCTCAGCTATCTGAATTACAACATAAAACTTGAAAGTAAACAAGTACTAATGACTCTGCAACATTGTAATGGACCTACTCTCTTTATTATTGGGAGATAAGTAGAAGGATGCCTTAGAGATATTCATGCATTTACTTGAACGTATTCATTGCGGTCCTTAATAGTTATACAGATATATGTTGAGATAAGCATAGATTTATAACATATTTATAATTTTATAACATAAACATTTAAAATTATACAATTTTATAATTTATAAATATAAACATATGCATGTTTGCTAGCATACCTACATATATTTCCAAACTCTGTCCACTAAGAGGAAGTAGAATCAATAAAACCCCAGTAGCAATGAGAATACTCAGTGCCAAGATCTTGGTTCCTAAGTCCATTTTCCAATAAAAGGAATTAGAGTTCTTTGGAGAAAAGATCAATTCCATGGCTGGGGCAAAGAAAGTACAAGATGAGCCTAGATTAAAAAGTAAGCATCAAAAGGCAAGAAAACACTAAAAATAATAAGGCATTTGAAAGGATACAGGAGCCAACCTGGTTAAGCTCCTAATGCCCAGAGCTGGAACCACTGGAGCAACAAAATAAATAATGACAGTGTTTGATTATAACCCATAAAATAAAATAAATATTCATCAGCCCATATTGATATAAAAAATGAGGGAGAATAACTCTTATAGAAGACTTCCTATTAATAGAGAAGAAAGAAAGGAAACAGAAAATCACTAATAGGCAAACGATGTAGTAATAATTGTGACAGGCAAGAATCATCCATAGATGCTAAAACTAGTGGGCGAAGGTACAAGAAACAGGATATTTGAATAGTTTTGTTTTTCTCTTTGTTTTGAGACAGAGTTTCGCTCTTGTCCCCCAGGCTAGGGTGCAATGGCACGATCTTGGCTCACTGCAACCTCCGCCTGCTGGGTTCAAGCTATTCTCCTGCCTCAGCCTCCCGGGTAGCTGGGATTATAGGCATGCACCACCACTTTTTGGTAGAGATGGGGTTTCACATGTTGGCCACGCTGGTCTCAAACTCCTGACCTCAAGTGATCTGCCCGCCTTGGCCTCCCAAGGTGCTAGGATTACAGGCGTATGCCACCACATCCAGCAATATTTGCATAATTTTAAAGTATTTCCCCAAGATATTTGTTAGTCACCAAGGGAAAAATGGTAATTTAGCAGAGAAACCTGGAAGACACCACTTTAACCCAGAGATCAACATTAATTTCACCAGTAATAATGTATACCGGCATTGTGTACTTCTTGATACGGTGTATGAGAAAGGACATAACATTACTTCTGAGGTATTCTTGCAAAAACTGTATTATCTCAATTTAATCAGAGAAAATACAGACAAAGCCAAATTGGAGGGCATTCTACAAAGTTACTGACCAGCTTTCTTCAGAAGTGTCAAAATCATGAAAGACAAAGAAAAACTAACTTATAAAAGACAAAGTTTGTCTCCTTCTCATAACTAAGTTCAATTGGAGCTCAAGGTTTGGATCCCGGATCAGAAAAAACCATGAATGGGAAAACCTGCAAATTCAAGTCAAATCTATAGTTTACTTAATAGTATTGTAGCAATGTTAATTTCCCAGTTTTGATCATCATACTCTGCTTACATAAGATGTTAAACAGTAGGGGAAGTTGGGTGACGAAATATATGGGAATTGTCTGTATTATTTTTGTAACTTTTTTAAGACAAAAATTATTTCCATTTTTAAAATAACAAATAAGTTCACAAGTCAAATATGTATAACTCAGTGTCTTGCATACCGATGATATTAATAATAACAGTAATAATAATAACAATGCGATTAAAAAAAAAAAAACTTTTACTTCCTGACGACCCATAATGTACCAGAAGCTTTTATATGTGCTCTTTCCTTTAACATCCACAATTAGAGGTCATAAAGTTAAGTAACATAAACAAGATGATATTTCTAGTAAGTGGCAAAGTTATAATGTCAACTTTTGTTATAACCTAGCAGGGAAGATCAAAGTAAATTACTTACTGCTTGAAAGAGACCAAATAGAAACCTAAAATTATGTGGCAATGTTGACTATATGTGCTACATGATTTCTGTTTCTTGCTCATTGTCTAAGACTTCAAGGCAGGTCAACAATGTAGAAATTCAAGAATACAGGCTGGGCATGGTGGCTCATGCCTATAATCCCAGCACTTTGGGAGGCCAAGGCCAGCAGATCAGTTGAGGTCAGGAGTTCGAGACCAGCCTACCAACATGGTGAAACCATCTCTACTAAAAATACAAAAATTAGCCGGGCGTGGTGGCATGCGCCTGTAGTCCCAGTTACTTGGGAGGCTGAGGCAGGAGAACTGCTTTAGCCCAGGGCATGAAGGTTGCAGTGAGCGGAGATCACACCACTGCACTCCAGCCTGGGCAACAGAGCAAGACTCCATCTCAAAAAAAAAAAAAAAAGAATTTCAAGAATACAAATTAATTAATACCCTAGGTGAGTAATGGATGCCTTACTTTCTGAATAATTTTCTACGAAAGTCCCTCAGGGCTGTATGCCTTGGAAGATTTTCCCAGACACTTTCTTACACATTGATTTTGTGATTGGTTGTATGTGATTTAATAATACATGCAACCACCAAATGAGACAAGTTTCATTTTCTCCATTTTTGCAAAAAAAGAAAACTAAGTCTCAAGCGGATTGAGAGACCTTCCACTGAACACCTTCCCATCCCCTCATCCCAACAGTTAACAGTTAACAACGGGCATTTGTGTCCATTCAAATGAAGGTAAACTAATATCCAGGACATCCTTGGATAAGAAAATAGGTAATGAAAGGAAAGAGGGAAGAGGGAAGAGGGCAAGAAGGAAGACACTTTGGCTAATGAGTACACATGAAAGCTCAGCTCAGCCACTTAACTGTGACCTGGGCAAGTTACTCTCCCTGCCTCTTTCTCTTCCACAGAAAAAAGAGTTTTAGTAAGTATAGGGGGTTGTATAGACAAATGGAATTATATCAAACTTAAAAACTTTTGTGCACCAAAAGACACAATCAATATTGTGAGGCAACTTACGGAATGGAAGAAAATATACTCATATAATACATCTGAGAAGGGACTAATATCTAGAATATATAAAGAATTCCTTCAACTCAACAACAAAAATCAAATAACCCAATTAAAAAATGGGCAAAGTACTTGAACAGATGTGTCTCCAAAAGTGATATACAAATGGCCAATAAGCACATGAAAAGATGTTCACATTACTAATCATCAGAAAAATGCAACTGAAACCCACAATGAGATATCACCTCACTCCCATTAGGATGGCCACTGTGAAAAGAAAGAAGGGAGATTGTATAACAACTGCTTGCTGGTAAAGATGTAAAGAAATTAAAACATTTGTACACTGTTTGTGGAATGTAAAATGGTACAGCCCATGGAAAACAGAATGCAGCTTCCTCAAAAAATTAAAAATAGAATTACCAGCAACTATATGACCAGCAATCCCATTCCTTGATACATATCCAAAAGAACTGAAAAAAGATCTCATGGAAATATTTGCACATCTATGTCACTTGCAGCATTATTCACAATAGCCAAGAGGTGGATGCAACCTAAATGTTCAGTGATGGAAAACTGATAAAGCAAATGTGATATATACATACAATGGAATATTATTCAGTCCTTCAAAATAAGAAAATCCTATCATACACTATAATATGAACGAAACTGGAGGACATTAAAGCTAAGTAAAATAATGCAGATAAATGCTTTATGATTTCACGTATATGAGGTATCTAAAGTAGTTACACTTACAGAAACAGAAAGTAGAATGTGGTTACTGGGGGGGGATATGGGGAGAGGAAAATGGGGAGTTGTTTGATGAATACAGAGCTTCCATTTGCAAGATGAAAACTTCTGGAGATCTGTGGCATGATGATGCAAATATACTTTACTGTACACTTATAGATGGTTAAGATGGTAAGTCTTATGTTATATTTTTACCATAAATAGATAAACACATAAAGTTTTGAATGCATTGGTGTTTGGGGTAGGAGGAAGCATATTCCCTACCCCACTACCCTCTTTGGGGGCCATGCAAGAATCCCTATCTTCTGAGGCCCTTTCCCAACTCATCTCCTGACATGGTGGGCATCCCCTTGCTCTGGCCTCCTGCTTCAGTTTGTTTACCTCTCATTTAGAGACCTCGAACCTCCAGCACATTGGGAGGCCCAGGCAGGTGGATCACCTGAGGTCAGGAGTTCGAGACCAGCCTCATCAACATGGCAAACCCTGTCTCTACTAAAAATACAAAATTAGCAGGGAGTGGTGGCCGGCGCCTGTGATCCTAGCTACTTGGGAGACGGAGGCAGGAGAATCGCTTGAACCTGGGAGGCAGAGGTTGCAGTGCGAGACCATGCCATTGCACTCCAGCCTGGGCAACAAGAGTAAAACTCCATCTCTAAATAAGTAAATAAATAAAATAAAACAAAAATAGACACCTTGAACCTGTCTCTTGTATTTACTGCTCCTCTGGCCCTTGCCTCTCCCTTTCTTCCTTGCCCACAATTCTACAGGGTTTGGTCTGGTTCTAACTACTCCAAGGAACCCTCTGGAACCTGGATATGAATGGCCAGTAATTAATTTATGAAATCAGACTCTCAGCCACATACTATACTCAAGATATTAAAGCCAAGCTTAAAGACATTGATAAAACACTTAATACAAAAATTATCATATTATGAAAACACTTTAAAAATTATTTCAAACATCAAAATGGCACTTAAACCCCATTACATTAACAATCTTATGACACTATCTCATGCCGTTGAATACGTGATAAAACCTTCATACAATATCTGGTGGGAATGTAAGTTGGCACAAACATTTAGAAAAGCAATTTGGCGGCCAGGCGCAATGGCTCACTCCTGTAATCCCAGGACTTTAGGAGTCCAAGGCAGTTCGATCACTTGAGGCCAGGAGTTTAAGACCAGTTTCACCAACATGGCGAAACCCCCTCTCACTAAAAATACAAAAATTAGCCAGGAATGGTGGTGCATGCCTGTAGTTCCAGCTACTCGGGAGGCTGAGAATCACTTGAACCCAGGAGGCGGAGCTTGCAGTGAGCTGGAATCACGCAACTGCATTCCAGCCTGGGCAACAGAGTGAGACTCTGCCAAGGGAAGGGAAGGGAAGGGGAGGGGAGGGGAGGGGAGGGGAGGGGTAGGGGAGGGAAAAAGAAAGAAAGAGAGAAAGAAAAACAATTTGGAATATGTTTCAAGAACCACAAACATTTCCCGGCCCTTTGACCTATTAATCACATTCTCAGGAATTTGCTCTAAGGAAAATTATACTATTAAAAAAAGAACTTATATATAGAAGATGTTTATTTCCAAGTTATTTATGTAACTGATATGGTAACATAATCAAAATGCCACTTAACTGTTTTTCTTCCATCATCCCTTTAATGTAAAATGGTATCACCCATGAAAAACAGAATGGAGGTTCCTCAAAAAATTAAAAATAGAATTACCAGCAATCCCATTGCTTGATAGATATCCAAAAGAACTGAAAACAAGATCTCAAAGAGATATTTGCACATCCATGCATACAGTTTGCCGGGGGGGAATAGGGACGAGGGGCAGCAGGAGGAAATAATCTTGTCCTCACTCCAGATGAAAACAATTGCAGGCTCCTGCCTGCTGTGTCACTTTCAGGTAATGACAGTCTGATAGTTACATCAAGTCACAACCACGGTCTTACTAGAGTAATTCAATGAGTCAGTTCATTCTATTAATCAACAATTCCATTTTCACTCAAAAGATTTCTTCCCCTTCTTTGTGAGAGCTGGCAGTTCCCAGGGAGATGAGGGGAAACTAGTCATTTTCTTCCATCTTGCACCATGCGCCATAATCCTCCTCCACTCACTGGCTCCTGGTTTGGATCCCATGCCCAAACGGACAGAAGGCAAAGAGGTTATGTCTGGAGCTACTTTAATTGGCTTCTGAGTGGCACAGTTGTAAGCTGACTTCCTGCTCACTGGGCTTTGCAGCTATAATAAAGCTGCCTCTCACTTGGGGCACTTTTCTTGGGATCTTTGGTGATTCCCATCTCTGGGAACCTCTCCAGCTGTAATTCTCAGAACAAGGGAAAAGCATTCCATTCCAGCTGCCATTGCTCTCAGCCCCGGGTTCTCTGGCAATCCCCTCCACTCAGACTTCACTCTTTGGCTTCCTCTCACCCTCCCAGAGGGTCCTCTTGGACAGGATTTAAAATAACTTTCATGCAGAATGACAAACTGCAAATGGGTATACAACAGAATACGACTCTAAGTTATAGGGAAAGAATGAACTATTGATACATGCAACAACATGGATGGAATTCAAAGATGTCATGCTGGCTGGGTGCAGTGGCTCATGCCTGTAATTCCAACACTTTGGGAGGCCGAGGTGGGTGGATCGCTTGAGCCCTGGAGTTCTGAGACCAGCCTGGGCAACATGATGAAACCCCATCTCTACTGAAAACACAAAAATTAGCCTGGCGTGGTGGCGGGCGCCTGTAATCCCAGCTACTCAGGAGGCTGAGGCACAAGAATTGCTTGAACCCAGGAGGCGAAGTTTGCAGTGAGCCAAGATCGTGCCACTGCACTCCAGCCTGAGTGACAGAGTAAGACTCTGCTCAAAAAAAAAAAAAAAAAAAGATGTTATGCTGAGTGAAAAAAGCCAATCTCAAAAGAGTACATACTGCATAATTCCATTTACAGAACACTCTTAAAATGACAAAATTCTGGTGATAGAGAACAGAGAAGTGGTTGCCAGGGGTTAGGGTTGGCAGGAGGGTCTGACTACAAAGCTATAGTATGAGGGAGTTTCTCTGCAGTGACGGAAGCTGGTGATGGTGTCCTTGTTGTGGTGGTGATTACACATATCTATATGTGTGACAAGATTTTATAGTACTGTGTATACACACACACACACAAAAGCATGTCAAAACTCATGAAAATCAAGTAAGGTCTATAGTTTAGTTCACAGTATTGTGTCAATGTCAATGTCAATTTTCTAGTTTTGAAAATATACGGTGGTTCTACATTATCATTAGGGAAAGCCAGATGAAGGGCACATGGAACTCCCTTTTATTTTTGCAATTTCTTCTGAGTCTTAAATTCATTCAAAATAAAAGGGCTCTGGCCCAGTATCATCTCTCCCATGGGACCCACACTTTTTTTTTTTGCCTGAGACGGAGTCTGGCTCTGTTGCCCAGGCAGGAGTGCAGTGGTGTGATCTGGGCTCACTGCAACCTCCACCTCCCAGGTTCAAGTGATTCTCGTGCCTCAGTCTTCCAAGTAGCTAGGATTACAGGCGCATGACACCACACCCAGGTAATTTTTATATTTTTAGTAGAGACAGCGTTTCACTGTGTTGGCCAGGCTGGTCTCAAACTCCTGACCTCAAGTGATCCGTCTCCCAAAGTGCTGAGATTATAGGCGTGAGCCATGGTGCCTGGCCAAGGGCCCACATTTAAGCCCCGGGAAACACTCTCTCATCTCTTGCCCCAACAAACCCTGGGAACACAGTACCAAACCCAGCCCTCTGTGTCCTGCTGCCACAAGCCACTCTAGCCAGTTACATATTTCCCAACCGTAGGAAATACATAAGTTAAATATGTGGTCCTATGGGAGCCCCCATTGTACCCTTGAGGTGAAGGTGGTAGCACTCCTGGCCCTTCCCCCTGGGGAGGGAGAGTGGAGGTACAGCCTGGCAATGCTCTCTCCAGTGGCGTCTCTTTGCCCTTCCTCCTCATGTCACTGCCACTCTGACCTCTTGTGTATTCAGTCTGAGGGGATCCAAGGTTAGGCAACATGTTCATGAGCATTTCCCTGCTATTATGGATGCTGTGGTCCCTGCCCAGATCTCCCCTTCCTGACTGAGGCCCTCATTTCTATTCCGAGTCTCTCTGAAAATTGCTCTAAGCTGAAGGGAGTTACCATGATCACATGTTTGTCCCAGGGGCAGCCTGCATCCATTGACTGGTCCCTTTAGGGGTATAAAGACCCAGCCTTCTTGCCCCAGAAGGCAACAATTCTGCAAGACCATCTGTATTAGTCTGTTCTCACACTGCTAAGAAAGACACACCTGAGACAGGGTAATTTATAAAGGAAAGAGGTTTAATGGATTCACAGTGCCACATGGCTGGGGAGGCCTCACAATCATGGTGGAAGGTGAAGGAAAAGCAAAGTCACGTCTTAACATGGCGGCAGGCAAGACAGCATGTGCAGGGGAACTCCCCTTTATAAAGCTATCAGATTTCGTGAGATGTATTCACTATCATAAGAACAGCACAGGAAAGACCTGCCGCCATGATTCAATTACCTCCCACCAGGTCCCTCCCACGACACATGGGAATTATGGGAACTACGATTCAACATGAGATTTGGGTGGAGACACAGCCAACTATCACCATCCCAGCTCTAGAGGTTCCTGGGGATTGGCTGAGTAGGGATTGCATCACAGTTCAACACCTCCCTGTGTCTCATCCTCCTTCCTTTCTTCCACCTTAGCTGTTGAGCCCCAAACACTCCCCCAATAAAACGCCTCCATACAAATGTCCATCAAGAGCCTTTTACAAGGAACCTAACCTGTGACACTTGATGAATTCCGTATACCACGTCAATCTCACACTCACTTTGGATTCTGATATCTATTTAATTGGTGCCTGAGTCAAAACTGAGAAAGGGGAAGTCCCAGTTAACATCATGGTATACTTATAACAGGAATAAACAATAGCAATCAAAGAGAAACTTAATAAAGCATGGCAAATCAACTTTATGGGTTATTCAATAAACAGTAAAAATTATAAGCATTTTGCAGCAAAATATTCCAGAAGAATAACTGTGATCTAATATTAAGAGAATATAAAATTTATTCGGGATTGAAACCCAAAAGAGCAATAAAGAACATCTTGGGGATATTTGGAGAAGTTTGAATACAGACCACATATTAGACATCATTGTTGCATCAATGTTAAGTTTCTTGGACATGATAATAATATCGTCATAAGGCAGAAGAATGTCTTTCTTAGGAAATC
Organism: Macaca mulatta; assembly: GCF_049350105.2. Lineage (NCBI taxonomy): Eukaryota > Metazoa > Chordata > Mammalia > Primates > Cercopithecidae > Macaca > Macaca mulatta. The sequence goes on along the minus strand of NC_133413.1, from coordinate 133,879,618 downwards.
CTTCTGAAGTATTTATAGGTGAAGTCTCCTGATATTTGCAACTTGCTTTCAAGTTCTTCAGAAAGAAAAATGTGTTTTTCAGTGAGTGAGAAAGAGAGAAAGAAAAAATGTGGTTCCCTACAAAGAGCAGGAATACTCATTTCCTGGAGCCACCTTATTCCCATTCCTGTACTAAATGCTCCCCCTGGTGTACCAAGAGAGCAGAATGCATTCATCAAAATGTATTTCAAAATGCCCTTCACCGTGGGAAAGTAAAGTCCCAAGACTTTTAAAGAACTTGACCAAAGTGACACACTTTTTAATATATCTTCTCCCAAGTCCTGATCAACAGTATAGTTCCTGTTCCCCAGTTTGCTCTCTGTGGTGTCAAAATCTTGAGTTTCAATTCTGGTGAACTGGGGGCATGCTTGGGGAAGGAGTGAAGAGAAGGGTACCTATAGCCATGCCTGTGAATGCATGAGCTCTGGAGTCAGTCAAATGAATCCCACTTTGGCCACTTATTGGCTAGGGAACTTCTTTCAGTGTCAGCTTCGTAATCCGTGAAGTGGGAATGATAACAAGACTCATATCAAAGAGGATTAAATGAGATAACACAGACCAAGACTTAGCATGGGGCTTGGCACATAGTCTAATTGGAATTCAATAAGTAGTAATCAATTATTATCATCTTCTCCTTTTTGAGGCGGCTCCTAAGAGTGCCTTAGAAGTCCTAGTGCCTTGTGTAGTTCAAAAACTACTGCCCTAGAGTATCTGAGTTGTATACTTAACTCTGCTGAGAAAATCCATCCAATGTTCTTTCTACAGAGTTATAATAACTAATCTCATATTAAAAACAAAACACAGGCCCAGCACGGTGGCTCACACCTGTAATTCCAACACTTTGGGAAGCTGAGGCAGGCAGATCATATGAGGTCAGGAGTTCAAGACCAGCCTGGCCAGCATGATGAAACCCCTTCTATACTAAAAATACAAAAAAAAAAAAAAAAAAAAAAAAAAAAAGCCAGACGTGGTGGCACACGCCTGTAGTCTCAGCTACTCGGGAGGCTGAGGCATGAGAATCACTTGAACCTGGGAGGAGGGGGTTGCAGTGAGCTGAGATCACGCCACTGCACTCCAGCCTGGGTGACACAGTGAGACTGTCTTAAAAAAAAGAAAAAATTAAAAAGAAAACCTCCCGTTTAGGGATACATGCACTGAAAAATATTTTTTCACTAGATTTCCCCCTCTCACACATTATTTCCAGAAAAATGATTTTTTAAGTTCTCTAATTTTCTGCTCACGCGTGGGCCTCCTGGGCTTCTGCCCGTGACACTGTAGCCATAGCCTCCTCCAAAGCAAGTCACTCTTGTGCCCCATGTCAAGAAGGAGCACAAGAGTCTCTCTCCTCTGCCCCAACTTCATGCTCCCAACTGTCTTCTCTTCCCCCACATACTTCTTCTTGCTCTATCTCCCTTCCTTTCAATAAATCCTTATTAAGCAAATGCACATATATGTTTTTATCTTTTAGTACAGATTTCCACTTGCTCTTTAATTGTATTACATATATAATATAGGTTCACTACATATTTAATATAGGTTTAATTTGAAAGGCAAAAACAGCAATTACTTTTGCACCGACTAATACATACAAAATAATATTTATATCATGTTTAAGGTTTTTTTTTTTTAAATTTTGGCTGTGTGCAGTGGCTCATGCCTGTAATCCTAGCACTTTGGGAGGCCTAGGTGGGTGGATCACTTGAAGTCAGGAGTTTCAGACCAGCCTGGCCAACATGGGGAAACCCCGTCTCTACTGAAAACACAAAAATTAGCCGGGCGTGGTGGTTCACACCTGTAATCCCAGCCACTCAGTAGGCTGAGGCAGGAGAATTGCTTGAACCAGGGAGGCAGAGGTTGCAGTGAGCCGAGATCACACCACTGTACTCCAGCCTAGGTGACAGAGGGAGACTCTGTCTCGAAAAAATATATATCTATATATAGAGAGATATTTATAGATATATAGATTTTTTTTAAATGTTAAGCCGCCACTCAGCTTAAAAAACAAACATTTCATCAGCCCCCTGTTAATAAGCCTACAGGTGGTTTCCAACTTCCTGTTGTTATGCCCACAGCTACAATGAGTATCCTTGTGTATCCACCATTTTATATGTGTGCAGTATATATCTGTAAGATAAATTCCTAGATGAGGATTTCCTAAGTCAAAAGGGATGGTCACAGGTCATTTCTATCGAAAAATATCTGCATTGCCCTCCCCAGAAGTTGAAAACAATTGATTCGTTTGTTTTTGAAAGTTTGCAAGATGCCTAGAAGTTTAACAGGTGGCAAAATCATTTAAGTGACAGAAGACAGGAAAGCAAAAAGATCTTACTTAAGTGACATTTCTTGTTAAAAACATATAAAGCATTAACCATCTCTTGTTTCCCCTGAGGCAATCATGTAAAACAACTCCTGAGGGTGCCTTCAGTACTTGGGGAAGGGCCCGTATACTTCATTCTGGTATAATTCCTGTAAGGATTAATATTGCTCAGAACTGACAGGAATGATTACTTCCTGCAATGAGGTAATTATGGAATCAAGTTCAGCCACACTTTTTGTGACTTTGTTTACTTTAAAATGCCTGCTGCGTTAGATATTTAAGATGTGCATCTTGGGTTCCAAGTTTTGAAACAAAAATCCCTGCAGAGGCAGAGGCTGCAGTAAGCCAAGATTGTGCCACTGTATACCAGCCTGAGCGACAGAGCAAGACTGTCTCAAAACAACAACAACAAAAATCCCCACAATATATAAGTTCTCTCAATATTCAAAAGCATAAGGAACAAGCAGGATGATTATTAACAAAGGATTTATCCAGAAATACAACAACTGTCAGATTATAGGAACCTCTGCAATGCAATGTCATGGCCACTGGGGTTTGGCATTGGAGATGCAAGCAACTAAATATCACCCGCCTTGGGGAGGGCCACTAACTTGAGCCCTGCCATAAGGATCAGACCTGAAAAGATGTTCTTAAAATCCAGAGATTGAAGAAAGTCAATATTCCCCCACCTGACCAGATGCCTAACTCAAGAGTATCAGCACATTTTAGAACCAAACATGAATGGGCTGAGATACAGTTCCTCACCTCTCTTGCCACTTCCTGTAATTAGCCACAGCAGCCACCACTTTGGAAAGGTACTAAAGTTTACCCACTTACTAAAAACAGCCTAATTACACTTAAAATTAGCAATATACCTAAATCCATATTTCATGACACATGGTCCCAGAACACCTGCAGTAGACTTCTGGGTGGGAAGTGGGAGTGAGTCTGGCTATTAAAATGCTGATTTCGGCAATGGCTCACACCTGTAATCTCAGCACTTTGGGAGGCCGAGGAGGGTGGATTGCCTGAGCTCAGGAGTTTGAGACCAGCCTGGGAAACATGGTAAAACCCCGTTTCTACTAAAATTACAAAAATCAGCCAGGCATGGTGGCACACGCCTGTAGTCTCAGCTACTCAGGAGGCTGAAGCAGAGAATCGCTTGAACCCAGCAGGCAATGGTTGTAGTGAGCCAAGATCGTGCCACTGCACTCCAGCCCAGGCGACAGTGCGAGACTCCATCTCAAAAAAAAAAAAAAAAAAAAAAAAAAGCTGATTTCTGGACATGGGGTTTGAGGATATTGGTAACACAAACGGTTGCTCACTACGAGTCCTCACTGGAAACAGCACTAAAGAACCACTATGTGGACTGACTCCTCTGTGCAAGTCACTGACAGCGCCCCTGTGTTTATACTGTGGACCCACGAACCAAGCAGCCATGGCGGCAGGGACGGAGGTGTGCATGGACTCAGCCACTGTCTTTCACTCACCAGAGCTGACTCGGCTGCCTTCTCGCTGAAGCCATAAGTGGAGACCAAGGCTGAGCTATGGCATCTTAATTATGAGGGATCCCTTCCAAAAGGGAAGACAGAGCTTTGCGCAGTGGCAGTATCATAGCCAATGAGGTTTATCCGAGGTGCGATAATTGCTAATTGAAAACAAAATGGAAGACAGGTGACTTTTCCCCCTCCCTTGAGTAAACACTTCTTCCACAGATGAATTTCCTTTTCCTAATTACCATGCTTCTGCCAGCAACTTACCAGCTCATTGAATGCCTCGTCCACTGCCACAATGCCAGACACCCACATTGCTTCTGATCACAAATACATTCACAACAAAAGAAATGGGTCCATATGCTGGTGCCCCCCAGATGCTCTGACCTCACCGTGGTCCCCAGGGGTAGGTGATCTTCTGGATGGTAGAATGAATGGCCCATTGGAGACTGAGCTACAGCATCTGCTGGCAGACACCCCCTGGTGATGCTGGGGTTCTGTCCCTTAGGATGCAGTAGATGCTGTGAACCAGTGACAGTACTGCCAGAGTTCACAGGTCTGGGCACCAGAGGTAGACGTGAGTGCATCTCTGACTGCCACACCTATGACTGTTTCTCTAGATGTTTGTTTCCCGTCTCCATCACTTTGAATCAAATGCCTTTTGGATTCACGTAGCGAGTGATTTCTGCTGTCTGCCGCTGAGACCTGACTGGTATGCTCACTAAACCAGAACCACCGGCATTTGCCTTTCTAACAAGTTTGACATTTACTCATAAAGGTTCTTTGAGGTAACTACAGGGTAAGTTACTTCAGGTGGATGGTTGTGAAGGACACTTCATCACGACCGTGGGGAAGCTCAGTGACCCACTCCTGCCCTACAACAGACAGCACCTTGCTAGTGACCCATTATCTGATTACAGAATGTGGGCATGAACTGGGTGAACTGGGAACTAGGTAAAATGGATAGCAGCCAGGCCCTGGAGCAGGAATGCCTAGATCCAAATCCTGTCTCCACCACTCACTAGCTATGTGGCTTTACATAAGTCACTTTACTTCACTGTGCCTACACAGTGTAACATGAGGAGAATAATGGTATCTACCTTATATTATTATTTTGAGGATTGAGGACTGAGGATTAAGTGAGTTCATACACATGAAGAGCTTAGATGCGCTAATCTGGGGCCAGGCACAATGACTCATACCTGTAATCCCACCGCTTTGGGAGGCCAAAGCAGGTGGATCACCTGAGGTCAAGGGTTCGTGACCAGCCTGGCCAACATGGTGAAACCCTGTCTCTACTAAAAATACAAAATTAGCCAGGCGTGATGGCAGGTGCCTATAGTCCCAGCTACTCCGGAGGCTGAGGCGGGAAAATAACTTGAACCCGAGAGGCAGAGGTTGCAGTGAGCTGAGATCGCGCCAATGCACTCCAGCCTGGCGACAAGAGCAAAACTCCGTTCAAAACCAAAACAAAACAACAAAACACTTCACCTTGCCACGTATGAAATATTATCTTCCCCGCCAACACACACACAATCTCATTTAAGCCTCAAAATAATTCTTAGGTGAGGCAACAAAGGCCCAGAGAGGTTAAGTGACTTACCCAAGGTCACACAGTATGTCACTCACAAATGTAAAACTGTAACGGGGGCCAAGGACTTAAACTTATTTTTCCTGTATTCCAGATGCAGGGACAAGATCTCCTCAGCATCTGGCCCCAAGGAGGTCAAACATAGCCCTGCATCCTGTGGGCCTTGAGTGGGAACTGATTCAACCGTCACCTATGGCTGCAGAAACAGCGTGTGCCATAACAGTGTGACTGTATTAACATCTTGCCCCACAATTTCCTTCCAACGTTCTTCCCAGAAATTGCTCTAAAACTCCCAAGTCCCCATGGAAACCTCAGGAGAGATTGCCTATTGACTCTAAGAGAAATTCTGCTACAACTGCTCCCTAAATAATAAATGGATGCTTTTTTTTTTTTTTTTTTTGAGAGGGAATTTCGCTCTGGTTGCCCAGTTTGGAGGGTAATGGCGCAATCTCGGCTCACCGCAACCTCTGCCTCCAGAGTTCAAGCAATTCTCCTGCCTCAGCCTCCTGAGTAGCAGGCATTTGCCACCATGCCTGGCTAATTTTTTTGTATTTTTAGTAGAGACAGGGTTTCTCTACGTCGGTCGGGCTGGTCTCGAACTCCTAACCTCAGGTAATCTGCCTGCCTTGGCCTCCCAAAGTGTTGGGATTACAAGCATGAGCCACTGCAAGCAGCCTTGTTAAATTTTATTTATTTTTGTGTGTATGTGGAGACCAAGTCTTGCTCTGTCACCCAGGCTGGAGTGCAATGGCTCGATCTCAGCTCACTGCAACCTCCACCTCCCAGGTTCAAGAGATCCTCCTGCCTCAGCCTCCCAAGTAGCTGGGATTACAGGCATCTGTCATCACACCCAGCTAATTTTTGTATTTTTAGTAGAGACAGGGTTTCACCATGTTGGCCAGGCTGGTCTCGAACTCCTGTTCAAGTGATCCACCTGCCTTGGCCTCCCAAAGTGCTGGGATTACAGGCGTGAGTCACTGCGCCCGACCAATAAATGGATGTTATTAAAAGCCTGGCCTGAACAGATACCTGCTGTAAAGCTCAGGGCCAAAGCCACATTCTCCCTGGACTGCCAGGGTAAAAGACATAGTTCATTCTCTGGTGCTAGGCTGCATGGTCAGCTTGGAGGAAAGGGGAAAAGTGTACTGTGAGCTCCTGCTCTCAACATCAAACACAAGACATGGTGCTTTCCATATCTGTGTTTGTGACAAGGGGCTGGAATGAGGTGCCTGCCAAGCATGTGAGAGAACTAATTAAATAAATCCATGGTGTTCTTTGCTCTCTGCAGAAGTCATTCATAATGTGCTTTTCAGACCACAAGGTGGAAGACTAGGGCTTGGAGTTAAGGCTGAAGGGACTGCAGACGAAACCTGTTTGAAAAAGGACAAGATAATCTAAAAAAGCAACAGAATCTAGTCAAAGAGAAGAATTCAAAGAACAAGACTTCAGCAGCAGTTTTCCAGCATTATCCTGAGACTCAAGGGAGTGGCGGACTTGATGTTCCAGACCCCTTTGGTGACAGGACTTGTTCCTTTATTGAATACTTGAGGAATATTTGTTGAGTGCTTACTATAAGGAGTCAGATACTGTACTAGACACTATATTACAGTGGAGAATAAGGCAGGGAGGACTCACAGTGCAATGGAGGGAGATAGAAAACAGACTTTTAGACCAGGTGTGGTGGCTCATGCCTGTAATCCCAGCACTTTGGGAGGCTGAGGTGGGCAGACCACTTGAAGTCAAGAGTTCGAGACCAGACTGGTCAACATGATGAAACTCCATCTCTAATAAAAATACAAAAATTAGCCAGGTGTGGTGGCACATGCCTATAATCCCAGCTACTTGAGAGGCTGAGGCAGGAGAATCTCTTGAACCCAGGAGGCGGAGGCTGCAGTTAGTCGAGATCATGCCACTGCATTCCAGCCTGGGTGACAGAGCAAGACTCCATTTTAATTAAAAAAAAAAAAAAGGAAAACAGACTTTTAAACAAATAAGTGTGCAAGATCATTTCAGTTAATGATAATTGCTATGAAGAAAAAAAGGTACTGTCATGTTGACTGGGGCAGTCAGCTTTAGATGCGTCATCAGGGAAGTATTACCAGACTCGGAGCTCAGACCTCAATGTCAGGGAGTGTCAGCCAACAGAAGACAAAGGGAAAAAAAAGGGTCAGATCAGAGTAAACAGAATGTGAGGTCCCTGAGGAAGGAATGAGCTTGTCCTGCTCACCAAGAGAAACCTAATGGGGGAAGCAGGACAGGGAATGGGCCAGCAGTGGCAGAGCTGAAATCACAGAGACAGCTGCAATCCAGACCACACAGGGCCCGAGAGCCAGGGTAGAACAGTGGATTTAGCTTAAGGACATGCTGAGGCCATTGCAAAGTGGTAGTGATTTGTTGTTGTTTGAAAACAGGGGAATGAGATGGTCTGGTTTTTAACAGATCACTCTGTATGAAGGAGAAATGAAGCAGAAAGAAAAAAGAAAAAAAGATCACTTTGGCTTCTTTGTGGAGAAAACATTGCAAAGTGGGAAGAGGTCAAGGAAAAAAGCAAAGAGTTATTGGGGTGGTGCCTGAGGCTTCCCCATGACCTGGATGAAATATCCCTGAAAGTTAGCCAGCTTTCTTTCATCTCTGTCAATGCTGAAGAAGGGCTGCATGAACCAAGGGATGGACTGAATCAAAGGGAGTGTCCTACGGAGTGAGAACCGAGGAGTGTTTGCCCTGCTCGAGACAGTGGCCCTGGAGGACAGAGGTTTGGATGTCATGGGAGGTCTCCTTGGAGGGGCAGAAATGGATAATTCATTCTTCATACTGGAAGAACTGGCTGAGGGCCAGGCAAACAGCAGTCTCCCCTGCTGACCCACATCCCCCTGCAGTACCAGCCCCTTCCTCTGCCCCCTTCCCAAACCACTCTACTTCCTTCCTCCCATTCCCTCCTGAACCCACTGAAATTAGGCTGTCATCCTCATCACTCCACTGAAATTGCCCAAAGACCTCCACACTGCCAAAACCAATGGTCATCTCAGTCCTCAACTTACTCATCAGCAACATCTGACGGAGCTGACCCCTCTCCCCTTCTAATACCACTTTCTCCTTTGGGCATCCTTGTTTTCTCCTTCCTCCATGACCATTCCATCTGCCTCCCCATCTCCTAAGCCCTAAATAAAAGGCTAGGTCCCTGGACCTTTCCTCTATCCACACACATCCTTTCAATGATATTATAGAGTCCTGTACCTTTAAATATCATCTATTAACGGATGTCTCCCAATTTGATATTCCCATCCTACACCTCTCCACTGACTCTGGGACCCCTTTATCCAACTCATATATATATATGTTATATATATATAACATATATAATTAATAAATATATATTTAATAAATTATGAGTTGGATAAGGGGTATATATATTTAATAAATTAATTATATATGTGTGTGTGTGTGTATATATATATATATATATAGAGAGAGAGAGACAGTCTCGCTCTGTTGCCCAGGCTGGAGTGCAGTGGCGTGATCTCAGGCTCACTACAACCTCCGCCTACCACACCTGGCTACCAACTCCTATTTGACAGCTCCTTAGACACCCAACTGGCACCTCAAATTTAGCATACCCCCAATAAAATTCTTGATCTTCCTCCCCAAAATTACTCCACCCACAATCTTCCCAAACTCAGTAAACAGCAACCAATCTTCCACTCAATGTAGAAGTTCACTGTCTGTCTTCTCCACAAGAATGTAATATCCATGAGCGCAGGATTCACTGCTGAATCACCAGGGCAGTGATACAGCAACAGTAGAGGTCTTCAACTCCTGGCCTCAAGTGATCTGCCTGTCTCAGCCTCCCAAAGTGCTGGGATTATAGGCATGAGGCACCACACCCAGCCCTCCAGCTCTTTTAAATAAGCATCCTCCATGAAGAATTTCTGCAAATCATCAAGGTGTTAATTGCTATATGCTGAAGGTACACAAGCCCCTACCAGTCTGAGAGTCCCGTGTAAGTCATTTTCTCTTTCAAAGTCCTGATGAAAAGGGGACTCACAGAGAATCCAAACCACAGCCTGCAGGCTTCCTCATGCTTCTGCTTCACTGCTGAGCCAGCCACTGGTCATGGCCTGTACTGCTGTCAACCACCAAAATACCAGACTCAGTCAGAACATTGCTGTCCACTGTTCTCCTACGGAAAATCAGCAGTTACTTCCAAGGTTCCCACGGAGCCACATGGGGCCCCCAGTAACACAGTTCTTTCTTTCCTTCCCAAGAGACAGGGCTTTCTAGAGAGTAAGAGAAAAGGGGTAAGGGTGCACCGTGGCACATCTCTCATTGCACCTGCCATCAAGGAACCCTCTAATGTATAATCATCTAGTCTGGTCCCCTCAGTCAGATGTCATCTTCACTTGCATTGATTTTCTCTCAGGGACCTGTTCATATTTTTCTCTCCTCTAGCAAAGGCATCTCTGAGGACCTCTAGCCCACGGGACAAGCCTATACGCGTCTGAAAGCTAAATGAGAACACAGACCATTTGGCTTCTTTCCCACAAGGCTCTTGAACCTCATGCAAAACAACAGGACCAGATAGACATCTGTGTTCAGGGTTTGTGAACATTCTGGGAGTGGTGACAATTCCACAAAAACTGTGGGACACAAAGGGGGCAGTCTGCACAAAGACACAGAAGCTCACACCACAAATTCTTTTTCTTTTTTTTTTTTTTGAGATGGAGTCTCACTCTTGTCGCCCAGGCTGGAGTGCAGTGGTGCAATCTTGGCTCACTGCAACCTCCACCTCCCAGGTTCAAGTGATTCTCGTGCCTCAGCCTCCCGAGTAAGTGGGATTACAGGCATGCGCCACCATGCCTGGCTACTTTTTGTATTTTGGGGAGAGACGGGGTTTCACCATGTTGGCCAGGCTGGTCTCGAACTCCTGACCTCAAGTGATCTGCCCGTCCTTGGCCTTTCAAAGTGCTAGGATTATAGGTGTGAGCCACCGTACCCGGCCTGGAACACCACAAATTCTTATTTCTGACCCAGCTAAAAATATCCTGTTACATGCTTGAATGCGCACTGAATTATTTAGGGAGGACTGAACAGCCAAATCAAAACTCACCAAGAATTCTGTGACTTAAAAAATACACAAGTTTGTCTCCTATGAAAGAGTTCCACAATATAGTATTTAGACAGGCATGCAACTCGGCTCCACAGAGTCACCAGGAATCCAGGTTGAAGGTGGCTACCAACTGCCTTTGATAAGTAGCTTCTGAGGTCTCTCCAGTCACACCATTTCATCCAGTAAGAAAGCGGGCAAAGGTGTGAAGGAGTGGGCAGGAGTTTCACAGGTCATGTAAGTGGTACACACACGTCCTCTTGTATCCAGCTGGTCACATGTCCACACCTGACTGCAAAGGAGACTGGGAAATGTAGTCCATGGCAGAGTAGCCACACATCAGTCACAAGGGACAGCAAGCTATGGCCCAAGGGCCAACTCTACCAGCTCTTGGTTTTGCAAAGTTGTTTTTTTTTTTGTTTTTTTGTTTGCCATATACAAACATATTTTTATATGAAATTATATAAAATACAGAAAGAGGCACAATGAATGTATGCAGGATGGTGGTTACCCTGAGAGAGTAAGGGGGTAATCAGAAAGCAGCATGAAGCTTCTCAGGTGCTTTTTTTCCTGAAATTGCATCCTGGCTCTACTACTTACTAGCTAGTAACTTGGTGAGCTATATGAAAACCTCTCCCTGCATCAGTTTCCTTATCTGTAAAATAGGGATAAAAATAGTACCGACCCCATCATATCAGAAAATTGCCTGGCATACAATGACTTCCAGATAATACACAATGAGCTCTATTAGTTATTTTCTCTAGACAGTTATATTCTTAAAACCAGGGTGATTATCAAAAAGGACATTAGATTTATCCATCACATTGTATATTTTTTAAAAAGAACATGTTTATATATTAATTATAAATAAAAATTAATCTTGTAATATGAATATTAAGCAAAAGACAAGCACTGCTCTTTAGTGGTATGTGGATCTGAGCCTAAGATTAAGTTTTATTATAAAAATGTAAGTCTAATTTTTTTAATAGTAAGCAACTCAAGCCTAGCAAAAATACTGCTTCTGTTGCTACTCAGTGAGAAAACATATTTATATATTTAAAAAGCTAAGCGATTTGTACAAGGACACCTAGACAGAAAAGTAAACTTAGAATGAGGTTTCTGATAATGAAGGTTACTGTTTTTCCCCTCTACAGACAGACTGGCAGAATATTCAAGCAGACAATGAACAGGGCACAGATGATAACAGAACCCTGACGCTCAGCTCAGCGGTGATCAGTTCGGAGAGATCAGGACGTGGTCAAAAATTGCAGGCTTCCCCATGTTGTTGTTGTTCCTACTTTCGGCTTGGAACCAGACAGAGAAAACCAAACATACTCCTCCAATCACTTAGGATGTCCAGCTTCTAGCTGGAAAAAGAAAACCACGTTTTTCCTTAACCTCCTAAGTTCATAGTTGGAGCAGAGTCTGTTGTGGAAGCTGTAAATCCAAGATTAGGGCTGAGCAGATTATGTTGTCTGGTGAGGACTTGGTCTCTGCTTTGAAGATGGCACTGAGAGGCTCCGATGAGTGGAGGAGCACCAGGGCTCTTGTCTTGCGCAAATTGGATAAAATGACACAGACACAGTTGGAGTTGTTTTAAGGAGCAGAGCGTTTAATAGGCAAGAAAGAAGAGAGAAGAAAGAAGGAAAAAGTTCCCCTGTACAGAGACAGAGGGAGGGGGGCTCCAAAGCCAAGAGAGAAGACCCAAGTTTTACTGGAGCTCAGCCATACCTATTCATTTACATATTGCCTGTGGCTGCTCTTTTCGGCTACAAAGGCAGAGTTGAGTAGTTGGGGCAGAGGCCTTAAGGCCTGCAAAGTCTAACATTTACTGTTTGGCCATTTGCAGAAAACATTTGCCAACCCCTGCTCTAGAAAAAGAAGAGAAGGGCCAGATGCAGTGGCTCATGACTGTAATCCCAGCACTTTGGGAGGCTGAGGTGGTGGGGGGATCACTTGAGGCCAGGAGTTTGAGACCAGCCTGGCAAACAGGGTGAACCTCTGTCTCTACTATAATAAAACCACACACAAAAAATTAGCCAGGTGTGGTAGTGCACACCTGTAATCTCAGCTACTCAAGAGGCTGAGGCCCGAGAATCGCTTGAACCTGGGAGGTGGAGGTTGCAGTCAGCTGAGATCGCGCCATTGCACTCCAGTCTGGGTGACAGAGTGAGACTCTGTCTCAAAAAAAAAAAAAAAAAAAAAGAAAAGAAAAAGAAAAAGATAACAAAACATAACAAAACAATGGATTTGGTGGGACAACTAGCAGTCTACGGTTTCATAATTCATCTTGGGGCCGGGTGCAGTGGCTCACGCCTATAATCCCAGCACTCTGGGAGGCTGAGGCAGGCGGATCACCTGAGGCCAGGAGTTCGAGACCAGCCTGGCCAACATGGTGAAACCTGCCTCTATTAAAAATATAAAAATTAGCCAAGTGTGTTGGCGCACGCCTATAATCCCAGCCACTGGGGAGACTGAGGCAGGAGAATTGCTTCAACCCGGGAGGCTGAGGTTACAGTGAGCTGAGATCATAACACTGCACTCCAACCTGGGCAACAGAGTGAGACTCTGTCTCAAAAAATAAAAAATTTTTAAAAACTTTAAAAATTCATCTTGGAAATTCTTATGAAACAAAAACATTTATTGTAGCATTTTTTTTTTTTTTTGTCATACCAAGAAGCAAAAAACAACTTATAAAGGACTGTTAAATTATGGACCATATGTATCGCAGAATACAATGTAGCCTTTAAAAAGAATTTTCTCATTCTTGTTGATTTTCCAATCAATATGTACTGATTAGAAAACATTCAAATATATTAACTTTAAAAAGTAAAATGTATTTTTATTTGTTTAGTGAAAGGAAAAAAAGTAAAATACAGTACAATATGTTTAGGATGCTACCATTTGTCAGGGGGGGAAACAGAATTTAATGTATAATACATACCTCTATGTTTACACAGGCATAGAAAATTCCTGGAAAGGAGGATATAAAATAAACTGAAAAAGAGGTTGTTTCTGGGTGGGAACATCAGGAAATTGGAGGACAAAGCAGGAGGGAAGTTTACTTTTCACCAAATACTCTTCCATACATTTTGAATTGGTACAATGTACATGGTACCATCTATTTTTTAATTAATTAAAAACTAAACCAAGGAAAACACACAAAAAGGTTTGCATTTACTACCATTGCTAACCAATTCCTCTTCTGAAAGACATACTTTTCTTAAAAGCTCCAATTTATTTTTATTTATTTGTTTATTTTTAAGACAGTGTCTAGCTCTGTCACCCAGGCTGGAGTGTAGTGGTATGATCACAGCTCACTGCAGCTGGGAACTTCAATCAGGGAGAGCCAGTTCTACTGAGCTGGGAACCATTTTATATTTTCTTATTTGCTTCCCAACTCCTTGGTGTGTCAAGTTTTCAGAGATACCCTGTTTCTCTTGCTTTCATAGTCAACTGACAAATTCTGCTTTAGGCAGGGCGCAGTGGCTCACGCCTGTAATCCCAGCACTTTGGGAGGCCGAGGCAGGCGGATCACGAGGTCAGGAGATAGAGATCATCCTGGCTAACACAGTGAAACCCCGTCTCCACTAAAAAGACAAAAAAAAAAAAAAAATTAGCTGGGCATGGTGGTGGGTGCCTGTAGTCCCGGCTACTCAGGAGGCTGAGGCAGGAGAATGGCGTGAACCTGGGAGGCGGAGCTTGCAGTTAGCCAAGATCACGCCACTGCACTCCAGCCTGGGCAATAGAGTGAGACTCCGTCTCAAAAAAAATTTTTTTTTGCTTTAGTCAGCCAGGCGCTATGGCCCATACTTGTAATCTTAGCATTCTGGGAGGCCGAAGTGGGTGGATCACGAGGTCATGAGTTCGAGACCAGCCTGGCCAACATGGTAAAATCCCCTCTCTACTAAAAATACAAAAATTAGCCAGGTGTGGTGGCACATGCCTGTAATCCCAGAAACTCAGGAAGCAGAGGCAGGAGAGTTGCTTAAATCTGGGAGGTGGAAGTTGCAGCGAGTCAAGACTGTGCCACTGCACTCTAGTCTGGGCAACAGAGCAGGACTGCATCTCAAACAAAAACAAGCAAACAAACAAAATTCTACTTTAGTCCCCTGCTTTTCTTGAAATTTCCTCTTTCCAAACAGAAAATCCTCTCACACATGTTGAATACTAAGAGAAAGAAACATGACCTCAAAGAAAACTTGTCTTAGTTTGGGTTCAAAAACAAAAAGAAAAAAAAGTTTAAACAGAAAAATTAAGCACAGACAGACACAAATAACAGTTCCTAAGCCTGATAAACAATTCTGAAGAAAAATCTTGTAAGAAAACCTATCTTTTGGCCGGGCGCGGTGGCTCAAGCCTGTAATCCCAGCACTTTGGGAGGCCCAGACGGGCGGATCATGAGGTTAGGAGATCAAGACCATCCTGGCTAACACGGTGAAACCCCGTCTCTACTAAAAAATACAAAAAAACTAGCCGGGCGAGGTGGCGGGCGCCTGTAGTCCCAGCTACTCGGGATGCTGAGGCAGGAGAATGGCGTGAACCCGGGAGGCGGAGCTTGCAGTGAGCTGAGATCCGGCCACTGCACTCCAGCCTGGGCAACAGAGCGAGACTCCGCCTCAAAAAAAAAAAAAAAAAGAAAACCTATCTTTCAGTTAAAAATAACAGAAATACAACTCACACAAGCTGAAGAGAAAAAGGAATCCACTGGCTCAGAGAACCAGGAAGTGCAGGCCGGACACGGTGGCTCACACCTGTAATCTCAGCACTTTCGGAGGCCAAGGTGGGTGGATTGCTTGAGTCCCGAAGTTCAAGACCAGCCTGAGCAACATGGCAAAACCTCATCTCTACTAAAAATATAAAAATTAGCCGGGCACTGTGGCACACCTATAGTCCCAGCTATTCAGAAGGCTGAGGTGGGAGGATTGCTTGAGCCTCAGAGGTGGAAGTTGCAGTAAGCAGAGATCACACCAGTGCTCTCCAGCCTTGGTGACAGAGCAAGACATTCTCAAAAACAAAAAAGGGGGCTTGGTTGCAAGCACAGATCAATCTGAAACAGAGCAGGCAAGTCCCAAAGTAGGGCTGAGCCCATAAGACTTCTCGGCTTTGCCTAGGAAAGAATTCAAGGGCAAGCTGAAGGTGAAAGAAAACAGCTTAGGCCAGGCGCAGTGGCTCACGCCTGTTATTCCAGCACTTTGGGAGGACGAGGCGGGTGGATCACGAGGTAAGGAGATCGAGACCATCCTGGCTAACACGGTGAAACCCCATCTCTACTAAAAATACAAAAAATTAGCCGGACATTGTGGCGGGCATCTGTAGTCCCAGCTACTTGGGAGGCTGAGGCAGAAGAATGGTGTGAACCTGGGAGGCGGAGCTTGCAGTGAGCTGAGATTGCGCCACTGCACTCCAGCCTGGGCGACACAGCGAGACTCCATCTCAGACAAAAAAAAAAAAAAAAGAAAACAGCTTTATTGAAGCTGTGGTGTTAAACTCTGTGACCGCTCCTGCAGAGCAGCTTTACCCTGTAGGCAGAGAGGAGCAGCTCAGGGCGGTTTGGCAGTCACATTTATACCTACTTTTAATAACATGCAAATTTGGCCAGGTGCGGTGGCTCATGCCTATAATCCCAGCACTTTGGGAGGCCGAGGCAGGCAGATCACCTGAGGTCAGGAGTTTGATACCAGCCTAGCTAGCATGGCAAAATCCCATCTCTATTAAACATACAAAAATTAGGTGGGCATGGTGGTACATGCCTGTAATTCCAGCTACTTGGGAGGCTGAGGCATGAGAATCGCTTGAACCTGGGAGACAGAGGTTGCAGTGAGCCGAGATCATGCCATTGCACTCCAGCCTGGGCGATAGAGTGAGACTTTGTCTCAGAATAAATAAGTAAATAAAAATAATATGCAAATTAAAGGGCAGTTTATGCAGAAATTTCTAGGGAAGGGGCCCAGGCGTGGTGGCTCATGCCTGTAATCCCAGTACTTCGGGAGGCGAAGGCAGGCAGATCACCTGAGGTCAGGAGTTCAAGACCAGCCTGGCCAACATGGTGAAACCCCGTCTCTACTAAAATACAAAAATTAGCTGGGCATGGTGGTGCACACCTGTAATCCCAGCTGCTCAGGAGGCTGAGGCACGAGAATCACTTGAAACTGGGAGGCGGAGGTTACAGTGAGCCAAGATCGTGCCACTGCACTCCAGCCTGGGTGACAGAGCAAGACTCTGTCTCTAAATAAATAAATAAATGGTTACAGTTGTACCCTCCATAGCATAAGGCAGAGGAATCGCATTAAATCTCAGTTTCTCTTTTTTCTTTTTTCCTGAGATGGAGTCTTGCTCTGTCACCCAGGCTGGAGTGCAGTAACATGATCTCAGCTCACTGCAACTTCCACCTCCCAGGTTCAAGCAATTCTGCCTCAGTCTCCCAAGTAGCTGGGATTATAGGCGCCCACCACCACACCCAGCTAATTTTTGTATTTTTAGTACAGCCAAGGTTTCACCATGTTGGCCAAGCTGGTCTCAAACTCCTAACCTCATGATCCGCCTGCCTCGGTCTCCCAAAGTACTGAGATTACACGCATGGAGCCACCATGCCCAGCTGACAGTTTCTTAATAAGTAGAAAGCTCATCTAAGAACAAAAGGTCAGATATCCTTGCTATAAGAAGTTGTTCATTTTTAAAGCAGAATCATGAAAACATGAGAGCTGATACTATATGTCAGTGTAATGCCAAATATCTTTCATTTGGAATGATACGATTAAAGCCACATGATCAAGATGTCTTCCAGAAGGCACATGTAATAAATATATTTTAAAGCCCTGGTTCTCATCTACAATTGAGGCATATTTAGGTATTTCAGATCATCAAGGGTGACACAAAAATCTTCAAAACAAAACAAATGTTAAATCAATTTTATTTAAAGCCATAAATAAATAAACCAAGTAACACTCAAATCTGAGAGGGCTGCAAACTTTTTAACAATACCATAGTCCAAAAAGACTAATACTTATTGCTGATTCAGCTCACAATATTACCCCTTTCCAAACAACAGCACATTGAAATGTTCAAGAAAACATTTTATGGGCACCTTTTATGGGCATTTGAGATTCACAGAGCAATGGGCCATGGCCCTGCCCTCAAGGAGCTTACAGTGTAGCTGGAAAGACACAAAACATCCAGAACATACATGAGGGGCTGGCTCTACCTCCACACCTCTATCTGAACAAAAACGATTACTGGCTTAAGTCCTCGTGTTTTAACAAATGAGCCACAGGAATATCTTAGCAAGTACACACTACATCAAGTTTCAATTTGACATGTCAAAACAAAAGTTTTTATGTTGTTCATTTATATTTGTATTCACTCAGATTTCCACTCAATCAAATTAAAAGAGAAAGACATAATTCCAAGCCAACTGTACCATAATGTTTGCTGTCCTCGATGAAGGGATAGCTTGTTCATGTCCTAGAATTTCTCCACAGTTCCACATCTTGAGGCCAAGTTTAACCGTTTTTACTGCCAAACCGATGTGTAAATTCGGATAGTGTGTAGACAGCGCCCCATCCTACCTCGGGATCCATACTGATGAAATCGTTCAGGTTCATTTTGGAATCTAAAAAAAAATATGAAAAAAAAATGTCCACTGAAAACACAATTTTGGTTTAACAGCAATAAAACAACGCAGAAGACCAAAAGTAGGTAAAATTAGTCAAATGGATAAGGGCTCAATGTCACCTCTGTGGTTTTCTTGCCTGGAATGTATAACTTCAATCCAATCATGACAAAACAAACACACCCAAACTGAGGGAAACAGAATGTCAGTGAAGAGGGGACGACACAGAGAGTCAGAGCTCCAGAGATCAGCAGAGGGGACCCCCTGGGTCTTTGGCTAAGTACTGATCTTCTCTTCTATGGAACGAAACTGCATGAGGCCAGGGAAAGCAGCACCAGGAAGGAGTGGGTCTAATAATCCCCAGAACTTCCACAGGGCTAGAAATAATTCATGTCACCACCAGCCAGAGTGGAGAGAACTCTTAAGATGCGGCATTCAGTGGCATCCTCAAAAGGGTCATGTCAGAGTAGGGGGGCTAAATTAGCCCTCGATGAAAGGCTGCTCTGAGCCGAGCACGGTGGCTCACACCTGTAATCCCAGCACTTTGGGAGGCCGAGGTGGGCAGATCACTTGAGGTCAGAAGTTAGAGAACAGCCTGGTCAACATGGTGAAACCCCATTCTCTACTAAAAATACAAAAATTAGCGGGGTATGGTGGCACGCCTCTCTAATCCCAGCTACTTGGGAGGCTGAGACAGAATTGCTTGTACCTGGGAGTTGGAGGGTGTAATGAGCCAAGATCATGCCACTTCACTCCAGCCTGGGCAACAAAGCAAGGCTTTGTCTCAAAAAAAAAAAAAAAAAGAAAGAAAGCCTACTGTGAACCTTTACTCAAAAAGATTAAAAGCAGCCAGGCTTGGTGGCTCACACTTATAATCTCAGCACTATGGGAAGATGAGAAAGGTGGATCACTTGAGGTCACGAGTTCAAGACCAGCCTGGCCAACGTGGTGAAATCCCATCTCTACTAACAGTACAAAATTTAGCCAGGTGTAGTAGTGGGTGCCTATAATCTGAGCTACTTGGGAGGCTGAGGCAGGAGAATTGCTTGAACCCAGGAGGGAGAGGTTGTAGTGAGCCAAGATCGCGCCACTGCACTCCAGCCCGGGCAACAGAGCGAGACTCTGTCTCAAAAAAAAAAAAAGGAGTTAATCCTGGCCAGCGTGGTGGCTCATGCCTGTAATCTCAGTATTTTGGGAGGCCAAGCTAGGAGCAATATACTGAGACCCTATCTTGATTAAAAAAAAAAAAAAAAAAAGAGTCAATTCCATAACTAAATCCAACATACCTAATAATGCATGTATCTAAAACATGCATTAATTTAATGTCGGTTTTCTTTTTTTTTTTTGAGACAGAGTCTCCCTCTGTCACCCAGGCTAGAGTGCAGTGGTGCCATCTCGGCTCATTGCAACCTCCACCTCCCAGATTCAAGCGATTATCCTGCCTCAGCCTCCTGCGTAGCTGGAATTACAGGTGTGCACCACCACGCCTGGCTAATTTTTAGTTAGTTAATATGGGCTGGACACAGTGGCTCACCCCTATAATCCCAGCACTTTGGGAGGCCAAGGCGGAAGGATCACCTGAGGCCAGGAGTTCAAGACCAGCCTGGCTCACATGGCAAAACCTCATGTCTACTAAAAACATAAAAACTAGCCAGATGAGGCTGGGCGGGGTGGCTCATGCCTGTAATCCCAACAGTTTGGGAGGCCGAGGCGGGCGGATCACAAGGTCAGGAGATGGAGACCATCCTGGCTAACATGGTGAAACCACGTCTCTACTAAAAATGCAACCAAAAAAAAATTAGCTGGGCGTGGTGGCGGGCGCCTATAGTCCCAGCTACTCAGGAGCCTGAGGCAGGAGAATGGCATGAACCCGGGAGGTGGAGCTTGCAGTGAGCAGAGATCACACCACTGCACTCTGTTGCCTGGGCGACAGAGTGAGACTCCGGCTCAAAAAAAAAAATAAATAAATAAATAAATAAAACTAGCCAGGTGTGATGGTGCATGCCTGTAATCCCAGCTAATCCGGAGGCTGAGGCATGAAAATTGCTTGAACTCAGGAGGTGGAGGTTGCAGTGAGCTGGGATCATGCCACTGCACTCCAGCCTGGGTGACAGAGTCAAGGGAGGGAGGCAGGGAGGGAGGGAGGCAGGGAGGGAGGGAGGGAGGAAGGAAGAAAATTGGGCTGGCAGTGCTCACCTCAGCAGCCCATATAGTAATTGGGCTGGCAAAAGCCCAGCACAAAATAGCATCCAATGAGTAGTAGTCATCAAAACCAAAGGAATCGCCCCAGTCGGACCAGGGCTGACAAGGGGTTCACTAAATGCCTGCTATGCACTAGGCTCTGTCTTAGGTGCTCACATCTCGAGGGGAAACAGGTAGCTGCTAAAGGCACACTGTGCCCAGACAGGCCCTGTAGAGCAGGTTGCCAGAGATGCTAAGGTAGACCCCTCAAGCCCTCTCCTTACCAGGAGCTTCCCCAGTTCTCACACTGAGGCCAGGAAGCAGCTCTGTACACCAATAAGCAATTCCAATATAAATTTTTTTAATTATGAGAGCTTTTCATAGGGAGCCTCAAACATCAGAGTTTGAACCCTCTCTTAGTTCCCTCAAATATGCCAAATGTATTTTTTAGTTTCTTCCTTGTTAAAGTATTTTTTTCTTTTTCTTTTCTTTTTTTTAGACGGAATCTCACTCTTGTCACTCAGGCTGGAGTGCAGCGGTACAATCTTGGTTCACTGCAACCTCCGCCTCCTGGTTCAAGTGATTCTCCTGTCTCAGTCTCCCAAGGAGCTGGGACTACAGGCACAAACCACCACGCCCAGCTAATTTTTGTATTTTTAGTGGAGACGGGGTTTCACCACATTGGTCAGGCTGGTCTCGAACTCCTGACCTCAGGTGATCCACCCACCTCAGCCTCCCAAAGTGCTGGGATTACAGGCATGAGCCACCACGCTCAGACCCTTGTTGAAGTACTAACACTACTGCCCTACTTTTCTGACATGCTGCAGAGCTCACAGAGCACTTTTACACAGACTGTATTTTCTAGGTGTTGGGATGATCTCACCCCTAAGTGGGACTGTTGAGAATTACTTACAAACATAAATAATGCTTCAAACTCATATGAATGCCAAACAATAGTAATAGGGTGAAGGAACCTTTATCTTCTTAAATGTCAGGAAATTATCAACTGGACTGATACCTAAAAGCACATAAATGAGACAAATGGTACAATCAAACCTGCTAGCGCTCACCTCCCTCTAATGCAGATTTTATTATATAGCCAAAGTGACATTTCACACATCATAAGGATGCAATGGGGATTTCTTTCACCATAGCACAAAACCCTACCATGGCAAGGCGCTACTAGTCCCGCTGTTACATGACACAAGCATGCGAGTCTCCTGATGTTCAGTGTCCCCGCAGTAGCTACATCCAATAATCCAGCAGTTTGCAGGTGCTATGCTTCTGATCCTTAACACACTTTGTCTCCCACAAGTTCTCATGCCTTCCAGTCCTATTCCCTGTGCCTTGATTTCTGAATCTAACACGCACACAGAAGTAGTATTTCCTATGACCTCCTTATTTATGGAATTTTTTTTCTTTTCTTTTTTTTTTTTTTTTGAGACGGAGACTCACTCTGTCGCCCAGGCTGGAGTGCAGTGGCCCAATCTCAGCTTACTGCAAGCTCCGCCTCCCGGGTTCACACTATTCTCCTGCCTCAGCCTCCCGAGTAGCTGGGACTACAGGCGCCCACCACCTCGCCCGGCTAATTTTTGTATTTTCAGTAAAGACAGGGTTTCACCATGTTAGCCAGGATGGTCTCGATCTCCTGACCTCGTATCCGCCTGCCTCGGCCTCCCAAGGTGCTGAGATTCATGCATGGAGTTTTATTCAAAGAATGACCTGACTTTTGTCCTCTGTTAAAGAAAAATGCTGATGTGTACATGATCAATCAGAATCCCTTTGAGAAGGCATCCTGGCTCACCTCCAGTCTCAATGCAGGGATACGGCGGCGGAGGCTCTCTCCAATTCCCACTCGAGTCTTTCATGTGAGATCGGTCAGAAGCAAAGTTCTTCAAATATGAATCTGCACGGATCACTCTAAATTTCCTGCAGACAAATCAATATACACTCACATTAGGGAGGTGTCATGTTTGAAATTCCAACCAAATTTTTATATGGACTCATTTCCTATGACATGTACAAAACTACTCATGCATTTCTGTATGGTTAGTAACACAGGCAACTTTACTATCTATTAGAGAAGCATAGGAAATGATCAACTAAAACCCGAAACAGAAAGACAAAGGCACAAAAACATGTCTGGTTGCCTTGATGTACTCAATTTGTGTATCAAGGGCAACGGGCATGATTTTCTGATGCTGCCTTCACAGCCCTCTCAATGGTGACACCAGGTATCCCCACAAACCCCCAAACAAAAAGAGTATAAGAAAAATCCCCAACCTGCTTGAAATTAAATGTGTGGGATCTCAACACACAAAATTTTAAAAGAATGCCAACCTTTTATATGATAGATAACTTTTAAAGTTTTAAAACATTTTCAATCTCCTGTGTTGCAAATACATCATTCTTAAACATCAACTCAATGGTGATGCCAGACGAGATCTTTACAAAACAACTGTCAAAAAAAAGAACCTCTGGGGAATCGTCAAAGTCTTACTTCAGAAAATAAGTAAATCCATGCTGAATGTCCTCACCTCCTAAACTGTGGGTGAATGTCATCATCAGACTTAAAGGCATCTTCTACATAAGTGTCAAAGGGGCAGGGAAATGGCAAGACAGTATCGAGATCATAAATGAAGCTCTGTCCTCCACTTGAAACATGAAGCAAAACAACATGGTAATCCTAGAAGTAAAAGTTGCTAAAGTTAACCAAGTTACTTCATAATGATGAAATCCCAGTATTCAGGCACACACATTATCACTAAAAAGGATATAAGACTGCTACAGCCCTCCTTATAATAGCAAAATAAAATAAAGCAAACACAACACCCTGAAAACATTAAATGTCCACAGATAGGGAAATGGTTAAATAAATAATGGAAATGTTCATAGTCATTAAATGCACATCCTCTGAACCTGCAATTTTACCTCTAGGAAACTTTTTTGTTTGAGATGGAGTCTTACTCTATCACCCAGGCTGGAGTACAATGGCATGATCTCAGCTCACTGCAACCTCCACCTGCCGGGTTCAAGCAATTCTCCAGCCTCAGCCTCCTGAGTAGCTGGGATTATAAGTGAGCACCACCATACTCAGATAATTTTTTGTATTTTTAGTAGAGACGGGGTTTCATCATGCTGGCCAGGCTGGTCTTGAAACCCTGACCTCAGGTGATCCACCTGCCTCAGCCTCCAAAAGTGCTGGGATTACAGGCATGAGCCACTGCACCCAGCTCCACCTATTTTTTTTTTTACTGAGACAGAGTCTTGCTCTATCACCCAGGCTGGAGTGCAGTGGCATGATCTCAGCTCACTGCAACCACCACCTCCTGGGTTCAAGCGATTCTCCTGCCTCAGCCACCTGAGTAGCTGGGACTACAGATGCCCGCCACCACGCCCATCTAATTTTTGTATGTTTAGTAGAGATGGTGATTCACCACGTTGGCCAGGCTGGTCTCCAACTTCTGGCCTCAAGTGATCCCCCCCGCTCAGCCTCCCAAAGTGCTGGAATTACAGGTGTGAGCCACTGTGCCGGCCCCACCTGCTATTTGTTAAAAGCTACCTGCTTATAAAGACACATGTGCGCATTCAGAAGTACATTTGCATGCATGCGAATGCAGAGGAAAACGTCTGCAAGGATGTCCTCCAAACTAATAACAAAGCAGGCTTCTGGGGGTCAGCCTGGAGAGGAGGAGGATTTTAATTTCTAGTTTGGAACCACTTTTGCAATTAAAAGAAAGGAAAAACTATTTTTTTTTTTTTTTGAGACGGAGTCTCGCTCTGTCGCCCAGGCTGGAGTGCAGTGGCCGGATCTCAGCTCACTGCAAGCTCTGCCTCCCGGGTTTTTACGCCATTCTCCTGCCTCAGCCTCCCGAGTAGCCGGGACTACAGGCGCCCGCCACCTCGCCCGGCTAGTTTTTTGTATTTTTTAGTAGAGACGGGGTTTCACCGTGTTAGCCAGGATGGTCTCGAACTCCTGACCTCGTGATCTGCCCGTCTCGGCCTCCCAAAGTGCTGGGATTACAGGCTTGAGCCACCGCGCCCGGCCTGGAAAAACTATTTTTTAAAAAAAGAAGTTAGCCAAGCCTTCATCTGTAGCCACTAAAGGAGAAAGAAAAAGACAGCTTTTCCCACACAGCTCTGTCACGGCGTGGATGTTAATTCTCACCCTCACTCTCAGACTCAAGGTACTGCCCAACGCCGGCGATGAGCTGAAAGGGATTTCAGGGAGGTGATCAAGGGACATGAGCAATGTGGTGCTCTGAGTTCTTCCAAAGAAAAATGCTCTCATAGAGAACAGCACTGTGAAATCAACGCAACCTAGCAACATTAGTAATACCATCTTATATTTCCACAGTATTTCAGAGTTTAAAAGGCACTTTCTTTCTCAAATATCATTCTATTTGAGCCTTGTATAAATCCTATGAGGTAGGAACAATACTTAAGACTAGGGATGTTGTGCCTTTAAAAGCCTGAGTGCTGCCTTTGGCTCTAAGTCTATCTTAGCAAAACAGAAAGAGATTAAAAAATGAATGCCTTTTCTCTGGACTTCCCCAGATGTATCCTACCCTCCATGCCCCCAAACAGTCCACCATTGCCTCCCACTGGGCCTGCTCATGTCATTCCCCTCCATCTGCAGCAACCTTCTCTACCTCTTCCCACCACACAAGCTCCAGCTAAAGGTTTTCTTCCCATGAATCAATGTTTTATCTTCTCCCACCCCCTGCCAGAATCGCTGCCTCACTCAAATTCTGTTTCTCTCTTAACACCTTCTAATTCATATTACAGGTGTTTTGTTGTTGTTGTTTTGAGACAGAGTCTCTCTCTGTCACCCAGGCTGGAGTACAGTGGCACGATCCCGGCTCACTGCAACCTCCGCCTCCGGGGTTCGAGCGATTTTCCCACTTCAGCCTCCCAAGTAGCTGGGATTATAGGCACGTCACCAAGCCCACCTAATTTTTGTATTTTTAGTAGAGATGGGGTTTCACCATGTTGACCAGGCTGGTCTCAAACTCCTGGCCTCAAGTGATCTGCCTGTCTCTGCCTCCAAAAGTGCTGGGATTATGGGTGTGAGCCACTGTGCCCATATCAGTTTTTTTGAACCGCACCCTCTCTATTCTATGTGAAAGACTATGCTGCTGAACTGCAGATGCAAAGATGAAAAAAGTAAGTTCTCACCCTCAAGAAGTTCCCAGAGAAGTGAGTGGGAACCAGGTAAACTGCTGCAGGACATTGTAGAGAATAGAGAACATCAGAGGTGGAGAGCAACGCAGGCAGGAGCAGGTAAGCGCCTGGTTCCAATCTCAGCCCCTCCCCTTGGCAGCCTCAGTCTCCTCTTTTATAAAATGGAGATAACCAGAGTGACTAACTCAAGGGTGTCCAATCTTTTGGCTTCCCTGGGCCACATTGGAAGAACTGTCTTGGGCCACATATAAAATACGCTAATGATAGCTGATAAGCTAAAAAAAAAAAAAAAAAAAAAAAAATCACAAAAAAATTTCATACTGTTTTAAGAAAGTTTACACATTTGTGTTGGGCTGCATTTAAAGCTGTCTTGGGCCACACGCAGCCTCCAGGCTGCAGGTTAGACAAGCTTGGTCTACCTCACAGTGCTCCTAGAAGCCTTAGTGTGTAAATGGTCAACCCTTTTAAAAGACAACCAAAGGCTGAGCATGGTGGCTCACGCCTATAATCCCAGCACTTTGGGAGGCCAAGGCAGGTGGATCACATGAGGTCAGGAGTTCGAGACCAGCCTGGCCAACATGGTGAAACCCCGTCTCTACTAAAAATACAAAAATGAGCTGGGCGTGGTGGTGTGCACCTGTAGCCCCAGCTACTCGGGAGGCTGAGGCACAAGAATCGCTTGAACCCAGGAGACGGAGGTTGCACTGAGCTGAGATCATGCCACTGCACTCCACCCTGGGCAACAGAGCAAGACTCTGTCTCAAAAACAAATAAATAAATAAAAATACAAAATTAAAGCCAACCAAGAAAGGAAGAAGACAGGAGCCCAATGGCCAAGGAGAGTTTCACAGAGGAAAGGACCCCATTGCGGAATCTTGCCTGATGGGGACAGCTTTCCAGAAAGAACGTACAACTTGTGAAAAGGCATAAACAGTGACTATTTACAACTTTCTGGTAAGCTCAGGTCCACATTCCTATACACTAGGCAGCTGAGGGACTGCAGAGGAAAAGCAGTGGCCCAAAATTGCCTTCACGGCACAGATGAGGAGCCAAGGAATGCAGGCTTGAGCAGCAGCCTCACTCTCTGAGTTGGTTCAGTGTCTGCCCAGCGGCCAGGAAAAGACTGACTGTGCTAGAAGCAGGGATGTCACCTACAGATGCCACCATCTGCTCCATGTCATCTGGTCTAAGATAGAAGCACCATAGGCATATTTTCTTTTAACTTTTTGTTTTGAAATTGTTATAGGAGGACGGGCACAGTGGCTCATGCCTGTAATCCCAGCACTTTGGGAGGCCGAGGTGGGCAGATCACTTGAGGTCAGGAGTTCGAGACCAGCCTGGCCAACATGGCGAAACTCCATCTCTACTAAAAATAAAAAAGTTGCCGGGCGCGGTGGCTCAAGCCTGTAATCCCAGCACTTTGGGAGGCCGAGACGGGCAGATCACGAGGTCAGGAGATCGAGACCATCCTGGCTAACACGGTGAAACCCCGTCTCTACTAAAAAATACAAAAAACTAGCCGGGCGCGGTGGCGGGCGCCTGTAGTCCCAACTACTCGGGAGGCTGAGGCAGGAGAATGGCGTGAACCTGGGAGGCGGAGCTTGCAGTGAGCTGAGATCCGGCCACTGCACTCCAGCCTGGGCGGCAGAGCTAGACTCCGTCTCAAAAAAAAATAAAAATAAAAATAAAAATAAAAAAGTTAGCCAGGTATGGTGGCACATGCCTGTAATTCCAGTGACTCGGGAGGCTGAGGCAGGAGAATTGCTTAAATCTTGGGGGGCAGAGGTTGTAGTGAGCCGAGATCACACCACTGCACTCCAGCCTGGGTGACAGAGACTCCACCTCAAAAAAATAAATACATAAATAAAATTTTAAAAAAGAAAGTAATTATAGGAACGATTTTTTTTGAGATGAAGTCTCACTGTATCACCCAGGATGGAGTGCAGTGGTGCAATCTCAGCCCACTGTAACCTCTGCCTCCCAGGTTCAAGCAATTCTCCTGCCTCGGGCACCCAAGTAGCTGGCACTACAAGCACCCGCCACCACACGTGGCTGATTTTTGTATTTTTAATAGAGACGGGGTTTCACCATGTTGATCAGGCTGGTCTAGAACTTCTGACCTCAGTTGATCTGCCTGTCTCTGCCTCCCAAAGTGCTGGGATTATAGGTGTAAGCCACCACGCCTGACCTGAAATTATTATAGGAATGATTTTAAATGGCTACGGTGGTAGATATATTTGTGATGTCATAGACTTTTATCCATTTAGCATAGGAAGGGACTTTGGCAATATTTAGTCTGGGTACACATTAGAATTATCCAGAGACTGTGTTAACAATGTAGTTTTCTGATTTAGTAAATCTAGAAAGGGGTTCACGATTTAGTGTTCTTGAACTATACTCACTACTACTCACTGGTGTCTCTACTCACTCAGCGAGGCCTACCCATGCCCTACAACAGGACAACAGCGAAACAAAGAAAAACCTGCCAGAGGGTGTGGCGAGACTTCTCGCAACAGGATTCCCTACCTTGAGCTGCTATGAGATGTGTAAGGCGGACATGGCTACAGGTCCTTCCCCTCCAAGTTTCCCTAGGATGGGGAGTGAGACCACCACTCAAAATCAGCTAAGCTGTTCAGCAACAAGGATGACTTCTCGTGCACACAGACCGTCTGTAACAGGGGTTTGGTACCACTGCTAATAGTAACTGCCAACACTTCCTGAGTACCAGTAGCAGACACCAGGAAGATGCTTCCTGTGCATTATCTCATTTAAGCCTCACGACCCCACTGACCAGGGGCAGACATTGAAGAGAGAGGGTAAATAACCTATCCGGATCCCACAGTTGACCAATGAGAGGCCTTGGACTTAAACTCAGTATGCCTGACTCCAGAGCCCATGCTCCTAACCCCAGAGCTGAGGGGCTTGGGCTTTCATGCAAGAGCAGCTTTCACGAAAGATCACCTGCTGGCACCGGAACTGAGAACGTCAGCTCTGTGAGGCCAGGGGTTTTCATCTGTTTTTAGCCCGGCATATAAAGCACACTCAATATATACATGTTAAATAAATGAATGAAGCCAATCAAATGATACATAATTTTAAATAAATACCCAGAAACTAGGAGTTCGTTACATTTCATCAGTGTTGTTTTACTTTCACTTTGTTTTCATGTTTATTAGCACAAAAACTCCATTTTTTTTTCTTTTCTTAGAGATGGAGTTTCATTCTTTTTGCCCAGGCTGGAGAGCAATGGCACGACGTTGGCTCACTGCAACCTCTGACTCCCAGGTTCAAGCGATTCTCCTGCCTCAGCCTCCCGAGTAGCTGGGATTACAGGCACACGCCATCACACCCAGCTAATTTTTGTATTTTTAGTAGAGACGGGGTTTTACCATGTTAACCAGGCTGGTCTCGAACTCCTGACCTCAGGTGATCCACCCACCTCGGCCTCCCAAAGTTCTGGGATTATAGGCATGAGCCACCATGCCCAACCCTGGCCTCCATTCTTTAGGGGAACGGGTTAAGGTGACATGTAGATGTGTACTAAAAAGGACCCAGGTCTGAGACCCAGTTCTGCCACTGACCATGAGACTCTGAGCTACTCACTTTGCTCTTCTGTGTTTATTTCTTCCCTAAAAAATAAAGGGGCGGGAGTAGATCTGTATTTTTCAAATGCCAGTCATGTTCACCTGGGAGTTCATCAAGAACACGAACTCCTGAACTCCTCTCTAGATTTACTAAATCAGAAAACTACATTATTTATTTATTTATTGAGACAGGGTCTCTCTCAGTCACCCAAGCTGGAGTGCAGTGGCGCAATCTCAGCTCACTGCAGCCTCCACCTCCTGGGTTCAAGCAATTCTCCTGCCTCAACCTGCCAAGTAGCTGGGACTACAGGTGCGTACCACCACGCTCAGCTAATCTTTGTATTTTTTTTAGTAGAGACGGAGCTTTGCCATGTTGGCCAGACTGGTCTCGAACTCCTGGCCTCAAGTGATCCACCTGCCTCAGCCTCTCAAAGTGCTGGGATTACAGGGTGTGAACCACTGCGCCCAGCCTAATATTTGTATTTTTATTAGAGATGGGGTTTCGCCATGTTGGCCAGGCTGGTCTTGAACTCCTGGCCTCAAGTCTGCCTTGGCCTCCCAAACTGCTGAGATTACAGGCATGAGCCACCGCGCCCAGCCAAAAACTACATTTTTAACAGTCTCCAGATAATTCTAATGTGTAGCCAAAGTTCCTTCCTGTGCTAAATGGTAAGAGTCTAGGAGATCACAAATATATCCACCATTTAAAATCATTCCTATAACAATTTCAAAACAAAAAGTTAAAAGAATATATGCCTATAGTGTTTCTACCTTAGACCAAATAACATCTATTCTCAAAAGGTCAATTTATTAATAATTATCACAGCCTTTATCTACTACTTAGGTCACTTATGCTTTACCAAAACATACAGAACACTAAGGGGTTACAAGTCACAATGCATCAATACTCTCTGTATTAACTGTCTTACCCAGATCACAGGTCCATCTCCAGGTCTCGCCTGTTGTTTCCAGATAGGTATCTACAAAACACAATGCATTTCATAAGCCATGCCTTCAGTTAAACCACTACTAAATTATTTTCCTTTTTTTTTTTTTTTTTTTTTTTTTTTGAGACGGAGTCTCGCTGTGTCTCCCAGGCTGGAGTGCAGTGGCGTGATCTCGGCTCACTGCAAGCTCCGCCTCCCGGGTTCACGCCATTCTCCCGCCTCAGCCTCCCAAGTAGCTGAGACTACAAGCGCCCGCCACCACGCCCGGCTAGTTTTTTGTATTTTTAGTAGAGACGGGGTTTCACCATGTTAGCCAGGATAGTCTCGATCTCCTGACCTCGTGATCCACCCGCCTCGGCCTCCCAAAGTGCTGGGATTACAGGCTTGAGCCACCGCGCCCGGCCTCCTTTTTTTTTTTTTTTGAGACGGGATTTTTTTTTTTTTTTTTTTTTTTTGGAGACAGAGTCTTGCTCTGTCGCCCAGGCTGGAGTACAGTGGCACAATGTGGGCTCACTGCAACCTTTGCCTCCTGGGTTCAAGCGATTCTCCTGCCTCAGTTTCCCAAATAACTGGGATTACAGGTGTGTACCACCACAGCCAGCTAATTTTTTATATATTTTTTTGATAGACACAGGGTTTCACCACGTTGGCCAGGCTGGTCTCGAACTCCTGATCTCAAGTGATCTGCCCGCCTCGGCCTCCCAAAGTGCTGGGATTACAGGCGTGAGCCACCGCGCCTGGCCAAGACGGGATCTTGCGCTGCTGCCCCGGCTGGAGTGCAATGGCTACTCACAGATGCCATCATAGTACACTGCAGCCTTGAACTCTTGGCTTCAAGTGATCTGCCCACCTCAGCCGCCTCACAAGTAGCTGGGACTACAGGCACATGTCACTGTACCTGGCTACTACTAAATTCTTTAAAGCAATACATACATGAGAAATAAAATATTTTTAAGCATGCAAAAATCAAGGTGAAGGAATGAGTGAAGAGGAAGAAATCTAAATCCTTCTAAGTATCCCCAAGAATGAAAGCTCTCAAGAGCACAAGTTATTGTATGATGGTCTTCAGAGAGTGAAAAGGGATCTGAACTAGGAATCAGAAGTCCTTGCAGGTATCAAGTCTTGCTTTCCCATTTAATTATTCATAGGGCCACCCTAAGTCTTAATTTTCTCATCTATAAAATGAAGCAAGTTGTCCAAACCTTGCCTGCCTTCACAGGGCTTCCATTGGGATCAAATGAGATGATGCCTGCAAACGTGTTTTACAAAATACGAAGGGCTTCCTTTTTCTAATTCCTCATATAAGTTGACTGTAGTTCTATTTAAACTCCAGAGACAAATCCTTATTTTAAAACTGAGAGTATGCATATCTAAGCAATTTTTTAAAAGTCTACATCTTCCATCTTGAATTTAAAAAAAGAAAAAAAAAATGGCCAGGCACAGTGGCTCACGCCTGTAATCCCAGCACTTTGGGAGGCCAAGGCAGGCAGGTCACCTGAGGTCAGGAGTCGGAGACCAGACTGGCCAACGTGGAGAAAGCCTGTCTCTACTGAAAATACAAAATTAGCCAGGCATGGTGGTGGGCACCTGTAGTCCCAGCTACTCGGGAGCCTGAGGCACAAGAATCCCTTGAACCTGGTAGACAGAGGTTGCAGTGAGCCGAGATCGTGCCATTGTGCTGTAGCCTGGGCGATAGAGCGAGACTCCGTATCAAAAAAGAAAATAAAAGACAAACAACAACAACAACAAAAAAAAAACCAGGTCTACATTAATGCCTAAAGAAAAGGGACTTAATCTGTGTAGACCATCACAAATTTCCTTACCTAAAATAAGGGACTAAACTGGGCATGGTGGCTCACGCCTGTACTCCCAGCACTTTGTGGGAACAAGGCGGAAGGATCACTTGAGGCCAGGAGTTCGAGAACAGCCTGGCCAACATAGCAAAACCCCAGCTCTACTAAAAAATACAAAAATTAGCCTGGCGTGGTGGCACATGCCTGTACGTCCCAGCTACTCAGGAAGCTGAGGAAGGAGATGAACCCGGGAGGTGGAGGTTGCAGTAAGCCAAG